>NW_026622706.1:2827486-4241229 GCF_028826965.1 Penicillium alfredii | reverse complement strand
AACCCTAACCCTAACCCTAAACCTAAAACCCTAAACCCTAAAAACCCCTAAACCCTAAACCCTAAACCCTAAAAAAACCCTAAAAAACCCTAAAAAAACCCTAAGTGGTATCGCTGATCTAGGAGCGTCGGTATATCTTTCATAGATTACCCCTTTGCTAATATCTAATATCGGTATTAGGTCGGTCCGCGTAATTTACCCCATCAAAACTTCGTCTCCGATTTAGACTATCGATTTCGATCGCCTTCCCCTGTCTCGATTTCTCTGATATTGGAATAGATTACTCTCTTGAATTCCCCCTATAAGATATCAAAATTTCACCCCGCTGCGACCGCAGTAATATCGAAAGGTAGCCACCTCCGTCTTCACTGTGGCGGACGTGCCGACCCCGAATCCCCCCGGGGTCCACCCGGCCCCCCACCCCCCCCCCGGACCCCCGATCCCGCCAGTCGGAGGCCCCAGATCCCGGACGTGGAGCCACGTCCGCGCCGGGGAATCCCCTGTAGCTGGGAGTATAGATCTACGCCCAAAATCGAAAACTATATTTGGTAATTTCGTTATTTTTTCTGATATATAAAGATTCTACGATATCTCTCGATCAAAAATATATAGTAGAAGTTGATATTCTCTTACTAATCGAATTAGTGATACACCGAAGGAAATAGATCACCCCTAGACTCGAAAGCCCCCGGTATAGCTCTTGTAGTAGAGCTTCGAGTATACTACCCCTAGATTACTACTAAATAGGAGATCCTCGCTGATTTTAACCCCTAGAATATCCTACGCTTAGGGTCCCCTCCGGGTATAACCCTTCGTAGAAAATATTCTAGAAAAATAGATAGAATAGATAGAATATATCGATACTTTAATATATGAGAATATCGACGATTTTACTATATATTTAGTATATATAGGCCTTAGGCATTAATAATATATAGTAATCATATACCTTATATCACTAATCTACCGACTTTACCCCTTAGCAAACATCTACTACGCCCGGACTACCTTCCCCCCCGGTATCGCTACCGGTATAGCTCTAGGCCTCCTACCCTAACTGAACCCCGGTAATCTATTATATTACCCCTAGAGTACCTTATTCCCGGTATATCCCTTAGGTATAGCTCCCGGTATAGATCTTACCGAAAATAGAAAGCCCTATATCTTTGGATCTATACTACCCCTATAGCTTATAGCTATATCAAAATAATACTCTTGACGTAGAGAATCTAAATATAATATAAAAATCTTTCTCGATTTTTAATATTTTGATTTTATAAAGTATCGAGGCCGACGAATTATTAAAATCCTCCTTCTATTCTAGAGAATCTAAGTAAAATACTAGAAAAATATTCTAGAAAAATAGATCTACTATTAGAAATCGATCGAAAGTTAAGTAGATTAGAATATCTCTAATTTTACTCTAGATTTAGTATATATAGGCCGTAGGCATCCTAAATATATAGTGATCATATACCTTCGATCACTAATCTATCAACTTTACCCCCTAACAAAGAAAGGCGACGCCTAGTATATCTCGCTCCCGGTATAGCTACCGGTATACCGCCCCTGAAATCAACGCCGGTAATCTATCACACTACCCTATTTAACCCCCCGGAACGCCTCGCTCCCGGTATACGCTCCCGGTATAGCCCCGGGTATATCATGATATCAAGGAAGAAGGGTTCATATCTCTACCAATATAGACCCTCAAGACCTTATCCCTATATCAAAATAATCCTCTCGGTCTAGAGAATCAATATCTTCTATCAAAACCTATTTATATTAATCTATTATATTATTAATCTACTATATTACTAATCTACTATATTAAAAATATCAATCAAAATATCAATCAAAATATCAATCAAAACTAAAAAAAGGTAGAAAACGGATCTATACTAGACCCGACTCTCTGCCGGTAGACCCTCGCTGGTAATAGAATAAACCTTCCGATGAAACTCCCAAAACACCCAAACCCCTAGGGTTACCTCGGTATCAATAATCCCCCACTTCCATTTTAAGAGGTGATTGGCCATTCGGGCAGGCCTCGCATCGTCGGGGACCCCTAGATCCTGCCATACCTCACTAACCTCGCTAGCGAATAGGCTTTGCTCCTCCCAGATAAGGCGAAAAAAGGCAACTAATAAGCCCTGGGCTAGGCAACGATTATTGACCTTATTCGGCTGACATACCTTGGTAGGGAGAAAACAGGTGAAACAACAACTATCATCCCTAAAAACAAGCCATTTTCTGATAAAATTGGTTCGTTCTTGGTAAGTCGTATATTCGCTGCATCGGATAGTCGAGTGGGTGCGCCAGTCGGAATCGGAATCGGGGCAATTTGGACGAAATCCAAAGGCGAATGCTATATAAAAATAGAATATATTAGTATATATTTATAATATATATATTTATAATATATATATATATATATATATCAAGATAGAGAATAGATCTATCTAGTATACATATATACTATATATACTATATATATAGAATAGAATATCGACTTACCTCGTTGCTGAATGAAATGAATCAGGCAAATACCCTGATCAAGCCAAAAACCAATCATATCGAGGAGCTCTTGGTAGTTCGATTGGGTAATTCGCTGATATTGCCTAGCCGTTCGACTCTGCTCAGTCATCTCCTTTTCCCTTTTGATGCAAAGATCACATGCTAAATCAGGTGATTCGCAGGCATTCATCACACGATTGTTGAAGTGCTTATGCAGAACCCGTCGTCGACAAAGACCCTCCCGAATATATTCATGAATACCCCCTAATTCGCTAGTAGGGTTAGAATTGGTAGGGAGGGTCCCCCTATCATCGAGTAGGATATAGGAATACCCTATAGATTGAGGGCTGCGTGCCAACCGGCCAGTCCCCTGCATGAAATCGGATATCGACCAGCTCCCACCAAAGTGGATCACGAGGCCAATATTGGCGAAGTCGAACCCTGCCCCGATAGCAGAGGTCGCCACTAAGATAGGCCTTCGCTGGCTAGTGAAGTCCCCTAGGTGGCGTTCCTTGATAGGGTCTGGTAGGTCTGCATGATAGATACTAACCCGGTCCGAATAGCATTCACCGAAGCTCTCAACATCTCGCTTACTAAGGCAGTAGATGATTGCCTGCTTCCCTATATCGATATTAGTATATATATATATATATATATATATCAGAATATATCAAAAATATCATAAATATAAATATCAGATATATCAGAAATATCAGAAATATAGTAGACTTACCAATTCTCTCATCGGTCTTGCGGGTATAGAATCTCTCGATAAATTCAAAGCAGCGAGCCCTAAAATAGGACCGGGGATCTGCGAGATCTCTCTGTCTTTTTGGTCGGGGGCCTTTTTGACCTTATAGATAATATCAGACCGATTAATCTCTGCGCGAACTATATAGTAGCGAGAGACTAATAGATTCGTCTGAATACCACTAAGGGTCTCGGGGGTCATCGTGGCAGTAGCGAGCACTAGGGGGATCTCCAGTGAGGCTAGCTGCGTCAACTGGTAGCAGGTATGACGATAATCGCGAGCGAGATGAATAATATGCGCCTCGTCAACGATAACCCTATCGATTCTAGACCTTATCTGGCGAATAAGGTCTAAAAAGAAGGGTTTGGCAGCATTCTCTAGTGAGATCAAGGTAAGGTTGGGGGTAGACCTTATTATCTCACTAGGGTCTAGGTCCTCCCAAATAGTGAAGGGTAGCCCAAGAACCCTCGCTTTCTCTATTAGGTCTGCCTTGAGAGCCACTAGGGGAACTACTAGGATAGTAGTTCTGCTAATAGCAAGCGAGGCAGCCAGTAGAAAAAGGGTAGATTTGCCTCCCCCGGTTGGGAGTATAAGTAGTAGGGTAGGGTCCCTCCTCACTAGTAGGCGAAACAGAGCATCTCGCTGCTCAGGCTGCTTGAATTCCACTGCTGAATTACCTAGAATATTAGGATTAGGATATTAGCAAATATACCAATATAGATCGAAATAGCATGATATATATCGAATACTATAGTAGATATATATATATATATATATATATATATATATTATGATATATATCGAGTAGGGAGCGAGGACGTACCTAAGAACTCCCGAAGTAGTGCCAACAGAAGATCCCCCTGCTGATGCTGGGTAGGGGCTGCCAAACCATACTGTTTTAGTAGGTGGGCAGCGTCGAAATCCTCACTAGAATAGGCCTGGGTGCCTAAGCTAGTCGGGGTCGGGGTCCCCGTATGCAGTGCTAAATAGTCGTTGAATTGACCGGTTGATAGCTGCTGCGTAGGCGGACTAGGTCCCCGGAGTCTTGCTCGTAGGACTGGTTGCCCAGGTAGCATACCAGAGTCTCTCTCTATTTGCATGAATTAGTATCAAAAATATCAAAAAGATCAAAAATATCAAAAATATCAAAAATATCATGAATATCATGAATATCAACCTACCTCTCGCATACCCTTCTCTCGCCCCCCCTTCTCGCCTACCCCCCTCGCTGATAGGTAGGGGGATAGTAGGGTAGATATCCCCAAACTGGGTAAAATCGACCCCTAAACCGATGAATGCATGCCAACGCTGGCTGAAGGCGATATAGCGAGATTGAACGGTGCTAGTGAGGTTTGCCAGCTGCTGCGAGTGTCTGCCATATACCAATAAGCCGGTTCGCTGCGAATGATGCATCTGGCTGGCCCCAAGGCCTTCGTTTGACCCTAGATTATCATCATCACTAGGATCATCCAATATCTCTTCATTCAGAGTATATCGGATGAAACCCTGCGCGATCTGGCGCCAGTTGGCAAGGCCAATCGATTGCTCGAGATATCGGTTCGTCTGCATCTTCATCCGCGCTGCCAACTGGCTTGACGAAACTAGCGAATGGCGAAGCCAAAATACTAATTCGGGGCGAAATTTTGATATATCAGGGTGGATCTGATTAATCAAATATCGACGAAAGGGTAGAACTACTACTAGGTAAAATAGTAGGAGGTAAGATAGGCAGTTAGGTAAGGCGCGAACCGCATTCTGTTCGATATTAGTATAGGAGAAGGTCTTCCCATATTTTAATCGAATCAGAAACTGGCAACTGCCAGGGTCCAAGAAAAGGGTGCGAGTGCTAGTGGCAGAATTCATGAATTGCAGCTGGCTGATCTCAGTGCCCCTCGCTGGGGCCCCACTAGCCATATGAATAAGGACCAGTAGGTCAGTGAGAAAGGCCTCTACCTTGGTGAGGTAGTTGCTTGCTCTCGCATGATTCAGCTGGTAGGCTTGCCGGGGGTTGCTAGAATCGATATATATTAGTATGATATATCAGAAAATATCAAAATATATCAAAATATATCAAAATATATCAAAATATATCAGAATATATCAAAATATATAAGAAAATATTAAAATATATAAGAAAATATCAAAAAAGATATCAAAATATATCATACCTTGGTTGGGCGAGTAGCCACTCGCTTTGATGATGCTCTAGCATATGCTTGATGAGGAACCCGTCAAATCGATGCGAAGGGTCGATTCGGGTCAAAAAACTGAATCCTTTCGAGATCTCCGTGAAATCTTCGGTTTTCGAATATCTCTGAATATCGATCTGGCGAGAGAGATGATGAAAAATATCGAATCCAAAGCAGAGATCCTGAGCAAGCCGATTGGTCAGATTAATAATAAATCGACGAAAAAAGACCTATAGGTCAGTTTGACCAAGGCGAATCCCCCCAAATCCCTATATCATTATTAGGGTATTGGGTGATTTCATGCCCTCGGTTGCTCGTATTGCTAGCAACTGCCCTAGCATAGACCCTGAGGGCGAGTATATCGCCTAGGGGGGCTTCCGATTGGTTCCAGAACCACTTCTTCATCCAGGTCCCCAATCTCTCTGAGATTGGTTCGGGGGGGGTCTATATTGATATAATTAGTAAAGGTAAGGTGAGAGCAAGGTAAGAGCAAAGTGAGAGCAAGATAAAAGCAAACAAAATAGTAAACAAAGAGGCAAGCAAAATAGGTAGTAGGTAAAATAGTAGGCAAAGCAGTAGGCAGATATATCAGATATATCAAATATAGCAAATATATCAGATATATCGGATATATCAGGTATATCAGATATATCAAATATATATCAGGTATATCAAAAATATAGAATATCAACATACCTCATCAAGACCCCGCTGATATTCGATATGCAGCAGGGTAAATTGATACCCCTTGATGATAGCTGCATAGAGCTGGGTGATCTGGTTCAACTCTTTGAAGACCCCCCGGCGATAGTCGAATGCGAGGCAGGCCAGAAAGGTATAGAGAGGGTTATTATACCCCTCCGAAGTCGATACGCAGGCGAGGTCCAAAAAGAGGCCGGCGAGTAAGCGAGCCCCGGTAAGGATATCGGTATAGGCATACCCCCGATTCTGGTAGGGGGCGAGGCCTTCCCGGTACTCTCTCTCGCGCTGCTCGGTAGGGGTATCTTCCTCATCACTAGGGGCCTCGTCCCCGAGGATCTCTTCATCATCGGGGTCCTCGGGGTTGATCACCCTTGGGTCCCACTCGGGGGGGTGATTGCCCTGGCGAGGCGCCTGCGTAGGGGCCTCTTGCTTGGCGAGGCGGGTAAGAAAACCGGCGATTTCGTCGAGCCTCTCGGTATGATTGCTCCCGAGGGTATAGAGACCCTTCACCGAAGCAGGCGTCTCCCGGGGGGCCCCCTCCCGAAGATACGGGTAAGAGGTAAGCAGAAAGATCACCAAACCGCGAAAGACTCTCGTATACCGTTGGATGGTCGACCCCTGCTGCGGGGCCTTGGTAGGCCTGATCGTCCCCTCGGCGGTAAAGGAGTTGAGGGTGCATCGGGCTACCCGGGAGATCTGCGATAGGCGGCCCTGCCCCGAGAAGAACAGCCACTCGATGCAGATTGATAGGAAGCCCTGAATCTCGTGTTTAGGCAGCAGGGCTTCATCGAGGCGAAGATCGAAGAGCGAGGCAATAAAATCTATGATAATATTAGTATCAAATAGCAAATATATCAAAATATAGCAAAATATATCAAAATATATCAATATATATCAATATATATCAATATATATCAATATATATATATATATATATATATATATATCAAAAATATCGTTCTTAATCAGAAATTCGCTTACCAGGGTCGCGCTTAGCGAGTAGCTCCCGATAGTGCGAGTGCCTATCGAAGCTATTCGCCTCGCTACGCATGCCGAAAGAGGCAATCTGCGTGGGCCTCTCATCCCCCCGAAGCTCGCGCTCGAAGGCGGCGGCGATGTCGTCGATCTGGGGGCGCGCGAGGCGAGGCGGCGGGGGGTGAATAGGCGGCTGCGTACCGGGGGTAGGGGCGGGGGCCGGGGTAGACTGGGTCTCGAATAGGTATGCATTCTTCTGCAAGGCCTGGTAGTAGCAACGAGCGAGTGCCCCCTCGCGCGTAGAACCAAAGATTTGGTGCCTACTAGCGAGGTGATCCTGGCTGCGTCGATAGCTATTAAATATAGCGAGGCAGCTACCCGCCTTACAACGGAAGCCTACCTGCGGGGGGGGGGAGGCCCCTAACGATAGGGACTGGCTGCCTCGCTTGTATAGCCTGGTGAGCCTCCGGCAGCGAAACGAGAGGCAACTGGCGAAGCGAGGCCTGATAGACCTGCCGCTCAGGGGTGGTAGCAGCTGCGGGGTGCTGCTGGCGTAGGTGCTTGCCTGCCTGGGTAGGCCCAATCGCATGCTGGCACTGCGCGCAGATCAAAACCTGGTATTCATCAAAAAAGACGAAAAAGGGGGGCAACTGGGGGGTTGACATATTGGCAAAATAGGCAAAATAGGCAAAATAGGCAAAATAGGCAAAATAGGTAAAATAGTTAAAAAAAAAAAGGGTTCCAGATTCGATTGGTGGGGTGGAATAGCGAGAGAATAGTGAGGATGCAAGAATCCGATATTTCTTGGGGCTGGGTATATCACGTGACCCGGGAACCCCGCAGAACCTTATTTCTACCCCCTATATCTTATCCGATATTAATCAATCGGATCCTTCGTAGCAGAGAAAAATATTAAAAATATTAAAAAATAATAATATAATAAAAATAAAAAAATATAGGGATAAATAGGTGATTTCTAATATTTTCTTTGCTATATTACAATAGGGGAGAACGAGAGGATTCTAAATATATAGTGGGATTATATATTTGTATACTATTCTAGCGACTTTTGCCCCGAGAGAAAATTACCTACCCCTAGACTATATCGCTTCCGGGGTCGTTCCGGGGATCGCTTCCGGTATACTACCTCTGAATTAGTCCCTAGAGCGAGGATTATAGCGCTATTCGGACCCCCGGACCGCCTCGCTCCCGGTATACTACCCGGTATACTCCTACTATATATATATATATATATATCGACTATACCCGCGGCGAATCGCTCCTGTTATAGCTTCCCGGTATAGTTTCGCCTAGACCGCCTTAATATCGACCCCCGATACCGCCTCGCCCCCCGGTATACTACCCGGTATATCTTTATCTATATCTATACTATATCCCCTATTTTCGCCTCTATCTATCCTACCCTGACGCCTTATATAGCCTATCCCTATATCGAAATACTCGCCGCGGCCGGTGGAATCGGGATCTACCAGAAAATCTACTGTATCGGAATTCTTATCACTACTAGGCTATATATATATATATATATATATATATATATATTATCAATCGAATTCATTCTCGAGGTTTTCGACGATTTTGGGCCTATTCTATATTAATATCCTATATATATACTAAAAAGGGATTAGATTTAAAATATTTATAATAGGCCACGTGACTAGCATAGTATCGCCGTCATGTGACCCTACCACCCGAATCGACCGCGCCGGCCCGCCTACCCCCCTACCTCCCCTACCAATATATATATATACTACTATATATCCTATATAGAGAGAATTCCTATACTGCCTATCGAATTCTAAGGTTATAGGGGGCAATTATCGACCCGATTCTCAACACCAGCCAGCGTAGTATAGTAGGATAGAGCAGTACTACAGTAGTAAATCCCCCCTAGTAGTATCCCGGGTTCGAATCCAGCCGTAGACGTAGTAGTAGAATAATTCTAGGACCCCTTTACTACCCTAGTAATCTACTATATAATACTAGATCTCTTCTAATATACTATTATATAATATAATATATCTTTTTTTTAATATATTTTGATATATTTTTCTTTATAGTTATTTTTTTTTTTCTTTCTTTCTTATAAAGATTCATTATATAGTACGATTATTTATGATATATCTTATATCTTATATATTATCTTATCCTAATATCCTAATATCCTATTATCCTATTATCCTATTATCCTATTATCCTATTCCTATTTCTATTTCTATTTCTTCTATTACTACCATTACTACTACTACTACTACTATTATTATTCCTCTTTACTATTACGATTATTTGTGTGTTATTATAGATCTCTCTCTCTCTCTCTCTCTCTCTCTCTCTCTCTCTCTCTGTTTCTCTCTCTGTTTCTTTCTTTGTTTCTTTCTTTTTATTATTAATATATATATATATATAATATTATATATTATAGGTAGGTAGGCTGATTTAATATATAAAAAGAGAATAGTAGGAGTAGGAATAGTAGATAGTAGTAGTAGGGTAGGTAGTGATGATATAATAGTATAGGAGGGGGGGGGGTAGTAGATAGTAGATATATATAGCTATATAGAGCGAGGGCGAGGGCGAGAGATATATATATATTTGGCTGTGGCTGGGGTGCAATGTCGATATCTGGCATTTTACGGCTATAGGGTAGCGAGATAGATTACCTATGGTATCGCTTATCTAGGAGGGTCGGTATATCTTTCATAGATTACCCCCTAGCTAATATCTAATATCGGTATCGGGTCGGTCCGCGTAATTTACCCTACCAAAAATTCCCGATCGATTTAGACTATCGATTTTGATCGCCTTCCCCGATCTCGATTTCTCTGATATTGGAATCTAGAGCTCTCGTGAATTCCCTCGATAAGATATCCAACTTTCGCTTCGCTGCGACCACCGGAAGGGGGTTAGGTAGGGTGCCTCTCGTCTCCCACCACGTAGGGTGCCTCCCGGTGGGCCCCCCTCCCCCCCCGATAAGGGACCCTAGGTCCACCCGCCGCCTTATCGGCCCCGATAACGCCCTAGGAGCCAATCAGCGCCCCCGGGCCCCGCTGATACCACACAGGGTCTCGCACGCTGGGGCCGGGGAATCCCCTGTAGCGGTTCGCTACGCTTACTATTAATATAATAAATTCTATTATATATATATATATATCTCTCCTAATTTACCTATCTAATATATATTACAATATTAAAATATATAAAAACACTTTTGAAAAAATTACAAAATATATTTTTCCCTCGGCTCTCCACGATATATATATATAGCTGGGAGTATAGATCTACGCCCAAAATCGAAAACTATATTTGGTAATTTCGTTATTTTTTCTGATATATAAAGATTCTACGATATCTCTCGATCAAAAATATATAGTAGAAGTTGATATTCTCTTACTAATCGAATTAGTGATACACCGAAGGAAATAGATCACCCCTAGACTCGAAAGCCCCCGGTATAGCTCTTGTAGTAGAGCTTCGAGTATACTACCCCTAGATTACTACTAAATAGGAGATCCTCGCTGATTTTAACCCCTAGAATATCCTACGCTTAGGGTCCCCTCCGGGTATAACCCTTCGTAGAAAATATTCTAGAAAAATAGATAGAATAGATAGAATATATCGATACTTTAATATATGAGAATATCGACGATTTTACTATATATTTAGTATATATAGGCCTTAGGCATTAATAATATATAGTAATCATATACCTTATATCACTAATCTACCGACTTTACCCCTTAGCAAACATCTACTACGCCCGGACTACCTTCCCCCCGGTATCGCTACCGGTATAGCTCTAGGCCTCCTACCCTAACTGAACCCCGGTAATCTATTATATTACCCCTAGAGTACCTTATTCCCGGTATATCCCTTAGGTATAGCTCCCGGTATAGATCTTACCGAAAATAGAAAGCCCTATATCTTTGGATCTATACTACCCCTATAGCTTATAGCTATATCAAAATAATACTCTTGACGTAGAGAATCTAAATATAATATAAAAATCTTTCTCGATTTTTAATATTTTGATTTTATAAAGTATCGAGGCCGACGAATTATTAAAATCCTCCTTCTATTCTAGAGAATCTAAGTAAAATACTAGAAAAATATTCTAGAAAAATAGATCTACTATTAGAAATCGATCGAAAGTTAAGTAGATTAGAATATCTCTAATTTTACTCTAGATTTAGTATATATAGGCCGTAGGCATCCTAAATATATAGTGATCATATACCTTCGATCACTAATCTATCAACTTTACCCCCTAACAAAGAAAGGCGACGCCTAGTATATCTCGCTCCCGGTATAGCTACCGGTATACCGCCCCTGAAATCAACGCCGGTAATCTATCACACTACCCTATTTAACCCCCCGGAACGCCTCGCTCCCGGTATACGCTCCCGGTATAGCCCCGGGTATATCATGATATCAAGGAAGAAGGGTTCATATCTCTACCAATATAGACCCTCAAGACCTTATCCCTATATCAAAATAATCCTCTCGGTCTAGAGAATCAATATCTTCTATCAAAACCTATTTATATTAATCTATTATATTATTAATCTACTATATTACTAATCTACTATATTAAAAATATCAATCAAAATATCAATCAAAATATCAATCAAAACTAAAAAAAAGGTAGAAAACGGATCTATACTAGACCCGACTCTCTGCCGGTAGACCCTCGCTGGTAATAGAATAAACCTTCCGATGAAACTCCCAAAACACCCAAACCCCTAGGGTTACCTCGGTATCAATAATCCCCCACTTCCATTTTAAGAGGTGATTGGCCATTCGGGCAGGCCTCGCATCGTCGGGGACCCCTAGATCCTGCCATACCTCACTAACCTCGCTAGCGAATAGGCTTTGCTCCTCCCAGATAAGGCGAAAAAAGGCAACTAATAAGCCCTGGGCTAGGCAACGATTATTGACCTTATTCGGCTGACATACCTTGGTAGGGAGAAAACAGGTGAAACAACAACTATCATCCCTAAAAACAAGCCATTTTCTGATAAAATTGGTTCGTTCTTGGTAAGTCGTATATTCGCTGCATCGGATAGTCGAGTGGGTGCGCCAGTCGGAATCGGAATCGGGGCAATTTGGACGAAATCCAAAGGCGAATGCTATATAAAAATAGAATATATTAGTATATATTTATAATATATATATTTATAATATATATATATATATATATATCAAGATAGAGAATAGATCTATCTAGTATACATATATACTATATATACTATATATATAGAATAGAATATCGACTTACCTCGTTGCTGAATGAAATGAATCAGGCAAATACCCTGATCAAGCCAAAAACCAATCATATCGAGGAGCTCTTGGTAGTTCGATTGGGTAATTCGCTGATATTGCCTAGCCGTTCGACTCTGCTCAGTCATCTCCTTTTCCCTTTTGATGCAAAGATCACATGCTAAATCAGGTGATTCGCAGGCATTCATCACACGATTGTTGAAGTGCTTATGCAGAACCCGTCGTCGACAAAGACCCTCCCGAATATATTCATGAATACCCCCTAATTCGCTAGTAGGGTTAGAATTGGTAGGGAGGGTCCCCCTATCATCGAGTA
Organism: Penicillium alfredii; assembly: GCF_028826965.1. Taxonomy (NCBI): domain Eukaryota; kingdom Fungi; phylum Ascomycota; class Eurotiomycetes; order Eurotiales; family Aspergillaceae; genus Penicillium; species Penicillium alfredii. The sequence continues at coordinate 4,228,481 of NW_026622706.1, read as the reverse complement.
GGATATAGGAATACCCTATAGATTGAGGGCTGCGTGCCAACCGGCCAGTCCCCTGCATGAAATCGGATATCGACCAGCTCCCACCAAAGTGGATCACGAGGCCAATATTGGCGAAGTCGAACCCTGCCCCGATAGCAGAGGTCGCCACTAAGATAGGCCTTCGCTGGCTAGTGAAGTCCCCTAGGTGGCGTTCCTTGATAGGGTCTGGTAGGTCTGCATGATAGATACTAACCCGGTCCGAATAGCATTCACCGAAGCTCTCAACATCTCGCTTACTAAGGCAGTAGATGATTGCCTGCTTCCCTATATCGATATTAGTATATATATATATATATATATATATCAGAATATATCAAAAATATCATAAATATAAATATCAGATATATCAGAAATATCAGAAATATAGTAGACTTACCAATTCTCTCATCGGTCTTGCGGGTATAGAATCTCTCGATAAATTCAAAGCAGCGAGCCCTAAAATAGGACCGGGGATCTGCGAGATCTCTCTGTCTTTTTGGTCGGGGGGCCTTTTTGACCTTATAGATAATATCAGACCGATTAATCTCTGCGCGAACTATATAGTAGCGAGAGACTAATAGATTCGTCTGAATACCACTAAGGGTCTCGGGGGTCATCGTGGCAGTAGCGAGCACTAGGGGGATCTCCAGTGAGGCTAGCTGCGTCAACTGGTAGCAGGTATGACGATAATCGCGAGCGAGATGAATAATATGCGCCTCGTCAACGATAACCCTATCGATTCTAGACCTTATCTGGCGAATAAGGTCTAAAAAGAAGGGTTTGGCAGCATTCTCTAGTGAGATCAAGGTAAGGTTGGGGGTAGACCTTATTATCTCACTAGGGTCTAGGTCCTCCCAAATAGTGAAGGGTAGCCCAAGAACCCTCGCTTTCTCTATTAGGTCTGCCTTGAGAGCCACTAGGGGAACTACTAGGATAGTAGTTCTGCTAATAGCAAGCGAGGCAGCCAGTAGAAAAAGGGTAGATTTGCCTCCCCCGGTTGGGAGTATAAGTAGTAGGGTAGGGTCCCTCCTCACTAGTAGGCGAAACAGAGCATCTCGCTGCTCAGGCTGCTTGAATTCCACTGCTGAATTACCTAGAATATTAGGATTAGGATATTAGCAAATATACCAATATAGATCGAAATAGCATGATATATATCGAATACTATAGTAGATATATATATATATATATATATATATATATATTATGATATATATCGAGTAGGGAGCGAGGACGTACCTAAGAACTCCCGAAGTAGTGCCAACAGAAGATCCCCCTGCTGATGCTGGGTAGGGGCTGCCAAACCATACTGTTTTAGTAGGTGGGCAGCGTCGAAATCCTCACTAGAATAGGCCTGGGTGCCTAAGCTAGTCGGGGTCGGGGTCCCCGTATGCAGTGCTAAATAGTCGTTGAATTGACCGGTTGATAGCTGCTGCGTAGGCGGACTAGGTCCCCGGAGTCTTGCTCGTAGGACTGGTTGCCCAGGTAGCATACCAGAGTCTCTCTCTATTTGCATGAATTAGTATCAAAAATATCAAAAAGATCAAAAATATCAAAAATATCAAAAATATCATGAATATCATGAATATCAACCTACCTCTCGCATACCCTTCTCTCGCCCCCCCTTCTCGCCTACCCCCCTCGCTGATAGGTAGGGGGATAGTAGGGTAGATATCCCCAAACTGGGTAAAATCGACCCCTAAACCGATGAATGCATGCCAACGCTGGCTGAAGGCGATATAGCGAGATTGAACGGTGCTAGTGAGGTTTGCCAGCTGCTGCGAGTGTCTGCCATATACCAATAAGCCGGTTCGCTGCGAATGATGCATCTGGCTGGCCCCAAGGCCTTCGTTTGACCCTAGATTATCATCATCACTAGGATCATCCAATATCTCTTCATTCAGAGTATATCGGATGAAACCCTGCGCGATCTGGCGCCAGTTGGCAAGGCCAATCGATTGCTCGAGATATCGGTTCGTCTGCATCTTCATCCGCGCTGCCAACTGGCTTGACGAAACTAGCGAATGGCGAAGCCAAAATACTAATTCGGGGCGAAATTTTGATATATCAGGGTGGATCTGATTAATCAAATATCGACGAAAGGGTAGAACTACTACTAGGTAAAATAGTAGGAGGTAAGATAGGCAGTTAGGTAAGGCGCGAACCGCATTCTGTTCGATATTAGTATAGGAGAAGGTCTTCCCATATTTTAATCGAATCAGAAACTGGCAACTGCCAGGGTCCAAGAAAAGGGTGCGAGTGCTAGTGGCAGAATTCATGAATTGCAGCTGGCTGATCTCAGTGCCCCTCGCTGGGGCCCCACTAGCCATATGAATAAGGACCAGTAGGTCAGTGAGAAAGGCCTCTACCTTGGTGAGGTAGTTGCTTGCTCTCGCATGATTCAGCTGGTAGGCTTGCCGGGGGTTGCTAGAATCGATATATATTAGTATGATATATCAGAAAATATCAAAATATATCAAAATATATCAAAATATATCAAAATATATCAGAATATATCAAAATATATAAGAAAATATTAAAATATATAAGAAAATATCAAAAAAGATATCAAAATATATCATACCTTGGTTGGGCGAGTAGCCACTCGCTTTGATGATGCTCTAGCATATGCTTGATGAGGAACCCGTCAAATCGATGCGAAGGGTCGATTCGGGTCAAAAAACTGAATCCTTTCGAGATCTCCGTGAAATCTTCGGTTTTCGAATATCTCTGAATATCGATCTGGCGAGAGAGATGATGAAAAATATCGAATCCAAAGCAGAGATCCTGAGCAAGCCGATTGGTCAGATTAATAATAAATCGACGAAAAAAGACCTATAGGTCAGTTTGACCAAGGCGAATCCCCCAAATCCCTATATCATTATTAGGGTATTGGGTGATTTCATGCCCTCGGTTGCTCGTATTGCTAGCAACTGCCCTAGCATAGACCCTGAGGGCGAGTATATCGCCTAGGGGGCTTCCGATTGGTTCCAGAACCACTTCTTCATCCAGGTCCCCAATCTCTCTGAGATTGGTTCGGGGGGGGTCTATATTGATATAATTAGTAAAGGTAAGGTGAGAGCAAGGTAAGAGCAAAGTGAGAGCAAGATAAAAGCAAACAAAATAGTAAACAAAGAGGCAAGCAAAATAGGTAGTAGGTAAAATAGTAGGCAAAGCAGTAGGCAGATATATCAGATATATCAAATATAGCAAATATATCAGATATATCGGATATATCAGGTATATCAGATATATCAAATATATATCAGGTATATCAAAAATATAGAATATCAACATACCTCATCAAGACCCCGCTGATATTCGATATGCAGCAGGGTAAATTGATACCCCTTGATGATAGCTGCATAGAGCTGGGTGATCTGGTTCAACTCTTTGAAGACCCCCCGGCGATAGTCGAATGCGAGGCAGGCCAGAAAGGTATAGAGAGGGTTATTATACCCCTCCGAAGTCGATACGCAGGCGAGGTCCAAAAAGAGGCCGGCGAGTAAGCGAGCCCCGGTAAGGATATCGGTATAGGCATACCCCCGATTCTGGTAGGGGGCGAGGCCTTCCCGGTACTCTCTCTCGCGCTGCTCGGTAGGGGTATCTTCCTCATCACTAGGGGCCTCGTCCCCGAGGATCTCTTCATCATCGGGGTCCTCGGGGTTGATCACCCTTGGGTCCCACTCGGGGGGTGATTGCCCTGGCGAGGCGCCTGCGTAGGGGCCTCTTGCTTGGCGAGGCGGGTAAGAAAACCGGCGATTTCGTCGAGCCTCTCGGTATGATTGCTCCCGAGGGTATAGAGACCCTTCACCGAAGCAGGCGTCTCCCGGGGGCCCCCTCCCGAAGATACGGGTAAGAGGTAAGCAGAAAGATCACCAAACCGCGAAAGACTCTCGTATACCGTTGGATGGTCGACCCCTGCTGCGGGGCCTTGGTAGGCCTGATCGTCCCCTCGGCGGTAAAGGAGTTGAGGGTGCATCGGGCTACCCGGGAGATCTGCGATAGGCGGCCCTGCCCCGAGAAGAACAGCCACTCGATGCAGATTGATAGGAAGCCCTGAATCTCGTGTTTAGGCAGCAGGGCTTCATCGAGGCGAAGATCGAAGAGCGAGGCAATAAAATCTATGATAATATTAGTATCAAATAGCAAATATATCAAAATATAGCAAAATATATCAAAATATATCAATATATATCAATATATATCAATATATATCAATATATATATATATATATATATATATATATCAAAAATATCGTTCTTAATCAGAAATTCGCTTACCAGGGTCGCGCTTAGCGAGTAGCTCCCGATAGTGCGAGTGCCTATCGAAGCTATTCGCCTCGCTACGCATGCCGAAAGAGGCAATCTGCGTGGGCCTCTCATCCCCCGAAGCTCGCGCTCGAAGGCGGCGGCGATGTCGTCGATCTGGGGGCGCGCGAGGCGAGGCGGCGGGGGGTGAATAGGCGGCTGCGTACCGGGGGTAGGGGCGGGGGCCGGGGTAGACTGGGTCTCGAATAGGTATGCATTCTTCTGCAAGGCCTGGTAGTAGCAACGAGCGAGTGCCCCCTCGCGCGTAGAACCAAAGATTTGGTGCCTACTAGCGAGGTGATCCTGGCTGCGTCGATAGCTATTAAATATAGCGAGGCAGCTACCCGCCTTACAACGGAAGCCTACCTGCGGGGGGGGAGGCCCCTAACGATAGGGACTGGCTGCCTCGCTTGTATAGCCTGGTGAGCCTCCGGCAGCGAAACGAGAGGCAACTGGCGAAGCGAGGCCTGATAGACCTGCCGCTCAGGGGTGGTAGCAGCTGCGGGGTGCTGCTGGCGTAGGTGCTTGCCTGCCTGGGTAGGCCCAATCGCATGCTGGCACTGCGCGCAGATCAAAACCTGGTATTCATCAAAAAAGACGAAAAAGGGGGGCAACTGGGGGGTTGACATATTGGCAAAATAGGCAAAATAGGCAAAATAGGCAAAATAGGCAAAATAGGTAAAATAGTTAAAAAAAAAAAAGGGTTCCAGATTCGATTGGTGGGGTGGAATAGCGAGAGAATAGTGAGGATGCAAGAATCCGATATTTCTTGGGGCTGGGTATATCACGTGACCCGGGAACCCCGCAGAACCTTATTTCTACCCCCTATATCTTATCCGATATTAATCAATCGGATCCTTCGTAGCAGAGAAAAATATTAAAAATATTAAAAAATAATAATATAATAAAAATAAAAAAATATAGGGATAAATAGGTGATTTCTAATATTTTCTTTGCTATATTACAATAGGGGAGAACGAGAGGATTCTAAATATATAGTGGGATTATATATTTGTATACTATTCTAGCGACTTTTGCCCCGAGAGAAAATTACCTACCCCTAGACTATATCGCTTCCGGGGTCGTTCCGGGGATCGCTTCCGGTATACTACCTCTGAATTAGTCCCTAGAGCGAGGATTATAGCGCTATTCGGACCCCCGGACCGCCTCGCTCCCGGTATACTACCCGGTATACTCCTACTATATATATATATATATATATCGACTATACCCGCGGCGAATCGCTCCTGTTATAGCTTCCCGGTATAGTTTCGCCTAGACCGCCTTAATATCGACCCCCGATACCGCCTCGCCCCCCGGTATACTACCCGGTATATCTTTATCTATATCTATACTATATCCCCTATTTTCGCCTCTATCTATCCTACCCTGACGCCTTATATAGCCTATCCCTATATCGAAATACTCGCCGCGGCCGGTGGAATCGGGATCTACCAGAAAATCTACTGTATCGGAATTCTTATCACTACTAGGCTATATATATATATATATATATATATATATATATTATCAATCGAATTCATTCTCGAGGTTTTCGACGATTTTGGGCCTATTCTATATTAATATCCTATATATATACTAAAAAGGGATTAGATTTAAAATATTTATAATAGGCCACGTGACTAGCATAGTATCGCCGTCATGTGACCCTACCACCCGAATCGACCGCGCCGGCCCGCCTACCCCCCTACCTCCCCTACCAATATATATATATACTACTATATATCCTATATAGAGAGAATTCCTATACTGCCTATCGAATTCTAAGGTTATAGGGGGCAATTATCGACCCGATTCTCAACACCAGCCAGCGTAGTATAGTAGGATAGAGCAGTACTACAGTAGTAAATCCCCCCTAGTAGTATCCCGGGTTCGAATCCAGCCGTAGACGTAGTAGTAGAATAATTCTAGGACCCCTTTACTACCCTAGTAATCTACTATATAATACTAGATCTCTTCTAATATACTATTATATAATATAATATATCTTTTTTTTAATATATTTTGATATATTTTTCTTTATAGTTATTTTTTTTTTTCTTTCTTTCTTATAAAGATTCATTATATAGTACGATTATTTATGATATATCTTATATCTTATATATTATCTTATCCTAATATCCTAATATCCTATTATCCTATTATCCTATTATCCTATTATCCTATTCCTATTTCTATTTCTATTTCTTCTATTACTACCATTACTACTACTACTACTACTATTATTATTCCTCTTTACTATTACGATTATTTGTGTGTTATTATAGATCTCTCTCTCTCTCTCTCTCTCTCTCTCTCTCTCTCTCTCTGTTTCTCTCTCTGTTTCTTTCTTTGTTTCTTTCTTTTTATTATTAATATATATATATATATAATATTATATATTATAGGTAGGTAGGCTGATTTAATATATAAAAAGAGAATAGTAGGAGTAGGAATAGTAGATAGTAGTAGTAGGGTAGGTAGTGATGATATAATAGTATAGGAGGGGGGGGGGGGGTAGTAGATAGTAGATATATATAGCTATATAGAGCGAGGGCGAGGGCGAGAGATATATATATATTTGGCTGTGGCTGGGGTGCAATGTCGATATCTGGCATTTTACGGCTATAGGGTAGCGAGATAGATTACCTATGGTATCGCTTATCTAGGAGGGTCGGTATATCTTTCATAGATTACCCCCTAGCTAATATCTAATATCGGTATCGGGTCGGTCCGCGTAATTTACCCTACCAAAAATTCCCGATCGATTTAGACTATCGATTTTGATCGCCTTCCCCGATCTCGATTTCTCTGATATTGGAATCTAGAGCTCTCGTGAATTCCCTCGATAAGATATCCAACTTTCGCTTCGCTGCGACCACCGGAAGGGGGTTAGGTAGGGTGCCTCTCGTCTCCCACCACGTAGGGTGCCTCCCGGTGGGCCCCCCTCCCCCCCCCGATAAGGGACCCTAGGTCCACCCGCCGCCTTATCGGCCCCGATAACGCCCTAGGAGCCAATCAGCGCCCCCGGGCCCCGCTGATACCACACAGGGTCTCGCACGCTGGGGCCGGGGAATCCCCTGTAGGTTCGCTACGCTTACTATTAATATAATAAATTCTATTATATATATATATATATCTCTCCTAATTTACCTATCTAATATATATTACAATATTAAAATATATAAAAACACTGTAGAAAAAATTACAAAATATATTTTTCCCTCGGCTCTCCACGATATATATATATAGCTGGGAGTATAGATCTACGCCCAAAATCGAAAACTATATTTGGTAATTTCGTTATTTTTTCTTATATATAAAGATTCTACGATATCTCTCGATCAAAAATATATAGTCCACCGAGCCCAGGGGATAGAAGTATGCTTAATAGGGAGGGCGTTCGGTCGGGGGGGGGGGTCGAGCGATTCTTATGGGATTTGGTTTTTCGTGATCTTTTTCTTTTTCTTTTTCTTTTTTTTTGTCGGTAATAGTAGTTTAGTGGTGATAGACGCGTTAAGGATTAAAGGCGCACTATCACATATACAAGGAATCTAACACCGCTGTTACTGAGGCTGTGTATTTCTTACGTAGGATGATAGGGGTGTAAGATAATAGGGTACCCGAAAATATTGGTAATAAGGTATATAGGTTTGTATTTTAAAGGGCTTTAGGGTGTCTTAACTAGGAGTTTTGCTTAGGTGCCTTAGGACGGTATTAGCTGGATAGGTAATACCCGGTGCCGCTATATAAGGGTATTAGCTAGATAGGCAATACCCGGTGCCGCTATATAAGGGTATTAGCTGGATAGGCAATACCCGGTGCCGCTATATAGGGTATTAGCTGGATAGGTAATACCCGGTGCCGTTTTATATAATGGTATTACCTAGAAAGGAAAGTTTGTAAGGTATTAAGGTATCTATATCCTATAGTATGGTTTCCTAAGTAAGGACGGAATTATATTACTCCGGTTCGAGGGTGGTATTGTTGATTAGATATATAACTCTATTTTACTAAGAAGTTTTTATTATAGTAGATATTATATAGAGGATACAAAGGCCCTATATATTAGAACCAGGGTTTTAAGTATTTATATCTATATTATTAAAACCCTAGTTTTAAGGTAGAGGCTAAAGTAAGGCCGGTGATATTAATAATACTAGATATTAGTAATAATAATACTAGTCGGTAATACTAGTAATACTATTAACGTTATTATTTACGTTAATATTATAGTTAGAAAAGATACGACTATCCTCGAGCTACTTACCCCGCGAAAATCAGATACTGCTAGTTAGGCGGGATGCCTTCCTTATCCTAGATCTTGGACTTAACGTTATTGATAGGTGATACTAGACTTAATCTTAGGGGTATAATAGTCTTGCTAGTGAGGGTCTTAACGAAGATCTATATACTACCGCGTAGGCGAAGAACTAGATATAGGGTAGACTCCTTCTAGATATTATAGTCAGATAAGAGTACGGCTACCCTCTAGCTATTTATCTACGAAAATCAGGCGTTACTAGTTAGGCGGGATACCCTCCTTATCCTGAATCTTCGATTTAACGTTGTTAATAGTATCGGAGGACTTTACCTCGAGGGTAATAGTCTTACCGGTAAGAGTCTTAACGACTATAGGAAAAGTTAGTATAAACTAAATAATAGAGGTGGATAGCTAGGAAACGCATAGATCTATATACCACCGCGTAGGCGTAGGACTAGGTATAGGGTAGACTCCTTCTGGATATTGTAGTCGGATAGAGTACGGCCGTCCTTAAGCTGCTTGCCCTATAAAAATTAGACGCTGGTGATCGGCGATGATGTTAGTAGTGATAATACTACTAATATTAGAACTAGGGTTCTAAGTTTTATGAAGTAGTATCGTTATATACCTTAAAACCCCGGTTTTAAGGTAGGGGCTAAAGTGAGGCCGGTGATACTAGTGATGGTACTTGTGATGCTTGTATTACTATAGACGCGACCGTGGGCCTTCTAACCCTTTTTTTTAATAATGATTGATTAATATTTAATACTACCTAAATAATAATAGTTATCTCTCTCTGCCTATCTTATTCTTTCTGTTTCCGTTACTTTGCTACTTATTATATAGTCTTTTCTGCGCGGTTGATTTAGTTTAGGGACTACGGCCGTAGGGGTAGAAAAGTCGAAAGGGAGGGGAGAGAGGGAGGGAAATCGTTCTTCTTTATTTCTTGGTATCCCCTATCAAAATCGCGAGTTCGCGATTTTCTATCTCTTACCCTATTTATTATAGCGATACTGCTAAGATTCGATATAGAGAGAGTTCTAGATAATCAATATTACTATCTGAAAATCTTCGTGTTCGACCCCCTTTGGATAGCCTATTAGGAGCGATCCCCTCCCTCTGCCCCACAACGGTATCGGGCGGATCTAATCACCCGCCCGATACCCTCGCGCGCCCCGCCACGGTATCGGTCGGGCCTAATCACCCGCCCGATACCCGGATCCACCTGCCGAAACAGCTGATACCCGCTAAGACCGACCGGCACCCCCGGACGCTCGGACGAAATCTAGCGGCGTTTTCCGACCGATACCGACGGCATTCCCTGCTAGTTTTAAGGTAAAGGCTAAAATAAGACTAATAATACTAATAATAGTATTTATAATACTTATATTATTATAGACGCGATTATAGGCCTTCTAATCCTTTTTTTAATAATAATTAATTAATATTTAATATTATCTAAATAATATAGTTATCTCTTTTTATCTATCTTATTTTTTCTATTTCTATTATTTTACTATTTATTATATAGTCTTTTCTATATAATTAATTTAATATAGGGATTATAGCTATAGGGATTAAAAAATTAAAAGGAAAAAAAAAGAGAGAGAGAAATCGTTCTTTCTTATTTTTTAATATCCTTTATTAAAATTATAAGTTTATAATTTTCTATCTTTTATTTTATCTATTATAGCGATACTACTAAGATTTAATATAGAGAGAGTTCTAGATAATTAATATTACTATCTAAAAATCTTTATATTCGACCCTTTTTAGATAATCTATTAAAAGCGATCCCCTCCCTCTACCCTATAATAATATTAGATAGAGCTAATTACCTACCCGATACCTTTACGTGTCCTGCCACGGTATCAGTCAGGCTTAATCACCCGCCCGATACCTAGATCTATCTACCGAAATAGCTAATACCCGCTAAGACCGACCAGCACCCCCGGACGCTCGGACGAAATTTGGCAGCGTTTCCTGACCGATACCGACAGCATTCCCTACTAGGCCTAAACCGGTATATCCAGACACTTAGATATTTTTTGGCAGTGTTTTCTGACTGATACCGACAGCATTCCCTTAGATATATAAAAAGAAATATATAGGCATTCCTGCTAATGTAATACGATTCTTGTATCTCACCCTTAGTCGAGAGACCACACATTCAGTACTTATATTGCTCTCGTCACACCGGCCTTATACTATAGGCGCGACGGAGATGATCCAGCCATTGATCCATAGTAAAGCGGTCATCTTGCATACAAAGCCCGCGCGCCATTAACCATATCTCCTTATCTGATAATCGGGTCCCGAAGTTATCATCCAAGAATCTCGTGACATCCTGATATGTCATGCCAGGTGTCCCTGTCCTGCCTCCTTGGCGCCTAACCAGATAGTGATAAACATCGTCATTGAAATGTTGGTTTCCCATTTTGTCCCATAGAGAAGCTTCCAACCAAACTTTGGCCAGCCCCCAGAGATCATTCTTGAAAGCATCATATGATTCTCCGTTTATCGCCTCTAGACATCACACAATATTAGTATTCAACTTGCAAATACTCGTTATATGTCGAACGTTCAAGAACGTTGGAGAATTAGGGATATAAACTTACCCGGACCTATATAGCCTGGTGTCCCAGCAACAGATTTGCAAACGCCCCCAGGTGCCAAAGTAGCATAATCCCAATCAATCAAGTAAAAGGCCCCACTTTGTAGGAAAAGCACATTTTCGGGCTTCATATCTCGATAGGTTATGTTTATGGCATGAGCGGCTCCCATTGCCCGCCCAACACCGTATATGACTGCCGGGGCGGTAAAATAAGGGCCTTTGTCCTGCAAGGCCTTGTACATGTCATGGGTGCCTCTTTCCATGATTTGGACCGATTCTTGGGATTCCGGTAACCAGAAGATTTCTCGAATCTTCATGACCCATTCACTGTTGACTCTGTTTTGAAGAAGGGCCTGGTCCACTCCTCCACCCCCTTTGATATCTTGATCGCCACTGGTAGCCGCTTTCCAATATCTTGCTCGCCTACCAACTTCACATTCTCTGGTGTGTTATAGTAGGTGAGAATCCCTTCATAAACCGAGCCTTGAGCTCCCTTGCCTTTTATGTTCTGGAGTCGCACCGATGCTCTGTCTCCTTCAGCACCAATGATGTAATATTTAGCAAGGCTCGCGCTCGTGGCATATTTTTCCCCTCTTTGATAACATTGAGCCTGAGGGGGTTTAATATCGGCACGACTCTGGAGTGAAACTGGGGAGCCATCGATGGCAAGATTTCGCGGGGCAAGCGTCTTTTTGTTGTTAAACTGGAGCGCCTGGAGGTCTTCAGAGATTGGAATAGAGGCGATTTGAGAAATGAGAAAGGACCAAAACGCCCATATTATCAGACCAGAATGAAACAGGCGCATATTTGGGTCTTGGGGATTGTAAAAGGGGAGTGATAAGAAAAGGAGGATTAACTCTGGTTGTTGTAGGGGTTTTTATTCTGTGTCTATTAGGATTCTTTAGTTCCTGTAAAATATTCTCGCATCCCAAAGGAAGCTATATTAAAACTTTATCGGCCCTTTTGGCCTCTCGCTCCTATGTCCTGCCGTATCCTCTAGTAAGCTGACGCTTTGCCCGGTTGCAGGATCATTCCATAAAGGGTAAAAACATAAGCCATGATTAATTTGCCTATGTGGGGTCACTAGATAGAATTGAGTCTAGTTCATACTCGTTTGTCGGCCCTCACGCCGATTCGGCGGCAGAATCAACCACACAGTAGTCCTATAGAGCAAAACGCGGTTTTTTTGGAAGATCGATACCAGGTAGTGTAGTGGGGGATTCGCCAATATCAGATCAATGACTTTTCCGTCCCTGTCTACCTTGTTTTCCAGGCTGAACATCGCGGGCTTTGGCCTGCATCTACTTATTTTTATAGCTTTAGCATAGTCTCTCCACTCAATGTATGATATTTCTGTTATATAATTCAACTGTTCCTGCCCGACTGCGTGAGGCTTTACCGGAATCCTTCTAACTATATTGATGCGTTTGCTTTGTTAGACAGCCTTCGGGCAGAACCCCGTTGCAATATATATGCTATCTTAGTACGTCAGGTTGTGCTGATGTCTTATTTGCGCTAATTTTGTCATTACTAAACAAGTGGCATAATAGTGGCTAGATATATAGACCTTTAGATAAACTGGATCGAATCTCAAAATAAAAGCTTATAATTATTTTGAAGATACTAGAAGTATCCACCTTGATAGATGAAATTTAATAATATAATATGTGAAGTGGGTCACAGGAAATCTGGGAGGATTCGACTTCGCTGCCCCTACGTGACTCCTCGACCTTCAATACACGGTACAAAAGAAAGAAAAGAAAAAGAGAGAGAAGAGATAGTTATAAGAATAGATCAGAAAGGACTAGAAAAAGTATCAGAAAATAGAGATAAAAAAGTAACAAAACAATAGTAGGCGTAGTAAAATAGCTATCTATATATTTACTAAAGAATAGGACCTCTTAAATAGGATAGAATATAGTTAATAAACATTTTTCAATCTAAATTTTATTCTCTACCCACATCTTTCAAAGTTTCCTGAGCGAAGCGAAGGTTAGCAGATCACATAGGAAAATCTGTCCTGTTTCCAATCACTGCCCTTAGATGTTCTAACTACTGCTTTGGAGCTTTGGAATAGCTACCCCAGTCAAACAAAAATCATTTAGTCACGACTAAACATATCCCTGCTCCAACCAAGTATACATAACCCCCCATATTGTCAACTTGAGCGAAACCTGCCCCTAGGGATTAAGGCAAATCGGCTCAGACTCATCACGATCACGAACGAGAGAGTCGCAATACATCTTCCCACAGCACTCTTCCGAGGTATCGCAAGGTTTGTGATCTATGAATTATGAGCGTTCCATAAGACGTAGAGGTTAGTAGTTGACCTACGAGCGGTGCAGTCTCTTTCTGTTAGAACTGCAGCGTTGGCGATGGCAGCCATGGAGCAAATGAGGAGAAGCTCGACGACCTTCATAATCAAAGGCAAAGTGAGAGGATATTAACACGTGAACGTTGGCAATGGCTGGCCGAGGAAGGGCATAAGTTGAATGTATAGCTTCTGATGTATGAAAAGGAACGACGGTAGTGAAATCCATGCGAGGGCTGGCTCTACTTTAAATATTTAGACCAAGGATAACCCCGAAGTCTGGAATATCAAAGGGGGCAGCGCCCCTCCCTTCTTTTTTTGATCTCTTTTTATCTCCGTTCCGATGTCTTCGTCTGGTTCTAGGCACATTGAATATGGCCTTACCATTGATCTTAAGTCACATCATCTGCTTCTTATTCACAGGAGTGTTTAGATATGACGTCCACTTCCACATGAGGCATTGGATATAAAGTCATGAAATCACGATACCACAACCCAGGGAGATCGTCGTAAGCGGCCCCGGCAAGCGGTCTTGGCAGGGCTCCATCCGGGCTGGGCGCCCCACCAGCTTGGCGGGCGTATTGTGTGGACAAAAGAGGTTGAGATGATGGGTTATTTTGTGTGATTCGTTCGGGATCGTCGCCTTGGTCATCGACCCTGATTCAGGGGAGATCATGATTTGTAGCGGATGACATCGGTTCCCCACAAAACGGTTCGCATCTGCGACACAGCCCGCTGAGCTGGTTTGCAGGGTGCTGGTTTTCCTTTATGATACAATTTTCTCTCTCTCTCTCTCTCTCTCTCTTTTCTTCTGGCTCAATTTGGCCCTATTGCGATCCGAGACCTTGAACCTCTAACCCTCTCTAGAGTGACAGATCGAGAGAACAACCCTCCCACACTATGATCGGTCCGTCATGGGCACAGCTTTGCGGGATCGCCCTGCTGCTTTTGAATGTGCCTTCAGCAGCGCACGCGCTGGATATTAAAGTGGATGACCGAGGTAGCTCAATTGAAGAACCCCCAGAGAAAGAAACAGACTTGCTGATGGTGATATGGTTAGACTCGGTCATCAAAGCAGGAAAGGATGTCGCGGCTCCCATGATGAAATTCTATCACCAGAACGTGTCGGTCACAGGCATTCCCGGCAAGCTCGACGAGACGTGGTATGTCGCGGCTTCTATGTTTATGACATGGATCCAATTTGCGTCCGCCTCCAATGTCGACACATATGACGACGTGGTGTCACACGACCTCATGTTCCAAGCCGGCGACGATTATAATTATTTCGATAGCAATTACAGTAAGGACATCGTGAGTGTTGACGTCCCCGGTCTATACTACGTCCCCAGCAGAACTAATTTGTTATTTATCTCCCTTTCGTGTAGGGAAACGATGACCAAATGTTCTGGGGTCTGGCGACTATTACTGCCTCTGAAACAGGATTCAAAGAGGTCAAGGGTAAACCCTCATGGACTTCGCTTGCACGAGCCGTGTTCAACATGATGGCAGACCGCTGGGATGGAGAATGTGGTGGTGGCTCGCGATGGCAAATCTGGCAGATCAAAAACGGCTTCAACCTGAAGAATTCCATCTCGAATGGCGGCTTTTTTGCCCTGGCAGCACGACTCGGTTTATTTACCAAGAACGAGACCTATGCGGACTGGGCCAACAAAATCTGGGATTGGTCCCAAGATAGTCCGCTGGTGAACAACCATACCTGGTATGTTTGCGACTCGACCAACACCGCCGATGGCTGCAAGGGTGGAGATCGCACGCAGTGGTCATACAACTATGGATCATATATCCTAGGGGCTGCGTTTATGTATAAGCATGTTTGTCTTTCTATTCCTCGAACCCCTCCAATCTACCATCTACAATCATGCCGAGTCTAATCTTGGTGCAAACAGACCAAAGGCGACGATATCTGGTTGAAGCGAGTGAATGGGCTCCTGGACACCACATTCAAAACCTTTTATCCCAAGAAATATGGCGGGAATATAGTCTCGGACGTCAATTGCGAACCCGTTAATCACTGCAACCGTAATGAGCTCTGCTTTAAAGGGTACTTATCGATGTGGCTTGCTAGCACGGCGATTCTCGTTCCTTCAACGCATGACCGGATCCTTCCTAAATTGCAAGGGTCGCTTGAAGCAATAGCAAAGATTTGCTCCGGGGAGTCCGACGATCTTTGTGGGATGCGGTGGTACGAAGACCACTGGGACGGAATGAAAGGAATGGAGGTTCAAATGGCCGCCTTGGGAGGTATTACGGGCAGACTAATGCTGATGGGTGACGTCAAAGGACCGAAGAATATTGATACCAATCCCGGTGGGAAGGAGGAGGCTATTGACACTGATGGCAATAGCTCCAAGGATATCAGTTCTCGCCGTATCACCACAGGCGATAAGGCGGGTGCTTGGATTTTCGGGGTCCTTACAATGGCATTGGCAGTTGGCGGGGCAGTATGGCTGCTATGGGCAGCATAGAGAGAGCATTTGCACTGTTCGCTAGCCAGTACTAGACGTCCTCCCCACTTGTGAAACAACTGAGTTGCGAGTAAGAGAATCGATAAAAGGCGACGCATATATCAATCGAAAGAAAAATAAAAATAAAAATAAACAAGGTATATTGATCCGTGTTTGGAAATACCGAGGCCTATCCTGTATAGGCCGCATGGCTTGTGGAAAAAGGCTGGTTGGGCCATGAAAATCCAAGGGAACGTTTCATTGTAGCGTACGTAGGAGGTTTGAGTGCGTGTTCAGATATAGAGTTGCATTGCGCCCCGCTTCTAATGGTCCAAGCCGGGACATTTCTCGCTGGTTGTCGCCGCGATCTTGGAATAGGGCGATGGATCAATCCAAATCACATCAAAACTGCCAATTCAGTGAGCACCGAACTCGAGGATGAGGTATCAATCGCAACTATCGCTAGTGACTGACCGGTTGTCTGGATAGGATGGAGCATCTTTTGCTCCGAGCTTCTTCACGATATCTGTCAACGCATCATGCTCCCAGCAAATCAAAATGTTTCCGTTGCCTTTGTATTTCTTGACGACCTTTTGGACACATTTAGGATCGTCTCGGTCACAAGAAGTATCGATAGTGATGTCGAGATCATGGGCAAGGGGTTTCACGGTGTCATATGGACGGGCTCTTTTGCCATCTTCACAGCTCCACTCACCATCAGAATCCATGGAAGGGGAACAGGAACATTTATAGACTTGTGACGTACTATCTTTGGGAGTTTGTGCCATGATATACCCAATATGATAGTCCGAGTGGTTGCCAAAAACTGATCGAAGACATTGTGCACGCTGAATGCCTTGGGCACTCAGGCCATCGCCTCCGTCATCGGGCTTTTCGCCATGTCGGATCAGGTAGACCGTTGGAGAGGCTGCTGCAAGGGCAGTGAGAGCCAAGATGCAATAAGAGACCATGTGGTACATGGTGCAAACTTGATCATTATAATGCCTCGGGATAACGGTCCAACACCGACCGGTCGGGGGTGAGAGGCGATTCTTTATACTCGCCCTGGGATATAGACTACGGATACTTCGGTAGAAATGAACCGTGCGGGGAAAGGGTTGCATTGTATTTTGTCAACCATAGATACTGTGAATTCTCAAAACATGGGCAAATGCCAAGATATGATTCGTCGACAAGGTATCTAGGTATTCAGTATCTTACTTAGCCCTGGAGATAGTGTCCCGAGGTCGCCTTATGGTAGTCAAAAGTCAAATTCTAGAACACCGAGATCGCCTGACCCATGCCCTCCCTATACATGTGGGAAGGGTTGCGATGCACCACTCCATTCCACTCGAATTCCCACCGAGGGTGGTCCACCGTAAACGTTGATCTTACAGTAGGCAGAGGAGACGAGATAATCAAAGGGGGAAATCCCCGCTGTCGTTCAAAGACTAAGGTATGATTAAATTGCTAAACCGATTCAAATCCAATCCCATTGCCGAGTGAAAGAGTGGCTTTGAAAAGCCGAACAAGTCAAATGGAATCGACCGCAACAGCATGCGCAGAAAGCAAGGCCCGACAAAGCACGAGAGCACGAACCACCAAAAGGGGTCATGGAAGAAACTGTCGGGCGCCATGGGAGACCGATCTACTACTCAACCTGAGTGACTGCTGCAGTCTCCTTCTCTCGCGAGGAAGGTGCATGCGCAGTGCCTGCTTCCGCCTGCAGGTCTGCGATCTTCTCGGACTGAATCGCCCCCTGCTCCAACTTGCGTACATGCTGGAACTGGACAGTGGTCTTCCAGGGCTTGAGACCGGGCGTAGCGAACATGGTTTCGACATCCTCCAGGGTCTTCCCAGCGGTCTCCGGGAAAAGGAAAAAGACGTGAACAGTCATGGCGAAGCAGAAGCACCCAAAGACCAGATAGGTCTTCCATTTGATGTTCTCAAAAGCCGGCGGCACAAAGTATGACAGGGCGAAGTTGAAAATCCAGTTGGAAGAGGTCGCCAAGGCCACGGCCTTTCCACGCAGACGCAGCGGGTAGAGTTCCGGCGGGTAGATCCAGCTGACGGGGCCCCAGGTGGGCGCGTAACTGGCCACAAAGAGATAGGTGCAGGCAATCACCCCCTTGGCAGCCGCCGGCGCACCCCCAAGATCCCACGACTGCTCGGGGGTGTTATGCAGGCCGCCCGGGGGCGCGGGTTTGCCGTAAGACTTCATGATGCCGGCGTTGGCGAACATGAAGGTCATCATCAAAGTTGAGCCGATCAACAGCGGAGTGCGACGGCCCCACCGGTCGATGAAAATCAGGGCAAAAACGGTCATGAAGACGTTGATGACATACTGGATCGACGAGGCCACCAGGTTCGCATTCCCACTGAGACCAGCCATGCCGAAGACATAGGTGATGTAGAGCATCATCACATTCATCCCGGTGAGCTGGGACCAGATCTGCGTGAACATGCCGATGTGGGTCCGGTAGATCATGCGGGGTTTGAAGAGATCCAGGTACGAGGCGTCGGCATTCTGGCGTTCGAAATCGACCATCTCGCGAATCTCCTGCAGCTCAGTCAACACAAAGGGGGCGTTGCGATCCCCCTTGGCGTGGACGAGAGCCAGCACTTCATGAGCCTCCTCCCAACGATCATGCTTGGCCAGCCAGCGGGGACTTTCCGGCAGCAGGAAAACCATGAAAAAGAGCAAGGCGGCCGGGACCATCTGCAGACCCCACGGGAGACGCCAGGCGGCCGGTCCCTCCAGAAAACTGCTGCCATAGGATACGTAGAACATAATCAGGATGCCCCAGGTGATGGCCCACTGCTGGGCACCGACGACCTGGCCACGCTTACTGGGCTGGGCCAGCTCGGCAACGTAGACGGGAACTTGGGCACTCAGGATGCCCACGGAGACACCGTTGATGAACCGACCCACAACGAGCTGGGCGATGCTGAAGCTGGCGCAGACAATGGCACTGCCAATACACCAGATCAAAGAGCCCACCTGGATTGAGCGCTTGCGACCCAGCCAGTCTGTGAGGATTCCGGAGATGAGAGCCCCGACAAAAGAGCCACCGGGCATTGAGGCCGAGATACCGCCTTGGTTGGCAGAGGTCGGACCGGCACACTTGCCATCTTTGATGCCACCCTGGTTGAAGAAGCACTTGTATTGCTGGGTTCCGAGACTATGAGAAGTTAGCGATGTCAGAGGACTGAACCAACCAAACAACTCGACACCGTGGAAGCTTACATGGCAGACATGGAGGCAATGTCAAAACCAAACAGTGCACCGCCGATGACGGCCACCGTGGTGATCACGTAGATGTTTCCGATGGTGTAGCCCATGGTGGACTTGTTGTTGGTTGGAGATGCAAAATTGGGGAAGTGAAGGAGTGAAGGATGAAGGAAACGGAGGGGGTGTGAGAGGAGGAGGAAGAGAAGGAAGAGAAGGAAGAGAGAGGAGGGAAGAGGGAAGAGAGAAAAGTATACAAACGACAGCTCCACAATTGCGGAGATGCGGGTTCCCCAGATTTCTCAAAACAGGCATACCATCATATTGAATTCTTTGTTCTTTCTTTAATATTTAATATTTAATATTTAATATACTTCTTTCGGTATTTCCGCCAGATCCAATCAGCGTCAGGTGGCGCTCGGCGCATCCGTAGCGCATGCAACTTCGAGGGTCGGCTGTCAACGCCACATGGTTTCATCGCTCCAATGGCCTTCACCTGACCCTTTCCTTCTTCCTCGACATTGGACATCCATCGAGGGAATCATCCATGGTAGCCCCTCACGACCCCGTGCACGGGACTCAGACCCTCTTCAGTGCTCAAAGACATGGATCATCTCCATCCATGGATGGCACATACCCCCTCAGCTCAACTCGAAAATCCCCGGTTCTTCCAGCGAATGGATGTCCCCATTGATAGATCTTGGTTCAACCAGTTCGCAAAAGGTGCGTCAAATCAACGGTCAAGTCCACAATCTTGGTTCCAATGCCTCCCGCCATTGCTCGTGCTGATGCTCATCAAGCATAATCCAGCGATCCACCATCAGCCCAGCGAACAAATGCAACAAATAGACAATGGAACGAAAGTGATAATGATGTGGGAAATATGGCTTTTACCTGCAAGCCATCACGCATTTTGCCGACCGGAGCGAGGGTTCCCAACTTCTTTATCGACCCGACAAACTGGCTAGCCAAGTGTGACAGGCTTGGGGTGTCGGGCCATGGCGCGGGCAGTGTGAAAGCCCCTCAGCGACCAAGAAAGCTTCGACCTGATTCATCTCGCCCATGAAAACAACCTCCTCGTGAATTGTGAGCTATACGCAACAAGACCCTCGACATTGTACCAACTCGGCATGGACCAGGTATGGAGAGAATATATTGCACGGGCCTGGGCGGGATATATCTCCGGTCTTGTGGGGGGGTTGATCAAGACTCTTAGAAATCTTCCAATTACTTCCTCTTTTACCATCCCACCCGCCATGAAATCCAAAGAAGGACCACCCGACAATGTTGCCTGGGAGCCAGCTCCTCCTCCCTACTCGGAATATGACAGCTCAGACCCGGCTCCCCACGATGCAGCGCCTGCATATTCTCGGCCGATCGGCACTAACACCCTTCACAAGGCCAAATTTCCGCCAGCCTTGAATGGGTACTTTGATTGGAAATTGTCCTCCACGTTGCACCTGGGGCCGACCGCCGATGAAAAGCTCTACCCGGTGTCCACCCATTCCGCCATCCTGAGCAACAGGCCGTCCCCCGTGCTCTACGACGGCCCAACGAACAAACATCCGATCATGGCAACTGTCCGAGGCGATAAATGGGGCCAAACCAAACCCGTCACTATCACCCTCCCACCACGCCCTGGCGCTCCCAATCCAACGGAGACCGTGACGCAGATGATTCCGGCGGCTCCGTCCGGTCAGATATCCCTGAGGCTTACGTTCGAGGTGGCCCGGGCGGGAAAGGACGCGCGTGAGTGCTTCGAGTGGCGCAAAAGTCATGGCAATGAGATCAAAGACCTGGCGGGCAATACCCCTGGTTGGAAATTAGCCCGACTGTCGGGGCCTCTCCATAGTGCCGGCGGGTGTCGAACAGAGCGAGAACGAGAGTTCGCGAGTGATGGCACAGAAGTCGTGGCGCTGCTTGCCCACAACGCCTCATGGAGCTTGACCAAGGGGTTTCGTTTCGCCTTCCTGGGTAGCGGACTGGCTGAAGGTCTGGGAGATGTCTGGGAGATTATCGTGATGGTGTCTGCCCTCCTCCTTTAGTACCCAGATGTCCAGTCTGCCATGGTGGCGGGCAGTGTCGCAAGTGTTTCGTAATACTTTTCGACATCATGGATGGTTGGTGGGCAGTCTCATACAAATACTCGGAATTTGCATGGCACTGGCATCACCAGGAAGCACCCAACCGTTCGACATATCCATGGATAAGAGTTGACAGAGTCCATTGGCCGAGCAAAGTAATGGGCTTTTTGTTTCTTCCATGTCATCCATCCGCCATTTCACTTCTCTTTGCCAAACTCGCGCAATGGCACTGGAAAAGGCACACGAGATGATCGGCAGACGACTGTCAGCAAGGGACCAAGGGCCCCACGCGGGATGACACCAAAATAGCTGGGGGCCAAAAGGGAGCTGGGTCAACCTCTTGGGGCCGCGAAATTAGGATGAGCAAGCAGAATACGAAACTTCCCATTTCGCTCAGCCTCATCATGAACCGCCGTCGGTTGTTGGTCCTCTTCGATCCACTCAGCTTCTTCGATGTGGAAAAAATACGAGCCAAGCCACCGTCAGGTTGTGCTATTTTCACCCCGTCATGTCAAGGGCCTGTCTGTCATGTCGCGACGGGCCCTGATCGCTCAGAATCAATCGAGGCTAAGCATCCCGTCTCAGCTTGGCAGAAAGTATATGGAAATGGAGAATATGTTTAAGGCCAACCACGCGCAGAGGAAAGCTCTGCAAGCATTTTACCCTCACCAAACACTTCGCGGTGGCTTCTTACTGTCAACAACCAAAAATGATCACTGGGCGCATTTCATGGCTGCTCTTCGCGTTCACTCTCACGCTCTGGGTCGAGACTGGCCGTTCCTTAGAGCTCCAACCGATGGGCTCGCCTGTAGCTGATCATGGACGCAATCTTGTGCGAGACGATGACTTTTCTGGTCTGGATCTTCTCAGCGTCGAGTCTTTTTTTTGGGGTGGTACGTTTCAATCGCTATGCGATGGCTTTGGGGCAGGATACTAAAATCTACATCCTGCAGGGTCGGAAAAGGGTCGCTCTGCATTAGGCAACTTAACCCTTCACATGCCGGGTGAAGCCGAGAGTATCATAGCAATGGAGAAGTTCCAACCACTACTGGAGTCTTCGCAATGCACCAAAAATAGCATGACCTTGAACTTCAAGAACGAGAGATCCTACCAGTATGGCCAACGCATCTGGAAATGGGTCAACGACGCCGATGATCGCACTTTCGTTTTGGTTGCTGGGCACGGTCATTGCGGTTGGAACAAGCACCGGCTCCCCTTTATTGTTTCCAATGTGCTGTTCAGCGATACAAAGAATACCGTGACGGTGACAGGCAAGGCTTCGGACTGGAAAACCGTCGCCCACACCTATGAGCTTCTGGTCGGTGGACATCCGTCGTTGGCCAAGCGTGATGCCAGTCCGTCCTTCTCCCTGGATTTCAACCACCCGCTGCCTCTGAGCAGCAAGTCTGTGTCGGTTGGGGATGTTGAGTTCACCTATGATTGCGAGGACTGCG
Source organism: Penicillium alfredii (assembly GCF_028826965.1). Lineage (NCBI taxonomy): Eukaryota > Fungi > Ascomycota > Eurotiomycetes > Eurotiales > Aspergillaceae > Penicillium > Penicillium alfredii. The sequence continues at coordinate 4,205,731 of NW_026622706.1, read as the reverse complement.
GAACGAAGGGCGAGTTCGACTTTGAATTCCAATTGAAAACAGAACTACTCATCCCCAAAGGAGTATCGATGAGCCTGAGCCCACGGGGAGTCTCAGCCAACTTCAACCCTCGCTTGGGGTTGAGCGCCAACTTCACAGATAAAAAGTCCGACGAGCGGGAGCTGGGACGGATCCCCATCGACGGCATTTCCATCCCCGGTGGCGTCCTGGATCTCGGCCCCGAAGTGGTATTTAGCTGGGGGTATGAACTTGGCCCGGTTGTCGGCACCGCCGGCGTTTCCACTGGGGTATCTATTGGTCTTCAGGACGCAGCCAAGCTGGCGATTGATTTAACTTCCCCCGATGTCTCCGCCAGTGGATGGAAGCCCACGGTGTCGCAAAAGCCTGTCACGGTAGATGCCTCGATTAGTGCTGGGGTTCAGCTCAATGCAAAGGCTACCGTGGAGTTGGCGTTGGAGGCGCTCGGTGCGAGAAACCCTTCACGATGACCGGCCACTTTTGGCACTCACTGACCCATGACACAGGTCAGGGATTCGAGGTCGGCGTCAACTTAGAGCCATTCGCCGGGGCAAAGTTCAACGTGGCGGCATGTAAGTCACTCAGGATGCTGTACATGCGTGTCCCTTGCTGATCATAGACAGCATCCGCTGGCGCCTGTCCGGAGGACCCGAAGAAACACCGTTTCGGCGTGAAAATTGCACCCTCCCTGGGGGTCAATCTCAATGTCGAGGCATCAACGGCCGGCAACGAGGAAGAACCGATCCTCAGCCAAGCGATCGCGGTATGGACCAAACGCTCTCCCTGGGCGGGTGTAGCTGCTAACTGCCGTGCCAGTCGGTCACGATGCCCTTGCCCTCAATGTGCACCGGGTTTGGCTCTGGGCCCGGCAGGCCTGATCCATCCAAGCCAAAGAAGAAGCCATCGTCTGAATCTTCCCACGGTGTCACCAAATCTTCTGAACATGCTCCGACACTGGCGCTCTCATCTTCTTCCTCCCCTTCGCCCTCTGAGTCCACACCACCTCCTACCGCCACTTCTCACACCACTACATTGTCCACTACATTGTCCAGATCAGCCCCGTCCTCGTCGCCATCAGTCCATAGAGGAACCCACGATAGTTGAACACCAGAACGCCCCTCCCAGTGAACCATTGACGATTACAGCAGTCACCAAAAGATCTAATCTCGGCAATCGATGGTCTCCCTTTCCATTCGGCCAATCACCCCTTTCCAATAGATATACCCATTTAATCATATACCACCGTTATTTTACCCGGGATTTCTTCACGATGAAAGTTGCCTTTGTAATGTCTCGGGCAATTGCGGGCGACGGCATTCGATCGCCACTGACACAACCCGAGTGGCTCCCGATGTCACAAATTCTGCAGACACAAAATCCCCCCCCCCCTATGTTGCTTGAAATAAACAAGGGGATTGTTTCGTCAACCAAAAAAAAAAAAAAAACACAATAAAAACAAAGTCCCAGATATCAGCACAGTATCAGTCAATGGTTGCGCCCGAGAAGCGGCCCGAGTTCCAACGCAGGAAGAATAAGCTTAATTTTTATGTTGCGGTTGGCTCTGCTCTCGGCTTACGTCTTTGATAATCCCGAGGTCAAGGGGATTATCCCAATCCGCCCTTACCGAGACAACTCCAAGATGCTGCTGAGTCCTTTGTAAATATTTCCCTGTCTTTTTCGTCCGGTGGGACCGGCAACCGTGGTGAGCACAGAGTGGAGCGGGAAATCATTCACAGTCCTCTCAGGACTTCGGACTGACAGCCCACATAGTCCGTCGGTGACGAATATCGGCCAATGCCTGCCATCAGATCAGCTGGCGTGGGTATGGTCTTCCAGAAAGCGTTTCGGAGTAGCGCTGCCCGGCTGGTAGAAATCTTATCACCTCTTGACTTTTTCCCCCTTCTCCTTTTTTTTTTTCTTTTTCTTTTTTCCTTTTTCCTTTTTCCTTTGCTTGTCGACGGCCGCCCTCAAAGGGTACTTATTTTCTGCTGGTCGCCGGGTCCTTTCCTTTCTCGCATGAGCCATTGAGCTTCTCCCCAGGAGTGTGCCTTCACTGGCACGTTGGTGGTTCATATCGGAATGCGGTCACTCCCAAATGACGTACTCCTCTTGGTAGGAGAACAGATAGATCAGCAGATGGACCGCTGGAACCTCCTTTTTGTCTCTCATCATTTTCACGATCTCTTCCTACCCTTGCTCTATCGCACGGTACCCCTCAAGAACTGGAATGATGCCAAATCATTTCTTCTTGCCGTTCGTAAACGACGGCAACTTGCCCGGGTCGTCCAGAAACTGGACCTGATCGGCTGGCGATCGAAGAGGATATCCAATGACGAAAAAGTTGAACTTCAATGTTCTGCTGCTCTACATGAATGGCTGGATATTGTATCATATTCCAACAAGGAAAAAAGAGATTGGGCCCGGGACCTTGCCAAAGGCTTGGGAGATGCTTGGATTGCTCTTTTGCTGCCTTTGTTGAACCAGCTAAGACAGCTCCATCTCGTATATGGTACTGATACGCCCTACCTGAACCGGATCATGCAACAAGCCATTTCTGGCGAACGACCATTCGATACCTACCCGCCGTTCCGTTGCCTTCGAGAGGTTACTCTGAACCGCCGAGACGACTTTGATCTACCGGATCACCGCAATCCCACAGGCGAAGAGCCTCGGTCGTCTGCCTCGCTCCTTCTTCCATTCTTTCAATTGCCATCAGTTCGTACGATAACGGCCGACTCGGTAATAGACCCTAGTTTAGACATTGGCCCCGAAAGCCAACCCCGGACAGGACGATCACCGATGGGGTTGTCCTCGATCACCGAAATCGATCTCCGCGCGAGCAATGCGAACTACGGAATGGAGGTACTGGTTGCTTCGTGTGCAGACTTGAAATCCTTCAAGTATCAACATTCTGACTCCCATGTTTGCTCCCATGGGTACCAACCATCAGCACTGTATCGCTCGCTGGCCCCAAGCAAAGCGAGTCTCCAAACCCTATGGCTGGATCACCATGGTAGCCACTACCCGTTCACGGCTCTGGGTTTGAACCAAACCCACGATGAGTGGTTTGGGTCACTGGTAGACTTCACTGTTCTGCGCGAGGTTCGCATCCGGTTGCCCAACCTGCTCGACATTCGATATTCCAACGAGCCCACCACGCCTCTCATTGACTGCCTACCATCATCCCTGGAGGCTATTTATATCGAGGGTTGTGAGGAGCGACATGTGCCTATGTTAGTGAGGCAGCTCCAGGCAGTGATTAAGAACCGACGTACTCGCGCGCCGCGACTGCAGCAGATAGATATTGAGGGCGGATTCCAGAACGCCCCTTCCGAGGACTCTGGTCATACTGACGTCCTCCCGTCAACCGCTTTGGAAGGCACTGTCAAGGAAAAGATCCTCCAGGCTGCCGAGCCCCTACACTTGGGCTGCATCGATGCTGGTATTGATTTGCATGTTCATGACCGGGCACTAGCACAGGGCCCGCCCCTCTAATTTGCCGTCGCTTTTTATCCCCTCCACTCTTGCGCTTTGATTGATTTGGCCACACGATACCACTGAATTCTTGCATTTTGTGTAGATTGCGTTGAACTCTTTTCTGCCCGTTTGACCAAAGCGCATGCATCAATCTCGATAGAATCACCTCCCGCACGATACTTCCATGGGATATACAATTGACAATTACGTGGGATGTGAAGCCTCAAATATTCAAGTGGTATTTATTAGCCGATGAATGCCACTTGGACAAAGATGTTCTTTGTGTATTGAGTTTCATCACGAGTGAGTCATGCTTCTCTCGCGGCCACTGCCAAAGCACGAGCTTTTCTTCTACCGCGGGGAGATTCACAACGACGCAAGGACGGCATCGGCACTCGATTTCTGTATAGAGATCAATAGGGCCCCTCGAATCCAGGGTATGGGGTGTTTCAGGCATACCTTCACGGCACCTTTCTCCGTTTCAATCTGGGCATAGCTGACCTTGCCATGGTCGATGATCACAGCATACCGGCCGGTGCGTCCAGAGGCTTCGTCGGCCCAGCCAATGCCCTTGGAGAATTTGGCATCGGGATCGGACAGGAACAACTGCGCGAGATCATGAGTATTGATCAATTAAAATCCAGGATCGTTGCTCACAATGTCGTTTCCTTGCACCTTATTTGCCTTGCCCCAGGCGCTCATCACAAAGGGATCATTGAAGGCGAGCACCGCCACGATATCCACTCCTTTCTCCCGCAGATTAGGGAGGTTCTTGATATAGCCGGGGACATGGTTGACCGAACATGTGGGGGTGAAGGCCCCTAGTCACGTTGGATATGCACATTAGAATTTCGAGTGCAAAGACAAAAGCCAACAGGACAACTCACCTGGCACCGAGAAGAGAACAACCTTCTTGTTGGCCCACTCCTCGGAGGCTTTGTAGTTGATGGGGATGCCGCACGACGTAATATCCCCACTATCCTCCGACCAGGGGATATACCTGTGTCCGACCGTCAGCAATGCTCTAAATCTAGGGTGTCGAGGTAGTCCTCACTGGAAAACAACGTCGCTGGGGAATGTGTCGCCAGGCTTGAGAGTGGTCATTGCTGCGGTGAATTGGATGAGAGCAGAGAGACGGTTGGAATGAGAAGGAAAATAAATAGTGTTATGCGGGGCATCCGAGGGGTCTCCAGCTGATTAAGTGGCATGAGGTGATCGGAATCCCCCGAGTCATCTACTCATCCCATGAAGCTGTGAGCAGTCTCGTTTTCACCTCCATCGTTGTCGAATTATCTCTGCCAAAGGTCGCATTGTTATCGGCGCATTCCCTAGGTACACCTTTCTAGGTCCACGAGTACACATCACCACAATACGTCGCCACAATATGTCCCGAGACGAGCTCTGGGCAATCTCATTGCAGCTTCTCACACTGACCATCTTTGAATGTTGGTGACAGAATCCAACGACTGCATGGTAGCCCTTCTCCTGATCGTCCTGGTGTGTTTCACTATTGGCGGGGAGGAAGGCCGAGTGATGCAATGCACGCCTTCGTATGATTTGCCTCCATCGAGGCATTTATAGGGAGTATAGCCTTCCCAGCACCAGATCCCACCGAGATTTCCACCGTTCGACGATTTCAAGATCACGGTGAGAGTGCTATTTCAATCTTGCTGAAACTCTCGCCATTAAAACATACACCATGCAGTCCTACTTGCAATACCGCCGGATCTATAAACAACTGGAGAAACAAATTGTCGTCAAAGACGAACGGCCCGAGAATGTTTGGACCAGTGAGCGACGTTATTCCTATCGCGATGGAAGAATACAGTCCGACTGGATTGAGGGTGAAGAAGATGAAGGGGCGAGACGCAGAAAAGAGCACGGCAACCTCACCCCGATGAGCGGGCCAGCTTTTCTCCCGCGTCACTCCACCCGACAACACATGGAACGAGACGGGGATGTCGAACGTGCGGATTATGACCCGGAAATCCAACCCGATCCCCAGACCCTCAACACGCAGGAGACTCTCGGGGGCACCACGAATATGATGCTCACGGGGGTAGAAAGACCGGCAGATGGTGTGGCAGACGGTGCCACCGACGATTTGGCACAAAAAGATAAGTTCATTGTCGTCACGTATGAGGGTGACTATGATCCAGTGGATCCGCACAATTGGCCTTTCTTTTTGCGTCTGGGATATACCATAATCGTCTCTCTGATTGCACTGACCATGCTCTGGGCGACTACCATTGATTCAACGGTCAACGCCTCCGCAAGGGCCGTCTTTCGCACGAGCTATGAACTTGAGTCGGTGCCAACAGGTACGTTCCATTCTCTGGCATTGATGCAGTGTCTCGCAACTAAAACCCCACGGAGGCGTGTATCTGATCGGTATTGGAATCGGCGGGCTACTAATGGCGCCCATCTCCGAAGTCATTGGACGGAATGCTGTGTATATTCCGTCGTTGTTCTTGTTCATGCTCTTCACTATGGGAACCGGACTTGCTAAAAACGTGGGCCAGCGGATCGCCTGTCGTTTCTTAGCTGGTTTCTGTGGGTCGACTCCGGTAGTTGCCGCCGCAGGCTCCCTCGTTGATCTTTGGTCACGAATTGAGCGTATATATGCCTTTTCCTTGTATTCGACTCTGGCATTCATGGGCCCTCTCGTGGCACCGACACCCGGTTCATTTATTAACCAGCAGCCAGTGATCAATTGGCGCTGGGTCGATTGGATTACCATCATTCTTGCCGGTCTGGTTTTAGGTCTTGTCGTGTTATTCCTGCCGGAAACATATAGCCCCTTACTCCTCCGTTGGAAGGCAAAGCAACTTCGCCGCCTCACAGGGGATAATCGATACCGGGCACCCTTGGAAGTCAAGAAAATACCGTTCTTTCGTCGCCTCGGTCATGCGTTATATCGACCCTTAATTTTCTTCGCCACAGAACCTATCATTATGGTATTTACGGTCTACCTGTCCGCTCTTTTCATCGTTCTCTACACTTGGATTTCCGGTTATGTTTTTATCTACCAGGGCATCTACAAATTCAACGAAGGTCAAGTCGGTATGGCGCTGCTAGGAGTCGCCGTTGGCGTTCTATTAGGCAATCTCTTTGTGCCGCTGGCCCTCAAATTCCTTCGCAAAGACATTCGCCGGGCTCATGCTCGGGGCAAACCGCGTCCCGATCCCGAAGTGAGCTTATATATGGCCATGTTTGGAGCGCCCGCGATTCCTATCTCACTGTTCTGGATGGGCTGGACGGCTCGCCCTTCGATCTCATTCTGGTGCCCACTTGGTGCCTCGGTGCTCTTTGGCGTTGGCGTCTTTTGTATTTTTGTATCCTCATTCCAATATGTCGCTGACGCATTCGAATTCCACGCGGCCAGCGCACTCGCCAGTATTCATATGTTCCGGTTTGTGGCCGCCGGAGTGATGAGGGTGATCGCCCGCATCTTTTATGACAACGTGGGCATCCCATGGACATTGACGATTTTGGGGCTTATTTTGACCGCGTTACTGCCTGTGCCGTATGTTTTGTATTGGTACGGGCCTGTTATAAGAGGCTGGAGTCGGTATTCGGCGATTTCATCGTGACAAGCCGCGTCTCCTTATGGGCCTGCCTGTCGCGGGCATACAATGTACCAAATATGTCGACAGCCAGCCTCGGTTATCATCAAGATTGTCCATTCTGCTTCAGTGTATATAACATGACAAAATTCGAGAAATATGATTCCAATCAAATCACCAAATCAAGATCTGGAAACGCCTGCTTAGTACGCTCAGGGAGAGTGTCGAGGAAGTGCCCCCATTTGCTTCGACATTGACCACATAGCTGTACACCCCCGAAGCACTGGGCACCCTGCGCGCCATAAGTATCGCGGTAGACACACTTGGCACAATGTCTATTGTCGGCATTTTCAAGGTAGTCGGCCAAGCCCTTAAACATGAGCTCGTCACTCCGGTCAATAGACATGCCATAACGTCTGGTATCGAGTGACACCACCCCGTTGCTATCGACGCGGTTCCAGAGTTTAAAGTTGCGTCGGGTCTGGTCAATGACAGTCGTATCTTCGGGTTTGCCAATGGTGAGTTGCTCTTCCACAAATCGATAGCGTCGCATCATCATATGGATCGGGCCACCAAAGCTGCGTAGAAAGTTGGTGACTGCGGTGTGTCCCGGTGTGCCCGCCATCGCCACATCCAGGGCCCAGAGAACCTGTCGAGCAAGATGGAAAGCGTCGACGCGCTGGTTGTCTGGCATGTAGGCAAATGTGTTGTTGGTCTCCCCCTCGGACCGGTGCTTGAAATAGGCCACGGCGTCGTACATGGTGTCTCCAATCTCGCAGAGGATGTCATACTGCTCGTCCGTATACCATGTATCGAGAAGGTCGTTGCATGCCAGGGCCGAAGCAATTGTGAAGCGAGCCAGTGCGTCGCAGTCACGCATGCGGAACCATTGTTGTGGTGAGCCGACGAGGGCATTGACGTATCGACGGAATAATTCGCTGTCGTGCCGCCTGTGGCTAGCCTTGTCAGATGTGACCAAGAGGAAGGTTTTATACTCGCGAGCCATATCTTGATGGCCGGGAGTGCCGTGGAAAAGGTCGTCCAGGACGCCATCGAGGTCGTAGCCCAGCACCTCGGGGCCAGCAGCCACGTCCACCATGGCACCGCGGAACTCGGCGATGATGCCAATAATGATGATGCGCATGAATGCGACGTAGCGATCCCAATTGGTGTACTGGGGAATCACAGACCGCGAATATTCCCAAGCACACGCCAGGATTTCCTCCTTGACCTCGGAGGGCAAGTCAAGCTCGTCAAGGTCATGGGCAATATCAGTGGGATAGTACCATTTGTTTTTGATCGCCATTGTTGCTTTAGATTGCTTTCGTGTAGCAAACGGATAATCAGGGTGATTCCTGGCCGCTGGTGCGTGTTATATACTTCTGAAAGGGACCAGTGGCCGTCCCGTTAACCGTGCGTCTATCAGCAGCTCGAATCCAAACAGCCGGGTCACTTTAAATTTATGGGGATGTCGATTCCAATCAGTTCACCATCTCTCACCCCGACTTCCTGGTCATCTGGTCGAATGGGCCGGGATCCAGTCCACTCAAGCCCATTTTTTAGCTCGGTTTGGATGATCTGAATATTGGAAGACTTCGTGTGGGGGCTGAACTTGTCGATTGAAATCCCATCGACGATCGAGTCCTATCGCAGGTTGGATCGGAGGATTAGCCGAGCGGAAATGCGTGCGAGGTGTATTGCCGAAGAAACAAGTATGCATGTCTAGCATGATTATTGTAGAGGTCATTTTGTGGAGCAGCCCCCACCTATGTCGGTGCTTCGCGCCTCCTTCCAAGCCCGCCAAGAGTCTCCACTGCGTTACGAATTACAATACGTTTCTGACTATCCTGCCATGATGTATACACGAGAATGCTTCGGTGAAGTCCTACTATATCTGTCATACTTGGCTTATCATTCAATTGCACGGTCATCTGGTGAATGTCAACTTACTACTGGACTGTTGATATTTCTATCTACTAGGGATAGCGGAATGATTGCTAAAACACTGTAATCCAAGTGGTCTTACAGTCAAATTTGCCGATGTTGAATGGCATGGCAATTGCCTAGCTCGGATTGTATCCGATGCCCTTGCAATAGATCCATACATAGTTGGAAGGAGCAAGCTCCATTCGAGTATTTGATTCCAAATCAAAGTACCGGCTGACGCCCTGGCTCAAATTAAGAACACCATCATTCCAAGAGGCGTACCGAAAGTGATCGTCGTGTTGATCACTCCATTCGGCCTCTTTCCTGGAACTCAAAAAGATGATTTCTTGAATCAACGTGGTCACCGTTTTTGAGACTGATGCCGCGTAAACAAACTTCCCTCATAGGCAGGAATTTTGTCAAGGCAGAACCACCCAGTGTCTTCACTGGGAAAATGGACCCATGGGGCTAAGAAAAGGTCTATGCCGTAGGATCAAGTTGGGGAAACGTCCTCTCTCCAAGAAGCCAAAACAAAAACATGACAGACTAAACCCCCTCACTCATTGACTCTTTTGATATGCCATCGACCCTGATTTCTGCGCTGAAGGCACCCTCGCTCTTGCTGGGCACTTCAAAACCAGTTCAACTCGCCATGGACCTCTACCATTGTACCACCTTGGCAGTATTTGCCTTGGTCGCATTGTATGTGATCACCTCGGCTCTCTCCTGGTATCGACTTCGCAAGTTTCCCGTGCCCAGCTGGTTGGCTCACTTCTCGTACGTCTGGCTTGGCCGGACAACCTATGGTGGCAAACAATATTGGGCGCACCGCGAGCTTCATCGAAAATATGGCCCATTGGTGCGCATTGGCCCCAACGAGATCATGACCGATGACCCAGACATTATCCGGGGCATGTCCTCGGTGCGCAGCACCTTCACGCGCGGCGAGTGGTATCTGACCGGCCGCTTTAACCCGTACTATGACAACCTGTTCACCGTTCTGGACAACCACGGTCACAAGCAGGCACGCGCACGTCTCTTTGCAGGATATGCGGGTCGTGATACGGCCTCTGCCCTTGAGCATGGGGTTGATCGCCAGATCACTCGCCTTACAGATCTACTGCGACAGAAGTATGCCGTTCTAGGCGACAAGGCACCTCTCTTAGATATCGGTCAAATCACCAGCTACTTCACGATGGACGTGATTACAAAGTTGGCATTTGGGCAGGAATTTGGCTATCTCGAAGAAAAAGACCTCCACGGCTTCCTGCAAGAAGTTCACGATCTATGGCCGCAGATGTCCCTTTCGGCAGATGTGCCGTGGATTCGCAGATTTATTTTCTCAAGGCCATTTTTAAAGCTGTTTGGTCCACGTGCTACGGACAAACATGGATTTGGAGCTTTGATGGGGTGCGTCAAGACACTCGGTGGCATTCAAGCCTGCGATCATGCATAACACTGACTGATGTGGATAGAGTCTCTCGGCATCACGTTCAGCAAAGATTTGCCTCCTTGCAGGATAGCAAAAAGGGCGACATGATGGTAAGAGACCTCCAACATCCCGGTTTCATGTATGTGCTGGCCTTGTCTAACACCCAATCCAGGAGTCTTTCATTAGCCATGGATTGACCCAAGCCGAGTGCGAGGCTGAGGGGCTCTTTACAATCATTGCAGGCTCCGAGAGCACCGCAGCTGCGATACGCTCTGTTCTCGTTCACACAATCAGCTGTCCTCGTGCATACATGAAGGTCAAGGCCGAGATCCGAGAAACCCTCAACAGTGGCTCCGTTGCCAGCCCCATTAGTTCCGAACAGGTCAAGGGGCTCTCATACCTTCAGGTATATGCCCTCGCCCATTCTTTGTCTTACACCTTCCCGAGCTCAGCTGACTCGATTTTCTATTCGGCAGGCCGTTGTTTATGAGGGTATCCGCATGCGGCCGCCGATCTTGGGCCTTTTCCCTAAAGTGGTGCCGGCAGCTGGGATCGAGTACGATGGAAAGTTCATTCCAGGTGGAACTAATATTTGCATGAACACATCATCGCTCCTATGCTCAACCTCACTTTTCGGGAATGACGTCGACGTCTTCCGGCCTGAACGATTTACGGATTTGGAGGAAAATGAGCGCAACGAAATGAAACGAAGCCTTGAACTGGCCTTTGGCCATGGGCAGAACCAATGTCTGGGAAAGCATATTGCGTTCATGGAGCTGTACAAAATCACATTCGAGGTACGCGTTATCCTTTCTTGTGGTTGTCGATTGGCGTTACTGACCAGAATCCTAGCTTTTGCGCAACTTCGACTTCCAGGCAGTGAGTCCCTGGCACCCGAGCGACGAGACCCTGAGCTACGGTGTTTTCCTGGAGTCGAACTTACGGGTCAAAGTGACAAAGTCCGAGCTATAATTTCTTTACGTTGAACGAGGCAGTGTGGATGTCTTTTTAGGAAAATCAATTCATATTTTATTTACTGTTCAGCGAAATCCTTCTAGACTGACCTCGATACAGTCACTTAATCCCGGTTCCGCGTAAGATAGAAATAATATGTGCCGTGAACATTCAAGTCCCGGCTGTCCATGGCGCCCAACACAATGTCATCGGTGACGCGTCGGAATGAGTCGATGATTGCTAGTTTGTCGTAGACCATCGACGCGGTCGCAACATCGCGAAAGATTACCTGGCGGATCTGCAAATTGGTCTCAGCATGTCTCCCCCTTGAATGGATGACTGCTGGGCTCACCCTGGCTTTTCCAAACTCTTCGGAGACCACGCGCTTCCCACTGTCGTCGTAGATTATGACCGGATCAACATCATCGATGGAGTGGAAGTCCTTTCCGGCCCAGCTGACTTCGAGCAGACGCTCGTGTGCAGGATGACCAGTATCCAAGCTGGTCCCCTTCCAGCTGCCAACGAGTCCTTCCGAGGGAATCGCGTCTAATTGATCATAGATCTCCGCGACGGCCGCTTCGTCGATACGGCCTTTGGCGTTGGCGATCTCAAAGAATTTATCTCTCCATTCAGGTCAGCCATAACCTTGTGTCGAAGTGTGGGCATTTCTCTCACTCACATGGCCGTCATACTTGTTTGATCAAGAGGGTCGGCGGATTTCTGATGGAGTTGGAAAGAAGGTGGAATTGAAGATCTCAGGGATTTTTAATGGAATTAATGAAACATTAGCACCCACACCCCCCCTCACTCTGTGTTCTATTTTCAAAGGAACATCGACCACTACGACCTACGTCGTCAACCATTACACTCAGAATGCCCCATCCCCTGCCTCTCACTGCGTACTTCTTTCCTCTCATTGCCGTACAGATGCCTCTGCAATTCAGTTCTCGGCCAAATCGAAATGATTCATTCCAATCGAGGCAATTGGGCCGAGGATGCCGGAATTTCCGGGGGATGAATGATCATCACAGGGGGGCGAAATCAGATGAAAACGTGGGGCATTGTCTCAATTCGACTCTGAAATATGCGTTGCTCTCCTTACCACTGTGTAGAACGGAAAAATAAGACATTGAATCAGGCTTGCAGGTATATTCTAGAACAAGCAGGTGCAAATCACCGCCAACAAGATGTGATGATCAGTCCCTCCAAAGACCAGGGAAGAGGAACCCAAGTAGAGAGGCGTTCGGGGAGGGGGTGGGGCCATAATAGCACCCAAAATTGAGAATGTCGATACTTCAGTCGACTATCAACACACTGTCTCGGTGTATTGGATATAGTCTATTGGCCCCCCATGCACAGAATAATACCATGGCTTGGACCAACCATGGGATTTGTATTTGATACCTATTCAACAGAAACATCTTGATAAACACGTATACACTAGGACCACGCTAACGGCAGCGGGCCATATGGTTTGCTCATTTTTGCGATGGAAAAGTCTTGGGAGCTCTGTCGTCCTAGAAGTTCTTCTCCATTACAAGCACACAGAACGGTCCAAGTGAAGTGGATAAGTGTTCCGCTAAGAACCTGCCGTGGGGATGGAGGTGGGGCGAGCAAAGCAAAGAAGATCGGGAAGCGTGAAGGATGATATATGTGGTGAACGTATGCTGTCTCCGGGCCGCAACTTTCCATATTTTGTCTCACAACCATGTCATACACCGAAAGGGCCCCGACTATCACGTATACGCTCATTGCGGGCTTCGCCGTTTTTTTACTCTTCAAAATCGCGCAATGGGTTCGGGGAACTCTCCGGCCCAAGGCATTCCCACCAGGGCCCCCGATAATTCCGGGTCTTGGGAATCTACTGGATGTGCCTCTGCATAAGCCGTATCTTCAATTTCACAAGTGGTCAAAAGAGTACGGTGATGCGGTGGGCATCAAGGCCGGCACCGGAAATCTGGTGATTCTCAACACCCCAGCTCTGGTATATGAGCTGTTCGACAAACGTGGAGCAACATGCTCGGACAGACCAGACTCTTATGTGATCTCCAAACACGTTGCCTACGGACCAGAAGAGAAACAGATTGCCATTTTGCAATATGACGACTACTATAAACGATGGCGCAAGGCCCTTCAGTACATTCTCGCCAGCGGAGGGGTCAAAAGGGTCTTACCTCTTCTCGAGGCGGAGGCATGTAGCTTGACACACAAGCTCCTCCATGGGGGTGACAAGAACTACGTGGAGCATCTTCAGTACTGGGCCTTCGCGGTGCCCCTCGTGATCACTGTTGGCGAGCGACTGAAGGACATGCCTCCTGAGTATATGGAGGATTTCTTCCACGCCCAAGAGGAAATTCTGAAACTCGCTATTCCAGGAGTCGCTCCGCCGGTCGATATCTTCCCCATCCTCAAATACGTTCCCGAGTTCTGCTGTTCCTGGAAGAGTCACGCCCGACTCGTTCGACAGCTGATTGTCGGCGACGCAAACAAATTCCTCAGTGGTGGCCTGAAGCAGTTTAAGCAGATCCAGGAGGACCCCAGTTCCGTGAGGTTTCAAAGCCTGCTGGCCAAGATTATGCTCGACCAGGCCGACGGAGAGTCCAAACAGAAGAATTTCTCCACCACGGAGCTGGGCTTCGCCGGGCAGGGAATGGTGGCTGCTGCCGTGGACACAACTGCCGCGACTCTCAAAAACCTGCTGGTCACCTTTGCTGCGTATCCGGACATCCTTGCCAAGGCGCAAGAAGAAGTCGATCGAGTGGGCAATGGAACACCGCCGACGAGCGACAGTCTCGGGCAATTGACGTACCTGAGGGCCTGCATTTCGGAGGTAAGTCACTCCTCAGATACACCTGAAAGAGCTACCATGTTCTAACTCAAGGTGTCATGAAGATTCTTCGATGGCGCCCAACCACTCCGAGTGCTTTTCCGCACGTTCTAACAAGAGATGAATCCGTGGGCGGCTACGTCTATCCAAAGGGTACTATGCTTATTGCGAATGCCTGGACAATCCACCGCAACGAAGAGGAATACGATCGACCCGACGAATTCATTCCGGAAAGATTTATCGACAATCCGTTTGGCATGCGAAACGTTCCTGATGTAAAAGACGCCAGCCGAAGAGTTCTGTACGCCTTCGGTTCGGGTCGGCGACAGTGTCCAGGCGAGCTTTTCGCTTACACGACCATTTCTTTGACGTTATCCAAGCTACTCTGGGCCTATGATATTTTGCCGCCGCCGGGGGGTGTCGACATAAGCGTCGAGACTGGATTTCAGGATGGGCTCGTCACACAACCCATCAATCCCAAGGTTCTGTTTCGACTGCGCGATGAGAAGCGCGAAGGCGCTGTTGTGGACGATTTGAGGCGATCAGAGGCCATTTCCAAGGAAATCTTGGGCGACTCCTGAAACTTATTTATAGAGAAAGGCGTCGGTGATCGCAATGTTGTCTACCAAAAAGACCTTCCCTCCGCATGTATATCTCGTCAATGCTGCCTGTGAGATCGAAGTCCTGATAGATTTCTATGGCCATTTCGCAACGAACTCACGACTGCCGGTCATTTATCTGTTCCCAGGGCTACACCCCGTGAGCCTGGATGACCAAATGGTGATCAAACCCCGAGACAAATAGTATGCAGACGAATTATCTGGCGCCGAAAAAGTCACCTTGAGATGCTGTTTCGGGATAGTTTCTAGAGTCGGTGGCTCGTCAACCGTAGTCGGCGAATCACTTGGGCCATAGCATGCTGGGTGTCGACTTGTCTCTCCCAGAACGGAGACAGCACTCTGGTCGTCTCTACCAGCTTGCTTAGGCTCCTCATTCCTCGCATAGCATGCTCCGCAGGTACACACTCGCCAGGTTGATTTAGGGAGACATTGAACACCTCGAGCGATATTGGTCCTTGATATCCAGTGGCCAGCACAGCGGCAGTGACCAGTTCGACCGGCATGTAACCTCCCCGAGATTGTTCTAAGGGATAGAGACGATGACTGCGGGACCATGGAAGCAGAGCCGGTGTATCTGGATCTCTCGGAAGAAGGCTGACGGGATTTACCAGTTCAGCATCACCACATTGGAAAAAGAAGATGTGGTCGCCGGGGACTGTCGCCACCAGGGATGCCAAGGACCCCGTCAGAACCTCCAACGACTCCTCGAGTGTGCCATATATGCGCCCGTGTCCATCCGGATGGTAAGGATCAGCAAACCCGACAGCGAGGACGTTGAACGCGTCGAGAATCAGCCCAACATTTGGGCGGTTGGCAAATCGCACCGGCTCCCAAGATGCCGACCATGTATTCCGCGAGGCCCAGGAAAGGCTCTCATAGCCAATCTTTAGCATGGGTCCGCCGTCTGCCAGGGGCATACGCCGCTGCCAAATCGCCAAGCTCTGCCAAATCCCTGGCAACAGTTTTGAGATCGGACGTCACTCCGTCGTCGGTGCGAATGTTGGCACACATAAAGACCAAGTCAGTGTCAAAGGCTCGCATAAATGGGAACCGCTTTGCCACATGGTCCAAAGCGTGACGACGCTCGATCGGGTCCTTGATGCCTTCGATTTTGCGAAGAGGCTGGGTACAAGCGATTCGCATGCCCAGGGACTTTACCAAACCCCCCAACTTTCGAGCCACTTGCAGGTTTTCCGCCGTTGCTTCCCATAGCTGGCCTCCTGGTAGTCCATGCTCTTCTAGGTATGCGGCCCAGCACTCGTCGAATAGGCCGATGCATTGGTAGCCCGCTTGAGCGGCTGCTTCCAGGCGTGGCGCGAGACGATGTTCTCTCCAGTTGGCCTAAGACAAAGTCGCGATACCAAACTCATATTTCACAGATGAGGGCCAGGAGATCGGCATGGTTGAATTGCCAGTCGAGCATGGGGTTCGGGGGCTGGCTTGAGCGCATATATCAAGGTGTAATGGATAATCGAATACCCCAGGATGACTCCACCCCCGCCCCGGCGACTTGATCAAAGGGCCGGAATCCCACGATGACGTTGGCTTGGGCCTATTCACAAGTATCCATCCGTAGTCAGCTCTATGTCGTTCTTTCTGTCCATTCTACTAGTCTTTCTAATTGCAATCTCCATTTCATACAATTTCTTTGTGCTTGATTGTCTGATTTATGCTTCCCAGACCCCGCAAAGACTTTGTCTTGTGCGGTTCTACAACGATCATTCTTGTTGCCGCGAGGCACGATCTAGAAAATCACTTCTTCTCACCAATTTATACGCCCGTCTCACCTCGCTAGAAGAAGCCTCGAAATCCAGGCCTAAAGATACCCTCAAACAGATCACCGAGACCCTCGCCAGTGAAATCCGCCCCAAGTCAGAATAGAATCATAACTCGAAAGTAGACAATGCCAGGGACTCATTGTTATGGCGAGGCTCCCCGGTGGTTAGAAGAAATGTCCGGGTGGATTCTCTCTCCGCACGAACTCGGCTGAACACATTCCCGGGGCTTTTGTTCACTCTTGCAGGGCCCCGTCAACCTTGGATTTTGTCTCTCGATGATACCGTTGCCTTTATTGTCCCTTGGCAGTTTGGCAGTCCCGAACGGACATCTCTAGCCCTTGAAATGACAGCACACGGAGCCAAGCTCGAACCACCTCAACCATGAGACTATCTCCAACGGCCTACGAGGGAATGCGGACTCTGCCTGGGAATACAGCCAGCGCCTTGCCCGCAATCGCGAAGGAACGTGGCTCAGGATCCTATTATGGGAGCGGGCCAGCAGTGCAGCCCGTGGTCGTACCCATTGCTTCCCCGAAACTGTATTGATTCAGAAGATCGAAAACTGGTGGCTACACCCATTGGCAGATTCCACGGACAAGGATACGTGTGCCTTTCTTACCCTGCGACAACGAATGGTGTTCCTCCAGAAACAGCTGCGATTCCAAGCACTCCTTGCACAGGACGGGTCTCACTGGGTGCGGGAATTGGTTGACACTACTCTCCAGCCCTGGTGCGATACTTGGCTGCCTCGTCCGTGTATCGACTCACCCGTTTCCCCATCAGAACGAATATCGAATATTTTTTTTCACTATGTGTATCTTCATGGAATGCCCTGGACACTATCCTCTGCGCTTCCCGGTGTTGATGGCCCACATCTGACTGCCACTCAAAAGGACTGCTTCGAATCTGCTGTCAGTTGTTGCGAGCTAGCTGTACGCGACTTGAGAGATATCGGGGAACCCCTATGCTGTATGTTAGCGCCGACATGGGCGATGATATCCTTGGCAGGCGTGTTAGCACTAAGACTATTCCCTGCCCTGTATGGGTCCCGTTTTGGGGGTGAAGCCGAACTACTGGCCCTTCTAAGCCAAGTAGCCCTGCAGCTGAAACACGCCGGCACAATCCCTTCCCATAGATTCGGAATCGCAGCATTGTTTGGGGAACATCTCTTTGTGATCCTGCTAGTCAGGTCCATCGGACTGCAAGATGTACAGCATTTTTATCATCCACCGAATATCAAGGTAATCACTCATGGATTCGATGTCGTGAAGCCTTCCGATCATCGCAGATTCTGCCACCGCAAGGCGGTAAGCCCTGCGATACCGGCTGTCCCGATCAGGAAAGTCGCGAAGTCAAACAAATTTTTCTCAAACGTGCCTGATCTGAAAGTCTCCCTGCATCATAGATGATCATTGTGCCAGTTGAGAACTAGAGAGTACTGCGGGTGGACAAAGATGATCCAGATTCACGGCATTACCGGTGCCGATGACCCCGCGCATGGTCCTATCGAAAAAGATGTCGCATTGGCGGTGGTCAGCGAGGTGGCCCAAGAAATCGATCCTGCCGTGGAAAAAAGAGTATTGCGAAAGATTGATTGGTACTTTATGCCTGCAATGCTGATAGGTCAGTTGGAAACTCGGCATTTGGGAACAACTTCAAGCTAATTTATATCTCTATTAAGGCTACGGCATGGTTTATTATGACAAGGTGCGACCAAGTAATGGGTTCTTGATTGGCATCTCACTGACATACTCATTAGGCAATCCTGGGGAGTGCGTCGCTTTTTGGCATGACGACCGACTTGTCGTTGCTCGTGGTCGACCATTCCACATCTCCACCATCATCCGACACTTCACGACTCAGCTGGGCAACATCGATCTTTTACTTCGGCATGCTCGCAGGTCTCTATCCAATGACTTTCATTCTACAGAGATTCAACGTCCGTCATGTCCTTGGGCCGGTGGTTCTTGTGTGGGCTGTAGTCTGTGCTGCAACTGCTGGCGTGACATCGTGGCAGGGACTGTTTGTGCAGCGATTCTTTCTTGGTTTGTCACACCCATTTCTATAGAATAAACTTTGCTAACCACGAGTAGGGGTCATCGAAAGTGTCATCCCGACTGGTTTCATGACCATAGTTAGTAGTTACTATACCCAAGAGGAACAGGCACTCCGCCAGGCATGGTGGTTCTCCGGCACCGGTTGGTTCACCATCATTGGCAGCGCACTCAACTACGGGTTTGCACAAATCACCTCTGGCAGTCTCGCCAGGTGGCAATACATCTACATCCTTGCTGGTGCATTGACTTTCCTATTTGGCCTTTGGTGCTGTACCATGCCTAATTCCCCCGTGTCGGCCTGGTTTTTGACACTGGAAGAACGAGTCGTTGCTGTGGAGCGGCTCCGGAAGGGGCAGACTGGTGTTCGATGCCAGCAGATCAAATGGGACCAGATCAAAGAATCTCTGCTGGACATCAAAATCTATCTGGTGGCCATTATGATGGCAGCAGCGTAAGCCTAGCTTTCCTATGAGACTGTGAATGCACATACTTATTCGTTCAGGTACACCATCAACGGGGCCATCTCAGGCTTCGGACCTTTAATTGTGTCCACCTTTGGCTACGATGCCTTGGACTCCATCTTGTTTCAGTTCCCTGTGGGCGGCATCTGTGTGATTTTCATTCCACTATGTGGATATATACCCAGCCTTATCCCAAACACACGAATTCTCATGCTGATTGCCTGCTGCTTCCCGGTTATTGCCGGCTGTGTGATGATCTGGAAGTCCCACTGGGGATATCACCCGGTTACCCCTGTAGTGGGCTATGCGCTGACTGGCTTCTTTGGTCCGGTGGTCAGCCTCATCATTACTTTGGGGGGCAGCAATGTCGCCGGGGCTACTAAGAAAACCGTCATGGCAGCTACTGTGTTTGTAGCATACACTGTGGGAAACATCATCGGACCGCAGCTGATCAACAGCGGCACGAAAGCACAACATTACCCTGAATTATGGACGGGCCTAGTCATCTGGTTTGTGTTCATCTTCTGCATGTTATTCTATTCACCTATCTAACCGAGCCTTAGCTATTGTATCACGATTGCCGCTGCCGCGGTCTTGTATGCGGTGCTTTGGAGGGAAAACCGACTCCGCAGCACAATCGAACTGGATGAAATGCTGAGAGACAAGATCGCTTTTGACGACCTCACTGATAAGCAAAACCCATTCTTCCAGTATGCCTTATAGCGTTGGAGGCGTGTTTGCCGATTTTTCATCTCCATCGCAACCGGCCATGCTCAAGAGCCAGCCAGGCTAGCATATATGGATGTTTCACACATTCCATCACAGATGTAACTTATTTTCTACCATAGAAGATATAATTCCTTGGCTAGAAATTGATTCTTGTTGGAATTCGGTGGTCCTCAGTCGGTCGACATTTGGTACATCTTCAACAAGCCGTGGATGGATTGTTCAACAGCATCGCCAACCGCCCACAAGGCGACAGCTGCTTCCACAATCGTACACAGTATATAATTCGATATACATCTTCTTTTAGGTCGAGACTCACGCAACCACGCCAGAAGCAAGCCGCTAGTTCCGCGTCTCGCGTCTCGGAATCTTAAGATTCCGTTTTACCCCGCAAAATCCCAGTTCTTATAGAAGTTGAGTCGGTCACAATGAAAGCTGATCTTTCTATCTTCAAATAACTACAATGGACCCCTCAATGGAATTTGCAAAAGATGAATCCCTGCATTTTCGTGCCTTTCGAGACCCGCGGTTCGAGGTCACCTGGGAGCCCACCGATTCACAGAACCCTCGAACATGGTCTATATGGTATCGCTGCTTCATTGTCGCGTCTATGTCTTTCTCCACTACCATTGTGTAAGTCTGATTATGTTGCGCCGCTTTTCTCCTGTCGATTTGCCTACTAAATCTGACTGCTGGACCATGTAGAGTGATCTATACAACCATGTACACGTCGGGCGTGGATGGCATGCGCCAGGAATTCAGGGTCTCATCCAACACCGTGGTTCTTCTTGGTCTGACAACCAACCTCTTCGGCCTCGCGTTGGGGTCAGTGATACTTTCTTCATTGTCGGAAATTTACGGCCGCCGGCCGGTCTATCTCATCTCTGTCTTTTTATTTGGTTTTCTGGTCTTACCTGTGGCACTGGCACAAAACATTGAAGCCATTCTCGTCAGTAGACTCTTCGGGGGCTTTTTTGGCGGGTCGATGATTGCCAGCGCACCGGGTAGTGTCACCGATGTGACGGGTGATCAATATCGCGCTCTGGCCTTGAGCTGTTGGAGTCTGGGAACTATGAACGGACCTGTTCTCGGTACTTATGCCATGGACATATCTTCTAGACTTGGGAATTTAGTGCTAATTGTCAATTTAAAGGGCCTATCATTGGCGGCTTTGTCTACCAGTATCTGGGCTGGCGCTGGATCAATTGGGTTGTTTTGATCTGCACCGGCGTCTCATTTCTGTTGATGGTGCTGGTCCAAGAAACCTATGCACCAGCTCTTCTTCGACGTAAAACAAAAATCAAGCAGACCCAGACTGGTGACAGGCGATGGTGGTGCCGCTTCGACCATGATGAGACGGGACTTCGGATATT
Source organism: Penicillium alfredii (assembly GCF_028826965.1). Lineage (NCBI taxonomy): Eukaryota > Fungi > Ascomycota > Eurotiomycetes > Eurotiales > Aspergillaceae > Penicillium > Penicillium alfredii. Next base: position 4,184,516 of record NW_026622706.1, on the reverse strand, counting down.
AAAAACCAACTTGACTCGACCTGTCCGCATGATAGTCTCTGAGCCCATTTGGTGAGTTCTTAGTTGCTCTTGACTGAGCCTTCCTTTATGGGCAAAGCTGATGGGAATAATGACTTAGTGTGTTCTGGAACTTATATGTCGGAGTCGTCTACGCAGTGCTCTTTCTATGCTTTGTGGCCTACCCCATCGTTTTCCAAGAGCAACGTGGCTGGTCCCCAGGACTTGCAGGGCTTAGCTATTGTGGTATAGGAACTGGAACCGCCATTGCCGTCGCTCTGGAGCCAATGATTCGAGGTATCATTGCCATTCACCCTTGCGATCCGGCCACCGGCCGACCACCCCCAGAGGCTGCCGTGTTCGCCGTATGTATAGGCAGTGTGCTTATCCCAATTGGTGAATTCTGGTTTGCATGGACTGCTCAGCCATCAGTACACTGGATCTCTCCCATTCTTGCGGGTCTGCCCTTCGGGCTGGGAAACGGGTTGGTTTTCATCTACGCGACCAACTACATGGCCGGGAGCTATACAGTGTATGCCGCGTCAGCTCTAGCTGGCAATTCCATTGTGCGCTACGGTCTCGCCGGGGTCCTTCCTCTTGCCGGGTCCAGAATGTACCACAAGCTAGGGGCGAACTGGGTAGGGACGTTGTTGGCGCTTATGGAAGTGATTCTCATTCCGATCCCCTTCATCTTCTATAAATACGGACACAAAATCCGGCTGCAAAGCCCCATGATCAGAAAAGGGGCCGAAATCTGAGTATTTGAGATATCTTGATCTTTTTTTTTTTATGACTGCGAAGAAGACTAGCGACACATCAGAATCAGGGCCAACAGTGTGGAATAGTCAACCGCATGGAGTTGTTTACATAGATCAGCATATTGACATTTAATCATCTATCTTGCTTTTGATTGTTTCAGATCAATTTAGCCATGTAACACTCGAAATCCAGGTCTTCTGCATACCCAAAGCCGAAGCAAGTACACTCAGAATGCTCAGTCCTGATGATTCTGAAATTGCCAACTGATCGAACTTGTGCTATAGGGGATACCAAGGATTCTGCATCAAAGAGAAGTTATTGGGCATATGCAATTAATCCCACACCGGTGGAAGATCAGTGCCCAACCCCTTTGCGAACAAATTCTGCAACCACTCCATGCCCTCACCTATCATTTCACCTGGCACCCAGGCATTAGGGTCAGGCGCGAGATCTCCACGATCTCGCACGGTGGGTGTATGTGATGGATCAATCTGTGCTTCACGTAAAGGAATGCCATAGGCGCCATCTGTACCAGCAGGATCACCGCCAAACTGCCTAACATGAGATGGACCTCCACTGTTGTCACAGGAAGACATTTTATGGTGAAATATATTCCTTGTGTGGCAACCTCCTGGCGTGTCGGAGACCAGAGCTCTCGCTTCAGCATCAAAGTCGGTGGTCACTAGGCCCTCATGTCGATCTGATTGGTGACTGGATTTTCGAGTGCCGAATGATCTTGGGTTGAATTGGCTTTTATCAGAGGTTTCCTCTCCATTTAGATGAGCAACTGGCCTTGGTGTGGCTACTGACAGTTGCTGCTCTTCTTCAGTATCTCCAGGCTGATGTGAATCGGAATTGCCACTGCGGGAGCAGGATGTATACACCGAGCGTGGTGCCGAAAATCCAGATGTGCCGTCGTCAGTATTTTCTCGTGGTGCATTATTTGGCTCCAAAACCAAACTGGCCATTTCATTGAGCTTCCAGATAGCTCGGGCCATATTTCCCGACACCCACGTCCTGCGGCAGTGTCTCTTCAGCGATCTGGCTGCCTCTAAGGTTGAATCACGGTAAGTATCCTTGAATGAGGGTTGCTTGATAATGAGCCCTAGTGCAATGATCAAGGCGTTGGCGAGATAGTGCAAAAAAGGAAATGTGTACTTGGGATGCTCTTCTGATACGTCTTTATAATCTCGAAGGATGTTTTGGACCAGACGCATGCAAATCACCTGGTTCTCAATCACCTCCGGAGCTGGCTGGTGGTTGCACCATACCCTCTGGAGCATTGGCTTTCGGATCAAAAGATAGAGGGATGACCATCGCTGGGAAATGATTAGCAACAGCAGATACAATATGAGGTACCCCGAAATAGCCGTGGGGACTTACAATCCGCATGATCAATTGCTGCTTGATCTGCCACCAAGCCAACCCTTCAGTCTTACGGGTCCGGGCATGCCAAGGATCGTAAGTAAACTCTGGTTGCATTTCCTTCTGGGATTGCGTGATCAACAGTTCCAAATACTCATGAATGAGTGGGCTGGGAGTGGAGTCGGACGTGGCAGCACCGTACAACGCCTCCCAGACCTTCCCAATGACTCGCGAATAGTTGACCATAGCAACAAGATATGGAACAGTTGTAGATCCGAATGCGGTGGCGTCTTCACCAGCATCAGACCCGGGCAAATGTTTGTGGTATCTGCTGAGCTCTTCATCGCTCATGTTTCGCGGTAGGCCAACATCGACATTCACATCCTGAATGAGAAACGGCCGACCGGTCTCAATGGCCAATCGCCTGTCCAAGAGGTATACACACCACCAAAGACGTCGGGACATTTCACTCTCAAAGAGAGCCATGCTATCTACCGCCCTACGTCTCTGGAGACCCAGGTGGTGTATATGCGAGATGGTAAGAGCGAGGAGCTTTTCCGCAGATTCATGTGCATCGAGTCGGAACAGATAAATGACCTAGAATCCACAGGTCACTTGGATTAGCTAGGCTGACCTGGTCGAGTCCTGATTTTGTTCCCGTACTTACCATCAAAACCACCGTCTGCATCGAGAGTATCTGATTCGAGCACTGGTGGAAGCCGTCAAGGAGGTCTCCAAAGATCTCCCGTGCGGCACTGTAAAATCTCCAACCAGCAGAGTATTGCCGATCTTCGCGATCTGATCGTGATGACTCCACGCATCTACCATTTGCAAGACACAGCAGGATGTGGGCCACTCGGACACAATGAAGGCCATCCGGTTGGATGTTGTGTCGACAGTGAGATAGGCGTTCCCACACGTCGGCATAAGCCTCCTGTAGACTGGGAAGATGCAAAAATGGAACAAGGATATGCACCTCATCGCGGAAATTGCATATAAGTCTGTCCCACAGTTCTCGATCTGGTGTGATACCATGAGCTTCGAGGGAGTTATGGATTACGCTGCCCGCTCGGCGCTCCATCGGGTGGTCGCGTAAATTTGGAGACGGAGTCAATCGAGACCCCGTGTGGTGATTCGGAGAAGTGGAGCCTCCTCCTGTATATCCCATTCCCATCTGCTCCAGCCGACCTTCCACTACGGTGAGGTTGTGAGAAAGAGAGGTCTCTCCTGAGAAGGTCGGGACTTGGAGTGGAGGATTGCTCTGGTTATGATCGCGAGGAGCATTTTCAGAGCCCTGGATCTCTGGGGCCCGCAGGAGGCTCAGCTCATGTTCGATGCGACACAGGCGAGAACTGAGATCTTGTGTCGCAGGCCTGGCACTGGCGTCAACTCTCACCATCTCGACTCCAACCTTCTCCACACTCACCTCCGCTCAATCGCCCGCCATTTCCCTCGCATGTCCGTGCCTTGTCTCTCACAACTGCGGTTTCCACCTACACATGGTCGACAGGGAGCGTTGCCATCGCACTACCACAGACAGGGCCTTGTCAGTTGTGACCTTTTTTTGGCCTTGGTGCTTTGGAGTGTCTCCTACCTTGATCTTCCGGCGCTTGCATTGGCCGCTAATATCAAAAGAAGGGCCTCAATCAGCATATTTAGAAGCGAGAACTGGGAGGGGATACCAACCAAGCTTTGGAGGTATATTTTCCTCGCCTGGTTCGTTTGGCCCGACGTTGGATGAAACCATCTTGGTCTTGACTCTCATTACTCCCAACCTCGCCTTGGATTGACGAGTGAGTGCCAGGGGCCCCCAACCCAGGAATTCTTTGGTTCGACGCGGCATTTCTCATATCGAGTGCGACACGCAGTGAACCTCGTGGGAGGAGAACGGAATTCTGAAGCGCAGGGGGTGTGGGTCTCTCGGAATCATCGGAATTTCAAAGAGTTTGGGGATTCTACTGCTGCAAAGCAACGATGAATAGGTCTCACTCTGCAATCTCCATTACTGCCCTGATGCACAACGGAATATCTCATTTGGCCACACCGTACACTCGAGGTCAAGAACTAAGGACTAAGTTCAAACACCCACGCGATGCTGTTGTTGCTCTGATCAATAGGAAAAGTCAAGGCATTGTCCGGATATCTAGGCGAGGCCACGCCTCGGTCACTCGGGGCATCAATCTCCTGCCAGACAGACATTCCAGGAAATGCCCAGGTTTAGATGCTCACTGAGCCTTCGGATGGGAACCCGAGCGCATTCATATGGTTCACCCTGATCGTCCAGTGCCCCGTACAGAGGTGAGCTCCTGCAAGCATGCGGACCTTGTTGGAGTCAACTGTGGCATAGATATCAAACAGGCGATCACCAGCACCAGAGGTTTCGACGCGACTGCCGGTCATGTTGAGGTTGTAGTAATTGTACACCTGAAACTCCGGCGCCGAGACATAGTCGGTCGCATTGTAGTTGTGAGGATTCGCTTTCTTGGTCAGCAGGTTGGCCAGAAGGTCATGCAGTGACCATCCACGGAGCCGGTTCCCGCGCAGCCAAAGCGCATCATAGCGTTCGAGACGTGAAATCCACCAGGCTGCCCCAGACGGGATTTGCTCCTCGGGGTTGGCGTATTCATTGATGTTGATCTGGCGCGCGGGTAGGTCGTGGGCCTTAAGAAGTGCTGCAAGCGTCTTGTTGGTGTTTTGGAGATCATTATCTCAGTTTGCGGTGGCCCCCTCTAGGTGGTAGGCGTATTGCTCAGGAATGGTATTGTTGTCCGCGATTTGCCCTAGGCAGTTGGTCCACCAGGTGTGGATGGCATAGGACGATTAGCCAGGGATGGACTCGAAATCTGAACGCCATCGAAGTCAGAGTTTTCACTGTATGTCGTAAATTATTCTCTGTTTCATATGCGATGACGAGCAAGGAACTTACCGGAGTAGCTTGTGCGTGTAGATGGATATACAGATCAATCCACGCTGTTGACTGCGCGCCCATTAGGTCTTTCCATCCGGCTCATTCCAGATATCTCAGACAAGGCCTTCGAGAGTATTGTGGGATTTAAGGTCAGCCATCAGGGTGTGCAAGAAACTCATAGTCAGACCAGTCTCCATTGTCACCGGGCCACGCCGTGGAAGAGTTGACATGATCTGTTCCCCAGATGTCGTGCGGGAGGAGGATGAACTGGGCGCCATGCTTGCGACAGGTCTGATAGTTGTAAAGGTTGACTGCAGGCGGCCATGATACTCTTCCGAGCCCCATATCCAACCGCGTGCCGGTGCATCGAGCTGTGGGGGGGGCAGCGACTTGGATGGTTTTGTCGCTCCGGGCTGAGTGGCCTAGTACTGCAGATGTTCTGCTATGAGTCCGACGATCATTGCCCTGGCCCAGCATTCGCAAAAATGGATCACGCCGTTATGTTCCCCGGTGGAGAGCAGATCAACAAGACCACTCCCTCACCTTTGCAGTATTTTCTCAACGAGTGTGAAGTTGTCAATTTCAAGTCCCTGGACAATGTCTCTGGTCTTTACTTCTCATCAGTGATGGTTTTTGTCTCAAATCCGATATAGGCACGTAAGAAAGAAAGAAAGAAAGACTCAGCAACACACCGCGTAAAATATTCATTTAGCATCAAGCCAGATACCTTCGCTATACTGAGATCAATCCCGGAAACAAGAAACGAACCCTCCTGAAAGAAAGGGAATGAACACATGAGCCGAGTCGAGATAGGGTATAACACTACACAACCAAATGCACCAGGCCCCTTGGGCACTCAAGACATAAGAAAAACATTGGATCTGGATATTATACCCCATTGCCTTTGGCTTGGGTTCCCCACTACTATCATCGAGCCTCCTTTTCCGCACTATGAACAATGGTTTCATGAACCACCTTGATACCTCCGCCATGGCTGCCGTGGCTGGTAGTCTCCCAGTCTCCGTCGCCTGCAGTGCAAGTTGGGGGCTGCTGCCGGGAAGTAGGGAGAATCATTTGTTCGTCACTTGTGGTGTTCCATTGGGTATCCGCTGGGATCGATAGGGGATGGCGGAACTTCTTGCGTTTCGGATACCCGTGATTGCTGGTATCATTATCCGATAGCGGGTATGCCGGATAGCTCTGGGAGCCGGCCTTCGTGGTGAGATATAAACCGGCCCGGCGAGCCGCGCGCCGGAACAATGGGTAAATCATCGGGGCATTGCCAATGACGACGGCCACAAAGGTCTCACGGCAGGCCCAGCTGCCGGCTTGTTGGGCCCCATTGGCACCCGCCTAAAGATAGGTTAGATTCATAATCTTTCCAATCAACTACCGACGTCCGAGGCTCACCGTCAAGATCAAGACACAGCGCAGGACACCGGCCATCATGACAAACAAACCACCACTGAAAAGGATGAGCAGCTCGAGCTTCTCCCGCCAGCGCAGTCGAGCCTTGAATAACATCTAGTACCCCACCTCATTAGCAATGCTCCATAGGTGAACATAAACGTCAAACTTACTGGAGCTGGAATGCTGATGAGGTACAGATCGGTCGCCACATTGAGCACCACGGTCACGTAGATATCAATCTTGGACACCGCGGGCTGACAATAGTCTAGATGTTACTGGTCAGATATATAAGCTCATAGATTGATATAGGGAATTCAATACACACTTCCTGGATCCGGGTAGATCTGCCAATTCTTGTGCATCGGATGGCAACCAAAGAGGATGGAACAGACCGTCGCAATGTAAGTCGTGGCGATTAAACCATAGGCGATGTGGATTCGAACTCGCATGTTGGCCAACCCTGCCCTATAGTACTGTGTCAGTCTTGCGTAAAGCTAGTCAGGGTCAAAGAAGCTTCTCACGTCAATCGAGAATAGAAAATGGCCATGCAGGTCTTCAGCAGCCACAAGAGCAATGTATACAAAGACCACCCCGTCACTTGGACCTTGGAACCGCCGACACGCAAGTGATACTCCCCAGAACTGGGAGAAAGCATCAATCGCTGTTCATCAGTCATCGAGTTGTTGGCGAGACCTTTGAACCAAGTGCCCACCATGTATGCGGCACCGGTTTCCAGCCCGTATACCACCTGAGCCCGTCAGCAAAAAGAAACTCACCCGGCTCATGGCCTACTTACACACGCCAGTAGCATCAGAAAATCGTCCGGCTGGAAATTCTTCGGTCCCACCATAATCCATCGCGCAGTCGTTCGCAACCCAATGATGACAATGGCCACCGCCAGCAGGGTGAACGCCTCCGTCACGAAGTCACCCATGGTTCTGAAGTATCCAAGCTTTTTGTTTTTCTTTGATGTGAACATAAAAAGGAAAAAGAACAAGCTTTAGAGTCCGGGTGTTAACTCAGATAAAGAAAAAAAACCCAATCACGCCCCGGGGGGAAGGAAGAAGTGATGAATGGCAGTGACTTTGTCTCCTCGGCTTTATTCCTTGTCAATTGAACCAGGCCGAACAGAGAGAGGCGAGTCCGCACCCCCGGTCGATTTATCAACAAAGAAAAAGAAAATCCATCATGGATCCCCAAGCCACTGAGGTCCATGGTGCTTCCCACTAAATAAGACTCATCCAGAATGGAGATGCTCACACGTGAAGAAAAGGACCATGACGGGCCAAACCCCCCTGGCTGTATCGGTTGGGTGGACACCGACCGAGGGATACATCCAGACAATCCAGACAAGTCAACACTCGGTCCTCCCCGGGGGAGAGAGAACGTTGAGGGCGAGACCAACAATGCTGGTGGTTCCCCTCCCAGTGCAAAGGATCTTGGGAGAAGAGCGGTAGTCCAGGGTCCACTTTACTCCCCTGAGTCGACAAGAGAGTTGCCTCTTAGAGCATGCGATCGACGTTGAAGTGATACAGCGATGGGTCTGACAGGTCCGGGTAGAAGGTAAAAAGTCCGTCCGACCTCACACATTCCCTGTTGCGCTCGGGTACACGCGAGGTAAGCCCGTCGATTGGGTCAAATGCCCAGTTCCGGGCTGTTTCTTCTCCGTGTCCCCTGTTCATTGCCAGACAAGAAGGGGGCAGAGCCAGTCACAGGAAGCCCTCGACCTGTCTATAGCCGGTGTAGCCACTGGAAAAGACGGGATTCTCTTCGTGGTTTCATTGTTGATCAATCTACATGCGAGAGAATTCCCGACTGACCCGCGATTGTCGGTCTTGGTCAGGGCCATATGGAGCCTTCTTTCTTCTTTTTCTTCCCTCGTGATTCTATTCTTATTAAATTACATTTCTATTTCGAGCCAGGTGTTATCTCCCATGTCGATCCATATGAGCCGGTGTGGACAACCCTAACTCAAGCCTATTGTTCACGCGGTTTGAACACAGCAACTCCCGGGAAATAACCACGTTTCAGAGCCAGGGGCAACCAAAGAAAAGAAAAAACTCTCCACTCCGTTCTTGACAGGCGAATCCCCAAGTAGGTCCGGGGCGGGTCAGAATGGAACAAACGGGGATGGCATCCGGTTTTGCCTTTTGACCCGCGCGCCGTTGAAAACCTAAGCCGCGGCTATTCCTCCCGAGCGCGGGATCTTTTGTATTCTGTGTGGGAGAATGCAGCCCTCCACAGGCGCGGGGGAGCGAGCAGGAAGGCGCTCGTTAGTCGCAATTGTGGTGGTGACTAGAATCTGGAGGGCTGCATGATGCTTGATTTTGCGACTCGGCATGAATGGATTTTGCGCTCCTCGCGGACAGAGCCAAGAAAGGAAAAAGAGAGAAAGAAATCTCTCGAACAAGTTTGATGCTGGTTTCTCCCAGGTCGAGGCAAGGCAAGTGGATCTCTCCCACGCTAACTCATCCCTAGCGCCGTCAAGATGGTCCCTAACAGCCGAAAAGGATCACAAAGGTTGACGATCGCTGGGTCTTCGACTCGGGCCCAGACACGCTGTGACGCTTTTTTAGCATGGGGCCGCCATGTCAAACAGAGTGAAGTTAGCACGCAGCTAGCATGCCTTTTCTATGCCGGTCGATATTCTCTCCGAACAAAAAAAGGAAAAAAGAAAAAAAGCCTGCATGGGAGACAACTTAGTGCCAGCCACTTTGGTCCAGTTGCATGCCAAGGGCCAGGGATCCTGGTGCAGTCGTGGAGATCCGACGTCGTACAAGGTCTCTTTGTTTGGGATGCACCAGACCAAGCCCTAATCGGTGCAAGTCCACCGTCCATGGGGGTTGTGGTTAAAAGCTCCCAACGCTCTTTCTTTTCGCCTCACTTCTTTGTTTAGCCTCGCGTGGACAGACCTTCTCTTCTTTTCTTTTTCTTTTTCTGTTCTTTTTTTTTTCGCCTAAGCCCTGTCGCGCTCGGTTCTCTCCCGTCCCAGATAACCACTCAAGCGGTCATTCGCCATGGAGAGCGTTGATCTGGTGGTGGTTGGCGCAGGTAGGTGAGAAGGCATATTGATAACTTCAACGAGGCTAACCACCCATGACTCTCAACAGGCTGGAGTGGGCTGGCCGCCGTCAAGACCTACCATGAAGTCAATCCAGCTACACGCGTGCTGCTCCTGGAAGCTGGCAGCTCCGTCGGGGGCGTGTGGGCCAAAGATCGGCTGTACAAGGGCCTCAAATCCAACAACATGCTGGGCACCTACGAGTTCAGCGACTTCCCCGTGGACGAGGCGACTTTCGGAGTCCACCCAGGGCAACACATGCCCGGCGAAGTCATCCAGCGCTACATGGAGGCATACACTCGACACTTTGGCTTCGCCGGGTGCATTCGACTCAACCACCGCGTCGAGAGCGCCCGACACAATCTCAATGGCACCTGGCAACTGAGTGTATTGCACGATAATGAAAGGTTCAACATCGAGGCGAAGCAAATGATCGTCGCCACCGGAATCACCTCCCAGCCATACCTGCCCACCTTCGAGGGCCAGGAGAATTTCGGTACGCCACTTTTTCACTGCCGTGACCTGCTGCAACATGAGGCAGAAGTTCTCGAGCCGGGTCAGCGTGCGACGATATTTGGCGGGACCAAGTCGGCGTGGGATGCAGTGTACGCGTGTGCGACAACAGGGATGCAAGTAGACTGGGTCATCCGTGAGTCGGGCCATGGACCATGCTGGATGGCACCGCCATATGTGACGCCGTTGAAGAAATGGCTGGAGAAGCTGGTCACCACTCGATTCTTGACCTGGTTCAGCCCATGCATTTGGGGCAACGCCGACGGGTTCACGCGAGTGCGCAGCTTCCTGCATGGGACCTGGCTGGGCCGCAAGATCGTGGATTCGTTCTGGTCGGTGCTGGCCGACGATGTCATTCAGCTGAACGGCTACGACAAGCACCCGGAGATGAAAAAGCTGAAGCCATGGGTGAGTCCCTTTTGGATCGCCTCGTCGCTCAGCATCCTCAACTATCCCACCGATTTCTTTGATCTGATCAAGAACGGCACCGTCAAAGTCCACGTCGCAGACATCGACCGTCTTTCGGGCCACGCAGTCCACCTGTCGACGGGGGAAACCCTCCCAACCTCGGCGCTGATCTGCGCGACAGGCTGGCGATCCACTCCCAACTTGCAGTTCCTGCCGGAGGGCATTGACCGTGATCTGGGACTCCCGTGGAGCACAGACCCGCTGGATGACAAGCTGGTCAAAGCCGCCGACGAGGAAATTCTCCGTCGGTTCCCTCGGCTGCGCGATCAACCACGCCCCAACCCACAGTTTCGCCCACTGAATAACCAGTCGGAGGCAGCCGTACCGCATCCATTCCGGCTGGCGCGGTTCATGGTGCCGCTGTCCCTGTTGCGCGAACGCTCCCTGGCGTTCATGGGCATCACCATGACCATCAACACCACCCTGGTTGCCCAAACCCAAGCACTCTGGATTGCAGCCTATCTCGGAGGTCAGCTTACCCCGACCGCCGTCGAGAATTGCCCTTCCGCTGTGCGAACAGCCTCGGACGCCAAGATGGACGACAACGGCCAACTTGATCTCGCCTGGGAGACCGCGCTACACTCCGAGTTTGGGCGGTACCGCTACCCGGCAGGGTTTGGGCGGCGTAACCCGGACTTTGTCTTTGACGCCATCCCCTACATTGACTTGATGCTACGCGATCTGGGGCTGTCGCCAGAGCGAAAGAAGGGCCTCTTGGCGCAGTGCTTCCACCCGTACGGTGTTGAGGATTACCGGGGGTTGGTTGACGAGTGGAAAACGAAGCAGCCGGCTCACATGTAAGAGGCCTCTTCAACCTTGATATGGTTTCATCACGCGATTGATGACACCCGTTTACTTCACTTCGCGCGCCTCACGAAATACCCCGTTACTGTAATTTCTTTGGTTTCCTAAGCGACCAGAAACAACTCCTGGTTCTCGTTCGATCTGGTGGTTGAGAAGTACCTGTACATGAGAGTGTTAATATTTGTATATGAACATGTTTATTCTCAGAGACTCTCAGCACGAGAAGTGCCAGTAGGCCCAATGCCCTTTACGGCACCATCGCAAACGGCTCGAGAACTGCGACCCCGGCCAGAGAGAAATTCTTTGTCGCAGACCCTGCTCCCACATGATCTCTGACTCTCGTGACGGCACCAGCCTCTTGAGACGATTCACTCTCCAGCCGGACTATCTCTCCTGTCAGAGCTCCTGTCCAGCGCATGTAATACTCATTGTCACCTGCCACAAGTGTCTCCATTGAAACATTGATCCTCAGCCATTCATTGGCCTGTCCCAGGTCAAACTCTAGCCGGAACTTGTCGGGCATATCTACAACGCGAGGCGGGTACCGCTCGCCCGTAGTCCAAGGTTTACCCACTGGACGGACTGTCAAAAGCGAAGGCTTGCAGGAGGAGACGAGCACTTTTCCATCCTTGGCCACGTAACTACTGATGTAGGTGGTGGAAGTGGGATCATCCAGGACAAGGTAGCTGAACCACACGATAGAGTAGGGCCCCAGGCGCCCGTGGCCCCAGTACCAGCTCCGAACGGATTCCATAAATGGTCAGTCCGACCAGTTCTACCGGCGATGAGAATCGGATGCCGAAAGTTTTGGCAAGGATCAACTTACTTTGTCGTGATAGGCCGGGCCCCGGAACTGCAGCGATGAACCCCGGATCGTCATGATCACGACGCCCATGGCATCAGGTATCAGGTTCACCCATCCAATATGGGGAGCAACCTCCAGCGAGTTTCTTCCTGGATGAATGCCACAGGGCAGCTGGGGTGGAACATGCTGTTATCCAAATACAGCGTCAACAAACCATTCGATGGTGACGATACATTTTGTCTCTTACCGCTGTCGATGTAAACCGTCCCTCAACCTGCATCTTCCCCGACGCAATGCGTACCTCATACTGGGACAGGTCCTCCTTGGGGGCTGTCCAACTGAACCCGGTCGAGGCCCACTGCCCGGAACTCGGGGTGCGGGCACCATGTCTACCAGAGACAGTGGCGACGGTCGCAGGGACAAAGGCCGCAAAAGTTGAGCCATTGGTAAACGACGCCCACAAATAGGCGATGAAAATCGAGGACTCCGTCGCATCCAGAAATGGAAACGCGACAGCAGAGGAGGTGAAGAATGTGACGACGAGCGACTCGCGAGAGTTGGTATCCGAGACCGCATCAAAGTACCACCAGTCAAAGACCGATCCATTGATGACATCCACCTGGGGTGCATCCAGGCTCAGCCGGTCCTCGGTGCTGAGAGTATTTGATACTTGGAGATTGAATCGAGCGATGCTGGTTCGATTTTGGGCGTCGCTCGGAATGCCGTAGGTCCAGCTGCGTGGGTCAAGTCTGGACGTGGGAATATCGGCCCGGTGGAGAATGGCTGTGGCTTCTGCAGCGAAGATCAACGTAAGCCACAAGAGAATATCGAGCCACGGTGTATATAGCGTGGGAAGAGAAAGAAACGCAGGATTTGGGGTTTCCAGGGATTTTGGGTCCCCAACCAACTGCTATTTCACAGACCCTTCCGGGCTGTTTTTCTCGGCTGTCCTCTTGCGTGTCTGAATAGATGTCTGAATTGATTGAATAGATTCATAATAGAAAATCCTAGTTCTCCATATCCATGCTATATATATATAGATATAGATATATAGATCACACCGTGAGACATTCCGTCTTGGGTGTTTCGCTTAAATCACAGAAACATAGATACACTCGTCACACATGAGGCTGAGTAGCACAGTGAAATCAAACATCCCCAAGAAAACCAAGTCATCCCAATATGCCCAAGTCACACCCTTCGCCGAAGAAAAAGAAAGATTGAAAAAGAAACCCATCCAACACCGTCGCCCAAAGCTTCTGTAGATACAGTCTCCGTCCAAACTCAGAGCCCACGCAGGCCTCTAGAGGGATGGAAGGGAGAAGAGAGAGAGAAAGAGAAGAAAAGGAGAAACAAAATGAAAATGCCACGGGTCTCCCAGAGACATTTCCTGCTCTCGTTTAAACACGTGCGTTTTGAATCGGGCTGCCGTCCTCACTGTGGCTTTCGCCCTTGATTGCATGTCCCATGAGGTCGTCCTTCCCGCAGCCTTTGACCAGAATATGTCGCTGGAAAACAGGGTTAGTCGGATTGCACAAGGCCACAGGATAGATTGTACATACCTTGAGGGCATCCTTGCGTGAGAAGCTCTTGTCACAGTGGGTGCAGGGGAATGGCTTCACAGCCAAATGGATGCGCTTATGGCGTTTCAAGTCATGGTTCCGGTTGAAGCTCTGGGGGCACTGATCGCACTTAAACGGACGATCAGCCACCGGGGTTGGGTGGCCATGGGGCGGATGAGCCCCATACAAATGATGGGTACTGGCGACATGTCCACTATGGAAACCCGGCAGGATTCCTGGCTGAATCCCCCCCATGACCGACATGGGACTGTTGGGGCTGTGTACATTGGTCATCACGGCACCGTTCATCGCAGGCAGGGTGTACGATGGATACGGCTGACGGGAGAATGCCAGGGGCGGCTGTCCCGCGGACGGGCTGTGAGCCGGCATTCGCCCCGGATGGATCCCCAGCCCCGCCGGGCCAGCGGGTGCATGACCATAGATCGAGGGAAAGCTGGCGTGATATGGGCTGGCCAAGGGTGAGGACGCTCCATACATCGGCTGCGCTTTGGGAGCATAAGGGTCATTGGACGGAAGTGGTGCGGGGGAGGTGGCGGGTCCCGCAGGGTACAAGGCCATGGTGACGGGCTGAGAAGCGGAGGGGGAAGATTCGAGGGAGCGGGCAAGCCTGCGGGGAAGGAAGAAAAAGGGGCCTCAAAGGGTTGCGGCAGACCGTCCGTCGCAGGCGGCGCCGTCACCGAGGCACGACTTGGTAGGCCCGATGAGGGAGAGAAGGAACTCCGCGCAGGATAGGCCGGATGGACCCCGGATGCCCAGGTCTGGGTCGAGGCACCCCCGTAGGTCCCAGACCAATACGCCGGGGGCAAATCGGCCGACACGCCGGTAGACGCGGTGGCGCTCTCCCCGGGCTGGTTGGTGGCGGGTGGCGTGAGCAGGTTCCCCACGCTCACGTTGACCGGGGGATGCGACACTGGGGGATGGTTCGCCGGCGAGTATTTGGGCGCGGTGCCGGGCAAGGTAAATGGCGGCGGGGGCAGCTCAAAGCTCGGCAAGGTCGGAGCTGCAGGGCGACGGGTGTTGAGCGGCTGAGATGCCAAAGCATCCAATGCCGTGCCCATTCCGGGAGCCGGAACAGCGAGTGCAGCCAGGTTGGCCGATTCTCGTGGGGCCCCCACGGTAAAAAGATCAGGGGAGTCGTGGAGCGACGAAGATAAGTTGGTCGTAGATCCCAGAGCGTCTCCACCCAATGACCAATCTTGAACACCAGACAGGGGCCCCAAAGGGCTCGGAGGATCCAGGAGGGGCGAGTATTGATCGCTCGCGGGAGTGATTGCGATCGGGAGGGCAATCAGGTGAGAAATTTATCAAGACGGTGACTGTGGATATCGAGAAGTAATCAAACAAGACAAAGAAACAGAAACAGAAAATCAAATCAGTTGTAGGGGAGGCAGAGAAGAAATGTGAGGCAAAGAGATTAAGACCCAGTGGGAAAAGTCACGGTCGACGAAAACGGGAGAATTGCATGATGTTATTTTCCTCTGAAGAGAAATATAGAATCCCAAGAAGGTGAAGGTGAAGGTGATAAGAGAGGGTGAGAGAGAGCAAGAAGGGAAGAGAGAGAGAGAGAGAGAGGTGAGTGGGGAAGGGAAATGAGAAGTGGCGTTGGGGCGCTTGGGGGGGAAAGGCAAAGGATATAAGAGCGCGAGAATATATATGGAACTAAATTAATATCAATAATATCAATAATAAAGAAAATAAAGAAACCCAGTCGACTTGGGTCTGGCCACAAAATAGAAAAGAAAAAAAAGAAAAACAGTGGGCCCCGAGGTTTTCGCAAATTCGGCTCTCTGTTAAGCTAATCACAACGTGGTTGACAGTCGGGGTCTGTTCCGAACGCTGGAGATCGTATCACTCGATCGGGGACCCAGATGTATTAATGTATTAGTGATTTTCTTTTTTATAGATATAATATATATATATGATATTTAATATAATATCATATATATATTTTGTTTTGTTTTGTTTTGTTTTTCTTTCTTTGGTCTCACTGTCTTAGAAACTCCTTGCGTCTGGGAAATTCTCGCATGGTAGGATTAGCCGGGAGCCAAGGCACTCTCCAGCACAGTCGAGCAGGACTAGTGGATTTAGTCGGTTTAGTTGGTTTAGTGAATTAGGAGAACCCGACTCGTGCCCAATGGCCCATCGCGCACGGACGAGGTCATTCGCTCCGAGTCATCTGCGCAATCCTATCCTCATGTCCTCAGACTAACACTAATAATACACTAATCCCACTCACACTAACCCTAGTCATCCTAGCCTGCACAAGACTCCCCGGGGGATTGGGTCCCCCCAAACTCATCCATGGTGCCCCCTAACCCTAAGCGATGTCTCGCCCCGATTCCACCACTCACACTGCCCGGGTGGCGCCATGACCTCGAAAAGAAAAGAACAAAGCCTGGAGTCTCCAGCTTATCGGCCAATCAGACCACGGCCTCGCTTGTCGTTGACAGGTGCTTTAGGTGAGAAAAAGAAGAAAGAAAGAAAGGGAAGGCAAACAGAGGCCCTGCCGATCCTTGTCCGACATTTGTAAAATCAAGAGACAATAGCAGAGCCGATCTGCCGTCTTTTCTTTTCTTTTTTGACAGAGCTGATGAATTGCAACAGATCATATTCATATTTATCTGCATGGGATTCTCATCGAGACCGCATGTCTTTACCCCCCCATTAGAGGGGGAAATGCAGCCCGGCTTACAATCGATACTGTACACTCCTGTACGGCTGTACTGCCAAAGAATGTACATTCTTGGATTCTTGAGATAGATCCCATATCGTACCTGGATTTCTTGGGCTTTTCGTTTCTTTTTTTCACGCGTAGCGTCGACGATCGCCACGCCAGTGTCGATCATAGGCAGCCTCAGCCGAATTACCCACGCCAATTCCCTGCTCGATCGACATTCGAACAGTGCTTCTGGATCGCGCCCCCAACTCTCCCCCCCCCCATCATGGTTCGCTGCCGATTTGCTGAGGGCTTTTTTTTTCTGCGATGCAAGGCGGCTCCTCTCAAATGTGACAGCGCGCGGTCCACTTCTGAACCACGCGATCGTCGGCTTCGGTTGTGGCTTCGGGAAGGCTCATGTCTGCACTTCATCACGGGCCATTTCAGCCCTGGCTGAAAGTCTTGTATGCTCTCTTCACGCCCTGGAGATTTGCAAGTAGAAGTGAATTGCCTTCTTACTTAATTACTTATCTTATTTTTCTTTCTTTCTGTTTCGGTTCTTGTTTTGATCTTTCAATCAATTTGTCTTGTCCATCGCCTATTTCCTTAGCCTAGGCAGCCGTCTCAGGGATGAGACAGTTGGTTTCACATTGACCGAATGTTTGGTCTTTCTGACGAGAGATTTCGAAATTATATTTTCAAATACTCTTCCATCCATGCATCTTATGGGAATGTGATACAATATGTTTTGGATGTATCTTCGCTAATCGCAATACCCAGGAAGTTTTCCTGGGTAGCGTATTTGCTGCTAAACCCGATCACATTGGTGGTTGTATCAACCCATGAAACGACCTTTGGATGAGGATGTTAGATAAAGTGTGTCGCACAAGGCCTGTGTGACAACGAGCTGAATACCGGGGGAATCGTGTCGCTATACCTCGGTTGTGGCGATGTTTGTTTGCGCCCAGATATATCGCAGGCCTGATATAGATATACAACTGAGGATTTACCTGATCGGGACATCCATCGATGACTCGATCTCCATGGATATTTTGTGATATTCAGAACTCTATAATATAATACAAGCTTGGTTTTTTTTTTCTCTTGCCTAGTTCGAAGACAAAGAAAATCCCCGCGCGCACAGCGTTGCAGTTGCGCTCTGCAAATTGCCGACTGTCGCTCCGATGACGTCGACTAGCGGGGCAGACTCGCTTCGTCTCTTGCTCTCCCCAACCTCCTTCTTCTCACCATCGAACCCCCCCCTTTCAAGTTAAATTTTGTACGTCAATCCCTCTCTACCTTTTGGTGTCTCCTTGATGCAATACAGACCATTTCTGACTTCTCTACGAAGACCCTTCCCCGCTTCCAAACCATACCATTGCACCGCTCGTCCGATCCATTACTCTTCCATCATGTCTGGAGTTAGCAAAGCCTGTTGCTCGTTCGTCAACCCCTCATGCCTCCGACGGTCGGCCCAATCATCTCTGCTAACATTCATGGGGAACTCAGGATCCCGCCCGTGGTCTCCAAGGGCTACCAAGCCAAGGGAGAGTACAAGACCATTAATGGCCTGAAGACCTGTATGTGTGCCGCCATACCTGCAGCATTTACTTCACGACATAAACTAACTGATTACAGATGTTACAGGTCCAGAGTCGGCCTCGAAAGCGATCCTGGTTATTTACGGTAAGTCTGCACCCAGTCCCCCGCACGAAACGACGCGAGACCATTTACCAAGACCGTACCATGAACTCCAGACATCTTCGGCTTTTTTGACCAGACGATCCAGGGTGCCGACATCCTGTCGACTTCCAATGACCAAAAATACCGAGTGTTCATGCCCGACTTCTTCGAGGGCAGCCCCGCCGACATCTCGTGGTACCCGCCCACCACGGACGAGCACAAGCAAAAACTGGGCAACTTCTTCCAGTCCAAGGCTGCTCCCCCCAACACCCTCTCGAAGATCCCCAATATCGTGGCCGAGGCCAACAAGCTGGCGTCCGGCGGCAGCTTCCAGTCCTGGTCGATCTTGGGCTTCTGCTGGGGCGGCAAGATCGCCACGCTATCGGTGGGCGCGGAGAACAAGCTTTTCAAGGCCGCCGCACAGTGCCACCCGGCTATGGTCGACCCCAACGATGCCAAAAACGTGAACGTGCCGCTGGCGACTCTTGCCTCTAAGGACGAGCCGGCCCAGGATGTCGAGGCGTTCAAAACGAACCTGCAGGTCCCCAACCACGTTGAGACCTTTTCCACTCAGATCCACGGCTGGATGGCTGCTCGGTCGGATCTGGAGGACGCGGAGGTGCGCAAGGAGTACGAGCGCGGATACAAGACCGTTCTGGAGTTCTTCCACCAGCACGCGTAATTATAAAATGCAAGCCCAGGGAGATTTCCGTAGAGTCATCTTCACAATCGAGTTTGATATGCGACCAGTTCGAACATGATTTTTGAAGTTCAAAAGTTGGACGAATGTAGAGTAATCAACAGTGCCAACTAGCCCGAGAGTGTCGGAGAACCTTTGGAGACGTCATGACTGCGGCCAACTTCATCCCTCCGTCTCTCCCTGCTAGCATCTTGCATCCATCCCATTTGCCATCTTTTAGTAATTTGAACTATTCTCCTGGAGCTTATTCACTACCGGGCGAAACTCGGCGAGACCACTCAAGCTCTCCACCAGTGCACTCCCAGGGTTCCGCCGCGAGCCGAAGGTGCCGAGCTCGGCCCGCGAGTACCGGATCTCTCAATTGCAGATCTAATCCTGGTCCAGGGTCTTGATTCTCGATACCCCAATTAAGCTGATACATGGTGATGAACTATCGGATCAGCAGATCGCATAACATCCATGTTGTTCACATTTGGTCGTCGTCGATCCCAGTCAGATGCGGCCGCTGGCCACCCTGACCCCGGCATCGCAAGACCCTCACTTTCACATCGTCATCTGCCATCGAATCCTCGAGATGAGTCAACTGATCAAGGAGGATTCCGTGGCTTCTTTCGAAGACGCAGCGATAGCCTGCCGCCATCAGATCCAGCCAGATCTCCTAGAAACCATGTACGACCAATCCCACCCATACCAATCCAGAGTTCCACCTGACAGGCCTAGGAATACACGAAACCACCGGGACAGCAACCTGGCAAGGTATCGAGGCAACGAAGGGCTAGTGATGGCGGTCGCCATGACCCTCGCCAGAGCTCCGAGCCGCTGCCTGGAGGTGATGCTGAGCCAAAGCAACCGGGGAATATCCAAGACCTGCTTGAATACAGACTGGATATGGCGGGCACGCCGAAGAATACTCTGGCGAATGCCAAAGCCAGTCTGCCAAATGGAACCCTAACAAAGAAGGATATCAAGGCAATACTATCAGGAGCGCCCCATTTCCTGCTCGAACGAGGCAAACATGGGCACTGGTATCCGCAAGTGATCTTCCCCTGGGACGAGCATAATCCATCCATCCAGCGCATGGGAGATCGCAAACCATTGCCCCATGCATCATTTACCCTGAGCACCCTTCACGCGCACTTACCGGTCCCCGATGATTGGGCCGTCAAGGGCGGGGTGCCCATTCGATTGCACGACTGGACTCGAACAGGTGCATGCAATAGGGCAACCTTTGATATCGGAGTGTTCGAGGTGCCAAACATGCTTTCCAACAATGGCAGGGAGCCGGGGACGATCGGGTTTCGGCATTTCTTGGAACTGTCGGTTGCGGATGCTGTTCGATATGTCGGCCCCGAAGAGCCCAGACAACCCCCAAACTTCCGACGAGTCTCGACTCTCCCTGCCTCTGAAGCATTCGAATTGATGGAGAGCTTCAACAAGCCCTACACTCAGTGTCAGAGTGGAGCGGTGCACGACCGACATCGGCTCATCTGTCAAGGTCCTTCGGGCTGGAAGCGCATTGGAGTGCGAGATATCAATCTTCGCACCCTGGTCAAACGGCTAGACCATCTGCGAGAATTCCGACATGACATGCTCCGCGACGGCTCGACGAAAACAATTCTGGATATCGAGAGCCCACATGAGCTGCACTGCATTTTGCACACGAACTTTCTTCACCCTCGTCCGCCGCCTTCCGAGGTGATGCCGGGCCACCCCCAAAGCCTCAAATCGCAGATCAAAACGTTGGCGATAGTGTTGGCCACACCAGGGGCATGGATTGATTTCAGTCTGCCAGAGTGGCGTTTTCGGGCTGGCCAAGCCCTGTGGGAGACGCCGCCGCATGAGGACGGAGACTGTCTCGAACCCAGTTCGTGCGGTGAAGGGGCACCGCGAGAGTCGTCAGCGAAGGCGGGTCTAGAGCGCAAATGGTTTTTGATCCAAATGCTGCTGGCGGCGGAGCTCCTGCTTCGTTTAGACGCGTTTGTCCGCGTAGATATGCTGCATGATTTGCATGGCGGCCAAATCACGATGCAGGGGCTCCGTCATTTTGACAAGCTGCGAACAGGAAAAGTGAACTGGGATCTGGTCGTTGTGCGTCGCTTCTTCGACAGTCTCGACATCACCTGTGCCTCGCCGCAGAATTCAAACGGCGTTCCACAGCAGCCTTCCACCAATCAATTGCCCGAGAAGCCTCGCCGGTTTTCCTTGTTGGATGCTATCACCCGCCGCGGCTCGTCAGCTCCAGTTGTCGACCTGCGATCCGCCTGGGAATGTCAATTGAGCTCCTCGCACGTTCGACAGCAACTGGAGGGGCTGTACGTCTTCGCAGAGAACATTGGATGGCCCAGACTCGATACTCTCAAGGCTACCTTGGAACAAAAGCTGGGCAGTAGCCACAACCCTGTCCTCCCGGACTTGGAGTTTGACGGCCGAGCGAGCTTAGAAACCCCCCCAGACTTGGTTGCGATGCAAGTAGCAAAGGCCGAAATGTACACCCGGAGCTCGTCTAGGCGACGAGTACGACTCCACAGCTCTTGTGCTGATGACGGTGACCCGCACAGACAGACAACACTTGGCTGGATTTCTCGCAGTTGGCTTTCCGGGTTTGTGATCCCGGGGGAGGGCATTAGCCATCTTCTCATGGCGACCCTTCTAGAGAACGACGCAGATGCATTGGAGCGGCTAGGAACGATGGCCAGTCTTTATGGCGGGTTTGTGTACAGAGGCCAGAGCTGGTGGAGCAAAGCATGCATTGTTGGTCGTGTTTTGTCCAGCTCTGAAGGAGCTAAAACATGTATGGGATGGATTGGGAGCAAGCTGCTTCCTCACGATACGACTACGTTGAAGAGCTTTGAGGGTGGATGGTTCGAGGTCGTCACCCGCGAGGTGGTGACGAGCTCGAGCAAACCTCGAATCAGACAGGGAGGCAAGCTTGCCATGGAGTCATCCCCATTGGGAGTGGGTGACATCGCCGCGAAGGAATTTACGCTTCCCACAGATCAAGCTGCCCCAGACAAATTCACGGTAACCCTGGAGGCGCTGTCCCTGGCCGTGGATGGGAGCCGACCACCCCACGGCCAAGGTATCACAGTCACCAGTGAGGTGTCAGTCTCACTCTCCCTTAAGGGCACAGATCCCATGGAATCCCCGCGAATGATTTCAATGCCCCTCAGGTATAACGTGCGGTTCATTTCTGCTCAACAGTGTCGGCCTCCGCTGGGGTTTGCGTCCAGCTCCTTTCGTCAGGAAGACGACCCCACACAAGCGACTCCAGACTCATCCAAATATACACGTCTCCCAGGTCACCCATTACACCGGTCTTATGAATATCGACACGTCCCACTGGCCTCCCTTCCGGATACCCCAGCGCCGCAATCAAAGTCGGCTTCTCGGGACGAGTTCGAGAGAGCCCAGGAGGTTTATATCGTCGACGCGCGAGGAGGACAAGCCAAGGAAACATTTGCTCGAGCATGGTGTGCTTCGGTCGGGTGTCATGCCATTATTAGTCGATCCGGACGGACGTGTGTTGCGTGTTGTATCAGGGAAGCGAGGGCCATCGATGTTCCGGTGGTGGTCCGCGTGAGCGACTAACAAGCACAGCATCAATTCAACACGCGAGGCCATGCATATCGAATCACCTGGTCGCAACCCATCGTCATATGGCGGGGTCTGTCGGCTAAATGTGCTCGACGGTGTTAGTTGTGGTTGTTAGTAGCTGGTTCAAGGTTTGCATCGGGCACGGCATTTCGGCCTTTCAGCCTTTTGCAAGAAGCACCACATGCGCACACTACAAGGAGAGATTTCGGATGCTCCTCGGGTGTTGCCAGCACGCAAGCGATCCCCCCCCCCCCCCCCCCCCCCCCCGCTTTTTTTCTCGAATCTCTTCCGGAAAAATCGGTTTGCGGGTTTTTCTTTTCGGGGAAAAGTCGTGTCAGAGCGGAAATCTTACCGACCGGTCGAAAATCTCAAATACCACCTTCCTTTTCTCTCTCTCTCTGAACATCAGAGCTGGAGGCACTGGGCAAGGTGATAGGGCGAGCGGGCGAATGGACACCAGAGACCAACCCAAGAGAGAAATTTATTCTTGGAGGACGCGTAAGGCAGGTTGCAGGTTCAAAAGGGAGACCCATGGACAACCGAGCATATCCACATCAGGTCAAGGGCCCGACAATGGTGAAACAACCGGGTCCCTGTCGAGGAGTGGGCTTTCGCCAGTGGGAGTCCCTGCATTGGGTTCCACTGGCCTTGAGATCGGATACTCCGATAGGGAGATCTCTTGATGGCATCCAGCATGGACTGGAAGAATGGCCAAAGTCACTACAGCACCAAGCACGAACATGGCGATTTTGATTCTCTCTCTTCTTCTCTTCTTTTCATCTTTTCATCTTTTCATCTTTTCATCTTTTCATCCTTCTTTGTCCCTTGATTCTTTTGTCCTCTCCCCTTTACTCCTTTTTACCCGAATTCAGCCGAATCTGGTCTTTAGGGATGCACCACAGTACATCCCAAAGAGTACAGAGGCCCGAAAGGATGCATTGCGAGGCAGAATGCCCGGGGCCCAGGATTTCAGCATTGCGAATACGCTCGCAAGCTGTATGCACGCAATCCTAGCCCGAGCGGAGCCCGGCACTTGAATTTTTGGCAGGGAAAACATGGCTGCCTACTAGCCCCGGATCGGTCAGCAGACAGCCACGGAAGGACGCCGAGGCGTAAACTCCCCGGGCGCAGAGATGACGCCTTCTCGGCCCTAGAGGGTGTTCCCAATGCTCCCCCGGGAATACTGTCTTGGCCCTTGAGATCAAAGCCGAAGCGAGATCTGAGTCGGCCTTGGACCCTTTCAAAGGGGTGTTTTTTTTTTCTCTCATGGACGGTGATGCTTGACCCAATGGTCCGACGCCGAGCATTACACCCTTCCACTTTATCTATGCACTGCACATTGTCATCCGGGCTTCATTATTGGTGCAGAAGACGACACTACTGCCAGATACTGCCAGATCTCTCGCATGCTTGACATTTCAACCTGTGCCAACGCACATGGGGCTGATCTTCGACCAGAACATACTAGCAGAGGGTCGAGCGTAGGTATGCAACTGCCGAGTCGCCTAGAAAAACCTTACAGGAAAGTTGTAGGAAGGGGTCATTGGCGTGACACTACACCTGAAGATCGTGTCCACTGCTCGAGCGACGGTCCTGACACGGTTTTTTTTTTTCTTGTCTTTTCTCATGGACCTGGCCAGTGAGAATTTTGGAGCACCCCCCCCCCTTTTTTGGTATTTTTTTGGTACAAAATGTCTGTTATAATTCGACTCCATCGCTGATCCTCAGTGTGTCTGAGCCCCTCAACCTCCACTCGGATCTGGTTCGTCTCCAGTCGTCTCCAGTGATGGAAGCTCGCTTGAGGCTTCGAAGAAGGGAAAGGAAAAGCAATGCTGGGTCGCCAAGACCCCATCTGTAACGCGCTACGGCGTTGAGACGATCCTTAATTAAACCTTGACGGTGAGGGCTCCACACAGTGGGGGCAGTCTTCGTTACAGAATGGCACTTGGGGGCGCAGTGCTAAGCCAACGCTTCTTCACGCCCATCGGACTGATATCCTACTTGGGCGTTAGTTCATTACCTCCAGGTCGACCATTATCTTATGTCATCGGGGGTTCTCGGTACACTCCGTCGGTGTTATTTTATTTTATTTTTTTGGTTTCTTTCTCACAGCCACACAGGCATTCTTCGAGTCAGCCTTTGGGTTCTCAAATCATACCCCACGGCTATGGGAAAGGGGGCAAAAACCAATGTCCAAAGCATGGAAATACACAGTGTGATTAAGATTATCCTGCCCCTCACCCATAAGCAGTGAAGTGATGGATCCATAAATTAGACTCTGATTGAGAGTTTATTTTGCGTGAGTGGTTTATAATTATATTTTATTCTTCCTTTATTTTTATTTCTATTTGTGTACAACGAAGGGAAAAAAACACACAAAAGGTAAGGTGCCGTCTCTCTAGGATCATAGTTTTATGTGAATGTCATCAACTCCAGAAAGGATTAAGCTACGCCCGGGCAATGGCCAAGAACAAAAGAAAGTTCAAAATTAAAGAAATTGAAGAAAATAAAAAAGGGGCTACGAGAGGGAAAAAGAAAAGAAAAGAGAAAAAGCCGCAAGATCCCCTTCTGGTACGCATCAGCCGTGGACCCTGAATCTGTTTTTAGCACCAATCACCCGGTTCGCTTCAGTCCACGCGTGGTGGAAGTATCCCCAACCTTTAGATCTATATCTTCGATAATTTGTGCCAAGATAATACTTGGGTCTATATTTTGACTCAATGGCCGTCGATAGAGACCTCCCTATCCCCTGATGTACTTGTTATTATTATTATTATTATTATTATTATTATTATTATTATCATTATCATTATCATTATTCTACAGAGAGAAATAATCCCTTCGAATTCCCCAGTTCATTCATAATTGACAGGTCCTCAGGTTCTCTCCAAGACCCCCACTATGTCAGGGCTCCCCCGACCATGGTTCCTTTTGCCCATTCGCCATGAACCGGGTCCAACGTACGCAATCAGGGATGCTGCTTTACCGCATTGGGAAATTTGCAAGTCTTAAAAAAAGAAACAGGGGAATATTGATCCTGACTCGTATGAAGATGTCCCCTCAATCTCATGGAATCTTGCCCCTAAAATGACAGTGCCTTCGTCGCCTTATTGTAAGGTTATGCTTACATGGACAAGCATGGCCATCAATAATTAAAAAGGAATAACAGTAGTAAGATATTCATAAAATAATAAATCGAATTCCACTTCCCAACATAGCCGGCACTAAAACCCACTAAAACCAACTAAAATAATCAAAAATTCAAATTAAATAATCAAATTCAAAATAAGAGAAAAGAAAAAGAAAAGGAAAGAAAATAACCAGGGCGTTTCACCCCGCGATTAGCTTCTGTCTCGGGACTATAGTACATCCTCGATCTGCTCTTCCCTCTTACTCTCTCTCCCCTATGATTCTCTTGGTTTCTTTTTTCTTTTTTCTACTTCCTTTCACTTGATTTCACTCCTTACACTCCTTTAGTTTCTGTTTTTTTCCTGACTAATCGCATCTGGGATCACAACCCTAACGGTCGAACCCCCGTCCATCAGCACCCTAATGACCCTAATTACTATTGATTAATCTGCAACCCCCGACAACCCGACGAATCCCGGCGCCTTCTCCAATCTATTCTCAATCTGTTTTACCGATCTTCATCGCTGCGCACCCTCTCCCCACCCTGGACAAACCTGGCCTCTAGACATCCATCAACGGGTCGGCCCTTGAAACGCGCAATATCCTTGGAAAGTTGTATGGCGCGGGTGGATTACAGTCGGCAAAAAATAGAACCTCATCTGCAATCGACACGTTGGATTCTCTAGTCTGCTGGCTGCATGGCCTGACCTCCTTCCGTCTTTTGCAACAGCCCTGGATCTTGTCGTGAAACACCAAGGGCAGTTCGCCTCAAGTTCCTCATTGCAGCATTGATGCACATTCGACTGGCGCAATAATCGGATCTTGCTCGTGGGAGCTATGCCTGCGGCTGTCGACGAGATGACATCTACATCAAGTTCACAAGCCGCCATGGATAATGACAAGAAGCGTAATAAGCTGGGGTATCATCGAACCTCTGTCGCATGTGGTGAGTCAATCCCTTCGCACCGTGGAGTCGTGCGGTGATACTCATTCGATGCAGTGCATTGTCGACGACGAAAGATTCGGTGTCTGGTGGCGCCGGACGATGCGCAGGGCCGCTGTGAGAATTGCATCCGGTTGCGCAAGGAATGCCAGTTCTTCCCTGTCGACCAACAACCACCTGTGGAGAAGAAATCCCGTCCCAGCTCAAGGCTTGAAACACCGTCTACCGAGCGATCGACGACGGCCTCTATTACATCGTCTCCGACCAACCTCGTCCCTGACCCTAATGAGGCCTTTTACCCGTACCCCATGGCGTTTAACACGACGTCAGCAACCGACATGTCAACTTACAATACAACGATGGTTTCCACTCCGATGATGGGGTTTGTACCAGGTATGTCGCGCTTTGGTGGTGTCGCTAGCATAGTATAGAATAACTGACCTGAGGTGTGTTGGTTTCCTTTCTTTCAGACCGACCCATGGCACCAAATGACTTCTCAGGGCCCCCGTCAATGGATACTGGGGTGGCATGGGATGAATTCACGACGATATCAGACCCCCAAATACTCGCCACGATGACTGGCAAAAGCCAGATGATGAATTTGGCGCCCAATGTATGGAATCCCGGGACGATTCCTTCAGGGCTACCCCCGAATTCCCCCATGTCCGGAACTTCCCCCATGGCAAGCCAGGCTCAGTCCATGAGTGCCCCAGCATATACTATGCAGCCAGACGGTTCAGTCTGGCAAGTGCCACCACCGCTGAGGACCATGAGTTACCCCGGACAAGGCGATATGGCCTCCACCTACCCCAACCAATTTCCCCCGCAGGTAAATTCGGATCTGAAGCGGAGGATGACGACTCCTGCCCAGACCTTTTCCACCACTACCGCTGCCGGCGCGCAGAGCTCTCCGAACCCGAGTCCCGACATGCAGACGGCTGCCGGGCCAGTCCCGTATGCGGGCCAAGCCGCCATGGGTTTTCCACAGTGGCAAGACATGGGCGCCATGTCTGGCATTGGCGTGGTGCCATATCCCATGTATGCTGGCGAGGCCGTCCAACAACCCGCCTTCCCTACCAACCCACCCCCGATGGGCCATCCGGGCGCTCCAGGCCATTCACCGGGGTCATGACCCTCTCATTCACTTTCTTTCGACCTTGAATCTCATCCTGGATCTTTTCACGCTCTTTGGATTCGGATTTCGTCACGTTGTGCATCACATTCCTAGAACGGCTTGTTTCATTTCTAATACCCCGTGAGATATACATTTGCTGGCTTTTTCCACTTGTGCTTTTTTCGCCTCATCATACACCGTGGCGGGTCTGCTTTGCGGCTGGTCATTAGCGGGCGCTAGGGTTTTCGGGTGGCATCATTCCATTATTCTTATTTTGTTTCCAATTTCATTTTCTCATTGGGCGAGCTGGATCTGGTGGGGTCTGTCCTTTATATTAGCCTTTCTTCATTGCTTGGCTCCTGATACCATATATACATATACTGTGGGTGGTTCTACTATTGAACTGGAATCTCTTTTTTACCCCAGACATGTTTAGGAGGGTTTACTTTCGGGCATCCATATAGACTTGCTTTTCTTTCTTTTCTCCCTTGTTTACTGTTGACGTCCTATCTCTTCGTGTGTTGGAATACCAGCCTGGACGACTGCTTCGATTGCAATTTAGGGATGGTCTTCATCAGATATCGAGAACCACCAATTGCATGGCGTGTATACCGCATTTCGACTCAAGATAGGGTAGGAGTTGCACAATCTCAGAGGAGCTAAGGGGCCAGCACTGGTTTGGAAGCACCTTGCGTATACCAAGACTCTTCTACACTTCAAAAGCCCAATCCCATTGCCAATCTTTACCTCTGTCACCGATAGTCTTTTCATCGACGCTGAGATATGCAATTCCTGCAAGGGACCCCTGGGGGCCAGCTGTCCGTCAGCAGCGATATCTGTCTGACTCGATAGGAAATTCTTTCAAAAAAAAAAAAAAAAAAAAAAAGCATCGGGCCATTATTGGATTATTGGGGCCAACAGGCTGTGATAAGCCAGCTTTCTCCGAGGAGATTGGTTCTGCGAATGGCGTCCGTTCCTCTGGTGATTGCATTCCCTGAATCCTTTACATGCTATCTTGATATGCATATCTCTGGAATAGACCTGTCATCACTTCGAGAAATCAGATGCAGAACTCTCTGAAGTAGTTTTTTTCGTGTTTCCTTTTCTTTTCAAAATGGATACGGCGGCAATGTGTATGGATATTCAGGTACACTGATGCCGCATTCGCGCTGAAAAGGATTTCCAGGGCCATAGGAATAATCTACTCCGGGGTTGAAAACCTGGAGATAGCAGAGTCGCAAACGATGCGGTGTGCGAATCATCGACTTGAGCAAATAACAGGGGAATCCTTTATCTCAAGAGATATGCAGGCCTATTTTATCAGCGTTGGGTAGCGTCACGCCTTATCGAGACGGAGTTGGGTGATAACCACACGCTCGGAAGGACTCGTGGCTTGAGGAGGGGGTATATATAGGAGGCCGTAGTTCTCAAGGTCCGAGGGATTAATCTTAGCTCTCGAGGCTGATTCTCGAGAGAAGAAAAAGAGAGAAAAGAAAAGATGCCCCCATCTTTAGGGGCTATGGCCTGAGGCTTCTCCCTCTTCTTGCCCCTTCTCTCTTTCTCTCTCACACACCTTCACTTTCCTTCCACTTGTTTCTTTTTTATCCACTCGGGCACCCCTTCCATTACATATGGAACTTGTCAATAAATTGCCTCAGAAACACACCTGCATCCAATGATTTCCAAATAACCGCAGAAGGCGCACCGAAAAGCAGCCTGGGTGGGGGGATGGAGTCCAAGACCCAAGTCGCGCCAACTCTCCCACGGCATTCTGTTTCCCCCTGATTGAAATACCTCAATTGTCTATGTCATTGATCATATCCATGAAGATGGAAATGGAACTGGGCAGATGAATCTCATGAGCCAGGGGAAGGGGTTCACGTACTCCCGAGATGACTCTCTCAGGGACACCCAACGGAGTACACTTCGCCCACACGGAGCAGGCTCCACTTCCAGCACGATCGGCGGTGCCTATCAATGACCATGGCCAATGACTACTGCGCGGACTTAATCAGCTTATCTCTTTTTTTTGTCTCCTTATCTTGATGCCCCGACTTTTTTTAAGTGGGCCGTGGGGCCAAAATCCCGCGATATTTGAGATGGTGACGCTGTGAGAGGCCCATGACGTTGTCTTCCAGTCGATCTGAGGAATAGGGTCTCGCGTGCCTTTGTTACCGGATCCGCCCCCAGTGTTCCACTTCGAGGGGGATTGACCTGCGCATCGGCCTTTTCTGCGAGCAAGAACAAAAAAGACAGGCAACGGCACACAGCGAGAGACAAAGAGGATCCCTGTCGCCAGAAAGACCGGAGCTGGCATCCGCTAGTCACGCGGCGACGTAAGACTCGATTCTTATTGACGGCTGAAAGAGACACAGAAGATTAGCCGGATATAATCCGCGCGCCCCCGCGATCCGCGGAGGATTTTCCCTCCCAAAAAAGCACTGAGAAACGTTGTGACGGCGACCTCGGTGTTACACTACTGATACCAGATCGGGTAATCTAGGGATCTCGTTCTCTGAGCCTCTCGGTGAGCCCATCTCGAATGTTGTATCATCTTTTCCTCAATTTTTCAACTATATCCATGAGAACCCCCATATTCCAGTAATTTTCGCAACCATTCACCGGTACCTGGATATATCTCGGACAGCTCCGATTTCTGGGTAGAGACCCCATAGAATGTTCCTTATCTATTCTCTCGGGATCCATCCGTCGGGGCACTGGACTATCATTCCCTCCCCACTCTGCATCTGCTAGTCCTTGCATACAAAAAAAATAAGCCCAGGATTTCGGTGCTAGGTGTTAGTTGAAAAGCAATGCAATGCGATCTACGCGCCAATCAAACTGTGCGTATTTCTTTTCTCCACGCCCCCTATTCTGTACTTGGATTCAAATATATTAGATTAGAGGAGAATAGCTCAAATGGATATGGTCTCACGACAGCTGGGAAATACTCCACCAACGAACAGTCTCCACTCGGCATGATCGTTGGACCTGCATCGGGCACTACTGAAGCATAGCTTCGGAGAACCAAACAAATCAAGATACCATTCATGACACAAAAGTACCTAGGGGGAAATAGTCTAGACACCGTTTTCGACTCTCGAAACCGGGCAAAGCACATTAGTGGCGATTCCCGCTCGGTCCCTGTAACCAGTCGGCCCGATGCTCTCACGGCTTCCGTCCTTCTCATTCGGCCATAGCAAGCAGGAATCGCACCGTCCAAGAAACCCCGGGCCGTGCGGAAGAAGAACAAGACGCTAGGTATGCATCGAATTTACGTGGCCTCTTCTAGATCAAACCTTGCTAATTTGAGGGAACAAAAGAAAAAGAAAAGAAAAGAATGGCATTCTGAGCAATCTCGATCGTACGGGAGTGGCGCTGGAGGGAGAATCGCGGGAGTCGAGAGAAGCGCCGTAAATCGGTCACACTGCCGTACTGGTAATACACATACACTGTCGAGTCTTTTGCCTTGGACGTCTCGTTCTCTCTCTCTCTCTCTCTCTCTCTCTCTCAAATGATTCGCATTGTTTTCTCTTGGACCTCGTAGACTCGTTCTTTTCTTTCTCTTCGATTTGATCTGATTCGGCTAAATTTGATTTGATTTCTGCTTTTTGCTGTGGTTGAATTGCTTTGCGTTTCGTGGGTGACATCCCCCTCCGCTTCCGTCTTTCCCACACATTTCTCTCCTCTCTCTCTTTCTCTTCCTCGCTCTCTCGATCCTCTCTCGATCATCTTCCATCGCCTTTCCATCTCCATTTTGCGGTTTTCTATCTCAATTTCACCTTCTCGGGGCATGAGCGTCTGGAGGGTCTAGCCCCCCCCTCCACGACTCACACAGCAAACTCCCAGAGGGTGAGACTCGGATCGTGAGTCCCCTCTTTTTTTTCCATACCATCCTTTCGTTACACTTTCAAGGCTAACTGGGCCTTCTTTTTTTCATGGGCTGACAGACCCTGGTCGTTGGCTGCAGCATCCTGCCAATCGCTTCACTTGGCTCCCTCTCCATCCTTCAAATATTAACAAGGGTCTCGTTTGGGGCGGGTACGGGTGAATCTCAATTCAATCCACGTGCCATCAAACCCCTCCACTTTTCTCTGATCTTTACATCCCTTCCTTCCCCCTCCATTCACCCTTCTCCATCGGAGACCATGGAGGGGATGAATCATGGAGGACATGGAGGAGCTCGCGCACCTCCATCCATGGCTTTCGGCTTCGACCCCGACTCCCATGTGATGTCCGATGACTTCTCCTTTGACTCCCCGTTCACTCCGTCCAACTCATCCAACGTCCCCGACGGTGTGCTCCAGGACTCGGTCTTTCCTGAGTGGAAGAATGGTGCCTTGCGGGGCGAGAGCCCCGATGAGATGCAGCGCAAGGATCCGCTGGCTGCGCAGATCTGGAGACTTTACACCAGAACAAAGGCCCAGTTGCCCAACCAGGAGCGCATGGAGAACCTAACCTGGCGCATGATGGCTATGAGTTTGAAACGCAAGGAACGAGAGGAACAGGCTCGGTAGGCACCGACCCTCAAGGAGGCGATTGGGAACAGGAGGGGACTGACTGTTATACAGTGCTGCACGATTGAGTCCGAACCCAAGTGGGTTCGCGCAGATGCACCTCTCCGATCATGGTTCGTCCACTACATCGAACCCGTCGAACACCATGAACCTGGATGCGACTCCCGACGCGATGAACTTGGATGACTTCATCGTTCCCTTTGATTCTCCTGCGGATCACCATTCCCACCCATCCCCCGAGCGACACTTCACAGCAACTCCGACGGCCTCAATCCCCATCAAAATGCGCAAGGACCACCCGACTTTTGACTCGGCCGCGGCATCGTTCCCCTCATCCGCCCCAGGATCAGCGCAAGAACAGCGAATTTGGGTATGTGCCGCGCCGGGTCCGCAAGACTAGCATCGACGAGCGTCAATTCTTTGCTGGCCTCGCCGTGCCAACTCGCAAGCGACCTGCCGAGGCGTCCCCCCAGGTTCCACCCGTGTCGAACGCCATGTTGGCGCAGCATTCCGAAATTTCAGCGGCGCTGCCTGATTACTCATTGGACCATCCGCCGACCGCCTATGCGATGTCAGGCAATGGCACGCTGGGTGGCCCGCGCCGACACCAGCACCCCCACTCGGCTTCTGGTCTTCCGTTTAGCCTGGACACCTACGGAATGGGCGACGAGTCTGCTATTCACTCGGCCGGGCCCTACCAGCAGCATTTTACCTTCTCACCCTCGGATTCCCCTATGACTACGGGCAACCCTTTCTCGGGCTTGTACGCTCAGACGCCTCTGGCCTCGTCGCTCAACTCCACCGAGTTTTTCTCGCCCCCGCCCTCGGGGTACCAGTCGGCTGTGTCGACACCACAGCCGATTTACGAAGGGGAGCAGTCGATGTTCTTCTCAGATGCCCCGTCGGCCGAGTCCCAGACCCAGCGGCGTATTCCAAACTACATCCAGCAACGGTCGTCGAACTTGTCTGCATCACTGCAGCCCCGCTATATGTTCAACACGAGCAATGGTGAGTCTCATTCGCCCAATGCGGTTACGGGCCCGCCTTCCACGGCGCACTCGGCCGGATTTTCGGTCCCACCGCCGCAGCACATCGACCCGACGCAAGTACTTGGCCCGGGTGAGTTTTCTACAACGGCACCGGCCAGCAGCATGTTCACGTTTGGGGGAGACTCGGATAACGAGGACGACGATGCCGCGTTTACTGAGCGCGGGGGTATTGCGATGCCAAATGACTTTTCTTCGATGGATGAATCAGGTGGTGACATGCATGCCGGCCTGCAGTGGGAGGGAGGATTCCCCGGGTCAGTCCAGTCACTGCCAGGCTTCGGTGCTCAGCACCGGAAGCATATCACGATTGGATCGGCGGACATGATGGACGGCCCGCCAGAGTGGCATCATAACAACAGTTTGGGTCGTGGGCACGGCTCCGCTGCCTCGGTCAGTGAGGTACGCAACCGGGAGCAGGATCCCCGTCAACAGAAAATTGCTCGCATCACGTCAACTCCCAACGCGACACAACTGCTCCGCCAGAGTCTGAACGGTCCCAGCAGCGGTCCCCCGACGAGCCACCCCTCTCCCAACACGCCGCCCGAGTCTGGTCTGAGCAGTGCCGTGCCGTCCCGGCCCGCCAGCCCTGGTGGGTCCAAGAACGGCGACCCGAATGCGGGTCCCACTACGTGCACCAACTGCTTCACCCAGACCACTCCCCTGTGGCGACGCAACCCCGAGGGCCAACCGCTGTGCAACGCCTGCGGGCTTTTCTTAAAGCTTCACGGTGTTGTGCGGCCCTTGTCCCTCAAGACCGACGTCATCAAAAAGCGCAACCGCAGCAGTGCCAACAGCCTGGCTGTCGGCAGTTCTCGATCGTCCAAGAAGTCCTCCCGCAAGAACTCTGCCCCGCAGCCCCCCTCGGCCGCGTCCCTGGCGCGCGCCAGCGCCAACGCGTCCGAGTCTCCACCCGCGATGTCTGGATCGAGCCTGGTCGGGAAATCAGGTGTGGTGCCGATTGCCGCCGCTCCACCCAAGGCGGGCCCCGTGGCCGGGGTCAGTCACGCCCGTAGCGGGGTGCAGGTGGCCCCGAAGCGCCAGCGCCGAATCGAAAAGGCGCCGATCGGGTCCGATCCGGACACCGACGACAGTCCCAAGGCGAGTGCACCAGCTGGCCGATCCAAGGTGGTGCCTCTGGCACCCGCCATGCCCCCGGCCGCTGCCAACCCGGCCAACCACAGTATTGCTGGTGGACAAGGTGCGAGCCAGGAATGGGAGTGGCTGACGATGAGTCTGTAAATCATCTCCGGCGCGCCTCCGGTCTGGTTTTCGTCCTTGCAATGTGACTTAGGGCTGGCCACCACTCTATAATTTCATGTATACACGACTAATGCCTTCGTCGGTGGTCGCGCATGGTTTCCCTTGTCTTGTTATGTGCCTTTTCTTTTTCTTCATCTGGTCCTTTTTTTTATCTGTTACGTGTGCTTGATGACTTGATTTGATTTGATTGATACAATCGCGTCTGCCTGGTCCCTGATGCTGCTGTGGGTTTTGTTTCTTTTTGTTTTGTGTCTTGTTGTTACAGCTCGGGGCCGGGCAGAAGTGCGCATCTCTCTGCTTTTTATCTATGTCTTTTGTTTTCTTTTTCTCTTGAACTTCGCTGCTGAGCAGGCTTCTCTATTCTTGCGTGACTTCTTTAGACTCGAATTAACTACGATTTTTATGAACTCTGTTCCTGTTGACATCACCCTGAGAGAATCCCAGTGACATCACCTTCATGCTCGTCTCCGGATATTCGCTGGCGATGGCGGCACGTCATGTCGACGAAGCAAGGATTGTCCCTTCTTCTTCTCCCAACTTTCTTTCTTTCTCTTCTTGTAGCATCGCCCGTGGTGTTCCATTACACTTGTACCAACGAGTTCTCCGAGCCATCGATCTACTTTGAATCCCAGCATGTCCGGCATGGCAGTATGATTGCCCCTAGCCTTGGGTCATTCGGGAAATGCTAATCATCTTGTTCAGGGTGACACCGCAAGCACTGACGGTAAGTATCGATCTGGTATCATTCTCGGGTCCTGCTCACACTTCAACCAGAAGCGTCCAGCCCCATCGACACCAATGTGAGCAACCCGGACACTCTAGCCGGCCGTGGGCGGGAGTCCGCCAGCAACACCCGCGAGAAGATTGCCAATCGTTTCCAGCTGGGTACGTATCCTAGCAGTTATGGTGCCATTACCATGAACATGGACCCAGGGATGTTCTATCCCACTTTTCACTAGCCCTGCTTGGTCGTTCCCTTCTGTTGCTTATGCTTTTCCTGGTACTTCTTCGAACTAAATCATGTCCCTTTTCGCTTTGTAGGTGACAACAAGGCCACCACGCGTCGTCTCTCGGATACCCCCGAAAGCATGCGGCGGCAGTTCCGGGAATTCAGCCCCAGGGAATCCGCGAAAGAGTCTGCGGAGAAGGGCAAGTCGATGTGGCAGTCGGCGCAGGAGACAGTGGCCAAGGCGCTGGGTGGGGGATCGCGTGGTAAGTTGTAGAGAGTCGGGAATTTTTTTTTTTTTCTTTTATATGTTGGAGCTTGCTGACATTGGATTGTAGGCAGCAGTTGAATCAACCTGAGTATCGTGTGTGATTTGGCGTTATATGATCAGATTTGACAGTCAGATCGAGTAGCTACACAGACCACCCAGGAAGCAAGCCTATTTCAACTCTTCGCATTGGCAGTTTGCTAGAATGTTAGGATTGTAGGATGCAAGGCGGTGCACGGACTGATACCTGGCTTTGGTCAGCCACCATTTTGCGCCGCAATCCTCCCTCGGTGTTGAACCTATCCCATTCGACACAGTGCATGTCGGTAGTTGTAGTCCCGTGCACTCAACAAACCTCGGGCATGTGCGGCGATCGACAAGGCCACAGAGACATGCCACGGGGTGTGCGAGTGGCCCCAAATATCAAGCCGCCCTGGGAATAGAGGCTCAGGTACTCGTCTCTAGTGCTATCTGTTAGCAACTTACTATAGCACACGGGAAAATCGACGACACCCACCTCCCACACGTAGCAGCCCGCCAGTAGCAGCGCCCCTTCCAACAGATAGTACGACACCCCAATATGCATGAGGTACGTACGACCCCAAAGATACCAAGCGTGTCCGATGGGTGCAAAAGCAGACAGACCGTTGGCGACGCAGCTGGCCAGGCGGAGTGTACGCCATTCGGTGGCCCGGAACCATGGCCTGAGAACCAGGCCGAAGGGGGCACTCAAGGCGAGAACCTAAACGGGAGCATGCCATTAGAATTTCTGTTCTTGATTCAGCCATCGACTGTCTCGCTTACCAGCGACCAATACTGCGACCTGAGGGCTGGGTCGCAGTAAAAACCAAAGTGCAAGCCACTCAGGAAGTTGCCCAGGATCAGCGCCAGAATCCCCCCGTAATCGAACTGCAGTCAGCGATGGGCGACCGAGGCCGAGTGGTTGAGCGCAGTATGATATAATGTCGAGATTACCAGGCACAGAATGGCCATGACTAGCTGCAGCACCACGATGGCTCCGTCGAAGCCACGGAGGTCGATCCGCACTGTCACGGCGCCCAGCGCCAACATCACCGCAAGCACCGGGTGCGAGTAAATATTGGCCGTCTCATTGGGCCAGTACGTCCAGCTGGCAAGACAGTGTGTCCATGACCGGCTTTCTGGTCGATATCTCGTCAAAATAAACTGGTTGGTGTCGGCCCAGGCAGGCACTCCGGTACGCAACAGCAGGCGCATTCCACTCGGCAGGATTCTTGCGACTCTGCCAGACAGCCCTAGCCAGTCTGAGAGAAGAGCAGAGAAGACCGAGGTCGATGATCACGAAGAATACGATTAGAATACGATGGATGGTGGAATACCGGCCGGGCTCGAAGGAGCATGGAGACTCGCTGATCCCGCCGATCGCTTTCTCTCGTCGGCCTCAACATTGGCACCTTCGTTTTTCAGTTCCTGGCATTCGGCGATCGACTCTCACCGGCCAATATGCCTTAGGTGATGTCCACCGCTGCTATGGGTTATACCGCGGAATTCACATGAACCAGAGGGATCATAACATAGGAACGCGGGCGACATTGCGACTATATAAACATTGGACATGGCCCTTGGGTGGGGGGCACTGAACAACCTAACACCCAAGGGTTTAGCACGATGAAACTTGCTTGGCTTCTGGTATTACTGCCCACAGCTTTGGGTCGCATCGTAAGCCGTGACTCGGCTTCGAGCACCTGCAAACATCTAGAGGCGACATACCCTGACCTGACCTTCTTTCCTCTGTCGCCAGGGTATATTAAGGCCAACACTGGTATGTCCTCTTCTCAGATTGCATATCTATTTGCTTCCCCAAGAAGGCCAATGCTTTGACAATCCAAGATTTCTACACATCAAGTGCTTGGCTCGGTCCTGCCTGTGTTTTCCAGCCCACCGATAGCCGACATTTGGCGGATGCGGTGCTGCTGCTGAAGAATACCAGCACGCCCTTTGCTATCCGCGGCGGAGGACACATGCCAATTGCCAATGCGGCCAATATCAACTCGTCTGGAGTGCTGCTGTCCAGCTTTGGTCTGTCGCAGCTGAAGGTCTCCGACGACCACTCCACGGTGCATGTGGGCCCCGGTAATCGCTGGGCGGATGTGTACAAGTACCTTGAGCCGTACGGCCTGAGCGTGGTCGGCGGTCGTCTTGGTGTCGTGGGAGTCCCGGGGTATATTCTGGGTGGAGGTGTGGCCTTCTTCAGTAATGAGTATGGGTGGGCATCGGCCAATGTCGTCAGATTTACGGTATGTGTTTCCTTTCTATCTCTTATAGATCCATGCTTATGGTACCACAGGGTGTCTTGGCCGATGGCCGGGTGGTGACAGCAAAACCAAACAACGAGCATGCCGACCTCTTCTGGGCACTACGTGGCGGCGGCAACTCATTCGCACTGGCCACGGACTTCGAGCTCAAGACGCTGCGCGTGCCAAAGGTCACTGTCGGTATGGCCAATTACGGCTTCGGTGTCGGTGAACAGTTCATTCGCAGCGTGCACGACTTTGCCACGGCCGGGACCAAGGACCCCAAGGCAGCGGTCATCCCGATGGCCGAATATCTGCCGGAGACGGGCACCGTCAGCTACAGCGCGATTCTGTTTTACAATGGCAACAATGCAACCCCGGCAGCGCTGCAGAGTTTCCAAAAGCCGACACTCACCCCGCTGACCAACACCTTCCGCTACCGATCCATGAACCAGTGGTCGCAGGAACTGGACGGGGCAGTAGGCCTGCTAAAGGGCTCACGGCAGCGCTTCTATGTGTTGAACATTCACGCCTCACGGAAAGAGACGATCGCCACGGTGCACGACACCTTCGTCGAGGTCGCCAAGACCAGTCTACCAATTGGAGTGGTGGTTGCGGCGATGGCCTTCCCCCAGGTGGCAGAGCAGTACATCCATGCGTCAACTGTCAATGGCGGCGACCCGCAGGACCTCGATCCGGATGGGGCCCCGTACATCTGGGTGGAAGAGAGCATCACCGCGCTGGCGGCGGTTCGCGACGAGGACATCGATGCCTTCTACACCAAGGTCAACGGCGAGATCCGTCAGAAGTTGCTTGCTGATGGCGTTAAATTGCCTGAATACACTTATCTCAATGATGCCAACCCGGCACAAGACTCGTTCGGCACGTTTCCTCCGGACAACTTGGCGCGGCTGCGCAAGATTCGCGCGCGGTATGATCCTGACCGGGTGTTTACGGATCTGATGCCGGGAGGATGGAAAGTGAGTTGAATAAGGGGAATAAAAGGCTCGAGATGGGATAGAGCCTGGGTTGGGGTTCTCTCTTCATTGGGTCATTTCGCAAACTGCTGCTCTAGTGGAAGAATTTCGCTTTTATACCCTTTCTTATATCTCTTTTCTCCCCTTGTTACCTAGGTATGGTCATCTATAAAGCCTTTATATAGAGCCCTGGAACCTGTCAACTAAATTAGGTAGTTCAATCCAAGGCATTGTTGAAGTTTGAGTTGTATACTTCGTCTGATGGTCGCCTTATATTCCAGGCAACAACGGATAAGGTCACGTGCGATAACAAACCAAAAAGAAAAATAACGAAGCATCGTCTTCCTCGACAAACACAGCCAACATGGGGTCCAGCGCCAAGCGCAAGAAGGAGAAGCAAAAGGACTTCCAAGTGGGCACACCCAACAATTTAGTGGAATTAACAGCCTCGCTAACTGCGCGCAGAAACCCAAACTCAGGGTTGGCAAGACCAAAGCCAAGCCGGACAACTTTACCGACACCAGCTTCCGATCCAAGGGTAGGTGGTTTTAAATTATATGACTCGGGCGAGGAGTTGGAGCTGAAGAAAATACAGCAATTACTCTCAACCAACAATCCCTCCATGTCGCGGCGCCATCATCAACCAGCCAATTCGCACACCACCTGTCGCTTCTCTCCGCCAAATCCGACAGCCAGCGGCGCGAGTCGCTGGCACACCTTACCACATCGATCGCATCGCGGCCTGTGAACTCACCCCTTCCGCAGCCGGTGGGCGTGATGCTCCCATCGCTACTCCCGCTGATCCTAGACGCCAACAACACGGTGCGCACGCAGCTCCTCAAGTTGCTTCGCGCGCTGCCGGAGCCCGAGATGGAGGACCAGGTGGCGCAGCTGCTACCATACGTACGCGCGGGTATGACACATCTCGCGGCGGACATCCGCATGTCGGCGGTGGAGGTTCTGTCGTGGATGGTGGAGACGGCCGGCGAGTCGGTGGTGACATGTGCCGGTGGGTGGATCAAGACGCTGAACTGCTTTTTGTCGGTGTTGGGTTGGCACACGGAGGAGTCAGCACGGTGGTCGTCGCACCGGGCTTCATTTGGTAAGTCTGGCAGCCAGGGCAGGCCCATGGTGAAGGTGCTGGCTGCGCTGGCGTTGTTTCTGGACGCGGGCGTTGGGCAGCCGGTCCTGTATGAGTCCGAGAACCTCTCCGATACGGAGGACGGTGCCGCGTCGTGGCCCTTCCCGCTCTGCCAGACCGCTCACCACATGGTTACCGAGTCTGCGGCCCCCTATGCCTACCTGAACCTCTTCGGGCAGCCTCGCGACGAGGAGGGCGAGATGTACGAAACCCGCGAGGACCGGTACCGCGTATTCGAGACGCGGTTTCTGCCAGCTGTCGAGCGCGGATTGAAGAGTGCGCGAGAAGAAGGCGGCGAGTTGGGTCGCGCGTCTTCGGGGGTGACCAAGGTGCTGAAAGAAGCCATCTCTTACGGACCGGGGCCGTGAGTCACTGGGGAACTTTTCCATCCCTTCCTCTTTTCAATTTAAATGATTGAATCAAATGTTGGAAGCCCTCAGGCCCACGCGCCATACTTGGGCTCTATCCCATTCGCGGGCCCTTTGCCGGGTCGCAGATGGCACCAAATGACACACAAAGAACTACCAGCACATCTCAATGGTGGTATCTTCATCCGATTGGATCTCCGCAATATGATCGGTCCGTCACCCGGTACTCACTAGCTTCGCAGCGACAGCTTGAAGACCACGTCTCCCAGCGATGAATCCCTCGCTGCGATGGGAATAGACACATTGACTTGGGGCTGGGCCACCACAAGACATCATACACAATATACCTACCACGGCCGCGCAATCGTTCAATTATACCAATGGTGCTCATGGCCTAAATTTTGCTACAATATATTCAGAATGGCCATTTTCAAGTGTTGTCCATCGTTCGCCGACCAGGGCCAATCTCTAGAATCGTATATGCCCTAGAAACACTATACAGCTTTCTCTACCGATGGCGACATGTCATCTGCAGACTTGGTCTGGGCGGGCTGTTCTGGCAATTTACCAGAATCCTCTGCTTCCACACCCTCCACCACGGCCGCTCTCTCGTAGATTTCGTCAGGCAGGACTACACGGTCGACACGCGCTTCATGCGCCGGAGCCCACCACGATAACGCGACGTACACGCCAGCGGTGGCCACAAAGCCTAGTAGCCAACCGAACTGGTACGGGTGAATACCGGCCCCAACCGAGATATTCGGGTTGACGGCGTTTATCAAGCCCGGGAGATTCGACGCCACACCGACGATAAATGCCAGCGCCGCGCGCCAGTTCACACCGGACACAGAAAAACCACACACGCTGAATGCATAGCGGTAGGTGGGGTTGGCAGGCTGATACAGGGCAAGTGTGTGATACCGACGGCGGTGGACGAACCAGAAATCAAACAACATAATGGCAGCGATGGGGCCCAGGAACACGGCGTAGGCGGACATGAAGGTAAGGAAATTGCCGGCTGAGGCGAGAATCTTCCAGGGGACGAGGCACCACGACAACACGGCGCACAGGAGCTGGCCGCGGCGGATATTTAGGAACTGGGGTGCCAGCGCGGTGAAGTCGTTGGCGGCGGAGATGGAATTGGCCGAGATGTTGACGCCCAGGGATGCCAGTGCGAAAGAAAACGCGCCAAAAAAGCGACAGGCACGGTTGGGCCAGAGACTGATCAACTCCATGGGGTCCCATGGGATCGATGCGAGGCGGTAGTGCGCCTGGCCAGCGGACGAGGCGGCGATACCGATGAAGGAGATAAAAGTGAACACGACGGGCAGCATTGGCACGTATAGAAGCTGCCAGCGGGGGTTAATGCGCGAGTAGCGCGAGAAGTCCGACTAAACCGGGGTGGTGTTAGCCTCCTGCATCAATGCCACTGTTCTTGTCTCAAGACCCACCTGGTTCACGCTAAGAGTGGCATAGTTCCCCAGCACCGAAGTCATATTGGCCAAGAACAGCCAGCTATACCGAGACCCCGAGACGGACGCAGTCTGTTGGTCGAAGATGCCGCCGCCGCCCTTCTCGGCAACAAAGGCCCATATCAGAATGGCGATCCAGGCAATTGGGACAAGCACGGACTTGACCACGAACAACCAGCGCAGCCGGTCCGGATGGAGACAGAGAAACGGTAGCTGCACGAGCCAGAAAATCAAAAAGCCGACCATGCCGTTAGTGGTGATACCCTCCGATGCAGGGATGCCGTTCTGAAGGGACAGAAAACTGGGCCAGATAGCGCCGAGCATGATGCGGACGGCGTTACCGCCGTTCACGTTCTGGATGGCGAACCAGAACACGGCGAGGACGACGCGCGAGACGATGGCAAGGTACGAGCCCCAGAACCCCCAACTGGCGCGTGCGATCACTGGGAACGGCACATGGTAGATGGCGCCGACAGCGCCGTTGCCGGCGATGACGAATGACATGATAAAGAAGGAGAGGGCCACGATGCCCAAGGCTTCGCGGTAGGTGAGGCCGACGGCGATGATGCTGCTGGCGAACTGCCAAGTGGCGGCATTGAAGGCATCGGAGATCCAGTATGCTGCGCGGTATGAGTTACAGTTCTCAGATAGGGTCCAGCGGGAGTCTGGGTTCTCGGGAAGTATGGGATACCGATCAGGCTGGCTACGCCCCATTTGCGCCGATTCTTGGGGATTGGGTCTAAATCGTGGTTTGTCCATCGGGCATTGCCATCGGCGAAAGAAGAGCGAGCCTGTGAGACCCGCAGCCGGGGTCTGGAGAAAGGCATGTCGGATAGGTGGAATGAGAGGGTGGATGTTGATACTGCGAAAAAGCACCGAGTCCACGAAAGATCATGGGGTGATATCACGTCGCATTCCCAGCATTTGCAGAATGTACATCTGGACACATGAGAAAAGAGAGAGAAAGAAAAAAAGAAGCAGGTGAACGGCAAAAGAGGGTTATCAAGCTGGTGTGATAAGCATCCCTGTCGCTGATAAGCAACGTCGAGACCCTCCCCCCCCGTGTTATCTTCACTGCTTCTCCCCCGGCAGCCGCACATCCTCCCATCCCCGTCCATCGCCCACCCCAACTTCACTCGCATGGCGCCCGATCCCCTTCCACTCGGTAACATTCATCCAGCCGATCAGCTGCACATCACCAAAGCCTCCAATCCAGTACGCCTGGGTCACCACCAGACTAGCCCAGAAACTGGAATGCGGAGACCCGAGCGCTCCGGGCAACCAGACCCTCGCGTCTGGGTGTGATGCCAGGAAGCACTTCTCCAGCGCGGTCGCTGCTGTCTCTGGAAGCGGGGAGGGAAGGGGTTCCAGGTACCCGAACAGCGTCACCCGGGGCAGGCCGGCGGCGCTCAGCGGCAGCCCGGGGTAGACGGGGGCAGCCTCGTGGAGGTGGTCCCACCAGTCCAGCTCGAGGCTGAGGTTTGATCCTGCGGCGATGTTCCTAAAAGTGGTGGCCACGCGGAGGGCGAGGATGGTCGGGTTGCCGCTGTCCCCAGGCGACACCTCGGAGGGCAGCACGCCATCGCAGTCGGCGACGTACTCCCGCAGACCGATGGAGAGCCCGGCTACAGAGGATGGGGCGTGTGTGGAGGGTGGGAGTGGGTCGGGGAATACAGTAGAAACAACCCCCGAGGGAGAGAGCGCCAGGAGGCGTCGTGCCATCAGGGTGGATGTGAACCAGGATGGGCGGCTGAGCGCATCTGCATTTTCTGGGGATGATTCCGAGTCTTGACTGGAGTGGTAGGGACCGAGCAAGGACTGAAGACTGTCGAGTGGAATAGCCGAGCCGGTAACCCCCAGCGGGCCAGGAAGCAGGGCGAGCAGCCCAGTGAGGATGGATAGGGTGTGCATGGTCGAGAGAGAACAAGAGAGAATTCTATGAAGGTAAATGTAGAAGAAAAAAAAAAAGGAAGGGAAGGGAAAACACCAAGGACGAAAGGGTCAAGACGAAGAAGCAAATCAGATGACGCACCCCGCCGTTATCTGATGGCGCTAGACTCGATCGAGTTGGTTAAATCTTCGATGCTGATCACTTTAAAACTACTTTATTCGCTATTGATTGTGGTATATTAGATATCAGATAGAAAGAAATATAGATATGCCTCATAGTTGTGCACTATCGAGATGCATCGAGATAAAGTGCTTAGTGTTGGATGGCCAGGGTACGTGGGATGGTGGTTGGACCAAGGCACGGCTACTGCAAAGACAAGAAATGCCAAGCCAAGCACCCGCAGTGACTCACCGCGTGCTCGTAACTAGGCACCGACACCACTACTGACGTGATACAAATTCCTGTACTTCCCGAGTCACGGATTTAGGTCTGTACAATTGGCTACCTGGGGTATCGTTTCCGGTCCCGTCAGGACGCCGAAGAATCTCCTGATGCTCCCCGAATGGCGCCATCCCAAGTCACACCTGTCAGCGCCGGGGAACAAGAGACCAGGTACAGGTCAGAGAAAGAAGTGCGCAGAGACGCTCGCTGCTACACTCCACATAAGATAGATCAGGAAATAGACAAGAAATCAACAGAGAGAGAAAACCAAACCGTCCCATGCCCACAACACTCCATACGCAACCTCGTAAACAAACAGAATCAGACAATAAGAAAAGGATGAACGATGGGGAAGTAGACAACATCGTACATCATACACTCCACGACAGGAAATAAACCTATGAGCATGACGACCGAGACGCCCCGCAAACTGACAGGGTATATACAAACAAGAACATGCCGGGTTCGGTCGCCATGTCATGGTAAAGCGACAGACTTTTTCTAAACCTCACAAAGGAAAAGAAAAGGAAGTAGAAGGG
Organism: Penicillium alfredii; assembly: GCF_028826965.1. Lineage (NCBI taxonomy): Eukaryota > Fungi > Ascomycota > Eurotiomycetes > Eurotiales > Aspergillaceae > Penicillium > Penicillium alfredii. Next base: position 4,139,882 of record NW_026622706.1, on the reverse strand, counting down.
AAAGAAAATCCTCAATTCAGGATATCTGCGCGTAGACTCGGGTTAAGAGCGATCTTACGAGCCTCGCTGCCGCAGCAAGCACGTTTCGTGCCAGCTGGGCCGGAGACTGCACCCACGCGCTCCGGAGAGATGGAGGCAGATTCCCGCACCAGGAACGAGCTTGGCGGAAGTCCATCAGGGAGGACATTAGGTTCTCCCGAGGCACCGAGATCAAACAGGTGGCGAACGTGGTTTTGGAGCAAGAGATCGTCGGATCCGGTGCGACCGCGCTTCCGGCACTGGCGGCGTTCCGGAGTCGCGCCCGACAGCTCGCACAGGCTCTGGGCCGCTTCGTTCAGGTTGGGATCCAACGAGAACTGGGCCAGATCTGGTGCAGAGGAGCCCATCGCGCCGGTGTACGCTTCGGGGGAGCTATACATGTCCACCAGAGCACTCTCGTCGATCGGAGAACCAATCGCCAAGGGCTTGCGGCACTCCTTGATGGAGTTACTGGTGCAGCGCAAGGTTGCCTTGACGGCCAGGCGAGGCGCGGCAGAGCCGCCCGCACCAGAGGCATTGGAGGAGACCGAGGAGGACCGCGATGAACGCGATGACAAAGTCGAGACGTCTGAGACCATGGAGTCGGGAGACGACGCTGACGAGGACGAGCGGGCCAGAGAGGACCGGCGAACGACGGTCGGGTAGCCATCGTACGACTGAGTCCGGGTGCAGAACGAAAGAGGCGGGCGCTGATCGAGTGTCGATCGCGCCATGCACATGTTCTGCGCCTGGGACAGAGCCGTCCCGATAGATGGACGCCGGGCACAGCCGCCAGCCGCACTCGCTGCAGGAGTGACGGCCACATGCGCCTGGGGGGTCATCTGGGGTGTCGGGAGCATCGACGGGCGCGGAATCGCCGGCATCGGCAGGCTGACATTCTCCATGCGGGGGTCGGCTCCAGCGTCCGAGGGATACTCCGTGGACAAGTTGGGGTCTGTTCACGCGAGGCGGAACTGACCGACTCGCTGCTCGGCACACTACGCGGCGAGGGCGAGTCCGCCAGACCCAGATCCATCCCACTCATCGCCGAAACTGGGGTGGTCGGCTCGGGCTCTGCAATATCCAATTCCGGAGTCAGCCGAGGCAGGACCGTCCGCCAGCATTGACCGTTGCCCGCCGAAGAGCTACCGGCACCGGAGGTCATCTTCAACACGAGCTCAGTCCAGCGTTGGAAAGTCACTTCGGAGATATGGAGCCGCCAGCCGACCGCCTTCAGAAACAGGATCTCATTGTGGTTGATCTCCACGGTGTTGAGGCCGGAGATTTTGCTCCAGGCGCGAGCGGAGTAGTTGCGGTCTTGCAAATACTTGGAGGCCAGAATCAACGAGGCCAAGAACATCCGCCGGCCACACTGCATCTCCCGCGGAGCCGGCTGTTCGCGCGGCTGCTCTTTCGTGAAGTCATACACGGGCACATGCGGTTTGATCTTGATCAAATAATACAAAGCCACCTGCAAAGTGCTATAGCTCGTTCGCGAGCGGCGGAGCGTTTCCTGAATGAAGGTGCGCAGTGGCAAAACACCTTTTGAGCCGGTCGCAGCATGGCTACGGGACGCAGCGGCAGACAAGGGCCAAATGCCTTCAACAATTTGCGACGCAGTGTCTTTGGGGAAGAGAATCAAGATTTAGCTGGATGGACAAGACCATGGAAAAGACCCTGCCAAACTTACCGACCAAGTTATCGACAAAATTCACCTTCCGCTCCGACTGCCGGAGCAGACAGGGCGGAGGGCGCGCGCTGGCACCACTGGCACCACTGGCCGCAAAACTGTTGGTGCGCCGAGGATGCTGACGCAGCTCGGGCGGCACCGAGCCATCTAGCTTGGGGACAGCACATTTTACCGAGGCACGGGGGCATGTCCCATTCTGATTCCTTCCGACCTGAGCATCCCCGTTGTTCTCCCAAATCACATCGACGGGGTTCGTCACAGCGGACGAGATCGAGCTCTGCGAGGCAGCGTCGAGGGAGAAGACAGACGAGGATGAGGATGAGGCGGAGGAAGAAATGGATGAGGCATAGGGGTGAGCGTGAGACGCTTTCGAGTAAGGGCCTGGGTTTGAGAGGTTCAAACCCAAGACGTCCATCCCTGACATATCCGGAGGTGCGGAGGGGTTCATTGTTCAATGATACCACGCGGAGACCGGATGAGTATGGGAGATGGTCCGATTTTAGAACCGTAGTGTCAAGAAACCGTTAAGCAGGGAACCGGGAACGAAAGCCGAGACAGAAGCCGTCTTCGCGACGTAGGCGACGGCAGACCTTTTTAGAGGATACGAGGCGCCAGGTTGACACCAGACGTTGACTCAAGAGGGAGGGGGAGGCGGAACCACCGGATGCGATGGTGGGGGGTGAAAGAAGAGAAAGGAGAAAATACAAAGGGAGTAACAGAAAGGAAAGAAGACAGTAGGAAAATGAATCACGGTCCGATCACCAGATGTTGAGGCTGAAATCCAACCAGGCACTGATGACTTGAGTAGTTCTGAAGGATTCAGACGGAGCCGGCGGTGACAATGCGGAGGTCGGTGGCAACAACGTGAGCGATCGGATCGGACGGGGCAATAGGGTACATTTTGGAAAAAGAGTGTGTGATAGGAGGTTATATCAAGGCACCCAACGAACCATGGACAGGCAGATCCACGAGTGGCTGCTTGTTCAAGGCAGGCGTTGCGGGCTAGGCAGAGGCGGTCGAGAGAGAGGCGATGGGGCGATGGAGGCTGGATGAAAAAAGGAAGAGTCAGGAAGAGAGAGGCAAATAAGGGGAAGATTTATGAGACTCACCGATGACTCCTCCTCTCTCAGACTCTCTCAAGTTCTTCTTTTTGGCTGTGACTAAGAGGGGGGCAAAAAAGAAAAAGAAAAAGAAAAAGAAAGAACCGTAAGGGAGAAAGAGATGAGGGAGAGAGGGAGAGAGCGCCAAGTCACACTGTGGCGAAGAGAGAGGTCGGGTGGCGGGAAGAGTTGGGGCGCAGAGACTCGGGCTGAACAGATCCACCTTGTCTGTTCTTTTTTTTACTTGGGGATTTGATGGCAAAAAAGACAATAATAATAAAGCTAATAATATGAGTATTTAGATATCATTTTCTCTTTTTTACCCTTTTTTTTTTATCAATTTTTTATAAATTATTTCTTTCTTTCTTCGTGATGGAGGGGCCGGATGCGGTTTGTGAGTCACCTTCTGACTATACCGTTCTCTTGTGGCTATCGGGCGATTGATTCCCGAGCCTTGGCCTGCTTCTATGTTGTTTTTTTATATATAGATCAAATACTGTAAGAGATGACAAGAAAATAATCATAAACATGATATTTTAGTATAAATCACACTCAGTAACTATCCACCTAGGGAATCACCTATGCCCGAGTCTGTAACTATAGGCATCATTGCAGGTTGCACTCCTCCCTGACTCATAGCGGCTATTCGACCCACGGGGATTGGCTGAGCCTCAATGATGGGGTTTCTTAAATGGATCTATCTATGACATACATTCAACATGCCAGATAACAAGGATCGAGATTAGAGATATGACAGAGTATTTCATGCCTAAATATAGAATGTCAAATATCTAATCCAAGATAATCCAAGATATACTACTAGCCTTGGAAGGAGAGAGAGAGAGAGAGAATCAAAAGGTATCTACAGCGAAGTGAGTACTTTCCGAAGCACCTCTACAAGCCCCTGCACTTCCGCCTCTATATACTCTCGTTAGCACCGCCATCTACAATGTTCGAAACCAAAGGGACTCGAACTCACCTGTGTTATAATGCAGGAAGCTCACTCGCACCACTCCATCCTCCACATCCTGTAGTCCACACACGTCTGCCAGCAGCCGATGACTATACATATGACCGCTCCGGAACCCAAAGGCTGAGCGTCGCTCGACTGCCTCAACAAGCTGCTGGCTACCAACCCCCTGCACGACAAAGCTAATGACAGGCACGCGCCGCTCTTGGTGTGCTGAAGGCTCTCCGATCACGGTGATGCGGTTATCACTTGCCAGGAACTCTAGCAAGATCTGCTGCAGTCGCTCTTCATGTGTTGCCATCTGGTCCCACGTTTTGCGGAGATCTGGTCCGAAATACTCCACTACGCGCGGGATACTCTGCGTGAGCTCGTAGTTGGCCGATGCTAGGTTGAGTTTCAATTCTAGCGTGTCTGTGGGCTTGAAGAAGTGGCCCAGCGACTGGATTTGGTCGTGGATGCGCGAGGCCGCATACAGTTGGGCCAGGTGTGGGCCGTACACCTTATACCACGAAAATGCCTGGAATAAAGAGGGTTGGCAATGTTGAGCAAACCAAATACCACATCAACCACGCAGCAACTTACGTAGAAATCGACCCCTAGGGCTTGCACATCGACTGGTCGATGTGGCGCGAGGGCAACCCCGTCCACGCAGAGCAGCGCCTGTCCACTGGAGATCAGCAAGCATCATCCAAGGCATTAAGATACCGAATTACTAACCCGCGGAGAAGTATGCACGACATGCGCAATCTCTCGGATCGGACTGATGGTCCCCGTGATATTGGATGCATGTGGACAGGCCACCAGCCTGGTGCGGTCGGAGAGAAGGCTTTTCAACTCGGCTGGATCACAGATCGGGTTCTTGGGGTCGGCGGCAGCCCACCATTTGACGGTCAGGCCCAGACGATCGGCGATGCGGACCCAGGCGGCCGTATTTGCTTCATGGTTGAGCTTGGAGAGGATCAGTTCATCGCCCGCCTGGAATCGAAGTGCAGTCGAGAGATTGTGCAGGAGCTGAGTGGTTGAGACTCCAATGCTGATCTGGCGAAGAATGTTAGTCTGAGCAGAGTTCTCCCTGCCCCGACGGAAATTACCTCGTCCGGTGAGGCGTTGATAAAGCTCGCGGCGATTTTGTAGGCATCCGTATAGGCCGCCGTGGAGGCCTGAGAGATCTTGTACGTGGCTCCCAACTGGACGTTGGTGCTCAGCAGGTATGAGCGGATACTAGAGCCTGGTCAGAATGTGCTTGTTTGTGAGGAAGCTAGGGACTACTTACGAGTCAACCACAGTGTCGAGGACCTGGCTTCCTCCTGTTGGACTTTCATTAGTATGGATTCACCTGCAATAGACACACTCCCACTCACCCGCATTGTCCATGAACACCTGCTCCTGCTGCAACGCAGGGAAGCGAGAGCGCGCTGTGGCGACATCGAACGCAGCCATCTTGAAGATGTAAGAGCTGAAACCCCAACTGTCAGTGCATCGAGGAGGGGTTAAAAGAGCTCAAGACAAGTGGAGTAGAATCGTGGATATCGGACTTTCTCCGGCCTTGCCATGAAACCACCTCGAACTACATTTGTGTCAGGGACATGTCCTGGACCCCAAGGGGGAGATAAATCTCCTGAACCAGTAGACAGGACTCTCTTACCAAGTCCACCAAATGTTTGAAAGTGGGTTTCGCCCAAATCTCATCACGCAATACTTTATACACTCGATGGCAAAAGGGGAGGGAAAAAAACACCGATCAAAACTATCCAGTGCGAAAAAAATGTTGCTTCCATCGGGTATATGTATGAAAACCAAACCCCCTAAGCCCACATAAGAAGAACAGGTCCCCGAGAGAAACAAAACCACGTGAAGATGAATAAAATACAGGCATAGATATCACCGCGAGGAGCGTGTGGCCGCTGCACCCGGCCCAGCACTAGACGGCGTAGCATCATGCACAACGCAAAGCAAATACTTCCGATCGGGCACGATGACAATCTCGTGTTTCCGCGTGCGCATCCGGAGCAGCTTCACCTCGTCGTCCTCGTCGCAGTCGACGTCAGCATCTCTATCCTCCTCGCGGGGCGTGATAGTTCCATTTCCATAACTCTCATGGCCAGCGTCCCACCCAGCGGAGGGGTCCTGGCCGTCCCCAGTGGACTGGACGGCCGGGCGCGACAGGGACAGACCCAGGGCAGAGGCACTCGAGACAAAGGCCGAGATGTGAGCTGCGAGTGCCTCGGCTTGGGAGGGCTGATATGAGGGTGTTGGTGTGGCGGGCGTGGGGGAGGCAGGGGACGAGTCGGAAGAGGACGCGGAGGCGAGTGGATTTGGGTCAGAAACAGTGGACGGGGAGGCTTGGGCAGCGCGAGAGCTTCTGGCTTCCTCGGCTGATGGCGGTGCGAGCAGCCCTGTGCTTTGGATAATCGAGCCGTCCTTGCGGGACAAGATCAGGGTGGATTGCACCCCCGGGCGGGAGGTGAGGTGGGAGAGGAGCGCCGTGACATGATGGGGGACCTGTTGCGCCCACTGTCGAAGAGGAACACAATTGTTTCAGCACCAGAATAATGTCTTTTGGAGAGCATTCCACACTTACTGTCGTTGGGTTGGCCATTCTCTGAAAGGTTTCCGCGGGGAGTGGGAGGAGCTGGCGGTGTGAGATGAGAGAGGGTCAGGGCCGGACTTCGGCCTCAGCTTAACTCATGCACCAAATGCGATCTACAATCTTACCCAGCACGCACGCCTGGAATTATAAGAGAATACAATACTCTTCGACACAGTTCAGGTCAAGTTCCCCTGTTCGCCCATCTAATGACCCAAACATTGCCACGACTATAAAGATCACGTGCTATATTTAACCTGATTGTAAAAGTCAAAGATGAATTGAAAGGATTGGATATACAACAGAAAAGAAAACAAAATGGTATCGTCGAGACGTGAAAGGAAGAATAAGAGAAGATCGTCACAAATCCTAAGAAAAGAAGGTATAAAGTCGTGTCACAAATGAACAAGAGAAAGAAAGAATGATCGTAGCTGGTAGCTAAGCATGTCGGACACATCGAGCTCCGCTGAGGCTCGATTTATCCGACATCCAGCCCGACTCGGTGTCCTCAACCATGTGGTCCAGCTGCGGGGCATTGACCCGACCTTCGCGGTAGGAGCTTGGGGTTTCGAGACCGCCGTGCTCACTGCTGCGGGAAGAACTCACCCAGCTTTCGGGGCGTGGGCCAAAGCGACCGGGGTAGTGGTTTGGCGGGGCGGCCGATGGAAATTGCGGTGACAGAGCCGAGTCGGGATGGAGGTCACCGAGGTTGGGTTTGGCCCCGGCATTGAGGGCGGCAAGCAGAGCCGCCTGCAGGATCTGGTTTTGGCGCTCGAGATTCGCAACCCGGTCTTCCAGGTAGTTTGGAGCTTGGCTCTGGCTAAGGTGCGGACGGTAGCTGCTCTGCGAGTCCCGCGAGCGATATGTAAACTGGGAGTACAGCGACTGAGGCGACGAAGGCTTCTCGAGATTTTGGCTGCTGCGATTCTGAGGCGTCAGAGGCCGTGGAGGGTGGGGTAAGCGGAGTCGATCCGGGCCAGGTTTTTTGCGTGCCTCGACTGCCTCGTGAGCTCGACGGGCTATACGAGTACGGTGGTGAGTGTCAACGGTGCGACCAGGGCGGGTCGAATCCATCCCAGGACCGAAACCTTCGTCGTCCGAGGACGGAAGTGGGGACTCAGAGCGGCTGGGTTGGTAGGATTCGGGAATGTTCTCATGGCGGAGGCTGCTGCGGGAGCTGTTGCTGCGGGAGATAATCGAGCTCCGGTAAGACCCCGAGCCAAAGGATGAGTCTATGTTTCTGATAGATGGCACCATTGAACCCGTGGGGGCGGTGCAGTCGCGCTGGCCACCTAGGCGTCCAGAGGGTGCCTGAAGAGGGGGTCCGGGAGAGTCGCCGTTGGAGGCGGCGATGGGAGACCAAAAGGTAGATCTTTCTTGTCCACACGGGAGTTGATATGGAGGTCCTGACGGACAGCACGCTTTCCAGAAGGCTTGACGGGGCTCGCATGTCCTAAGACGGGAGATTCAACCAAGGGAGCCTGGTCAGAAGGTTTTCTGTATTTGTCGGAGGGACTTCCAGGCAATTCTTGCATGCGAGACACACGTACGCTGGCAGCACGCCTTGTCGGAGTGTGCTGCCCCGGAGAAACCAACTTGGAGTTGTTTGATGATTTGGTGGGTGATTTTTTACTGTCTTCATCAACCGGCTCCTCGGATTCCACATTTCCCAAGGCGGTTGCAGGACGAACCGCAAGCCCATGAGGATGCTTGACAGTGGCTTTGTGACTGTGCTCCTCGGGGAAAACAACTGAAGACGGAAGAACCGATGCTCTAAGTCCCGAGCGAACCTTCCGAATGGTAGCATGCGGGTTGGCATCGGGAGGAGCACTGGGAGCACGCCCCGACTCAGGCAGACAAGGCAAAGGCTTTGTGGGAGCGGGCAGGGGGAATGCTTTGAGTGTACTCGGCGACAGGGACGGTGGACGGGGTTTGCTATCGCCTCGCACAGAGACCTCTTGTGGTGCTTTCCCAGGTGACTTGGACTCAACGGAGGGCGCGGTTGGTAGAAGAGCGCCAGAGCATTGTGGCTCTTTCCTGTGGCTTTGAGAATCCGATGATGAGGCACCAGAAGGATCGCGTGTCCCATCTGCAGACTCGGTAGGGGTTTCAGAAGTTTCGCCTCGAGCATCCGACCCATTTGACGATGCGATACTCGGGGCAATCTGATAACGAGGCACTGACGAGAGCCTCCACGCATTTCTGCTGGAAACACGGGGCGGCGCCACATCGGGGAAGAGCTTGAGAACGGGCTGTGCTGGGCTTGGGGTGCTCTGGCTTGGAGAATGGTTTGGGGTCTCGCTCCGCCCATTGCTGTCCTTGTCTTTCTGCTGGTCGCTATTGGCGGATTTCTTTGGTGTTTGGATAGCACTTGCCACTGCGGGTGGATCAGCCGTAGCTTGTGGTGCAGTGCCTGAATCTGAAACAATACGGATGCTTGAGTCGGCAGAGCTAGTAGGCCGTTGACTCTGTTCAGCTTGCGGTGCCGTGGCTTGAGCTTTGCTCGAGACTATCGAGGACCGAGAGGAGACATCCTGGTCGGCCTGAGATGCAGTTGCTTGTGTAGCAGGCCGATACGGCGGTGGTGCCGGGTCATCGTAGTCGGAAGAGAGCGAGACAGCGACGTCCACCATCGAACCAAAGTCCCCGAGATCCAAGGAAGCCAGACGGCGTCTGGAGGTATCTCCTGGCCTTTGGAAGTCCTCGCCTTTGCTTTCCAGCCAAGGTTGTCCAATGTTTTCTACATCCTGTTTCTTAGATTTCGAAAGAGATCCGCCAGGGTTGCCCTTTGACTTCGGGGGTGGAGTTCCCAGGAGATATCCTTCCCGTTGCAATGCCTCAATCTGGCGCTGTTGGTCGCTCACCTTGGGTTTGGGTGGCGCATCTTTCTTTTGACGCTGGGTGAATTGGAGCAGACGTCGGTGGAGAGGCTTGATGTCTTTTGGTTCTTTTAATTCGGCAGGCGGGAGAGCCGTAGTAGTAGTGGAGGTGGCGGTGGTTGTGTCTGGGGGCATGTTCAGGGTTGTGGGCATACCCTGCGTCTGAAAGAAGCGCACGAGATCGACGAGACTTTCGTTTCTGGTGGGCCTTTCTGCCATTCCCGCTGAGCGGGCTTGGGGCCTCGAGGCGTTATCGTCACGAGGCCTGATGGATTCTGCTGGAATCGACTCGGCAGGCGAGGTCATGCTGGATTGCTTGCGTTTGGACGGAGAGGGACCGCGCCGATAAGTCGGGACGATGGGACTCGGAGCGACGTCACGTTCGCACAGCGGGTCCCACTGATGCATAGGGAGATGGCGCCTCAGTTGCTGGCTGGCTCTCCAATGCGACGAGGCATGGGCATCTGCATGAACGTGGACGTTGGGACGGTTTCTCAATTAAAACCAGAAGGGTGGTTTCCTGGCACAGTCAGAACAACACGCCATAGGTGATTTCTCGCACATCAGATATGCTCACCGGCTCACGTAGAGCAATGTTGAACGAGAGTAGAGAGCGACTGTGATATATCAGACCGATGGTTGGTGTCGCAGAAGCCACAAGACCCAAGGCACTATATACAAAATGTGCCACTATGTACAGAGTCTAGAGGGAGCGACTGGATCCAGACCAAAAAGAAAGAAGGAAAGCCTGCGCGCAAAGGGCCAGCAGAAGGAGGGCAAGTATTTAAAAGACTCCAAGGCCCAAAAAGATGAGCTGTCGTATCCTTACTTGAAGGCGCGGGGGAACGCCGATCATGCAGATTGCAGATAGGAAGTAGGACGGACACAGATCCGGTCGAGGCTAAAATCCTCGACCCTTTTTTTTCTCCCCAAGGAACGGATCACCAGGCCAGGCCAAGCAAGGCCCAGTGGAGCCCTGGGCTGGGGTGGGATGACCATTCCTGCGGCAGCGTCAGTAGTTCGTTCAGTAGTTCGAAGGATCCGAGCCCAATATGACACAACGCCTTCGAGGATCCAACGATTGTAGTCTCATCCAGCTGCAGGGAGACGGGACAATTGCTCTGTGGACTATTGTGTAGCCCCGTTCGGGCCATTGTGCCGGTTGTCTTTCCAAGGTTGGAGATGAGATTGACCTGGAGAGGGGCGTCGCAAGGGGGATCCTCGAACGTCAAACTCCGCACGGATGTGAGGTATCAGGTCCCACAGCTGGCAGATCGAATCGAGCATCCCCAAGGCGGGTAGAGGCAGTCGATCCCGATGAGATGCAGGTTCCCCCCCCCCCCAACAATCTCGAGTCTTGGGTTTGTGCGAGATTTGCAGGTCGCCATTCAGGCCAGTGGGAACGGTCTTCTCCCTTCAATTCAATTTCCACTGAGTTCAAACCGATGAAGTTTGCAATGTGGGCTGTCGCATCCTCGCCCACATCGACCCACCTCCCTTGCAGAGACGGATCGTCGTGACGACATCCCAGGAAATTCATCCAACGGTACCTCATATTCTCCGAGAGCGTGCCTGAAACGCCTGCGTCTGCATTATCTAGAGTTCGTCGATGAATGAGAGGGACACCAGGCGAACATGATGCATCTCTGGGATCGCCCCAGGGACCAGGGTCTCTCGATACACCTGGGTCCCTGGACAATCTATGCAGACGCGGTAACAAGCAGATCCCGAGCGTCGAGAACCATCCGGCTCAAAATTGGCCCTCGCCCGGAACTTCCTCTGCAGGTGAGTTGGTAGGCAAATAATCTCACGAACTCGGTATCCGCCCCGAACCACTGCAAGACACGGCGCACATACGTCTCCGCTGTTTCCCCTGTCATGGAATGGCAATCTGGCCAATCGGTCCACAAGATCACACAGCATCTTTTTACTGGAGAACAGATAAGGAACAGACCCCCAATTGAGGTCGATTCATCATGGTCAATGGCTACGATAGACCGAGCCTTGGGGCCACCGGGACACCTCCCCGGGACTAGTTCACACTCAAAAACAAAAACATGAATGGTACAATGTACAGGGAACCAAGCAGATAAAACAACAAAACCGAACCTCGCTGACGCCTGTGAATGCTTGTCCAGTCTATGACACGCCCCCGAATCCCAACTCCGTAAATGTGGACTGTGCATGCGACATGAGATACATCGAGAGATGAGGTGAAAGACAATGGTACACTAGAAACAAAGGGATGAGCTGTCGGTGGTGGAAAGGAATAGAGACAAATATGACCAAGATTAGCGACGCTCACTTGCGCCGAGGTTTCGGCCGGATGAATGGGTCCACTTCTTTCTTCTTGCGAGGCATGGGCGGACGAGGTTTAGGGGCCTAGAGGAGAGAAAGAAAAGATGCATGAGCAATGGGTCATAACGCCAGTATCAAAAACAATGCTACTTACCTCTGCTGCGCCGGGTCCCGATGGCGCACCATCCGACCGGCGCGTGTTCTCCACTGGTGGGTACGCCGGGCCATCGCGAGAGGGCTTGATCAGTCCCTGTAATTAAGTTAGCTTTGGGAGAACCAAGAGGTCGGGTCAAACGACTTACGGGTGGGACGTCGACTCGCGAGCCCTTCGAAGCGTTGGGAGGCGCAGCCGACGGGGGCCCGGTGCGCGGACGCGACGCCTTGGGTGCGTCGGAAGCCGCATCGGTTCGCTTCCGTTTACTGCCCGTGTTCTCGTCGTTCTTGGGCGATGGGGTGTGGGTGGTTGCCTGAACCACAGGCACCTTGGGGTCGTGTCCTCCTAGCTGGCGCTGGCGCTGGCGTTCGGCATATGACTTCTGTTGCTCGCGGTGAACACGCTCTTCATTAGAAAGGAATGCTTTCCGCCGATTTGAAAGGGCCTTCGGGGCCGTGCATTTGGAAGAGAGGTGTCCATATTCCCCACAATCGCTGCACCGTTCAGTCTTGCAGGTGCTCCGACTGTGACCGGACTGCCCGCACCGATGGCACTTTCCACGAGCCGCTTCTTTGGCCTCCTCATCATCACAGTTGTGGGTGAAGTGCTCAGAGCTGCCACAAATTCCACACATTTTGGTAACATCCAACCCGTTGCCTCCTCCAGAAGGGCCGTCGGGCGGTGGTATGGAAGGGGTACCGCGTCCGGAGGCAGACACAGACACCGAACGAGAGTCGAGGCCGATGGAGGCGGAAGAGGGACGAGAAATAGACTGCACGGAGGGAGCATCTGCCGGTGTCGCAGGAGCCTCGGATGCGTCAAGATCCACCATTTCAACCTCTTTGTAGCCGGTGAATTGCGGCCGGGACAGGATTTTCACAATGTTGCCCTCGGTGTAGACCTTTCGTTCCTGAGCGTTGCGGATGAGAGAATTCCAAAACTCACCCTGCATCAGGGACCGCGAGTTCCCCAGAACCCACAGCGACGATTTGGCACGAGTGAGACCAACGTTCATACGTCGAATGTCCGCCAAGAAACCAATGCCTTTATTTGAGGCTCGGACACAAGAGAAAATGATGACCTCACTCTCCCGACCCTGGAAGGCGTCTGTCGTGTTGAAATCGACCTTCTTGAGGATTTCCTCGCCGTACCTGGATGCAAACTGCAGCTTCATCTCTCTGAGCTGACCTTTGTAGGGCGTGATGATACCGATTTTGCCGGCGAAGTCGTACTCCTTGACATCCGTGATCAAGCGATCGTACAGCTGCATCGCCACTTGCAATTCCGCATAGTTGATCAAGGAGTGGCCCTTGGTCGCACTCTGGTGCATGCCCTGGACATCAAAGAACCGATATGGACTAAGCAATTCACTCTGGTGCCAAGGACGATTACGGAGCTTGGCCATGTCAGGGCCATCCTGGAGCTTGGCATCGTAAAAGGTCAAGCTGGGGAAGCGACTGATATCAGGATGCATACGGTACTGGATATCCAGCAGATGCACATCCTGGGGGTGATTCTTTTGCATCCGAACGAACAAACTCTGTTCATACTGGTACTGAGACGCCATCTTCGAAAGAACAGTCGGAGGCAACTGCTTGGGGTCACCAACAAGGACACATTTCGAACAGCCATACTTGAGTGGAATCAGAGCACTGAGCTCAATGCACTGCGCTGCCTCGTCGATGATGACGGTTTCGAACTCGACATTCATGTGCTGGAAGATGTCATGACCGGAACCGCTGAGTGTGGTGCAGATGACGTGCGCCCCGTTGATAATTTCTTCCTGAATACTCTTTTTGTGCAGCTCGGCGTTACGAGTTAAGGTGTGAAGCTGATCGCGAGCCTTGTCAATGTCCGTACTCAGCTGGGATCGCTTCTTCTTCAACAATTCGAATTCGCGCTCGAGCTCTTCCGGCGCGGGCAGTCCCTTTGCTCGGCAGTCGTCGAGACGCGTGCGAGCCTCTTTGAACCCATTGTCCGTCTTTTTGTGCTCTTCATACAGCTTCTGCATGTCGACACCGTTGCCATTAACGGGGTTCTGGCTCAGGCGAGAGTTAACCATCTCGTCCAGGGTTACGTCCAACACCTTAGGGTTGATGGCTTCACTTCTTCCCAGGCGGACAACCGAGACAGTCTCCTGGCGGCCATAGACAGTTTTGACACCTTCCTTCAATCTCATGACCAATTCATCGACGGCGGCGTTACTGGGTGCACACAGCAAAAGCTTTTTGGAGGTCGAACCCCTCGCAGGCTGAGCATTGTTGTATGACCCGATGCTCACCGACGTTCGGCCGAGTACATTGGTCAGGAGACTTCCCACAAGAGCAACAATTGTCTTGGTTTTTCCGGAACCAGGGGGACCTTGGATGAGAGTGAATGCGTCGTTATCCATTGCAGACTTGATGGCCTTGGCCTGAGCACGGTTGATACTGTAATTGTCCATGATGGGTTGTAACCGCGTGTCCGAGTAACTGAGGATGGGGGACGGTTTGGCCAGGGCGACTTCCTCGCACAAGTCGTAAAAATGCATAGCCATCAATGCGCCGTACTCGCGTTCCACGGGGGTCATCGAGGTAATCTTGGCTGCCCAAGTGGTCGCGCCCGTGCTAAGGGAAGAGAGGAACTTGTTGTTTGAGGGGTTGATGCGGTAGACGACTTCCTGTTTGCCAGCTTTTCGGTTGACAGCGCACACTCGCGCGAGCACATGGCCTGCATTCGGATCACCCGTGGGGTTCGACGAGCTAGAGAACAAGACGAGGTCGCCTTCTCCGAGCATGAAGTCCTTATCCTTGAGAGGGGGACCCGCGGGTTGGGTACTGAATTCAATCCATGCGTCGACGGTCAAGCGGGACATGATCTTCACTTCGAAGGGGCGGAAAACACCGTCTTCCTTGGCCTGCTGGAATCCTTGCCAGGCTTCGAGGATCAACAGGGGCTCAAAGGTCTTCTGGTAATCGGTCGGAGAGCGGAAGGTATTGGAAACCAAGGAGTAGTCGGTGCGGCTGGTGTTGGGAGGAAGGTCACCCTTGGCGAAGAACTCCCACGAGAGCATGGCGTGATGGAGGGTGCCTAGATCCGGGGTGAGACGAGCTCGCATATCCTTTGCGGTCCGGTGCCGCTTGACTTTCTTGACAGGTTGCTGCTGGATGGACTGCTTCTTGCTTTGTTCGTAAGCTGCCACGGCCTCGGGCTTCTTGGGTTTGGCCCCAAATAACTCCTTGTCTAGTTCATCTTCACTCTCAGATTCAGAGTCAGACCCAGACGAAACCATCATACTCTCCGCCGGGGCAGCATGGTCTTTACCCTTGACACCAATACCTTTGAGGCCAGAGCCTTGCTCGGCGGTCAGCTCCGCGACTCCACTGGCAGGGGCGTTCTTTTTGAGTCTAGCGAGCTCAGCCAGGTCGCGCTTTTTCTTGGCCTCCTTCTCCCGTTCACGTTTCTCGCGGAAGGAAAGAACGCTGCGGGCGTCATCCTTGGGACGTTGAGGGGGGATAAGCTTGGGCATAGGGCGCGCCTTGGAGGTGGCGAAGGTGGCAGGCATCTTGCCGGCATGTTCTGCCTTGCTTTTGGCCTCACCTGAGACACGTTCTTTGTTGATTTCCACGGAGCGAGACAACTCGAGGAGGGTGTTGTCAGGAAGGTCATCGAAGTCGTCGTCGCTGGGGGGATGGGAAGGACTCGAAACGTCGGATGGTTTGGCAAACGAAGTGATGGAGCTTTGTTTCTTGAGAGCAGCTGTGGAAGCTGTGACAACGGGCTTTTTGTAGTACGCCTCAAGCGAGCGCACCAGCTCAGCCTTCTCGCGTGGGGTGAGAATCGTCTTGATTGTGCCATCCACCGCGACTCCCTCAATAAAGCTCAATGCGTCTTGCTTCACTGTTGTCACATTGAGCCCTCCCAGCCTCCTCAAAAGCTTAGCCACCAGGCCCACTAGTGTCGTGGCGAGATATTCATCCTTAAGCCGTAGCCACTTCACCATCGCGCTCATGGTAATTGTGGGGGATTTCAGGAAGTTTTCAGATGCAGCTTTCTGGCCAGGATCCGCATCGCCCACAGCACCCAGAAACACGCCATACTGATCGAAGAGGAAATCAGCGAACTGGATCGTATCGCGACAGAACTCAAGCATTACGGACTTGTCGTTCCCGCGGAGATGCCAGGCTTCGGTCTCATCAAAGATCGTACTGAGCGCCTGCCATAAATACTCCCACAGCTTCTGCAACGACAAGACCTCCCGACGATCGGCGAGGTTGCGCGTTCGCAGCATACCAGTTTGGCTATCACACAGAATCTCTACGATATCCGTGCCAGTGTGGAGCATTCTCGGGGCGGGGGCAAAGGTCTTCATGTTGGAGATTCGGCGGAAAGACCAACTGAGGCCATACATAGTGGTCGTGAAATACGACTGTAGGAGGTGGGAGATGGCGTCTCGTCGAGCAGACTGCCCACTGAAATTCTTGATCAGATCCACAGCAGCCTGGTACGAGCTCAAGTCGGCAGCGAAGAGGGCAGATATGAGAGCACTACTGGTGTCCTGACTAGCAAACAGAGTCTCCAGGTGACTCGGCTTGAAGTCTGCCAGACGCTCAATGATCTGGCAGGAGAGATGGGTGAGGTGGCCGTAGATCATGTTAAAATGGGTCTTCTCCTGATTTGCTTCTCCCTTGGTCGAAAACTTCTCCAGGCCTACGAGAGGGAGAATTCCCAGCAACGCCGCAGTCGACAGCTCGATGTTCTCTGGATGGAGATGTTTGATGACAGCATCCCAGATCGGCGCAGAGTAGGTAGACACCCCGTGCGAAAGTGTGTTGTGCTTCAGGATGACCTCATAGTCACTCTTCAGGGACTGGCATTCCAATGCCAAGGTATTGCGGACGACATCCATGCACAGCGAGACGATCTCCCGCTGCCGGCCCTGCTCAATGGCAAATGTAGGAGGCTCAAGGATATTGGTGATGATATCACTAACGACACCCATCGTTTCGGCCAGCACAACGCGGGCAACTGACCCTCGTGAGCCTTCATGGTCTGTGAAGCGACGAAGGGTTTGGAGAAGGCTGGTCAATCCAATATGGAAGCAATGGTACCGGGCCAGGTTGGGGAACTGCTGATCTTGACAGCGATTCAGAAGCTGCAATGCCAAGAATCGGCAGGCAGACGGTTGATGAGCGCCCTTGAGCGAGGTCAGAAATGGATTGATCCATGACAACATGTCTTTCAAAGCTGACTTCTCGTAAGGCTCGCCATCAGTGGTTTGCATGAGAAAGTTATTGAATTGGGGATTGTAGAACGTGTGCTCAATGATGGCCTGGGGTGATATGGTCTGCATAGCATCCCAAAAGTCGACTGGGGCCTTCTCAAGAAAAGTCTGGATGGTATTCAGGAGAAACCGCAGACCAGGGGTGGGGATGGAAAGGTGGTCCACGGACAGACGGCATGGATCGATTTCCAACGCCCGGAGCTGATGTGTGATCTGCTCCTTGTCCAATTTTCTCACAATCAGCTGCATGCCTCGCCACAGCCGCTGGATCACTGCGAGCTGTGGTGGCTGCTGGAGAGGCGACCCGCAGAGCACTGAGCAGCCCATCCCTGATTGTCCACTCGAATTCCAACGTGGTCGGGGGCCGTGCATATCGCGTCCAAGAGTGGATGGCCCAAAAGCTTCGAAGCTGGTTGGAATCGAACAGGAACCGAGTGACCGCCGGGATGTAGTCTGAAACTTTCAGGCTCCGCTTGGTCTGAATGAGCTTGAAAGGCTCATCAAAGTATTCTTGCAGCAGACCCTCATTACGCAGCATAGCTTCGCAACTCAGGGTCTCAAAGATTGACAGCAGGGCCGCTCGGTCCAAGACATCCAACCCGATCTGCTGGGGTGGAACCTGTTTCATCTGCTCTGTGGCAGTGGTCAGGTTGCGCGTAATGCGCTTAATGTCCCACTCATCAATCCGCTGGGCAAATGCCTCAATGTCCTCTTCCTGGTAGTTCTCCTCCTTGAGCTGATCCATGAGCCAGATTTTGCCCGTGTAATACTGCTTAATGCAGAGATCACACTTCTCCAGAGTATCATCCAGCCTGCCGAGGACCCAGTCCTGAAGATCCTCCACGCCATCTTTGTTATAGGCCAGAATGCGCATGCATGAGAGAAATTTCTCTTTCCGGGCAGTTGCCTCTGTCACCAGGGTTTGGACCGTCTTGCCCGACTCGTGTACTTCGTCGAAGTCGTCATAGCGCCCATAGTCATCGTCCATCTGTCGAGGGCAGAGCAGATGGGTACCCTCTGGGAGCGCCTTAAGCTCTCTGCAACAAGCATCACCCGGTTAGTTTTTACCGCTCTGCCTCTGGAGAGTTCTAGGGTTCTCCGACAACTCACCCAATTGCATCCACAAACTCCATGACTGAATTCTGATCAATCTCATCTAGCAGAAATATTTGAAGTCAAATCATTAAATTCCACCATGCATATCTTGTGAAGAGGGCTGTGTCACTAGCACATCTTTTTTTTTTTTTTTTTTTTTTTGTCGATGTTTCTGGATGATCTTAGGGATGGAACAGCGGAGTGGCAGCTGGCAGCTGGCAGCATGTGCTAAGGGAGTACGCTTCGTGATAAATCCTTGAGAAACGCGAAAATAGTGAGCGATAAACAAGATCAAGGAAAGAGCAAGTCCTGATGATCAACCATCCGGGGGAAGCATAGATACCACAAATCGGATATTGCACAGGCTCCTCTGGGATCAAGGTCCCTAATACTGTGCAAAGATCCCAAACGAAGAGCAACCCAGCTGACTCTGAGCCGAGAAACAACAGCCTGCTCAGGCAGAAATGAAAGCTGGCTGGTTGAAACCCGAAAGAAGATCACAAATTCCCCCAATAACGCAGCATCCACATTAGCTAGGCGGTGAGATGGCCAACGCGTGGACGCGCTGCATTTTAACCCAAGCGGGAAGGTACTCATTAGTCGATTCTATACATCTTCTATACATCTATGGCTTTTCTATAGAATAAATCAAGTTGCAACTCCAATCAGACATTCAATCATTCAGTCTACGCACAGTAGTTTATCCAGATTAAGTACTTTCCTCTCTTCGAGGCCGTGCAATAGAATACATGAATGTCATGCCCACAGGCGTCACTGACCCTAAAAGGCCACACAAGACACAAAAACGAGAAAGATGTTCCAATGAGATAAGCCCAGATGGAACACAAAAAAACATGGAATGCGGGTTTCGCACTTTTGCAGATAGAGACGCTTTTATACAAACACACGGTAGGCCGCGTAGGCCACTATAAGACAGCAAGCCACAGAACAGACAAGGGACAGGCCCTATGGGGTGTAAAGTGTAGAAGAGAAGGGGGTAGGTGTCAAATGAAAAACAAAGACAAAAAAACAGGGAATGATGCGCCAAGTCTCCAAGTATACCAAACGCCTGGTTTCTATCAGGGAATATAACGGCTGTCAATGGTGGGTGAACAGAAAAGAAAATTGAGACCAAGGGGAATAAACACCGCGGCATATTGCTCATGAAAATAGGAATGGTGGTGGAAAATCACAAGAAGCAGATCAAAGTCACACAGAAACGTCTTCATCAATGACAAATCGTCAGGCTCCGTCGATGCAAGGATGCAAGAAGCCTTAGATCATATGTGCAGGAGGCTCATTAGGGGCCCGGAAGGGATCTTGAAGGGGGCCTTGTGTCTGAGAGGATTCCACCCGGGAAAGCATGGCGGCGGAGGTGAAATCATTGGATTGCTCAAAACTTGGCCGGCCCCGCTCGAAGGAGTGCCGGGTCCGCTCCTGGGACCGTCGCACATAGTCCACCGACTGGGGACGGGGATAGTGGTCCAGGCTTGCAGTGTAATTGGTACCATTGCTGCCATTCTGACTTCGCGGGTTATGAGTATGCGCCGTGGGGGCAACGGACGGCGGGTAGAATGGCCGTTCATCATCTGGGATCCCAGGGTCCTGCTTCATCGTGGGCTGAATGGGCTTGCCCAGCTCTGAGGAGGTTGCCGACTCATCACTCATAGTGGTGGCTTTGGCAGTGGCTTGAGGGGGCACGTAATCCTCAAACGCATCCAGGTACTTGAACTTTCCTTGAGTCACCTGCTCGCGGATGATATCGACATCAAGCGGGAAGAACACTTTCTGGACAGCGTTGTATGCGAATCGGGGAAGCAGGCATATGGTGACAGTCAAAAGAAGCACAACCCAGAAGCTTAATGCTCCATAGACTTCGGAGGCGGCTCTGTAGAACTGGCCGGCATTGAGGAAAGACGTATAAATACCAGTCCAGAGGAAAATCAGAAGAGAACTAATGGCGTTTATCAGGGTGGTAAACCAGTCCCATCGGTAGGTGTTCATCATGATGTAGGTGTTGCTGGCGATGACAGCACAAGACCCAACCAATACACCCATACGGACTCGGTCGTTGATATTCCGTCCCTCTGAGTGCACGAAACGTGCCGGGGCATACAGAAGATGCGGCATAAAGTAGCAGATAAGTGACTGGTACAGACCATCGCCCATGTACATCCTAGAGGGAGAGTTAGGACAAGCTCAACCATCAAGATGAGGGTTGCATACCAAAACTTGAGTTGTGACCACTCTTTGCGCTCGATGCCTCTCATGTAGAGCTGAGGTACAGCAAGAGATACCTTGTCATCAACATCCTGGTCGAAAATACCCATGAAGATAACCGGTAACGAGGTAAAGGCCACGTTGACCAACACGATGTAGGTGTAATCGAACAGATAGGAACCGTCGAAATCGTTGTAGATGCAGTACCAGAAGAGCGCAAAAGTCCACACCAGGTTCTGAGAGCATGAGTTAGAACAGGAAACATGATACTCGACCGATGCCACATACCTTGTAGAAGAAGTTGGCCGTACACTCTCCCAGGCGACGGTAAGACCATCTTCCGTGCACCAACAGAAGGCGCTGAAGGTAACGGAACTGGCCAATTGCATAATCCGAGGACATCACAGCTTGCCTTCCTTCCTCACCTGCAATACCGACACCAACGTCTGCTTCTTGAATCATAGCAACATCATTTGCACCATCACCTACTGAGAGAGCCATGATGTTGAGACCGTTCTTCACCATGTTCACAACTGCGGCTTTTTGTGCTGGACTGACACGACAGCAAAGAACAGCCTTGCACTGCTTGCACAGCAAAAGGAATTTCTGCTTCAGCTCATCGGAAAGCATCAGTTTGAGTGTTTCACCATCGACGATCACCGCATGAGTGGGTTCGGGCGGGGTATGATCCTGGCGAGCGAGGTCGAGCTCCTCATCGGAGCCAGTCAGCCCAAATGTCTGAAGGTGATTGTCGAGCTCCCGACTAGCTTGCTCGTGCTGGGTTTCTGGGATGTTGAGCACAATCAACTCCATATCGTTATTGAGAAGATTGCATGAGAAGCCAATGTTGATCGCGGTCTCAACCTTGTCGCCAGTCAACACCCACAGCTTGATACCGGCATCTGCGAGTAGTTGGATCGTGTCGGGAACACCGTCCTGCAGTCGGTCCTCGATAGCTGTGCCACCGATAAGCATGAGATTTTGTTCAATTTCATTTGAGACCGTTTCAAGCTTCGCCTCACGATCCGTGATCGCGGCAGCCGCAATATCGTGCTCTTTACTCCAAGCTCGGTATTCGTCCTCGCTCAACAGCCGATCAGCGACACACAATGTTCGCAGACCTTCTCTGGCGAACTCCTCCAAATGCTCCGCTGTCTTCCGTCTGAGCTCTTGCTGCTTTCCACGAGCCAAGCGAGAGTAGATGATGCTATCGGCACCCTTGCAGAAAAGACGGATGGTGCCGTCGGGCATCCGAATGATCGCACTCATCCGCTTCCGCGACGAGTTAAACTCCAGGGTATTCAAAACGGTATATGTGCGTTCTTCACCCATGACATTCAAAAGAAGATCATCACCAGCACGACCAAGGACTGTAAACCCACAATCTCGGGCAGTGCTAACCAGGGCGGCCTCATCGGGGGACTGGGCTTTGAATTCAATCTGAGGGGGGTCACCGGGAGTATGCTCAGTGATGACAGTGTGACACAGTGCCAGAGCAAGCATGAAGTGCTCCGCAGCCTGCTTCTGTTGATCGCCCGCTCGTCCTTCCAAATCGGCGACGTAATCCGGGGAAATGAAGGTCAACTGGTCGTCACGTAGGTAAGGGTTATCGTGGATGCGGCGTAGCATTCCCAGCATTTTTTGACCATTGGCGGCGATTTGCTGTCGAGCTTGAGCGGCCTCCTCATCAGCATTGGCTCCTTCGCGACGCCGCATGCCGATCTGAGCCTCCGTATAGGCTTCACCGTACGACACGCCGTTGATCGTGCATTTCTTGAACTCCATCACGTTTTGCGTCAAGGTACCGGTCTTGTCGGAAAAGATGTACTCAACCTGACCAACGTCATCCGAGATATTCCATGACTTGGGCACGCAATAAAGCCCGAGCTTGTCGTAGTACATGAAATCGTCGCTGTGTATGAAAACCGCCTGGATGGTCCGAACAATTTCGAGTGAGATGTACAGCGAAATGGGAACCAAGTTCTGGAACAAGATGACTGCAGTCCAGAAAGTTACGATACCAGTGACAGGAGGCGTTTTTCCAAAGGACTCGATGTCGAAATAGTCCAAGGATTTGTTAGGCGCGGCCCATGCAACCCCGTTGATGACACCGACAACGAAGCACATCAAAAACAAGATGATGAAGTTGTAGATGACGTTCCAGTTCAGGTCCTTGGCCATTCGGGCGCGCTTAACCGGCGTCGCACCTGAGTTGAGCATGATTTTGCTCTCCCCACCAGTGAAAACGACCACACCCAGCACCCACTCCGTACTGCGCAATGAGCAACCGCGAAGTAACATATTGTTGATGGTCACGGGCTCCACCATTTCCTTTCGGGGGGCCTCGGGGAATTGCGGGTCGCGTTGATCCCAACGAATTGCGCCATTGTAGGAGTAAAGATTGGGATGCGGTCCCTCACTCTCGATCAAAAACTCGGCCTTTTCGCAGTCACGGGCATGCCGGATTTGGCGACCACAGTGAAGGGCTTGGCGGACCTTAAGATTGGTCTCTCCATCGAGACCCTTTGTTTCCACATAGCAGGCTCCGTCCTGGTCTGAAGTGGAGAGAATCACGATATCGGCTGGAATGGGGTCTTCATTATACAGTCGAACGAAGTCTCCAACCTGAATGCTCTTCCAAGAATCGCGTTTAAATCGAGCCTTGCCAGGGGTTTGTTTCGATGTGTCCAAGACGCTGCCGAGTTTCCGGTCCGAGGTGGGCTCCACCAGGCTTTCGCGAGCAGCCGTGTTGGGGGACAGATATTTGTTCTCGTGGTTGCTTGCCATCGGCCATTCTTCACGAGCCTCTGGCTGCGGCGATGGAACATCGGTCATCTGGATAGCGACGTCTTCTGGGGCTGTGGAGTCCCGGTGCGAATACATCGACGTCCGGGGGTCGCCGTGGTCAAAAATGAGGCGCGTCGCTGTTCGGTTTCGGTCTGTTCCTCTTGCTGTTTCTTCTTGTTGAACGTGGACAGCATCCAGTGGTATGTGGCAAGCGTGCCCCGTGTACACGACTTCTTGAAGCGACGCCAAAGACTGATGTTGTCTTCGGTGGAGTTGACGTTGTTCCATTCAATCAGTCGATACACAGGCGAGTTGTTTACTTGGTTGTCCATCACGGTTCGTCCCCAGTCCTCGATCGCATCTTTGATGGCTGTCACGACAATGATCACAATCAGGGGAACCGCGTTTAGACCGGGATTGTTGGCACCGAAGATGGGGAAGAACTAGACCAAAAACAAAGCTGTCAGCTAAACCTATCCGATTTTCTCGTTTCGGAATTGCAAACCGTACGTTGAGAATAATCACAAACAAGAAATACATGTTCGCGATGTTGTGAAACTGGTACCAAATGTTGAAGGGGACGAATGTCAAAGGGGTGTACTTGGCGGTTCGGATCTTGTTCCGGGGATAGATGGTTCGCAAGTGGCCATCCTCATCTCGCTCGGATTCGGGGATAGGGATGTTGAAATACACCGTGCGGTTGGGTCCGGACGACTGGTCTCCCTCCTCGTTGTTGGCCGCGTTGTCGGTGCCACCCATGTTCGATTTCCGCTTCTCATCTCTCCCATCGGTTCGTCGGTGGAAGCGGTCAATGATGGAGACACGCTTCCGCACGCCGCTGGGGCCAGCGGCTCGCGTGGTGGCCCATCGTTGTCGCTTCGTCGGCTTGGAGATGTTGCTAGGGACCTCCCGGATATCACTGCCAGTCTCATTATTGTTCTGCTCCCCAGGAAAATGCACGGAAGCCATTTAGGCTACTGCTGCGCCCCGGTCGGGCATAAAACTTGACGAAAACCTGGGTTGACGGTACGAACGAGCATCCGGTCACAGAAGCCGGAATCCCACAGCGCGGTCGCGCGATCGGGGGGTTCAAGTCGATACGGCAAACTCGATTCTGGGTGTGAAAAAGCGCAATATCATTTGGCGGAGCAAAGGGACGTCAGTAGGAAGACCGAAAGTTCCGCGCAATGGACGTCCTGGCGAATATGGAGGTTGATTCGAGGGTGAAACGGTTGTCGACCCCGGTTGGGTTAGGGGCGGTGGATTCTCTGGCTTGACAGTGTCGAAGGTGAAGGGATAGAGACGGGGGGTACAAATTCACCCACGAGGGGCCATGGGATGACTGAAGCAGAGGAAAGGTGTCAAAAAGAGGAATTAATGACAAGGTCTTTTTTTTTCGAGGGGCGACAGGAGATGGGATAAGGATGATCTTGCACCTGTACCGGTACCAGGCGTACCAGAGTTACCGCGACGCTGACCAATGTCCCGGTACATGCCTCCCTCCATCCCGGGCATCCGAGTGGCCTTGGCAGTTGGCTACGCGTCATGCTGCATTGGCTTTTTACGAGGTGTATCTTTGGCCAATATGTGTATATCTATATATATATGTACATTTTGGTTGCTGTTTTGCTTGTTCTCTTGTTTTTAGAAGTGAATATATGTACCGCTATACATATATATGCATCTATAAATAATACACCTCGGTACTTTGATATCTGAAGAAAGATTCATGGTGTATTTCCGGTACACAATACTATGGATACATGGTATGTAATCAAAACACAGCGTTTTCCCAACCTCACTTCTCTTTTGGTTCAACTAAATTTCTGACGGTGGCGACGGAGGGCGATATTCGGAACTCGGGATTCAGGCACGGTTGAACTGAAAGACATTATGACATTCAAAAAAAAAAAAAAAAAATATAACAGTTGACTGTCTACTGTGATTGTTATTTTGAGAACCCCTTTTCTATGGGCTGGGGTACACAGCTGTGCTCACTGCATAATAGACTAGTGTACCGGACTTGTGCTCCGTGCTTCGTGCTTCGATCCCTTCGTCTTTCTTTTCTTCTTGACTATTGGGCCTGGTTGATTACAGCCCCCCGCCCTAACACTGTGAGATCGTCAAATCGCCCGTTTTTTTTTTTTTTTTTTTTCTTGTTCCTTTTCTCGTTGACTCGGTCTAACAATGGCAAGAGGACACCTGCCACTTTTCCCTCTCAGCCCAGACTTGAGCCGAGTCAAGGGTTTGATGGGAATATCCGCCAGCTGAAACAGACACGGCACAACCCAAGATCCAGCGTCCGGTCCACTGTGAATTAGTCAGCGTGACTTTATCCTTGATGCTACGTGTGTACATCTCTCCAGGTAGAGGAGAAGGAGACATTGACACGTTCTCCCCCCCAGCCTTGGGATTTTTCTCCATGCGACAGGATTCAACCCCAATGTGTCCAAGAAAAATTTCCCCTCCCCCTTTTTTTTCCTCTGGTCCTTGCCTGGAATCTCTCTTTTTTGGTTTTGTTTTGTTTACTTCCAAGACACGGGTTCAGGATGGGGTCCCTTCTTGGCTTCTCCAACCCGGACCTCCTGAGCGGGCCCTGTTCAGGATGATCCCTCCCAGACACTCGGGCTGGCACTCCTTCAGTCATTCAGATGGTCTCACTGGGGATGTGGTCGCAGACTCTCGAAACTACAGAGCTGGCGATCAAGCAGCTCTCGAGATGATACAACAGTCTCAGCCCAAGAACCATGGTGGAGCAGGACGTAGCTTTGCCCACTTGGTCTCTCAACCTAAATTGGATCCACGCGATTCAGGTGGGTTATCATCATTTCTCGTAATGATGCCCAGATACAATTGGGTTACCCCCTGATTACTCTGGGCGTCTTTTTGAGGCAATCCCGATATCCACCCTTTATATGCTCTCGCAAACTACACCCATACTGTACTTTGAATTGCAAAAAGACCAGAAGCTTGACTCTCTATGTATTCGTAGATGTCATTTGTCCCGTACATAGTGGCATATACATATACATATATTATATCACGTGATATCGCGCTCCCGTCAACGCGACGCGACCAGGATGAAGCATTTTTTGTTCTCACGCCCATCATGCGGCCCGTCACCGACTTCTTTAACCGCCCCTCGTTTTCACGGGTCAACCAAGAACGCACGTCCGAGCAGAAAATCCCTGAGCCCTCTGCCTCCCCGTCCTCTCCCCTCACCGAACCACCGCCATCCTCCGCATTAGACCCGACCCCGCCAGAAGCTCCGAACGACCCAAGCGCCCAACTGAATACTGCACTATGGTTATCGGCGCAAGACAATACGACCAATGCCTCCACGCTCCAGCAAAGTTTTCAAAGCACCGAATCCGCGGGTCTTTCATCTCTAAGCGAGAGCTTCCCCGCATCTCAACGCATTGTCAAAGGCGGCAAAGAGATCGTGATCAGCTCGGATGGGGAGGATACAGACTCGGTCAGCTCATTGGAAGACCCTGCATCACTCTTCACCAAGAAAGCCCCGCAAGCGAAACAGGATAATCCCTCGGAGACGAAAAGAGCTATGCGGCTAGACAAGACATACCTGGCACAGCTATCCGCACCGAAAAATTATAGAAACACCATTGACTCACTTGTCCATGATGCAGTGGACGACCATGAGATTGAGGAGAGTGTTGCCAAGGTAAAGGCGACCTTTGGACGATCACAGCCGGCTGGCGAGCATGCTGTAGGAGTTGCTTCTGAGGGGGCGGGAGCGGAGACAGGCCTACACGAAGACATGTTGACTTCGGCACTTGGGGATAACGACGAGGGGCCAGGGTTACAACGTCTGCTAGATGCCGTGCGGAGGACCGAAGCTCTTGATCAAGACAGGATCTGGCGGTTCTTTGGCCAAGCACAGGAAGTACCCCCGGCGCCGAAGTTCCCTGGGGAGTTGATTGCACCTGGCACATATCTGGCTGCATTGCGAGGTCTGCCTCGAGTTTCATCTGGATCTTTTTCTGTTCATATGCTAATTGATCTTTAGATCCTGCATCTCGCGAGCGCGCCTTCCAGTCCAGCACAATTGAATATGCCTTGTCCAAACGGTTTCTTCCGGATGAGTTCATTCTATGGGTCTTTCGCTCTGGTTCGTTGCATATTTTCCCGTTCATGTCCCCGAAACTCACCCTTGCATAGTTGCCTCGGAACCCCGAGATGAGTTAAGACAAGCTTATTGTCGAATCTTCAAGGTTTGTCGAAAGCCGCTTCGTAGTCCACCAGCTTTTCACTAAGCAAGCGATAGGCTGCGACTGTGGAGCGCATAGGCTCGCTCATCCGTCCCACCGATATTGATAGACTCTTTCTTCAGCTGGGAGCCAAACCGCAGGCTGTGGATCTCTCCCGGGCCATTGTGGCAGATTCTCCTCAACGTAAGCTGTGATTTGCTTACCTTTCCCTTGAGCTTCCCTAACTTCTCGTCACAGATGCCCTTCCGAACTGCAAACTAGAAAACCGTGCAAATTTTCTTTCCGTATTGGAATTGCTACGAGGAGCTGATGATTTGTACGAGTCTTGTATCCTCAGGTCTTGCTGGCGAAGACTTAACTGATGTGCAGATTCGCGGATGACACCCGGGAGCGGGCAATCCTGATGTTGCTGCGTCTCACTCTCGACACCTCGTTGACAGCAGATGCCATGATTTGCTCGGAGCTGGAGAGAGCTATAATCGCCATGTTGCAATCAATACCTGAATCTAGTGCAGGCGAAATGGTATTGTTAGTCTTTAATGTTACCTAAAAAACGAGTACTGACGTGTATAGGTTCACCGAATATGCACAACCATCTACGAGACAACTCCGGATGTCTATTTCCAAAGCCGCATTCTCCAGCACATATTACCAACATCCAGTTGGATAGCTCTTCTGCGATGCCGCCTCGCCATTGCATTTTTAGTTCGAAGCTCTGCGCCGTTACTTGAACCGCCAGAAGCTCTTCTCGACCTGCGGCGCATCACCATACTCTTGATCCGCGATGAGCGGTTCCACCCCAAATTACACAAGGGCAAAGGAGAATACGATTACGGAGAATTGAGTGCCGCCACCATCCTTCTCAATATGGCAATCGATTCGTCGCAGCTCAACCTGAAATACAAGGGGGCTGGTACCCAGCGAGATTTCGACGCTGCCATCGATAAGCTGGCCGCCCAGATCAAGAAGACCTTCAGTTCAATTGAGGACTCGGGTGCCTCTCATCTCAAACGAATGTTGGCCAAAGAGGCTCTCGAGGCTTTGCATTACCGCGTGATCTACTCCGT
Source organism: Penicillium alfredii (assembly GCF_028826965.1). Lineage (NCBI taxonomy): Eukaryota > Fungi > Ascomycota > Eurotiomycetes > Eurotiales > Aspergillaceae > Penicillium > Penicillium alfredii. The sequence goes on along the minus strand of NW_026622706.1, from coordinate 4,111,525 downwards.
CCGATCAAAACCACCGCCCAAGAAAACGCTGTTCAAAACATATGCCAAGGAGAGGGACGGCAACATTCGATCTCTATTCAAGACGAACATCGCGATAGAAACTGATACAGATGCACCGGCGTCGGGGGATCCACTCTCCCCGAGAAATGCGGAGAACACTGGGATTCCGATTCGTGAGCACGACCGTTCATGATGTCTTGATCTCTTCTTTTCAGTCATTTGGAGCCGGGACACGCGCAGGCGCATTGGCAGTTCCAGCTTGCTACTCGGTATGCATATCTATAACGACTAACGACCTGATGATCATGGCCAACTAGAAGTAGAACGATAGCACTCTTTCGCGCACCTTTTTGCTGCATAGTTTGGAATTAAAGAGCAAGGAATTCGATGAACGCTCAATCAGATCGACCACATTCCATATCCGATCATGAGATGTGCAAAACCCCCTTCTCTATCAAGGTGGTCCAAGGGGGGGGAGAAGGTGAACCCCGAACTATAAGAACATGAAATACACAAGATTGGTTTGCAAGCCAGCTAGAACGCCTAGTCATAGAATCGTCGGTTGACGTTCTTCCCAAACAGCGTTTCTCGAACAGCCGGAAGGCCGTCAATCTCCAGCAACCGCAACCGCTCCTCGAAAGTATTGTTGATCTCAATCTTGCCCTGGCCACCCACGATGACCACACCACCGGCACTGAGTCTGTGTTAGTATGTGCATTGGCACTAGGCGAAAGAAAACTTACGATCCCTCCGGCAGTGGCTCCGACTCGTCCAGATCCACCGTCACCTCCTTGCCGACATTGTCCTTGAAATCCTTAGCTGCCTGCTCGGCGGCCTTCTTGACAGTATCCGAGTCCTTCTTCCGTGCGCGGACCGACACTTTCTCCTCATTCAAGTAGTACAGGCCCTCGAGGACCAGCCCCTTTAGCATGCCCTGGTACTTCTTCTTGTCATTGGCGGCAACCTTGGTGACCTGGTCGCGAGCCTTCTGGAAAAGCTCATCCAAAAGTTCCTGGCGGCCACCGAGCACACGCAACCGGGTGCGGTTGGCCAACGTTGACCGAGTGATCTGCTGCGACATGGCGGCCTGCTTGAACTTCTTCTCGTAGAGCGTGTCGATGGCGGCGGTCTCCTGGCGTACCAGCTTAGACTTCTCGATCGCAAACTCCTCGTCGGCCTTCAACTGAATTTCGCGGGCTTTCTCGAGGGCCTCTTGCCGGATGAAAGCGGTCATCTTGCGGAGCTCGCCCGCGACCTATTTCCCCCCCCCCCCCGACCGTCAGCCACATTGGAACTCGAGCTCCGAAATCAAAAAGAGCATGTCCTACCTGATCGTCCGAAAGAGCATGGCTTTGTGACATGGTGGGCGATTTCACTTTGGGGGAGAGGAATGATGAAGGATAGGAATGACGTGGGGAGGAGAGGAGGTTGTGTCCAACTAAGCTCGGAGCCCGTGCCCTTGGCGGCTGCATCAGTACTCGCTCCCTTTCTGCCTCTTCCCGTTCTCTCTCCCACTCTCTCTGACTATCTCTATCTTTCTTTTCCTCTCTTTCTTTTCGTCTGTTCTTATCACCTCTTTACGCTATGGCACCGTTCCGGTAGCTTTCCTACCCTGATTCGCTCTTTGGTTCCCCCCGGCCAATGCACCTGAAAGATGGGCAACCTAGGTGACTTGTCACCGCAGGGGAGCGTCGCGGTAAGTCGCAAAGGATCTGCTCCAGTATGACGTGCATTTGCTGATTTGAATAATTGAATAGGTTGGGGTACTGGTCGGGCTGGTCTCGACTAGCCTGCAAGCCATTGGACTGACGCTCCAGCGCAAGTCGCATCTGGTCGAGGACGGAAAGGACCCATACGATGTGCGCCGGCCACCCTACAAGCGCAGACGATGGCAACTGGGCATGGCCATGTTTGTCATCTCCAATATTGTGGGGAGCACTATTCAAATTACTACCCTCCCGCTTCCCGTTCTCTCCACGCTCCAAGCAGTCAGTGTTCCCTGTCCCGGTATGCGGGGCGGCAGTTACTAAACACAAGCGCACTTGGAATAGTCTGGACTGGTGTTCAACACGATATTTGCTACCCTCATCCTTGGTGAACCTTTCACTCGATACTCTTTTGCGGGCACGGTCTTGGTATGCATTGGCGCCATGTTGATCGCAACATTCGGCGCCATCGGGGAGCCGGCTCATACCCTGAATCAACTGTTGGATCTCCTGCAGCGTCGTCCGTTCGTGCTGTGGATAAGTGGCACCGTTGTGGTGGTGGCAGCCATTCTGGTGGGCTCGAAATTGCTCAAGTACTGTCTGCCGTCGTCCCGGGCGAAACACCCAGTCCCCGCCGGCCATTTTACACCGCACCTGCTGCGTCTCCAAAGCCGTGTGAAGCTCATACAGGGCATGTGCTATGGCTCGGTCAGCGGAATCCTGTCGGCTCACTCGCTGCTGCTGGCCAAGTCGGCAGTGGAGTTGCTGGTGCGCACCGTGGTAGATCGTGTGAACCAATTCAATCATTGGCAGTCATGGGTAATTCTGCTCGGCATGATATTCCTGGCGCTGACCCAGTTGTTTTACTTACATGGCGGGTTGAAACTGTGCAGTACCAGCGTCTTGTATCCGTTCGTGTTCTGTATTTACAACATCATCGCCATCTTAGACGGGCTGATCTACTTCCGACAAATGTCGCAACTGACAGGCCTTCACGCAGGCCTTATTGCCCTGGGGACTGTGATCCTCCTTGGTGGCGTGCTGTGTCTGTCCTGGCGGCTGGAAGACATCGATAATCATGCCGCCGTCACCGTCGTGGGACCTACGCAGACCACCCTGGGACCAGGCATGGCGGTCGTCGAAGAACATTCGCCGGCGTCGCCCCCGCTGCTGGATGGCATGGACGATGAAGAGGCTCAAGTGAGCGAATGGGAACCGCTCCTGTGCGGCACCGCGCGGCCTCGGCGGCTCTCCTCTTACCAGCGTGCGCGTGCCCCCAGTCTCCCGCTCATTCCACCGCTGGACCACCGCAACTCAGTGGATTTAAACCCAGCGTCTATCTGGGCCGAGCTCGACGAGTCGGACAGTGACGACGCAGATGCACGAATACGCTCTTCTATCGACCGGCCGCGCAGTATCAGTGGAAGCGCAACCCTCAATGGGCCCCTGCGTGGGCTGGGACGGCACTCGACCATTGGTCCCATCGCACACGATCGAGGTCGAGGTACTCGGCGAGGTCTGCCACCAGGGAAAGACACTCGCTGGCGTCGCATATCAGCACCCTTTGCAGGACTTGCGGCTGGGTCACGCCAACGACGGGGTCTTTGGGACCCAGTGTCGTCTTCGCCCGGCACCCGAGATATTGGCGGGTACGGCACCATCCAAGCGAACGAGCACAACCAGCGCCGGCGAGACCACGCCCCTTGCCCTCAGGACACCGAGCCAGGCCTCCTCGCGGGCTCGCGGAGGACTCTGGCCGATGCTTGGCAATATGGACGAGAGTATTTGAGTCGATGGACCAGCCCGCGGGCGGGCAGCCACATCGAGGCCGCAGCCGAGGATAATTCCTCTTCCTCTCTGTTACCGCGAATCTGGACGCGACGTACACGCGGGCATTCAAATTCCGAGACCCCACGGGGACCGACATCACCCTAGAACCTACTTTGAAATCTTACAGTTCTCTCACACACTCACTCACACACACACACTCTCTCTCTCTCTCCATCTCTCCTCTTTAATACTCTCTTTTCTTTTTGTGCTTCATCTCCCACCTTGAACCTACGCTTGTTTTCTCTCCGACACTAAGACCTCCGCCTTAGATTCATCTTTCTACCTTCGTTCCATCATGTTCAGTATAGGTGGAAGATTGGTGCGATCCACCTTCATCCACCACAGCCTTCCCGATTTGGCTCTGGCCACTGTCGACGACCACGTTCTGGGCCCAGAGAGAGAAGACTTGCTATTGCTTGCTATTGCCGCGCTCCGCGGATTACGATACTACCCTTTGTTGATTGTCTGCCTGGGTACTTGGGCTAGGTACCGGTATATAAGAATGAATAAATAAATAACTATAAGAGTTCAGACTGAATGGTTAGGTCATTTACGATGCTGGTAAATATAGAGTATAGATGGGTCCAGTTAGCCCTAGCGGGATAAGGTATCACGTTACGATGACTCGATATATATACAACGCGACCTCATGGTGACCGATCTTCGTCACTTATTTATTCTACGACAAATTTTTATGAGCACATAACCAGCCAACTGCACTATATTCTCCGTACCATACATGACCATGGTCGAGTGGACACTGAACACCAACAGATGCACAGGAAGACCACTACGACAGTAAAGACATACAAGATAGAAACTATGAGAGGAAAAGTAAATCAAGACCATCGTAATAATAATAATAGAAAAAGAAAAAGAAAAGCCATCAGCTGAGATTAGACAGACAGTAACCGACAGGATCAGGGTCATTGAAAAAAAAAAAATAAAAAACACCACGAGGAAACAAGGGAAAAATCGCGGAGAGCCATACTTCGCCGAGACAAGAATCAATGCACCACGAACACCCACCAACCTCCGCCGTTGGTCTAGGGAGAGGGGCGAAAAGAAGAAAAACAGCCAGAGAAGTCCAGAGTTGCGTGCTTGCGCTCGTTTTTTTTTTTTTTTTCTTCTTTTTTTCGGTTGAAGGGGAGGTGTTTTCTTTCCCTTCGAGATTTCCAAGGGGGAGTGTTATGAATCAAAGCAACGAGAATTTTTTTGGGGTCGTTTTTTTTTCTTTTCTTTTTCTCCAAGGCGGGAGCAAGATTGGACACAACAGAAACCTCATCACAGTCACCGGGGGGAAGGATTCCATCCACGGTGCTTGGCAATGTACACATGGTTTCCCGAACAAGGCCTGCAAGATGGCGGTATAGCACAGCCATTTTAAAGAGGAATATAGAGAGGGGCGATGACGGAGCAGCGCATATGGACGGGTATCAAATGAACGCGAAGAGACCGAGTGTGCAAGAAGCGAGGGAGTGATAATCCAAGACGCAGCATCTGGGGCGGTTGGATGAGCCGCCAAAACAGAGATCAGAGCCTTTAAGCAGTAGGTTGGTGCTGCGGCGGCATGCGGTTGCCAACGGGCATTCCAGGGTACTGGCCACCGGCCTGCTGTTGTTGCTGGAGGTTCTGGTAGTAGGCCATCTGCTGTTGCTGCTCGTTCGTCATGTATCCTGGGTGCATGCCCGGGCGCGCCATGTTGGACTGCGGCGCATTGACATTAGCGTGGGCCACGTCCTCGGGCGCTTCGGCCGGCACCTCGGGGGCATCCACGCCATTCTCGCTTGCAGTTGGGTCGGGCGCATTCAGACAGGCCTGCTCAGGTGATTAATAGTTGCACCTTGGAGATGCGACGCCGATATGCTTACCTGAATCAGGTTCTTGCCCTCCGCCTTGGTAACCAGGGGCTGCAGTTTAGGGGTGGTAAAGGTGTAGACGAGGCCCGTCTCCGACACAACAAGCAGCAGCACTTGGGTGCCGGTCAGGACGGACAGCTCGTAGGCCTGTAGAGTACGAACAAGGGTCAGCACTGCCAGTCATGCAAAGTCATTGTGAACTGAAGGAAGGGAGCGAGGTGTAGAGATGCTCCAGAACTCGCAATTAAGAGAGGGAAGGACCACCAAGTTGCGCGGGTAGGGACGCGACGTACCTTCTTCATGATACCGGCCTTGCGTTTGGAGAAAGTGATATGGCGACGCGACTTGTCCTGGATAAATTTGATCTCGATCTTACGGCGCTCACGACCAGGCTTGTCGTCGTCGTCATCCTCGTCCTCGGCGCTCATGCGGTTGCGCTTGGTGCCGCGGGCGTCGGGGGCAGTACCGGGCTGTTGCAGGTCGTCGTGATTGGGAGAAAGCTTCTCGTCACCGACGGCAGTCATATCGGCCATGGTGAAATAAATCCAAGACAAGTCACGAGAAGGGGGGTGGTGATGTAGGTTTAAGATGGGGGTACCGAAAGAGGAAGGGCAGAGGATCTGACCGAATCGAGTAACGCGTTTATTGGGGATCTCGCAGGGTTGGGAGAGAAAGTGAAGGGGGGGGGAAGGAGCGAAGAAGGGAAAGTGTCTGTTGGGACAGGCAGGCGGTCAGTCACGTGGGTCAGGTGATGGTCATCCAGGGTTAGTCTGTGACGGTAACGGAAAGTGGCGGAAAGTACTGGTACTTCACAGCCCTATTTTCTCAAGCGGAGCAAACATGTACCCTCCCCTCAGCAATGTGACCATACGGTCTCGGTATGGAGCCGGGATTCGCCTCTCTTGGCACAGAGAGGTGATTGGTGGACCTCCAAGGGGGGCCAACTCATCCACCTCGGATTGCGTCCGCATCAAGGAAAGCGCGGTTTTTATGTGGGTGGAATCCATGGCTGAAAAGAGAGATATGTGTACAGGCTGGATATAGATAGAACAGTGCACAAAGAAAGAAGGTAGAAGGAGAGATATATACAATAGAAAAGGTTGGGAGAAAAAAAAAACCGACAGATTCCGTTCTATACATAGCACCTAGGTTCCATTTACTTCGGCATGCCGCATACTTCCCATTATCCCTCGACATCCATCGAAAGATGATATCCGAAGAATATTCTTACAATTAATATTTGATTGATTAGTGAGATCTGTCCCATTCATACCAAGTGCCAGCCGAAAAAGTCCAACGCAACACAACATGATAGAGCAGACCAGAGTGAACAGTCAAGCAACTCAGACGAATAAGAACGGAACTGGTCGTATTCTTCGCATAATGAACACAGGTCCAACGCTAATCAACCAAGGAGACCCAAATGCGGTCCGCTGTCAAGTCTATTTTTACACGAAGATGCATAGCATGGGAATAAGAGGAGGGGTCTTCTCTCTGACAAGAGGCCAAGGCATAAGAAAAAGAGAAGAAAAAAAGAGAAGGGAAAGGGAAAGAAAAGGTGCGAATGGGAAATCAAAAAGCAACCCAGGCAAGAAGTGCGAGATGCGTCTCGACTCGGTGCCACGGAGCGAAGAAGCCACGAGAAGAGGTTCAAAAATGGATACACCATCAGGATATAGAGAGCACACCAAACCACCGGATTCCTGCACCATTCAGGACTCCGCCAATGCAACGCCAGATAAATGAAACGACCAGAAAACGGGAGGGGGTGGAGGACCACAAGCAAGCCTCAACCGAGCAAGATAAAAGGCTGCTAATGTGTCGATGCAAGTGGGCTGGGCTGGCGTCGTGGCATCGATACTAGGAAGAAAGCGGGTAATAAAGAGTAAAAAAAAAGGTTGGGATCGTGAGGAACGAAGGGAAGATGTACGACCAACAGCCCCAAGGACCAGCTTGAAGGGTGTGCGAATGTCAAGCGAATCATTGCTGGTAGGTGCCCCGAATATAATGATCGCTGACACCTGCACCACCGCCGTCCTTGACCCCGAGCCAAACAATTTCGATGAGGCTGTGGCCTTCATCTTCCTCGCGCACATATAACTGGTGCACATTGTCACCCACCACGAAGGCATCCTTGAGCAGCCAGCGGTCCCGGTTGATGCCTTCGTCCTCGGCCGGTCGCAGCGGACCCAGGCGGTCTTCATAGCCGCGCGGATCTTCCGGCCACGTCTTCTCCATCGCATCAAAGTTGATGGCGTCGTTTGGCACAGACGCGTCATAGGTGTACTTGACCATTGAGTGTCCGTTGTTCAAGACCCAGAAGTGGCGGAGTGTCTCGCCTGTGGCTTGGTTGACAGTCTCCTCCTGATCAAACACCCATCGGCGCAGAACAGATTTCCGGCCTGCAACGGCGGATACGGTGGTCATCTTCACCACATCCTTGGAGTACCAACTGTTCCAGTGGTGCACGGACTCGATCTTGCGGCCAGACTCGTAGAAGCCGTCGACCGGGTCACTGAGATCCATCTGGAAGAGCGACGGCCAGAGGGTCAGGGGCGTATCACCGAATCGCTGAATACACTGGCCGAGTTTCTGATCACCAGGCTGTTCGCCCCAGGACTGGCACTCGTCGTAGTACTTCATCAGCACATCGAGCAGAGGCTTGGACACAAACACGCCGGCACCGCCGAATGCGATGTGACCGAAGGCGTCGACTTGCCACGAAGCCTCGGAAAGAGCGCCGATGTAGTGTCTTTTCGATGCATCGAACAGCTTTAGTTCCTCGGCAATGGTGGGAAGTGACAAGAAGAAAGTGTCGTCGTCACTGAATCCCAGCCACGTGGTCTGGGGTCGGTGCTTCCGAATGTGCTCGCTCATCGCTTCCACTAGACCAAAGTAGCGAGCGGTAAAGTCGAGCGGAGACGCCTTCAGGGTAACATCCAGACCGCGGTTGCGGAAGTAGGTTTCTTGCTTCTCCAGGTCATCGTCGGACTCAGGCACCAGAACCAGGAGACCGGCCTTGGTGTTTCCGTAACTATATAGGAGGGACGGGAGCAGCATATCGAGACGGTCGACGGTGGTAGCCAAACCAAACAGGATCTTGGAGGTCTCCTCAACGTCTTCATCTGCGGCGACATCGATGTCGATGATCTCCGGACAAACAAAGTTGTCGGCATTGTTGTCCGGGGATACGATCATGCCTCGCTCCATGGCCACCATGGGCGGGAGCACAGGCTTCTCAATTTCCTCCAGCGTGCGGAACTCAGTCTCGGGGGCCACGTAGTGGGGGCGGAAGTAGGCCCGGGTGTAGTTCTTGCGCGGCAGCCATTCAGAGAAAGGCAACGGAGCAGCCACCTTCGGGTCTACTTCACAAGCCTTCCCCCCTGACAGCGACTGCTGGGATTGCGATTTTGCCGCCTTATTGTGGTTGAAGGAGATGGCGTCTCCGGCATTTTTCATTTGCAGCAGGGCCGCCCGGTCGTACCGTTGCATGCACCAGAAAAAGAACCCAATCGAGACCAACGCTAAAAACGGAAACACCGTCTTCATTCGGAAAAGAGGCATTTTGGCGGTTGGGATGAACCAACAGGTCGGAACGAGGTTGAGTGGATAGAGGGAAGGGGGGCACGGCGACCGCCCGGGGAATCAAAGTCGGTGTGATCGAATCGGCAGGAGTCTTTGGTATAGCGAGTAGTCGTATGGCGGTGCGGCTCACAGGCAATTGCAGCACGTTCGACTCATCAGTGACGAAAACAGTCAAGGAGTGGCTGGCAGATTGAATGCCGAAAAATCGAACCAAACGAGAGATGGGGCGTCGGGACCTGCGACACAGTCCGAGGGAGGAGAGGACAAGCGCTTGGGGGTGCAAGAAGAAAACAAGAGGAACCAAGGCGGCCGGACGATGCGCCCGAAAGCAAGTCGATGGGGAAGAAAAGGTGGAAGAGAAAAAGGGAGAGAGAATTGCAGCAGTAAAGAATCGGGGGGGCGGCAGAGGCCAGGTATGGTGATTACGGTAAGATTACCCAGTCTTGTCTGGGGATGCTCTGTATTTTGCTTGGGGAATGCAGGGGACTTGGGATTGTGTAGAAAGGACTCTTCCATACACCCTTTGCAGACTCTTACTAACATCCCTCAAAGCCCCTGATTTGGTATGTGTGGAACATTCCACTCGACCCTGACAACCCATCATCATGAGAAGGTCATGGGATCACGTCACCGTTATTCTCCGAGGATACTGTACAAGGAGTTGGTGAATCTCTTGATGAATATGCATAAACAAATTGTGGGAAATGGTTTAACGAGCATATATTTATGCGATACACTATGAATATGTAGATATCTATAGGCCCTGACTATGACTACATATGTATATTCTACCGTACAAGAATTTGGAGGTGTACAGTACTGTTTTACCGATACAGGGAGATGAGACGGTCTCCACCGACGCGTGTCCCCCATCGACCTTGCGCCCGTGGATGCTCCGCTCCCAAGACTCGTCAGCTTGTAAGTTGCCACCGACTCTGTGCCGGTGAATTTTTGATATGACTGAGTCGGATGTTTGATACAAACTATCAAGTATCTTCCGGTCTCATTCTGAAAGCAGACCTGAAACCATGATTATCGACCATTTCACTCCGATCCGTGAGCTCTTGGACCCTGAAGAGGCTGTATCGGTGGATCACTGTCGCCATCAAGTGGGCCGCGATCGACGACCATTTTACTCTGTATTCTGTATGTACAGTAAATGACATTGTCCCAAGGACGTTCGATGAGACACCCAGATCTAATGCGGTTTCACTTAGGGTGGAGCAAGTCCTGCAGCCCTAGAGGACTGCGAATGTAGTGAAGATGCCTATATACTTGGGAAGTCCTTCTCCTAGTCTTTGAAATGGAACAAGGGCAACCAGGGCATCAAGGTATCAAAGGCCCTCGATCACAGATCCCCCTATAGGAAGGAGGTCTGCAGGGGATATTACTGTATACTGTATATGTTGCACAGACAGAACCTGGCAGTTTAAGCTTGACTTGTTTCCTTGGCAGATTGTGTCAGTGCGTAAGAGAAAAGGGGGATTCTATAGTACATATAGTTCTAGTGACATACTATTGGGCATACTATGAATACCTGTAAATCCTCGCAGATCCCTAAATTCTTGCTAAATAGATAGAATTGTCTAAACAGACACCAAGTCCATGAATATATGAATACATGAATATACTGGCATTAGGTTCAAGGCGTTTTATGTTACCATGACCATTCATACACCGTGTCCTGAGATTCTTCGGTGGAGACAGCCCCTGATCGACTGAAAAAAAAAATTTAATTGTGAAAAATTCAAAAAGTGACAGCTGGACAGGACTGAGTCTCAGATAGAGGGTTAAATCTTCCACACACTACATAGCCTATATAGAATCAAGTGAAATCCAATCTACACATCACGGAGTATATACAGATTGTGGGGAATCAACGACAATCCTGCAGGCAGTCGTCGTTTTCCTCGTAAATAAGCATATCGCACGATCTGATTGGCTCTCAATCGAATCAATTGGCAAGGCATTGACAATTATGGCCCTAGCTATTGGAAATACACAACGTACAGTAGATATATAAATATATAGACATACAACGTAGATACTGTGTGATATGATAGAATAGTCAAGTGGAATAGAAAAAGCAGACACAAACAAATTCGGCAGTGTTTGCAAATGTGATACCCCTGTTCCCCACACCGTTCCATGTAAAAGCCTTGTCTCTTTGTCTCGTGCAGGGGTGATATGCATAACCCGCATCTTGGGTCGGTGGATCCGGGAACTACATCTATGCAAATCAGATACCCCTCGGATACATAATAAAGTGCAATAAAAGCATCAGGAATAGCCTTGCAACTCTGATGTCTTCGCGTATACCAATCTTCGAGAGACCGAGCGGTCCGAGACCACCGTGCAGGGACCACCCAAGGGGCCAGTCGACACGATGATTTATTGCTATTCCTTCCCCCCTAACTCCCCCCCCATTGTCACTCCTCATGGCCTAGACTATCGACATTTATTCCATTTGTTCCATAATGGGGTACAGTACCCCCGCGGAATTCGATGCAGTAAGGTATCCGAGCCTTGGGATTTGCATCCTTCGCTAAATCATTGCAGGCGTATCGCAGCACGCAGGCCGTGTTCGCGTCGGGTCTCACCAAGAAAAAAGAATGGCGCCGCCACCAACTCAAGCGCGCCTGGTGGATGATCGAAGATAACAAGGAACGCATGGCCACCGCCCTTTATGCCGACCTGCACAAGGATCGCCAGGAAACCTTTTTCGCGGAATGTGGAGTCACGCAGAGCGATATCCTCCACACCCTCGACAAGTTAGACCAGTGGACCCAGGATGAGCGGCCCGCCAGGACCAACATGCTCAACTTCCTGGGCCGGGCCGTTGTGCGCAAAGAGCCGCTGGGCGTGACCTTGATCATCGGCTCCTGGAATTTCCCCATCAACCTGCTGCTGCAGCCCATGGTGGCCGCCATTGCCGCCGGCTGCGCCGTCATCCTGAAACCGTCCGAACTGGCCCCCGCCGCTCAGAAGCTGCTGCGAGAGATCATCCCAAAGTACATGGATCCCGGCGCCATCCGTTGCGTGACTGCGGGCCCCGAGGAGATGCAATATGTCCTGACCCATCGCTTCGACCATATCTTCTATACGGGTTCCCCGCGAATCGCGCGCGTTATTCAGACGGCCGCCACCAAATATCTCACCCCGGTGACCCTCGAGCTGGGAGGACAAGCCCCGGCCATTGTCACTGCCACCGCCAACATCGACCTTTCTGCTAAGCACATTGCCGCGACCAAATTCATGACTGCCGGCCAGGTAAGACTACACTAGGGGATTGATGTAGCCCGAAGCTCTCGCTAACATTTTTCTTTTCATGATAGGTGTGCGTCAATGTCAACCATGTTCTGGTTGACCCAAGGGTGCGCGACGTCCTCATCAGTCATTTAATCCAACACTTCGACGTCTTCATGGGTGGCCGAGACACGCGACCCGAGGGCTACACGCACGTCATCAACGAGCATCACTTCGACCGACTCGAGAATCTCCTCCAAAGGACCTCGGGCCAGATCATCTACGGCGGCCACCGCGACCGGGCAACGCGATTTTTCAGCCCAACCATCGTCGTAGGAGTCCAGCCCGGCGACGCATTATTAGCAGAAGAACTCTTCGGGCCCATTCTCCCGGTGGTGGACGCAGAGCTGAATACCGCGATCGCGATCACACGGGGGATGGAGCACCCGCTGGCGATCTACGGGTTCACTGACGACCGCAACGAACAATCCCGCATCTTGAACGAGACCCAGTCGGGCGGCGTGACCTTCAACGACTGCATGCTGCACGTCGCCGCGCGCGACGCACCCTTTGGCGGCATCGGGAACTCCGGCCACGGATACCACCATGGCATCCACGGCCTGCTGGCCTTCTCACATCTCCGCACCCATATCCACGCTCTGCCGTTTTGGATGGAATCACTGATGGAGGCGCGGTATCCGCCCTACTCGCGCCAGAAGACGAGCACTATTGCCCCGTCAGTGACTCCGTCCTTTGACCGAGACGGCAAAGATGCGAGTGCCATGGGCAGCTGGTCAGCCTGGGCACTTGGTCTGGGCGCTGTGGCTACTGCTGCAACATGTTCTTACCGGTGGCTACGGCATTAGATGGGGGAGGTTCTTGGGAAAAGCAATTTGTCTAACTCTATACACTGTACAGTCTATTTTTCTTCTGTGTTGTATCATATTATTCTGCACATACCTTTGGAGCGGGGGAGGCTACCTGTTGTACTAACATCTACATAGACTATCCTAATATTTTCTTAGTGTTCACAACTCTTTGCATATAGAGCATTCTATGAAATCACTCCCAATGTCTACAATACTATCTACAATAAGTGCTTGTGCTGTATGATTGAAGATGTTGGACCGATCAAACCTCTCGAGTAGCACACATGGCACGGCCCTGATTCCCGTATTCCATGAGGGAAGTCAACATCTGTACTGTTCAAATCTTACGATGTGGGGGGCCTTGGGGAGAAACTAGTGTCTCAGGCCTCAGCCCAACGCGTAACTTGCAAGGCCCTCGGGGGGGGCTGAACATCTAAAAATAGGGGGACATGAGAACACTTTCACAAGAAATTAATACCTCGTCATTTCGTAAACGTCATGAACCCACCAGGTATGTATTTATGCAGGTATGTACAAATGATTGCTTATGTCTACAAGTCAAGTCTAGTCAAGTCATTCATCGGAGGCCTCGCGATCATCAAAGACCATAAACTCCTCACGGCCCACCTCATCGCCTACGATTCTCTGCCATGCCTCTTGGACCACGTCGACGGTGTCATCCTCAAATGCCAAGTCCAGGCCTGACGGCGGAATGCGGAGGACATGCGGAGACAGCGTGTGGAGGTGTGGCTCGGCGCTGCCGTTGCTCAGGCGCCCCACCTGGGTATACCGCATAGACCAGAGCACGGCAGCCTGCGGTCCTTCTGCTCGCACGAGTCGGTCGACCGCAGAGTTAAGCAGAGATTGTCCTTCTGGTCCAGCGAGAGATACACTGCCGTAGATGATACCTGTGACAAATGATTTGATTAGCCACATGCACCAACACCAGTACAGTCAATAGTCGGTGGAGAGAAGAAAAGAAAACATGCTCGCGATCAGGTTTGATAGAAGAAATCTCATCAATGCAGTTACAGCCAATGTAGATAAGTATTTGAAGAAAACTCATCATACGAGCGAGGAAAATGGAAAGTCAAAACGAAGAGAGAGAAAAGGAGGTTCAACTTACTCTGCTGCCGGGGACAGTCGCCGGTGTCGCTCGAATGAACTTGGAGATATACCGGCGGAGATTGAGGGCTGCCCAACGTGTCTCCAGGGAACATAAGCACAGCACTGGCTGGTAGGGGAGCGCCCTCAACAGTGATAGGGAAGAGCGATGGGAAACTCGACGAGACAATGGTGATTGACCGTGTCACTCTGGCGAAAGATGCAGACGGCGATTCCTGGTTGGGGAGATCCCACAGGGAGCCTACCATGAACTGGGTCTGGACAGTTTCTCCGGTAGAGAGCTTCGCCTTGACTGGAGGTTCTTCTCCTGCTGCATGCTCATTTTCTGTGAAGGACTCGATTCCAGTGTCTAGGGCATATACACCCCCTCCGACGGCGGAGGCACGGCAGGCAACCTGGAGGATCTCAGACCCGCATCCATACTTGGAAATCACGCCTCCAAAGCCAGGCCCGAATGCACCGATGGATGTCAGATGCCTCTTGACCCGTGCTACTGCGTAGTTGGCAGAGGTCTCCTGCAGTGGCAACTGGGACAAGGACAGTGACAACAACGGGCTCTGGAGATCTGGCGGGAAACTGAACTTGGAAGTCAAGTAGTCCTCAAAGGACATCGAGAGATCCTCGTCGCCCTCGGGGTTTTCCTCATCCTGTGGTTTACTGATGTGACGCAGAAATCGCATCAGTGTCCTCTTGGACTTCATTGCAATGTGGGTGTCAGCGAAAACATCTTCTCGGCTGCCCGGCACTCGGTTCAGAACACGCGTAGCACCGAGGTCGCTGTTCTCAGCATCAGAGTGCTCTAGGGAATAAATCCACCAGCTACCGACCGCCATAAAATCCAGCTGGCGGTACACCTTCGAAGAGATCAGGGTAGAGATTAGTTTGGAGCGGGTGTAGAGGAAATACGGGCAGAGGGAAAGGGTGTAGGATCGGCTCGCTGCGAGCTTAGGACAGACTTCAGGCGTGCCTTGGGTACTTGTAGAAGAGTCATGGGGATCTTGAGGATGCTGGTACGTGGAGAGAGTGACATCTTGAAAGGGAGACTGGCCCGGATCTATTGGGAAAAGGGTCAGTGATAAGGTATACTGCAAGATGTAACAATGAGTACACACGTTGATTGACACTTTTCATCCAGTCTTGGGCCTCATCCAGACTGAATGCTGCCTCGGCTCCTCCATAGTATGGGTTTTTGTCCAGGTGGAGGACCTTCTTCCCCGATCGTGAAAGAGCTCTCAAGTAAAAATGTTAGGTCGGTTGTCATATCTCAGTATGTCGGTTTCAAAAGATGGTCACTCACAGTGCCAGCAGTGACTGGGCAAGCCCTGTCCCTGCGATGATCACATCCCATGGTGTCTCTGCCAGAGTCTCCATGGTATGTGTGATGGGGTCTCCCGCTGCAGCAAGTAAGTTCGGAAATTACAGCAATGAGCAGGCCCCAACTCTCATTGTGTTGGGCAATAACTGGGTGAATATATTTCGTGGAGCATCCCGGAGTCCATGAAAAATCAGGAAGTCCACGCGAGGTTGTCGAAGGGAGAAAAGACGAAAAAACCGAAGCTCGCATTTTGTGGGTCGAAGGCGGTGACCATGTATTTTCCTCGATACTCACCACTTGATCTTCGAAAATACACTCTGAATATCATTGTGATTGTGTGATTGTGTGGGGATTTCTCTTATAAGAAACAAAATGCTATATCTGTGAAAGTTTGACTAGACCAGATTTGCAAATTTACTTGGTTCAGACTCGGGCAGCACTCTCCAACTCGAACCAAGTATATATACTGTAGCCAACACTGATACTTATCCTGTCAACCGAGGGATCAACTGGATTGCATTCCCAAAATTTATCTTGTCTCTCAGCTCCTGGCTCATTTCATATCCCTCCAGCTCCTCCAAAAAAGCCGGGTAAGCCGTGATGGGCGCATAAGGAAAGTCGCTCTAAATGCAAGGCATGATTAGACACGCACCCCACGAATCTCAAAGCGAGGAGCCACCTACCCCATAGAAGATATGATCATGTGGGATGGTCTTGAGCATCATGTCCAACACATGGGGCGACGCCGACAGCGCCAGATCAAAATAAAAGCTCCGGAAGTCTTCCATGACTTTCTCGTGCGTCGTGCCCATGCGATTCTCCACCACAAACCCGGGCGCCTTACGCATCGGCGTGGCAACGCGACTCACCAAGTATGGCAGGGTACCACCCGCATGCGATAAGATAACCTTGCAATCCGGAAACTTGCCCTTGGTGCCGGATAAGATCATGTCCATGGCGGCGCGCGTGGTCTCGTGCGGGTAATCCAGCGCCGGCTGGGGCAGCTTGGGGTTCATCATGGTCGTATCGACCGGGTGAGTTGGGTGCACGAACACGACACAGCGACGGCGGTTGAGCTCGGCCCAGATGGGCTCGAGTGAGGGATGGCCCAGGTAAGTATGGTTGTCGCCGTAGCGGGTGAAGACCGTAACGCCGTCTGCATGCAGCGTATCGAGACCATAAGTGATCTCGGCCAAGGCCGCATCTGTGTCCAGGAGGCTGGGGAGAGCGGCAAAGAACCCGACATGCTGGGGCTCCTTGTCGCGCAGGTCGGCCGCGTATTCATTGAGTTTCCGCGCTAGGTCGAAGGACGCTTGTCCCTTGAGGATACAGGCACCGGGCGCAGTAGCCGAGAGGATGGCAGTCTGAACCCCGAGACGTTTCATCAGGAGCTTGCTCCGTAGGGGTGTCCACGATGGCGTGGGCCAGCCGCTGGGGTCCCCTGTGACATTCAATTAATATCGGTTGAACGAACTGAGTCATTGTAGCGGTACCTCCTGCATCTTCGATAGCTAGGAAATAGTCAGTCGCTGATCTTTTGAAGCCGCTCAAAGCCCTTTATAGATAGATCCCACTCACCTTTGGCATAGAATTCTGGCACAAAATGGTGGTGAGTGTCTACCTTGTTGACCGGAGGCGCATCTATCCAGCCGAGCGCCTTATCTTGGAGCCAGTCCATAGCTCGGTCCGACATATTGCTGAAATTGTTGGACAAGAGATACCAGAAGACGGGGAGTAGCGGTAGCCAGAGATAGCGTAACATGTTTAAGTATCGGTGGGGTGGTCAGTCGACTATTAATGACGGCCTTCGGAACGCACCCGAGTTCCTCAGCGAGGCTGTACAAGGTGCCAATGGACCGAAAAATGTGGAATATCTGGATCCAAGCCGAAGAAGTATACACGAAAATTATTGCCCGATGAACATTATTGCCTTCTGAGGGCGAATCCATTACCTCGTTAAGTAATCGCGATGTCTCGGGCACGGAGACGGAGTGGACGAGGAGCCCGGGATGCACCCGCGATGGTGAAGATCAAGGTTGTTGCCTTATGTAAAGGGCTCCCAGCATAGGTTGAGATCCGCTCAACCACTCTCAAACACCCAGTCAAGCATGGATTCATCTATCCATGAGTCGCTGGCCCTATTGGCCTCACATTATCCCGCGAGTGCAACCCTCGTGGCCATCTTGCTCTGTCTCAGCACGACGTTTCTCGTTCTTCAGGAAATATTCAAACCCGTGGGAAAGCGACGAGCACCAGCAGGGAAACAATGGCGACTTCCACCGGGGCCTCGAGGCAAGCCAATTCTTGGAAGTTTGTTAGATCTTAAGACAGGACGGGACGATCCCGATCATAGCATGGTAGGCTTAATGAAAAATATCCCTCGCCAGTGTCGCTTGCTAACTCATAATAGCATCGCTATCTGGCACGATATGGTGAAATGACTACAGTGCACCTGGGCTCCAAGACCTGGGTGTTTCTGAACAGCCGGCGGGTTGTCGCCGAGATCATCGCGAAGCGTGGCTCGCTCACCAACGGGCGGTCACCCATGCCGATCGCCAGCGGTATTGTGAGCCGTCATAGCCGCTCACTCCTTCTTCCTCCGTCGGGATGGACCGAGAAGCGCCGTGTGATGCATTCCCTACTCAGCGGGACCGCCCTCAAGCAATACGGATCCTGGCAGGAACTCGAAAGTACGCAGCTACTCGTCGAGTATTACTACCAACCGCAGCTGTGGTATCGTCACCATTACCGATACGCCAACTCGGTGGTGCACCGCATCGCATTGGGTGAGCGGTTGACCAAATCAAACAAAGAGCTGGCTGATCTGCAAGACGTCGTGACCCACTTCGTCGGGAGCATTGGCTCGAGCCTGGTGGACTGGTTCCCGGAATTAGATGCCCTGCCACGGGTTCTGCAGCCGTGGCGAAAGTACTGGGAGCGACTTGGTCAGTGGAACTTTGAGGTCTACCGGTCCTGGTGGGTGCCAGTCCGAGAGAAGGTGGAAGCCGGGACTGCGCCGCCATCGTTCGTGAGAGATGTCTTGCTGCACGAAGATACCAAGTTCACGGGAGATGATCAGGAAGCAATGTATGTGGCAATGCAACTGATTGAAGCGGGCAGCGACACGACCCGAGAGGCATTGAACATCTTTGTCATGTCCGCGCTGTCCTATCCGGAGGTTTTTCTGAATGCCCGAGCCGAAGTAGACCACATCTGTGCCGCAGATGAGTCCAGCCTACGCCTTCCGGGGCTCGACGACATGGAGCAGATGCCGTATGTCTGCGCTGTCATCAAAGAGCTGCTGAGATGGAGACCTATCTTCCCATTCACGCCGGACCATGTTCTGACGACGGAAATGGAATTCGAGGGATACCACTTCCCACCCGGAGTTGGCTTTGTTATTAATGGTATTCCAGTTTGTAATGAGTGCGAGGACCCAGAGACCTTCAAACCAGAGCGATGGCTCGACGGGCACGAGACCGATGCTGCACATGGACTGTGGCAGTTTGGTGGTGGACGCCGGATCTGTGTGGGTTATCGACTTGCACAGAGAGGGCTGTTCATAAACATTGCCCGCTTGGTGTTTTGCTTCAATTATACTGCGGTGCGTATGAACAGTGGATACTGGGATATGCTTCTATATGAGGTTCTAACGAGGCACAGTCTGGTCCGTATGACTCGCGGCGACTCAACCACCATACAACAGATGAGCCATTCCCAGTGAAAGTCACCCCTCGAAGTGACAAGCATGTTAAATTGATGGTCGAGGAGGCCACAAGACTCGGAGTGCTGGAGGATGCCAAATCCCGGACGTGAAACCTAAGCTGAAGTGGGAAAGGAACTGGACAGTAGTTTTTATTTCTGTGGGCATATTTAGAGTGGAGCATCAAGAGACTGTGGACATATCTGATCTAGAAAGGACTCCATGTAACACAACTAAAGCAGATCAGCTATCCTATTTATTCAACGCCAGTATCAAGCAACGTAGTCCCGCCGATCCAACAGCCCTGAACCGAGTCGTTCTGTTTCCTAAACTTCACAGCAATTTCCGATGGATGTCCCATCGCCCAGCCTTGTCTGACTTTCAACCCTCGCTGTGGATCATTCAAAAGACCATTTTCCAGAACCCCAAATGCCAACGCAGAGGCTGCAATTCCCGTGGCAGCATCCTCCTGATACCCAGAGGATTTAGGAAATTGCCTCGCCTCCAAGATCTGCGCCGCTGAATCGCACACCGCGTATGGATACAGACCAGTGCTGCCGATGCGTTCACAGAGCGACTTGACCAGATGGAATTGCGGCTTCAATGAATTAAGTGCATCGACAGAGCTCAGAGGAACGAGCGTTTTCACTCGACTTGTCCTAGAGTTCTGAACGGACAGAGATGACAATTCACGTCTGGAAATGCCCAAGACATGGAGCAATTCGTCAAGGTCACCGGCATCCACTGTTTCGACGACACCGAGCGGCTGCGAGATCTCCACCGAGACCTCTCCTTGATGCCTCAAGATCCTCGCCTCGACAATACCACTCTTGGTTATAATTCGGACTTGGTCTCTATGCAGTCGGTTGAGGTTTTCCAACAGCCAAACCGCCCCTACGGTAGCATGTCCGCACATTTCCATCTCGTGCTCAGGAACCCAGAAGCGGAATTCAAAATCGCATTCTGAGCTGTCTGGAGCAGGAAGAACGAATCCACTTTCATGGCCATAGGTCGCGGCGACGGCCTGCATGTCGGTATCTGACATGCCAGTTGCATCCACGACAACAGGCAGAGGATTGCCTCCATTGGGACCGGCGGCAAAGACACGGAGGAGGTGGACGCTTGCTGCCATTGCTGCTGAAGGTGTAGAGTTTGAAATGCAGTTGGAGTTAATCGAACAGGTTGAATCAATGTCTGGCGGCAGTCAGGTGTGACCAGAGAAGATCGACGATAGCCCCAGGTTCCGACAATCCTCGGCCCCACCTGGCTCTACTGTGTTAGGGCTTCATGGCCGAGATTGGAACCCCTAATACTGACAATGACCTTAAGAAAAAGAACACACCACATCCGAACAAGAGTATTACAAGAGTGGAATCATCTTGCCTTTGATACAAAGCCCCCAGCCTTGATTTCATAGAGGTAGTGGTCATTGCTTCTGTCTATGAGCATGAACCAGGGCAGAGGGGCTTGAAGGATGATGCAAATATTGGTGTATGATTTCAACATAGTATCAAATTTGCCTATAAACTGTTCACAACCCTTGCTGATGACTCTTTCACTTGGTGACTTGAGCTGTATACTTCTCACGTGATATGGGATCGCAGTCGATGACTCAGCAATGCCAGATGGGGCTAGCGTAGTCTACTTTTCACCGCACAACTCGGGTCTCACATTTTCTTCTTCACTTCAGCCACTCCCAGTGCTCTGCACAGACTGACTGCCAGTACATGGCAATTCGGCCTCAACAGGAAGACCTTCACTGGTTCTTGCTACGGGAGTGGCAGATGAGAACTCTGTCACACTGTATCTGCTGCTCTGGATGGTAACATCTGATGGAAGCGGTTCGTTTGTAGTGATACATTCCTCTAACTATCGAGAGATCAATTTGGACTGGGTGAACTGCCTGCCCAATTGCCGTAGTTTGAATAGACCGAGAAGGCCTGAAAAGGCGATCATGGCTGCTCAGCGCATGGCCTCCTGTGCCGGGCGCGCTGAGGCACGTCGGCGACAATGGCTGCCGGTCCTTTGGATCCGCAATCCAGGATGTGCCTCGTGCAGGGACGCACGACGTCGCATAGAGAACCCTCTTCGTACGTTCTTAAATGATTTCGCAACCGGTGACGGTTGGTGGTTCACTCTGCCCCTTCTTCAACCACGCGAGCCCGAATGATTTTGACCTCGTCGTCCGGCTTGTCCTCGGCGTTGGTCTTGACCAGTCCCATGCGCTGAATCACTCTCATGCCACTCTTGACCCGGCCAAATATCGTATGCTTTCCGTCCAGCCATGGGGTCGGGGCAAGGGTGACGAAGAATTGGCTGCCGTTGGTGTTGGGCCCGCTGTTGGCCATGCTCAGAACTCCAGCACCGGTGTGCTTGAGCTCGCCTCGAATCTCGTCCTCGAATTTCTCGCCGTAGATGGAGCTTCCTCCTCGGCCGGTGCCGGTGGGATCACCGGTCTGGACCATGAAGTTGGGGATGATGCGGTGGAAGATGACATTGTTATAGTAGCCTCGCTGAGCAAGGATCGCAAAGTTCTTGCAAGTCTGTCAGAAATAATAAAAAGAAAAGTCAGCGGAAGATCAAACGATACTCAAGTGGGGGGGACTCAGACCTTCGGCGCATGAGTGTTGTAGAGCTCGACGGTAAACGAGCCCTGTAAGGTGTTAGCGGTCCATTCGTCGAAGAAAAGTACTGCGCAATTACCATCGATGTGTCAAATGCCACGTCTGTTGCCATGACGAAATATTGCGAGGTGAATTGGGTGATGCAAATACCAGAGAGATAGTGTGAGAGAAGGAGAGGGATGCGCGGGAGGTGGAGCTTGGCACCTCAAAGACCGGGAGCTGGCAAGTTGTCCGCTTTCACATCCCACCACAAGGTCAACGATGGACTAATTCAAGTTCTACCTGATATCGCATTCAGTTCAGGCCATCAAATCCGTGTCCCATAGCTCCTGCGATTCATTCCAATCCACCATGTCCGAAGTCAGTCCCCTTGCAGAGCTGCTCGGGCAGGCTCTGTACCACTTCGATCGCGTTAAGCCCCTCCTTCCGACCTACGGACATCTGCTCGTCTCTGCTCTATTTCCCATCTGGATTGGATCCCATTCCTCCTTGTCGAGACCCTCGTCTGCCGCCAAACCCCCCAAGAAGAAAGACACCGCGAAGGAAGATTCTGATACCGAAGATGATACCGAGGACGAACAGGGCTCAATGCCGAAGATGGAGGGACTGGAACCTTCGGATGCTCTGATGTTCCCCTTGACTGCAGGCTTGACATTGGGTGGTTTATACATGGTGATCAAATGGCTCGAAGACCCAGCGATTTTGAACAAGATCCTCAGTTTCTACTTCTCTCAAATGGGCCTGTTCTTTGCAATTGCCTTCTTGAAAGACAGCTCGTTGACTGTGCGGTCCTTTTTCTTCCCTGCTTACTATCGCCATCGAGGGCAGCTCTGGAGGGTAAACCAGTCCGAGCGTGTTTTCAAGACCTCGGAGACAGGCCAGGTCCGTCATTCACCACTCCCAGGAGCTTTCGGGACCATCCCTCTTCCAGGACCGATCCGGTCAGGGCTTTGGACTTGCCGCAACGCAGTGTATCAGCAACTCAAACTCAGAACCTACGTACGGGGCCTCCTCGAGGTCAAAACTCTCGTTGGCCTTCTCGATCTCTTCAGCGGGATCGCCGCACTCTGCGCTGTGGGCTACTTTGCCTTTGTTACCAAACCATGGTGGTTGACAAACTTCCTCGGATTCAGCTTCTGCTACGGCGCCCTGCAATTCATGTCGCCGTCGACATTTTGGACGGGCACCCTCATCCTTGGGTCTTTGTTTTTCTACGACATTTACTTTGTCTTTTTTACCCCGCTGATGGTCACCGTCGCGACCAAGCTAGATGTTCCCATCAAGCTGCTGTTCCCCCGGCCACCAACGCCCAGCGAGGCACCAGATGCTCAGTCATTGGCCATGCTGGGTCTTGGAGATATTGTCATTCCCGGCTTGATGATCGGCCTGGCTCTCCGCTTTGACCTTTTCCTCTATTACCAGCGAAAAGGTGCCCAGAAGGCACAGGTGGAAGGCGACGAGAAAGAAGCGATCAAGCCGCAGTATCAGAAGGCTACTGGTGCTTGGGGAGAGCGGTTCTGGTCGCCGTCCATTGTGCCCCAGGAGTTGGAACTTCAGCCTCCCTACCATGATGCACGGTCTTTCCCGAAGATCTACTTCAACGCTAGCCTGATTGGCTATGTTACTGGAATGGTTACCACTCTTCTTGCGATGCAATATTCGAACCATGCTCAGCCTGCTCTCCTGTATCTGGTTCCCGGTGTCCTCGGCTCACTCTGGGGCACCGCGTTCTTCCGAGGAGAGACTCGCAGCATGTGGGACTTTTCTGATGCCGAGGTAGAAGAGTCAGAGGAGAAGACGGACGAGAAAAAGGAAGAAGATAAAGATTCTACCCAGGGACCCAAGAGCCTCTTCATGCGTATCTTGTCCGGTGATTTGAAGTCTCTCACATCCTCCGAGGGCCCCACTCAGGAGAAGAAAAATGAAGATAAGACTCCTGAGACAGCGTCCAAGGCAGATGGAGCCGAAAAAGATAAATCTGGTGCGAAGAAGGACCAAGACAAAAAGACCCGCGACGACAAGGATGTTATTTCCATCTCCTTGTCTTTTCATCGCAAGTCCAAGCCCGCCACTGACTCGGCCTCAAAAGAGTCGGCCAGCGAAGACGATGAAATGGTGACGGTGTCTGGAGCTGAGCGGGACACCGAGCCGCCGCTGAAGAGAAGACGGCGCAGTCTGAAGGCGGAGCTCGAGGAGTAATTTGATCTACTGAGCTCTGAGACCGGGAAGTTGCAAGTTGTGTATTAAAACTGGGCCAGGAAAGGGACCCATAGACGCCCTGCTGAAGAAGCGCCAGCGATTATAAGTATTCTCAGGATGTCCGACTGCATCCAGGGTGCTGGGCTTCTCTACATAACAGACCAAAGACATCCATGAATATATGGATAAGCAATACGAATACAGGTGGTATCATTTCTTCGTATTCCGTGCCGTTTCTATCAACATTGATCCAGTATCCTTTTCATGTCGTCCCACCGTTTGGCGGAGATGTCCACGAGCTGCCGTAGATCGGCACTGTCCACAGTCCAGCCCCCATGCTTCTCCATTTTCACAATCACCGTTTTCCCTTTCCCATCATTGTCCTTGTCCACAACAACACACGCCCTCTCCTGACCCAAGCCCTCCTCATAGCCATCCGGATCAGCCAAGATCCACCTCGACTGAGAGCCCTTCTTCTGCTCCCCAGCATCGGGAATAACCACCGCTCTCCAGCCCGCAGCGGCATCAGCCTCAAACACACAGAACGAGCTGGCCACAGGCAAGCCACGTAGCGAGAGACCGTACGCTTGCGTGAGATCATCCGAACAAAGCACCATCTCGTTATCGACATCCCACCAGGCTTTAGGTAGTTTCGTATCACGCAGTGCCGCCAGCACAGAGGCCCAGGCAGCGTCAAAAGGGTTGCCCGCGAGAGAGATAATCATGACGTCGATGTAGAGCACCCAGAACGCCTTGATCTCCCGCGGCTGGCGGTTCTCTGCGCTACCGCTCTGATCGGCATCCACGTCCATCTGCTCGTCCTCATTGTGAGGTTCGATGTCCTCGGGTCCCAAATTCGGCGGCTGGTACCAAATGCGCAGGTCGTCAGCCCGCACCAAGCGCGTGCTATGCAACAAAGAAAGAATCTGATGGGAAAGGGACTGAGCCAGTGCAGAGGGCGGGGCACCGGGAGTGAAACCGGGGGCGCAGCCGGTACTCAGAGAGAGATTAGGGACGAGCAAGTTCAAGCCCTGGACGTGCGCGCGGTCCTCGTCGTCCGCGGCGTCGGAATCCTGGTCGACATCCTTATTTTCTTTGGTGGGGTGGTCGCTGAGATCAGCCAGGTGTTGGTGTTTGGCGGTGGAAGCGGCGGTTGAGGACTCCGACACGCTCCACGAGGCGATGTCGTCGGTGTGCAGGATCTCCGCGCGCACGCCGCACACGGCGGCTGTGTCGCCGATGCGCACGACGGCACTGCCGTTTGTGTGGGTCAAGGAGCCTGCGTTGGCGGAGGTGACTCGAAATTGGGAGGGAGCGCGGCCATTGGCGCGGATGGAGGGCTGGTTGCTTGCTGGTGGAGGGGAAAGGTGGGCGAGAAGATAGGCGTGGGGTTGGAGGCGGGCAAATTGAGACGGTGGCAGTGATAGTGATGGAGGTGCATTAGCTGTTGCCGACGCCATGGCTCCTGTGCTTGTTTGCGCAAGGCAGCGTTGTTGGATTCAAGTGGCAGAGACGAAAAAGCCGCGAGCATTGAGCGGCAGAATAATTTCAATATCAGAGGCGGTGAGGTCATGGGATTCACTAATACTTTGATGCCTCAGGCAGTAACCACGACCTATACAAGTCTATGCCACTCATTGCGACCAGACACAGCAACGTTTGTAGACCGATGAGATTTTGTTATTAAAACATAGTGATATACATAAGAATGGTTTTCGAAGAAATAGAAAGGTTGAGCTTTTCGTGGCGATTTGGCAAACGATTCAATTCGCAGCAATATAACCACAAGTACAATATGTGACACAAAGCGTGTTGAAGCGCTTAACAAAGAAAAGGTCAATTGTTTCCCCCAAAGGAGATCAGTATAGTTTACTCAACAGTGATCATGACAGCCTCGGTGTCCCGAAGGGGCACCATAACCTTGCCGTTCTGCACGTTCAACTTGTGCTCTCGGGGCTTGGAGGTAAACACGCCCTTACCCAGCTTCAATTTGTGGCTCCAGTGCTCTCCAGCCCAGGTGACAATTTCCCCTTCGCCACCAAGGTCATACCCGCGCGCAAAAGAGCCACTCTCTGAGCTCAAATACCGGGCCATGGCCGACTTGACACCATCGCCCACATCCACCGTCACCTTAGCAGTACCCCGATTGTACTTTGATCCCTTGTGCCACTCGCGCATGTTGATGAGAGCAATACGCTGGGGCTTTTTGGACTGGAGCCCATAACTGACATACCCAGTAAGCAGCTGGTCCTCGGCCAATTCGATCTCCGACACTTTGCCCAGTTTGTCTTTCCCGACGAAGTCGGCAATGAATGCCGCCGCAGGGAAGACACCCTGCACGGCTGGTCCAGTCGTGTGACGAGTCGTATGGTCGGGAACCCAGAAAGAGTGTGTCGCGACAGGCTCTTCGGTGTTGCATACTCGTTTGATTCCGAGGACCATGGCCGTGAGATGGAAGTCGACTGCCCAAATAGCGGCACCGAACCCAGCACCGAACCAAACAGGGCTGTTGCCAAGAGCAGAACCAACCTCAGATATTACGAGTGGGAGGGATCCAATCTTGGCAGCGTCTTTGGCATAGGGCCTGAGGTGGTTCTTGATAACTGTGTGGTTCATGAGTTTTTCTGTCAAAGATGGGAGCTGTTAGATCATCCGGACTGTGGCTGATAAAATGCTGATCACCTTGCTACATTAGACACTTACCCTGTAGCAGCTCGGCAGTGTAATTGGATTTATCGTGGAATTTCTCCGTGAGCTGATAGAAATGCAAGGCGGCGAGTTTGCTGCGGCCGGTCTTATCGAAGCCTTTGACAACGTCCTCCCTATTGCAAACTGTATAAGTATTCAGAGAAAGTCAAGATCACAGAGAGAAAGGGCTCACAAGCTGAATTTGTCGGATTTCACACCCTGGCTGGCAATCTCTCCCACCTGGAAGATACGGGCAGCATCACCGGTGAGGGAGTATTCCTTGACAACTCGCTCCTCGATCTCCTTTCCGGCCTTGACATATTGTGCAACCGAGTTCTCATTCTCGGGATACTTGTACCAGTTGGGCTCGTTCCCCAAAGCGATAGAGTCCACTCGGTCCTGCCCAAGAGCCTTCCAGGCATGGTCGATATAAGCCATGGTGTTTTTCATTTCTGGGTTGACCTGCATGGGGGCCTGGACGCTCATCGAGGCATTTTTGAACCGCTTGAGCGTGTCGAAGTAGCTGGGACCGATGTAAAAGGTGTCTTTGCTGTTGAGATTGCAAGCCCATCCCGATGTGCATGTGGTGGCATTCTTTTGGTCTGCTCTGAAGAAGATATGGTCACCGCTGGTGCCACCAATGCGAATGACCAGCGGCTTGCTCATGCGAGAACCGATCTCGTTCACAATATTTTCAGAGAAGGTGTTGTTGTAATGGGGCACCAGACCCGACTCCCAGCCAAACCCGAAGAAGTCGGCGGGCACGGCAGAGGCGCCTGCCGGGGCGGTTTTCGCAATGGAGATATCGTATGAGGTATTTTGACCCGCTTGCGATAGTGCAGCGACCAAAAGAGAGCTCGCCAAGTGGGAATGCATTGTGTAATGTTAAGGAGTGAATGAAATGTGTGTCCTGAGAGAAGTAGACCCTTAGGGTCCAGGAGTCCTTTTATTTGCTGACCCTGCAAGTCTCTCTGCAGACTTGGGCCTAATATCACTTGATCCTACTGTACGCTAGCCATTCTTTTCCTGATGGGGTGATGAATGGGGAGGGATTCATAGATGTGATGATCTTTTCTTTTCCCGACAGCAGGCACGTCAGGCCCACGAACACTTTCACAGATGTGTTCTGATAAACCCTCGTCTATTGAACCAAGAACATTGTCGATCGTCATTTCTGACGCGTGCTGCCTATTTCAGTTATTTGAATACTGCAGTAACCAGGGTTTTTAAAAATAAAAAGATTGCGCGTCTGGCTTCGGCACTTGACGGTGGAGAACTCATCCGGCCCCATGGGGCCGCAAAGCTTCGCAGGAGCTGCTTTTGGGATTGGGGAGATTCGATGATGATGTGCGGCTTAGCAATTGTGCTAAATTTATACAATTTCCATATATCCACAGGAAAGTCTTCATACGCGTCGCAGGTGGCCTGACTGCTGATGCTCTGATTTTTCTTTAGGTCGGTTGAGGTTAGGGAGATAGATGGCGTGTCGTAGTTTCAAGTGAGGACAAAAAAAGGATTTGAGAGTTTTGCTATCGCTCAAGTGCATGAAAAATTGAATCTGTGCTGAGGTGAGATGTAATCCTGATATCCATTAGTTGATGTTCAGGCCGTACACCCAAGGTGAATGCGGATGTTGTCTATCAAATTTTATCCACAGAAAAGCATCCATTCTTCCATCAAGCAGGCTAATATTCGCAAGCTTAGTTGCCTCTCTCTCCCCTCTCTAGATCCTTAGTTATTTTCTTTTCCCTTTAAATGTTGCAACTATATTTCTGGCCGAAGACCGCGCCCCGTTGGACCCGCACTGACAAATTCATCATCCGAGGATCCGAGAATATTTTACTGCGGGAGTAGAAGTACTACCGACTATACCTGAATCAATTCATTCTCGAAGGTCACACAGCGGATAAAGTGAGCTTTAGCATAGAAGGAACCTTAAGCTTAAGCTTAACGCTTAACATGCTAGTCCGCTATTGCGCCATTCGCCCCACTGAAGGTGTTGTTTACTACAAGGCTAAGAACCGTTCAACTGGCCATTGCGACACTAGCAAGTACCTTGACAGCCACAGTCAGGTTATGCCCAGACAACCTGGAGAAGGGCCCAGACGATAAGAACAGAGGTTTAAAAGGTTCACCTATACTGTTAAGAATACCCACCCTTTATAACATGAATTTTAAGAACCCCCATCTGACCACGGTCGCGACCCTCCAGATATTCAACAAAAAGGGTGCACAAAAAGTGACAATTTTACCAACTTAATATTTGCATCGAATCTCCCTAGCACTTGGTTAGTAGATGATCTTCGTAGGGTCCATAATACATGATAGCGTTGAGCGATCGGACAGTTCATATCGAGTTAGGGTTAGGTCTCGGATGTCAGGAACAAGTCAAGATTCTCTCTCCTTCCAGCATCATTCATCATCTCGCCTGAATCGACTCTCGCCCTGAAATCGTGAAGAGATATCTTATTCCACATCCCTCGTGATTAGTTCTTCTTCACTCTCTGCCCCACCACGCTAATGCGGCCCGGTCACCCCAGTCACTCGATCTGCCATCATCGGTCGCGTTGATTGGCGTCGCGAGCGCTAAAGCAT
The DNA here is from genome assembly GCF_028826965.1 of Penicillium alfredii. Lineage (NCBI taxonomy): Eukaryota > Fungi > Ascomycota > Eurotiomycetes > Eurotiales > Aspergillaceae > Penicillium > Penicillium alfredii. Next base: position 4,082,181 of record NW_026622706.1, on the reverse strand, counting down.
CACGCATCACTCGCACATCCCGCTCACACAGGATGAATTTGGCGCAAAGGCGACTCGCCCAGGGTTCCAGGGCACCCGTTGGCGACTCGGTCTGTCACCAGTGTCCTCCATTGGCTCAACTTGCAGCTTGTTCTATCTTTATCCGTCGACCGTCTCACGGCGTGCGTGTGCGATGCACCCGGTGTGACTCCCCCGCTTCGCTGCTGCCGTACATCTAGCCGGGGTTTCCCTCGGGCTTCTTTTTTCTGCTCTTCTTCCTAATTTGTTCAGATCAGCGTTCTTTTTGAAGATTCCGCACGACATGAACTTCATCTCATAATCCATACGAGGGAGTACTCGTTTGAGCGTGAGATACACCCAAGGTGCGTGGTTGTTTTCAAAAATCCGACCAACGCGAAGCTTACAAAGAAATAAAAGATAGCTACTGGAAAGCTTCGTTGGACGATCCCAACATCTGGCATCATGTGGGACTCGGTGCGCGCCCTCACCAAGCGCATCAATGTCCCCGTCACGGCGTCGACGACGGCGGCCGAAGCGGCGGAGATGCGACGAGATCCGTGGTCGCAATCTGCAAAATACGGGCTGGGCTTCGTCTACTTTTCGGTCGTGCTGTTGGTCATCACGGCCTTCATCCGATTCTACCATATCTGGGGCGACAAGATGCGCATCGCTTTCCACAAGGAGCAACAACCACAACCCATGACCAATGCTACCCAGGCAGACGAATATGAGCTCCCAAGTGCTGGCACGGACAATTCGACTGCGCACTTCTTCCCCCTCCGGCCGTACCACCGCCAGCTCCCAGGCGAGAATCCTTGATTGCTCGGATCATCCCACTCAACAATGCCATCGCCTTCATGCGGTGGATATTCTACCGGCCCATGCCCGTCCTGAGAATTGGGAGCTTGGAGATTGTCTTCCCTTCCTTGGCTGTGACGGTGATCGTATTATCCGCGTTGATCTTCGTCACGCTATACTGTTTCGTTCCGCAGCCTCTGTACTACTGGTCGGTTGCCCTGGGGTCACCGCCACTGGCTGTTCGGGCGGGGATGCTTGCGGTGGCCATGGTCCCTTGGATTGTTGCACTCAGCACCAAAGCCAACTTCATCAGCATGCTGACTGGCCTGGGTCCCGAGCGGCTCAACGGGCTGCATCGTTGGTCTGCCTATCTGTGCCTCTTTTTGAGTCTGGTTCATATGGTGCCATTTTACATCACCCCGATCTGGGAAGATGGTGCCCTGATGAACTACCGTCAGTATCTTCCACGGAACATCTACGTGTATGGAACCGGCTTTGCGGCGTTGGTGCCACTACTGGTTCTATGCATCCATTCGCTCCCCTTCCTGCGCCACTGGATGTACGAGCTGTTTATCGTGATCCACATCCCCGTTTCATGGGTCTTCGTGGCGATGCTATTTTGGCACACCAAAAACTTCTTGTCGTCGTGGGCGTATCTATGGACTACAATTGTCATTTGGATCCTCTCTTATCTCATCCGACTCTTTTATCTAAACTGGACGAATCCCTTCCGCATGTCGTCTTTCATGATTGGAGAAGAATCGGCCGTGACGCTCCTCCCACAGAATGCGATTAAGGTGACCGTTCCCACGAAAATGCGTTGGCGGCCCGGCCAATACGTTTACCTGCGCATGCCGCGGGTTGCTTTCTTCGAGAGTCACCCGTTCACGATCGCCTCGCTCTGCAGCGAGGACTTCCCATCTGCATATGGCGAGAAATACCGGGATCTGACGCTTGTGTTCCGTCCTTTCCACGGATTCACGCGCAAAGTCTTCCACAAGGCCCTGAAACATGGCCCTTTCAAAACCTATACAGCTTTCCTCGAGGGCCCCTATGGCGGCATGCAGCGTGAGATGTCCGCCTTTGACGACGTGATCTTCTTTGCGGGAGGCAGTGGAATCACCGCCATTGCCAGCCAACTGCTGGACTTGATCAAGAAAATCCGCGACGGCAAGGCCGTCACCAAGTCTGTCCGAGTCATTTGGGCGCTCAAGACCCCCGAGACCATGGAGTGGTTCCAGGAGGAGCTACGCATCTGCCGCGACTATGCGCCAGCCAACATTGTCAGCTGCCATTTCTTCCTTACCGGACTGAACCAAGAGGACAGCGCCGGGCGAGACCTCGTACAAGAGAAAATCTTCGGTATGCTGCAGGGCATCGACAAACGCAACTCGGCCTATATCCGCGAAGTGGCTGCCGGCAACGAGGCCATGGAAAAAGAGCTGCGTCGCGAGAACGAAGATGGCCTCGCGGCCCTCCCCAGCGCTCACACAGCCTCCCACTTCCCCAACAACCGCCACTACTACCAGCCTTCCATGGATCCGTATGCTCCCCCGACAAGCTCACCGGGATACCCCGGTTACGCTCCATTTGACTTTGGATTCGGCTCTCCACAGGCCACGCCGCAGAGGGCGACACCACGCTTCGCATACTGCCCGCCGTCGCAGCGGCGAGACAATTGGCGCACCGACTATTTCCGTCCGGACATCCCGCAGATGCTCAATGAGTTCTCCAAGACCTTTGGTCGTCGGGCCTGTGTTTTTGTTTGCGGGCCGCCCAGCATGCGAATCGAGGTGGCCAATACAGTGGCCAAGATGCAGCTGCGGGTGATGGCGGACTCGTCGAAGGATGAGATTTTTTTGCATGCGGAGAACTATAACATCTAGCGAGAGCTACATCTGTGTACATAATATACTGTGTTTGTATTTCCATTCCTGGCGATCTTGATCAATTCGATACCCGTGGCGCATCTGGCTTGCGAGAACTGTCTCCTTACATTTCTCTCTCTTTTAAACTCGATGCATTCAAATGTGTAAATATCCGATTCATTCCGTAAATTGCATAAATTCATGATGATCATTGTACTCTCGTCTGGCAAAGCGCCGTGAGTAAGAAACAGGACAGGCAATGAACCACAAAAGCTCCCAAGTACATAATTCAAGGGTATCGAAACTATGCCGTAACGCCACCATGCAACTGTTGTCACTTCCTTACTTCTGCTGCGGACGGGGGTCATTGTGTTCGTCTGCCTTTCGCTTTTTCGGCAGCGTTTCCTCGTTCTCCGGGACGTGGGACTCGGACAATGGCCGGACCCCATGGTCGTCCTCCTCTCCATCTTCCGCTTCAACCTTCTCCCAATCGTCATCGTCGTTGTTGCCGTCATCTTTCTTCGAAATACTGCGAGCCGGGCTCTGAGGGATAATGCCGTTCAGTAAAAGGGCAGATTGTTCATCATCATCGTGCCAGTGGACATCCATCCGTACGACTTTCGCTCCCGACGGCTTCAGCTTGCGGTAGTATCCCTCGACGACGCCTTCTTCCACGCAGAACCCACGAGAAGCATACCATTGCAAGGCCTCTTCATTGGCTTCGTGGACATGCGCCGACACAGAGCGGATGTTGTAGTGCTTGACTAGTCTAGAGACATGGGTTCGCGGCTTGCACCCAGGAGGCGAGGAGAAAAGAAGCCCATCGAGCAGCGAGGTGGCGACACCTCTTCCGCGGTAGGGGGAGAGCAGGTGCAGCGTTTGAATGTAGAGGTTCGCCGGCTCTCGGGCCTGGGACGATTGCGGCGCGTCCTGTTCTTTAGGCGTGGGGGCTTTCTCCAGCCGGCACCGGATACCCCCGACCAATTGGTCACGACTGGCAGGAGCGCCCGACGCTGGGTTTGAAGCAGGAGCGGGGTGGTTGTGGTAAATGGCGACGCGTGAGAGGGATGAGATGATCGGGTCGGTGATGGTGGTCGTGTAGAACGAGTTTGGATAGCGGATGGGGAGGAGTAGGGTGATGGTACGCGTCAGCGAGGGCAGATGCGCGGTGCTAATGGGCTCGATGGTGATCTGGGGGTATGGAGTCGCGTAGGCAGTCGGCAATGGATACGGATATGGCTCGAAGGACTCCTCGCTGGCGGGTTTGACCTGGGGTGATTGTACCGATTGAGGCGGTTCGACGGGTGGTGGGTGAATAGGAGGTAGCACCGGTCGCGGTGCAGGCAACGGCCGAGTGTCTCTCGGCGAGTTCTTGGAGAAGAATTGGTAAGCCATGCCGAGCATGGAGAGACAATGAGTGAATGAGTGAATGAGCGAGTGAGCCTCGAGGAAAGGCGAATGCGGAGATGCGATAGGCGATAAGCCACTTGACCAACTTGCTCCAGCCCCGTCGGGCTCTCGTCTCGTCGCATCGCAATTGTCCCCATCGCGTGAGTTCCCCCCCCCCATTTCTTTGATTGAAGCCTGCTATTCTTATTGTGCATTGTGAGTGCTTATTGATTGTCCCTATTGTCTTATTCACCCCGAGCCTCCCTATTCTAAAACTGACATCGGTTTCTCCGGCTTATAGACTCTCCTCTCCTCTCCCTTCTTTTTTCCTCCGACTTTCTTCTCCTATGTTCGACTCTTTCCATCTGACTTCGCACCAAATTGGATCCTGCTGTCTCGACTGGCGTTCCAAAGATTCACGGTACATGGGGAACTAGACCGGGGAAAGTTGTGCGAAGGGTTTTTTTGACCTGTCGCCGGCAGACACAGCCGTCGGCCGCTCAAGGAACGGACATTGGAGCTGGCCAGTGCTTGACTCTCTGCACGATTCCCGAAGATGGCCGACTCCAACAGCGCTGGTAGCCGCCGGCCGGCCTACCCTGCCGGAACGATCGCCAAAGTGGTATGTCTGCTGGTCCCCAGTTGGGGCTGTTTGGGACCAAAATCTAAATTTCTCATCTGTCTGATTTTCTAGTCGACCGATATTCTCAACGAGACTTTCCACAATATCATTCATGACCTGGTTGCCAAAGTCCACCGGGAGGAGAAGGTGGCGCGCATGCGCTCCGCCGCGGTCGTCGCCCGACAAAAGGCCGAGGAAGAGGCGACCGTCCCAGATGAGACGGCCAGCAAGACGGCCGGGGATGCAAAGAAGGAAGTTGTGATTGATCCCCATAAATTGGCTACTGTGCGCCTCGAGACCAACGCGGCTATCTTCGAGCATGGCAAAGTCTATCTGAAGGGCAACCCGCTGCACACGGTCACGGAGATCATCTGTCCCGATTGTCGACTGCCACGCCTACTGTACCCATCCATCGGGGATGGGTCACATCCACCACCAAATCCCAACGGCGAGTATTGTCTGAACGGACCAATGATTACCCTGCCGGGCCATGACGTGCACGGCAAGCTGTTTGCCGTGATGCCGAACCCCAAGAAGAAGAAGACCGAGAAAGACCTCAGCATCCCCGAGATCCCCACCACCAAGTGTCCGATCTGCCCGCGCTACTTTGTGATGAACCGACTGGCCCAGCACCTCGACCGGTGCATGAACATTTCGGGCCGTGGTACTAGCACGCGCAACAAGACCCCGACAGACAGTGGCGCCAGCAGCCCAACCTCTTCCGCACCAAAGAGACCGCACGCAGATGAAGACGATGGCAGTCCCAGCCCGACCAAGAAGAAGAAGCTCGGTGCGCCCAAGAAGGGAGCCACCAGCAAGCCCGGGCCCAGCAAACTTAAGAACTCGTTCACCGTCGAGGATAACGACGACGACGTCAAGAGCGAGAATGCAGACGCCTGAGTGGGCTGAGGCCACTCTTCTGGGCGTCATAGGCGTTTTTTCTTCCTTTCTTTGTTTTTTTTTTTTTTTTTTTTTTTTCTTTCTCTGCCCTTGTTCCGCCGGGTCTGTTTTCTAGTCATGTCATGGCGTCTGGGATTTATGGGGGTCTGCACTTTCTTTTCGATGCTCTCGAACTTGCATAGATGATGATGAATCGGGGTTTTGTAGGATTTGTACATTACTTTCATACCATACAGTTGACACTCCTGTTTAATGTTGATGCAGTCCACCTGAGCCACTTGTAGATATCTCTGTTGATCTCGTCTTTTTTCCCACTCTATACTCTCCCTATTCAACCGACCCACTCGGGATCCCGTCTCTTCACCGGTGCCGAGCCACCACACTGATTGTCTCCGGTGCAGAATGGAACTATATCACTATGGACTCCTGGGTGTATATGCTGGGCAGGATATCCCCGAGTAGATATATTGTTAGGCATGGAGATATTCTAGGACCTATCGGCCCATCTCCCTGCCACCCCCCAGAGGCGCCCGATGTCAGCCCGTGCGCATGCGACGCTGTGCGAAGTAATCCCCGGTTCTAACCAGTGTCGCTCACCGGTCCAGTCGGGGAAAACCTGAGAAATTGCTCCACACCTTCATTACCGTCATTGCGTCAATCCTCAACTTGTCGACTCGTAGAGAGACTGGAATGGAGGGAATGAAGGGGGTTGCGCTGCATTCGGACAGGTCGGGATCATCAGATAAAAAACTGCGTCGTGATTCAATCCCATTCATATTGATTTTGTAGTCTCGAAGATCAGAGAGTAAGAGAAAGGGAGAAAGAGAGAAAGAGAGAGGCACTGGAATAATCCGTAATCCCCCGGTGAAAGTGTTGTCTGGGGACTGTCCATCAAGTGCCAAGGTGCCGGAAACTGACCTCATGGACTCCCCCTCCATCCCGCTTTTCTTTTCCTTTCTTCCTTTCACCAACTTCATTTTTTTTTGTCTTCTACAGCCGGGCTGTATATACCCTGTCCTCCATCTTCAGCCGGCTCTCGGATTCTCTTGAAACGTACCCCCCACCATGTCTGCTCTGATCGATGAGGCAACGCGCATTGCGCGAGAATTCGACTACCCCGCGGACCAGGTGCAGCGCGGGGTCGCCGAGTACATCAAGCAGAGTAACGATGGTTTGGCCCAGGAGGGGACCACGCTGAGCCAGATCCCTACCTTTGTGACTGCGGTGCCCAATGGCTCCGAAAAGGTGAGTTTCTTACCATTTACCTTCCACTCTGTTGCGACCAATTGACCATGGCCGCAGGGCTTGTATCTGGCTGTTGACCTGGGTGGCACCAACTTCCGGGTGTGCTCAGTCCAACTGCACGGCGACACCACATTCTCTCTTACGCAGTCCAAGATCATGATTCCCCGGGAGTTGATGGCTTCCGGCACCTCCAAGGACCTGTTCCTCTTCCTGGCGCGGCAAATCGAGGCATTCCTGCGGATTCACCACAATGAGCACTTCGAGGCTCACCAGCGCCGGCGCCGCGACGGCAACAACGAGGAGGATCTGTTCGACCTGGGCTTCACCTTCAGTTTCCCCGTGCGCCAGTGTGGGATCAACCGCGGCACCCTCATCCGGTGGACCAAGGGCTTCAACATCCCCGACGCTGTCGGCCATGACGTCTGCGCACTGCTCCAGTCAGCTATTAATGAGCTGCACCTGCCTGTGCGCGTGGCTGCACTGGTCAATGACACCGTGGGGACGCTGATGGCGCGCTCGTACACTTCGCCCGGCGAGACGGGCACCTTCCTGGGTGCCATCTTCGGAACCGGCACCAACGGCGCCTACGTGGAGAAGATCGACAGGATCACCAAGCTCCAGAAGATGGAGGATGCGCACTACGACACCTCAACGGGCGAAATGATCATCAACGCCGAGTGGGGTAGCTTCGACAACCATCTGAGTGTGCTGCCCAGCACGGTCTATGACCACGATCTGGACGCTGACAGCAACAACCCTGGTGTGCAAATGTTCGAGAAGCGGGTCTCGGGCATGTTCCTGGGTGAGATCCTGCGTCTCGCGCTGCTGGCCATGCATAACAACCCGGACCTGGGCCTGTTCAAGCCCAGCAAGACCTCAAAGGTCGTCACTCCGGAGAATTCAACACTCTACCGGCAGTGGGGGCTTGATACCAGTCTCTTGAGCCAGGTGGAGGCCGACAACACCGCGGAGATGGAGGATGTCAAGGCAGCCCTCAAGGACCATCTGAAGATTGAGAACCCCAGCAATGACGAGTGCCAGGCCGTCAAGATCCTGGTCCATGCCATTGGCAAGCGTGCCGCCCGTCTCAGTGCTGTCCCGCTGGCCGCCATCCTCATTCACACTCGCAAGCTCGAGACCGATGACATTGTCGACGTCGGGGTGGATGGTAGCCTCGTTGAGTTCTACCCCAACTTTGAGGGGTACATGCTCGAAGCCCTGCACGAAGTGCCACAGGTCGGCGCTGCTGGAGCCAAGAAGGTCCGCGTCGGCATTTCCAAGGATGGTAGCGGGGTTGGTGCCGCCCTCATTGCGCTGGTTGCCAGCAAAGACGAGACACTGCAGAATCCGTCGGAGAAATGAGTGGTGCGAACTTTTACCTCTCTCTGTTCATCCCATTTTGCGCATTACCATCCCAACGCCTTTCCATATCCTCTTGCGTGTTTGTTCATTCCGTTGATGAAGACAGCCCTCCTGGCTGGATTGGATTCGATTGGTTATCTCCGAAGCACGATACCCATCCACGGACATTTGCCCGCTTGATTGGAATTGCGGCTTCACCCCCGAAGTCCCCGCCGACCTTTTTCCCACTGCATGGCCCATTCCCATGGCTAGGGGTTACTGGCCGAGACCAGAATTGAGACCCGGACGACGCGGCAAATTGGTAGGGATTTGACCAGCTGCCGGGATTAGTGGTTCTTCCCACACTACATGTCCGAGTCTGCGCGAGCCCATCTATTGAAATGTACCACTATATGTTTTTGACGTTGATCTTCTGGAGTTGCACAGACATTTAGCTACTTGGAGTCTTCGTGGCATGGTCCGATTGTCGGCACATTGCATTTGACGTGGCTTTTGTAATCGATATCATTTTCCTATTCATGGACGCTTTGCACGTATTTTCAATATTATCACCATAAGTATCATAGTAGTCCCTGTACAATTTCCTACGTTCATTTCTCCGGCTCATAGCCAATAGCCCGCGCCGACTGCACGTAGTCGATCTTGCCAGCTGTCTGCGTCAACAACGTGCCGGGACTACCAGTGACCTTGGGGTCGGGGCCAATGAAGTTCGAAGGGAAGCCGACGTCGAAGGAAGTAGCCGATTCGAGGAAGTCGATCTGCTTCTGGGTAAGGCGGATCGACAGGGCCTTGATGTTATCGTGGAGGTGCTCGATCTTGCGGCCACCCACCAACGGGAAGACATTGGGAGCCTTGCAGAGCACATAAGCGAGGGCAATGGTAGTGATGGACTCGACGCCATGCTCGGCAGCGACGGCAGCCAGAGCCTCCGAGACGCAGCGCTCTTCGTCGGTCTGCTCGGCGCCCATCATGCTGCGCAGCCCTTCGCCACGGCTCTTGCGGTCTTCCAGCTGCTTGGCGGTCTGGAAATGGCCGCTACCCAGGACGTCCCAGGGGGCGAGCGCCATGCCGAAGTGGCGGGCCATGGGCAGGATGTCGCGCTCGAAGTCGCGGCGCATGACATTCCAGCGGCCCTGGTAGATAGAGAAGGGGGTTTTGCCGTGGGCGCGGGCGTAGGTGTTGGCGGCGGCGACGATCCAGGCGGGGGTATCAGAGACGCCGAGATAGAGGACCTTGCCCTGCTCGACGAGCAGGTGCAGGGCATCCATGACCTCCTCGATGGAGGTGGTATGGTCCCACCAGTGCAGGTAGAGGATGTCAACGAAGTCGGTCTGGAGCTTGCGCAGCGAGTCGCGCAGACTCAGCACCATGCTGCGCTTGTGGTTGCCGCAGGCGTTGGGCGCGTTGCCCTTGCCCAGCGCGTGGGATCGATAGTCCGTGGTGAACTTGGTGGCCAGCACCAGCTGCTCGCGGTTCTGGCGGGCGGCCATCCACTCGCCCAGCCAGGTCTCGGACTGCTCGTTCTGGTAGTTGTTGGCCGTGTCGATGAAGTTGCCGCCCGCTGCCACGAATGCATCTAGCAGCTGGAACGACTGACCCTTGTTCATGCTGCCCATGAATTTGTTCCATGCGTCCCCGATCGACATCGCTCCCAGCTGCAGTGGCGAGACCCGGATGCCTGCCGTCGGCGCCAGCACGCGGTACCGGCCCAGCGGGGTGGGTGGTTCGGGCGCAGCCTTGAAGAGTTCTTCCATGATGATTCCTTTAAGAGATATGAGAAGCAACAAGACACAATCTTCGTCTTGAAGGAGATATAGAATCGCTTTCCCAAAAATCGACACAATCCACTTGAAGTGGTGCTCTTTTTTATACTTCGGGCTATCTCCGCCTGTCATCCGGAGTTAACACTTCTCCGGTCATCAAGGTTGTCATCAAGGTTCCGATGACTGTTGGATGATGTCAATCGATTCCATCATGCCTGCAAATCATATTGACTCGGCTATCCCTTGAGACGGGAGGGGACTATAAAGACAGGGGCGCAATGCAAATGGATGACGTTGAGGTCTCCATGGTGTGCCTCGGTAATGATTCGGGATGTCTCTAGGTCTGTGGATATACCCGTAGTTCCTAGGGGGATTCAGTTAGAAGCCTTTCAAAAAAAAAAAAAAGCCATCAAGGTCAAACACAGTTTCCAGAGGGTGAACATTCTAACAAAACACAATAAAAATAAAAATAAAGAAGAAAAAGAAGAAAATAAGAAGAAAATATTAAAATAACTGCCCACCACTCTGATTCGATTGACACAGTGACCTGGCTGCCCTGAATCAAACATTCGGACATCTCAGTCGACTAGTGAGCACAGCCAGCTTGGTCGCCAGCAGGGCATCAACCCCAAGGCTCTTGGGCAGGCTGTAGCAATGAGCAATTTGAGTTTATCGAGCATATGCTCAGCGTGATCCCCTTCGACGCTTCACTTCGAGTCGGTGAATGGCCTCTGCGACCGTCGGTCAACTTACACTTGGGCCTCATGGATAGCCAGGAACAAAGGGGACATAAGGGGGCATAAGGAGGCATAAAAAGCCTCCACTGGACCAAGGAGTCCATTCTTCAGTCCCTCAAGGCTCTTCGTCCTTTCATCCCCTGGGGCCGCCTCCTTTTCTGCAGATGTGGAGAGATGCACGGACTGGAGATCATCCGAGGATCAACAAGTGCCTGTCATGTCCCTTCAGCGGTGAACCTGTCCGATGTGTTTTTAGCGGAGACTAACCTGAGCAAGGGGAGAAACCAGCTATTCCCACTTGGGGTCTGCGGCCCTGGATAGCTCCCTGATCCTTGCGTGGTCTCCTGGGCAATGCATCTGGGCTGCGGCTGAGTGGAGGTTTCATCTGGCTGGTCTGAACGGTGAGATGGTGAGAATCATTGATCGATGCAGGCACTCTGCTACGAGGGCAACATGGCACCAATGACGGTCGGAGGAATCAACGGACCACATGGAAGATTCGGCGAAGGGGAGTTCTGTGCCACCTGGATTGGTTTCTTGTTCGGCAAGGTGGTTCTGGGTCGAGGATGAGACCTGTCCAAAGGGTCAGTTGCGTTGCCAATCGCCTTTTTTAATCCTCTCGTTCCCTCCACCCCTCTCTTTGGTTTTTTTTTTTTTTGTTTGATTTCCTGGTTTCTCTCTCTTGTCGTCCACCATGTCAACCTTCTTCAAAGCCGAGTCGCCAACACAGGCGGATTTGAATGACAAGAACACGGCCTCGGATTCCGACAGCCAGTCCAAAGGCAAAACATCAAAACCTTCCAGCGAGAAAGAGAGTACCCTGGTCGATGAGCCTATCAGAAACTCCACGACCGATGATGCTAGCAGAGACGCGAACCCCAATAACTCCTCTAGGGAAGCCGTTCCCAACGAAAACTCGAATAAAGAGACGCTGCCTAAAGACGAGTCCGACAAACAGTCTGCCAATGAAGATGCAAACAAGGAGGGTACAGACACCGATACTGTTCCCCATGATGACGACGCCGAATACCCATCTTCATGGAGATTGGCCTTCATTACCATTGCGCTATGCCTCTGCGTGTTCTGCGTGGCCCTGGTACGTCTCCTGCTAGCCATAGTGTTCAATGGGGCTATACTGATAGGACCATCTAGGATAATACGATTATTGCGACGGCTATTCCCAAAATCACCGACCAGTTCAACTCCCTCCAGGATGTCGGCTGGTATGGTAGTTCGTACCTGCTGACCACTTGCTCCGTGACTCTGATGTTCGGCAAATTCTACACCTTCTATTCGATCAAGTGGATTTATTTGCTTGCCCTCTCTATCTTCGAAGTCGGCTCCTTGGTCTGTGGCGTGACGCCGACCTCGGTCGGACTGATCTGTGGCCGTGCCATTGCCGGCCTGGGAGCTGCCGGGTTGTTCTCGGGGTCGATTCTCATCATCAGTCAGAGTGTGCCATTGGTTAAGCGACCTATGTACACGGGTCTGGTTGGCTCGATGTTTGGCATTGCCAGTGTTGCCGGTCCTCTGTATGTTCTTTCCCCCTCTGCTCCTCTAACTGGAGTCTAGCAGGATGTGGCATGCTGATCTGCAATAGAATGGGAGGTGCCTTCACTGACCACCTGACCTGGCGCTGGTGCTTCTACATCAACTTGCCCATCGGAGCCGTCACTTTCTTCTTCATCTTATTTTTCTTTAAGGCACCCAAGCCCATCAAGACCAAGACTGGATGGAAGGGCCAGCTGGCCGAGTTTGACCTTCTCGGGTCCCTTTTCTTCTTGCCGGCGATCATCAGTCTGCTGCTGGCACTGCAATGGGGCGGCACCAGATACCCATGGGGAAACGGACGCGTCATTGCGCTCTTCGTGGTGTTTGGCGTGCTGATTCTGGTCTTCATTGGCCTGCAATACTGGGGTCAAGACCGTGCTACGGTGCCGCCGCGTCTGATCAAGAACCGCAACGTGTGGGGTGCTGCCTGGTATGCCCTGGCCATCGGTGCGGCGTTTTTCGTCCTGACCTACTATGTAAGTTCTTGCTTCATTTCAGTCTTCTGACTTGGCTATGTACAGCCACTAACTTCTGCCAGCTCCCCATTTGGTTTCAGGCAATCAAGGGCGCCACGGCTATGAAATCAGGAATCATGAATCTGCCAATGATCATCGCGGTCGTGGTAGTCTCTATCCTAGCAGGTGGTCTTGTTACTGCGTGTGGCTACTATACACCCTTCATGATCGCCTCGTCAGTCATCATGACAATCGGTGCCGGGCTCCTCACTACGCTAAAGACCGACTCGGGCCACCCTGAATGGATCGGGTACCAGGCACTGTTCGGTATCGGACTGGGTCTGGGCATGCAGCAACCGATGATCGTGGCACAGACTGCACTCAAGGTCGAGGATGTGCCCAGCGGCACAGCAATCGTGATGTTCTCGCAGACGCTCGGCGGCGCGGTCTTCGTGTCCGTCGCCCAAAACGTGTTCCAGAACCAACTCGTCCAGAACTTCGCCCGATATGCTCCGGATGCCAATGCCCCCAAGCTCATGTCCGCTGGGGCCACGATGTTGCGGTCCGTTGTGTCTGGGTCGCAGCTGCAGCGAGTGGAATTTGCGTACAATGATGCCATCACGCAGACCTTTTATGTTGCCGTGGCCATGGGCGCCCTGTCGTTAGTTGGGCCCATTTTCATTGAGTGGATCTCGGTCAAGGGCAAGAAGGTCGAGGTGGCGGCAGTTTGAGTGCTGGGTTAGGGGAGACTTCTTCTCTCTTTCGTGCATATTCTTGTTTCTTTTGTCTGCAGGATAATCCAAGGGAGTATGATTTCCCGGGTGGACAGTGTCATACAGTTAATACAGTTAATACCGCTAATGCAAGCCTGATATATCAACACACCTCCTTGTCTTTTATGGCCTCCATATTCTTATGGGGCCGCAAACCAGAACACGCTCAAGAACACGAAAGAAAAGAGTAGTATAGAAAGCATAAAACAGAAACAGACACAAAAGAAAGCCTTATACTACAGCATACAAGCTGAGATATACACCCCAGATCACTCCGCAGGCACTGCCAAAGACAACCCGGCGGTCGACGGGGATGATGGTGTACATCAGCGTCGAGACCAGCGGACGATACTTGAGGCGGGCGACCATAATAGGAGGGAAGTCCTGAGAAAGAGTCAGAAATTGTTGCAAAAGCAGAAACATGTATAGTATGAGTAGATCAAGAGATTTGTATGTAATAGTAAATAGCAAGAAAGCAAAGCAACTCACCTCAAGCACCAACTCCCAAGACCGAAACACAGACTCGCCCTTAAGGAAATTAATCAACACAATAAACAGCACGATATTCACCACCGAACCAACCGACTGGTCCAGCAGGAACTTCATGGCAAAGCTATGCAGCCCAGACTTCTTCGCGCGCGGCGCCCAGTGGACATGCTTCTTCTCGGCGTCCTTGGTTTGAGGCAGGATATCGGCGCGGTCTTTAGAAGAGGCCCAGGACCACGGCCTGCGGAGGGCATTTGAGAACTCGGCGCGCGAGGGAAAGCCCGGGTAGCGCACCTCCAGGGCGCGCTGCCAGTAGAAGTTGATGGGCACGATCAACACGCCATAGGTGATGAATTGGAGGAAGGGGAGGAGATTGAGGGTGAAGGGGGTCTGGTGGATGAGAGTCAGTGGGTGAATTCTTATTCTAATTTGTTTATATCCCTTAGAAATAGGTATATAGGGAAGGTTGAAGGTGGAGGAGTGGTGTTGATGGTGATGGTGCTGCTGCTTACAGTGCTTTTGCGCTGGTCGATCAGCTGCGCCAGGATATTGGCCACGGCATTGAGGATCGTCGACTGCACAAACGTCACGGTCAGGGGGAACGGCATGATGGAGGCACCCGCCGGAGGGCATTTGCGGTTCGATGGATATCCGGGGGATCGCCAAGACGCGCAACCGTGTCCTGAGGGCCGGGCACAGGGGATCCACTTTTCGCTTGATTCCATGTCACCTTGGCCATTCTACGTCTTCGATATAGCGATGAAGCGATGAAGCCATGGTATTATCAAGCTACATAATATTGTGCTGCTATATCCATTCCATTTGCTCAGCTTCAGTCAGCTACATCGCGCACCGAAACACCACATTCGGCCCATCTTTGGCACTGGTAAAGTGATCCACCAGCGCGAGATGGCCGCGCGCATCCTCGCCCTGGCGGTCAGCTAGTGTCATATCAAACAGAAATACCAAGCGGGCCAGCGTCAGCCGCATCTCCATGAACGCCATGCTTTTCCCGACGCAGCCGCGCGGGCCGATGCTGAACGGGCAGAAGGCACGGCGCGCCGTCTCGATGTCCTCTTTGGTGGTCTGCCAGGACGACCCGGCGGCAGCGCAGGTGGCGCCCTCGATCCAGCGCTCGGGGAGGTATGTGTCAGGTTCGCGGTAGTAGCGGTCCTGACGGTGGATCGAGTAGACGGGAGTGCCGCAGTCGGTGCCGGCGGGCAGGAATACGCCATCGACGACTGCGCCACCGGCCATCACCGCACGCGGCGGTGCGCCAGGCACGGCGGGTGCCAAACGCAGCGCCTCGTCCAGACACGCCTTGAGGTACCCGAGCTCGCTGAGCTGGGGGCCGCTGACGATATCCTCAACAGTGGCAAAGGCACCACGCACCTCGGCGCACAGCTTGGCCAGTGTGGCGGGCTGGCGTACGAGGTAGAACAGCGTCGCCACCAGTGTGGTTGAGGTGGTGTCGCTGCCCGCGATCATCAGCACGTTGGCCTCGCCCCAAAGCTCAGGCGTGCTGAGGCCCTTGCCGGTTTCTGGGTCCTTTGCGTTCAGTAGGTAGTAGAAGAAGTCTTTCTTGGCTTCGCGGCCTTGCTGTGCGCGCTCCTTGGCGCGTTCGTTGGCTTCAACACGCGACTTCATGATGAAGTTCCATCGGTCGCGAGTTAGTCGCCGGATGAAGATCTGGTCGAGGTTCCATCGGTCGAGGGGCATCCACAAGCCGCACTGAGAGGGTCAGACATGTACAGGCGGAAACAAAGATATACTACCAAAAGGCTACTCACCACATAATGCCTGTTGGCAGCGCGATCCACCAGTCCGATCATATGGCGCCGGCCCTCGGAGATCAGCATATCAAAGCTCTTCCCGAAGCACAGCTCGCCCATGACATCGTAAGTGAGGTAGCTAAACCAGTCGCCCATATTGCGGACTGTGCCCTTGAAGTCTGGATTGGCGTGTTGCGCACCAGAACCAGCATCCTGGCCAGCCAGTGCCGCGCAGAGCTGCCTTATATGCAGCAGCATGACATCCTCCATACCCTTCAGAGCATGTTCTGAGAACGCCTGGCTCAGGACTCTCCGCTTGCGGCCATGGATGGTCTTATCAATCGCGTTGTGGGTGTTGTACACGCCCTTAATGGCAGGGAAAGCATTGTAGAAATCAGCTTTCTGGAGTCGCTTGCCATGCCCGTAGATATCGTGCAGGCCGCGATCAGAGTTGACAGAGACGAAGTTCGGGGCGACACGCACATGCGTGCCGTATTCGCGGTGCAGGGCGTCGAGCCAGAGATGGCGGTCGCCGTGGAGGCCGTGGTAGAGCTGGACCCAGGGGGTGATGCTAGCCAGGAACGGGCCGGGGATGCGACGGAGAGGGTGGATGAGGCGGTTGTAGAAGATATAGGCGAGGGCCTGGGGGGCTATGTTAGACCAATTTTGAACGGATAGCGAGGAAATCATCTATATAGATCAGGGATATATACATACCATCACAGTCAACACTACACCCACTCCCCCCACCACCCTCTGCACTGAGAGACTCTCCAGCACGGGTTCAACGAGCATCGTGACAGCAGTCATCTATGACAATCGGGGCCTTGGTGAGGCTTATCGTCGCCGGGGCTTATATATCCCACCACCGAAAATACCCGTGCCCAACCGAGGCTCGCAGATCGATGACGAACGGCACCCAGACGCCGTGGAACGCGCCAGTTCGCCAACCGGCGAGCCGCGGATTACATTGTTGCTTCGGTTAAGTGCGGGTTACACTGGATGATTCGGAATCCCGCGCGGGGATTTGTTATGCTTAAATGGGAGTGCATTCCAGGGTTATAGAACTATAGGAGTTGCTGGTCGTAACACTTGAAATATTACAGCTCAAAGATAGAATTTGTATGACATTCCATGAGATATGCAGCAGCAATACTAGAGATCTATTGGATCATTGACATACATGAAATCATCAATCGTAATCCCTCTGGAACGGGAGTTTTATCCCCAATGATGGACTGCCCCTCAGTCATCTCCACCAGCTGCACCAGCCGCTTTTTTTTTTCCAGGGACTTCTGTCCGTTATTCGGCCCCGTTGGTATCCGTTTCCGCTGTGAGGAAGTTCGGGGTTTGTGCATCGGGATCGGCTGAGCTATAGGTGGTTGCGGGGGTATCAAGGTTCATATGGAGCTGGTAATCGGGCGGGATATTCACTGAGATGGCGGCATCGCAGTAATACGCCACAAAGAGAGTCTCCCATCTGATAGCCATGGGATAAGTAATGACGAGCTCAATTAAGCTCCATTTTGTCTTCAGGCGCTGTGCCCCTGCAACCCCCCGTCGAGAATCCACTGCTCATTGTCGTCATTGTCATCCTGAACACGCCGCCACGTCTGTTTCCGCTCAGTCCGCTCCGCTGTCTCGGCGGACTTGCCATCCGGGGCACGCCACATTGGACGCATCAATCCTCCCGCCGCGAGGAGCGGATTCCGACTGAGAGCATGGCCACTTTCTCGGGGCATCTCTGAGTCCGCTGCGTCGGCAGGATCCGGCTCACTTGGTTCTGGAGTCGGGTCCGCCGCCGCAGACTGATATACCCGGCGGACCTTGCCGCCTTTAATGTCTAGACTCATCACCGTCTTTTTCTTTTCCCATTCAGGACGGGCTTTGTCCTCCATCTCGCGCTGGATACGTTGCTGCTTCTTGAGTGCCAGTGCGCGCTGCGCGGGGCTCATCCACAGCGTCGAAGCGACATTTGGCGTTTCAAAGTCAGCCGCCTCGTCAACGACCTTGGTCCGGCGAGCATTTTGTGCCTGGAACTGGAGAAGTCTGTCGCGGTGAGCCTTGGCGGCATCGAGCTTGCTGGGTGACGAGGACCCAGATGCCGAGACTGGTTTGGGGCCACTATCGTGGTGGACACCCTCGTTGTGGGCGCGCATCTTTTCCTGTCCGCGCTCGGCTCGTAGTTCGCGGATCATGCTCTGCACCTCCTCGGCTGAGAGAAGCGGGGTTCCACAGAAAGAGCATGGCTGTAGGCCCTCGAGCGAGCAAATGATCTTACCGCAATTCAGGCAGTTGGGTGCCGGGTCAAAGAGCGGGTGGATTGCCGCGTAGCAAGTACATTTACGTCCCTCAGAACCCATCGTCGGATTGGTCGAAACCTCCAAGGCAGCGATGGCCGCCGTCAGATCGGAGATATTGCTCGTAGTAAGCGACCCGCTACCTTTGGATGGACTAGCGGCTTGCCCGCTCTGACGAGCAGGTTTGCTAGCTTTCGATCGCACATTTGGGAGCATGTCGGAGAGCACGGGCCCCGCGGCCGAGGGCGGAGGTTTGGAGGCTGGCGCCGGCATAGGGGATGAGCCGCGCGAAGAAGACTCATGTCGCGATGGCCCAGTCGCCTGGGAGGGCTTGCTGGTGGTCATATAGTCCTCCTCATGCTCCGCTTTCAGATACGCACCGCCGACATCACCGTAATTGTCCGGTCGGCGCGGCGGGCCCGCACTGTGCAGCGGGGCCTTTTTCTTGCCCTTTCTCCCTCTATCTTTCTCGCCCTGTCCACTTTGGGTGGGCGGCCGGGTATTTCGGCGCGTGTTAAACGAGGCGATGAATTCGAGGGCTGCGGGGGAGTCGCCGAGGAGGTTTTTCAGGTGGTCGGCGCAGGCCTCTTTAGAGAGACTGGCAGCATACTCGATGACTTGAGATAGCGACTCCTCATCTAGCGGGAGGAGCTGCGAGAGACGGGGGACTCCCCATGCGGTGAGGTCGGACATGGTCAATGGATGCAGAGTCGCTGCGGCGTCGGTTGAGTTGCCGGTCAATCCCCTCCCATTATTAAGCGCGGTCTATACCTAGGTACCCTAAGACCGCAAACCTCGGTTTCTATAGAGATCTATATGTTATTTCGAAAGATTTGCTGATTTACTGGATTCGCAGGGCTTGGAAATGCGTACGACGTGAATTATTTATCCGATCCATAGATGGGCAAGGGCTTATCGTTTGATCAACCCATTCATAGACCTCGATATTCACAACCAAAGCAAACGACAGACTGCCAGAAGGCCAGAAGACCAGAGAAGAGACGCAGAAAAAAAAATCGTCCCCTGAAGGATTGAACTATCTTACTGTATCGTACTGCGGGAATATCGACCCCTCCAATCCCCCAACCTCCTGATTCAACTCGATCCATCCACAATGCAACCGTTCAAGATAAACCTTAGCGATGGAGCCACTATCACTGGACTCCTTTCGCTTCCGCCTATAGATGCCCAGGCAAGGTTTGTGCCTCTGGTGGTTTGCCTACATGGTGGCAGCTACGATGCTGAATACTTCGACGCTACTCCCGAGTCCTCCATCGCGCGCGTATCAGATGCGCTACACATCCCGGTGATTGCAATCAATCGGCCTGGATACTGCGAGACGACACCTCTTGCGGCATCTTCAAACCAAGATGAGACGTCTTGACAGCAGCAAGGGAGATATTTGCACGAGATAGTTCTACCGGCGCTGTGGAAAGAATATGGCCAACGCTCCGGTGCCACTGCTGTGGTTCTCCTGGGATAATCCGTCGGCGCCATGATTGCCATCATTATTGCGGGCTTCTACACCGGAACCGAAGGCTACCCTTGCTGGGATGATTACCTCGGGCATCGGCGCCGACGTTGATTCCGCCATCGACCAAGACTTAAAAGCACTGGTCGATACAACAACCGAACAAGTCACTTTCGATCCTGCCTTGAAAGACTCGCTGATGCTCCAGACGCCGGGCAAGGAGCTTTCCGACCCAGAGATTCTCAAATGCTCGACCAGGCTTAACAAGCCGACTCCTACGGCCGAGTTTCTGGATACCAACACGAAATGGCTCCAGTACTGGAACCGGTATTCGCATGCAGTCAAGGTGCCGTTCATGTACGGGATAAGCGAGTTTGATGTGCTCTTATTATCGACCCAAGAGGCACTAGAGAAATATCGTAACGCGTTTCCATGCAGTTCCCGCATCGAGTGTAGCATGGTGCCCGAGGCGCCGCATTATATTGAACTGAGCTATCAAGGTAGAGGGTGGTTGGCGAGATGTTGTGGATTTGCGCTCGAATGCGCGGGTTGATGTGCATTGAATAGGGAATAAGCTGTATTGGTATATTTTTTTTGGTGGATTCAACATTCAACTGTCCGAGTTAGCGAATTGATGACATCGTGGGGCCAAACATGTTGGATTAATTCCCTCCGAGTGTTGGTCCATCTTTGACCTTCTTCCAACCTCCAACTCACCATGGAAACCCTGCCAGACATGCAAGATGTCTTTGGGCAGCTTCCCCGGATGAAAGGATACACCCACCTGGTGCTGTGTTTTGCGCATCCACCGAGTATTTCTCGCGAGACTATAGTTCAAGCGCTGGAAGCAGCCGCTCGTCGATTGACAGCCACGTTCCCCTGGCTCGCTGGGAAGGTCATCAACACCGGTGTAGGTCCCGGCTGCACGGGCGCATTCATCGTGGAGCCATGCTATCAGACTGAGAATATCCTCCGTTTTCAAGATCGAGCCGATGATTGTCCGTCTTATGAGGACATCGTCCGCATGAACGGCGCGAGCGATTTGTTAGATGGATCCCTGCTATCGGCGGAGACCTCTCTCCCCGATAGCTATACGGAAACAGACACAAGCCCAGCACCCGCTCTGACATTGACGGTCAGTTGGATCAGGAATGGGCTTTTACTAAACTGTGCCGCTCAACACAACGTCCTGGACATGGGTGGCATCGATCAGATCTTCGGGTTACTGGCAACGGCACTGCAGGGCCGGGAATTTGGAAAGACGGCCATCGAGATCAACAATTGTGATCGCTTGACGGTATTTCCTCTCCTAGGGCCAGAGGAACCCAAATGCGACCACGGCCAAATGCGAAGACCCTCGAGCTTGAATCCGTCGCTACGGTCCCCTCCTCCACCGGGCCCTCAGCCTGCATTTCATCATTTCCGTTTCAGTGCCGCCCACTTGGCCGATCTCACGAATCTCTCTGCAACGCCTTCCACAGACGATGCCCTGAGTGCGTTTGTCTGGAAGCGGTTGAGTGCAGTTCGTTTCAGTCTAGGCCAGCTCCCCGACGCCGTGGCCGGATTCTCGCGTGCAGTCGACTGCCGACGCACCCTGGGCGTTCCTGCGGAGTATATGGGGGTACTCGTTGTCAAGATATTCTCCACTATGACTTTCAAGGAGCTGGACAACACTCACCTAGCAGCCGTGGCTGCCCACCTGCGCCGGGATGTCCAAAGAATTCGAGACCGTTACTTCCTCCGCAGTCTGGCGACGCTCATCGCCGAAGAGCCGGACAAAAGCACCTTCAATTTTGTACCAGGGTTCCGACCGGACACATGGATCAATGCCTCCTCATGGGCAAGCGTAGGCGCGTACGGATTGGAGTTCGGCGTACTGGGAAAACCGGCAGTAGTACGACGGCCGAGGTCGAAACCTGTCCAGAGCCTGCTGTATTTCTTACCGCGACTCGAGTGCGGCGATATCAATGTGTTATTGTGCTTGAAGGAGACCGAGATACAAGGATTGAGGTCGGATGCCGAATGGGCTCATTACGCGGAGTATATCGGATGAGGGCTGATCTTGGGTCATGGCACATTCATTCATTTTAGCATTACCTAGTTTTGGAGAAGAAAAATAGCAATCACGATATCACGAGCAATGAGAAACATCATTCTGGGGAGCTGCAATCTATTTCCCCGAACCCAACGGCGTCGCATGACTCACTGAATGTCGCGAATCCCCTGGCTTGCCCACATTCGATAGCACTCCCGAATCCAATGGCTTCTTCAAATCCAACGACTTTGTCACGCCCTGAGGATCGATATCACTTGCAAGGTAGCGCGTAAACAACAGCATGGAGTCTTCGTCTTCGACCCGGAAGCGGTCAAGGGGCGACATGTGGATAATCAGCTTCTCCCCGTTGAAATGAGTAAGGAGAATTCTGTCATGCTCTTCGCCCACGAAAGAAATGAGCATGACCTAGATGACGCAGTAGTTAGTAACCAAGATCACCACACAGCAGCCGAGTATATCTCATTGTAGTAGATCTAGACACACAAGAAACTTACAGGAATAATGAGATGCTTCTTGAGCTCCTCCAATTGTAAGCGCTGCAGCCTGATGGCGATCATGGAAAAGAGTTCGCCGCGAAAGACACGAGATGGATCGCCGTCGGTGCCGTGGTACATGCACATTTTGATATGGGGCGTGTCACTGGAAAGAGTCCAAGAGTGTGTCACAGACCACGGGGGAAGCTTGTTGGTAGTTTGCATGGCCTGAAGGAATATCGGTTGAAGATACTCGGTGAAGGGCAGACCACTAAAAAGAAGAAAAAGGGAAAAGGGCTTATAGTTAGCTTGAGGATCCCCCATGAGAGTTGAGTCAAAGATGTTCATGGATGGAACTCACTCGGAGCAGCGCCAGTGAGTGAGGCTCTTCAGAGCGAGGCAGTTTCCCGTGGTCCCTTTTCTTGGGAACATTTGCACTTCCCATGCCAGACGAGTGCAAAGACTCCGGGTCCGTCTCCAGGTCTCATAGCCTCCATGCTCCATCAAAAATGGGTCTCCTTCTCTCATGACAGTTTCAAAGGAATGAAGCATGTCACTCGCCTTTTTATCCTCAAGGTTCTTCTCATGCTGTTGCAACTTGGACAGGGACCAGGGCTTAAAAAATTGAGAAGGGAGCTGAAGATTCTCCTCTTCTGGGTTAAAGGAGCGGAGATCGAGACTTTGCAGGTCCTTAGCGTCCATCGATACTTTGTCGTTCAACATGAGGCTGTTGAAGAGCTTCTGGATGTTTTCTTGAACCTTTCCCTTGTTTTTCTCGCGAAGGTGTCCGATAATGGACAAGTTCTCCATAAGATGACGGATAGTAGACATGATGATGAGAGAGGAGCAAGACTAATAATGGAAAGTGGATGATGAATGATGGTGAAAAGCAAGAAGTCGGCAGTTGCCCAAGTTGACCCAAACCTTGTTTGCCTTATCGTTTTCTCTGCTGTGCATCATGAATCTGTAAGCCGTGAGATATTTTAACCCTTAAAGAGAGAATTTATATTTTTCAAGTTCTGTTGTCTAACCTTTATTTCATTTGAATGGCTTTATATATAGCTTATGAGCTACTTTTCTTATAATTATTTTCTTATAATTGATTTTTCTTTTTTTTTAACTAGTTTTCTTCTCTTTTCTTCTATATTGTGGAGTATTTTTGTAGTATTTTTTTTGGCTAGTGTCTTAGTGTCTTTCTTAGTATCTTTCTTAGTATCTTTCTTAGTATCTTTCTTAGTATTAATTTCTAAGGTGCTATCTAGAGAGGATATTTACCTTATTTAAGTAAACCTCAGATGATTACTTGAGAAACACATTTTTTAAGTGAGAAGGCGAAGAAGAAAAAAAAGAATCTCAAAGATCTCTCACTACCATGTTAGAGATAGCCCTGCACTATCTAAATTCTTCTTACAACTAAGATACCTTCCTAGATATAAGGAGAATTAATCTAGCAAATAGTATAGCAAACATCTAGCTCTATATTTTTCTTTGCCTCTTTCCTAATGTCTTTCTAGTAGTGATTCTAAATATTATTTTAGTATCCAATTTATAATAAGATTCTATTCCCCTATACTCCTATTTTTAGACTAATAGAGACTTAAAAGAAGAATATCCATTCTAGTTTATAAAAATATAGCATATAGCTTTCTCTAGTTATCTTTTAAAGAAATAGGTAATGTGAATTTTGAAAATTATTCTAGAATGCCCCTATCACATCTATAGTTATGATTATTTTGTTTGGTGAAGTAAAGGATAAGGATATATCTTACCTACAGGAGTGTATGATAGATTTAGAGCCTAGTAATTCTATAAAAAGAAATCAATTTTTTTTAAAACAAAAAATAATTATGAACATGAAATTTTAACGCGCGGAGACAAAGGAAGCTGGTTGAACGAGGTAGAAGAAATAGTCAAAGCTTCTAAGGGCCCGGACATTGATGTATTATGACTAAACACACGTGACCGGTAGCCATCGGAAGATCGGACGCCTGGGACTTTGCACTTGCCCTTCCGGAACCGACACTGCAACAATGGGTGCTGGCAGCTCTAAGCCCGAGGCTGCGGCCGGCTCGAATCATGTCTTCTCAAGGTAATTGCCCCTCAACCTTCGCTTTCTGTACCACGGCCAGACCGTGCCAGCGACAATCAGACAATCCTCTCGATCAGGCCCATTGGCACAGACGAATCCATTGAACGTGGGGAATTGATGGTTTCGGCATCAGCCACGGGATGATCCGGCCCTGGGACAAGCTCTGTTCATGTTGCAAATGCTAACCCACCGCTGCTACAGTAACTCTCCCATCCAATTCTCCTCCAACCTAGTCGAGGCGCTACAGTCGAGCTCCGAGGTATGCAGCACTACCCAAGCAGAAATCCCATGCGAAGACGAAGAAACAGAAGGAAACAAAAGCTTACACCAGCCCTCTTAACAGACCGACTCGTCCCGCGCCAAGGCCCTGGAACTCGAAATCCAAGCCCGCGTCGCCCAGGAGCTGCAGCGGCTCCGCGAGCGCGAGCAGCAGACCCTGTCAGAGATCGAGAAGCGGCTCTCTGAGTCTAAAGACACAGGCGCGGCACCCATCACAGCCGCAACGGCACCAGTCGCCCCCTCGGCTACGGGCTACCCGGCCGGATCCTTGAACCTGGACGCGCCGCGGATCCCGTTCGCGGGCCGCGAGTACGAGTCCGCACCGACGTACACGGTGCCTGCCCCGGAGTCGACGCCACAGCAGCCAGTCGTCAACCGCAATGTCTCGCGCGACTCGGTGGCTGCCGAGATCGAGCAGCTGCGGGCCAAGCTTGATGGGCGGAGGAAGCTGGCGGATCTGGATGAAGGGGTCCAGCGGGCTCAGTCTGATATGGTGGGGTGCTTGCGGTTGAATGACCGTCGGCCATTGGACTGCTACAAGGAGGTGGATGCTTTCAAGCGTGAGGTCGCTCGCATGGAAGCTGCCTTTGTCGATCGCATTGTCGGTTAGAAAGAAAAGTGTCGGCTTGCAGATGATACCGCCTGATATGAAAGTCTTTTTGTTTCTGCTGGACACGTTGCGGCGGCGCTGTATGTATAGACTATGTTAAGTTTCTTTTTCTTGTTCTTTTCATGATCCATACTATGGATTGCCGTATATCTTTAAGGAGGTGGGGA
This sequence comes from Penicillium alfredii, assembly GCF_028826965.1. Taxonomy (NCBI): domain Eukaryota; kingdom Fungi; phylum Ascomycota; class Eurotiomycetes; order Eurotiales; family Aspergillaceae; genus Penicillium; species Penicillium alfredii. Next base: position 4,057,015 of record NW_026622706.1, on the reverse strand, counting down.
GAAACGCATGTCAAGACTGCAGCTGGGTATCTCATATCAAATCAAGCCTCAAACAACCTCCCAAACCCCCAATCGTCCCACTCTATCCCCGGCCGTTCGCACAATGCACATCCTCCTTTCCGACGGTTTGACATTCGGCGTCAACACTTTCGACAGTAAAATCGACCCAATACCTGTGCCCTTGCCCTCGGAAAGATTGTAGTTTCCGGTGGTAACAAAGCCGATCAGGTCGTCCTCTGTGGGAACATCCAGGTGTTCAGACCCAGAGTCCCCGGCAGAAGATGAGATGAGTGACTCTGCCAGCTGACGTCGTGCTTTCTCATCAGAGAGCGTGGACAACGCAGGACTAAGTGCAGAGCTAATGGGATTTCGAGAAATAGCCTTGGTCGAGGTCGAGGCGAGCTCCACCCATTTCTTGCGGAGAGATGGGTGACTAGGCAGACGGTAAATTCGGGCACGGGGGGTAGGGGTGCCACGACTAGACAGCGTGATATTGACGGTAATGAGAGCGGAAGGGTCACCAGGTGATTGCTTGAGGTTGCTGAGGATGCGGTTGGTATCCGTTTGGGAGAAGCGGATATTGTGAATGCCGAGTGGTGGAATATCCTCAGTTTTCTCTGTGTCAGGCTTGCCAGCATTTGGTTTCGCGTCTGATGCAGCAGTGCCACCGGTGTCTTTGGCATTGTCCCCTGCACTGACGTCCTTGCTATTCTTGCTGGAGCCGGTTTGCGGCGGTCCTTGAACGAGTCTCTCCCAGTCGCAAGCCCAGCCGTATCCAATTTCGCCCTTTGGGTGGCCATCTCCCAGAATGAGATTGTCATATTCGACTCGGCGCCCCTTGGGTCGTCGCTCCCACCCGCGTCGAGCCTGCTGAGCCTCGCGCTGACCCCACTCCCAACCGGCTCGCGTTCCCGGGAAATCACCAGGAAACCAAGCCTCGCTAGCCTCAAAGGAAAGCTGCTGCTGCTCCTTCAGGCCACCGAAGCGTGGGTTCCCACCACTCGAGAGTGGATAGTACATGAGCGAGTACCAGACGGCAGATACACACTTCCATGGTAGAAGCACAGTCCAGGATCCCGGAGCACTGCGGCTTTTAGAGCGATTCTGAGGTCTATTTGCGAGGATCAGTACTGGGATTTTTGGGTCGGATGGCTGTGAGGGTGGATATATGCCAGGGCCGGACAGCGTGCGGCGCCGGTTGATGGCTTTTTGACTCGGGAGCTGACGAGCAGCCGCCAGTCGACTTGGCCGATCGAACAGCGAGGATGGGCCCTGTGTATGATCTGGATGCCAGGTCGAGAGTAAGATGGCGAGGTCGTTCATGTGGGAGTCATGATCTGGTACACGGAGGGTACGTGACGGGAAGTGTAGTCGAGGGTCGGAGATGAGGAAAGACAAGAGTGCATTCTGCGGCAATGACGACGGATTAGATACTCCGAGGAGAGAAGTCCAGGTGGCTTCGGGGCTCTCTGCGGGGGGAGCAGGACTCCCAAAAATTGGCTGCAAAGCCGCTAGCAGCGCCTCCGTCGACCCTGGACCGGTGATATCAATACTGCCAATCTCGAACCGCAAATCTTCCACCATGACGGGAGGATTTTGGCGCTTTGATACTGCGAGAACATCTGTCCATAGTTGCAAGAACGCCGATGGATGCACCCTGATCCAGAGCTTGCGCCGGGGCTTCTTGGACGTCTTGGGGTGAGTAGCATCGGCGTCGGTCATTTCAACGTCTTCGGATTTATGTCGTGCACACCAAACTAGGGTTCCGGGAGCGATTGGCTTCGTGCGGTGGTCTTTTTCGGACACCCACACGCGCAATGACCGGGTTCCTGCTCTCCATTTCTTCCCCTTCACACCCCACGCTTCCTCCCCATCCACGCCCACCAACCTTAACACTGCTTCGATGGATTCTTCGGTGCCTTCCAATTGCATAGTCGACATGTAGCTCATATCCCATGCTACCGCGCCCCTTGAACCCCGCGCGCGATGTGTAGGTCGATAACTTTTCTCCGTGGGCGACAAAGGAATCGCAAACCGCCAGATTGGGTCCTTCGTCGTGGCCATGTGGGCCCGCTTTGCATGAAACATATGGGTTGGGAGCCAGATCTTGCACCGCTGACGCTTGCGATATTTGGCTTCCGCCGGCGGCGGCTTAGAGAGCTTGTTCTTCTTGATCTTGGGGACACGCGGGGCAATATTAAAGGCATGGCTGCCCTCTTCTTTCAGTGCCGTTTTATTTTCCTGGTCCCTTTTCGCCTTGGCAGCCGCACGCCGCGCCTTGGTCCTGGAATTGAGTTTCTGCAGGCGTCGCGCAGATTCGAGCCGGATGCGCATAAGTTGGGTCGGTTTGCGTCGGCGGGCCGTGACGGTGGGAGTGTTATCCTCGAGCATCTATCGGAGCGAAGAGAATTGAGATCAGCAATTGGCATATAATATTGAGGGGGAAAGGCGCATACTTCTCGCTTGGCCCGCACCCTCAACCGCCTCGGAACCCGCTTCACATTATGGCTCGCGGTCCTCCGCCGCAGCGAGCGGGGTACTTTTTGGAATGCCCGTGTGGTCAACGCATTCTTCGACCGCTGCATCCCCTCCTCCAAGGCCTGGATCTCGAATGCCCGAGCTGCGGTGTACGCGGCGACATCAAGCTCGCCCGTCGCGGAGAGGGCGGCATCGGTCGATTGCACAGCCAAGGTGCGCGCGTCGAAGGTTTTGGCGCGCTTGCGAGCAGCTGCGGTTGAGCCATGGGGTCCTGAGGGCCCGAAAGCCTTTCGCTTGGACGGAGGGTGGGAGGCCATGGTAGTCGAGTGTGGTGTGGTGCACCGAGGACGATCAAAAAAGTTGCGGCCTTGGCGCGTATGACGGAGCCTGCTGTTTGGCATCTGCGCTTGTCTGCTCAATCTACCACATTGCAATTGCACGATGATATAAAGAAACACTTTGCTTTATTGTTCCTTTTCATATTGATTGAACTGATCCCGTATGCTATTCGACCATCCTCTTATTATCCTGGCTTCAGGTGGTATGCTTTCAGGCACCATTTCTTCCCCTTGAGCAATGGTCACAATGAACCATCCTTTGACAATTACCATGATAATGAGCCCTCAGGGCTATTGAAAAATATCTAGGTGTATCTGAGATATCATCAAGGGTCTGGGACAATTATAAGCGAGTATGACTCGGCATTGGATTTCCAAGCAATCTATAATCAGCAGCGACCATCACCTCGTCACAAACGCGATTATTGGAGCTCACCCTCGTTTTTAGAAATCAGGAATCAATGGCATTCTGCATGCTTATGGTACCCTTACGAACAGAAATCGCTTCAATCATGGTCAATTGGATCCCAGCACCGGGCAATTTACGCACCCAAGTTGACATAAACCGCGCGATTGCGCAAAGCAACTCGGACAAGAAACATTCAACCAAATCTTAAATATCCAAACAATTAAAACCCAACTCCGCCATTTTCAACCACAATGTCTTCCACACGATCGGTCCTGATCACCGGCTGCTCGGATGGCGGCCTGGGCGCCGCGCTCCACGAAGCTGGGCTTCATGTCTATGCGACGGCTCGCAACCCGTCCAAGATGACAGGTCTGGCTGCGCGCGGTATTAAAACCCTGGCACTCGATGTGCTGGATGAGACCTCTATCGCCGATTGTGTCAGCAAACTACCCAGCCTTGATATCCTCATAAACAATGCCGGCGGCGGACACAGCATGCCGGTTACCGATCTGTCTATCCCGGAAGCCAAGAAGACCTTCGACTTGAACGTCTGGTCATACATCGCAGTCACACAAGCCTTCCTCCCACTGCTCTTGAAATCGCCCAAAGCCATGGTTGTCAACCAAACTTCCATCGCTTCCCTGGCTGCCATCCCCTTCCAGTCCGTGTACAACGCCTCGAAGGCCGCCATGGCCATGATCTCGGACTCGCTGCGCCTGGAGCTCCAGCCTTTTGGGATCCACGTCGTCGATCTCCGAACGGGTGTCGTGAGATCGAACTTGGTCTCCAATATTGCGTCGGCGCAACCCGTTCTGCCCAAGGGCTCTATTTACGAGCCTGCTCGGGAAGAGGTCGAGAAGGCCCTGCGGCAGGAGGAGTTCGCTGACGCGGGCTGGCCGGCGTCACAATGGGCGGAGCAAGTCACCAGGGATCTCCTCAAGACCAATCCGCCGCTGTTGGTCTGGAAGGGGGAATCGGTGTGCTTAATGCGACTTGCGTCTCTTTTGCCGGCTGGGGCTCTGGATGGAACGGTGATGAAAGTGACGAATCTGGATGCCGTGAGCCAGAAAGTGAAGGCTAAGAATGCTTGAACGATTGAGGATTGCTTGGGCCAGAGATTACTGTACAGTCTTAACAGTAATTGTAGATGTCCGTATCGTCGTGTTGAGAATATTTACACCGAGTTGATGTCTGTCATATGTCATCTATTTTGCTCTAGTAAAACCACCGGAAGTCACTGCTCGCGGGCCCATCCTGGAGGTTCTCCGTAGGAATATCCTTAGCTTTGACGCAAACACCCTGCGCCCGGTCTCGCTTTTTGTTATCCATCATCATCCACAGTCCCAGAGCCAGCGTCAGAATAAGTCCCGTGCCACCAAAGGCCGCGGTAGTAATCAAAGCCGGGAAATAATTCGGCGCATCCTGCTTGCGAAAGATATTGGAGCTCACAACTCCCATGAGGTTGGCCACTGGGACCGCAATGCTTGTCAACACCAGACGTCGTCCTTCCTTGGCGGTGTTGTTATTATACCACGTATCGAGGAGAACGGAGGGTGCAGATGTGCCCCTGAGATCGATGTCAGCACGCCAATTCCACAATAAATATGCACAGGCGTGCAATCACGCTTACCAGGTCATGAGAAAAGAAGCAAAGTAGGCGACGCCCAGATCCTGCTGAACATCGATAGCCGCATAGATCACGAATCCAATAAACGTGAACAGGAACCCGAGCACAATAAACGGGAACCGCCATCGCGTCCAGTCACTGCCAAAAGCCAGGATGAGCAAGACCACGGCACCAGACACGTTAGGCGCAACGGTGAACAAGTTGGTCTTGACGGTGTTGTATCCAAGACGCTCAATGATCACAGGAAGAAACAGCTGGACAGACTGCAGAGGCACACCGAGGCAGATTTGAATAGCCAGAATCGCCCAGCTGGTCCAGTGCTGGAACACGCGGAATGCGTCGCGAATGTTGAGTTTCTCGTTCACCACCGACGAACTATCCAGCTGCAGTCGGAGATAAGCCAGCTCTTTCTCTTCGGGGGTCAGGAACCGTGCTTCTGATGCCGACCGCGGTAGATACCACAAGGCGAACAAGGCAAAGATGACAGTACCGCCTCCCTCGATCAGGAACAAGTACCGCCACGGCGCCAAGGGGCCGCTGTGGATGCGGAAGACTCCAAAGGCCAAGAGACCGGAGAATGCAGAGGCGATGCTTTGCGCGGCATAGAAGATAGCGAGACGGCGGGCTAATTCGCCTCGGCGGTAGAAACTGTCTCGAAAATGAGTTCTTGCCCGACCAAATGAGCACAGTATTTCCTGGACAGAACTCACGTTGTCTGGTAGTAAATCACCAACGGGAAGAATGCGCTTTCGGCCATCCCCAGGAACCAGCGAATGGCAAATAACCCACTGAAATTGAACACAGCGACGACCAGAATAGTGCAAGTTCCAAACGTGAGCATCATTGAGGGCAGCACAATGTTCGGACCATATTTCTTGCCGAGGAGACCGAGGAACGGCGCGGTGAGGACATAGGGCACGAAGAAAATGCTGAGGATGAGATTGTACTGATTGCCGTGCAAGTGGAGGGTATCTACAATCACAATGTCAGAAATTTGGTTTCAAAAGACAACAAGATAGGAGCAAACATACCTTCGAGCCCTGCAGTCTTCGCATTCCCCAGATTCGACTTATCGAGGCTGTTGAAGAGGTACATGACTGCTAGGACAGGGAGCAGTCGGAGATCGAATTTCCAAACCAGCGAGCGCTCGGCCTGAGGGTCGATAGCCACACTGGCGACAATTGCGGAGGCATCTTGCTTCAAAGGTGTGTCGCGCCCGGACATAGCTGTGGTGAATGAATTGGCTCATCTTGAACAGGGAAGTGCCGTAGAAGATATAAAAGATGAAAAAAAAGATATAGAAAAATAAACTACTGTCAGTGCCCAAGATAACCAAGATAGCACTCTTGGCTGTGATAAGCCACTTCCAATAGAAGCTGCAGGAGCATTCTCGGGGAATTCGCCCTGAATCGACTATCGTGATAAACCGGGGCCCCAGCTCAGCGATAAGCATTCACCCCTGTAGACTTATATGAATAATGGGGTGAATAATAACGGGTTGCCCTATCATAAATCCCGGGTAATATTCGCATGCTCAACAATTCTTCCCTCGTGTCAAAAATAAGCTCATTGACAATTGTGTACTAAGAAGTCAGGCACTTGTAGATCACGCTGTGATAGCCTGCCTCGATACCCGGAAACACTTGAGCAGCATAGTGGCATTAAAAATATCTTGATAATCCCAATTTTCACTTTTAGAATCAGTGCCCAACCCAGCTGAAGAAGATCAGATACCCAGAGCAAATATGTCTGTCATTATCGACCGTGGAGCATTCGGGAATAACCGGATCGGTCGTCTTTCCCCACAAGAGCTCTAGTCCCTAATTGACAAGTCGGAGAATTTGTATTGATTGATTGACATATCGGCTACGACAAAATCCCGAACCTCAATATGGCAAAAGAGCCCTACTAAACCAAAACCAATGTTATGCTGGCATACACGGACCACATCACATGATACGAATAGCCCTTGTTTTGTTTCAAGTTCCCAGTCATTGAGAGATTAATAAACTCGGGGTTATTTTAAGATGGGTATCTCCGATAGAAGCAGCTATGGACCAGGCAGTTTCATGGAATATCGTTTTCCAATATCTTTGGATATTTTGAATTTACCAGCATATACATATCCTCCGGTGAGGTCCCGATAGGCAAACACTTCTTCTAGTTATCTGACGAAATTTAAACAAGCAAGAAACATATTACTCGTAGCATGGCAATATTTCAGATCGAACTCAACTATCCAGTGTATTAACCCAATGTAGACTGCCAATGTCTTACATGACCACAGCAACATGGTCAGTCATGTACTTCTGAATATTACCCAAGAAACACGCCGCCAGAATAGAAACCACACCAAACGCAATGCTGACATAGTACACCCACTTGTACGACTCGGCGTACGCGATCTGGCCCGCCTGCACAACCATTTGGTACGCAGTCTCGTCGCCAGAAATGCCAGGAATGTGATGGATCTCTTCCAGCAGCGAGGCGCCAGTGAGCTCGATAGCCTCAGTGATATACTTGACATCGGTGATGTTGAGTTGGGTCATCATCACACCGCCAACATAGTGTGTTGCGGCTGGCACAAACTTGGAGATAAACACATTGTAGTAAATGGTGTACCCGATGCTGCCGCCGACGACTCGGATGGAAAGTGTGAGAGCAGAGATTGTGGCGATGAGGTCCTGTTCCACCAGAGAACATTAGTTCAGCTTATTTGGGTAGAGTCAGGTACCGAAATAAAACTTACGTCGGGACAGATGATTGTCGTGATGATCGATGCCGGCACCACAATGCCGCCGACGCCCAGACCGGCTAGAATAAGAATTCCCCACAGTTGATATAGATTGTCTGTACGTCCAATGGACATTGCCCCACAACCTAGAGGGTTTGGCGATTAGTAAATACCAAGGAAACTTGGGGTTGTGCGGAATGAAATACGTACCGGCCGTCATAAGCACACTGCTGATAATCAGAAGCTCCTTGTTATGACCTCGGAGGACACTCAGCATCCACAGAACAATGCATGCCCCACCCAAGATGCCAAACCCGATTGGCATGCTGCGAACGCCGACGTCCACGGGATCATGACCATACACATTGAACGACTCCGTGGGCCAGAACATGATCACAGAAAAGAAATTGGCACCAGAGATAAAGGTGATGACGAGGGTGAGGCCGAGTGTTCGAGGCTCCTGCTTGAGCCGCGTCGGGAAAATAGGGTACTTGGCTCCATATATTTCCCAGAACGCAAAAGCAACCAACAAGAAGAACCCGACAATCAACGGAGCCAGTACATGGGCCGAAGTCCAGGGATACTGGACCAAACCAACCAAATCGCATCAGCTGAGATAAAAGTGTAGGGTTGAGGTAAGGACGTACCATATACCCACCCCATTGCATGCCAGCCAAGAACACAATCAGGCCAGTGATGCTCAGGAACCCACCCACGAAATCAATTCTACCGATAATCTCTTTCCTGCTCAACCCGGTCGAGTTGACTCGAGGCGGAGGGGTGTAAAACAGAACCGTAATCAACAGGCCAAAGCCGCTCCACGCTCCACAGAACGCCCCAACATAGCGCCAACTGCTATGGTATGCGATAAGCTGGGCCCATAGTACCGAGGGGCAAAATGGCAAGATGGTGAAAATTAGGACGGCGACATAGGCACCTCGTTTCCGAGTCGGGGCCATTTCGGAGGTGGCCGCTAACGCTGTCAGTTCGTTGATGCCGGCACCGGCGCCCGCGATTGCCATGCCCGCTATTTTAGAAACTTCGTCAGATCAGATAGAAAACATGCTTTGTGGGAGGACACTAACCAATGAAGATGTTCATGGTGTTCGCTGTACTGCTGACTATCATCCCGAGGCAGGTGAGAGAGGCGCCGATGATGGCGACATAGCGGCGCCCAATTAAGTCGGATAGAGAGCCAACAAATGGGCACACACCAGCCAGGCCAAGCAGATTTGCAAGGACCTAGATGATGAAGCAGTTAGTTGGTAGCCCTGTACTCAATTGAGCCGCTACTTACAAGCCAGACCCAGCGGTCTGCCCCGCCAATGGACCTGTAGATATACGGGGGAATGCCACCTAATAGATTGATCAGTGTATGCTCGCTCAAGAGAAATATATCTTCCATACCAAACAGGTAAACTGGAATTTGACTCCCCGTCCACAGGAAAGCCATGGCCACAAAGCCCATAAAGCGCCGAAAGGTCATCTGTGTTGCTATCAGCACACATGAGATCAATTAGTGGAAGTATTTTTTTGTTGTACCGGAATGTCCTTTTCCGTCTGTGGGATGTCGCCACGATTCATGCCCACTTGCACGATCTCTTGGTGACTATATCGTCCTTCCACGTCGCCCTGCGGCTGCATCACAGCCTTCTCGTCGACTTGCACCATGACGCGCAGACTGAACGCGAAAGAAGCCCAGAATTGAAAGAAAGATTCCACACCAACAGCAGAAAGAAGTAGTCACTGGAGCTTGGGAGTCAATATCCGGTAAACGAACTGAATAAAGATCGAGGCAAGCCCCAGATCCCCCGAGGACTAACCCCCAAGTTATACCTTCGCATCAGTCGCGACCCCATCTCCTCGACCCTCCATCTAGACAAGGAGGTTGCCGCCTGTGCGCCACATCGGGACCATCCACTAGCAAGTACCACCAATCACACAGCATATGGTAACCAAGCTATCACCCATGGTTCCAGACTCTGGGGAAGCAATAGCCGGAACCGGGTTGGCATTCAAGAAAATACCGAGGCAGCTTGGCAGTTCTGGGGGCGAATTGAGCCGTGGAAGGGAAAATGCGGGGGAAAACGTGGAGACATGACACCCCGGGCCATACCGCAATAGGAACAGCCCCGAAACCATCGCCAACTCCCGGGTCCGTGCTGATGTTAGAAGTTGAATGGATAATTTGTTTCCTTGGAATTGTTGGCTTGATTCCATCTATGTACAGGTATTGTGTGGTGGGGACGTCTACAGGGGGTTTTGTACATGGGGGCTGAGCATAACTAGATCGATATACCCATTGCATTGCGGCTGGGGTGGAAGTGGACCCCCAAGTAATGGAGTCTATTGTTGCTATAGACTCTAGGCTCAAAGTCCCCGCTAGCCGAATGACCAACCCCACTGTGGGGAGCGCAAAGCTTAGTGGTAAAACGCCATCCAGACAGCGGTGGCCATGTCTCAGAATTTGTCGCCGACCTTTTCGAGATGGAGCTTCTTGGGGACGACAAACAGACCCGTAGCCTCAACACACAGTCGACCAGCCAAGTCCCGAACTTCACATGAGGTGTAGGCCTTACGGTCCGAGCTCCGTTCCTGGTCCAGGTCTGTATGCAAGGTGTAGAAATTGTCCGAGTAGACAGGGGCGCGGTAATTGATGGTGAGATTCGCTGTCACACCAGTGCGTGCCGGGAAGTGTCGAATGGCCGCGCGCCCCAAGTTCTCATCGATCACGGTGCCAAGCGCACCGCCGTGGACCATGGTTGGCCATCCTTCGAGGCCTGGGCCGAGGAAGACCATGCTGACGGCCTTCTTCTCTTTGTCATTCCAGAAGACTTTCTGTAATTGGATACGAGAAGAGATTAGACAAGATGGGATCCCGAGGTTCGGTAGTTAAAGGGCGGTCGGCAGTTGTTCATAACTCGGCACACTCGTAAGAAACCAGACACTCACCTGTAGTCCCAAGCCTCTGCTCCCAGCTAACGGACCAGAGGTAAGACGGTGTGGCTTTTTCTCCTCCGTAAAATTCTCGTAGACGTCCATCTCGACGTAATCCGGGTTGCGGCGCAGTTTCTGCACAATGGGCAGCGCGATGTCGAAGACGCGCTGGATTTCCTGTAGCTCCGCCTGGTCCTCAAGTGATCCAGGTACTGGAGGTACAGCAATCTTCTTGTCCATCCATTGCCCCGCGCCGATGCCGAGAACGCCAAAAATCCCTGCATAGATCAGACGGCGCGTCCATGGTGATCGTTGGCCCGAGATGTTCTGCGATGCGGTGCTGGCCTTTCGGAGAAGAGACGGGCGCCAAAAGCCTGGCGTTCGCGTCACTGATGTGCGCAATGTTGATTGGAAAAATCTGCGAGCATGGAGCATGGTGGTCACATTGCCATCGAAATGCTGAAGCGGAAGAGCTGCGTGGATCGGTTGTTGGCCGGACCGAGGCACTTATCACGTGACCCCGACCTCAATGGTATTGCCTGGGAATTAGGTAGATTGTTCAGGGCTATTGAGACATAAGAATATTTGGATTAGAATTCAATCAAGTAACCAACTCGTGGCCATCGTTTCTATTCATCTAGGAAGCATGTCTTCGTATGGACTCATGCGTTTTGAACAGTATAAACGACCAATGACAGCACCAACTACTCTTGCGTGGGAAGCTCGATGGCGCGATAGAGCAGGATGAGGGCCGAGTGGGATTCGCCTGGAGAAAGTATGAGCACGACTTCTTTTTGAAAACTTAGGTACGTTCACTTACCACCACCCGAAAGAGTCTCGATCTTGTCTGCCTCTACCTCGGTGACCTTGTCATCGTTGAACCACCACCACTTTTCTTCGTCATCGCGGCGCTTGGTACCGGTCTGGGAGTCGTTGGACGGTCGGCTCTTCTTCTTCACATACGCCGTGTAATGACCACTGTCAGCACTAGCACCTTGGTGGGTGATCACGCCGCGGAGCTCATAGAGACCGGACTGATTGGTGCCGCTGTCAGCGGAGCTTCTCTGCTGGATCAAGTCATAAAGCTCTTTCTTGGCGGCCCGAATTGCCTCGGTTTTCTCTGCTTCGTATTCTGCATCCGTCTTGAAGGTCTCCTGCATGGCAGTGTCGCCATCCTTGTCGTTGGCCTTGCTTTTGCTTTCCTCGGCTTCCTTTTTCTTCTGCATGGGTTCCCGTTTGCCGCCGGTTTCTGTTTCTTCCTTCTTTTGCTCCTCTCCACGTTGATGAGCAATCTTTTGTCGTTTTTGAGAGCGCTCGACATCCAACTCGTCTTTACGGATCTCTCGGACCTTGTCCCGGATCGGCACAAGTTGCTTCTGGAGTTCTTCGGTACAAAATTCGACAACATCGAGTTCGAACGGGAAAGACACTTTGCGCATAATTTTGGCCTTCTTTTGAGTCTCACGCTTCCAGAAAAAGCGCACAAAATGGACCGTCAAATACTTGGGCAGTCGGGCGATGCGAGACCGTTTCGTGTAGAGTGCATTTCGCTCCAATGTAGGGGATTGCTTCTCGATTTGCTCTTCCAACCCAGCCATAATGCCGTCCTGGAGGTGATTCGTCTCCTTCCCAATATGACAATCCAACTTGTAGAAAACGTCGGAGGCCCTATTCGATTGCTCGCCCACTTCCTTGACGGCAGGATCATCACACTCGGTAACAGACTCGAATTGACCGGCAAGATATTTGTCGACAAAAGAGGTCTGGGTAGTAGATTCTCCTTCGCCATCCTTGATGGTCAACTTAGCTCGCAGCTGATTCACGATCTGCGACCAAGCTTCTTCTGCGTCCTGCTGAGCGTAGCCGTGCCCGTTGCGGTCCCGTTGAGCGAACTGAGGGAACACGGTCCGGAGAGCATTCAAGAACATCAACGGTGGAATGCCCTCCTGGGTCTCGGACATTTGCTTGAAAAGGTCACGCAGAGAAGATGCCAAATCATGGGAGCTGTCCAAACCCCCAAGACCAAAGCTGCTGAGGTTGGAGAGACCATGCTCAGAACGGCCACTCGGTCGATATCTCTGCAGTTCCTCCTGGAGCTCTGGGACGCTTCGTAGGGTCTGCAGGGTGGAGTTGAGATAGCAAGTATTTCCCAAGTTTTGCAGGCCGGCAGGGGTGGCACCATCCTGCCGAGCCACTTCTGCCTCGGTCATATCCTCCAAAAACTTGATCGCCTCCTTCGGCCGACCGAGGTCTGCAGCCCCCTGGCCTCCCGACGGTGTGCCCATCATCATAAACGTCTGCCCTGACTTGGCGTTGAGGGAAGAGAGAGGAGTGTCATCCTTAAGCTGGCCGCCCTTGACCAACACCTTTTGACGGTCGGGCTCGACGCCGGTCAAAGAAAAGAGCTGATATTTCAATGTTTCTCCATTCGAGGTCGGATCGAGATCGACTTCGTGGCGTTTACCGGCGTGCTTGACAATGACTGAATTTGTCAGCAAAATCGATCCGATCAACTATACATTGAAGACATACTAGGTATGGTCGCCATTTTGGACAGTGACCAGATGGAAGAAGGTAAAAAACCGAGTTGTGGGTGGTGAGACAAAGGAGGTAAACAGCAACGAGGTGGTGATGCAGAGGCGTGGGGCAATGCAAACAGCCCAAACAACGATCATCATCTCCAGGCGGGACGTCAACTCCTCCACCCTGACACTCTGTTCGCTCTCCTCAAGCTGCCACGCTCTCCATATTCCTCTATCATGGTATGTTCGCCTCTGATGATTTCTTTTCCATGTCTAACCACATTCAGTCTCAATCACTGCGGCCATACCTCCAATGCATTCGGTCGTCTCTTCAGGCCGCCCTTGCCATCTCGAACTTCGCTTCTCAGACGTCGGAACGACACAATGTCCCGGAAATTGAGGCCGCCAGCTCCCCAGAGCTGCTGCTTAACCCATTGACTATCTCGCGCAATGAACACGAGAAGCTACTTATCGAACCTAGCGTCAACAGTGTCCGAGTTAGCATCCGGATAAAGCAGGCAGACGAGATTGAGCACATCCTGGTCCACAAGTTCACTCGGTTCTTGACGCAGCGCGCCGAATCGTTCTTTATCTTGCGAAGGAAGCCAGTCAAGGTTTGTCGTGACGTCTGACTTGCTCTGGAATATCGCTGACACTGAATTTAGGGCTATGATATCTCGTTTCTAATTACCAACTTCCACACCGAGGCGATGCTCAAACACAAGCTCGTCGATTTTATTATACAGTTCATGGAGGAAGTGGACAAGGAGATTTCGGAAATGAAGCTTTTCGTGCGTTTCTCCCCCAAGTCCCTCTGCCTCTTCCAACACTGACCGGTTGCAGTTGAATGCCCGTGCTCGATTTGTTGCGGAATCCTTTTTGACACCGGTAAGTCCTATCAACATCTTTTTCACTGGTCATTGGCTAACAAGCTCCCAGTTTGATTAAGCTGTGTGGCGTTTACTTGTTCCTGGTCGACGAATAATGCATGACCTTGTGCTTCTCCCTACTACTCCCGATACAGACCACACAGGCTGGCAATGCAAGATTACCATTCTACAATTCTGTTCAGTTTCTCAACCTCATGAGCGGCTTAGCTCCATCCATAACATAGCTGGGGTGTTTAGTCGAGGAGAGGTATAACTGTCGCCCAAGGACCTAGGTCTAGGTCCTCAGCTCTGATCCATATCCACTGATCACATACAATGTGACAAGTCCCACTTTTCAGACCAATTACCAATCTTCGTGGCATGGATGAGATCTATATTGGAGACAATGTGGTAGGTCTTCGGGAGGCCCATAATCATGGTAGTGTATTATTATTATTTTCTTCAAGTTCTGCCATGGTCTTCGAATGCTTCTGGAGTCACTTGATGTTTTAGGGTGTCTGCCTAATTTCCTCCGAGTCCACAATTGAATGATGGGGGTCTGTCGAGGCAACGAAGTCGTTGCTGCCTGACAATTCATTGGAGAAAATGTCCTCCCCACCCCTCACCGCCTTCTGCCACCGCCAAACCTTCCTTCCTATTTTCCCGACCGCTCTCCTGACCGCCCTCCCACTTCGATTCTGCCACTGTCGAAATCGCCGTCACCACCGTATTCTGCCGGTTTTGCCGTGAAATTCGAACAATGTGTGAGGAATTCAATGTTCACCTTCGCCATCGCATCCTTATTCACCTCTGTCCCACTTCTTCAACTGCACTTGGTCCAATTCCTCGTCCTCCAACTCCCATTCCTCCTCATCTTCTCCCCACCCCGTCTCCTCCTTCACCCAGTTCTCCTGTTCGTCTTCATACTCCAACTCCAAGTCCTCTGAAACTTCACAAATATTTCCCTGCAAGTGATTCACCTGAGGATTCTACCTCTGAGTCTCCTCAGACTGTCTGCAGTGTATCTGCTCCTGAAAAGCCTACTCTTCCTGTCTACTCTGTTCCTCTCGATCCTGCCCTTCCTGTACCTGACCCTGATTTTCTTTCCTCTCCCATCTATCCTGTTGTTACTCTTTACCCCAGTCCTTCTACTTCT
The DNA here is from genome assembly GCF_028826965.1 of Penicillium alfredii. Classification (NCBI taxonomy): domain Eukaryota; kingdom Fungi; phylum Ascomycota; class Eurotiomycetes; order Eurotiales; family Aspergillaceae; genus Penicillium; species Penicillium alfredii. The sequence continues at coordinate 4,041,945 of NW_026622706.1, read as the reverse complement.
CTTGAAAACACTCTTTCTGCTCACTGTGTTTCTCCTCTCGACCCTGCTATTCCTGCACCTGATCCTAAATTTCCTTCCTCTCCTGACTCTGCTGTTCCTCTTGCTGTTCCTCCAAATCAACCTGCCCCAGTGCAAGTTGTACAGCCTATGACAGAGGAAAATAATCCTGCCATGCCTTTCTCTCACATTCACGCTTTGTTGGGGAGTGCCCTTTGGGACCCTGAGATGCTCACGGACCAGCACCTTGAGATGTTCCGGGAGCAAATGCGCCAATTTGAGGTGCAGAGTCTTGAGGAAATCCTCAGCCCTGTCCAGGTTCCTATTGGAAGCGTCATCCACCAGAAGGTTCCTGATCATTGGGGCGTTGTCAAGATTAGCAATGTGAGTCGAGCCTCTTTGCCTTTGATCAAAATACATGATTTGATTTGAACCCACTGACTCTTTCTCAGATCCCCTACACTGTCACCCGCCAGGAAGTGCACCATTTCCTTGGCCGCTCCGCTGGCCTCATCTCGCCGCCGGAGGGAACCCCCGTTCACATCATAATGGAACGCTCAACTGGCAAGACCATGGACTGCTACGTTGAGTTTGTCACGCTCAATGATGCCAGGGATACCGTCACCCGCATCAACCGATCTGCTGAGTATGGACGCCTTCCTCGCATGGGCAGTCGCCATGTTGAGGTCACTTTGAGCAGCCAGGATGAGCTGATGCAGGCGCTGTTTCCTCGGGCCAAGTGCATCAAGTGGGTGAATGGAAAGCCCCTTGAACAGGAGAACACCGACTGGTGGTCGACTGGATTCAATGGGTTCCTGACAGACGAGGAGCTCTTCTGTGTCTTCCACCACGCGGAAGCGCCCCAGCGCGTAAGTTCATTCTGATAGTCACTTTGATCTTTACTTTTTCTCATCGCCTTCTTAGAGCCCTTTTGCAGTCAAGGTCCCCCAGCGGACTTATGAATCCATGATCAGCACGATCTGGAAGGTAAGATAAAGCTTTTTCTTTTGTTTCTTCTGTTCTTCTTTGCCTTTCATTTTTTTTGTGCGGGTTGCTTATTTCTTTATTTCTTTCTTGTTCCACTTTACAGTTCCCTTGGTTTGCTACAGACATGTACACTGTCCATGCCTACAAGGAGCTGTTCCTTACTCTTCGTGGCATGATCATGATTCTTAAGGATCGCATTCGGCGGAGAAATACCGTCGGCCTTGATCAGCGGTTGCTCTTTGAGCTTGTCAATGCGGGCGTGAACTGCCCTGCTTTCAACCCTCGCATGAAGTACTGCTTCGCCTACCTTGCCGATGACCTTACTGTGTTGTCTCATTTGCCCGAGAACTACGTGCTGTACTTCCCTTTCGACACCCTGACCTGGCTCCCGGGATACAACTTGACGACCCTGAAGGTATGGACTCCCCGCCTCTTCTTTGGGACTAATTATCTAACAATGACATGCATCTAGTTCTATGCGCACCTCATTGGTCATGGACGCACCTCCCACACTGAGCGTGAGGGATTGATCAATGAGTACAAGGATATGCGTTTGCTACGTATCTATGGCACCTGGTGGTTTGAATGGTTGTCGGAGCGCGAAACGACCCTGCAGTACTGTGATGCTGTTCACTATGAGAGTCGTGTCATGCGTGAGCTCATCATCACGGGGTACAATAACCTTCTGGATACCAAGTCCAGCCCTTCGTCTATTGGCACTGCCCCTAAGTCGCCCTCTGATACTTCTGTCAAGTCGCCGGACAGCCAGAAGACGGTTCGCCCAAACAAGGCTCAAGTCACTTCCCGGGGACCCAATGTTCCTCTTCCTTCTGAAGGTGCTCTTGTTCAGATGCGCCAGGCCACTGATAGCTTCCTGATGCCTCCTCCCCCGGCTCCTCAAACCCCCAGCCAGGGCACCAACCCCTATGTTAACCACCCTGTCATTCCTCACACTACTAACCGTGGACCCATGGGGATGGTGACTCAGTCGGCCTCTCGCCGCAACAATGAGCTGATGCTTACTCACTACGTGCCGCACAGCAGTTCGCATGGAATCCGTTCTTTCTCTGTCCCATGGGCTCCCTCTGTGGTGCCTTCGACTCCAGCTAACCGCCAGAATCCCCGCTCCATCACCGGCTTTGGCACTCCTGGTCGCCACACCACCTACGAGGGTATGGGCTCTGCTCCTGGGCCTACTCCCGGGCCTACCACTTCCACTCCTCAGATCAACCAGTCTCAGGAAATTCAGAGTCAGATCTACTGGTCCCAGATTAACCAAACTCAGAACAACCGCCCCTCGTACCCTTTCCCTTTTGGGCGGCAGACTCGCCGTGATGGCTCCACCTTCAACCGCCGCAACGAGTCCTAGTTGACTCTGTTCTTTTCTTTTTTCTATTTTCTTCTGTTCCATTTGCACAGCGCCGGTGTTTTGCATAGCGTCGGATATGTCCATGACACATACATACACGTATCATTTTGCATCATTTTGCATCATTTTGCATGCATTTTGCATGCATTTTGATGATATTTATGGGGGATGCATTCATGGATGATGCAGTTACGACATGACATAATGGTGACACGACACGACACAAGACAACACAATGATCTTTATTTTCTTTTCTCCAACTTCACTTCCTTGCCGTCATTTTGCTTTCACTTGAATGCATTTTTGATGCGGCTTACAGGTGACGCAGATACGACATGATGATTTTCTTTTCTTCGACATAGCTATCATTGTGCTTCTTCTTGAGTGCATTTTGATGGGTCCAAAATGGTGATGCAACGACTGATCTGTTTTCTTTCTTGACCATCATTTTTGCTTCTTTTTTGAATGCATGTGATGGGGCCAAAAATGGGGATGCAGTGACGAGATGATGATTTGTTCTTTTGTTCTTTTGTTCTCTTGCATCTGAGCAATGGCTTCGGTGGCACAAACCTCGACTATTCCGAGTTTGGTAACAAATGCGGACAAGTACAAGGCCTTAGCTGACTGATGCTGACCTGGCTATGCTGGCAATGGTTCCTTTGTGAGTTCTTGCTAGGGTGATCGGGACGGCGACAGATGGCTCATGGATCCCTGGAACGATGGCATCGGACACCTTATGATTGAAACCCTGAAGTAGTTGCTCCAAAAATATTAAAAAAAAAAGGTTCGATTGTCATGTTTCTTTTCTTCCTTTGTAGGCCTCTTTCTGTCTAGAAAGTTGCATGTAGATGCAACCATGCAGCTGTTGGGCAGGAGAATCTGGCACGGAAGATCATGATAGTTTTAGAACGTATTGATACATTGCTCATTCGGCATCTGCCAGTCCTTCCAGAGTGGCTTCATCTTCAGCAGATTCAGCAATTTTCTGCTCGTCCAAGAGTTTCTTTCTCATCAACCCTTCAGCCCGTTTCCTCTCCTTCCGCGCGATAGGATCCTCCCATCCCGGTGGCCTCGATTTTGTTCTCCCTTTTGCAGTCCCTGGAGTCCCATCTGGGGAATACATCTCCATAACACCAGCGCAAAACCGTTCTCTCCGATCAGCGTTGACGGCAAACCTTTCATTGGACATAGCAACGAGCATCTCGAGATACTCCTCAGTCACCAGGCTGCGAATGACTGGCTCGGAAGCAGAATCATGTTCGTCGCAGTACCCGATCACCGACTCGAGTGACAGGCCAGATGAGCGCACAGCGACAATCGGGCTGGGGCCCTCGTCGCCTTCCAAACAGCGGAGACTCTGCAGGCCGCTTTCGCGAAAGCCCGAGGCGGATGCTGCCGACAGCACCGGCTGGGCGTGGCTCAGCGTGGCTGCCATGATATGGAGGATCTGGATCAAGACGTGTAAGTCGGGCGGGATATTTCTTTGATGGTTTGCGCATGGGGGGTTCCTCTTTTGTTTTTCGATTTGCAGAACGAGATAACTTGACAACCAAATATTGAATTTGTACTGCAGAACAAAGAACACATCTTCAACAGCAACCCAACGATATGCATGCACCTACCAACGGCTCAAAATGGAAGCGGACCAGCCGCAGCGAGGCATTTTCTCCAGCAAGCTTAGGTGGCTTGCCGTCGCCAGGAACCATCCCAAACAAATCATGGAGCGACTTCTGTACGGTTGCGTCATGGGTCTCGGGTTGGCTCAAAGGCTCGTGAGACACATACAACCACCGCCCGGCACCTTTGCCACCAGAGGGGGCAAACTGTCTTTGAGTCTCCTGAGACGGTTCTGGAGACTTCTTGCGGCCTTCTAGGAAGACACTGACACGGCCCGCGCAACTGCTGGTGGTTACTAGACCGGGGAGGCCATTGAGGTCCCGGATCAAGTCGCGGATGCCCTCGTCTACACATCCCTTGGGCGAGAGGTCTGTATACTCTGTGTCTGGCACAGACAGCTCCTCCAGGATCTTGATCTTGCGCCACTGAAAGGCCGCCGGGAGATGTCCCGCACTGAGGTCGGAGCTCATTTGCAGTTGGCGAGACAGGGCGGACCCAAGGTGTGTTCTGTTTTCTTTCGCGCTGCTCAGACAGTCCCGCAGAGGATCATTTTGGTTTTATGCTCTCCAAGAGATCTTGAAATTCTGGTGGAAGGCGATCCAAAGAGACATGAAGAAGGGGGGCGGCAAAAAAAAGAGTTTCGGGACCGCACTAAAAGCGGAGCCAGGCACATCCAGGATTCTTTCGTAATTCCGCAGCTCCAGCGCCGGTTGACATATAAGGCATGCCCCGGCCCCTGTGCTCGGTGATTTTGTTAAAACTTCCAAAATCCACGCGGGTGCTCTTCAGTTCTCGCATTATTGTCACTTGCCAGCCTATTCTGAGTGCGAATCTGGGGGAATTTCTGCTGGTGCGATTCAGCGGGAAACACAAACCAGCGCAAACAGAACAAAACAGGGCGAAGAGAGAAAGAAGAAAGCCTATCGACTACCGAATAGCTACGAGAAGTAAACCCCTTGGATACAACATTATCAACGGTGGAATTGTTTAATTTCTACAATGCCCCGACAAGCGTCTCGGGCCGCTCCCGTGCAGGCGGCTGCGGCGCCAAAACGACGCGCTTCAGCCAGGCTATCGGCCGTCTCGGAGGCGGAGGTCAAGCGAGTCAAATCCAACACCGACTTGTCCGGCAACGCGAAAACCACGGCCAAAAAGAGCAAGTATTTCGAGCCTGGGAGCTCTGCTGAGCCCGGAGGAACTTCTGGGTCGGCGTACGAGGAAGACAATGGCTCGTCCTCGGGGCACGACTCCGAGCCCGAAGAGATTTCTGGCAGCGAGGATGACCCCAAGAAGAAGTCTGGTGCAAAGGGAAAGCAGGGGACCAGCACCGGGCGCGAGAGTGACTCCTTGAAAGGAAAAGAACTCTGGCGCGAGGGCGTTCGCACGGGCTTGGGACCTGGGAAGGAAGTGTTTATTCCGAAGCCCAAGCAACGCGAGGCAGGGAACGTCCCCTATCAGGATGAGACGCTGCATCCCAATACCAGACTGTTCTTGATGGACCTGGCGAACAACAACGAGCGAGAATGGCTCAAAGGTGAGAATCATGGCAAGACTGCCCAGGTGGTGGTACCAAGCTGACAGAAACACAGCGCACGATGCGGATTACCGCACGGCCAAGAAAGATTTCGAAACTTTTGTCGAAACGCTCACGCCAAAGATCGCTGACATAGACAGCACGATTCCCGAGCTGCCGACCAAGGATCTGGTAGGCATGCAAACATTGGCTTTATTTCTGACCGATGTTAATCACCATCTCATGTCAGATATTTCGCATCCACAGGGATGTTCGGTTCAGCAAGAACCCTCTGCCATACAAGGTATTTCAGCGCCAACCAAACCTCTGCGAAGCAGTTGATGGAGTTTCCGACCATGCTGACGGCTAATAGATTCATTTCTCAGCTGCGTGGTGAGTGTCGATGACGCTCGATGAGCCTCGATGACCCAAGAAGAAGCCCACTGAAACCGATGCAGGTCTCGGACCGGCAAGAAGGGTCCTTACGCTGCGTACTATGTCCATTTCCAACCGGGCTCATCGTTTGTCGGTAGGTAACACTCGGTGGAAAAGACCCGACAATCACCGGTTGTTCTCTGACCAGAGGGGACTAATTTTTTCTCGCTGGGTATAGGCTGCGGCCTCTGGCATCCGGAGGCTGATCCCCTCGCGCTGCTTCGAGAGGACATCGATGAGAATGCGCATCGCTGGAAGGAAGTGCTCCGGGCGCCGGACATGCGCCGCGAGTTTCTGAACGGTGTATCAGACGATGATGACGCGGTCGTGAAAGCCTTCACTCATCACAACAGGGAATCTGCGCTCAAGATCAAACCCAAGGTAAGAAGAAGTGGTTCTTTTGTGTATTGTCCCCACAGCCCCAGTTGACAATGTCCCGTACTGTGCCATTCGGCCTGATTCTGTGGTTTTTTCCTCTTCCTATGCGTTCCCTGTGTTAGCCACACCTTGTTCCCTGCCCCTGGTGGGCTCAAGGGGCTCGAAGGGGGGTTGTCGCAGAATGCGTCGAGGCCATACTGTCTCCCGATCGGGGCTGGCCGTTGAAACGGATCATGCTTTCAGTTCGAAAGGGAATGACAAGAACCTCAAGGCATAAGCATGCGTCCATGAGATCCGCGGAAAAGCCGCTGCGTTCCCGGCTGTGGGAGGTGCAGTGGGCACGCTGAACCCGACTCGCCGGGGCGCAGTTTGAGAGCTAACCGTGCCGAGACCCTTGCACATGACATCAAGGGCTCGATTGAATCAGCGTTCACCAGGGCAAGTTCATTGTCCCTTGGAAAATGGCCATCAAGTCTCGGGGGCCGAAGAACACGAACACACACCAGGGGGGAGCCGTGGTAGCCCAATTTTTCTTCCCGACCCCTACACATCCTTGGATAAGTGATCCTTGGATTCGGGACCGAAATACGTTTATTGAGGGACTCCTTTTTTTTTCCCAATTTTTCTTTTTTCTTTTTTCTTTTTCATTTTTGTTTGAGACGCCGTCTATTTTGGTTCCATGGTTCACTCCGGCGCCAGTCTCCACGTCCTTCCAAGCCTTCTTCCGCCCCCGACACGCTACACATGCTTACAAAAGGGAAAATAACGTGGGAAACAGGGATACGAAGTCGACAATGAGAACATCCAGTTGCTGCGACTGCGCAGTTTCACCATTGGCCGGCCGATAGCAGACGATGACCTCACGGGCGCTGATGCACAGGACCGGATCGCGCATATGGTTGGGGTCATGGAGCCGTTCGTAAGCTGTCACGCCCCCTCCTCTTCCTGTCTGTCTTGGGGCTCTCTTTGTCCCAAAGCCCTCTTGCCCAATCCACCCCCCATTTTGCCCCTCTTGACTAGTCTGGTTCCCCTTCCAAGCTAATCACTTGGGTGGTCCCCTTTTTTATCCCCCCGCTGTCGAATCAGCGCTGGCTGATGGTCACACTCGGCCGTCGGATGTTTTTTTTCTCACCCCCTCCTTACGGGGTTGGCTTGTTGACCGCTTCTTGGTGTAGGTGACGTATCTCAACAGTGTGGTTATGCCCGATCAATGATATGCGTCCGAGAGGGGGGATTTGGCGACTGGGCATCAAGAGTTTTAAGCTCCAGAGACTTGGCTCCGAGGGCGCGGAGATCTGTCATTTTCTTTTAGGGTTATCTGTTTCATGTTGATTTGCACGTTGTTTCGTTGGTCCGGATGCTGTCCTACGCAATTAAAACCCCGGCGACGAGGGTTACCTCTCGATCTGCACATGGCCTCTTTTGGTCAATTACTGCATTTCCCGGATCCCCATTCTGCTGCATACAGGAAAGAGTACAGGAAAGGGGGGGCGCAAGAATGAAGTGTCGTTGCACTCCCGTCACCTCTAGATGTGGGAATCCGACTAGTGCCCTGCATAGGGATCGAGGGACAGCATTGAGAAGAGATGATTAGACGAGCGTAATTGAATAGAGTTTTTTCTTTTCTTTTTTTCCTTTTTTTCCGGAATTCAAAGATTCCTCAGCATGCAGTTCTAGTAGACCGTGTCCTACGTTGGAGGCCGCGGGGAAAGACAAAACTAATACGAATTACCCGTTTACCCTACCACCAGCACTTCTATATACTCTAGGGCTATGATCAGTTCTACTACAACTACAACCACTATTACTACAACATAATAATAATATAGTAATGAATGTATTTAGTAAAGGGCAATTTAACGACATTCTGCAAACAACCCTGTGACGCGCAGGCCCGTCGCCACAGCCCGCCCGCGCCGCGTTCGGCCCGTGGTCGGGCATGCCCGCTGAACGATCCCTGGGAACTCGGCCTGTGGCGCGGGTGGATGCGTCTCCGCCGTTCCCAGACTTGCGACAAGAAAAGAGAGGGAGACGGAGATGAGATAGAGAGCACCTTCCTCCTCTGGAAACGGAGCGGGCCCTGCCTCTCCGTCCGTGCCGGTGGTACATTTCCAATTTTTTTTCTTTTTCTTTTTCTTTTTTTTCTTTTATGTTTTGCGCTTCTTGGTTCCTGGGTGTGGCTGTGAAGGATTGTGGGTTGTCTCTCTTCTTCCTTCTCGGTTGCCCTAAAGAGGATTGTGATTCGGGGACCAAAAGATCACAAAAAAGTAATAAAAACGTGGTCGGTCTATTTTTATATTCTAAACCATTGTCTTGTGGGCTATTATAGGTGGCTATAATGTGTTAGCGTGTTTGTTGGGGCTGCTTGTAGCAACCGGTTGCGGTGGGCCCGATGTGGACTCGGAAGTATACGTCGTGGCGAATACAGTTTTCTACAGTAGCTTGCGTAGATACAATTTTATGCTTTGAATACTACTGCATCTCTATGCTGTTTTAAGATAATTGTGTTTGGTATGTCCGTGTCTCAACAGCATCATAATGATAGTATGGGCGATCTGATATCAGATCATCTTCGGTTGACTTACGAATCAACAGGCCCACCTTCTGTATAGAAGAGTAGAATTCCAAAGAATAGAATGCTACAACCCTTTAATCAAGATGTATACTCAGAAACAGGATTCTTAATACTTTTTTTTCATCAATCAATATGTAGAGAATGCCGAGTGTGATAGCTAGTAAGTAAAAACTTACTAGTGGATCCAACTAGGCGATCGCTAGAATCCGTCGAGGCATGTGAAAATACCAGCATCAGAAAGCGTTGCACCAATAGAATCCAACGAAGAGTAAAAGTAAAAAAATATCCCTGCCGCAGATGAGCCGATCCCGTGACACCGTTAGGTTCGAGATGCCGGTGCCCTACGGCCCCAAAGGAGCAGCGGTCAGACTGAAACGAATGGTGTCAAGTCTGGGTATCGGCTGTGTGCCCTTGTGACACCTTATTTATGATGATAATTGATACTATGATTTTATTTTATTTTAATTAATTTAACAATTACTTTCTTTCTTATGATTATCTTTACCTTAAAGTACTGGGCACAAATCAGGCTGTCAGGCCTCCTCCGAACTCTGGTTGGGATCAGCACAGCCACGTTCCGCACGCAGAATGTCTTGGATTTATTCTTTTTTTTTTCCTTTTAAAATCTATATTTTAATTCTCGATTTATGATTCGATCACTTAATGACATCAAGAAAATCATAATAAATCAAAATCCATAATCCAATAGTCTATGTTCCCGTGACCGACAGGGCATGCGGGCTGCGTCTATTAGTGCCCGACGGGCTCCATCCCTGATAGACGCGCTCCCGTGTGGGTAACCAGGAAAGGGGCCGAAAAATGATGATTTCATTTTAATTTTAATCTTGATGTGATCTCTCTGGAATTCCTTAAAAATGGATATAATATAAAATAACAATCGAAGAATAAAAAAAAATTAATAAAAAATAAATAAAAAATAAAAATTCTGTAACGGAACGTCGCAGCCTGGAACATGACCGGTCGGGCTGCAGTCGGGTCCCCAAGCCCCCCAGCGCTCAGTCCCTCTTCCAGGAGCGCCTGGTTTTGGGTCCAACTAGCGCGTCCCCAGGACACACAGCATCGAGTGGCCAGCAGCTTTGGATCGGGTGGGTCCTCGTCTGGAGAGTCCGGAGAATCCATGTCTGGTTCCTGCTGGAACCAGCTGAACCCAAGTGGAGAGAGAGAGAAAAAAAAAAAAAAAAGAGGGCCGGAAAGACGCGGCATTGCAGGCGATTGGGTTGAAAACGTGGCAAAATACTGACCTACCCAGGTAGGTGGGAGAAAGAGAGAAGGATTTACAAAATGATGAAGAGTCCGCGTACTCCGTCGAGGTGAACATGGTAGATGAGCAATCAATTTAGAAAATAGAGAAAATAAATTTATGATTTATTAGTTATTTTTTTTTATACATAATATCATAATAATAATAATAATATAATATCATATTTCAGTGCCAGATGGCACACCTGCATGAGATCGGCGGGAAGGCCGGAGCGGCCCGTGGGACGAGTACCCCGAGACAAAGTCCAGTGGGTTTACCATACGCGTAATGGGTATAAGGACCTCGGTAATGAGGGTTAGGGTGGAATGCTCTTGTGTTATTCCTTAGGGTATTTGATGACGATGATTATTAGTATTATCAGTATGAGTATTATTTTTTAAAATAATAGTAATATAATAATAGATCACAAGATAGATTTATACCATGAGAGAAACATCTATAACGTGGGAGGACAAGGGAAGTCCTGTCACCACAGCGCTAATGCAGGTTTCCTGGGCTCCTGATGGGCGGTCCGGTTCCAGTGCTACAGCCCTGGGAACGTAACTCCACCTCCGCTCTCGTCACCCGACATATGCGGTGGCGACGCTCTCAGCTGCAGTCTCATTGCCACACCGCCTGTCAGCTGCAGTAGTGTGCCCTGTACGCCGATGCTCTCGGTAGTCCCAGCAAACAGATTGGGTTCCCGCGCCCCGACCCGTGCCCGGTTGCAATTTTTTTTATAGTTCTCATTATTCTCGTCTACTACCTAATACCTGAGGAATGTCGCAATAGACACAGATAACAGTATCAGTCATATAAGTGAAGTATAGTAAGTATAATACAAATAGACTCAATACCATACCGTACTGGATCCGGTTCAGCTGGTCCCCCGTCCATGTCTATGGGTCGCTGGCGCCGCTTTAGCCCGCGCTCCACCGGCTCTAAAAAATCTACTTTCTCCAATCACAAAATTCCATTATCCTTTTTTTTTCTCCCTCCGATCTGACAAGTTCTCTGTTTGTTGGACTCTCTTTTCTTTTCTTTTCCTCATTTTCTCATTTCCTCATTTTCTCAATTTTTTTTTCCCAGAATTCCTATCGCTATCTCTCGGTGGGGGGGACATCTGCTCACGTCATAGTCGCCGAGGCCCTTTTTTTTTTTTTTTTCTATTCTACTTTTCTTTTCTTTTTCTAAATTAGAACTGCATCGTTCTTTTGCTTTTTCTTTTGCTTTTTTCTTTCTTTTTTTCTTTCTTTTTTTCTTTCCCCCTTGACCGCGCGATGCTGACGCTGTCCCGTGTGATTGCCATCCTCCCCCTTTCATAACTCGACGTCACATCCCTGCATCTTTTTTTTTTGACTCATCTCGCCTTCTCTCCTTTTTCCTTTTTTTCTTTTCCTTTTTTCCTTTTTCTTTTTAAAGCCAAATGTCCAACCATCCTCCCGACTACGACCCTAATCGACAGGGCCCGTATCCACCTCAGTGGAACAGCCAGGACGATCCTGCGCCTTATCCAGTATATTCCCCAGCTTCCGGATGGCTTGCGTCGCGCTGACATCTTTTCTTTTTAGTACCCGCCGGCCTCCTACCCTCCGGACCACGATCGTGCCTACCCATATCCGCCCCCGTCGCAATACCCTCCATCCAGCATGGCTGCTATTCATCCACATGCCCAAGGGCAAGATCCTTACCGGCTGCCCCCACCTCCCGGGGCCTATCGTCCCGATGTATATGCGCAGCCACCCCCGCAGGTCGTCTATCAGGCTGCCGCTCCTCGTCAGCGAACAGCCATTGCGTGTCGGTATTGTCGGCGACGGAAGGTACGTGCGGCAAGCAATCTTGCGGTATTCGGCGCAGCGCAAAAGAGAGTAGGAGACTAACCATACCGGGGTGGTTTTAGATTCGGTGCTCGGGTTTTGAGAGCTCTCAGGATGGACGCTGCAGCAACTGTATTCGCTTCAACCAGGAGTGCATGTTCACCCCAGTCTCGTCGCAAGCGCAAGCCTTCGTCCCCGCGCATGCCGCCTACCCCCATCTGCGAAGTACGCAGACCCCCGGCCGCCCTGGAAATGTGACCCTCTACGGTGCTCATGGACAGCCGCTGCCCCCTCAGCAGCAGCCCGACCCAACCTTGCCGCCGCCTCAAGGGATGTATCAGCCTCCATACGGCGGGGCTCCGCCCCTTGCGTCGTCCATGCCGGATCCGGTAAGCCCATTCTCTCCCCCTCGGATCTTGGAGGTCTGATCTCATGCGTTTTGGGGTTTCTTGCAGAGGCACGGTGGCCGCCGAGGCTCGGGCTCGGGCTTCGAGTACCCTGACCCAACCAATCTGGCGCCTGTGACGCCCGCCGGATCTGCCCCCGGGTACCAGACGCACACCGCTCCGAGCCCCTACTACCCTCCCCATGATCAGCGCACCTCGCCGCAGTCCGCCTACGCGTACGATGCTCGCCACTCCTCTTCCCCCCACAGCTCGCCCTACCCGCCTATGCAGCCGCCGCAGGGTGGTGTGACGCCGCCGCCGACGTCGACGCCTGGTGGCTCGGGTCGCGGAGGATTGAATGTGCGCGACATGTTGAATCCCGGCGACTCCCACGGCCGCTCTAGCACAGATAGCGACATGCTCAATGCGCTCAATCGCCGCGGTCTTAACCAGTAATCTCCGTGTCTCGAATTTGAAGATGCGGGGGAACAAAGACCGGGTGGAGGATGCGCTGTGAGTGTTCTGAGGCAGGTGGAATGGCGTGTGCTGGCCACACGGTGGGAGTGCCCTGTGCGTGGAATGTTGGTATGTGACGGAATTGTGCTCTAATCGAGCAGCGATTGTGAGACCTGCTCTTCCCCACGTGAAAGTTCTCTTGAACGGCCACTTTTTTTTTGGTGATCCCATGGATTTCTCTTTCTGTGGCGCTTGAATCGCTAGAGGCAATTACGGAAACTATCGCATCCAGCTGGACGGGGCGCAACCTGAGACCTGCCGAAGACCATTGTGCTGCTTTGATCCGACATGAAAACCACGAATACGCGGACCACGAGCTTTATGAGCCGCACGAACTTGACCCCCGAGATCGCCAGACTCGTCATTTCTGGCATCGGCATACGATTTTTTTTTTTTTTTTTCAATTCTCATCGCCTTTGATATTGGATTAATCGCGGTGGGTTCCGAGATCTGGCTGCGTAAGGGGCATTTGTTTTTGTCTTTCGCTCTGTTCTGGACATTTGCTACGGTAGGGAATGCACAGACGAGTTCGCTTTGTCTCGATCAGTGTGTCCCCGGAGAAGAGTCCTGGATACGGACGGACAGATGTTCAATATCCCCTCCAGCACCCTTGCGGCCCTCCGCTTTCTACACTTTATACTCATACTTTTCATGTCTTGGGTGGTGACATCCTGCATGGGACACCCATATCTGCACGACTTTTGTTCAACATTCGGGCGGTTGTTTCAAATCTTTTCGTTTCTTTCGCTGTGTTTCGTCTTGTTCCCATCATTGCGCTCTCTTCTGTGTTTGTGATTTTTGTTTTTATCGGGAAGGCTATCTGAATTTTGCTTTTCATGGGCTTTGTTTTCGAGGGTTTCGAGGGTTTTCGAGGGTTTCTAGGGTATTCTAGGGTATTCTGGTTTCTGCTTGTTTTTATTTTTTTGGCCTACACACGCGACAAAACACGGTTGGCTATTGTCCTTTTTCTTTTTCCTTGTGTCTTGTCTCTTTCTCTTTTATCTTATTTGGTCATGTCTTTTTTTTTTCCGTCATGTCTGTTATATCCGGGAGGCTGTCTGATCACTCTTTGTTGTCCTTGCATGTTTTCCATTCTTCTACCTGTCTCTAAGCGGCCCTATGAGCAAATTCCATGGTGGCGATCCTTGAGGTTTTTCATTCTCGAGTGATTTGCCCTTATTCTTGATCTTGTTTTTGATCTGTCAATTCTGTTATGGATTTTTCGTAGGGCTAGTTCGTGGTAGTATATCTCTGGGCCATAGCCATCTTAGTTCTGTTATTCCAAGCTACCTTTTTCTTGCGGTTTCAAAGTATGCCAAGTGCTGATACTAGTGCCAACCCTAGATAAGCTCGGGAAACCTTAACAGGGGTCATAGCAGCTAGACAAGTGCTATCTGGATATTAGGTGCGTTGATCACTGCTCCAGTAAACTTGGAACTAGGATGCTTATCACACCTGGGAATCATGGGACTATATTCTTTTTTAATGACTTACTTGGCTGATATCTTTTCTCTTGCATGTCTGTTCAATGTATACATGATCCAAATGTCCAGGAAGAATCCTCGGGGACTAACTAGTACGTAGGTACCCGGAAAGTAGATGTTACCGAAAGGCAGAGACACGTGATATGCCCTAACTGACCTACTCATTTTTAGGTACTCATAGACACAACGATCAAGTCCAAGAAGGTAATGACTAGCACTCACTCATCAGGGTCTATTCAGAGTGGCGATGGTAGAGGTTTTCAGAAACCATTCATCAGAATTCAATTAACCAGCTAACACCCACTGAAACTACCACCTGTTCCACCAGAGCAGACCACACCTATCACTCACAGATTCTAGCTAAACGGTTTTGTTTTTGAGGGGGAACGCCACAGAGATTATGGATTATTCCCTGTTTTGGGGAAGATCGACAGTGCGAGTTCGAGGATTGCATCAGGGCAAACAAGAGGAGAAGAAAAAAAAAAGGAAGATCACCAGGCGGAGTGGACCTCGAACCATCAATGGCCTTCTTGAAAAAGAGGAATCCACAAGACAACCCTTTGGTCAACCCACATACAAGCGAAGACAAACTGCAATGACAAGAAAAAGGAAATGAGAAAAGATAGACTGGACAGGGAAGGAGATAAGAGTATCGACACAACGAGTGCCGACGCGCTCGACGGAAAATCTTGGTCGGGTCTGTATGATGCGATGCAAACGAGTGTGATCCATGTTCAAGAGAAAACACATGGAAGATAAAAAGAATGCAATGAATGTGAGGGGTTTGTTTTCTTGCAGGGGCTGGAACGCAGGAATGGTGTTGAGAGCGAATGACTGAAAATTGGGAAGAGAAGTGGGAAGAAATGCTAGATTTGAGGTAGAATAAGAGAGAATCAGTTAGGATTGGGAACGGCGTCCAGAACGCGGGTCATCTTCTTCGCGCGTGCGGGATCTTCAACAACTAAACCGCGGTGCTTCAGCGTCATCTGCACGGTCTCGACGACTTCCTTGAACGACGAGGCAGCACCACGCTCCTGCTTGAATCGGACCAGGCTCAGGTTTGCTTGGCGACCATGCTCGAGGACAGTATAGAACTCTGCTGTGAATTCAACCGCGCGAAGTCGGAGGACTAGAGATAAATTAGTCGGGATTTTCGGGTATGGATCAAAAGACCAAACGTACAGTTGCGTTCACCCACTCGACCGTGAACAACGCTGTTGGTCTTATCCAAGTACACGTTCTCCATGCCGTACTCTCTCCACTCTCGCAGGAGCTTGTACACCTCCTTCCGGCCCTTGACCTTGGAGGTGTTCAAGGCGATAACACGAGTGGCCGGCTTAATCTGGAACACACGAGCGAACCAGTTCTGATTGGCAAGTGAAAGGCGTTTGTTGTTCCTCGAAGGGCTTTGCGGGTCATCGGCCTCAAAGGAGCTCTCGGTGTCAGGGAGGCCTTTGCAGAGAAGATCCGAGTGGCGAGGGTCTTTCGCATGAGGCTTCTCTTGGCCTGCACCTTGATGTCATTAGTCTATATTTTAACAATAAACAGATGTAAAACTCACCCATAATAGGCTGCTGGACGTTGTTGCTCGACTTTTTAGGCATGATCTTTTTCAAGAAATTGCCACCAAATCGCTCCATGGATGATTTCCGGGTTGGTGCCTTCTCTGCCTGTTCAACACGAGGCGAACCAGCGACGTTCACAGGGGGATTGACAACAACGGTGCCATTACTGGGGATGATGGGCTTGGTATCCTTGGGTGGAAGAGAAGGCGGGGTGTCGCACGAATTGGAGCGGTGCTTGAACCATGACCACTTTTTGGCATGGCTACCGCGGGCGTTCTTCTGGGGAGGAGCAGGCGCTTCTTCAATGGGATCCAATCCGCAGGGATGACGCGTTTGGCGAGATCCAGCAGAGAAGGCTCGACTAGATTCCGGTGCATTGCTGCTAAAGACATCTTTGGCATGAGACCGCAGAGCCAGATCAGATTTCTTCTTCCGGATGGTCAATGGCTTCACTTCGTCGAGAGAGCGCAAGGAGCTGTGTGGTACCATGCGGATGGTATTCCTGGCATCACCAAGGGAGGGTCCTGCAGCAAATTTCCTCGGTCTGTATTGGGGCTGTGGGGTAAGTTCGCTAGATCCCCGAGCAGGGCTAGCAAACTCCTCGTTGATCACAGGCAAAGAGGCTTCGTGGGGGATTGACACAAAAGGGTCCGAAATCTGGCTGACGTTCTCTGCCCGGTGTTGGGCTTTATCTTCCTCAATGAGACGGTCTAGATGGCTAATGACGCCTGAGAGATATGCAGGAATGTTGTCGTTTCGACCCTTGCTGTGCTCGACAAGCTTGCGACGGGTCTCCGTCAGCTCCTTGATGCTGTAGGAAGAACGGGTGGTATCCTTTGGAGGTACTGGCATGGCCTTGGGTGCTGGGGCCGGACGACTTTCCGGACTGGCCATAGAAGCGGGAGTCGCCGGGGTCTCGTATCCCGTGCCCGTGCTGGCACTGCGCATGGTTGTAACAGAGCTGCCATTGAAAGCCTCCTCGCAGATCTGGCTGAGCTCGTGAGAGACCTTGCGAGTTTCCTCTTTCCATGTGATGTCGGACTCGCGAACCTTTCTCACCTGGCCAAGACCTTTGGCCCTGCCCCCGTTGCCCCGAACCATTTGTGGTTGGGCTGGAAGTGGCGGGCTGCTGGGCATCGGCAGGTCGTTACCGTCGGCAATAATCTGGAGACTGCAGGTACTGGGCGACCGTTTGAGCTCGGTCTGGGGATTTGGGGTTGGGGTTGTCTTTCTTCTCTTCGGTTTGCCAGTCGTCGATCCATGGGACCGGTTGCGGGCATGGCGGAAGGAAACGTTGCGGCGATAGCTGGTGGACCGAGTCGACAACCCGGGGTGTCGTGAGCTCGAGTGTGGCACCTTGGAGGACTGGAACGATTTCATAGAGCTAGGCTTGTGTTTCCGCTTTTGAAGAATGGTAAACGGCGAGCTAGCCTGCACATCCTCTTCCTCAGGCTCATCCTCCTCTGCAATTGAAGGTGGTGGCTTCACCATGGGCGAAGATTCCTCCTTCTCAGGAACATCCGGTGGAGCTCGATGGATAGTAATTTGGGCGTACTGCGGCTCGGCGGGGGCCCGGTTCTTTGGAGACCGGAACGGGTCGTAGCTCTCGACAGTGTCAGAAGACCTGGGCTCTTGTCTTGAGCTCAATCGACGTGGGAGACCCGTCATAGACGCGGGTTGCGCGGCGCGCCTCGAGCTGCGACCTCTGCGACCTCTTCCTCCAGGGCGAGAAACATGGTGATAATCACTTGCGGAATACTCGAGTGGCTGTCCCTGGTAGTTCTCCAACTGCTCATCCCGGAACCTCAGTAGAGCATTATAGAACATCCGCTCATGGGTCGGTCTGCATTTAGAATTAGCATTGCATATTTCGTGCTGGAACGATCCTGACTGACTCAACACATAGCAGCCTTGTGATAAGAGCATCGGCTTTAACGTCATGCCACAGAGTCTGCAGATTACGTAGAAGATCCAGGTCAATGTCTTGTCGACACGACACTGGCTCTCCGCAATCCCTAACGGACAAGGCCGGGGGTGGACCAATGTAGTAATCGGCCATGGCATTGTGAAGCTTTTCGTACTTTGTCAACAGCGGATGCAACCAAATATCCTGCATGCTAATTCGGTCCTCTGGTCGCTTCTGCAGAATTCGCTGGATGAGGTCCGCCGACTCGTCACTCAACTCGGAAGGAATAATGTAGTCTCCCTTCTTCACCAGCTTCAGGGTGTTTGCAAGATCCCCTCCGTCAAACGGAAGATAGCCAGTCAGCAAAGCGTACAAGATAATACCACAGCTCCACATATCTGCCCTGTCCCCACGGTACTTTCGACCGTAGATAATCTCCGGTGCTGCATAATGAGGGCTTCCACATGACGTGTTCAACCAGTGGCCGGCAGGCTGGAGGGCAGCCATGCCAAAATCAGCAAGCTTGACATTGTGGTTTCCATCCAGCAGAATGTTTTCAGGTTTCAAATCGCGGTGGCAGATGTTGAAGCGATGGCAATAACCCAATCCGGCGATGATCTGGCGGAACAGTCGAACGGCCTCCTCCTCGGGAAGAGGTCCATTGTTTGATACATAGTCGAATAGCTCACCACCCTCGACGTATTCGAGCACAAGATACCTGGTGTTTGGTTTAGCCAATTGCCTATTCAGTCGAGGTTTTTTTGCACCCACAGTTCTCCACGGTTCTCCCACACATCGTACAGGCTGATGACATTGGGGTGTTCGATCAATTTCATGATGACGACCTCTCGCTCGATCCCACAAGGCATTGGTCGCGGGTTGGCACCTGCAAAGTTGCTGACATTCCGATCCATGGCGGCGATACTCTCACTTTGCACCATCGCCGCCGACTTTTTCGAGACAATCTTGATGGCGGCTGTATTTCCGGTAATCGCATGTTTGGCCAGCCGCACACGGCCTGTAGCCCCCTTCCCCAGGGTTCTTCCCAGCTGCCATGGTCCTACATGAGTTTTTCTCTTGCCCTTGTTTGACACGATTGACGCTGCCGACATCATGGAGTTCCGGGCAGAGTCGCTTTGGAGATCTGTCGCCACGGACAATCGCTGGTTCTCCTTGTTATCCCTCGGAGTGGGACTCAGAAGCACCGACATTCTGTCGGGCGTCTTGACCTGGTCTGGCTCATCCACTCTGACGCTTGGTGTTTCGACTCGAGGCGATCTGGCGTGATTGACTCGGCCAGGAGCATCCGTCAACGGTTGACGCCTCCGCTGAGGATCCAGGTCCAGCATCGTATGATCCATTTCCTGGTGTGTTTTCTTGTTACTACAGTGTTTCTTCACGAGCGCATAGATCGTTCTTGTGAGATGAAACAGTTAGTGGATAACTGAGGGTGTCAGCCTACTATCAACATCCATCTTCTACCCAATACTCACAGGATGAGGTCAAATCAGCGGGGAAAGAAAACACTCACTCGCAGAGTTTGTTGAAATGAAAGATGTCGGTAAGGATTGACTCCAGTCTCTGGAAATTAAAGAGTGACAAGGGACTGATTAACACGACATCATCGAACGAGAGGGCGAGAGGGGCGTTGCCTAAGCTGGGAACCACAGCCAGCGAGGTAAGTAGTAGAGAAAATGGGGTCGATGCCTTCCGTTGAGATCGAAGATGACAGGTCAGTTGTGCAGTGGCATGTTGCCATGCTGAGGAATGAGAAAGATTCCTTTCCTGCCCAAACATTGCGGTTGGCATGCAGCTCTTCGCTTTGGACTTGCCTTGTGTCTGCGCTTTGAAGCAAATAAAATGCTATAATTTCTGCCTTTCTTTTATTTCGTCTATGCTTTTTTCTTGTTAATTAATCATTATGATGCTCACCTAGGTACCAACCTTATAACCTCTAGTTATTGTTTGTCAATATTGCATCTACACTTTCTTTATAAACCTACTACGAGCCTTTCTTCAACCAAGTCTTGCATAGAAATTGTCTGATAGATAAAATCTGCCGATCGTAATGTCTTCTCTGTCCCAGCAAGCCAACCCAGCGATGATCCAATTTCGTTTGGGGTCAGATGCCCTGTCGGGTGTGTACATTCCACGCGACGAAGGGGAGGGGATAATCTCCCTCACCACAACTATCGATGTCTCTATCACCTTATCGACATAGAATGCCCCTTCCAAGGGGCGCATTGTCTGCTGGACATTCCCGCCCTGAAGTCCTCATCTAATTATAATCTTGTAGACTGGAAGTGTTTCAAGGGACGTGATTCAAATGGCATCTACGTCTAATCTCAGGTTCAATTAAGTTCACAATAATGAAGTAGTCTGATATCAGTGCTTGAATTCTTATTGCCCTGAAATAGATTTAACCTTCTGAGGTCTTATATCACCTTTCCCCCAAGAATCACCTTTGTGGCCATTTGTAGTCTGAAATGCGGTCGGGTTCGAGAAATTCAACAAGCAATTAGAAAGGAGCAATCAGGAGAAAATTTTTCCTCGCGCTAATGACCTTATCCATGACTTGAATATCCACCATACAGAGACTGCCTAGATTGATTACAGCTGGGGTGATTCATAGATCTAAACCGTTGCAGGATCCGCCAGTTCCCGAGTCAAATCCCGATGCCACTTGGCTGGTCACCGTGTGGACCAATTTAGTTAGGCAGATAGACACTAGACTCGCCTAATGCTGCTCAGAGCTTAGTTTTGCATATCATGTACTTGGAAATGATATATGTATATAGGTAGCCTTGTGACTCAGAAGACCCATTTATATATTTCCACCTCACCAGTACCTGTTTCTCTACCAAACTCCTCTACTCCCATATCTTTTTATTCTAGTGCCTTCGCCCAGTCCTCAACATCCAATTCGACGATGGCTGATCTTAAACCTCCATTCACGGCAGAGACCGCCCACAAAAAGGTCAAGGCCGCGCAGAACATGTGGAATACACAGTAAGTGATTTCCTTGGCAGCGATCCCGGGGTGAGCCATGTGGCCGAGGGAAGGGTTGATTGCTTCATCCCCTGCATTCCTGCGAGCAATGTTTACTCTGCACACGCCCTGGGCTCATGGGCAGCAATGCCTGGTCTGAGATGACTGCGGTCTAGTTTCTTTCTTCCCCCTTTGTTTCTCTCGTGGACTCGGACAGCATGGGGGCGGTCGCGTTGCATATGACGTAGTGATTCTCCATTCTCAGGATTTAACATGCAAAAATAACAGAGACCCTTCTCGAACCGCGCAGGCCTATACCCCGACCTGTATCTGGCGCAATCGCACTTCTTTTTTGGCGGGAACCGACGCCATCATCGAGTTCCTGACAGCCAAGTGGAACCGCGAACGTAGCTACCGCTTGCGCAAAGAGCTATTTGCTTTCCAGGATGACCGCATCGCTGTGCAGTTCTGGTACGAGTTCCAAGATGCCGAGGATGGGCTGCGCTGGAAGCGGTGCTATGGACTCGAGGATTGGACGTTTGATCGCGACACGGGGAAGATGTGCAAGCGAATGATGAGTGGGAATGATGTGCTGGTCGGACCGGATGGTAATGGCGAGGGGCGCTGGTTTGTAGATGGAATTGATGTGAACGAGGTCGCGATTGGTCCGGAGCACTGGTGATGATTTATGAGACTGGATATTGACGCGCTAGTTTGAGATACGGTTGATTCGCCACGAAGATTTCTCATGTTCGATCAGGAATTAATACTGGTGGGAGTTCCATCTGACGAGATTTCTCCTCATAGTGAAATCGAGTCTAGTGGGTGAGAAATTCTATGAAACATATATCCCAACATTCCTTGAAATGTATCAAAGGAAGCGGGGTGATTCGCGTAGTTTCTTGCATGTATATACCTCCAACCGCGCGCCCTCCTTCCTAAACAAAAAAAAAAAAAAAAAAAAAAAAGTAAAGGCAACGAAGAGAAATCTAGGAAAGATGAAAGGTCACATTGCATCCTAGTTATAGTAATGCATAACACCAACGGCTCAACTGTCACGTTGGCTGCCGCATAAAACCCCAGCCTCAGAATCTTCATAAGGCCATAGATTCCGAAACAATTCCCTCTCATCATCATCCTTGCCCAGTGCAACGAAAATGTCTTTGAACTTGCGGCAGTTCTCACGGGCAGCGTTAAAGTCTTGAGGATCAACCATGCCATCCACGGGGAGGACCGCTTGGTCGCGAAACAATGTTAACATGTGCCCTATGCCGTTGATGTTTTCTTGCTCCTTTGCCTGAAGCTGCACGTTCTGGTTGCTAAAGCTGATTGGACATTCCTTGCCCTAGAAGAGCTCCTCCCAATCTGCCACGAGTTCTATAAGAGATTCACGGAGAAAGAAAAGATCGCGATTTTCCTATACTCCAGTCACAAGCCAGGTGGATGATAGAAGCTGCCTGTTGAAGGACTGCCCAGTGTCGAGGCGCGCGCTTGTATACCTGAGCCTCGTAGTATTTGTGGAGAGTTTCACTCTTTAAGTCGGTATCGATTCGCTTCTGTTCGCTCTCACTGAGCCTCTCGAACTCGTCCGGCCTTTGAGGAACAATCCAGCCCTCCCGAATAGGGCCAGGATGCCTACACAGTCTTGGAACACTAGACTGGTAGAAGAGAGGCGCCACGGATGCGAATTGCCAGTCCACAATACGGGTGGTTTGATGAGTGTCTGGATCCACAAAAATGTTGTCTAAGTGGAGATCAGGATGCCATAAAACATTGGTATATCCCGATTCGTTGTCGGTCGGCGCCGGAACAAGGTAGGGAGCCACGTCGATATATTTCTCGAGAAGTGCGAGACCATCATCGGGGAGCTCCTTAATTTGACTAGATCGGTAATAGTTCATTCGAGGAACAGCATGCGATTTGATCCAGGTTATTTCATTGCGTCCCAATCCCGTAACGTATTCACGTGGGGATGTCCCTATACGCAGAAAATTAGCATAGCAGGAGAATGTCGAGATCCGTTTCCTTACGAGGCCCGCGATCTCAAGCCATATCTCTCCTCACCCCGTTCCACAGTTCATTCGAGGTCAAAGGCCCATTTGAATATCGGTTGAGAGCCATAGACGTGACTATGCTACTATGGATCTCTTTAGCGTCCCCGATTAATGATCGTAGGTCATCTTTGAAATAGATGCAGCCATACCTATCGAAGGTGATAGTAGTCAAGGTATTCTCGAGTTCAACCACCTGAGTGATTAATTGGAGCTTCAATTCTCGAGGCCACTGATTCCAGACCGAGCCAAGCCGTACACCGGGTGTTTTTTCCTCGATGACATACTTAGCCTCAACTGGGTTTTTAGCAGCATCGCAAGACTATGTGAGTATTTGAGGACTAGGAACATTGAATATATCACGACGCTAATATTGTTAGAAAATAGCGAATACGAGTTTAACGGAGATCAATCGTCTTACCAGCTCGCGTGTAGCCACCTTAGACGCGACGGTGAAATGTGCAGGCCCGGCGTTTGGGTTAGGGAGCTTCGCAAACACCTCGGACTCGTTATCCATGGTCAAAATAAACGCTTTGTTATGTAAGCCCTCGGAGCATTTGGTGACTTTGGTGCCTATTTTTAATAGGGTTAACTACTGATCTTCTCTAGATGTAGGATCTCAAGCAATAAAACCGTACATGACTAGGCTCCGTTATAGGTATTGATAGGTACCTGGACAAGTTGTTGCAAGTTGAACTTCAAATAGTGATTTGAAAGTTCCTTTTGCTCGTTGAAGCTGGTGTTTCCGTTCAAATGAGCCTTGGTATAAATATCAATAGCAAAGCTGAACTTATAGCCATCGGCGCCTGGTGTATCTGTATAGGTCTTTCTCGGATGTTTTTTCTTCTGCAAAAGAGTTTTTTTTTGTAGTAACTCAATATGGCTCTGTGTTACAAATGGCATGGAGAATCACCTATGCCGATTGGCCTTTCCACGTAGAGCTCAGGATAGTGACAAGGGAGGGTTCTCTTATCCGACTGAAATAATGAGAAAAATCTCATGTTCGCTGCTCGATGGTGGATAAAAGCTGATGAAAAAAATCTGTTATTTGAGGTCCAAGCCGCCCCTAGAAGTTTGCTGAGAGCCATACCAAAGGGTAGACCGGTGATGTGTCGGCAAGTCATCGAATGAATGCTTTCAAGGAGCTTGCGGGAAAACGTATTTCCTCATTGCGTCGTATGAGGAACTTGAGCAAATGGCGATGCAGCCCCGTAATGAGTGCCCAGGAATGCCGTTGATGCCCAATAGGATGTGCATAAGTTACACTTACGAGATCCATATGTGTCTAGACCAGGATCCCTGCATGGACCTCGCCGTGACAGAAATTCTCGACAAAATTACTCCTCGTATCTCTGGGTAGAGTGTCTTCGATCTCAGGGGGCGAGAAGTGGATGTCACCGGATATAGTTGGAGGCACGCTCGTGAAATTGGAGACTGCTGGAGTGAAGATTGCATTGGCTGAGCTAAGCTATGCTAAGGACGTGGCGAACCCGCAAATATTCAAGGAGTACCGAAGCATCCCAGCCATTTCGGATACCACAAGATCCAAGGATCTTGTGCAGTACTGCAAAGATATCGATGCCGAGAACCCGAACGGTCTTCGCGAAGTATACTGGCCGATTGCCGTGCAGCTCAACGAGGAATTCGCCAAGTGGGCCGTGAACTACTTCCACTCGGTCGTGCCACAAATATCCACCGTCTTTGGAGCGGCCTGTTCTTGTATACCAGAGTTTGGGGAGAATGCACTAGGTCTTGACGCTTCCAATGGCCCGGTTCATTTGCTGCAAGTCTCCTGCTGGTGGGAAAATGCCGCGGATGATGGCACCATCTACTAATTCGGCAATGAATTCTGGGAGAAGGTGATTGCCAAGGCGAAGAGCATGGAAGTTCACAATGAGTACATCTATATGAACTACGCCAGCCAGTTTCAAGATGTGATCTCCGGCTACGGCGATGCTAATAAGGCCCGGCTCCGGAAAATTACTTCAAAGTACGATCCCAAGGGTGTTTACCAAAAGTTTCAGCCGGGATACTTTTAAGCTCACCCGTGCGCCTGTGACTGGCTCTTTCTATTGACGGCTAGATATTTGGTCATCCTGCATATACAACACTCTCGTTAGACGTGACCTAAATATGAACCATCTACACAAACGCAACCTTGACAAAACAAGAATATTCAACAATCTCAACAAAGGAAAAACAGAAACCATATTTCTGCCACCATCTATGGATGTAGTTGCTACCCCACGCTCGGGTGCTTATCGTCTCCACATGGCTCCATTCGGGAGGCCTCCCGAGGACTTGGGCTGTAGTACGCCCCTCACACCAACGGGACAAATAAATGGCGGGGTGTGAACGAAAACACAAAGAGGAGTGTGTATACAACTTATCCATATCGAAGAGTTAACAGGAAATTCACAGTCTCATCGTGGTTAACAATGGGCGTTTCCAAATCGGACCCGATCATTATTGTTGGCGGAGGCGCCTTCGGCCTGTCCACAGCCCTTCATCTCTCGCAGAAGGGCTACACCGATCTGTCAGTTTTCGAGAAAGATGACCACATCCCTCCTCGCTACTCGGCAGCCAATGACTTGAACAAGATCGTGCGGGCCGAATATGAAGATCCATTCTACACGGACTTGACCATTGTGAGTATATTATCCCCCATCCTTTTTTGTCAAGCCCAGTGCTAAAGGCTGGAATTGTATAGAAAGCAATGGATGCCTGGAAAACTCCCCTCTTTGCGCCGCATTTCCACCAGACAGGCTTTCTTCACTGTGTATCAGGACAAGCGCCAGAGCAAGCCGCTGAGACCCTAAAGCGATTCCGGGCCTCGGCCGAGCGCAACCCGGCAATTAAACCCCATGTGGTCCCTCTCGAAGGAAGAGAGGATATCCGCCAAGCCTGCTGGCAACTCGACGGCTCCTTGTCAGGGTGGAACGGTTACCTAAACCGCTTCGATGGGTACGCGCATTCCGCGAATGCCCTAGTAGCCGTGTATCGCACAGCACAAGTGGCAGGTGTGCGTTTCTTTTTGGGAGAACAAGGCGCCGTCGACGAAGTGGTGTACGTGAGCACAGCCACCGGCAAGAAGACCGCGGGAGTGCGGACGAAGAACGGCCGGTTCCATCCCTCGGCTCTGGTCATTGTGGCGGCCGGTGCGGGAGCAGGACGCTTGCTGCCTGAGCTTGGCCAGCAGGTCGTGGCCAAGTCGTGGTCTGTTGCGCATGTTCATCTCTCGGACGAAGAGACATCTGCGCTGCGAGGTATTCCGATTGTGTATGCGCGGGACCTGGGGTTCTACTTTGAGCCGGACCCAAAAACAAATCTGCTCAAGCTGTGTCCCATGGGAGGCGGTTATATCAACACGGATGCCAGGACGGGGGTATCGCATGCGCCAGGATCTCTTGCGGATAGCAGCTTCATGCCTGAGCATGACGAGCGAAAGGTCCGGGAACTGCTGGCGCAGACGTTGCCGGCTTTGAAGGATCGCCCACTGGTCAAAAAGTCTCTGTGTTGGTTTGCCGATACCAAAGACTCAGACTTTATCGTGGATTATGTGCCTCAGACTGAGTCGTCGATTGTACTGTTGTCGGGAGACTCGGGCCACGGCTTCAAGATGTTTCCCATTGTGGGGTCTTGGGTCACGAATCTTCTGGAGGGACCCGGCCGCCAGCAGTCTATTGCGCGGTGGAGATGGAAGGGCCCTCAGAAGAGTGAAGAGAAGGCTGACTGGGGAGGTGCGGTGAGCTGGCGTCTTGGGGAGTCGAAAGAATTGAGGGATATACTCCCTGCGAGGGCTTCGAAGCTGTAGATAGAGAAGAATCCCTGCGACTAGCTTGCTAGTATATTTCAAGTATTTTGCACAGCCCTCAGAAGAGCTGAATGGTCTTTTGTTGTCGAAGTTCAACACATCTCCAACTCACAGAACCCTAAGCATTTACTAGCAACGCATCGATGTCGCTTGTCCCAATAAGGGCTTTAAATAAAAACGAACGTTATACGATGAAAACCAACTATTGGTTTGTTGCTTATACTCGCAAGATTATGCGCTTCAAACTTATCGACGAAGCCTCTTCACATCCATACTAAAACTAGGTTGATGCAGAGAAAGCAAAAAGCGCTTTCACCCTCCGAACCACCTCAGATTTCAACGCCCGGTACTCATCACCCGTGCGCGACACAGCATCTCTGTTCTCAATCGCTCGTCGAAGAAGATAAGCCAAACACTCGCCCATACCACCCCAGGTCGAACACTTGTAGACCTCTGGCGACCCATCATGGTCCTTCAACTGCAGTAACGAGAAGCTAACCTCGTCCGACATACCATGCAGCTGAGCAAACCGAACAGGAACAGTAGGTAAGCCTGCGGCAAGACGGTGCTTCTGGAGCTGATGAGCAGCCATGACACTTTGCTTGTTGTGGGTGGCCAGAAACAGGTTCACCGAGGGAAATGCAGTACTGTCCCCAAAGTCACCAATGCGTTGTTTCAATGCACCCTGGGCAATCCCATTATAAGCATCGTCGGTGGCCTCCTTCGTGTCGTGAATTAGACACCGCTCGTCTGAAGCGATATAGGCCCCTCTGACGAGCTTGAGTCCTAATGTAAACCCATCTTTCTGGGATTCTGCAAGGTGTTTGGCAAGGATAGTTGGCGTGCTCTTCAAATAGGCCTGGTAGGTGTTGTAGATCAACGCGTATCCGTCGCGGTTGTACTTGCGCATGAGTTCCAGAGTCAACCGCTGAATACCCCATTGGAAATGCTGGGACTCGGCATCCACGAGGATTCGGACATGGCGGTCTCGACACTTGTTGCATATATCGTCCAGCGCATCCATCATCTGCTGCGGTGGTAATTCTCCGGCTGTAAAGGCTTCAGTAACGGTGGGACCGGCTCCCGTCAATCTAGCAATGAGTCAGTTAACCAAAAACACACAGAAAGCTGAGCATACTTGACGGCCAAATAGTCTTCCCCTTCCAATAGATCAATTGTCTCCAGCGTTCCAATTCGCCACGCTTCAACATTGACACACTGGGCGATATGCGGATCCAAAGACTCGCCCTTTTTCTTGCTTTCCAGCGCAGCAACCCCCAGCCCATGTTGTGTTTTCGTGCGATGGTCAAAGACTGTTTCCTTTGCATATGTCATGATCACGCCGCGGAAGCCCATATCCTTCAATTGCCTGATCGTTGCCTTGGACTCGGTGCCATTCTCGCCGGCACAAAACTGCTCATAGAATGTCTTCTTCAAAATTCCATGAAGAATGCGATTTCGGTCCACGTTTAACAAAAGAGTTTGACGAGGCTTCGTCAAGACCGACATTGCCCAAAGAGACGGCCGAAGTAGAAACGATTTTGATGATATTGTGGCAATGAGAAGTGACCGAAGCAAGACACTGGTGGGGAGAGCGGATAGAGGAGGGAGAGGGGCAATTGGACTGCTCTTTTTAACCTGAGCCTGCAGGGTGGCTACAGACTTCAGCTCGTTTGCGCCTTTCAGGATGCCTCTGGAGCGGACATCGCATCTTGCACCCCGGATTCCCTTTGCCACAGGCGCAGGAGCCCTTCGAAGAAACAGAGAAACCATATCTTTTGCCTAGATTGTCTTGTCTTTGAGTGGCCTATGTGATAGTGAAGAGCAGACCTCCTTTATCCTTCAACCCTATCACCTGTTGTAGATTTGTACTCCTCCCCCCTCTAGACCTCTCGGGGACGCGCCCGAGTGTTATTTCTGGAGAATCATGGGGATAGATGTTGCGGGGTGACTAGACAACAAGCTAGACGCCAGGTGTTCCGTGGACATGCATGAGGGGGTCAATACCGCTGGAATCATTCTCCAACTGGGGAGTGATACTAGTAACGAAATCCAAGCCGATATACAAGAGTGTTACCTATAGGATCTTTCCTCACTAGTATATTTGGAGTAGAATATCAAACCAACAGGCATAGGTATTTATATCTTGTATATAAAACTAGCTGTAGAGGATCACGGAGTCACTATATAATGTTATAGCCTGGCATGAAAAAAAGACCGCAACTCCAGATTCAGAAGACACCCAACCCCGAAGGCAGGGATAATGCGGACACAACGTAGTACTATCGACGAAGGCAGATATCGCTGGGATTGTACAAGCCGATCAGAAAATGGGACACGCTTCTGCCGCGTGTACAAGTCGAGACCCAGCAAGTGGATCGGGGTTGCCACCAGCTGGGTCAAGACCAGAACTGTCAGCTGTGTAATGACAGGCTTTGCTTGAGGATGAGCAGCCGACAGCCGGGGAGCCAGGGTAAAAGACCCAAAAATGGTAACACCATCCCGCACGACAAAGATAGCCGTGGCGGCTCTCAGCACCGCGGGGTTTCGCACGGACGCTGCTTGCATGGCGCTGATCTGGTTCTTTGATGTTGTGGATGGCTTTATTCCATACGCTTGGGCGAAACTCAAGTCTTTCCATACGGCCAGTGGCACGTTGACCAGCGTCGTCGATAGGAATCCAATCGTCCCCACTGCAGACGGCTGCAGTGCCCGGCCAACGGTATCAGCTCCGTTAGCCACGGAATAGGTTGCTGCATAGAGTGTCCACGCGATACCAAATGGACGATGGAAGACAAATGGTGCAGGTCTCTTGAGTGCCACCATTGCGTGGGCGTGCAGGCCCCGGAAAAGCGGTTGGTTGAACGATGACTTCTCCACAATGGCCCTAGAAGTCTGTTAGCAATCCCGCTGGCTTGCCCGAACTAGCACTCACCTATCGATGATGGTCACGGCGGGGGCCACCACCGACGCCGAGATCGTCGCGGCGGCCAAGTCGCCCGCGAGACATCCGAAGCGGGGACGGGTTTGGGGCTCTGAAGTCTCGTGCTGCATAGTGACAGGCCTGCTATGGATAGTAAGATAGCCATGCTGTTTATCTACTGTGCCAAATAGGACGGATCCCCGACGTTGAACCAAACAATGGTATCTTGATGGGGATGATCCGAGTTATCGGCTGGAGCGCCCGAGTCTCCAGTTGTCGCTCTGCTTCACGACAACTGCAATCTCACAATGTGGGATATCTTCATCGGTGACGAGTCCGACATGGGAGGGCAATCCCGGAGGGGGGGGTTCAAGATAAAGCGCAGTCATTTGCCTCGGTTTTCGTGGACAACTCACACCCTTTCACAACCTCCACTGCCATGATCACGGCCACTCTCATGAAACCGCGCCCGGCGCAACCCATCGCAGCTCGTCTGCGCTCAGTTCCTGTTAGATCTTCCACCCAGATTAGGAATAAGGCCACAGCGCCCTTCCGTCTTCCCGATCCCAAAAATGAGCCCAACGTGAGTGATCTGGGAGTTTGCATAGAAAGTATGGCAGCTAACGAAAGCCATGCTAGGCATTGTACACCAGAGGCTCACCAGAGCGTGCGAAGCTTGAGGAGGCGTTGACCAAGCTGCGCTCTCAGCTGCCAGTCCAAAGTTCACTCTACTACAACGGCACAGCTCAGCAGAGCGCCCAATCGTGGGACCAACCACTCCCTGCGGAGCATGCAACCACCTTCACCAATTATCCGCTGGCGACCAAGGAACAAACCAAAACAGCCATCGACTCGGCTCTCCAGGCAAAGAAAGACTGGCAAGAAACACCCTTTATCGACCGAGCCTCGATCTTCCTCAAGGCTGCCGAGCTTATCACCACCAAGTATCGGTACGACTTGATTGCAGCAACCATGTTGGGCCAAGGCAAAAACATTTGGCAAGGAGAGATTGATGCCGCAGCTGAGCTGGCGGATTTCTTTCGCCTAAACTGCAATTATGCTGCTGAAATTTTGGAGAGACAGCCTACTCGTGGCAGCGATGGCATGTGGACGTTAGTATCGGAGATCCATTAAACAAAATACAGAGGCTGACTCACTATATAGGCGCCTGGACTACCGCCCCCTGGAAGGTTTTGTCTACGCCGTCTCTCCGTTCAACTTCACGGCTCTTGGTGGGAATCTGATCTCCGGGCCCGCGTTGATGGGCAACGTGGTGCTGTGGAAGCCCTCTCCCTCCAATGTCTACGCCAGCAGCCTCGTATACAAGATCCTCCAGGAAGCAGGTCTGCCCCCGAATGTGATTCAATTCGTGACAGGCGATCCTGAAACCGTCAACGACGTTGTGCTGTCGCACCACGACTTTGCCGCCTTGAACTTCGTCGGCTCGTCCGACGTCTTCCGTTCGCTGTACAGCCTGATCGGAGAGGGAATTGGAAAGAAAAGATACCGAGAATTCCCGCGAGTAATTGGTGAAACCAGTGGCAAGAACTTCCACTTGATCCACTCCTCGGCCGATATCTCCAGTGCAGTCAGCCACACCATCCGAGGCGCATTCGAGTACCAAGGCCAGAAGTGTTCGGCAACCTCTCGAGTCTATCTCCCCGAGTCTCGAGCAGAGGAGTTCCTTTCAGGGTTGAAGGCAGGTGTCAAGGAGATAACGATGGGAAGCCCGGACAAGGATCTAGAGGCGTTTATGGGCCCTGTGATCCACCGCCGGTCATTCGACAAAATCAAGTCAATTATCGATAGCAGCAACAAAGACCCCTCGCTGAAGCTGCTGGCGGGCGGCACGTATGATGACTCGGTTGGCTTCTATGTGAACCCGACAGTCTACCAGGTCGATTCACCTGAACACCGGCTCTTCAACGAGGAGATTTTCGGGCCCGTGCTGGCGGTTTATGTCTACCCTGATGCGGAGTGGAACTCAACACTAAAGAAAGTGGACGAAGCCGGAGGTAACTTTGCCCTGACTGGCGCCATCTTTGCTCAGGATCGTGGGGCGATCCGCCAGGCTGAGGATACGCTGCGCTACTCGGCGGGAAATTTCTACATCAGTAAGTGCCAATCCGAGGGGATTATCATTCGGTGTAGTTTATCTAACATCTTCATTCCTTTAGACTGCAAGACTACGGCTGCTCTCATCGGCCAGCAATCGTTTGGTGGTAGTCGTGCTAGTGGCACAAACGACAAGGCTGGCAGCTCTGATCTTGTGCGTCGGTTTACTAGCCCGCGGTGTATCAAGGAGGAATTCTTCCCGCAGAATGGGTTCAAGTACCCTAGCAACCACTAGTTGGCGAGGGGGTTTGAAGAGATAAAACTAGTGGATATATTGCTGTGCATGGTTTTTATGCTTAAATAAGTCGATTAATTTCTCGAATAAAACATGCATGTTCAACTGTGGGTGATATTGAGCTTTGGAATTGCCATAGCCATTTACTCAGTTCCACCAGAAAACCACCGATGATTCTGGCTTCGCGCCAACAACATCAATATACAAGTACCTTCGATGATCTTCTCTGAATTATTGTCTTAACATACTTCCTTTTCTCAACTCGTGGCATTCTGATTGCCAAAGAAATGCCATCAAACAGACAATCTATGTAAGCCCTTGCTACCATAAACTTGATTCGTATCGCGACTTGAGCTGGTGATCACGTACCACAATAATCATATTGTTAGCCAGCTTATAACCAATCCGAAGATCATTCGTCTAAGCCGAAATGCGGGGTGATTATCGACAGGCCACGAAAATGTCATCATAAATAGTAATGATATCTGCTGATCCCGGGAGGCCTCCCGACGTGCAGTGTCAATCATGCATTGGAACGTCCCTAAGTATCTGATAGGCATTTATTTCCATGGTTACTGACAAGCACTAGGTTTCCCCGCACTGACAACAGTTTCTGTCGGACAATGCCCGAGATAGTCATGCAGCATCATGAATAGCAGTGAAAATAGTAAAATCAGGACTGATAAGGAGGATAAAGCGATTCTTTTTTCAAATCCACGAGAAATGGGAATCGAGAGCTTTAATAAAATAGTTAGGGCTGTGTTGATTAACGCCCAAGTCCAAGCCCCATTTCCGTGGTTTGTAAATAGATGCATTTTATACAGTTCCTTTGAGGCTGTCCAGGAATCAACACCCCAACTTCTGCCAATCTTAGACTAACATAATATCCCATTGCCACTGACAATCATTCAACAAAGCCCAAGCAAACATGAGGAAAATACCAGTGGCGCTGAAATACAAGTGTTATCTCGTGCTATCGTGGAGAGGCTCCACCCAAAGAGTTCCCCCGCATTGGTGATAATGCGCCCTGGCCCTCTGCCACTTGCACATTACACACATCCAATTCCATCCTCATGGGCGGCAAAGTCGCGAAACGTTCATTGAATGCGTAGGTACCGTTCTTTCTCTTCACTGAACTCTTGGCTAACGACACTCGAACAGCTGCACACGATGCCGGAGGCAGAAGATCAAATGCTCCGGAACGCAGCCGTGCGATGGCTGCACCAAACGCAAATTGACCTGCGTCTTCGATGATAGCGAGCAAAAGATTCTTGTCACCAAAGGGTGAGTCAATCTTACCGTTGTAAGAATTGTACTAATATAAGAACCAGATACCTCGCTGAGCTGGAGCAAAAGCTGGCGAGCATACAACAGAATGAAAAAAGCGACCCCTGTCCCCTCAGCCCCGATGATCTCGACGACAGATCTCCTGGTATCTTCAGTCAACCGAAGATCCATCGTGATGTGCCGGATAATGCGTCGGAACCCGAACTGGACGACGCGGCCTCGAGTTTAAAAAACCCTCTATCGAGCGGGCCGCCGGCATTTATGTCTGCAGCGAATGGGAGAATGTGTGCGTACCAATATTTTTGTAGTTATGTGTCTTATTTAATGCATTCTGACTTGCATCCAGTTTACTTGGGGACATCATCGAACTGGTCGTTTACGCGTAGGGTCCTGAGCCTTACACATGAACATATACATCAAGAGCCTCTTCCTGCAGGAACTTTACTTTTCGAAGGACTGACATATGACCTTGGATGGGATGGAATGCGAACAACCCCATCCCTGGAAATACCGGTCGTCCCATCTCTCGACCACACAATCTATCTGATCAATGCTGTGAAATTCCGCTGCGGCCAAATCTATCATCTGTTCGATGAATCTGAGTTCATGACCTCGCTGCACGAATTTTATTCAAATCCAGGACCAGCAGCGACTGGAAGCCTATGGTACATCCACTTCCTTCTGATTCTTGCTTTTGGGAAAGCATTCGTACAACAAAAGTTCCCAGACAACAGACCACCAGGCTCTGAATATTTTGTCAAAGCTCTGCAACTCTTGCCAGATGCGAGTGTCTTTCATCGAGAGCCTATTGTATCAACAGAGATTCTATGCTGCATTGCACTTTACCTACAGTCCCTCGATCATCGGTCCTCTGCTCATAACTACGTATGTTTCAGAACACGATCTCAAAGATATCTCGGCTGACCACAGACCTAGATTGGACAAGCAATGCGACTGGCTATGGCGCAAGGCATGCACACCCAGATGCCGGTAGAGTATCTGGGGGAGATCAGGGTAGAGAGGTGCCGCGAGATCTGGTGGACCGTGTACATCTTGGATCGAGAAATGACCTCTTTGATGGGGTTGCCTCAATCCATCAATGACGACCATGTGTATACCCAGCTTCCCACGTTCTCAGGATCTGCGCGAAAGATATCCGCGCTCGGCATGCAGATCAAGTTGTCTCGGATCATTGCAGAGATCAACAGCAGTATGTTATATTTTCCTTTGCTGAATCCATTCCCATCGTCAAACTTTGACCATGCCCGCAGCTGTCTACGCTATCGATGGACGACTAAATCGAACTTTCCTTCTGAGCACCAAAACGGCCCTGGCGAATATCGCCGGGCTCGCCGATGAGCTTCATCTATCCTTCCCCCTGCACTTGGATCGAGCGATCAGCGGTATCTCCAGGAACCCAGCCTACCTCCATCTCCTCTATCACCAATGCATTGTGTTGGCAACGCGGCCATTGATGTTTTGCTTCCTGAAAATACAGTTCGAGTCGCCAGACTCCTACGTGGGTTACTTGAATACCTCGCGCAACGTCCAAAGCCTGATACAGATGTGCATGGACTCATCCCAGCAGATCGTCAGCATTCTTCACAGTCTACATTCCGAAGGACTCCTCGGTGAGATCCCAAAAAATCATACCATAAGGCCGAAACTAGACCCCCCGGCTAATATCATTTTATCCCAGAAACATTCCTCCCATTTGATCTTGACTCAATATTCATGTCAACAACAGTCCTCCTCATTGGCCTCGCAATCGACACCAAGATGCTAGATAACCACCCTGGATGGGTGGACAAAGCCTACACAATTTTCGATGAGATCGTGCAAAGCGGGCACCTGATCGCCAAATTCCGGCGAGCCGAGCTACAACAGCTCGAGGAAATGCTCAGCATCGTTCCCAGGGACCAGGCTCGATGTCTCTCAGTGCCTGTTTCATTTCCGCAGAACCAGAGCAGCTTGTCCCAGCATGTGCCGCTGGCGAGCTCGTTTCCGTCGTCGGCTACGCACGCCCTTCAGGCTGATGATATCATGCCCGAGTCCAATGCGGTGATTGCCGATGACTGCACTTTCACTGCTGGGTTGACGGCGGCGCAGATTATGGCGGTGGCGAACTCGATTGAGAGTATTGATACCGAGTGGATGTCTAACACGATGATAGAGCATAGTATCTGGTAGCAGAGGTGGTGTCTTTCTGCACGGAGATGCTGAATACCATCCCTCATAATCTATATATGCTTCTGATGGCCAGAGATTGCCTACCACCCAGCTATGTACATTCACAGGGCGTAAATTATCCCTAGTCCGAGATCGCAGAGCTGCTTCTTACCCTAAGATCAGAAGACTGCGGTAGTCGCCGGGGACGGGGTTCCAGTAGCTCCTGGTTTGAACATAATGTACTTGTCATCAGTTTGATGATCAAATTCGAACAGCACGACCACGTCATCCTGATTGTGGAACTCATATTTTCCCACCATATCCCGGTTTTGGTCGACATAGCTAAGATACCCTTTGGCAGATCCGCAGACATGGTCATCACCTTCGGCACCAACGCTGACTAAATAGAATAAAAAAAAACCATGATTAGAAGATAGTTTACGACAGAAAGAGCCAGGGCTGGACACTTACGCTCGGCATAGCAAGTATTGGAGGGCTTGCCATATTGGATTAAATCGCTCGAGTTGCCGACGCAGCCGATTGAGGCCATATCGAGTTCAATATAGCACTTTGAATTTTCCTCGTCGACCTTCATCGTAGCTGTGAACTTTGACAGGTCCGCTGGAGCAACGGTAGGGATCGGGTTGGAGACAGGAGCAGCAGAAGAGGAAGAGGCTTCTCTGCGAACAAATCGGTTCGCAGTTGCACAGACTGCAAAACCACCCAGAAGGGCTAAAGGTGTGATGATGTACATGGTTGGGGAGAGGGGGGGGGGGGGGGGTTGTAGCAGAAGGTAAAGTGAATAAATAGTACAGATAAGGATGCAGCAAAACAAGAGCCTCTTCTTGGGAGGACCTTTTTATATGCCTCAATTCTTAGATCGCGTTTTCGCCCCTATTTGCGAGCCTTGCTTCTAGTGTTATACCCGCTGCCAGCCTTGTTTCTAGTGTTGCGAGGCTGTGGGGGCTCGATATTTCAGACTACCATTACCACGATGTCTTTTGCGGACTGTGTGCGGTAGATTTCCATTAATCAAGGACTGTTCACTTAACAGTGATAGTCCCATACTCCCACAGACGCAGATTGGTCGAGTTGATAAAATCCTTCGCTAGATATACCTTTCATATGGTGTGATCCCAGAAAATCCACCACGGTACCAAAGACTATACAGCGACCCGTCTCTTCGGGGTGGCTGAGCCAATGGGCCAAAAATTTCACAAATTGACAACTGACATGATTCATGTGGGATAATCTAAATCCAAAAACGGTATACGGCATGCATAGATGGGATATACGCGATACATTTCTCACCGACACGGCCCAAGTGGGACATAGCGGGATGTGGGGCGCACACTCACCAGTGCATGAGGCTATGCACTTTTAGTACTTGGCTGTATCTTGGTGATAGAGACTCCACAAGGCTGGAGGGACACACGTGTCGCGGATCGCAAACCGTCTGCTTGGGATAATCCAATTGGCCCCCCTTTTCCCAAAACATCCCCATTCCGCAGTATATACATCTTAGAAGTGTTTCTATAAAAACCACGGCAATCTCGGGGGATTGGACTCCACTATGTAGTGTGGCACACTTAGTCTATTGCCAAGGCAGTTGGGGCGTCCGATCTTCGCTTTGCTGGTGGGCTGGGTAGCTGTGAGGAGTCGTGAAGTGATCTAAGTATTGGAGTCAGGTATTTTATAATAGAGCCTATATCTTTTGTTTTGTGTTTTTGTTTATTTTTTGTTTATTTTTTGTTTTTTGTGTCCTGTTTCTCTTGCATGGTGTTCCAGTCTCATACTCATAGACATAAAATGTGATCTTGGACCCACCGCAGTAGATTGCTTTGGGGTAATATAGAGAAAGACAAAGGCTAAATTTCGCTTAAAATACACACGGAATAAAAATATATACATAATCAACAGTATGGTGGGGGTTGGGCTCCAACACTGATATCAACACACCGTAAGGTTGTCCCCGGTTTGTGCCCTCGTTTTCTTCCCTATAAAGTCGTGTTCGGCCGCTGTCTCTCTCAAAACAACAGTTCCCATTGGCTCTGGCTTACATCCAGAGGCAAGCCAATGAGCGTGCTTGGCTGCAGTAAGGGAAGAACGATCTGCTGGGGTAAACGCAGCCCCAATTCCAGGAGCTGACCCGGCTCTAACGTCTGCATCAAGAATCCCCCAGGGAGCGGCGTTGAGGCAAAAGTGGCAGTGTCGGAACTCGAATCTGGCGCTTAAAACCCCCCAGATAAGGGGTAATTGAATGCTGCTCGAGATTGGTTGAAAGACCAACATCAAGACTGCCCATCTACTAGAAGAAGTAGAGTATCAAGTTCGGAATCAATTCACCGGGGAATTGGAGTTGGATTTGCTGCAAGAAGACCCACCCTCGGATATGGTCTGAGACAAGAATGTTGGACTTGCGTAGGGAAGTAACTCGGTTTCCCACAATTGGTTTTCATTGACGATGTTTCCAAGTCCCGAAAGTCCAGGTCGATAATACCATATTTGAATTCCGGGCGCGTCGGGCTGCATCTCGGCGCACATTGAATCAATATAAGCAGACTGAGGAATCGTCTCCCCGGGCTCGATACCCTCGGATTCAATCCCAATCAGTCGTTCCAATACAAGAGCCGTTGCTGAAGTCGTCAAAATATCTTCTTGGCGCTTTCGTCTTCGCGGCAAGACCAAAGCCCCTCGTTGGGCCAGCTGGTCACAGCCTTGAAGTTCATGCAGCAGGCGCAATGCCTCTTGTCGCACGTGCCAATCGCGGCAGTGAAATCCACAGAAAAAGATGGCCGGGATGATTCCAGCCCTGAAGGAAGAGTGTTGCGTGGGATAGCTCACACTGAGCGCGGCGAGATAGATGGCTCGGCGGAAGTGAGGGAGAGGATCTTCGTAGTTGTATTCGGGGTGGTCAGGCGAATTCTGGGCGATGACAATCTTGGTATAGAGAACCTCGCTCCACAGGTTCATCAGCATCAGGGTGTTTTGATCTCGTTGTGAAAATGCTTCTCCACCAAGCATCTCGCTCGCCTTCAATTGACCTCGAAACTGGCGGACATTGCTAAGCACTGCAACCTCTCCCTTTCCTGGAAATGTCCGAGAGGTGGAGATACCAAACCCCTGGGGATGACTCTGCAACACGAGCCATCCCAGCATCACCGTGAGTTCACTAACTTTTTCCAAAATCTCGGGAGGCTCGGGCTCGGGCTCGGGAGAGAGCGCAGAGAACGCGTGACGATCGTCAATGAGTAGACAAGGAATCGAAGGATGATCGTCTCGAATGAAATCCTTGGGGTTGGCAAAGGTCGACCAGTGGAGATGGAGTTGGGCAAAAGCCTTTTTCAAGATCGGCCCGGCAGAACTATTGTCGAAGTTGTTCTTCTCCCATTCGATGAACAATCGGTCCCCAGACTGCAGATGGCAACCGGCGGTGTACACGTCCCCCTGGAACAGAGCGAGCGTGATTAACATGACACAGGTGACCAAAACGACCTCCTTGTGGGAGCGACCGAGCTGGCCGGTCCCCAGATGTTGTTGGAGCCCGGTAATGGCCTTATTGCATTGCTGTAGCACCAGCGAGCTCTCCTCGCCGTCGAAGCGCTGGCCCGATTTCTTCTGCTCAAAATCGACATGCCGCGCACTGATGGCAATGGCAGCATGGGAAACTGCTGGTTGGTCTTCACTGACCTGATGCACCAGCCTCTGCCAGAACTCGTCGTAGAAATAGCCGGCGACCAAGTTGGATGTCCATTTGCGAAAGGAATCCAAGTGCCAACGCTCAGTCTGGGTCAGGTTTTGCTGACTTGCATCGATTAAAGTACGCATGGGGCTTGGGAGTATCGGTCCAGAATGACTTGGCACAATCGCTCCTTCATTGATGGATGATGCATCGGCTTCGCTCTCTTCCCGCCAAGCTTTCGTGCGCCGGTCCGGGACCAAGTCGTAGCCATCGCATACCCGGCCGCTGTTGGTGCATCGAAGACACGCCGGGCGGGTCTCATCACATTTTTTATGTCGGGCTCTACGAGATGGTCAGAGAGTCTGCGGAGGGGAGGAAGTTCGCGGGAAGGAAAAATCCAGGGTGACGAAGGGGAAAAACCCATACTTGCACGTCTGACAGCCAGTGCGAACCTTTGGACGACTTTGTCTCAGGCGCACACGCTTTTCCTGGCCTAAAACCATTGGGATAATGTTTTATGCGGGCCACCCGGTAACAGAAAGCAGGGGGTGATTTTCGTCAGCGATCCCTCAGTCGAAGTTGCGACCGGGTTCGATTTTATAGGCCGTTGTCAAGAAGCCCCCACTTGTGGGTCGGGCAAGTGTCGAGGAATCATCAACCCTTTTCGCGATCAATTTCTGGGATATATTTAGACGGGGGAATACCTCGAAGGCTTGGAGGGTTCAGGGGGGTGGACAGCCGCACTGGGTCAATTGCAGTGGATCAGAGGGGGAAGAAATTCTTGATACTCTCAAGAGGATCACGATCCACGGATGCACCTCACAGCTTGCCACCGTGGAACTAGCCTGTTTAAGATCCCCCGCAAACCGCACTTGTTCCCGTTGGAGCGCCCATTTGGCCCCCGAGGCGAATCGAGCAAATGACATCAACTCGTCGACCTGGGTAGATCTTAAGCCTATTAGTTATACGCGCTGAATGACCGTCCCTTATGCTTTGCCCCTGGGTTTTTGCAGTTTATTCTTTTAGTAAACTGAAAAAAAAAAAAAAAAAAAAAAAAAGACTGTTCTACGATCTATATAAACATTAGCATGATTAGTATTATCCGGTATATGGTGCGACTGGATATGTAGAGAAATAGGTGGAGCTTGAGCCAATATGCAGGTACAAGACGTTGGGAATGCTTATTTCCAAGGGTCTCAAGCTCAAGATACCTTAAGGAATTGTTACTAACGGTTTGTTTTCTCTTCCTTTCGATCTTTCTCGATCTGTGACAGATGTCAGAGATCGTCTCATTCGTAGTCATCTATAATTATCGCATCACTGCCCCCTTCGTTCCATCTTACCGAAGCTCCGCCACCCCACCGATAATTCTCTCTCCCCTGCGCCTACATTGGAATACACATT
Source organism: Penicillium alfredii (assembly GCF_028826965.1). NCBI lineage: Eukaryota > Fungi > Ascomycota > Eurotiomycetes > Eurotiales > Aspergillaceae > Penicillium > Penicillium alfredii. The sequence goes on along the minus strand of NW_026622706.1, from coordinate 4,001,471 downwards.
CTAAAAAAGAAGAAAGGAAGATCTGCAAAATAAAGCTGAAACACTCTCGAGTATTTCCGCGATCTTCCAGGGCTGAGGGATCGGCAATGAGATTTGAAACGTTGAACTATGATCTTGGCATTTCAAGAATTTTCAGTGTGTTCTGCATGTTCTTGGATCTTGGCCACTCTCATTCTTTGTGGTTTCTCATTATAACAATAGCATATTGTAATTCTCTTGCAAATTCCAACAAACCCTCTACCAAATGACATACTTGCGGGGCATCGCGCCAGGAAATCTGGCCCCATGAGCAACTCAAGGACTTTCTAGCTTAGCAAGCATTTATTGTCTGAGCTCAGAAACTATTTCATTCTAAACTGAAATACATACACCCGAAGCTCTCTCTCTCTCTCTCTCTCTCTCTCTCTCTCTCTTCCTTGCTAGACTCTGCGATGTTATCAAATTTTCAAACTTGATTTGCTGTCTTCAACTCTTACTTCCACCGAAGCAGACTATTACCAGCACAGGCTTACTTTACACTTTCTAATATAGGAAAACAGGTAACTAACTTGAATCCCCGACCTCCTGCTTTGACCTATCACTGTAGGTAGACCCTTTCTCCCCTCTGATTGCTCTTTTACTAACATTTTTTACCTATAGCTAGGTAGCCTTAGAATTTGCAACTTTCGACCGTTTGTCTGCCAATATTTCTTCTACCCACAAAAGACGTCTGTACTCGCCCCTATTGTCGCTGTATCGTCTAGTTGACTTAAGGTGCAGAGTGCGGGCCACCAGACCACAGAACGGTTGGATACTAGGCCCTCATTGCATGATAGTGCTTCTTTCTTCCATGGGATAGTGCAAAAAATGATCTCTAAGGTCTACTCTTTGTGAACCTACCCGATCGCTTCAAAATTATAGTAGCGACGACCGCTGCCTTAATATATCTAATGAGATAAAATTTATCCCAAGGATCTTGATATATCTTATTTACCAATGCTAGTTAAACTGATATCATTCAGCAATGGAATTTATCAGCCTTTTATACCTGCCACTTTATAAAGATAGACGCTGCTAAAAGATCAGAAGAGAGCGAAGTCATTTTATTTCAGTACCTTGATTCATCCACAGTTGTTAAACCGATTACTCATAAACAGCGATCGTAGAGGCTCCCGATAATTTTGCGATACATGTGAGCAGACTCAAGAGTAGAATCAGCGGCAAGATTGATGATCCTCTGAATCGCCGAAATGTGATTAATGCACCAGGCTGCAGTTATCACGCTGAAAAAAGAAGTTGATCAGCCGCCAAAACAAACAGGTTGTTGCTCTGCCGCCGACTAGTGGCGCTTCACAATCGATCTTCCAATAACATGGACTGCCCAAAAACTAGAAACTTGCAATGTTTCAAGAAATGCAATATCTCATTTCCCTGACAAAAGTACCCATTCATATCTATCGGTTGTTTTATTAGCCCTCCTTCCTATACACTAGAAACCAACAGCCAATGTTTCCCCTGATCACTTCAAAACTGTCACTACCTTCGATGGAATGGATCCAATCTCAATCACCACAGGGGCTGTCTCACTCGCAGACGTGTGTTGGCGTCTCATCAAGTTCTTAAAGGAGATCCCGGCCGCCGTTGCCGCCATCGAAGAAGAGATTGACTCCTTGATAACTGAAGTGGAATCACTCAGGACCATTGTCTCCACGGTCGAAGAGAGCCTTCAAACCACCCATGCAGCGCATCGAATCACTTCCCGTCTCAAAGCAGCTAGTCTCGAAAACCTATGGAAAGATTGTGAACGAAGCCTTGCTATATGCCAAGATATAGCAACACAACTCGAACATCTCGTGCAAGAGATTCATGGCAAATTTCGCTCTACAGCCACCGGAGGGCTTGACGGACTGAAAAAAGAGTTTCGCAGACGTGAAAAGGTCCCAAGGCTGCAGGGACTACGTGATAGACTCTCTTTTGAAAAACAAAACCTTCAGATCTTGCTCACTGGAATCAGTCTGTTAGTATCATCAATATTTGCCTATTGTGGGTGGGTAGCTAATACTTCTCTAGGTATAATCACCAAACATCTCAAGACACGCTCGATGAAATATCCACCGACCTGCGAAACCTCGATCTGCGCTTTAAACAACAAATAGTGGCCCTCGAGAGTCACCTCAAATCATCCGGCGAAAGACATCTAGACCGGGATGAGGAGGATATTGCAGCATTATCGAGGGTCAAGCAATTTCGAAATGCTGTACAATCTGTTGCCACGGCGGTTTCTATCACGACGCCAAACAAATTCTTCGATATTCCCCAGCCTGTCAGCAGCGTGTATACAGGCCGAAATCAGTTCCTTGAAAAACTAGAGAACTTTCTAATGGCGTCCGTTGATCAGCCACAAAAACAGCAGCGCTTTGTTATCTATGGAATGGGTGGATCGGGAAAGACGCAATTTTGTTCTAAATTTGCGGAGCAAAATCGAGAAAGGTACGCGCTTTTCTTTGTATATGTCTTTATTTCTTGCGGAAACATTGTCCCACTGACATGTTCTCGATAGCTTCTGGGGAGTCTTCTGGGTCGATGCGAGCTCCCATGAACGAATGAAACAGACATACGCCGAGATTGCAAAGTTCGGCAAGGTAGAGGCTAATCACAGTGCAGCCATGCATTGGCTGTCCAACCGCGAAGAAAGATGGCTTTTGCTCATCGACAACGCCGACGATCCTCGCATTGACTTGCATGAGTACTTCCCCAAGGGCGACAGAGGCCATATCATCATCACGACACGCAACCCAGCACATAAGATATATGGCAATGTTGGTCCAGGGTTCTTCGAGTTTCAAGGGCTAGAAGATGGCGACGCCAGTGCTCTTCTCTTGCGGGCTGCTCGATTGACAGAGCCATGGGATGCCGACTCTTCATCATGGGCTACCAAGATCACCCGACAACTGGGCTTTCTGGCACTTGCCTTGGTCCATGCTGGTGCTGCGATCAGAAATGGTCTATGTTCTCTCAAAGATTATTTGGTGTTCTACGACAAGGATTGGGAGCGGATCCGCCGGACACCGAAATCATCGTTGGACTCTGGCGACAAATACGAGCAATATATGAGCGCGCTTGCAACATACGAGGTGTCCTACAGGGGCATTGAAAAGAAAGGAACAGAGCCTTCGGAGGATGCAATCCAACTGCTAAAGCTGTTCTCTTTCCTGTATTTCAAGAATATCCGCTTCGACATCTTGAAGAAGGCCGTGCTGAATGGCGGGATTGAGAAGCTCCAACAGGAGAAGGCAGATGAAGAGAACTCCAGTCAATCAAAAACTTGGTGGCAGAGATACGATAACTTTCGCATATCTATACTGGGCTTCATTGCCCAAGATCGCAGCCCTCCTGCCTTGCCGCTGGTCATACGAGAAGGCAGAGAATCAGGGTTTTTCGATGACATACGAGTTCGCTATGCGCTCAGAGAACTTGTTCAAATGTCTCTGATCACGCATCACGAATCCAACGATAGTTACTCGATGCACCCTCTAGTCCACAGGTGGGCCCGAGAAAGACCCGATATGAGCACGACAGAGCAAGCTGTATGGGCGCATGTAGCAGCCACGACACTAGCGCATTCAATTCTTCTCCCGCCTCTCGAAAACACTGAATCCGAAGAGCTCTTTCGAAGAGATATCCTCCCTCATATTGATCATGTCAGAAGCTGCCAAGAAGCCACGGAGCGGAGAATCTCCGAGAATAGAAAACGCCGCTGGTATGGGCTCCTGCAGTGGCCTGGAGCTGGGTCAAGCTTTGGTCGTTCCCAAGCTCTTCTGAACGCCAAATTCAGTGTTGTGTTTGCTCAAAATGGCCGATGGAATGATGCAGAAGCGCTTCAACTGGCTGTGAAAAGATACACAGACAAGGTCCTTGGCTTGGGTCAACATGCTGCGCGACGTATTACATTAGCACTGGCACTTACCTATTGGAACCAGGGAAGGGGTGACGAAGCATCGGATCTGCAGGATGGCGTCCTTCAGGCCTGTCTTGCGTCTCTGGGGCCCACCAGCCATGAGACATTGATGACCATGGATCTTCTAGGTCAAACAAGATGGCAGCAAGGAAGATATAGTGAGGCCAGGATGCTTCAGCAACACGCCGTCGAAGGTCTCATGAACCTAAAGGGCCTCAAACATGAAGACACCTTGAGTGCCATGGGGAGTCTTGGCCGAACACTTGCCAAGTTCTACGAGAATCTCGACGAAGCCAAGAGACTTCTCAATCTGTCCTTTGACGGGATGTGTGAGATATTAGGCTCCACGCATTTAAAGACACTGCACGTGCGAGAAGATCTGGCCATGCTCGCTTTGCAAATGGAAGAAAACCTACCACTGGCTTTAGAGACGATGCAGCAAATCCTCGACTGCCGCAAAGGCAAGCTTGGCAAGGAACACCCATACGTCCTCCTTGCAATGGCAAATCTGGCGAGGGTTAATTCTGCCCTTGGTCAGCACGCTCAAGCAGAGGAACTTGTTTGCAGTGCATTGTCAATCGCGGATCGCAACCTAGGCGAAGATCACATCGGCACCCTGATGGGGAGAACGGTCCTTGGTAGTATCCTCATCGGAGACCAGAGGTTTTCCGAGGCAGAGACTACGCTTGTCAATGTAATTGAGAAGCAGCGACATCTCTCCTCCCACCGCGGTGATTTCCATCCGGATCGAATTGGGGCGATGATTAAACTTGCATCGTGCTATAGGTTACAAGGCAGACTCGATGAGAGCATTCAGCTGTGCGATGAAATAATTGAGGGGCTTCGAAAGATCAGTCTGACACAGCATCCTCTTGAAAGAAAAATGAAGGCAGAAAAGCGGGAAATTCTTGAGATGAAATGTGCTGATGCTGAGATTGAGAAGCAGGGCTAGTCAGTGCTCAAGAACCTGGCCGGTTTTTATCGGGGTAATCCAGCAGCAGGTATGTTTTAGGTTGACTTTAGTTCTATTTTTGGATAGCAAAGGTGTTTGAGGTCTCAGCCTGGGGACATAATGAGCTTGGTATGGTTCCGGATCAGGTCTATGAATAGACTACTCGTGTTCAAAGAGGACCAATGTCCTTGTAAATCAAAAAAAAAAAAAAAAAAAAAAAGGTCTAAACTACTTTCTGCCTTATACCAGTAGAGATCGCTAGTGGGGATTTGATACTGACATCTTCTCGGGGGCAAGCGTCTCAACTCAGTCGAAGCAGTCCTAAATTCAGAGGCCAAAGAAAGGCGTAGGCAAAAGCAATTCAATGCCATTGTTCTCTGGTACTCAAAGGGTGGTTTATCAATTCATTGATATCTTATTGTCAAAGTTCTTTGACAATCCTTTAATGATTCAACTAGACTGTCTCATTGTATCAAAGAACAAAGAACCTTGTACTTGCCGCACCAAAGGATGAACTCAAGTCTGCACTAAGACATACTGTTGTAAACAACACTATGAAATAATCCGAATCCTCCCATCATTCAAATCATTCGAAGTATCAGTCTACTCTCACTACTCTCATCTGATACTTTCAATCCAGATTTCTTCCACCTGCGTACCTTTTTTCCACAACCCGAACCAACACTAACCAACAAGCAAGGTACGTATCTTTCAGAAACATCTGTCACTCTTCTCAAAAGGCATACTTCTAACTCTTCTTACAGATGTGTGAGCTACTCTGCTACTGCTTCCGCGGCCGACGTGGCTGTGGGCATGTCTACGCCTACCACCTTCAACGCTGCCACATCTCATTCTCGCGTCCTGATCAGTCCTTCTGCGATGCCCCAAATGGCCGCACTCGCGATCTTCCTCGGCGCGTCTATGCAGCCGATGACAACAAGCCCGGCCCATGTCCCGCATGCCGTGGTGACACGCCCCCGAGTTCAGAGGGCTCGGAGATTGGGTTTGTGGCCTAGTTCATTTTTGCCTGTTGATTATGATTCAGGGCAAATGTGGCTGTCTTGACGATGCTAATATGCAATCTTGGACAACAGTGCAGATGCGATAAACAACCGATTTGCATCATAATCATCTGTGGCAGAGTGTCCGGCGCTTTGGGATTTGATTGACTGGTTTTGTTCTGATGTGTTGGCTCATTGAATTTGGAAGTTTTTGAAGTCGAACGTGTCTCTAGTAATGATGGGTTTCTGTCCATAATCTTGATCTAGATTCTACATGACAATCTTTTATTCATCCTCCAATTCACCTTCGTAGTTGTCAAAGCTAAACACTTACTTCATCCTCCATTCCTTCAATAGGCTGATTCCACTCAAACCGAAAATGATGAAAGGGTTTTGGGTCAGTCATTTAGCAACCTCATTGGAATCAAGCAGGGACACAATGTGTCGCTTCTGATCCTCCACAACATGTCCTTTGGCTTGTTCTATTAACAAGGCCCTTGGCATACAAGAGCTTGTTAGAAGCTGCGCTCGAAGACCATGCAGTTTGACAATTTGAAGCATCTATATATTGGTCCAACTTGGGTACGCCCAACAAAGCGTTGTCTTGGGAAAGCACTTCTTCAGCACGTACTCGCAGATAAACGAGTTATATTATGTCGAGTTGCCGTCGAGCTGGTTGTGGATCCCAACGAGGATGTGGACGAAACGGATGGGCATCCGATGAGGGGAAAACTACAGAAGTAAACATCCTTCCTCTTCTTCTTCTTCTTCTTTCCCCCATCTGAACACACAACAATTATTTTCAACTTCTGAATATTTTCCTCATTCTATTTCATCATGGCGATCCCCAATAATGCGACTCTCTGCCTGTTGGGCTGTGGTATGATAGTATTCTGGTCATGGTCGAATCTCGCACTGACCTGCAACAGGAAACATGGGAACGGCCATTCTAAATGGGCTGCTCAATGCTCCTCCAGAAGAAGCCAACAAACTCCCCTTCACTCGATTCATCGCCTGCGTCCGCAGTCAAAACTCAGAGGAAAGACTCAAAGAGCGTTTCTCCGAACATCTCGACAAAGTAGAAGTGACCCGGGGCGAAAACATCTCCGCAGTGCAGAAATCAGAAGTTATCATCTTGGGCAGTGATCCAGCGGATATTGAAACACTCCTCTCACAGCAAGGACTCCGCGAGGCGGTAGCCAACAGGCTCCTAATCAGCATTGCTGCAGGCTGGACGCGCCAAAAACTCGAGCAGAGACTCTACGGCAGCGAAACCACAGCCATCAACACGAACGGCCGCGCCTGGGTGGTGCGCACGCTACCCAACATCGCAGCGCAAGTTTCGCAGTCGCTGACGGCAATCGAAGCATCCGAGCCTGCGCTGCCCATAGAGTATCTTGAGATCACGACCGCCATTTTCCGGCAGATCGGCCGGCCGGTGCATGTGGATGCACGGCTCATGAATGTGACGACGGCGGTTGGCGGGTCGACGCCGGCCTTTTTCGCGGTGATCTGTGATGCGCTGATTGATGCCGCTGTGGCTGTCGGGATGCCGAGGGGTCTGGCTCATACCATGATCTTTCAATCAATGCAAGGCACGGCTACTATGTTGCAGGGTGGGGTGCATCCTGCGTTGCTGAGGGACCAGGGTACCTCCCCCGAGGGCTGCACTATTGGGGGCTTGATGGTTATGGAAGAGGCTGGGGTGCGAGGGCATGTTGGGCGAGCGCTGAGAGAAGCTGTTACCCTGGCTCGTCTCATGGAGACGACGGAGCATGTCAACGACACTAGACATTAGAATGAGTTCTGAATATACCCATGTGGTCACTGCTTTGATCGATCAACATTTCAAATTTCTTGCATTTCTTTTTACAGCTGTTTTTGGCAGTATCAATCCACAATTCTTGCTGCGTGCTGATCCCGGGCACCGTCCCCGACATGCCAAGGTCGGTCACCTTGTCCGGTATTTAGTGGGGTCTGCACTATCTACAACTGCATAGAGCCAAGGCCAATGTATATCACCATGGTTCTTCTTCAGCAAAGCCTAGCAAGATTCGAAAGACCTGAAATTCAACATTGGCCTTCGTTTGCCAAACACATCACTTGGATAGAGCCAGAGCCAGCTGAGAAATCCAGAATGGATGCTGAATTGTTGCCCAGGAAGAGGGAAGTCATTCCGCACACAGCTAAAGAGGTGATGGTGGGTGCTGCGGGTGGGATAGCGCAGGTTTTAATCGGTGGGTTCAGAACACTTCTCCCAAGACATGGTTAGTATATTGACGCATGTTTTGCATACAGGGCAGCCGTTTGGTGAGTACTTCCGCACTTTTGCTGTTAGCTTGCAACTCATTGACTTGAACTGGTAGACATCATCAAAGTCCGCATGCAAACCCAGGCTGCCAGGGGTGCGCTGCAGATGGCGAGGAATGTCTGGACTCGGGAAGGGTCCCTGGCTTTCTATAAAGTAAATTCCCTTTGCTGTGAGAAAGGCGACAGGACAATATTGATCTCACGATATGGCAGGGATCCACGGCCCCGCTAGTAGGAGTAGGAGCCTGCGTAGGTGTCCTCCTCACAAGCCCAAGCTCAAGAACTCACCCCAAAAACAGATCAGTATGGTCTTTACCTCCTTCCAATGCTTTTCCAGTATGCTCGCATCTCAGAATAATTCAGATGACACAAAACGTCTCCTTTTCCAACAGATCTATCTTGCCGGGGGTATGGCCGGTCTGGTAAACAGCGTCATGTCGGGTCCTGTGGAGCATATTCGAATCCGACTGCAGACGCAGCGCTCAGAATCCTCACAACAACTCTACTCCGGGACACGAGACTGCGTGCAAAAGATACTGCGCCAAGCCGGCCTGGCGGGTCTCTATCGTGGGCAAATTCCCACCATGTTGCGCGAGTTCCACAGTTACGGGATCTGGTTTGCCGCGTACGAGTTCCTGCTTGGTCAGATGATGGCAAGGGAGAATCAACGTCGCGAAGATATTGCACCCTGGAAAGTGGCCGGATGTGGAGGAATTGCTGGAGAAGTTCTCTGGGCGGCCAACCATCCGTTTGATGTGGTCAAGAGTAAGATGCAGACGGACGGCTTTGGCCCCGAGCGAAATTACCGCACCATGCGGGACGCCGTGCGGCAAACCTGGCAAGTTGATGGGTTTCAAGGGTTCTTCCGCGGTCTGGGGCCAACACTGTGTCGAGCGATGCCTGTTTCTGCGGGGACATTTGTGGTGTAAGTGAGCCTTCTTTGCCTGCCAACCCAAGCAGATGCCTTGGTCACTGGAGAAATAGTTAATCCGATGCGACAGGGTGGAAACGGTCCGACGTTGGATCACATGATTGAATGGCTTCTTTTTAGCCTGGAGGTGCAGGCATCTATGGACACGGAAATTAGGCACAATTGACACTTGGCCCCTGATTGATTCTGAGCTTAATATTATCAATCTTTGATCGATTGATCGATTTCTCGGTATATCCACGGATATATAAGGTATCTAAGGCAAAGTGGGATGTCCGAACTTACTCAGAGATAACAGTTAATCAGCGGTGGGGCCTCGTTCTGGGCGGTCTTTCTTGATAATCCACGAGCTTCGGTATCTTTCTGCTTGGAATCACCTCATAAGGAGCGCCATGTCCCACTTTTCATTCGTCATAAGGTGCCCCTGGCCGATCCCGATGGGCCGAAATGTGTAAGCGTAGATGCCCTCAACTTATTAAACTGCCCCTCCCTCCCACCTCTCCCACCAACTCTTTCTTTCTCTTCCCCATACCACTTTTTCATCAATTGATCTTCGAATCTCCTCCCATTTACTCAATTCATCATGCCTCTCCAGACCGGTGACAGCTTCCCCTCGGATGTGACCTTCTCGTAAGTTTGATTTGTTGCTTTTTCCCTCTTCGGCCTCTTCTTTGCCCCCCCCCCCACCATCCCGCCATCCCGCCAACTCACCAACTAACCCATTCATCAGCTACATCCCTTGGTCCGAGGACAAGGGCGAGATCACCTCGTGCGGTATCCCCATCAACTACCACGCCTCCAAGGAGTGGGCCGACAAGAAGGTCATCCTCTTCGCCCTGCCCGGTTCGTCACCGCTCTTTTCTTTTCCTTTTCTTCCCCGTCTGCAAGGTTCTCACGCTGACCGCTTCCTATAGGTGCTTTCACCCCCGTCTGCTCCGCCAACCACGTCCCCGAGTACATCCAGAAGCTGCCCGAGATCCGCGCCAAGGGTGTTGACGTTGTTGCCGTCCTCGCCTACAACGATGCTTTCGTCATGAGCGCCTGGGGCAAGGCCAACGGTGTCACCGGCGATGACATTGTACGTCAACTCCCCAATGGCAATTCGTGTCATCCACATATCTGACTGACTGTCCCACAGCTGTTCCTCTCCGACCCCGAGGCCGCCTTCTCCAAGAGCATCGGCTGGGCCGACGAGGAGGGCCGTACCTACCGCTACGCCATCGTCCTCGACCACGGCAAGGTCACCTACGCCGCCAAGGAGACTGCCCGCAACTCCCTCGATGTAAGTTCAAAAATATTCTGTTTCTCAGTCAATGAGTGTTCTCTATACTAACGCACCCCCGTTTCTAGGTCTCGAGCGCCGAAACCGTCTTCAAGCACCTGTAAACCACACCCGTGGTTTCCAAGGATCAACAATGGATTTAGACGACCGGCACAATGTTTTCATGGGGTGATTCGGGGCTTCCAGTGGGCTATTCCCACGGGGTTTTTTCCGTCCCCGCTGCTGTTAGCAGGCATAGATATTAGATCGCCCCCGGTACTTGCTTTTGCCTGGCCGAGCTTAGAGAAATACATTTTAATGAAGCTATGAATCATCTGCGGGTCTATTTGTATTGTTTATAGAGATCAGGGAAGTGTTGATGTTTTAACATACTCCGAGAGGCCTGTGCTCACCGGTCTGTGCTCAGTCGGTATTCAGCCCGGGGGATCGACGAGTCGGCAGTTCAGATGAATGCCGACTACTGGAATTCGTAGATTTAGAAAATTAACGTGATTGACGAATAGTACATGATATCATTTATGATTATCAGCAGCCGGTGTATACTTCAATGGTATCTTACAAATAAAACAAAAGTATGGATATCACAGCTCAAGAAAAAAACTCCAGTGCAGCACCAGAATCAAGAATCAAGAATCAAGAATCGTAGCAATAGCAACAGATTTGTTCTTGCGCCGCTCCTCCTTCGGACGCAAGCCCCGACTTAACCCACCGCCCATGCCACGCGCAAGAGAGGCAAAGGGCGACGATTCCTGCCACAGATCCAGGTCATCCTCATGTTGGCCAACGCCGACCTTGGCAGTGGACGTGGTTGGGCCGGCGGGATCAGCCGCGACGGGATCTGATTGCCGGCTGCGATGCCGCTTGTCGTGTGTGTGGCTGCGATGGGGGTTGGCTGAATTCTCAGGCTCGTTGCCGGGGGAGTGTGGTTGTTCCCATGTGGGCATGGGGACGTCGGCTGCGACGTGCTCGGCGCAGTTGCAGCCGCATCCAGTAGGGCAGGACGGAGGCGTTTGAGGGTATTGATGGTGGTGATGGGGGCCATCGGATGGATCCAAGGGGCGGTCGGGTTGGTCGCCCGCGTGTAGGAACCACTGGCGGTGGCAGTCGAAGCAGCTTACATGGCCGCAGCTGAGACAAGGAACCAGCATACCGTCCACAACCTCCCCGCAGATGACGCAGGGGAGCTTGGCTGGCAGCGGGTGGCGGGGCTTGCAGTTCGGGCAGCGACGGAATGGGGTCTTTTGGCGGGTGCGCTTCGAGGGGGAGTCAGCCGCCAGAGGCGATAAGGTGAAGATAGACAGCTGCAGAGCATGGCCGCAGCTGGCGCAGTGGCGCTGGAAGTCGAGGCCTTGGAGATTGCGGTCCGGTGCGGGATCCTTGAACGAGGTCATTGTGGAACTGTGACTGTTCCAGTAATGACTGGCGTGCAGATCGTCTACGCGGTCTGTCACTGCGCCAATCCTGAGGACCTCGCTTCCCTGCACGGGTAGGTCCCAGATCGATAACAAGTTGGCGTATGCGCGGCGGTACGACCGGTATAGCCATTCTTTGTTCCGATCAAGGAAGGAATCCTGCGTGGACGAGTCCGCGTCGAATGCGCTTTGGTTTTTGAACGTGACCTTGAACCTCGCGGGTACCTTGGCACGCTGAGGCGGCCGGTCACTTTCGGTGTCGGAGTGAGTCTGTGATATGAGAATTGATGATTTGGTTAGATAACTAGGAATCGCTGAGATAGGTTTAGGAGAGGTTTTGTTGGTAGGCCATACCCCTGGTGCCGTTGCTGTACTTGGGCTTTCCATTGGACTTGGTTTCTTCTTGTTCAGGGTATGCGCGGGTGGGGATGCGGATGACGGTCCGAAGGTGAACGAGCGAGACAAAGAGGATGCCAGTACCGACCCAAATCCGGATCCACTCCGCGGCTGGGACTGCTGATCAGGAGACGCGGCCATAGAGACGTTGTGGCTCAGTGATTTTCGGTCAGCGGTGAAACCCCGTGGACGAGACATAACAGGAGGGGTTGTGCCTGTCGAGAAAGGGGGCGTGGAGTCGACGCGCTGGAGTTCGCCGGATGACCGTGCCGAGCTCTGGATCACAGGCATGACTTGAGAGTCCTTAGGTCCAGACGATATGGGTGTTGTAGTTTGGGATTTGTTCTGTACTGTCGATGCAACAGATGAGAAATCCAGAGAGAAATCCCGCTGCTCGGAACGCAGTTTCTCTTGCGGGCGCTCTGAACGTCCTTCAGAGTTGGCCTCAAGAAGCACACACGACAACATAGCCACCATCTGCACATCACCAATGCGCTCAAAATGCTCAAAGAGGGCGGGTACAAGCCAATGACTGCCCAGCGGGTGGTCACCCCACTGAATGACACTGCCAGCGAGGTCTTTATAGAGTCCGTCTTTCCCTAAGCCGTGGGGCAGGTCGAACCCAATGCCCTTTCTTTGCTGGTGCCTTGCTCCCAGACCCGGGCCAAGAGTGCCAGGGTTTCTTTGGACATGCAAAATCAACTTGATAAGGCTCCAGATTTGGGCCAATTCGTGGCAGCCAGCGTCCAGGGCTACAGCAGCATTGTGAGCACAGACATCAGTCCCTTTGCCGCAAATGCGGTATTTGCTAGCCAACTCTCGCTTCACCGGCAGCAAATCGCTGAGGTCGTGGATGGAGACAACATTCTGCGGCGTCTCGGATGACTTGGCGGTCGCTGCACCTCCAGTGGATCGTTGGGAGTTATCTGTAGACCGCGGCCGGTGAATTCCCATGCTGCCGGCACTCCGCCAGGTCTGTGGGGCTGGAAAGCGAGTCGGCAGCCCAGAAAGAATATCGGACGAGCCAGACGAACTGGAAGTCTCGGAGTATGAGTCGTCGGAATAGTCCGAGGCACCATCATCCGTACTGGTGATTGTGCCGGGTATGCGTGGGCCGGGGGAGCTGGTCTGCAGACGACCAAACCCTTCAAATACTTTATCGTTTCTGGATAGTCTGCTCATCTCCTTGAAGCCCAGGTTTTCAAACAGAGCCGCCGACTTGTCCTTCTTGGGCGGGAAAAAGCACACCAGACGGCCGTCGTTCGCCCACAGCGCTCCACACTTTTTGGCCACGGGCACCATGACGTTGGCATTGACTGGCCGAAGCAGCTCAGAACTCATTCCTAGCTCCTGGCTCTGCGTCATGCCTACTTCGTCTTCGTCGCTGGAGTCACCCATCAAGTCTCCATTCAGAAGGGATTTCACATTGTCGGCGGTTTCGCCAAGAATCCACGCAACAGTCTCTTCAAGGGTAGTCTCGCCCAGAAGATAACGGACAACTCCTTCGAGGCATCCTCGCTTGCGGGACAAGTGAGTCTCCGCAATTGTTCGCAGCTCAGCAGTGATATTTCTGGCCAGTTCATCCGTAACCGCCGCTGTCTTCTGGCATGTGAATGCTGGGATGGCACTCTTGGGATAGCTGACTGGGAACTTGATGTCCACCTTCAGGAACAAAGAAGCACCATCAGCACCCCAAGGCCCATTCAGGGCGATCGATATCTTTCTCTGTCGAACATCTACTGACTCAAATACCACCTTGGTAAATTTCTCACCCACGTGGCTGATTTCGTCACCCAAAGTCTCGATATCCCAGCCCGATATCTTCACACCACGCATCCATGCAATCGGATTGGTGTCAGCTCTCAAATTTGATCGAGGTTGCATGCCAACTCGACTATCAACATGGCCTCCGCGAGTCCACGCGTTAGCATGCGGAACAGATAGGGCATTCATCCCTGTTCCCGTAGAAGAATGAGGGTGGAAGTAGTGCGGGCCGGTGGAGGATGAGGACTCGACTTCCTCGAAATCCAAATCGGAGTTCACGTCGCGGAAACTTCGGTATACCGCACCTAGGCGAGTCACATTGCGCGTGGAAATAAATGATTCACCTTTTTCATAGCCAACTCTTCGGAGAATTTCCGGGTCCACTCTGTGCAGACGGAGCTCTCGATCTGTTCCCCAGGTTACAAGCTGGAACTCCCGGTGATCAATGCCGTCCGTCACGCCCCCGCGCGGTCTCCAGAGAAATTCCTTGACTTGTCCTTTGTGTCCAGGGAAGCTATGAACCAGAGGCAGATCTTCATCAGGTTTAGATCCCTCGCCGGCTCGCCGGCTGTAGAGATGGAGATCGCTGTTGCCTCGCTGCGGCATGGCCAAAACACCCCATCCAAAAGGCGTGTTTCTCGCTCGCCAAATGGGGAAGGGTGTACGGATCAGCTTTTCAGGCTTGTCGCTCTCAGAGGTGTAATCCCAAAACTTGATGGTTTTGTCCAGGGAACAAGTCACCAAGGCGCCTCGCCGGACACGATTCCAGTCGACGCCGTAGATCTTGGTGTTGTGCGCTTCAATGGACTTGATGGGGTATGCACCCATGCGATCATCCCAGATTCGCAGGAATCGGTCATGAGAGCTGGCGACGACATGGGGATCTTGCCGATTCCACTTCACCTGGGTCGCACCAGTGAACCAATCCGAGAATGAGATCGCAGGTCGCGAAGGAGTACGTAAATCCCAGCAGTGGATGAAGCTGTCCACGGCACAAGTTGCCAGAACGTCGGGATGCGAGGCCGAGAAGTTGATGTCGGTGATTGCGCGCGAGTGCGCATGCAGCACATGCTCGATAGAGTTCTGCCAGGTTTTCATGGCCAAGTTCCACACCAACGCTTTCTGGTTGGAGGTACTGACCACCCAACAGTCACGCGCTGCAAATGGTGACCACTGAACATCAGCAACCTCCCACGGTGTATGGTGTGGCAGGTACCGGGGAGGAGAATATGGCGAGTCCAAATCAATGACATGAAGGCCTTCCTTGGACGCCAGAACAACGTCCCGTCCGCAGGGGGAGATGGACATGGACCCAACAGGTTGTTCCACATGGAATGAGCTATCCTCATCAAATGTTGGGCTCTCAAAGGCCGAGGTGAGAGGCCTGGGCTCTATGGAGCTCGACATCTTGTCGGAGAGGAAATTTGCTGCCTGCACCTAATCGCGTGTTGTTCCGCGCCCTCGAAGACGCGCAGGGGTTGATATACAATTTGGAAGAGCATGCATATATATGGACACAATTCCCATGTTGAACGTCATGCACTATTCATCCATTGTGGGACAGCTGGATCAAGGAGAGTCGAGCTGCGATAACGAGATAACGTGGATGCAAGCACCAGCCACCGAGATGAGCTGTTGTGGCGAGGTGTGGCGGTGTATAGGCTTATCACGTGGCATACGGCAAGCGACAGCACCCCGCCATGCAGGGCCCCTCGGCGGTTACGTCGGTTGCAAAGTTTCGGCGTGTTTGCTCCTCCGATCTCCCCTCGGCCCTCTTTTTTTTTCTATTTTTTTCTACGGCGATAAGGCTGGGAAGGGCACCTATTACTTGGGTATTTCCTGAGACAGCATATTCCACCCTTGCAAGAATAGTTCGACACGAGTGTCGATAAGCGGGGTTGCCATGGCTTTGCCCAAGAGAATTATTAAGGAGACGGAACGATTGATGGCAGAACCGTACGGAGTCCTCGCAGTATTTTTTATCTTTTGCAACAATGTGACGATTTGCTAACTATATCATCGTTGGTTTCTAGAGTGCCTGGAATCAACGCCGTGCCCCACGAAGATAACCTACGGTATTTTGACGTGTCGATCCACGGACCCGCGCAGTCTCCATATGAAGGTGGGCATCTCTCAGGGCATATATTTGAATCTTTGTCGATTTGTTCCCATTGCCAACAAGATTTACTTCAGGTGGAATCTTCCGTCTCGAGCTGTTCCTGCCGGACGACTATCCGATGACCCCGCCGAAAATCCGCTTTCTGACCAAGATCTATCACCCCAATATTGATCGTCTAGGACGAATTTGCTTGGACGTGTTGAAGAGTAAGCAGGAATATTATTCCTGTTGAAAGAGAATGGCGCCCATCTCTAATTACCCTCGGTTTTTTGCAGACAATTGGTCCCCCGCTCTTCAGATCCGTACAATTCTGCTTTCGATCCAGGCCCTGCTTGGGGCTCCGAACCCTGATGATCCGCTTGCCAACGACGTGGCCCAGCGCTGGAAGGATGATGAGCCCGCGGCAATTCAAACAGCGAAGGAGTGGACTCGGACGCATGCCATGACTTGAGCGTTGATCCAATGTGATGTGACCATGAAGAAAAAGACATTTCTTTGGCGATAGCAGGCATTGAATGCTGTATGTTTATTGACTGGAAAAGAGCTTCCGCGTTGATTTGAGCGCCAGCCCGTTCGTCGTATCTTGTTGTTATGCTCGGCTGGATTGCCATGGCTTATTCCAAATGGCGTTGCATAGAATCAAGGGTATTTTCTGGGTCTATCAGCAGCTTGCATTTGCATCCAAAAATACTTGCGAGCTACTTCAGAAGGTGATGTGTCGATCAGCATTCTAGAGCGAGATGGACTCGACGTCTGTCGACGCTTTACAAAGGGAGATATTGTGGGAAGTGGTCAATAAGAGAAATGTCCTATCGCCGAGACTCTTGGGACGAGTCTCCTTTCAGTGAGGTATCCGCGACCAGGCCATATGTGCTGATGTCAGATCTAGAGATCCTTGTGGAGCAGGATACGCCCGGTCCGTAGGGCAATCTGACGTGGATGATTATTTCTATATATATTATACCGTAAATTGACCTGAATGAAGCCCGCAAAGGTCCAAAGATAGAATGTTTGGAGTGTAGTAGAATCACAAACAAGTTGACTATCAAAATAATTAGTAGGCCAATCATTGAAAATGGAAGCCACCCATCGAGTATATAACCGCCACAAGAGTCACTCCAAACCGAAAAATCAACACAGTCGTAATCGATGAGAGAATGGGAAATAGGTCAATTTATTCTCAGCAAGTACTAGGATAGCGAGTTTAGTGGAATGATCGTCCAAAACAATGGTCAGGTCGTTCGAACCAGCGAAAGATTGATTGGGATTCCTTCGCGCTTCTTGCCACATTGAGGAAAGTCAATTCCACATGGAAATAAACACAAATAATCTTTTCTTTTTATGATGTTACGCCCGAGTCCCATCAGGGCTGACGATTTTGGTCCCGTCAGAGCTCAGGGGGGCGGCCCCCAGGTCCAGGATTGAAGAACAAGCGATGTATAAAGAAATCAAGAAAACTTACTTCGTGAGAATTTGTTCTTTACATGACCTTTTGAAAGGCCAAGCAAGGCTTTTTTACTCAAAATGCTTATATTTGATGTTTTTTGGGTCTTGTTCTTTTCCTTCTTCGCATATACTTCAAGCCAACCAACTGATTATTCGATCGAGAAAAGAGCCGGTACCTCTCCCTTTCATGATTCAACAATCTACCGCCTCGCCAATCAACATCTATTTCCTGATTTCAGACCCGATGTTCAAGTACGGACTCGTGTGCGCGAAAACGATTTCAAATTTCGTCGATGGGATGAATGCGTCATGTCCAACTACCTGTGGACCTACAACCCGACTTCTGGCATGGTTTTCACCGTTGTGACCAATATGGGACCTGCGATATTCAACCTCGACAAGACCACGATCAGCCAAATGACAGTAAGAGGAAAGGAAGAGTTGAAAGCCGACAAGTATGAAGAACTCGTCGGAGGGCCCTACACCGGAAGCAACGGACGCATCACCATAACATTCCGACAGCTTCAGGAGCAGTACAAACATTACGGTATACCCATCAGAATATTCGAGGCGAAATTGGAGTGGCCATGGTACCAAGGATCGAAAAACCCCGACGGCGTTTGGCTCTACCCGAGCGTGCGCGCAAAGTTGAAAGACTCGTTGAGGCGCACCTTGTCCGCATTCGACCCGTCGAACTGGCGCATGAAAGAGGTCAAGCTGGATTATAAGGCTAGACCAAACTCGGACGATGCCTACACGGGCCGAATGATTTCCGGTGTCTTCTTCGAACGACCATTAGGAGGAGATTGGAACAAAGCCCAATACCGTACTCTTACTGGAGCTGAATATACCATTCCCAATAAGGGACGAGGGAAAGCAATCACGCCTGCGTCGGCGAATCCGGTATATCTGGATTTATACTACGGAACATGGAACCGAGCAAGGTGAAAAGCGCGGAACAGATCAAGAGGGTTGAAGGAAATTCCAAACAAACCTACTGGGATGGGAAAAAGAGCTTGGAAAAACGGGTTGATTAATGAATGATGTCTATATAGACAAAGATAGATCTCTCCTCGTGTATCTAGATAGATAAAGGCCTTGACTGATTTGTATTAAACATCTATACCATGTTAATTGAACTAGCTCTTACGAGTCTATTCTCTAGAGTCAACCAAATGTATGGTTCAAGGGTTAGCCTTCAAGGGTTAGCCAATCACCAATGAACTCTTCATTGAGTGCGATTCAGTCTTTGATTGAGAATTTAGTGCTTTTTGTTAGTGTTACTCAAAGGTTTTTCTAGAAATACAGTACTTATATCTCCCTTCAGTGTGGACACATTGGTCATTCGATTGAGATGAGATGGTTCGAGCTTCGCATACAAATGTAGAGTCACTCGTTCTCCTGATTTTTGAGGATTGCGAACCAGGATATCTTTGGATTTGTATCTAAGTGGATGACGTGGTATTCTCTCATGCGTGTCGACATATTAGATCCTCAAGACGATCTTTCTAAGGGACCATTAGTTATAAAAGCCTCAAGAATGTCTTTGATCGCTTTGATGTCATGGGGAGTATGGTCATGTGACCGTTCAATCCGGAAAGGGCAGCGCGTATCACGTGCCGCACTTTAGCGAGGCGCCCGCACCACAATTGGAGCAGCACCAAGCACACCGCGCCGATTTTCGACATCACCCAACGCCAACCGACAACCCGTCAGCGCATCCCCCCGTCAAGATGCGTACCTACGACGACTCCTTCAGCGGCCAGAAGATCTACCCCGGCAAGGTGCGTTTTTAAATTATCCCGTGGATTTTTTTCTGTGAAGGGAGAGGGAAAGAGTGGCGAAAAGGACAACGACAACGACAATGCGAATCCGAATCCGTCCTATTTCCTTGACATGTTCGACTCCTTGCTTTACGTTTTGGGGGATTTGCTGCGTTGCTGCATGAAAAATCGATGTGTTCATGGAATGCTAACGCTTTGATCTTCGATGCGACAGGGTAAGCTGTACGTCCGTGGCGACAGCAAGATCTTCCGCTTCCAGAATGGAAAGTCTGAGTCTCTCTTCCTCCAGCGCAAGAACCCTCGCCGGATAGCTTGGACTGTTCTGTACCGTCGCCAGCACCGCAAGGGTATCTCTGAGGTCGGTCACCCCTCCTTGGTTTCTGTTATACATGTGTGGTTGTGGTGGAATATGCCTGGATGAAGGAAAATGCAGCTGTTTAGGCATTGGAATAATAAAGATATTCCATGACGAAGCAAGAGGAGGACATGATGCAATGGAACACGACCACATGACCGATCAATTCTGGACCAGAAATCACTGACCGAGGCATGTTGGAATCAAACAGGAAGTCGCCAAGAAGCGTTCCCGCCGTGTCGTGAAGCACCAGCGTGCCATCGTCGGTGCCTCGCTCGACGTGATCAAGGAGCGCCGCAACATCCGCCCCGAAGCCCGTGAGGCCGCCCGCAAGCAGGCCATCAAGGACGCCAAGGAGAAGAAGGCCGAGTCCGAGAGCCGCAAGAAGGCCGAGAAGGCCAAGAACGCTGCCTCCAAGGGTGGCGCCCAGCGCATCCAGAGCAAGCAGGGTGCTAAGGGCTCTGCCCCCAAGGCCGCCGCCAAGTCCCGCTAAATGTGAAAAATAAAAATTCGCCTGGCTTGGGTGGGGTGAACAGGATGGATACAGCGCTGTGATTGACGGTTGCGACACGATGGAAATGGAGTTAACTTCTTTCGTGTCTGTTGAGGAACTGGCTACGGCCCTTGATCTTGTTTCTGGACACATATTTGTTCTATGCAGAAAAAATGGGAACAACGGATCAAAACCATACCAAAGAATTATCGATTCCTCCACGTCCACAATGCGCTTGTCTGTTTTTTGAGCTCGGGGTTCAATGTCTACCATGTCTGGGCCCTTACTGTGGACTCCTACTCACAGGGTTGTCTTGGACGCAATCCAAGCGCAGTTTATGAAATGTAATTTGAATTTCCTCAATTTCTATACGTATTCGGATCTCTGCACTCGGAAATGAGATCTCGGGCTTGCACAAAACCCGAGTATCAGATTGCAACATCTATAGCTACACCCGTCTAAGCCTTTTGACCGTGTCGCACCAGCACATAGATCCCACCAAAGCAATGATGGTACAAGCAAATGGGCTTAGAAGCCGACGTAACCAGAAAACAGACAAGACACGCTCTATCAGGACCCTTTTCCCAGTCCTTGTGCGTAGAATGGGATAGGCCATGCGGTTCGTACACCAACCAGATCAATACACGGTGATAGCCATGGCTTCCTTGTTTGATCTGTCGGGATACCTGGCCAGACACAACCCCGCCTCCTCCACGATGAGTTGGACAACTGCCTCCCTCCTATATGACTGCGCTGTGCAAAAGGACAAGCCCCGCCGGGCATATCAACCGATGCCGAAAACGCCAGGCTCACGACTGGAGTGAACCAGGGAAAAACCGAAAAATGAAAACAAGAGAAACGGGAGACAGGGCTCAGTAGTAATGGGCCATCTCCAAGCCAGCGCGCTTAAAGCCACACTTGACGTAGAAGCCCTCGTTGGCCTCGGAGCAGTCGAGAATACTCTGCAGGAAACAGTAAGCGATTGACCAATACACACACACAAAGGAAGAGAGAAAATACCTTGTAGCATCCAACCTGAGCAGCAACATAGTCCAGCGCCTGGATAATCCTCAGGCCCAGCTTCTTCCCCTGCTGGCCCTTCTCAACAGCAATATCCTCAATATGGCCCACCATGCCGAGCGAGTGAATAAACTTGCGCTCGACAATCAGACTCCCCGTGCCGACCACGCGGTGCGTGCCATCGCACACCACGAGCATGTAGTATTCGTCGTTGCGCGAGGCGATCCAATCATACCGCTTGTTCCACTGCTCGTCGCTGATCTCGCCGACGGTCGTCAGCACGCGCAGCACATCCAGGTACCCGCGGCTGTAGTCGGAGCGCCGCAGCGGACGGATCGAGTAGTCTGTTGGGAGCAGGGAGATCACATCCGGGGAGATCAGGGTTGACGGGAAGAGGGGCTCGTCCGGGTCGGCGGTTACGGGGGTCACGGTGGAGTTCATGATCGGCTTGGTGGTTTCGGGGACGGTGGTGGTTGTGACGGCCGGGGCGGTCATTGTGATGGGTAATGGGAGGAGATATGTCACTGGGAAATGGGCTCCAATTGAGATCGGTTGGGAGGTTTTGTGTTGGTCTGGCAGGGGGGAGGTGATGGAGGGGTGATGAAGGCTTCGGGTGGCGGGGTTCGGTGCAGACAAGGTCGACTTTAATTCTTGACTTGGAATTCAAGGTATTTTGAAAGAGGGATTTTTAAAGAGTAGAGAGTAGAGATCTATGGAAGGGAAGGAGGAAGGCGACGGGCACAAAAAAAGAAAAGGAGGGTCAACGGTCCACGGTTCCGACGGGTGAGACATCGCCTCTCCCAGGGGTTTCTTCTATTAATACGCCCATACCAGCGTGTGTTGGTGAGATTAGTTACCATGGATGGGCGGTGCTGAAACAAACATGGGAAAATAGAAAAATGCCAACCATGTTATGGTCGCTGGTATTCCTCGATCAATGCCGATCTCACGTCCTATTTATAACCCAAATACTTGAGCCACAGGGCTGAATCTACAGAACAAAAAAAAGGAAACCAGGAACATAACAATTCTTCATTGTACAAAACCGATCGGTAGTGGTCTATAGTGGCACAGGTGGGGTGTGAACAGTCTCGCTGTTCATTTATTTCTTCTCCTTGGGAGCCAGCATCAGCTCGGGACGGACGTACTTGTCGAAGTCCTCCTCGCTGAGAGCCTTGAGCTCCATGGCGCTCTCCTTCAGGGTAGTGCCCTTCTTGTGGGCATTCTTGGCCACCTTGGAGGCCATGTCGTAGCCAATGACGGGGTTCAGGCAGGTCACAAGCATCAGACTATATTGCGGTTAGAGGTTACCATTCAATATTAGGGTAGAGGGACAGGAAACACAAAACATACCTCTCGTGCAGCAGGGAATTGATGCGGGGCTCGTTGGCCTCCAGACCCTCGACCAGGTGGGAGCGGAAGCTGTTCATGCCATCAGAGAGAATGCGCACACTGTGCAGCAGGTTGCGGATCATGACGGGCTTGAACACGTTCAGCTCGAACTGGCCGTTCATGCCGCTGACCGTGGCAGCCACGTGGTTACCCATGACCTGCGAGCACACCATGGTGAGCGACTCGCACTGGGTCGGGTTGACCTTGCCGGGCATGATCGAAGAGCCGGGCTCGTTCTCGGGCAGGATCAGCTCGCCCAGACCGCAGCGGGGACCGGAGCCCAAGTAGCGCACATCCTGCGCAATCTTGAACAGCGAGCAAGCCAGCGTGTTCAGCGAGCCGGAGGCCTCGACGATCGCGTCGTGGGCCGCCAGAACCTCGAACTTGTTGGGGGCGGTCTTGAACTCAGTGCCGGTGAGCTTGCTGATCTCAGCCGCGACCGCCTCGTCAAAGCCCTTGAAGGTGTTGAGACCAGTACCGACCGCGGTACCACCCTGGGCCAGGAAGCGCAGGTGGGGGATAGAGGCCTGAACACGCTCAATGTTGCGGTCCAGCTGAGCGACATAGCCCGAGAACTCCTGACCCAGGGTCAGGGGGTAGCGTCCTGCAGGTGAGTACGGCCGATCTTGATGAGGTGGTCGAACTTCTCCACCTTCTCCTGGAGGGCATTGCGCAGGTTCGTGAGCGAGGGCAAGAGAGTGTTCTCCAGCTCCACGACAGCGGCGATGTGCATAACAGTCGGGAAGGAGTCGTTGGAAGAAGCGGACATGTTCACGTGGTCGTTGGGGTGGACGGGCTTCTTGCTGCCCATAGTTCCACCCAGGATTTCAATGGCGCGGTTCGAGATGACCTCGTTGGAATTCATGTTGGACTGGGTGCCCGAGCCAGTCTGCCAGACAACCAGAGGGAAGTGATCCAGTAGCTTGCCCTCGGCGACCTCGGCGGCGGCCTGCTTGATAGCCTCACCAATCTTAGGGTCTTTGTGGATGTCAATATCCCAACCCAGACATATCTAGATGGCCCTCACTTACCAAGACCATAGTTCATGTTCACGGTAGCGGCAGCACCCTTGAGGACACCAAACGCCTTGACCACCGGGGCCGGCATGCGGTCCTGGGGCTGGTTGATGTCGAAGTTGCCCAGGGAGCTGTGGTCCAGATGCGAATCAGTATTTTGCCCTATCCTCCCTCAAGAGTCTCGGTTTGCCGGGCCGTCTTACCGCTGAGTCTGCGCACCCCAGTACTTGTCCGAAGGGACCTATACAGCAATCCATCAGTTTCTGCGGGGACGACAGCCTCGATCCATGATGTCACTCACCTGAATTTCGCCAAAGGCATCACTTTCCGTACGAGAACCCGCAGACTATATTGCGTACATCAGCAACTGAGACGAAGCCCGTCCTGCTCGAGCGGTCCCTACCATCCTGACAGTTGTGCCAAACGCTCTCTTGTTGACGGGGTTCAAAGACTGGAGGCGGGGGAGGGCGAGGCGGCTATTGCAGCTCAGAGCCCGAGCAGCCGGCAAGCGAGCAGCGGCCGACAGACTGCGGGCTGCGGGGTTGGTAGCTCTCGTCGCATGTGTCAGGGTAGCCGTCGAGCGCACCGCGGCTCGGGAGAAAGAGGGATTCATGATGACCAAAAAGACGCCTGCAGCTGTCCGACCTAGATACAACGGCAGAGATAGAGAGGAGAACACCCAATGGCTCGCTCAAGGCTTTCTGGGAGAATCAAAGAAGGTCAAGAAACTGCGAAAATAAAAATAGACAACAATTCCGTGCAAGGTGCCCCAGCCGAAAGTTCCCGGTATCGGCATGACCGAGGGACTCGGGTTGCCCGATATTCCACGCCGGTATTGATGGTCATGTTTGGTATGGTATGGTAATGCACTATGTCCCCAGCTCCCGCTTCATTGCCGCTATCACCTTCGCATTGTACTGTCGCCCTTTCTCCAGAATCCTATCCAGCGCAGGGAATAAGTGTGGTGCCCCAAGTACACGGTTTACTTCCACAGGGACCCCGGCAGTTTGCAATTTAGCCGCATACGCTTCTCCTTCATCGCGCAGAGGATCAAGTTCCACCGTGAACACCAGCGCAGGCGCGAGGTTCTGGAAGTCGCGGGCCAGTACGGGGGATATTTTCCAGTCCTAAGCGACTCGTCATTTGTTTGTCTACCATATTGAAGTCGCTATGCAAGTCACACACCGGAACAGTTAGGATCTGCAGCCGCAGAGGGATGTTGGCATTGCAACAGAGATGGCTCATAACTCCTGCTGACACGCCGCCAACTGCAAATTGATTGATCCGGGTCAAGGTTGAACTGGATTGCTTTCTCGGAGCGGATCTGGATGTCTCTAACCAGCGATCCTGTCAACGGGGTGAGATCGGACTATATATCAACCCTACCCAATTGAAGGCGGCCCAGCAATCGTCTACAGGGACGGGATACCGGTGCTCGGGGGCCAGCCGCTAGTCTACATCAAAGGCAACCAGTGCCCCGTTGAGGCCGTCCACGACTCGTTTACAAAAGTCGTGGTCAAAGCCTAGTCCCCCGAATACCCACCCGCCTCCGTGGAAATTGACATAGGCTGCTCTCTTTTGTGGCCGCCCTTGGTGATCGAGCTGAGGTGCTGGCTCGAATATCCGAATTGCAATCTCTCCCCCGGCCACGGGGACATAATTGCTGGGTGATGCGGAAGACATCGGGCCCTGGTGTGCGGCCATACGAGATAGTGTACTTGGCAGGGTTCCTGCGAAATTCTTCAATTGGCGCCTCGTGTGTGTATAGACGTCCGACATTGTACTGGTTGTAATACTCCACATAGATCGGATCAAACCAGGGCAGCAACTCCGGTGGTATGCTGTTGTGCAAAGCCTGATAGATTTCTGGAACTCGAAACTCATGTAAGGACTTGTCGTCAGCTGATGACTCTGGCAAAGTCATCTTGGAAGTTCAAGTAGGCTCTGTGGCTTGTAGGACTAGTCCTATAGAGTATAAGAGGGGACAGGTTATGTAGTTTACGAGAGAACACGGTCTCGTAGCACAAGAATCACGGAGTTTTAGTTTCATCTGATTTTGCTTGAGAAGACACCCATGAATATCTGTATGGTATGTCAGCACTTTTGCGAGGATTGTATTTCTTGCATGGTGGAAGAGCCACCAAATGCACATGGCCTTGCGATGTATATTTCCGCTGCGTACTACCCCACGCCCTACCTATTCCTTCCCATGAACCTACAACCACACATCGTGCTACTGCCATCGGCCTTCATCTGTTCTTCCTCTCCTATCATTATACACAAGCCTCGACGCCTCTCATCTCGAGTCTGGCGTCTCATCAAGGGAGTCAGCATGCATCCGATGAGGTCTGCTGACGTTACGCTTTGGCATCTCCAGCAAAGAATCGATAAAGCTTCCAAGCTGATCAGCTGGAGACTCGGAGAAAAGGCTAGCACCGGCAATTTCGATCCAGATTCTGTATTTTTTATATGTGATGCGTTCAATGCATGGCCCGTCTTTAAGCGGAGGTTCCCGCGGGGCAAAAAACGTACAAAAAGGGAACGGCGATATCGGTTGACTCAGCGCAATCCCAAAACCGAAGTTCTTGACTTTCGACTCGGTACTCCTTGCAATTGAGACCAGCATTCGCTGTGAACCATTGAACGAACCACGCATAACCTCAATTGAAGCGCCTTGATCGCCATGGCTAAACCTTCCACCCGCCTCAATGTGGCCCCGGTCCCGCCGGACGAGATTTTCGCCTTGAACGGTGCCTACGGCGCCGACACCCACCCGCAGAAGGTCAGCTTGGGAGTGGGAGTTTTCCGCACGGACGACGGCAAGCCATGGCCGCTGCCCGTGGTGCAGAAGGCAGAGAAGGAGCTGGTAGCGGACGATGACCTCTTCCGACACGAGTACACGACGATCGAGGGCGACGTGCCGTTCCTGAGACTGGCGCGGGATCTGATGTTTGGATTTGAGGGAAAGGACAGTGAAGAAGAGGCCAAGGCACGCATCGCGTCTGTGCAGACCGTCGCCGGCACCGGCGCCAACCACCTCGGCGCCCTGTTTCTCGGCCACCACATGAAGCCGCCCACCGTCTGGCTGTCCAACCCGTCCTGGGCCAACCATATGACGATCTGGGAGCTGGCCGACGTGCCGCGCAAGACCTACCCGTACTACCACGCCGCGACACGGTCGTTCGACTTCGACGGCATGATGTCCACGCTCGAGACCGAGGCGCAGGAAGGCGACGTCGTGCTGCTGCACGCCTGCGCGCACAACCCCACGGGCCTCGACCCGAACAAGGAGCAGTGGGTGGCGATAGCAGACCTGTGCGAGCGCAAGAATCTTTTCCCATTCTTCGACTCGGCCTACCAGGGCTTCGCGTCCGGGTCCGTCGCCGAAGACGCATGGGCCGTGCGCTACTTTTTCACCCGGAAGCCAGACATGGAGATGTGTGTTGCCCAGAGCTTCTCCAAAAACTTTGGACTGTACGGCCAGCGCGTCGGCGCCTACCACTACGTCACCAACCGCAGCTCGACCAGCCTGCGCGACGTCGTCGTCAATAACCTCTGCCATTTGATCCGCGGCGAGTTCTCCATGGGCCCGCGCTCGGGATGCAGCATCGTCAAGAAGGTGCTCACTAATGACCAGCTGACTGCTGAGTGGCACCAGGATCTGCAGGTCATGAGCTCGCGGATCAAGTCCATGCGCAAGGCCCTGTACGATGAATTGTCGCGCTTGCAGACGCCAGGCACTTGGGAGCATATTGTGGAGCAGGTGAGTTTGATGATCAGTAAGAATGGTGATTACGGTTCTCTTGTTAACTTCTTTTTAGAATGGCATGTTCTCCTACACCGGCCTGACCCCGAAGCAAGTCTATGCCTTGAAGGACCAGTATCACATCTACCTGCTCAAGTCGGGCCGAGCATCCATCAGCGGTCGTAAGAATCCCCATTCTGCTCCTTCTACATCCTTTTCAAAAACAGATACTGATTTAGATGCATCTAGTGAGCCAGAAGAATGTCGCCTATGTCGCACATGCCATCGATAATGTCGTCCGCAATGTGAACTAATTCACAAAAATAAAGCACGCTCTCTTCTTGGAACATCCAGCGCTCTCAAAGATGACTGACACTCGAGGGTTTCTGAAAGATTGGATTTGCATTTGGCGGGGCCATCTCCTGTTTTATGACGCTTGATGATAGATTTTATGTCCAACTCATAGCTAGTTTTGGTTTTTGCTTTACCTCAGGCTTTCATCTATTGCGTAGCTTTCGATTTAATAAAGGAGCTCGACTTGCATTAAAAACGGAAGGGGGAAAAACTATCTACTGTACAATACACAACAGTGAGAAAGCTAAGGAAAAAGGCGAGCAGCCATAGAGTCGGGACACATGAATAACCTTGCCTAGCAAGACGGTTCCAAACACACCAAGGATAAGACTGTACTGGATATAGTCGTAGACGCCAGCGGGCAGGAGGAAAAAGGCAAGGGCAGGATGGAGGGATAGAGAGAGGCGCGGCTGAAGGGTTGATATGTTTTGAGTATCAGCAAGAAAGGGGAAACGAATCACAGAGGTACTTCATTGAAGTCGCCCTCGCCCTCTTTCCCTTTGCCATTCGGCTTGCCGGTATTTGTTGGCTCGGCATCTCCTTCTGGTCTGTTCTGGGGAAGAGTCTTCTCCTTGGTTGTCTCTTCGTCGCTCTCCGCTTCGGCTTCGGCTTCGGTTTCAGCTTTAGCTTCAGTCTCGGCCTCGGCTTCGGTCTTCTCGTCTGATGGAGCGGCTGCTGCTGACTCTCCATTCTGGACCGCAGGCTCTTCCTTTTCATCGACTTCGTCCTTTGGAGGTGGCGGCGGAGGGGGAACGTCGTCCTCGTCTTGCGACCCGATCTCCTGCGTCTGTGCTTGTGGCTGGCTACTCGTCTCGCCCCCGGGGAATGGAGTCACAGGCGGCTCTGCGGCTGATTGGTCCTGCTCCGCCTCGGGTTGAGGCTGGGAGCTGGGTCGTCCCTGCTGGGCGGCAGTGGATACAGACGCGGTCGAAGTGGTACGTTGGTGGGAAGAGCCGTGGATGACGCCGAGCTGGCGGGCCTTAGGGTCTGCGTTGAGATAGTAGTTGCGCACACCGACAATGGTTCCCTCCGACTCGCAAGCATCCACCCACTCGGGCACGACGACCGGGATGTTCATTTCCACGGCCTTCTCCCACAGCGGACCGCGGCCTTCTGTGCAGACGAAGTGGGTGGTGTCGATGCGGACGGAGTCAATCATCTTGCCGCCGATGCGGTCCAGTGCAGCACCGAGCGCCTCCTTTTGTTGCGGATCGATGACTCCCGGCGTCACGGTGATACCCGACAAGTCGGTCATCTTGTGTGTGCGACACGTCAGCTTCTCCGACTGGTAGGTGCCGGCCGTCGTGCGCAGGACGAGGTGGAACGTGTACTCGGAGTGAATGGCAAGACCGCTGATTTTGGTGCTGCGCGTCTCCAAGGGGCGCGGGATCGAGCCGGCCTTGGAGCCATTGCGGTAGAGGGAGAGGGACTTCAGGGATGCGGTCGCCAGATCGATGGGGTCCCATTCGAGGACGAGCGAGGTCTGCGTTGCGTTTCGCAGACACAGCACTGGCGGTGACGGAGTCTTGACGCCGTAGGTGTTCAAGATGCGTTTCTGGAGCGATTGGAAAGCTGATGCGCTGGCGGCTTCGGCGCCATGGTTGCGTGCAACGGTAATGTCGACAATGCTGCCGGAGGCGATGTTGTTTGGAAGGAGGACAGAGGGGAATTCAATCTGCGCAAATATTGATTAGCCATTGCGCCCAAGGGATCTCGGGCGGGTTTCAATAATCAAATAGCAGTTCACATCGCCTCGGTGTCTGGGGTTGAGGGCGACCAGGGGTTGGGTCCTTACGAGTCGATTATCCTGAGTGAGGAGCACGGCGACGCCCGCATCTACCTTGCCAACTGTCAAGGAGACCAGCATGGTGAGAAAAAAATATAAAATTGGAGGGTTTGAGACAGGCGGGTGGCCGGAAATGGAGAGTCTGGGTTCAGGGCCGATTGTTGATTCCGCCAGATCGGCACTTAGCGAGTCCACGCGGGAACCGACGTTCTATATTTACTTCCCACGCCAACAAAGAACACCAAAATATACTGTCATCGCGGAAATTGATGGGTATAATTGAATGTGCTAGTCTAATCCAGAGTAGAGATGCTGAATAAAATCAAACCCAATCCCAGACGCCGTACCCAGCCATGCATAATGCAAATATGGTCATCAGTATGATACAAGATAGTAATATACACAGTCGATCAGGCAGTTTTCGAGGTTTTTGAGGTTTCTTTGGGTTGACAATTTGCACCTGAAAGGCGCGTGGCCTGCTGCGCGAGGATGTTTTCTAAGAGGTGGTTGGCATCCTTCTGGACCGTCTCAAAGCTTGCCTGGACACACGGCGTACGGATGGTGATTTCAAGGGACCCTGTCAAATCTTCCTTTGGAGAGAATTCAGAAGGAATAGCACGTCCCAATTCGTCAAAGCCTTGCTGGTGCAAGGCCTGTCGGAAAGCGAGGCGCACTCTCCGGCCGCACCAAGAGCGAACCACTCGCTTGAGCGACTGGAGGGGTGCTATGGAAACTCGCCACCACAGGGTATCGCGATCACGGCTGGCATAGATGTGGGATATCTTGGGACGAATCGGATGTAAAGGAGAGCCTAGGTAGCGCGAGGCGACGGGAGGCATAATAGGCCTGTTCCAGTACCGAAGGAGCAGATTCTTCGAGGATGCGACCAATGACATTTTGTATGTGGGCTATTGACAGTCAAGGAGGTCTGCCGGATCAAGCTGCAGTGCGTATAAAGACCAGCAGCAGCACATTGGTATCATGTCGATTAGGCG
The DNA here is from genome assembly GCF_028826965.1 of Penicillium alfredii. NCBI lineage: Eukaryota > Fungi > Ascomycota > Eurotiomycetes > Eurotiales > Aspergillaceae > Penicillium > Penicillium alfredii. Next base: position 3,970,981 of record NW_026622706.1, on the reverse strand, counting down.
AAAACAATCTTCATCGAGGACGGAGCGGTACAGTCGCGTGCTTATTGGGAGGGACGCGGCATTCGGGAGCTAAAAGCGAGCAGATGAAAGCTTTCAGTCCCCGAGATCCAGAACCAGCAGTTCTGCTTTTGTGTCAAATGTGTAAAGACCCCTCAACTTCTGGCAATGAGGAAATAGACTATATTTTGCGCACTCCCAACTGCATCTTTTCTTCTGCCGACCAAACCGGGCGGTGGGGAGAGACCTTGTCGCCTGTGGAATCAGGCAGAAACATCGCCACCAGTGCCTGATGACATAAGCCACCAGAGATTTGAATAGCACAGATCCCCCCACCTCTTCCTTTCTTTCAACCTCACTTCCTCGATCAAACCTGGTCGAGACATCCTCTCCTCGAGATCTTCGTTGATCTACGGAAAAGAATTTTCACAGAGAGAGACTTGAAAATCCAGTGAAGGTCACCCACCGCCATGCCCAAGAACAAGGGAAAGGTAAGAGCACAGAATATTCAGCCCCTCTTTGTTGGAATGTTTCCACCCCGCCACGCCCACCATCTCATGTTGGGCGGTTGGCTATTGATCCAATATGGAATATTTCCGATGAATTTTGCCACGTGAAATCATGAAACCTTTTAAAACACAAATACTGACAACCGAGTACAGGGCGGTAAGAACCGTCGTCGTGGAAAGAACGAGAACGACAACGAGAAGCGTGAGCTCGTCTTCAAGGAAGAGGGCCAGGAGTACGCACAGGTTGTGAAGATGCTTGGCAACGGCCGTCTGGAGGCGCTATGCTTCGACGGCGAGAAGCGTCTTGCCCACATCCGTGGTAAGCTGCGCAAGAAGGTCTGGATCAACCAGGGCGACATCATCCTACTCTCGCTGCGTGACTACCAGGACGAGAAGGGCGATGTAATCATGAAGTACACCGCCGACGAGGCCCGCAGTCTGAAGGCCTACGGCGAGTTGCCCGAGAATGCCAAGATCAACGAGACCGACACCTACGGCCACGAAGGCTTCGAGGACAACGTCGAGTTCGACGAGGACCGCGAAAGCGAAGAAGAGAAGGAAATCGACGTCGACGAGCTCTAAGCTCCCCCCTTTTCCATCCCCAGAGCTCGATATGCTCTCTGCCCTGCAAGAGTGCCACGGGAAGATACTCGTCCCCGTCACTCTTCCATGTTCGCCTAACTCCCACCTTCCTCTTGCTTGCCGCTGTTGGCTCAGCACCGTGGACCCACCTGCTCCCGCCTCTCTTTTTGGGAGAGAGATGGTCGGTACCCGATGGTTTCGGATCGGGTAGCAAGAGCGCCATTTTCAAACTACCCGGCTCACGACGCTGCACTCCCACCTCGTCCTAGCATAAGGATCTAGGGCCCTTCCGGCGCTACTACGACACTTCCCCAGGGTATGAAGCAATCGACCTAGAAAAAATGTCTCGGACTTTGTATTGTTGGCGGCTACGGTGTTTCGATCGATCACCATTCCATAGCTGTCCTTGCAAGTTGCCTGAGACCGTGGCTGCAGGAAAAACATGGTTGCAACGCGCGCATGATGAACCTGTGTGCTTGTTTCCTTGCATTGCATTGCATGTGTGTTTCTTCTGTCTGGTCTCGTCTTGCTTTTCTTTCTTTCTTTCAACGTGATAGATTACGAAAAAGGTCACGAGAATTGAAAATATCACTCTAGAGTACCTCTCATATTGGTCTGTACCGGTGTCTACGCCGTTGTAGAATGTAGATCTTGGTGAGGGCGAGTAAATCGAACCCAGGGTTTCGTCCGTTCTGTAGAAATTCTAGAAATTTATCACGCAACCCTCTCAAGAGGCAGAAAAATAGTCAAAAATCAAGCATCGAGACTACCCTTCCCCTTCGTCGACCCCTTGACACATTCCCCATCCCCAAACATGGCCTTCGCCGCCGCCTGCCAAACAGACTCCCGCTGCAGATAATCATCCATAGTATAGAAGCGGCGACACTCAGCAGCCTCATACACAAACTGCAGCGGCGTCTGGTCATCATGGGGATCATACTCGTTGCGCAAGTTGACATTCCCACCCCAAGCCAGCGACGGCGCCAAACTCGGACTGGACTCGTTAAGCGTCCTCCATTCGGCAGTCGTCAGCAGCGGCTTCGAGGACCCGGCTGATTTCTGGATCAGCTTGTTGGCTTGCTGGATATATCCGTTGATGTAGTTCACGCCGAGGGACTGGCCGCCCTTGACGCCGCCGACGCCTTGCATGGGGGCTTGTTGAGGGCGGCCGCCGAAGGCGATGGTGCGCACGCCTTGGCGTTTCATGAGTTTTATGAAGAATGCGCAGGTGGAGAGGCAGTCGCCGTCTGTGATCTGTTTAGGGTTGAGTTAGTCTCCAATGTCTCCAGTTTTTTATTTCTTCCGTCTTCAATTAGAAGGCGTAGGTAGGCATGGAACACTTACTATGGCGATATTCTTTGCAGAAAACAAGGCTTTCTTGGGATTCAATGGAATCGACCCGTATCCATTGATGGGGTAGACTTTGTTCGAGGTGGCAGTGTAGTTGAAATTGGCTAGCAGACTAGAGGACGAGCTCCCTAGGGTTTGGTGCGGCCCGTAGAGATCAGACCACGAGCTGAACCCGGTTTTCTGGTCCGGCTTGACCATCTGCTTGTACGCGTATATATTGCTCGTGTCAGGGCTGGTGTCGCGGGAAAACGCCTTGGTGAGATACTTGGCGGCGTCGTGCGCTCGGAAGCGTGTCGCCGTGTAGGGGGTGGCATCCGGGAAGAAGATCCGGGACAGGTCAATGCCCGCCGACATGAATCCGCCCGGGTTGGCGGCGAGGTCGATCAAAACGTTCTTTTTGCCAGCGGCCGTGGCGTTGTGCAGGAAGTCCGTGGCGACCTGGGCGACCTCGGACGCCCTGGATGAAAAGGTTGGGAGGAACAGGATCGCCGTGTCGTGCAGGCCGGAGACGCTGGAGAAGTACCCTGCAATGGAATTGTCTGAGTTGCGCCAGCTGGTTTTGGGGAGTCCGGGGACTTCAGATGAGGCTTGCTCGGCACCCGATGAGGAGGAGCCCGAGGATGAGGACAAGCTCCTGGGTAGACATTGGATATTGTATATGAGCGTGCCATTTGCATAATCAAAGAACCTCTCGCTTGGTTTCGCCGTCTTCGGTATGCTTTTCACAGACCCGTTGGCAAACTTGAGCGACAAGTGGTCTCCATCTGTCCAGTCTTTGGTGGATGCCCAGATGCCGTTCTGGTCAATAGCAGTGTTGGTGACACTGCGGGCTACCGCAGGAAACAATCGATTGTACCTTATTGTGTTAATGCCTCTTGCATTCATAAATCCAAGGGAAACTTACTGTGCATCACGATCGTGGAGATTTTGGCTGGCAGCATAAGATTCCAGATATTTGGCCGCGTCAGTGCCATTGATAGATACAAGCTTGGAGACGCCCTCAGTGCCCGCCTTTTGAAGTTTGGCATCATCTTGAACCGTATCAGTATTTGGATGACAACACAGAGATATCAACACGCACTCAATGTGTATACTTCGGGAGGGGTGAGCCCATCCGACGAGATTGAAACCAAAGGCATATCGATTTCATAGCTAAAGACGTTCTGGGAGCACAGCTGTAATGTCAAGTGGCCGTCATGGGCCGATTTGACCAGCTTGGAAAGCTCCAGATCCATTTCAAACTGACTGGAATAGTGCTTGCTCTTCGCCTTGTCCGCTATCTTGTCAATGCCCCCGAGGAGGTCAACAGACGGAAATGCATATCCCGAGGGAGGGTCTGTTCAATTGAATCAGGAAGATGCACACCCCCAAAAGGTCAAGATCACATACTCTTGAGGATATCGACCGTCGACTGGAATTCGAGGGTCTTGCGGACCTGCTTGAGGAAAGAGACGGCACAGTCTGAATCAAATGGCATAGACATCAAACACTGATGTGCCAGCTGATGAGGCACTCGGACATTTGCTGCGATCGTTAGTACTTTCTCCATGGTTTCGATCTGCCTGGATCATTTGCTGGAACGCACTCTTGCTCTGGTCGGCAGCGGTCACCAACTTGCTAACCTGAGCGCAAGGCTCGACATTGTCGGCAGTCCTGGCATTGGCAACAGCCGCCAATGCGACCGGAGCCAACAATGTTGCAAAATACATGGCTGGTATGAAGTGGAAAGCTGCAAGTCATTCAACCCCGACCTTCTTAAAACCGGTCGAGGCTCCACTTTCAGGGGCCGATGCGCCCTGTGTGTTTCGTTTTGCTAGCGCGTCTACAGGATCCATTGTTCCACGCCAAGATACAAGTCATGTCGATATCGAAATCTCCATGAAACTCGGGTGTCTCGGCTTTTTCAACCCTAGTTGTGGGTTGTTGCGAGTGCTGGTGCTGGAAACACCAGACAAATCACATAGATCAGAGACCCACTTGAGCTGCTACACGTACGACACGCTATGTACAAAATCTTTCGTCGCAATTGAGTTATTCTGTCTCCTACATTTCAGGGGTCCAATGACCAATATACTCAATCCTCAAATACACTCTTCCGGAAAAAATTGACCATCTTCCGGGCTGCCTCTTTGCCAACTAGAGGATCGAGCTGTTCAATATCCATGTTGGCAATATCGCTGATATTTTCTGTTTCGAGGATCAGTCGTTCGACTGCCTGCGGTGTGACACCTGGCACAGTTCGTAGCATGTCTTGTGGAAGGAGGTTAAAGATGCGGTGCTCAATGCCCGTAGCAGCCATGACGTTGCCCGAGTCAGAAAAATCCGAAATGTCCACATCAAGCCCGATTTGAACAGCGCGCAGCGGATCCGGCTCAGGGCTGTTCTTTTTGAGCTCCGCAAATATTTCAGCTGTTTGGTACGGTGAAGATGACCAGATAATCTTGAGCCGGGGGAAAGCGAGGGTAAGAAGAACGAGAAGATGTTGTGCGGATTTCGGATTGGAGGGATTGGTGAGCGAGCTGCTGCTGGAACTGGTCGCCGCTCCGGTGGATGAGAAACCATAGTCGGTGGAGAAGGTAGTGCCTGCTGAAGCCGAGGCGAATGCGTCAAAGGTGAACGACTTGTTCTGGTCGAACTCGATCAACAACAAGGGGGTTTTGTAGTATTGAAGCATCGTCTCAGCCTGGTTGTAGAGGCGGCCATTGCGGAGAGAAGTGATCAGATCACGAACCGACTTGCGTTCTACGCAAATGTCTGGCGTGAGAATATAGTCACCGACGGTCAGTTGGCAAGGAATCACAATCATGCTGTTGCCGTGCAATAAGGACGGAAGGGCACTTCGAAACTCCCGCACGTCAATGACAACCCGAGGGGGAGAGGCGGTCGCCGCTAATCGGCCACCTCCAGCAATGCGAGTGTTCACTGTCCGAAGGAACTGCTCCTGGGGGTCTTCGGCGCTCTTGTCATGCGTCAAGGTGACCGCCATGTTCTAGCAAGTATATTAGCAACCGTCTATAGGGGCTTGGCGCAAACAACTCACGCTCTTCTCTCTAATGAGCTTCGTAAAGGAGTCTTTCTCCCGCCGAACAGCACTCAGATATCGCTGTTCCTCGACCGAGCCACCATAATAGATGAAATACACCTTGACTTCCCTCCCCGAGTGCGAACTGCGGTAGACCTCCACCCTCCGAATGAAGGCAGGGTCAGGCTCGTACATTATGATGTAACGGGGCCGCACTTCCTCTAAGATATGCTCATCCATGTCGCCGTCGTACGGATGGATCATGATAAGGTCATTCATGTCGTACAGCTCGTAGTAGTCTTCCATATACTCGAGTTCATCGACGACAACTTCTTCTTTCTGTGTCTCTTCCACTTCTGTGGACTGAAGCTCGTTGAGCAGACCGACCACCTGACCAGGCAGTTCGACTTCGGTCTGAACACTGGTGTTGGGCACACGCCCGGAGGCCGACGTAACAGCACCGCCGCCACGTACTCGACGACGCTTGTTCGGAGGTGGCTTTCCATGCTGTTGGTTTTGCGCTGCAGGTGACTCTTGAGACTTCCCAGCTTTCTCGTCGTTGGTTGATTGTGACAGATTCCTGTTGACATTCGACAGTGATCGTTTCCAGTTAAGGTAGTCTCGCAGTCGACGTCGCATCATCACCTCTGCGGATGGCTTGTCTTCGTCAAAATCGTCTTCGTCTTCGTTGGCCTCTGATCTATGATGGATCTTGGCATGCATGGTGCCAATGTATTCTCGAAGCTGACGGCATGTCCGCTGGTCATTGCACATGATCAATATCGTGCCATTTGTCTCGTTCGTATTCGCTGGGTGGATATAAGCGTCGTGGTCGATCTCTCCGAGCAATTCTGACACAACGTTCCACTTGGGAAGTGGCTCGAGAACTGGCTTCAATTCAGAAGAGAATGCTGTAGACAATGACGGACGGGAGAAGTCGTTGCTAAGTTTACCTTCGTACACTCTGGATTTGGCGGTTTGAAAGAGAACATGAGCAGCATCGAGGAAGAGCCATGGGGAATAACTATGCTTGTTGGAGCCCGGAGGCGGAGACTGGGCAGCCATAATGGTATCAAGGTATTTCACGAAAGACACCGCATCATATGTGAGCAAAGCACTGTCCTCTTGTTAGCACAGGTCAAAAATAGAATCAATGATCTAAACTTCCACGTACTGGAGAATTGCCCGAAGATCTGTCAAGTCGCTGACAATTTGCCTGGTCCGGAAGCTTACCCGGTGCCAGATGGGTTCCAGCTGACGCCGAATAGAGATGTCAAAGTTTCGGTGCAAGGCGCTGTCCAATGTCCATTCTTCCATGTCCAGACCTGTGTTTGTTTTTCGAAGTTCGCTGATGCTGATCTCGACACATTCTAGAACGGCATTTTGGATTTCCCTCATTTTGCCGCTCATTGGGACCTCCAGTTCGATCACCTCTGCCTTGCGATGCCCTTCCAAAGAATCGGCCACAGATACATGGAATCGGGGCCACAACGACGCTTTGCGTAAAAAGAGGTTCCGCAGCATATTCGCCAGCGGAGCAAAGCCGGTGGTGAATGGCTCTGGAGAGTCCGAGAATGCTTTTAAAAAGCCACGCTTGTTCGCTTGCCGATAGATGCGAGCGATGAATGCCTCAAGGGAGGTTGCAACGGTCCTGATATCAAGGTTAGACAATGAACAATTTTTTTTTCAAATGCTCGTGTTCTTACTTATCGGCATGTAAGATGATCATCCCGGTAATTTTCTCGGGATCGAGGAGCCCTAGTATATGAATCAGCTGGTGTCTGAAAATAAAGTATTCTTGCGTACTCGATAATAGATCCACAACTAATATCCTGGATGTTACACTCAGAATACCTCCTTCGGCGTAGATCCGCTCCCTAGATCCCCATTAGCACCACCGCAGTCGGCGCGACAAATCCAAGGTAACCCACCGCATCGGAACAGTAGCTTTCTCGGTGTTGATCACCTTCAACCCCCTGGCTAGAGGAGACTTGCTGAGGGCATAATGCTCCGCTAGGGCTATATTTCAATAGGCGTTAGCATCCAACAGTCTGAGTATAATCAATTTCAACCAACATACCCTCTCCGATCCATTCATTTTCTCGATCATCCGCGCCAACCACTAGAACCAGATTATTCCCTGCAGCATCATAAAAATGGAGAAGATTGGTAATGAGGTGCAGCAACCCCAGGCCGCGAGCGAGAACGACCAGCTCATCCTCGGAGCGCAGTTCGGTGAAGATGTCCTGCTGGTATTGCTTGATCGGGGTCAGAGAGTGAATTTAACGAAGACAAACAACCCATATTACTTACCAATGGCAGTGACAACTTCACCGGGGCATTTGCTCGTTCCAGAGGCATGAGGAGCCCGTCTTGACGCGTGGACAGTCGCAAGGTCACAGACTGGCGATAGATACGCCGCGAGATCACGTGGTATGATGCAACGAGGGTCTACTTGAATGTTGCGACACGAAGAAAAGAAATAGGAGAATACAAGTCGCATTGGCAGATCAATTACAAAGAGGCACTTGTTTAACCAGTTTTTTATTGAAGAGACAAGGGGTAATATAATGTTTTTGGTTGAAGAGCAACTGTAGTTATAGAGCTCAAGGCAAAGCGCAATATAGATACCGTCGACATACACAACTTGTCATATCTCACTATAGCATTTCCATGTTAGATCGCCAAGATACATACACGGATCATTTCTTCTGATTCAACTCTTTCATGCGGGCTTCGATTTCTTCCTTCGACACCTTGGGTGGCATGTCTGGTGTGGCTGTCAGTTACAAGTGTGAAACATGGGGCATCTGTCATAGATACTCACTCTCTGGAATCTGAGGTCCCTTGGATAGATGGTCGACAGCAGATGCTTTCTGAGGCTGTTCGCCAGGTCTGTTCTGGGACTCCTTGCTTTCCTTCTGCGCCGCAGAAGGGAAGTCCGATGAATCGGGAATGATGGGCATTGTTGAGGCGATGAACGAGTAGTTAGAAGCAATAAGAATCAACACAATCCAGTGCTATACCAATAGTACAGAGAATGGCACGACGGTTGTCAGAACTGGGAAACGAAGCTGCGACGAGGCCATTTATCTAGATCCCAAGCGGGATGACGTCGGCGGTCGGCTGAAGTTGAACACAAACTCCTGCAAAAGACGCCTGGAATCTCGGGGTATCTTACCTAGGACGTTCCAGGGTAATCCTAGAATGATGCGCTTTTATCCAGGGCATTCCAATCATGTTTGGGTCGCTGGATGGACCAAATGCATCTTGTTTATAGATCGACAGAGGACGACACATGCGGGTATGGCCGTCCACAACGTGGTTTTGGAGCATTAGATGAGGGAAGTGCTGGTTAAAAAGACAATTGAAACCCACCAAAAACCCCAGAGAAGCCCTAGCGAGTGAATAGAGTGCAAAATGAACAGATGCTACTCGAGTACATCGGAGGTACCACGTGCCCCATAGTGGTGATCCGTAATGCCCATGTACCCGCATGTACTGTGTTCCCCCCGCCCTACGACTTCTCTCCCGGCCAGCTCACCTTCTCTCAACTCCAAGGCAACCGCCGGTCGGCTCCTCTTCAATCCCCCATTCATCCCCTCACACACCCTTTCTTGGACATCTAAATCCCCCTTGGGATTCCTTAGGCCTTATCGGAGCGCATCCTCTTATATCCCGGCGATATCCCGACAGTTGTTGTGCCGGGGGACACCTTTCCACTCATCGAGCGACACCCATCTGCAATGCTCCCTCCACTGACTTAACCCCGCCCAAACCATCACCTTGTCCCTCTTGACCCAGTTGGGTCTTGATTCGCTATGCCCTCTATCCTCAGTGATACCGACAAGGAAACCGTCAAGAGAAACGTACCGAAACCCGCCAACAAGATCCTCGCTGTAGCTGTCGCGCGACTCTACGTCGCCTACCCGGATCCCCAAAGATGGACATACACCGGTATGCAGGGAGCAGCAGTGCTTTGCAATGATTTGGTGGGACGGACCTTCTGGTTGAAAATGGTCGACGTCTCGGTAGGTGGTTCATCTCTTCTGGAGATAAGACCTGACCGGCTAACGTGGGATGTCTACAGCCCGCTGGAAAGGGTGTGATCTGGGACCAAGAGATCTACGACAAATTTGCTTACAACCAGGATCGGACTTTCTTCCACACCTTCGAACTCGAGGACTGTCCCGCCGGCCTGTCCTTTGTCGATGAGAAGGAGGCCAAAACATTCATCAAGAAAATGCAAGAGCGTGAGAAAAATGCGAGCAAAGAGACCAGCAAGACTCCATTTGCCTCTACGCGGGGACAGGGCCCTGCACCGGTTGCCAACGGAAAGGGCCCAGGGAGGTCTTTGTTTGGTAGCTTGTTGCATCGATCGAGTCCGGCTACGAGCACGGCACCACCGCCCGCGCCTGCGCCATCAATCCAGGTCGCACCTCCACCCCCGGCACAGCCCGCGAGTGCGCCAGCCGCCAAGGCAGATTTGCCGTTTGACACGAGTGATCCGTCGTGGAAGGGCCTGCTAGATGAGCTGATGCAAATGGGGATCACAGAAGACCAAATCGCGGAGAATTCAGATTTTATCAAGGCTTGGATCGACCAGAAGCAAGCGGCAGCCCAACCTACTCCCGCTGAGGATCAGCGCAAGCCCAAGGCTCCACCTCCACCACCTCCCGCGCCGCTCGCCCCTAAGGCGAACGCAATTAGCCCGCAAGGGACAGGGACGAGCACTGGAAGCCGACGCGGCCCTCCTCCGCCTCCCCCGTCACGAAAAACCCGCGCCGATGCTCCTGAGGAAACGGCCTCTCCGCCGCCTCGCGAACCCTCCCCGCCCCCTCTGCCCGGCCCAAGATTTCATGCGCCCCCTCCGATTGCAGACGCTGGGAAATTTGCTGAACCGGCCGGCCCTGCGCCTCCGAGACGACCCCGGGCCATTTCAGGCGCTAATGCTGGTCCTCCGCCGCCGCCACGACCCCCGAAAACGCCGATGGAAGACTCCCAATCTCGATTTGGAGTGCCTCCGCCTTTCTCGGGCGACCGCAAGGCGTCTGCTCCGCCCGCGCCGCCCAGCCGTAACCCGGCACCCCCGGGGCCTCCGCCTCCGCCTCCACGTGCTGTGAGCCCAGCATCACCGCCCCAGCTGCCTCCTAAAGTCCCCACAGCCACTCCAGCTACAGCTCCACCCCCTCCACCTGCCAGAGGACCTGCTTCACCTCCGCCCGCACCAGCACCTCGGCCTGTACCATCGGCACCGTCTGCCCCGGCAGCTCCTCCGCCACCCCCGCGAGGACCTGCTTCGCCTCCTCCAGCTCCGCCATCTGCAACCACGTCTTCCCCGAATGTTCCTCCGCCGCCGCCGCCCTCGACGAGCTCTGCAGCTCCTGGAGGACCTCCACCTCCCCCACCAGGACGTTCTGGTCCCTCTATTCCGCCACCTCCCCCGCCAGCGACAGGCTCTCCAGCCCCAGGAGGGCCGCCGCCTCCCCCACCACCACCGGGACGTTCTGGTCCTTCCATCCCACCACCTCCCCCGCCTGCTGCGGGAACGGGGCCACCTGCAGGAGCTCCGCCGCCACCGCCGCCGCCTGCGGCATCCGGAGGTGGTGGGGCACCACCTCCACCCCCGGCCCCGGCTGGTGGAGCGGCTCCCCCGCTGCCAAAAAGCACGGGTGGACGAGACGATCTCATGGCATCTATCCGAGCCTCGGGTGGTGGTGGCTTGCGCAAGGTCAAAGACAGCGAAAAGAAGGACCGAAGCGCTGCCATGGTGCCCGGAGGTGCCAACGAGTCATCTGCCGCAGCCTCTAGCACAGGAGGAGCTCCGCAGGGCGGTTTGGCTGGTGCATTGCAAGATGCTCTCAAGCAAAGAAAACAGAGGGTCAGCGGAAGCGGTATGTGTCTATTCCTGCATCGGTTTTTCTTCATACGCTAACCGGATTGTTTTTCAGATGACGAGAAAGATGACGACGACGATTGGTGAGCTGCTACTTTGCTTTAAGGAAGATGAGCCGGGCTGCTTCGGGGTAGAGGAACCTTATGGTCTCTATGGATTCTGCATCGTGTTTTATTTTTTTCTGGTGCAGCGAATCCGCCCGGCTTCGTTTTCAGCACTTTTCAGAAGGACTTTGTCTTTTGTATATACCACGAATGCAAGGTGTTTGGACAGAAACATTATAAAAAGCTCAGTATAGACCTCAAAATTGTATCCTGTGTCCTGGATTATATCATGATACTCCTAGAGGACTTGATAGCCTAGAAATGTGCATTAGCAGAAACATAGCTGTGAGCCCTTTCTAAATATCGCCAAAACCCTCCTGGCTAACTACTGGGTGCCAAAAGTCCACCAACACTACACGAATTTAGTAAACTCTATATTCTAACCCCTTTTTTTTCCCTCTCTACTACAACGAATATACAATATTTTGGTATAGAAATTAGTGGAAATCGTAGGCTAAATACTAGATCATTAGAATCTACTCGCGTTGTTATTATTTTTACTCTTAAAAATAACACAAGTCCTACTAAAATCGCTCGCAATTTACGCTACTCGCGATCGTTTTTAGCAATACTATACTCTTAAATCTAACCTCTGACGTAGTAGACGCCTAAAATTAAATAAATAGACTATTTAATATATTTATTGAATAGCTCGTTAGAACCCTCGAATAAATTATAGAGCTTTTAGAGTAAATAACTCTTTATTTACTCTCTCTTAAATAATAATTTAATATATCTTAAAGATATATAGGCTTCGGAAATAGAAGAGTAAAAAACGAATACTATTTTTAACTTTAGTTATATAAAAAAGACGTATTTTTTATCGCGAATAGACACGATTTTTAGATTAAAAGAATATTATCTTTTCTAACGAATATTTAGTCTAAAGAATATCGAATTCTAAGGTCTAATTTATTTTCCGATTTACCTCTTAAAGTATACTGAAGCGATTTTATAAACCTCGTAAGTTATAGTAAGGATATCGTTTAATATTTCCTTTAATGTGTCAAGGAAGATGGCGTCCGGATAAAATTTCGATATCGACCGTCCCAACCCCTAAATTATTTGCACAACATTCCAATGAATTGATATCATTCAGATAGAACCGGCCGTGAGCTTGACAATCCGACGAGCAGCCCCCTCGAAATCTGCGTCCACGAGTAGATTATGTAGGCCCGAGCTTGCAAGCTGCGATTGAACATAAGCCATAAATTCAGCGCCTGTACAACGGCAATGTAATCCACTCACCAATTCCAAGCCTTGGTTACAGTTTGTGCCCTGTAAACGAGCCACGACTGGAACCCTGAATCCTCCCATCTCAGCAGCTGCAGCAATAACAGACTCTGCAATCATATCACAGCGAACAATCCCTGGCACTTCATCAGCTTTGAATCTTCCTCTGGCCTGACCTTTTACCCACCACCATAAATATTGATGAGAATCCCCTTTATGCGTGAATCCTGATTAAGAATCTCAAAAGCCTTCAACAGTGTCTCCTTGTTTGCCCGTCCACCAACGTCTAGGAAGTTAGCACTCCTCCCTCCATATTGGCTTATCAAGTCGTTTGTAGCCATTGCGAGACCGGCTCCGTTGACAACATTCCCAATATTTCCATCCAGACGAACATAGGAAAGACCCAGAATAGAAGCCTGATATTCATCCTCCGCTTCTGGCGAACGCTCTTCGAGGCTAAAAATCTCCGGCTGCCGGAACCTAGCGGCATCATCGAAATTGAACTTTGCATCGAGGCAGACAAATTTTCCTTCCGGTGTGCGCACAAGCGGGTTTAGTTCAAGAAGAATAGCGTCCTTCTCCTGAAAAAGCTTGGCCATCTGGCAGAGGATGCGTGCTATCTCTGCTATTTCGGTTACGTTAAAGCCCAATTTTTGTTGGATTTCGGCAATGATTTCAGCGGTGATTCCCGTAGAGAGCTGGAACCAGAAACGGTGCAGTTTATCCACATTGGACTCGATGTTGACCCCACCATCGTCGGACATAAGAAGGACGGGTCCGGGCCACTCACGGTCAAATGTCATGGCAATGTAGAACTCTTGTGCAATGTCCACGGCTTTGTAGATGTACAATTTGTTTACGACAAGGCCCTCAGGTGGAGTTTGCTTCGTGGTTAGGAAATAGCCAAGCATCTTGGTGGCATTTTCAAAGGCCTCGCTAGGCCTATGCCAGTGTTAGAACCGCTGATAGATAAATCTCTTTCCTTTTTGAATGGGACTCACGACTTTACAAAGCGAATTCCTCCTTTACCGTCGCTGCTGAGCTTTCCCTTACCACGCCCGCCGGCAAGGATTTGAGACTTAAGAACCGATGGCGCACCTGGACAATATTTAGCGACGAGGGGGTATGGTATTCCAATCCTTCTTCTTCGTCGTCGCTACCTCCATCCTTCCTTTGTATGACTCAAAGAGGTTGTCTCACTGATTGCAAATACCACATCCTTGGCTCCTTCTGGACTTGTCACTACAAAGCCACGAGGCACTGGAATATGAAACTGCCAGGTGAGCAAAGTAAGCTGGCAATGAAAATGAATAGAGGGAACACGGGAGATTGTCTTACGTCGTTCAGAAGTTTATGAGAATGATGCTCAAGGAGGCTCAACCATCGCACTTGCTGTTTGAATGGGCCATAACTCTGAAGAAGCGATGAGTTGTGCCGATATTCAAACTGGAAGGCAGCACATACCTTTCGGAAGAGACGGGCGATTGACTGGTGACGGTTCATGATGAGTTGTTTAGAGTGTTTTCCACCACCTGCCTTTGCTCCTCGAAAAGGTGTCGGACTAAATATTACACAGATAGTTTCGCTTCTACGGAATGACATCAGCACTTGGCTGGAGTCGAATCGGAGCTGAAATTTAGGACTCGAAAGTTTATTGTTGCCGCTGGACCATACCCCGGATTTTGACATGCTATTCCATTCAGCCAAGGGTTATTTTTAATGTTTTCCACGCCTGTTTGATATATATGGAAGGCGCCCTCTCTGCCATTGCTCCCTCTCTGTCTAATGGGAATTCGGATGTAACAAATCACGGTCGTTGGTCACTTCCGCTGAAAAATCAGTTTAGGAATAATCGTCGCTTTTGCTCGAATAGCGAGAATTCTCCGGACCCGGGCGCTGTCATTATGTGCCTTTGCTATACACTATGAGAGTCTTCTCTAGCAAGGCTGTCGCGGAGGGACCTTGGCCGAATCTTTTCATTTCCTTGGGATCTAGATTGTCCCGTTGTCTTTAAGTATTCGATCCAATCACTTGAATGAGAATTAGGCCTCGGCGCAATTTGTGAGACTCTCGAGGAATTACTATCCTTTGATATTGCTTGGGGCTTTATTTCTCTTTCTGTGTCTTCTTGACCTTCCGCCCCCCTTCCTACTGGTGATCAGGTCTCTACGATGTCCGATCATGCCTCTTTCGTGTTGGTACACAGCCCTTGGAAAGCCCGCTGCTTCCTTTTCCTTTTACCTGCGACATGGAAATGAACGCCCCTTCACACTTGCAAACTCACACAAGTCAGAAGACACGAGTCAGAAGTCAAAAGTTTGTACCTTGCTCGGGAAGAAGATTGTGAATGGTCGTATAGGCTTAGACTTCCGCACGACCCAATATAACCCGGACCCAACCCGGGCTGGGTTAGGTTTTGGGTCGAAGACTCCGACCCAGTGTTGGGTCCGGGGCCCTAACTTAGGTTATAAACGTAATATATATACTAAGGCCTGTGACTATATAAATTATATATTTTTTATCTATAATATTAAGTACTTTTTTTATAAATAAATTGAATTGATCTTAAGATAAGCCGCTGATTAGCTATAATAATAAATATATCTTATTTATCTTTTAATATATTAATTACTAGTTTAAAAATATGAAGAAGCCTATCGCTTAAAAGGAAGGCGGTATCTTATAATATTTAGATAGATTAGAACTAGGGTTTTAAAATCTATCTTAAAACCCTAGTTTTAATAGAGATATTTAGAATCTTAGTTCTAATAGATCTATATAGAGAAAAAAATAAAGAATAATATATTTTATCTATTACTAAAATCTAACTAATAATACTTAAAGATATTATTATCTTAACTCTTATATTTCTATCCTAAGGTTTATATCTAGGTATTATTCTTAGATAATAGTAGTTAGGGCTTATTTATGTTATCTATATTATTTACTTTATTTAGCCTTTTTTTAATTATAATATCCTATTTTTTAGTATTACTAATTAGATTAATCTTAATCTTATTATATTTTTTATCTTTCTTTTTTTTATAACTTCTATTTTATTATAAAAAAAGAACTTCTTAAAAAGACTCGTCTTTTACTCTTTAATTATCTATAATTTTATTCTTTTTTAATAATAATAATAGATATCTTAAGTAATATTAAAGAGTTATTTAACTTCTATATCTATTATAAAAAAAAGAATATCATATAAAGATAGCGATTACTAGAAAATATATTTAGTAATTACTATAAATATTTATAAGAATAGAGATATCTAGTAGTCTAATATAATTAATATCTTTAAGCTAATAGATAGTATCTAAAAGATATACTTTTACTAGTCTTATAAGATTTCTTAGTTAGCGGCGGATTATATTAGTAAAAGGGTTTATTAGTAATAATAGAGAGTAACGAGCCTAAGAAATAAGCTACTAAAATATTAGATACTCGATAAGATAAAGTAGAAGCTGATTAAATATAAAAAACTGTAGAATATCTTTTTCCTAAGTTTCTTATAAAAAAATATATTAACTAAAGATTCTATCTAATATTAGTATTTATAATAAATTAGTAAAATAGTAATAACTAAAAACGGGTTTTAGTAGAAAACCTATTAAAATATAGAAATATATATCATTTTTTAGAAATCGAGTTATCTTTACTCTATTTTTTTATTTACTCTTTAAATATCTAGCTATCTTAAAGTACTTCTATATTATCAGTTATAATTATAACTTATATTAGAACAAAAATAGTGTTTAATAATAGTATATTATCTTAATAACTAAATGGCTTTATAATTAGAATTATATAAAAGTTAGGTTAAATTAGGTTAAATTAGGTTTTATTAGAGCCCTAGTACTAGGTCCGGGTTAGGTCCGGTTGGGTTTTGGGTCGAGATCTTCGACCCAAGTTGGGTTATGCGGAAGTCTAATCTACTGCTATCTATAGGTGCGCTGCGGGCAGAACCCCAGTCCCAACAAATAGTCTCATCAACCAATATATCGATGGCGGGATATATATGACGACAACTGCAGAATCGTGTTATTAGAAAGTCCCGCACCAGCAGATTCACTAAAATATGCAGTATTCGATAAAAATCGATACAGCTACCTCGATTCGACTTCCATCATTGTAGATGCCTCCTGCTCTATCTAGTAACTGTCGCTTATCAAAGCTGTTTCTTTTGGAATTAAATCACAGTAGTCTGTCATGGACCCCAGTCCCAAGCTTCCTTAAGTTCTCTTTGAGCCTTCCCAGTGGGCAGAGCATGAGTCTCCTCCGTCTTGATCAGAATATCCAGCATAGCCTCTTGCTCTAACCCATCGGTAATCCGATCTCCACCTGCAAATCAGTTTCAGAGAATGTCTCTTTACAGTGACTGCCGCTCGAGTAAACTCACACATTGACACACCCATACATGCCGTGATAAGGCCCGGTGCCGTCTTATTCGACAGTGCGATGCCACAAAGTCGGAAGACATTGCTTTTTATCTCAGCCTGGAAAGCTCTTTAATCATGTTGAGCAACCCTTTTTCTGTAGTTCTATCTTACCTCTCTGTTGGCAGCCGCTCTTTTCTGAATAAGTCCCATTCGAGGTGTCTTTGGATCAAAAGCTGCAAGGAGGATTCGTGCCAGATGCCAATGCTGAATCGCGGTAACTTTCATTATAGTCAACACTCGGTCTTCTTGCGTCCAAATTAAGGGTCTGAATATATACCTTGGCTGTTACCGATGTACCAAATTTGCGGAAGCACTTCATCCTTTGAGTGATCGGGAGGCTGGTAGTAAATGGGCTCAAATGTCGGCGGTTTCGATGCGTACCATTTTTGGTTGTAATCCCAAAGCCGATCATACTGTTCCGCATTGTGATCATCCCCCCTGTAGCAATATGTTAGGGCCTCAGCACAATGCAGAATGACCCTATTAGCCCATGTGAAGTCATCCGCGGGTTCAAGGGTTTTATAAGTCGTATAGTTGCAGCAGCTCAAATTGAACCGGAATGCTCGCTGTTTGATGAATGCAGTGTGAAACTCTTGCCGGATCCCCACCCAATAAGCCGCGTTTTGAAGCCCACGACCTCGAACTGCGGTTCCGGCCTGGGCTTCGAGGAACACTTGCGTGCCACGCAGATACGTCTCGTCATCGATGCCCACAAGTGGCACTAAAGCATATTCAGTCAGCTGCCGTTGAGCATTATCAGAGATCCGAATAGACGAAGATAGGCTCTTACCATCGAGTTCTTCGTAAAACCGGAGTATGACAGCAGCCGCTAACAGGTTCTCGTCCTGTACTTCCGTTGTGTCCCCAGACAGAGACATAAGGTGCGAAATGCACAAATTCTGATACTCTAGGGCGACTTCAGATGCTATAAAAGGTTTAGTGGCCTTTCTTGACGTCCTTCCCTCATGCTTTTTATCCTGGCACTGGCTAATATGTCTAGCAGATGCTGAAAATATTGCGTATAGAATTGCAGGGCAAGTACACGCTCGGTCAGGGACCTCAAGCGCAGAATGTCTTGTCAGGTCACATGAATCAAACTTGACAAGGGATTTATTAGCTTGTTTTTCTTGTCTCCACGGGGCTTTGATGACTCTCTATAGTGATGTGCAATACTGACCCATTGGGCAAGCTCGTCAACAAAGTAGCGCATAAGGTACGCCTCTTGAACGTCTTGAAGAGGCCAGAAGTTTGAGGAATACACTGAAGCTGGAGTTATATCCCTCGAGGCGCCGTGACACAATTGAGAAGACTCTGCCGAATTCTCGAAGCTTGAAGTGCGTGGTGAGCGCAAAGACTCGCAACGGTGTATATCAGGTTCGCGTTGGTCGATATTTTTTGTTTGGAGTGAGGCTTTTCTCGGGAAGCCATACCATGCCGTAGAGAGATCATGCAAATAATGAGAGTCCACAGTGAGCGCACAGCCTTCTGGAAGATCCTCTATGTTTATTTCGGGATTTCTGTCATACTCTGCGTCGCCAAATACCGACTTCAAGGGTGATGTCAATGTCTGGGATTCGTCTGGTATTTTAGTTGGAATTGAATCAATGCTGGAAGATGTCGAAATAGGAGACGGGTCGGGAACTGTGTGGTCCTGCCAAGCTTGCGAGACCGAGGGTGGTGTTTGGTGGCCATAATAGTGTGCTAAATCAGTAGTTTCGTCAATGAATTGCAATCCTAAAGCAGAGGACAATTCGTCAGCAGAGACTTAGCCAATCGCACGAGAAGCGCCACCAAACTCACGACTTCTCGAAATGCCTATCCACGGCTGGTCTAGAGGAAACTTCAATCCCCGTCGACCGCCGATGCCATTTCGTATCGCAGGACCCGGAAACCCGCATTTCTTATTCAAGCGGCGACATCGCGAGCAAACGGGCTTCGTCCTGTCACCTGTTTTTCTGTATCAGCGGGGTTTTATCCCCTCACGACTGCTCATGTACAGAGAAAGTGGATTCCTCACATTTTAAATGTCGCTCTACAGGGCTGGCATCAGCATCACATCGGTAGATTGGGGGACTTTAGGGGGAGATCCTCACTTCGGCAAGTATGGCTATTGGAGCAAAAGCGGGATCAGCATGTTTGGTTACTCTCAGCATCGTTTCGTAGTCGAGATCGACCTCAGATCGATTCAAGGAATAGTGTGCCTCACCATGGAGCTGCACTAAGAGTGGGCATTTTCTCTTTCGGCCCTGATTATATTCGGCGTTTGGAGCAGATTCAGATGACGTCAACAAACCACGACCCAGCAGCTCAATTGAGCAAATAGTCAAGATAGGCGAATATGTACTGTATGCAATGGAAGGGGAAATGTACTCTTGATAAAGAGCGCGCCTGTCCTTCACCCGGGGAAGCCCCGCACTGCATCGCGGGGATTATTGCCCGCCACTGCGCAAATGGCAAACCTCCCCGAGTCCGACGAGTCTAGCTGGGGGCATTCCCCGCTAAAAAAAAGTCAGGGTTAAACTGAAGGCTCCGCAAGGAACTATTTTGCTATTGGCTGGTTCATTTTAACGAATGCCACTTCTGCTGAACCCCATGGGGTTTATATACAGGTGGCGTCGACGACTCGACGCCACTTCCATGACTTTTGAACTATTGAAGGGGAATTTCCCTGTCAGACTCGTTCTTCTTTTACCTCCGTCAGCGATTTCTTCCGTATTCTTGACGAGTTCCAATGGATCCTGACTTCGAAACCACTTTATCAGGGGAGACGAAGGCCAAACTAGGAACAATACACCTGGAGGATGCTGCCAATGAAGCGATCGAATTTTCGTTAGACTCGATTGAACTCACAGAGACTGGGTACTATACCTGGCTAGTGTCGATCACGGTAGGGGTGGGTGGGCTTCTGTTTGGTAGGTTATTTGGGCTAGTTCTTAGAAATTGTATGTGCGACAGGATTAGGGGCCCTGACAAAGAGTTGTTCCAAACTTTACAGGTTATGATACTGGTATCATCTCGGCTGTGCTGGTAGTACTCAATGATGACCTAGCCCACGAGCTAAATTCCAACGAGAAGGAATTGATTACCGCTCTCACCTCCGGCGGAGCCTTTTTGGGAGCACTAGCTGCAGTAAGGCTGCAATCTTTCTGGGCTGCATTGTGCTTGTGGTTGGGGCAATTCTCCAGGCTAGTGCCTTTACACTTGTACAAATGTCAGTCGGACGATTTGTTATTGGGATCGGAGTGGGGTCCGCAGCCATGATTATTCCAGTCAGCTCAGTTCCAATGAAACCAAAGAAGGCTGGCACTTATTTCATGGTTTGTGCTGACAGCTCGCAGCTCTACATAGCTGAGGTCTCTCCTGCTAGTATCGAGGCCGCATGATCGGCCTCGATAACATGTCCATCACTGGCGGGCAGCTGGTAGCTTACGGTGTCGGCGCTGGGCTGTCGAAAGTGTTCCATGGCTGGAGATATATGGTAGGCTTGGGAGCTGTCCCAGCACTTGTTTTGGGCATCTGTCTGCACTTTTGTCCAGAGTCTCCAAGGCAACTGATCTGTCATGGAAGAACCGAGGAGGCAAGCCGGGTCATTGCAAAAATCTTTCCCAATGGAACAGACTTGCAAGTCCAGCAGAAAGTTCAACACATGAAAATTCATGTCGAAGAAGCGCGGGGTTTGGCCGGCGAAGGAGGGCTCTGGCGGCAGCTCAAACAGCTTTATACAGTCCCCTCCAACCTCCGGGCACTTGTGGCTGCTTGTGGACTAATGGGTATGCAGCAGTTTACCGGCTACAACACTCTGATGTATTATTCCTCGACATTGTTTGGGATTGTAGGGTTCTCTAACCTAGTTGCAGTGGGGATGATTATTGCCGGAACGGGGTTTGTATGCACGATTGGCTATTTTTTGATGATTGATCAGTTTGGAAGAAGACGCATTCTTCTCTCTACTGTGTAGGGAATGGTACGTTTGTTGCGTGGGAGTCACTCGTTCCAAATCATTACTGAAACAAAGCTCCAGGCTGTGTTCCTTGCGATTGCGGCAGTAGGTTTTCACTGGATTCCAGTCCGACCGAACCTTACTCTGAAAACCACGAACATCGGCTGGCCTGTTTACTTGGTTCTGGCCTCGATGATCATCTTCGTTATCTTTTACTCTCTCGGCATCGGCAACTTGGCTTGGGTTTCAAGTGAATTCTTCCCGCTTGAGATTCGAGCTCTTGGAACAATGATGGTGAGCCTTGGCACCCGAACATATCGTTGGCACCTGCTCACTTGTTCTACTAGATGACATGCACCTGCTGGCGAGCCAACATCGTCGTCGCCTCTACATTCTTGACGCAAATGGAGAATACAACACCTTCCGGGACCTTTTGGTTTTACGCCGTTTTGTGCGCTGTCGGCTGGATGTAAGAGCCTCATGCGCGCATGTTTCACTGCTATATATGCTAATTCTGCCTCGTAGCGCCATCTATTGCTGTTACCCCGAAGTCAAGGGAATGACGCTGGAGGACATTCGCGAGGTATTCAACCATGGCTTTGGTGTTGCGTATGCTCGAGGCGTTCAGAAAGAACAGTCTCGTCGACGAAAAGTTCAGGCCGAATGGAAGGACGGAGTAGCTGTTCCCTGAACCAGTGAATTCTGACTTTTCCATGGCCAGGATTTTAATGGAATGGTAATGACTGAATGTCTTGCCAAGGCTAGAGCCTTGCCCGGAATGAAACGAGTAAGTTTGAAGTCAACGATGGCGGATCCCTGATAGCAATGAACCATTCGAGCGGCAAGCTCATCCCCTTATCATCCCATTGGAAGTGCCAATTATCATGGCGAGGTTGCATATGAGGAGGGTCTTCGCTTTCAGATCTTGTTCGCCGACTTTTGCCGCGAGCTTGCCTACTTGATCCGCTTATGTGTATATGTCGGAGACGTGCTGGACTCTGACCAATCATGATGGAAGATCCAGGGCCTAACCCACAATGGATAACTTAGATTGCATAGAACGCTGACAACTCCGAGGTATTGAACTCGATGTCTTCTTTGGAAGTCATGTCCAGTAGCACGTTTTAGGATTCCGTGTACCTATTCACAGTATCGTTAGGTTTGCCACCACCGAAGTGAGCATTTTGTTCAGAAAAGCCATCTTGACTCGCCTCTTTCAAGAGGTTGCGCAAGACGCATCAACGATTTAACTATTTCCTCGTCCCTTCAACGGATGCTAGTCGCACTTGTCCTGTTTGTGGCATTATATGGAGCTTTCTGGCCCAGAGCCGAAGAATCCCCGTATGTTTATGCACGAGAATCCTCAAGATATGACATCACTTCCAGCAGAGAATCTGTCCATGTAGAAATCCTAGCCACCCATTCTCATCCTCCACAAAGGCCCTCCACGCCGTTGCCATACGGTCTAAGTCTTCTCGCGTAGCAAATCCTTCCCGAATTGCGATCTTTGCAAGCCCAGATGACCGGGCTCTCTCTTCCATCGAACCGCCCCAGTATTTCCGTTCGTCGGGACGGCTGAAACACCAGGATCCAGTACTCTTTTTCATATTCTCCAAAG
Source organism: Penicillium alfredii (assembly GCF_028826965.1). Taxonomy (NCBI): domain Eukaryota; kingdom Fungi; phylum Ascomycota; class Eurotiomycetes; order Eurotiales; family Aspergillaceae; genus Penicillium; species Penicillium alfredii. Next base: position 3,948,288 of record NW_026622706.1, on the reverse strand, counting down.
CAAAGCCAGCCTCTTTCGCCCAAACGTGAAGATGACTCCCGGCTTTTATATGGTTGCCTTTAGCTTGTCGAATACGGACCTGAAGATCCCGCCAGGCCATCAGTTCTTCCGAATCGGGGTATATTGTTGAAAGAATAGATTCCTGTACCGCCACAATCCCCCCCCGGCTTTACCACACGCCGCATCTCCTTGAACGCCTGGACTGGGTCAGAAATATGCTGCAACACTTGGTGTGCGTGAACAACATCGAAGGTGTTTTCGGGGAACGGCAGATCGTGTATGTCGCCGACTTGAAACCTGACATTGGACACTCCTTCGGAGGTGGCAAGCACTTGTGCTCCATCTAATGGATCGGGCACGTATTCCACGCCCACAACATGCCCGAACGGAACTTTTCGCGCCAGGTCTATGGTTATAGAGCCTGGACCGCAGCCAACATCAAGGATGCTCATGTTCGGCTGCAGATGAGGGAGAAGGTAGGATGCCGAATTATTAGCATCGCGCCAGGAGTGAGTCTGTAGAACCGACTGAGAATGATCGTTTGTGTAGGCTTGAGTCATCTTCGGGAATAGACTGAAATAGAGATCTCTTGTATTGATTATCCTGGGATATTGGGGATGCAAAGTGTTAGGCTGGGTTCTGGTCATACATAACGCCCTCAACTCCGAAGGCGGTGAGAACGAACCAATGTGAACTCCGAAATAGTAGTGGAGAATTTGTGTACAGATTCCCATCACGGTGTTTGCCTTATTTCGTTTAGAACCTTCTGCTAGGAAAGTGTTGACCACTGCGGATGCGATGACAACTTTGAGAATCTTAGTCGGGGATGTCTACATACTTACGCTGTCTACCCTGCGGAATCTAGCTTATCTCTCATAAACTGAGTCCTAGCCACCGAGGGATGCATCACGCTACTTCTATCATGACTTGTCGGCTCAGGTCGACCGCGTGCATCGGAGGGAAGCCGTCGGCGATGCGCCAGCATCTGGTCATTCCGGACGGGGGACATCTGGGAGTAGTGGAGCGACTACTCGCGGCCACGGCCGATGCCAATGACCCTGCTGCTACCGGAAATGGACGAACAGTACACTAAGCAGCAGCAGGCGGAGGCCAGGTCCAGATAGTAGGACGGCTGAGGCATGCTGAACCAGGTACAGCTTCGACGAAGTAGTGTAAACGGCGCCTTGTCGAATTACGTGCGTTTGAGTTAAGGCGACTTCCTCCGCTCCGATCTTGCTCAATTGGTGGCAGTGGCAGCAGGGTTTCCAGTCTGGTGGATCGAATTCCTTGGTCCACCTTCAGAATTGAGCTACTGTTCAGGTCAGGGGTCTAAGGGGCGGTACATTTTGAAGTTGTTCCCGATAGCTCTCACTTTCTGCCGAGTCGAGATCACATTGTCATCTCCAGGTTCTGGGTCTGGCTCACGGAGGAAGGCATTCCAGTTGAGAATTTCCTCCGCGTGTTTGGGATTTCTCGTCGATGGCGGCATCTAGGATCGCGGTAGCTGGAGAGAGTGTGATCGAAGCCTAGAGTCTGCGAGGGAGGACCTACGTCCGTCTTTATATCTCCCTCTCCACGATGTATGATATAGTCGGTACGGGGTTGTACTATTTTCAGGGTTGAGAGTATACTACTGTTTTGGGTAAAGCGTGTCGATCGAGGGTGGGGCCGTCGACGCCGCGTGGAAAGACCACGACATTCCGAGTGAATGCCACGATTTTTTGCAAAAACACCACGCACGTTCGTGGTTTTTCCACTGTCAACCCTCCAATTATCACGTATCTTTAAACGCCAGCTCAGTGAATAATAACACAAGCTATTGCACATCGCAGAGATCTTGACCCGAATTTGATAACACTCAGATCAAGTCTAATTGTCCACCGTTTCATCCCCTGCACGTCGGCCATCAGCGCGATCTGGAACAGGCGACGAGCTCATGTGCCGTGCATAACCATTAGCTCCGTCATACGTGGACGAGTTCTTATCCCCATCCTCATCACCAGACTCATCGGAGAAATCACCTTCTTCCTGACCGGCGCGGAGCGCCATATTATCATCACCAGACGCCTCACCTAGTAGCTCGCGGTCTAGGTCGTCTAGTTCTCCTAAGTACTCGTGGCTAGCGCTATGATCATCCCAGGACGGGGTGCCCACGGCAGAGGCACCGGCCGGGCGGTTACGGTTAGCCTTCGGTCGTGCAGACCTAGATGATTTCTTACCGGTTCCTGGTGTTGCTGCTGGACCAGTGGACTTGCGTTTGGCTGCATTGGCCCGCGACGGGCGTGGACGAGATCGATTATTCGCAGCTCGTATATCTGCCTCGAGCGTGGCCTTGGCCCTCTGTCGCCCCTCCCGTTCTCTCTGGCGGACTTTCTTCGGTCTATTGGCATCTTCATAATCCCAGCGATCAAGACGTCGAGATGCCTTGCGAACGATGGAGAGAAAGAAGCTCGCTGTTATAGGACCTTCATGCGAAGCCCTGATATTTATGCTCAGCTAAGCTTCACCGCCTTGACCGCCTTCGGCTTCCCCTTTCTTCATACTCTGTTTCTTCCTTTCTCTTCTCTGCTTAACGAATCCTTCTTGTGAAATAGGACGCGCTATTAATTGATACAATTTGGCCCGATCCCTAACAATAATGTAGTGCGAGTCTGTTAGCCACTTTACTAGATGGCAGGGAGCTAGGAGTCCGAAGCGTCTAAGAAGGATATAACTCAAAGCATACTAAATTATGTCTAGCCTCGGCTTGAGCACTTGGATGTGTCTATGGTAGGAGGCTGGTTAGGTCGCTAATATTTAGTCGAGTTAGTGCACGCCCCTTATCGCCGACGTGTAGGGTTGTTTCTTTGTTAGGCGGGGTGTTACGGACCCTGCAGACCACCGCTACTTGAGGGAGTCCAAGACCCAATCACTCCCAGGAGCTATGCAGTAGCCCCGAAGTCACGTGCAGACAGATGAGTAATCCTCCGAGACGCTGTTTTCCGCGTCCTTTTAACCGTCACCATTATTCCGTTCACAGGTGTAGGTGGGTGGGCCACTCGCTTGTATGGGCCACTCGCTTGTGAATTACGTTACGGAATACGTTAGTTACTAAGTTAACTAACTATAAATTGTTAGGAGATGGGGATAATAGCAATTAGGCTTGTTGCGATTCCATTGGTTGACCCGTATGATCCACTTCACACCGTGTTTCAACACATTGCCATCCATCGCGTCGACTTCTCATCTTGGATACAGAACCATTTAGATGTCTTGTCTAACATGAAAGTCTCACGTTATATCAGCTCGAGGCAGAAATCATGCCAGCAATGTTCAAATTCCAAAACCAAGTGCGATCGCAAGCAGGGGCGATGCACCAGATGCACCCAACGAAACCTCTCATGCGTATACCCTAGGTCGAATCCATCGGAGAGCACCCGGCTCGAGAGCTCAATTAGTGACGGAGGCACATTTGTCTCAACCTCGAGGCCCGATGCATCATTCCCCGGCCCCAACTCCGACCTGTCAATCAACGCCGAGAGTACAAATCCGACTTTGCCAGAGCATATCGTGGACACACAGACTATCATCAATGATGCAGGCTCCGTTATGTCTTCCATTCCGTCTATTTCCACGCCTGAATCTCGTCTTCTAAGACATCTGGGTTCAAGTTCCCTGGGCGAAGTACCCGAGAAGCCAGACATTTTCAACTTCTCCCGTCTGGATTTGATCTGTCCCATCAATGTCGACGACATCAGTAACCGCTGGTTGAACCCTTATATTTCTGGTGCCGAGCCGGCAATCAAGAAGTATCCAGCCACCGTCACTCGCTTCATATACCGAGTTTTGAAGTCATACGCAGCCGTGGCGGCTCGTGGCCGTGCTACACTCCCATTCATTCATCCCACACAGATGAAGGAACCCCGCACGCATCTTGCCACATGTCTGAGCTTAGTCCGAATAAGTGTAAATCCATTACCAGGAAGTGAAGACGCTGCCGTTATTGTTCTTCAACGCGAGATGGAGAACATAGCGAAAGAGCACACAAACTATGATGACATGTCGCTACTCGCTGCGTTTCAGGCCTACCTCATATACACCATGATTCTGTTCTTTCGGCTCAGTCAGGGCACTAGCCCATTCTTCCGAGGTGCGATGATGACTCTTCAGGAAGTTGCTTCCTTGTCATCCCGCAGAGGATTAGTCTGTACGGCCGATGCAGCTCATACACGTCCAAGATGGGAAGAATGGATCGTGGCTGAGGCGAAGCGGCGCACGCTATATGTGATGTACCTTTTCGATAGTGTACTCTCAGCTCACGAGAATCTCCCTACTTTCCTCGGCACCGAGCTACGTGGCCTTCCTGCACCATCGAATAAGTCATTGTGGCAAGCGTGCAGCCGAAGCGATTGGGAGAAAGAATATAATATTTTCCTTGCTGAGTGGACAGAAAAGAGTCTCACAATCGATGAGCTTTGGCCTATCCCCCCCGAGTTGGCCGATGTGGACATTGTCCGAAAGCGACGGAGGATAGATCAATGGTTGGAAAACGTTGATGAATTTGGAACTATGATCTTTGCAGTAACAGGTTGTACGCACGGTTGTTGACCCAGTGTATTGAATGACATGCAAAAAATATCCTAGCGAAAAAGATGGACTCTGGACTTCGATACTTCCTAGGTCGTTCTCCATGAACAAAACTACCTATGACCAAGCGCCTGAATAGCTTCATCTAGAGAAATGACCCGAAGGTTCATTTTAGGAATCAGAGCCTCGAGCATCACCTTTGAGAATGCTTCATCCTGATCCACAGGCAACTCCACCACATTGTCTCTGATGACATAGATGTTGAAGTCCAAGTCAAACAGTCGGTATATGGTCGCCATCACGACGCCAGAAAGGCTCAACCCGGACTAGAGCACTTTCTGTTAGCTTGCTACTTTTCGCAGCTCAACGGAAAATGGCCACTCACGATAACCACAGTATCTATTCCCTGCGCTTTCAGGATTTGCTCCAGGTTGTTTCCAGTTGTTGCTGACCATCTGGTTTTCCGAAGGACGACATCTTTCTCATCTACCATAAAGCGAGAATCAATCTTGACTCCAGGAGACCCGTCTTCAAAAGAACCAAACGGGGCGATGAGCCTGGCAAAGGGCTTGTTGGCCTCTAGCTCCAGCTGGCCACGATTGAAGGCGAGAGTTGTGAAGATGGTGAGAGGGCGCTTGCTCTTGGAATGAACAGCATCGTTCCATATGGAGCAGCTTGCAATCATTGATTTTCCTTCCGGCGTTTCCTCAATCGCGTTTATCAGAAGACATATCCAATCAAGGTTCAGGATGGCATAGTGTTGCCCGAAGTTCACGGGTTCTTGCGTAGAACCCATTTTGAATATAGAACAAAAATCAGATAGTAAGGTAGAGAGACGGACAACATATTGCAGGCAATCTATGGACAGGAATCTATATTTATTCTCAACCCCGGCGCTTTGCCACAATTCCTCTTAGACTCCCGTTTGGCGGAGTTGAGGTTCTTCCTTGCGCCGGACTTGTCACCGCCCAAGAGCGGTAAAGCTGATACCCATTTATATCCTAAGCCTCTCCAATGAAGCCCCTTTATCTCCCATACATTCCTGATTCTGCCACTGCCTCTCTTGGACCAATCTAATCCGGCTGTCAGCTCCGGGGCGCCACCCTCAACTCCGACATTAAACTTCCGCCAACCCCGAACAGCGGACTTCATAACCTCCGCACTCCCAGATATATAAACGCATGGTTTGTCTTCCTAGATGGACACATACCAGTCTCTCTTTAACCTTAAGATACGTTTCTATTTATCACATTCGTTCATCGACGAAAGTCAATCGACACATCATGTCCCCCGGGGGCCCAAAAGAGCAGCCAGAGAGCAGTAATTCAGCACCGCAAGCATTCAACACTCCGGAGCCACCTTACACGATATTTGATAAGAGACAAAAATGGTTAATTGTCTTCATCGTCTCGTTTGCCGCAACTTGTAAGTCTTACTACATGGCACCTAGCTATGCCATATGTCGCATGATTAACCAAGATGTTAGTTTCTGGCTTCGCATCAAATATCTACTTCCCAGCGTTACCAACCATTGCAGATGACTTGAACGTATCTCTGGAGCTCGTCAACTTGACAGTCACGTCTTACCTTATCTTCCAAGGAATAGCACCAAGTTTTTGGGGCCCGGTGTCCGATGTTCGAGGTCGCCGAATCGCATACACATGCACGTTTCTCGTGTTCCTCGGCGCCTGTATTGGACTCGCGGAAACCAAGAATTATGCTACACTCATCGTGCTCCGATGTCTTCAGAGCACTGGCAGTGCTAGCACTATCGCTATTGGGTCCGGCGTCATTGGCGACATTACCACTCGAGCTGACCGAGGAGGCTTTATGGGTATCTTCCAAGCGGGACTCCTTGTGCCTGTTGCTGTGGGACCGGTTATTGGCGGTGGTATTGCAGGCTCCTTGGGATGGAGGGCTATCTTCTGGTTCTTAACTATCTACAGCGGTGTATTTCTCGTTTCGCTACTCGTTCTGTTACCAGAGACACTCCGGTCGCTTGTGGCAAACGGGAGCTTGAAGCCATCTAACCTCTTGACCAAATTTCCTCTCGATACTTATCAGAAGACCACCAAAGTCGAGTGGAATCCTGAAGCACCGCCACCAGAGCTTGCGGCAAGAAAGAAGATCGATGTCCTTGGGCCATTGCGCATCCTTAGCAGCAAGTTCGCAACCCCTATCATCATCTTCCTCGCGATATACTATGCTGTCTGGCAGATGAGTATCACGGCTATGTCATCTCTTTTTAAAAGTCGCTATGGTCTTAGTGAAATCCAGATTGGTCTAACATTCATCGCTAATGGTGTCGGCTCGATGGTCGGAACTTTGATCGCCGGGAGGATCCTCGATTTGGACTACCGCCGTGCCAAAGCTAAGTTCGAGGCTCGTTCATCGGACGCAGATGTTGAAGCTGGGAACGTTTTCTCAGATGTCACAAATGACCGGGAAGAAAGCTTCCCCATTGAGAAAGCCCGACTTCGACTCGTCCCCGTTTTTTCCTTGCTGCAATGTCTTTCGATTATTCTCTTTGGTTGGACCATCCAATATCCCCACCACGTTCACATCGCCGTCCCTATCATCTCCACATTCATCACCGGATGGACTGCTGTCTCTACGCAATCGGTCATCATGACCTACCTTGTCGACATATTTCCTGATCGAAGTGCCGCGGCTAGTGCCAGTCTCAATCTTGCTAGATGCTTGTTTGCCGCTGGCGGCACAAGCTTCGTGATGCCGATGATTAATGGCATCGGCGTGGGCCTCACTTTCACTGTTTGCGTCGCTATACAGGCTGTCGCGCTGATCGGTCCGCTTGTGCAGTGGAAATTCGCTGGGGTTTGGAGAAGAGAAGCTGAAAAAAGAAAGCTTTGAATGCTCAAGGGGGAAACCCTGATCTCTTCAATTTTGGTTAGACAATTGAGCGGAGGATTTCAGCAAGTCCGCAGCGTGCATTGCCATGTCTTATTTGCGATGATTATCTTGCAAATAATATTTAATTCATTTCATTTTGAAGTATAATTTTGTGTCCCCGATCACAAAGGAATTAAGATGGCGCCTCGACCACTCCATCCCCTGGAAAGATTCTAGAATCGCCTTTTGGCCAGTGCATATCTCTCGCCTTCGAACTTAACAACTTCTGCTACTAATCCTTGAGCATGCACCCTATGAGGCATAGATTCAGACAAGTTCTTGAATATAGCTATGTCAATCCTTTCCCAAGCCTCCTGCGCAGTATCAACTAAAATCTCCTACGTAGTATCGTTATTTGCCATATCCTTTAACTCAGGTCTGATTGAAGGATTTCGGCTTTCAGTAACGCCCAGAGGTTCTTAATTGGATTCAAATCATGTGAATAATGTGGCCACTCCATAACTTCAAATCCTAGTTCAACTAGGGTATCTCGGACAAGATGTGCAGTGTGAACTGGCGCGTTATCTTGCTGAAAAATGCCATCTTCGTTCTGGATCAATGTTAGGAGATAAGGGCGATATAAAGCATCAATCGCAAAGCGATCAACGCCTCCTGAACTTGATTCGGGATTCCTGAATAAGGGAATTAGTCTAGTCTTTCGTGGGGGTCTAGAAAAAGCCGCCCAAAATATCTGTTTTGTCTACTTTCCTCGTGTTGGTATACCTTGAACTTGATGCTTCTCGAGCTGGTATTTTGGTCGGATAAAGGTCCATTCACGGCGCTCACTAATGCCTCTCTTAACTGTATATTTATCAGACTAGCCACACGCCGGCCAGTTAGTACACTACGCGGTCAAAAGTCTGGGTACACTTAGACATGGACAGACCCGTCCCATGGGTCAAAGATCTTGACCCATGACCCAAACCCACGACCCATGGGTCGGGTCAATAAAATCCTGACCCGCCTATGGGTTGACCCGTGGGTTAACGGGTCAACCTATTTTTGACCTATTTTAGCATAAATTTCTTAATTAGGATAGATAATTTACTTACCTTTTTTAATAATATACTATTATTAAATACTATTTTTGTTCTAATATAACTTATAATTCTAACTCTTTATAAAAAGAATATTATATAGTAATAATATATTTAGAATATATAATATATTAATTTATTAATTTAATACTTTAAGGTAAGAATTATATTTTATAATAGGTAGATATAGACGAAAGAAGATATTAATTAACTATTTCTTATACTAAACCTAAAAATATATATTTAAAGTCTATAGTAGTACTTCTACTTTTTATATAAATAAACTATATATATTAGAAACAATAAAATAGATATAAATCTAATATCTAATATTTCTTTATTAATATATAAGTATATTATAGTCTTATTTATATAAAAGAATTATTTTAAATATTTTTTCTGAATTTATATAAAATAATAATATTAGCTGGTTAGATTGAAATTTTTTAGGGATAAAAAGAAAAATCTTAGGGTATTACTCTTACCTAATTATTTAGATTAATAGATTAGCCTATAGATTAACCTATTAACCTATTTCTTATTATCTAATAAACTTTATATATATTAGTAGAGCCTATTCTGATTAGTTATAAAATTTAGTACTAGAATAGTACTAAATTCTACCTATTAATAAAAAATAAGTATTAGACTTATATATTCCCCTAAATCTATAATAATTTACCTTAGATTATTTTTCTATATCTTAAGTCTCTTATTATAAAAGGATTATATAGTCTCTCTTTTATTAGATATAATAAAATATATACCTTTTTATAGTAGTCTTTCTATCTCTATTAGAACCAGGGTTTTAATCTATCTATGCGTTTATTTATAGCCCTGGTTCTAATATACCTACGTAAAAAGGTTAGCTAGTTAGATTGAAATTTTTAGGGGATAAAAATAAAAGTCTTAGGGTATTACTCTTACCTAATTATTTAGATTAACGGGTTAATCTATAGATTAACCTATTAATCTATTTCTTACTATCTAATAAGCTTTATATATATTATAGTAGAGTATCTTCTGATTAGTTATAAAATTTAACACTAGGATAGTACCGAATCCTACTTACTAATAAGAAATAAGTATTAGACCTATATATTCCCTTAAATCTACAATAATTTACCTTAGATTATTTTTTTATATCTCAAGTCCTTTATTTTAATATATTATTACTATATCTTTTCTATATCTTAGTTATCTATCTCGTACCCTCCCTCTCTTATTAAGAGTAAGGGGTTTAAATCATCTATTTTCTATTCTAATCAACTTCTCGATACCCTCTTAGAACTACTAGAAAACTAGTAAATTAAGTAAAGCCTCCCTTCTATTATACTATTAATACTAAAATAATCCGATAATCAGAAAAAGACCTAAGTAATTTTTAATAGTATAAATAAAATAGAGTTTTTAAATTAGTGGCTTAATACCTAAATTAGTGGTTCTTATAATACTATAAAAAAGATAAATTAAAAGGGTCCACGATAGACTAATATATAATTATATTTTAATCAAGTTATATATTTAGTAATAGGAGAGCTAAAGCTCCTATATAAGTAATATAATAAGATTATAAACTATCTAGTCTATACTAAGAATAGGATAATAGATCTCTAATATTACTAGAATCAGAGTATATATTAGAAAGGCTAAAGTACTACTAAATATTTAATAATCTAATATCTTATAGAATATATAATATATTATATAGCTATTATTTAATTTATAGACTAATCTTTCTTAGGCTAAGAACTCCCTTTAAATAGCCTAGCTAGTTATCTAAAAGCTATAGAAATAATAGTTAATTACTATAATAACTACTCTATGGCTTCCTTTTTAAATTATTAAGTATCCCGAATTCTAAGTCCTTCTTTAAATAATCTAATTATTATTATTTATTCCTAGTTTCTCTTCCTATCGAACTATATAGTATTAAATCTAAGGAATAACCTAAGATTAACAGAAAGATTTATTTTAGAAGCTTCCGTCTAAGGCTAAGCTCTCTGTTAGTCTTAACTATTGGATATCGTTATTTTAATAAGTATTTATGGCTATCTCTAGCTATTTTATTAATATAGACTAGAATTATCGAGAGGTTTTACTTAGCTTTAAACCTATTTCTAGTATATACTCTAGGCAGAATCTTAGTATAACCCTCCTCGATATCCTCTAGAAATATTAGATCGAAGACCGAGTACTTATAGTAACGACTAATAATATATCGAATAACTCTACCCTTATTTTAAGTATCTAAGATTCTATTCAATTATTAGATATTAACTCTAAGGTGATAATTATTCGGGTTCTATATATTACGTATATAATTTAGTTAAGTTTAAAGCAACTACTTAGCCAGATAAAAGTAAACCCTTAGAACGAGGTAACTAAGACTGTTTAGTCCGAGGAACATACCTAACACGCCCGTCGAAAAGCACAAAAATAAGATATTACGATAACTCTTATAAAGGTATATATTTATACTCCTTATTTATTAGTTAAAATACTAATCTACTTTATATTTTAGATTAGAAACCTTGCGATCTTTATTAATACAAGCCCTTAACGTCGGGAGTCCTTCCTTAGTCTCTAGCCCGACTACCCTCGATTGGTTCCAATTTAAGATATCCGAACTAGATAGAATTCAACCTTTTTGATACTCCAGCGTATAAAGCGGTTACAACTAGTCTTTAATCGATTTTGCTCTAAATATGATTATCCTTATCTTAAAATCGATATAGATAAATAACGCTAGATCGACTACCTTCTTAATATCACCTAGCTATTTTTCTAATTTACTATAGTCCTCTCAAAAACAAAGGATATTACTATTTATACTATCTTTGCTATCTATAATAAGCTATTTAATCATCTTAAGAGGTTAATTAGATAGCTTAGTAGAAAAAAGGTTAGATAGAAGCAATAGATATATCGAGCCCTTAAATCAGCCAAGAGTAAACTCTGTAAGTATTACTCTATGATAGATAATAAAGAGCTCGGTGATATCTATACGATTAGCACTATCTTAGCCCCTTAGTATAAGGTTAAATTTTTTTAAACTAAAGACTAAGACTACCCTTAGATGGATTATAGCGCCTAATACTAGCGAAGTCTTAAAGGTCGGTTTCTGAGTGTTACGCACTGGTCACCTATGGATGTTAGCTGGAACCTGAAGGTATACTTCTCTCAAGATACCAAGACACGTGGGTCTTTCCAGTTATACTAGAAGGCTAAGGGTCTCCTAGTATTAACGATATCTGGCCTTGTAACCGTACTGTTGCCTTGTCAGTTAGGCCTTATATAGGCTTGGGTCTGTTGAGGTATCGAGGAACGGTCAAGGTGAGGGGTGCTTAGTGATAGAAGTACCGAGGGTGCTTTACTACTAGAGGGGTTGTCTTGAGAGGATCATAGTGTAAACGAGACAATCTGAGTTAAACTTATAACTGAGGTTGATAATATGAGTTAAACGCGAAGAGCTAGATACGCGATGAACGAGTATCCTTATATATCCTTCGCCGAATATTCTATGCCCCCGTTTGTGGTATACTGTATACAGGCGTATAGTAGTCCTATTAATATACCATCCGATATACTATTCCTTAGCAATAGATCGCGGTATATTATCACGTGATCTATACCCCTATTATCCTGTATTATTACCGCGGGGTTGGTTAGCTCTAGTTTTCTCTTATACCCCTACTAGCGTAAGTAAGGTAGCTTGGTTTGTAATATCATCTCCCTCTCTTCCAGATTTTCGTCCTCGAAAAGTCTTTTAAATTCTCGGTGTCCTCTTTAGATGCGTTCTCACGATATTGCCTCGTTATATCCCCCTATACTGCCGTTAAACCGAAGCGTAACAAATACGCTGATAACGCTCGTTTAGGTAATAGGATTGAACGAATTAGTCGCCCTATAGATTCCCTATGCGATTATTGTTTTGTTCGTGGGAAATATTGTATTATAAGTCCCTTCGTGAAAAGTAAAAAGTGTTCGATTTATGCTCGTTATAGGTATATTTATAAAAGGAGTTTCTATATAGATAAGGAGTAGGATGATCTATAATAAAATAAACAAAAGTTAGCGTCCGATCTCGAGGAGGCCTAAAAGCAATTTCTTTAGTATTCGCAAAAGATAAATAAAGTAATAGCGAAGGTCCTTCGCCTTTAAAAATATTAATAATTTCTTAAAGAACGTGGTAGTCGGATATTGGATCACGATCAGTTGATATTGGATTAGTTAAACAAAGAGGATCCCTTTACCGCTAAGGAGTTTCGTGATTTTGATCGGCTAGCGGAGTAGTAGGAGATTCGTTAATTAGCTGCTATATCGGGAGATGCTAGTCTAATAAGGATGATCTAGTCTCTGGATTAGATATCTCTTGGCTTCTGGAGTATCGAGGCCGCGATTACCGAAAGGAATTTCGATCTATCTACTAGTGGAATTATTAAACTAGCTAGGAGTAACCTATTAGGTGCTTAATAGGTTCCTATATGTTTTTAGTGGTATTATACCCCTTTTATTTAATAAGATAGTGAGGTTTACCGCTGATATATTTGTTGTCTAGAACTTTTTTGACTTTATATTCGTTTTCGGTTTCTTCCTCGATCCCTATATTGGTAGCGAGTTCGGCGTTTTCTGGTGCGGGTTCGAGTAACGAGATATAAAAGACTAGATAAATACGTCGTATACTGTTAGGTAGATCCAAGAGATATATGACTAGTCCCTATTTTCCTTTAATAGTGAATAATCTAATTTTTAAGTAGTCAAGTTTGTTGCTAGATCGTTTAGTCTTGATGTTTTGACGTAGGAGATATACTTTCTCCCCCTTTTTTAGATTAGGTCCCTCCTAGTAGCGTTGGTTATAATATTTTTTTATATAGAGGTTAACAAATTCGATATCTCTGGATAGCTATAAGTATAGCTGCTTGAGTCCTGTAACTAAAAGGTTGGCTGATTCTACGATTATCTGTTTACCGATTAGTTCGCCGATAATTGTGGGATTATATCTGTAATTTACGAAAAATAGCGTTTTATTAGTCGTTGAGTTTATTGCGTTATTATACGCGAGTTATACTATTAGTAACAATCTTACCTAGTTATTCTGTTAATAGTTAACGTGGTATCTTAGGTATTACTCGAGGGTTTGGTTGACCCTTTCTGTCTATCCGTTAGTCTATAGGTGGTATATAGTAGAGAGTCTATGCTTAATATTTATGAGGTCCGCGAATAATTGCTATATGTTCGATATGAATAGCTTATCTCTATCGGACGTGATTTTGCTTAGTGTGCTATAGTTCGCGAAGATATAGCGAAGTAGTATATTTACTATTTAGGTCGTGTTAATCTATTTAGTCGTTAGGATCATATAAACGTATTTAGTTAGTCTATCGACTATAATCATAATTATATTATATCTATCCGAGTCTGGTAGCTTCGTGATAAAGTCTATAGTGATCCATTCCTAAGGTCTTGTAGGGGTTTCTGCGGATTGTAATCTTCTATATTACGTATGTCTTATTAGTTTGTTTCGTTGATATATATCGTATTATCGAGTGTAACGTATGATTTTTCGTCTTATATTCGGAAAGTAGAAATTACGTGAGATCTATTCTATAGTTTTTTCGGTTCCTATATACCCGTGTATAGGTATATCGTAGTAACGTTTGATAACTTCTTCTCGTAATAATATTAGAATATATATCAATCTATATATATATATAAGTCCGGTTTTATCTATTATTAACTTGTTGTTTTCTGCTGAATCCTTAAGCAAATCTTGTATTACTTAGTCGTTGATAGTAGTTTCTCGGAGCTGTTTTAATAGCTTATTGTCCTCGAGTTTAATAGTTACTATAAGGATTTATCTATTATAGCCGATTAATCTATCCTCGTTTTATCTAAGGATTGCTGGGTCTATTATTTTGGTGTTAAGCTTGTAATCTGGTCGCCGGCTTAATACGTTAGTTTAGCTATTCTCTATCCCTTTGTAGTAAATAATTCTAAAATTATATTACGCGAGGATTTTAGCTTATCGTGTTTATCGTCGAGTAAGTATTTTAGTCGTTATAAAGAACGTGAGGTTTTTGTGATCTATTTTAACTATAACTATATATTTAGCTCCTTCTAGATATAGTCTCTAGACTTAGAATATTAATACTATAGCCAATAATTCCTTATCGTGAATATCGTAGTTGAGCTTTGTTGCGATTATCTTTCTTGACTAAAATATGATTAGTCGAGGCTTATCGTTATCGTCTAGTTAGGTTAATCGTGCGCCTAATACGTAGTCTGATATATCCGTTTTAATTATGACTAGCTTCTCGTAGTTGAATACTATAAGGATTGTGTCTTTCTTAAAGAGTTTTTTAAGGTCTTAGAACGATTTTTCTGCTATATTGTCCTATACGAAGTTTTCTCCTTTTCTTATGAATCGATAGAGTCCTATTACGATGTATACGTAGTTTGGGATTATTTATCGATAGTAGTTAGCGAGTCTAAGGAACTTCTAGACGTCTTTAACGTTATATGGCGTTGGCTATTCGTGAATGTTTTTGACTTTCTCTTTTTCTATACTAAACCTTTTAGTGCTGATGATATATCCTAGGAATCCTATTTCCTGGATATAGAATTTGTATTTCTTGAGTTTAAGAAATACTTTAGCTTCTCTAAGCTTCTAAAGCACTTTCTTATTATATTCGATGTGGTCTTCGAGAGTCTTAGAGAATACTAAGATATTATCTAAATAGACTATAATAAAGGTGTCGAGGTATTCGTCTAACACGGTGTAGATAAATCGCTAAAAAGATACTGGTACGTTAGTAAGGCTGAAGGATATAACTATATATTCGAAGTGTCCGAACTTAGTCCTGAATATCGTTTTCTACTCGTGGCCTATACTGATCCTGATGCGGTGATACGCGTCGGTGATATCGTACTTCGTGAAGTATTTTGCTTCCTGAATCCGATCTTGGATCTCGTGAATTAAAGGTAATAGGTGTCGGTCTTTGATAGTAATCGAATTTAAATATCGATAATCCACGTAAAGACGTAGACTTTTATCTTTTTTTGGAACGAATAGGATCAGGTATCCTGTTAGTGAAGTTGATTTGCGTATATAACCTTTCTTTAGGTTTTCGTTAATGTATTCTTTTAGTGCCTGAGACTCTTTCTCGGATAGCTGGTAAATTGGCTTGATAGTAGGTTCCTTGCCTTCTATTGTATTGATTTCGTGGTCGAATAGGCCGTGCTCTGGTAGTACCCTGTTTGTTAGTTTCGTAAAAACATCCTTGAAGTCTTGATATTCTTTCGGAATTCGTGGTTTCTTGTTAGTGGTATAGATTTGCTTCGTTTTGTGCCTGATTATAACGTAGTCTCGTAGTTTATCGTCCGTTATATCTGGTGATTATTCGGTTATCGTGATAACGCTGATATCGTACGTCTACGTTTTGTTTTTCTGGTGTTATCCTATAATCTTGTTTGTGGGACTTTTTTTAAGTTCTCCTTCGTAGGGACCCTATATATCGTGGTGCGCGTCGATTAGTAAGGTGGCCTCGTCTCGGGGCTGAGAGCTTCTTTTAGGTTCTTTCTCGTAGGAACTCTGTTGGATACCGGTCTCTCTATGATTTAGTTCCTTTAATTGTGTCGTTAGATTCTTTGTAGTCTAGGTTTTGTATATCTCTTTGTATAGATATTTGTCGAATTCGATTTTTTCCGTCTGCTAATTGATTGTCGGATTGTGCTTCCGTAACTAGGGTACTCTAAGAACTATATTATATTCCCCTAGTTCGGTGATATCGAAGTTGATTAATTTAAAATACTTATAGGTTATTATCGGAATATTTCTGTTTTTGTGTGTAATTCCTGGTCCTAGGCTTTCTCCGTTAAGTCCTTGAATCGGTATCGGTCGTGGCTTCGCGTAGCCCTAAATTTGTATCTATTGCTGGTATCGGGGGTTTATAAAGTTGCTTATGGCTCCCGAGTTAAGTATCGTTTTAGTCGCTTAAAAGAGGATACTAATATTAAGCTTTATATACCTTCTTTATATTGTTACCGCTATCTATTGCCGCCCTTCTAACTGGTTATTGGCGTTTTATTTGTAGATCTTTTATCCGTTAATCTATGTTCTGGTAAACTCTGGTTTCTATCGAGGTTTCCTTATCTAATTTAAGGGTCGTGGCTCGATACTGTAATTAAGCTTGCCTTAGTAATGAATTAAGTAAGTATCGTCGTAGTATATAAGTGTTAATATATCCTAGTAGTCTAGGTGTCGTGCGTGTCCTTTATATATGTACCGTGGGTTTGGATAGGGGTATCCGAATTTTTTATTGAGTCGAGTTGTTAGTCGTTAAAAGTCCTTGTTGTATATACTAACGCTTTTTATCTATCGGAGTTACTGTATCTCCTTAAGCGAGTCTTTACTTTTCTAGGGGTCTTCTTAAGGCGATTCCGGAGTCTCCTAAGAAGTCTCCTGAGGTTTAGGCGTTGTTGGAATTTCGATCGGTGTTTCTAAAATACCGTATCCCTAACCAGAGGATTCTTCTAATAGATCCGGCGAGTTATCGTTCTCCTAGGGACTATTCTAGGTCTATCCTTGACTCTTAACTGTTTCCTAATTAATTTCTGGAAAACCTTTTAACTCTCCTTGGTTAAATATACCGTCGTTAGTGAACTTTTCACGTATCACGAATATATCTTCGCGTCTTAGAACTAGTGTCTACGCGGTATTTAGGTTCGAGTTATATCTAGTTGCTTTAGGGTCTTCGCTAAGGGATTCTTTATCCTAGCGGTCGTTGTTTGTTACGTAGAGTTGCTAAGCTAGTACTCCGGTAGTGTTATAAGCTCCTCTATCCTACGTGGCTTGTAGTTGCTGTCGCCGATTACTATTGTCTAATACTTTCTTATGGTAATCCTTGATTTAGTAGCCTAGCTTGCTATAATAGAAGCAAAGATTCTTTTTTTGCGTTCTTCTTATTCTTTGGTCGGAAGTCTCGCTACGTCGAGCTCTATAGGTCTTGGTCTATAAGGGTTATTGTCGTATGATTCCTTTACTAGTTACTGCCTTTGCCTTTATCTACCGTTATGGCGGCGGAATCCTCGTAGGATATATCCGGTGTTATTTTGTTATGTTTTACGTCGTTATTGTCTACGCTCGTAAAGCCGGTTATCGAATTTGACTGCTATCTCGATCATCCGAGATAGGTCGGTTGGTTGATTAATTCTTATAAGTTTGTCTTTGATTTCTTCCTTGAGTCCTTGTTCGAATAGCTAAATATATATATTGTTATCGTAATCGAGATACGAGATGATCTGCTGGAACTTAGCGGCGTAAATACTGGCTAAGCTGGTTTGTCGGATTCGTTTAAGTCGTCGCTCTGCGGTTTGTTATGTATCGATATCCCCGAATATCTGTTCGAGTTTTTTTTTGAAGTTGGTATATAATTAGAAAATCGCCTAAGTTACGTCTCCTTAATCTAGTTACTTTTTCTCGTTGAACTCCTTAATATAGGGCTCGAACTAGTTAAAGGCTTATCCTTAAAGATAGGTTAAAGCGTAGATAACCTTATCTGCTTCTTCTATATAGTTAATAATATATAACTATATATCTATCTAGGTTAGGAATCCTCGAAGCTTAGATCGAGTTTTATCGAAGAAGTCGGGTTTCGGTAGTTTTATAGACGCTGCGGGTCTGGTTCTCTCCTAGATAAGTTACTCTTGGAGCTAACTAATTATATCTATGAGTTACGCGTTGGTCGGAGTAGATTAGCTCGCGGAACCACGCGAAAGGTTACTGGCGCTGTCGTTGCCGGCTATGGTTATTAAAGCGTTAACGTCTTGTATACTATGATTTAAGACGGGCGTTTAAAGTGTTACGTACTGGTTACCTATAGATATTAGCTAGAACCTAAAGGTATACTTCTCTTAAGATACTAAGATACGTGGGTCTTTCTAGTTATACTAGAAGGTTAAGGGTCTCCTAGTATTAACGATATCTAGCCTCGTAACCGTACTATTACCTTGTTAGTTAGGCCTTATATAGGCTCGGGTCTGTTAAGGTATCAAGGAACGGTTAAGGTAAGGGGTGCTTAGTGATAGAAGTACCGAGGGTGCTTCACTACTAGAGGGGTTATCTTAAGAGGATCATAGTGTAAACGAGACAATCTGAGTTGAACTTATAACTAAGGTTGATAATATAAGTTGAACGCGAAGAGCTAGATACGCGATGAACGAGTGTCCTTATATATCCTTCGCCGAATATTCCATACCCCCGTTTATGGTATACTGTATACGGGCGTGTAGTAGTCCCATCGATATACCATCCGATATACCATTCCTTGGTAATGGATCGCGGTATATTGTCACGTGACCTATACCCCTGTTATCCTGTATCATCACCGCGGGGTTGGTTGGCTCTGGTTTTCTCTTGTACCCCTGCTGGCGTAAGTGAGGTGGCTTGGTTTGTAACACTGAGCTACTAAGCTAGTAATATTCCAAGCTCTTAATCACTATCTAAAATAAAATAGTCCTATTAAACTAACAAGCTTAATATATTTTTAATAGCTAATTCTTCTACCTTAAGCTCCTAGTCTAAGGTAATATAGTATATCAAAGAAGGTAAGTTTCTATATATACCCCTATTAAAACTGGGGTTCTAAGTAATCACTTAAAACCCCGGTTCTAATCTATCAAGTTTCTATCTTTCTACCCCTATTAGAACCGGGGTTTTAAGGCCTACCTTAGAACCCTAGTTTTAATAGGGGTGTCAGTTCTAATCTATCTAAATATTATACTAATTATTATAATCTACCCTCTATCTAGATACTATCCTAATCCCACCCTATTAGTTCTAGAAGGATTATCAGTATAAATTTCCTACGCTTATAAGCCTCGCCCGTGATCTCCTCTCGATCCTAGCTACTAACGCTAACGTTAAGCGATTATTTAATTCCGCGCGTGATATTTGCTATTATCGACGAGGGGCGCTAAATACGTCTATTATATAGGATCTAATAATACTTATATATATTACTAAATTCGAAGTCGAGGAGAAGCAGCTTATATTTATTTAAGAGCTTCGGGAGTAGGATAAGTTAGAAATTATATAGGAGGAAAAAGAGACCTAAAAGACTTATAAAGAGATTATGCTAATTAGTGATAATAAGGAGGAGGATATTATAGATCTAACAATTATAATCGATATACCTTGCTAACCGTAGCAAGAAAAGTTAAGGAGTAATCATAAAGATAATTAAAGCCTCCCGCGGATTTCTAGTAGGGTTCGTAAACGCCCACGAGTATTTAATGATTATAAGCTTTAAAATTAAAATCGATTAATATTTAAAATAATATTCTCTAGAATTACTTTTTAAGAATTATTCTCCTAATTACTATAAAAAATTATTTAACTAAAATAAATATAATACCTAAAAATATAGCTAAGAATAACATAATTTATGAAAGTCATATAGTTAATAAAGTATCCACCTAAATAGGTTAAATAGGTTGACCTATTAACCCGCGGGACAGGTCAAAAAAATCTTAACCCACCTACGGGTCAAGAGGTCTGACCCACGACCCGCCTATGGGCTGACCCACAGGTCGACCTATATGGGTTGTCCGCGGGTCTGTCCAGGTCTAAATAAGATATTATAATAACTCTTATAAAGATATATATCTATACTCCTTATTTATTAGTTAAAATACTAACCTACTTTATATTTTAGATTAGAAACCTTATAATCTTTATTAATATAAACCTTTAATATTAGGAGTCCTTCCTTAGTCTCTAGCCTAACTACCCTCGATTAATTCTAATTTAAGATATCTAAACTAGATAGAATTTAACCTTTTTAATACTCCGGCGTACGAAATAGTTATAATTAGTCTTTAATTAATTTTACTCTAAATATAATTATTTTTATCTTAAAATCGATATAGATAAATAGTATTAGATCGATTACCTTCTTAATATTATCTAGCTATTTTTCTAATTTACTATAGTCCTCTTAAAAATAAAGGATATTACTATTTATACTATCTTTACTATCTATAATAAACTATTTAATTATCTTAAGAGATTAATTAGATAGCTTAATAAAAAGAAGATTAAATAGAAATAATAGATATATTAAGCCCTTAAATTAGCTAAAGATAAACTCCGTGAGTATTACTTTATAATAAATAATAAAAAGTTTAGTAATATCTATATAATTAGCACTATCTTAGCCTCTTAATATAAGATTAAATTTTTTTAAATTAAAAACTAAGACTATTTTTAGATAGATTATAGTATCTAATATTAGCGAAGTCTTAAAGATTAGTTTCTAAGTTACTAAACTAATAATATTCTAAGCTTTTAATCACTATCTAAAATAAAATAGTCCTATTAAACTAATAAGCTTAATATATTTTTAATAGCTGATTCTTCTATCTTAAGCTCCTAATCTAAGATAATATAGTATATCAAAGAAGATAAGTTTCTATATATACCTCTATTAAAACTAGGGTTCTAAGTAATCGCTTAAAACCCTAATTCTAATCTATTAAGTTTCTATCTTTCTACCTTTATTAAAACTAAGGTTTTAAGGCCTATCTTAGAACCCTAGTTTTAATAAAGATATTAGTTCTAATCTATCTAAATATTATATTAATTATTATAATCTATCCTCTATCTAGGTACTATCCTAATCCTACTCTATTAGTTCTAAAAGAATTATTAATATAAATTTCCTATATTTATAAACCTTACCTATAATCTCTTTTTAATCTTAGTTACTAATATTAATATTAAGTGATTATTTAATTCTATATATAATATTTACTATTATCGATAAGAGATACTAAATATATCTATTATATAAGATCTAATAATATTTATATATATTACTAAATTCGAAGTCGAGGAGAAATAGCTTATATTTATTTAAGAGCTTTGGGAGTAGGATAAGTTAGAAATTATATAAAAGGAAAAAAAGACCTAAAAGACTTATAAAGAGATTATACTAATTAGTAATAATAAGAAGAAGGATATTATAGATCTAATAATTATAATCGATATACTTTATTAACTATAATAAAAAAAGTTAAGAAGTAATTATAAAGATAATTATAGCCTCCTACGGATTTCTAGTAAGGTTCGTAAACGCCCATAAGTACTTAATAATTATAAGCTTTAAAATTAAAATCGATTAATATTTAAAATAATATTCTCTAGAATTACTTTTTAAGAATTATTCTCCTAATTACTATAAAAAATTATTTAACTAAAATAAATATAATACCTAAAAATATAGCTAAGAATAATATAATTTATAAAAGTTATATAGTTAACAAAGTATCTACCTAAATAGATTAAATAGATTAACCTATTAACCCGCGGGACGGGTCAAAAAAATCTTGACCCGCCCACGGGTCAAGAGGTCTGACCCACGACCCGCCTATAGGCTGACTCATGGGTCGACCTATATGGGTTGTCCGCGGGTCTGTCCAGGTCTAGGTACACTCTATAATTCAGATTTACCCTACTATATTAAAAACTAAATAACTCCCCTAATATTAATTAATATAAATTCATACTAAATATATAAAGAAAATAGGTCAATATCTAGTATACCAACCTTTTACTACGCGTATAGCAGCTATTCTACAAGGTATAAATCGAATTAAGTTATTAATAACGTTTTAATTAAGTAGTTCCTATATTTTATATATAGCTTTTTTAAAGACCTCCTAATCTAATTTAGATCTTCTCTTATCTAGCTAAGGGTATAATTAAAGAATTTTAATCTTTAGAAGTCGCTATATTAGTTTAATAAAATTAAGGTTAAATAAATACGGAGATTAATCGATTACCTAAATCCTATAATTTTTAAACTATTTTTATAAGATTTCTATTATATAAATCTTTATATTATTTTATTAGAATATCGAGTATAGTTTATATATTAATAAAAGATCTTCTTTAAGAGTATCGAGATAGAAATTCGTAATATAACCTTACTAAGATACGTTTTTATCGTAATTTATAATTATTATCTTTATTTAGCTATTAATCTAGATTTTAGCCTAAATTATCTATAAAATATCTTTATTATAATTTACGAGGTTTATAAGATTACTTTAGTAGGCCTCGGAGATAAATTAAAAGATAAATTAGACCTTAGAATTTAATATTTATTAGACTAAATATTCGTTAAAAAAGATTAGATTCTCTTAATCCGAAAAACTTATCTATTCGCGTATAAAAACATGTTTTTTTTTATATAATTAATTTTAATAAAAGTATTCGTTTTTTATTTTTTTATTTTCGAAGTCTATATTTTTTTAAAATATATTAAATCATTAATCGAGAGAGTAAATAAAAGATATTCGCTTTAAAGGCTCTATAATTTATTCGTAGGTTCTAATAGGTTATCTAATAGATATATTAAATAGTCTAATCGCTAATCTTAGAAGGTCTACTATTTCTAGGCGATAATTTAAAAATATAATATTACTAAAAACGATCGCGAGTCTAATAAATTATAGTATAGCTAAGATTTAAATTACGAGCGATTTTAGTAGGACTTAAGCTATTTTTAAGAGCAAAAATAATCGCTACGCGAGTAGATTCCGATAATTTATTATTTTACCTATAATTTATATTAATTTTAGTACTAAAATATTATATATTTATTATAGTAGAGAGAAAAGAAAAAAGGGGTTAGAATATGGATTTTACTAAAGTAGGGTACTATACCCAGACTTTTGGACCCTATTATAGTTAGGTAGGTAACCACCAGCGAATCCTGGCTGTTGTATATATTGCTTTTTCTTTTATGCTTCTTATTTCTTTTCTAGTTTAGTACCCTTGCCGCCCTAAACTCTATATCATGATTGTTGATTGACTTCTGGATTTAAGAGCGTCTTAGGTGATCTATTTATATTGTAATTTGCGAACATCTTCTATAGACTTTGCTACTCTTAAGTAATCTAAGTATATATATTAATTATTATTAACTAGATGTACCTATAATAGGACCCAAACCTCTAGTCTCTCTCTATAGTAGTCTCGTCTCTCTTAATACAGTAAAGTAGTTAGTAATATATATCTATATTTTATAATCAATCTAAGCTCTATAGGCTTACCCGATGTGAGTAGACAAAGAAATCTACGCTTCTCTGACTCCCAATAGAATTCCTAATTTATATAGTTATAGCTATCACTATGAATTATCTTGTTATTACTCTACTATATATACTATCTAAGCGTAGAGACTACTTCGTAGCTCAGAGCTTCGCTAATTAGCTCTTTTAAGTAGCGTCTCTATATATATGCTCATTCTTTAAGTATATAATATTAGTTATATTAGTATTTATCGATAAAATTATCAATCAATAGATCGCTATTGAGCTTCAGAAATTTTATATTCTAGATTGACGGTTCCAATACTCTGTGGTCTTGATGTGTCGGAGCTTGGTATACTTATGGCGAGTCCCTCTGATGGCAGGTCGACTGTCTGTTGGTTGTCGCAATAGATGCGAGTTGAATTGTTGTTTTCGAATCCCAACCCATTGAGGAAGCGTTGCCACTACTTGATTGATTCTGAATAGTGCCAGTAATTCAGCTTTGGTAGTCGACGTGCTGACTGCTGACTGCTTGGTAACCTTCTAACCGATGGCACCACTATATAGCTTATAGAGGAAGCCTTAAGAGCTCTTCCTACCAAAGTTGTCAGCAAATGATGCGTCGCCAGAGATTTCAACTATAGTTGAAGGGAGACCGCGATACTGAAGGGCGAGAAAGCAGGTATAAGATGAGATAAATGATGACTGTGATGGCCTCATAATGTATTGGGCCTGGGTTTGTAAGAAATTTGGCTAGCATTCAAATATTTAGAAACCACCTCACACTCCCGATCTCTCGTGGCTCCCAAGTGTTTGCAAGCTTACAAACAAGTTCATCTCGGCTGGCTCGTACAGATTTGTGCCTGGTGATAATTATATCGTCGACGTAGAAGAAGACTATGATGCCGTCAGTCACGAAGACAGAGGCATCTTCATCGAAAGATATAGGGCAGAGATACTACGTACTTAGCGGTTACGAGCAAAACTACAAATTTTATACAGTCACCAGGAAGTCATGGAATGTTTACAAAGCTGCGGTTAACGGTTGCGGTTCGTGCCGCAGCCTATCTGTACGTGACCTATGCCAGGCCCTGGCCTATTACAAAGTTGACGATATTTGACTTAGGGTGAAGAAAGAGAGTAATAATTATTAACAGCGGCCAACATTTTCCTCATAACCTTCCGGCCACCAGTTGACATTCACGAAGTAGACCCCTAGTGCGAAATAATGATAGGTATCTGCATTCGTGACGGTTCTCTGGGGATCTTCCTTTGCCAACGCCCGACAACCTGACCATGTTTGCGCAGGATGCTGCTTCCCGTCATCTCCGGTAGCAGTCTCATCAATAACTATTGAATTTGTTAGCAAAGACCCGTCTTGTTTTGCCTCTTTTCCCTGTTTCAATTTCCACTGACCTTTTAGGGAAGTCATATGCATGAGTTCATGTAGTAGGATTCCAGCTTTCAGAGGAAGATTATCTAGGGAATTAACGGCTCCCACTTGGCTGTGAGCCCAAGTAAGACTCTGCCTAGCAAAGTATGGGTCACACAAAGTCAAATAATTTTTCGCCATTATCTTCACATCACTTGTGGATGTGATGGCTATCTCAGAGGCACAGAAACCCGACTTCGTAGTTTCAGGTTTGTCCGGGAGTAAATATTTCGTGCTTTTCCATATATAGTTGCCGAATAGGGATTTCGGCGACCAAAACTTAGAGTAGAAAAGCCCTTGATAGTGCGAGATCTCCTCTTTTCCAGCAAGCTCTGATACAGCTTTACTAAGAGATTCGGGGTTTGGCTTTCCGCTCTTGACTTCCATATCCCCTAGAGTCGAGGCCCATTCTAAGTCTTTGTCGCCACATTCAATTTTCCACCTTGATTTCTCTGACCGATTAGCAAGTAATAGGCTCTTGGCATCTTCGTAGTATTCTAAAGATGTAAAAAAAAAATCAGTATGTACTATGGCGCATCTGATTAGGAGTCTCACTCTTAGCATCAATCAATTGACTCTGACCCTTCACGACCTGTAGCTTCTTATCCTGCCGTAGATCATAACTGATGCCAAACATTGCAGATGCCATGTTCAGATAATGGATGTGATCCCGGTCGTTGCGGACGGGCCCTTGAATCAACGTGTGTAGAACCGTGATGGCCACATCTAGAAGCAATCCAGTTTCCCTTATGTCGCGTAGAAGTTTCTTGCCATGACAACTTCCGTCTTTCCCTTGCGAGACGCCCATGAAGAGGTTACCATACCAATTTACCCTTTGGCCTAAAATACATGGAACCTGAAGGCCCCATAATAAGATGAGAAGATACCAGAGACCAAAAGTCATCATAGAGAAATGTGAGGGGAGGAGTCTTTCAGAGATTCAAGATCACAAATTGAAGAAGCACACTACCACAAGTCAGGGAAAGAGGGCATCGGAAGAGAAGAATCCAAGACAGAGAGTCTGTTGGTTGAAGGAGCCAGCTTGCCTATTTGCTTACTATCTCCGTTGTGGAGTCGGTCAGGAAGGCGATGAAGGGTTCTGCCAGCAGAACTCAACGGCATCTCTAAACACAAATGTACTCTACTCTATATCTACTCTATATATAGTCTGAAGGGATAGCCAATGATAAGTATTTTTACCTTTGGCCCCAAATTCTGATCTGCAGAGGGACAAACCAATAGGCCGATGACTGGATTATTCTGAGGGCTAGAGGGTCAACTTTGAACGACACCCAGACGAGCTTGTCGCCGCTGGACTTCGTCCCGTTTGGACCCAAGGAGACGGGTATCTAGGTGTGTTGCCAGACGAAATCGCAGAATGGATCGATCTCGAGCTTGGAGCAAATGCCAGGCTTACTGGGCTAATGTCGAGCATGTTCTGGTTGGCAAAATTGGATGATCTGGTCGCCGCAATTCACGACCCGACTTGTGCCATGCGCGAGGAAGTTGTTGATATTCCCTCAAATGCCTCTATTCGATCTATGCTGGATCTGTGGGTTGACTCGGGGAAGATACCGTTTAAAGTCTACGGCAGATTCCTGGACACCTCAAAGCAAAGTATCACTGTTTTCGACCAAGATTTCACTACGGCGATTGCTATCCTTTCCGTATCCCGACTCCCAACAGCCTTGTCACCTATAGTTGTGACCTTCCACTACACCCTCTGATACCTCATAGCACTCATAATAGATGCAGACACTGCTTATCCGCTGCAACGAGTACTGGCACTCAATATTCAGTTCACCCACACTTTGGTTTTCAAGGGGTGCGCTGTGGTACCTCCTGACGGCACGCCACGCCTTGATAGCATCGACAGGAACATTTTTATTGTGTTCGCGTCTTGCTTGTGTGTGTTCTTGGTTTGTCCCGTACAATGAAGAACAATGCGATCTGCATGCAACCTAAGAAAAAACAAATCTTAAAATGACTATGAAAATGAGAACCAAGAGTCCAGTCGTCACTACAGTCGATACCTTCAACGGCCTACGATCCCGATCTTGGACCCTAATTCAAAGTGAAGGGAATTGCAGAAAACACTGAAGATGTTCTCAAAATCAACCTCTCATTCTGACCCTCTCACCTGCCTTGTTCTCTCGGGAGGCTGAATTGGTCTCACTCTACTCCGGTTTTTTCCCCCACTATTTCCACAAGTTCCTTTAGCTTGGCGGACCTGTATGGCAACATTTCAGTTCATGGGGCCGTCCCCGAGAACGTTTCCCTGTGTAGAGACCTGTTCCGTTGGTGTCTAATGTGTTAGCATAATTCTGGGTTATTTCGATGGTCATCAGAGAGCGCTGGGTCAGTTGCATGAAGCAGAGCCTTCGAAGGATGCTGAAATCGGTATATTGAAGCCCCCTTTACCACCAGGGCTCATGGCATTTTCATCTCACGGATACGGATATCGTCAAGCAGGATGGGCTGGTGAGACAACAGCTGTGTGGGCAAGTGGTGGTTTATAGAATGAAACACAAGGCAAGGTTAAAATTCTTCCAATTATCGATCAGCAGCTACCTATCATACTACGTATGTATGTCGGGACTTGGTATAAAAGAGATTGTCTTCCATCCTGAACTGCACATGAACATCCCATCACAGCCCACGAGCATAGTCTTGCAGAATTGTCTCTTCCGGTTTCATCCCGGACCATCTCCAGCACGCTGCCCAGAGCCTTTCCTGCATTTTGACATCATTGCTAATAGCCGCTGGAGCATCCTCTTTCTGGCCGACAAAATATCCCCTCTTGCCATGGAACGCGGGATCGACGCTAACCGTAGCAAGTTCTCGGCCAGCATCTTCTGTCGTTCGAAAAGCAGTGGTCACATGCTTCAGAACTGGCATCAGGAAGTTGATGGTTGACATGATTCGCTTCGTAGATTTCTTTTGCTCTGCCTGAGCCCTCGAAGCTGGAAGGCCGCCTGGGTCCATGGCCGTCACAGTCACATTTGAAAGTTTAGAATCCTAAGCAAGAGTCAGAGAGCAAATGTAGCATTCATGGAGAAAAATGCATACCTTCTTCAGCCTTTCGTTGAGATCAAGAGCCAATGTCACGTTCGCCAGCTTCGCGGTTCCATATCGTTGGAAACCCCGATCATGGACGAGCGATTGCGGATCAGGAGTTGGCTTGACCAGCTCCTCCAGGTTTTCGGGGAAGCATGGACCAAGTGATGATACTGGGTTTGATTTCTCAGGATAATGAGTGATCGATCCCAACATCACGATACGCCCCAATGCAGGGTCCATGCTTTCCAGCAGCTTTAAGATCAACAGATAGTGTGATAGATGGCACACTTGGAAGGTAGACTCGAAGCCATCCCGCGTGAATTTCTGCCCTCCCTCCAGTGACAATGTAGCCGCATTGCAAATGATGGCTGAGATACGTGGGATCTTCTTCGAAAGAACCTGGCTAGATATTTTCTGTGCGAAGGTGCGTACGCTGGCAAGCTGGCCAAGATCGAGAACATCCACGTTGACCTTGGAGTTTGGATAGTTGAAGATGATTTTCATAAGCGCCATAGTGTTGGAATCTCTTTCTGGTGATGCATTTCTAACAGTAGCGACGAGCGTGAGCTGAGGATACCGCGAGAGGAGAGCCTCGACGAAACCGAGTGCCAGAGAGCCATTGGCTCCAGTGATGATAACTGTCCCAGCCATCGTCGGTAAGACCGTTGGTGAATATTACATCAACACGTTGTGAAAGTTGTCCTGGAATTGCCGGCTTTTATAGGTGAAAGTCGAGTCGATGGTCTGTCCGATGGCCGTCCTAACCCCGACCATTGCTCTGTTCTAGAAGAATATCCAAAACAAAATCCGTATCCTGGACTTAAGCAAGGTCTCAAACAGGAAGGAGCAGCTCTTGGCTATTTTGTAGGAGGTCGATGTGTCCTTTGGCATAATTTCATAAAGACATTATGACCTAAGGAAGCGCGGTTGTTATTCCCAGAAGCAATGGCCTGCGGTAACAGGGGTTGCAGATCTTTGATTATTAACTGAGCTTTCACAAGTACCCGTATCCGCCAAAATTATGTGAATGGCCCTTGGTGATCACTGTTCGCCCTATGATGAGCTGAATGGTAGTTATTCGGGTTTTGAACAGGGCCCTAACTGCGGCCGGACTTAAGAGCCTAAACCCCGTGTTGTTAGATAGTCCAGCCTCGCCGAGTTAAAAATGCTTTCATAATTGCTTGCTGGCAATCAACACAGTGTAGAGAGTTCACACGAGCCGCTGGATGGTTGTTTAGAACCGAGCGCTTGACCGTCGTGGGAAGGTGTAAGTCTTGGCACGACTGGGATGGGTTTAATTTGCTGTCGTTGAGCACTAGCCATCAGCTCATCGGAGTTAGAAGAGGTCTTATCATCCCTGACTTGACAACTAAGCTTCCTCACAATCTCCGTGAAATTTCAGAGCAGCCGAGCGCCTTGGCTCTAGAAAATACTCAGCTTAATATCGCCCTTACGAACCAAATATCTGTCGTCTGTAACAGTCTTGACACTGGAATTAACTCTACATCAGCCATTCAATCTACGGCACCATGGGCCCGCCAAGAGTACAGTTCATTGTCCTATCATCCAATAGCCCTGAAGAGGCTGCCAGATCAGCTTCAAAGCAACGGAAACTGGTCCACTCGCACGCTGCTCGCACGGCGCACGCCAAGGCAAGGCGTCTCCGAACAATACACTACCAAGCCCAGAAAGCCTCCATCAAGCAAAGTGGTTCAGTCGGAGATTGCATCGAGCAAGGCCCCCTGAAGGAACTTCCCAAGGCCCAGCTGGTGAGCCTTCTGTCAGCGGATCGAAGCGATCCCTTCATGAGCTTTGCGACACCCTTGAAACGTATTGAGGAAATGTTATTTGATCACTGTATGTATATTCTGAACTGTTACCAGCGATCACCACTAACATCCCTCTTGACGTGACTGCAATCATTCCTCTTATGCGTTGTGATGAACCCACGATCAGGTTTTGTGAGCGCTTGACGAAGACCTGGGTTCCACTCGCACGCGCCGATGCAAGTTTGCTCGATATAATATTTCTTTTATCAAGCCGTCACTTATCTGCGACCTACACACAGACACACCAACAGCAAATCTTTACTCAAAGAGCATTCCACTATAAAGGTATATGCTTGAAAATACTCCGAGACGCAATCTCAAACGAGGCACCCTGCTTTAGTGACTCTACAGTTGCCAAAGCTATCATGCTCGCTTATGATGAGGTAAAGTGCCTCAAAATTGAAGATAATATTTGGCTACTAACAGGATCAGTTATTCGTGAAAAATACAAGGATGTTGAAACATCATATGGAAGGGGCTCTGAAGATGATTGCATTGAGAGGGGGCCCCACGGCTCTTGGTCTGGACGGCTTGCTTAACCATCTATTGTACAAACTTGTGTCTAAGGGGATAAAGGGGGTAGATCTTCAGGTCGACGTCCCTTGGGATATTCACTTGGACTGGGGTGAATACAATTAAGCCTGAAATAGGAATGTGATTTCTAGGGCGAATACCAAAGTCTACATTCGAAAGGAAATATTTCATATGCCCTGAAACAAACGAAGTGAGAGGAAGCGAAACCGTTTCGTACGTGACAAAAAAAAAAAACCTATATGTTTCGCGACTCGACAAACTGCCGAAAGTCCATCCAAAATTGTGGCAAAATATGTCCAAAATCGCGATGACTAGCTTGCTATGCCTCGTCTCATTGGAGATATCTCGTTTGGTGTCATCGGGGCTATTCTTACAGTATCACTGGATGCAGCTCTTACCGGAAACGACTCGAGTTTCTTAAACCTTCAGCTACGCCCATCTTTCCATTTGGACGATCTATTGCCAGAAGGCCATTCGGTCAGAAGGAAGCAGGTACCTATATGCCCGGTCTTCTGCCTCACCGACTACAATTTACTATATACGTACGGCGCAATTGGCTAAGTAATTTAGGATGTATATAATTAGCTGATCCTAGCGAACATACGTGTCTACCTGCGGTAGGTTTTATTATAACTTAGCTCCACTTTATTTTCGCACTGATTTCCGTATGATTACTCACGAGTGCATATTTAGCACATATAACCAAAGGGTGTGGAAAACAGGGTTTCCCGTTCGCTCAGCCGTACTTAAGCCACACGCCGGTTAGTTAGTAGTTGGCTGGGTGACCACCAGCGAATCCTGGCTGTTGTATGTTTTTTTCCCATCTTCTTTTTTCTTTATCTATCCGTCTTTTTGTTTAAGTCTGTCCTATCCTTTAGGTTAGTTAATCTTCGGTCTTGACCTGAACACCCGTCTAATCTTTATCCAAAACTCTTTTTTCTCAACTACATAACACTGCCACTTCGCCGCTATCATCGGCCAAAGATTTACACTGACTCCGGACCAGATAATGGCACCTCCATCACTAGACACATTGCCGGTGGAGATCCTCAGCTCCATTTTTCGTCTTTTGGACCCCATCGGCCTCATATCTGCCAGCCAGACCAGTTCACAGTTCCGCCGCATCATCAAACCCAATCGACCTAATTTTGTGGAAAGACTGCTCGCTCTCGAATCCCGCGAGAAGGAGGGCGGGCCGGCCCTTCACTTTCGCCCAAGAGGCAACCAGCTCACTCCGGACTGGGGGAGCAAAGAATGGGAGGCAATGCGCTGGGTTTGCGCCGGCTGTCTTCGCCTGCTTCCGCACATTGAGTTTGACAACCACTCTCTCCTCCGTCTGGGCTATCGCAAGCCTATCCCAAATTCCCGAGCGGCCAACTTTGCCACGAGTTGGGAGTCGACTGCGCACCACAATTCTCGAAAAGCGCGTCGGCAGCTCAAGAAGGCATCTGCATATAAAGAGGAAGCACGCCTACTACATCAGAGATATGGCGTTGCGACAATGCGGAATGGGCCTCGAAGTAGGTGGGATCTTCACCCGGTCAGGCGAGCCGAGCGACTAGAGGAGTTTCATGATTGCGGCATGACCTCGTTCCAGGACATAACGATATGGGACTACTATGATGTAACAGAGAAGGAGGAGGAGGCTCTTCTGGACTCGGAAGCGTTCGCCGTTGAGCTGGTGCGCTGCGGGTTCAAGCGCCATCTACGTCGGTGCAACGAGTGCAAGTACCAACGAAACCAGATTCGTCGACCACGACCTGACGGGTATGGAGGCACGGCCCGATTCCCGATTGTGCCCAGCCGGACCATTTCCTATCCTACCCTCACAGACCGCTACTTTCCTGGATTCTGGGAGCTCCTGGAAACCGAAAGACCGGCCTCCAATCCACCCGTGTTTTTGGTCTACCGCGAAGAAGCCCGCGACAGGCCCTGGACTATGTACCAGGCTCGGTGCCCTCGATGTGAACGCTGGAAGGAGATACGGCAGTTCCGCATAGGCGAACTATACCCGCACTGGCAGCCCACCCAAGGATATAGCAATTGGGACCGCACGCCGTTCACCAAGTCCTTTTTTGACAATGCGCACTGCAACAGCTGTTTTGTGCAAGCGAACGGCCGCGAGGAGCTGGGCAAGGCTCTGATGGAATGGTTGCGCTGCATCATCAATGTGGACTTGGGCTTGACGGGGAACTACCTCCAACGAGGCTTCGGCTTGTTCACCCACAGGGTGGGCTCTGCACCCTATCAATACAGGACTGAGATTAGGCAGTTGCTAGTAGATTTGCAGCCGATTCTTGACGACGCACATGACAGGCTGCACCGCGGCACGGTCGCATTTCTGAGGTTGCGTTTCACCCATTTGATGAATGTCCGAGAACGGGCGATCCAGGAGGGCAGAACGAAGTGGCTTTCAGAAAACCCCTGGGAGTTGTTGTGGCGGACCAACTATGATGAACTTGAGGCTCAGTGGCTTTGGCTGAAAGGCTTCCAGGAGGAGCTGGAGATGAAGCGCGAATTCTTGGTCGACTGGGCGCTTCAAGACTCGTAGGAAAGCATAATCTCTGCTCACAATCAATCTACCCATCCATAGTCATCATGATGATCATTCCCCTGAAAATATCAACATGCAAAAGAAAGAAAAGAAAGAAAAACAAACGAGGCGGCGTATAGTTGCGGATCAACCTTGTTCCGCCGCGTGGGAAAAAAGCGCTTCGGAGATCATCGCTTTCTCCCACGACCACGTCCAGGGACATGTTGTCTCCGCTGAAGCCGTCGGCGCCCTCTGCGTCACTTCTGCGGTATCTACACTCCCAGTCCGGATTCTTGGCCACGCCCTCAGCATGCGCGCGCCCGAAGCGCGCATTGGTCCGTGGCAAAACCTTTTCGACGGGGCTATCTCGAAAAGCTTCGAGCTGGATACGCCATGACACTCCGCGGGGCTGTACAGTCCTTGACACGCAAACTTTTCAAATCGCAAGCCCAAGGCCGCAACGGGCTAGTTCATCCCCGTCGCCATCAGCGGCCCCGCCACCGTTGATTCTCTCGCGACATGCATCCACCAAAAGTCGCCCGCTCCTCCGAAGGCTTTTTGACCTCAAACGGAACAAAAACGCCGACCAAAAACCCTCCCGAAGTCACGGTCCGGCATTTATCGACGAAGGAACCGAGGGTATCTTCAATATTGGCCGCGGGCTGGCGGCCAAGGCATCGAACGAGCTGCGAATCCGATGCACCGAGTTTGATATGAATGGAAATGTCACGCTGGTGAACGGGGAGTTCCGAAAGTTGGAGCTGATTGCCAAGGTTGGTATTGCGCGGATCGCCCTCTAGAGTGTTTCAGTTGCTGAAAGTGGTGGTGTACAACAGTACGGTCTTCTTCCTCGAGATTTGCGCAAGATCGACTCATCGACTCTGCCGCACATTCTGGTTCGCCCGAGCGCCATCCTGATCAACCTGCTGCATCTTCGTGTGCTGATCAAGGCTGATCGAGTTCTTGTGTTTGACGCGTATGGGTCGACGGACTCCTACATGCAGTCGCTTTTTATCTATGATTTGGAAGGCAAATTACGCCAAAAACAGTCCCAGGCTGCGCAAGCAGGCCAGGCCCTTTCATACGAGTTTCGCGCACTTGAAGCAGTTCTGATCAGCGTGACGGCCGGTCTGGAGGAGGAATTTAATGGGGTGAGGGATCCCGTCGTGCGCGTTCTGCGTGCACTGGAGGAGGATATTGACCGCGACAAACTCCGGCATCTCTTGATCTACTCCAAGAAGTTGGGTACATTTGAGCAAAAAGCCCGGCTGGTCCGGGATGCTATTGATGATCTCTTGGAAGCGGATGACGACCTGGCAGCCATGTACCTGACCGAAAGATCCCATGGCAAGCGACGAGAAGAGCAGGATCACCAGGAGGTCGAGATGCTGCTTGAGTCGTATCACAAAGTGTGCGATGAGATTGTCCAGGCCAGCGGAAACTTGGTGACGGGGATTCGCAACACCGAGGAAGTGTAAGCATGCCATTTCCTCTTCTAGTTTGATCCCGGATTGAAGAGAGGACTGTTGATCTAACATCCAGATAGAGTAAAGGCCATTCTCGATGCCAACCGCAACTCACTCATGCTCCTCGACCTCAAGTTCAGCATTGGCACACTCGGCCTTGCAACGGGAACTCTGTTTTCAGCCCTGTACGGCATGAACTTGAAGAACTTCATCGAGGAATCTGATCTCGGCTTCGGTGGTGTCTCGGTCATCTGCTTCGCTCTCACGGCGGTCGTCTGTGTCTATGGGCTGGCTAAGCTGCGCAAGCTGCAGCGCGTGCGTATGTGGGGCGAGTCGGGTGTGGGAGGCGCGTCTCTCACCTCGCTTCCCACCAGACACGGCGCTATCGGCCGCCGCCGCACGAACTGGCGGGCTGATTCCATCGAGCCGGTTTGGTGTGGTCTCCCAGGCGAGGGCCGGTCCGAGCGCATGAGACGACTGCGGGAGAACGCCGCGGCTCATGCTGCTTCTAAAGCCCCCGGTCCTGGACTCGGCGGTGCGGCTGCGGCTATTCACGCGGCGCAGAACTTGAAATTTGAATCGGCCTCGAAGAGTACGTCGCACACTGAAGACAAGTCCGGTGAGAACAGCAGTTCTCGCGAGGGACATGTGGATCCCAATCCGGAGAACAAGTCTGCTGCTTAGAGGCTTTCACTCATAGGCCCTGTATCTACTTTGCATGGCTTTTCACTTCACTCTTGACCTGCGCATGGCGTTTTTTGTTGATCTCCAAACTGATAGATACGGAGTTGGAGGGCATCATATTACCTGTATATTAATTCTTTCCTTTCTGAATCCCTATTCTGAAGTATACACGACGGCCCGCCAAGGGCTCTTATGATAAGCACACCTAAATTTGGGCAATCAAGACGATCCCAACGAATATCCAGATTGATTAATGAGCTCGGTTTGCCATCCCTTGGTCCTGAAGGAGGCCTCTGGTGTGCTCAATCCAAATCTTAGCAGCAGCTTCGACACCCCCGTCCTGGGAGCATTCTCGCTCAACCACAGCGTTGACTGCTTGCACGACAGCATCCACTCCGGTATACGCACTCTTTTCCATATTTGTTTGCTGGGTCCTTTCTCTCCATTGTCGTGTGACCTGCTGGCGATTTGCCGCAATACCCATATTCCGTGTACTTGGAATTGGCAACAGATTCTGTTCAACGGCATACCCGATCTCCTCGGCAACGCTCATCGTCTTCGCGGTCAAAGAACCGTACATCGAGCTCGGCATCCCGTCCATAGTCTTCTCAACGGTTTTATCAGCCCGAAGCGCCCTGAGATCCCCCGCAGCGGGCTGCGAGTCCTGCCCCAACAACCGAGGTAAGAATTCATTCGCTTCCACCGAACCACTCTTTCCATTCTTCGCGGTTTGAGATTCTCGCTTCGGCGGGGGATACCGATACCGAGATCCAGAAAGGGCATGTGAACAGCATGGGATAACCAGAAACGGCAGCGGTGACATAGGACACGCCAAGGCAGCCATAAGCGGCGTCCACACAGTGAGTTCGTCCGCGTGGCTGGATATAAGAAACGTATCCTTTGAAAAGTCTCCAGGATGGACATCCGTCCCGATTTCCCGTGAAAGAGGCGAAGCTCTGAAAACTTCCATGAACGGATGGGGCACAAAAACCGCTTCCTGTAGCCTTTCCTGCACCCAGTCCGGGAAAAGCGTCCATGATTTCCGCCGCCGGGCATCAAATCCGCAGCCTGCGTAGCCTTCCACGAGCAACACGTAGACGAGCACACCGTTACCACATGCTAGGTCAACGAATCCGGGGAAATTCTGTGCTTGTATATGCTCTTCTTTTTCTGGGGTTGAAGTTTGCTCTAGGCTTGGGCATGCGCCGTACATGGTTCTCCAGAGCTCGATGAGGAATGCGGCGATTGTCAGGCTCTCGGAGATATGCTTGTTGCTGGGCTCGGTCTCTTCAACCCACCACTCGTACAGATCGTGTGCATACTTGATATGAAGTTGGTTGTAGGTGTTTTGGATGAGATGTCGGGGGATCACATTGTCTTGTGTGCACTGGTTGGGATTGTCTGCGCCATGGGTTGAAGATTGGCTACCCATCGACGTGGCAGTCAGCATGCCAATGAAAAATATTCCATGCAGTCTGATCAAGCCGTCAGGGGAGTTTTTTGAAGTTTGGTTAATCTTGCATCATGGTTGGGAGGGACTTGACAACGTCGGTGCGTTTGATAAATGTCACGTGATTATCTATAGAAACGACCATTGTGACTGGATCGGAGGAATCGTACGGGAGGATATTTCGAGATCAGACTTGATTATTGAAAAGGTGCATCTGGTATAGATGTATCATAAAAGCGTGGTTCAGAGGCCACGCCCAGAGCTAGTATAGGACTTGGCTATGAATCTCAAGTTCTACAGCAAAACTGAGCCTAGACTGCAAAGGGTAGATGCTAAGCAAATAGAATTAAGATAGAAGCCTATTCAGACCTTGAACAAGTAATCTCCATATAAAATAGGAATAATGGCCCAACCATCTCCCGAGGTGAATCTACTAGATCCATGGGAGAAATACGGCACAACGGTCATGACTACGCTACTAGCCAGCAAAGAAAAGAAGGTATTTAGACTGCTCATGGAGCAACTTACCCTCATTCAGGTCTTCGTAGGCTCAATTGAAGCATCAAAGCACCACATATCAACCCAATACTTCAATTCTCCTTTTAAAAACTCCCATATTCCTCCTCGCAGCCCTCAATTTCAACATTCTCCTGCTTCTTCTCGTCTGCACAACCTTGACCCAGAGCAACCCCCTCCCCCAAATCCCAAGCAAAAAAGCCCAGACCTAAGCTAACACTCCACAACCTGGGACTTCGACCTCTACCAGAACCGGCAGTGTACGGGCCCCAAGGGCATCTACACAGGCCACGGGTCGTCTGAATGCCGCACGGATATCCTGAACGGGGGCGCACTGGCGTATATCCCGGTGGATATTGATTGGCGGTGCACGGTGAATATATTCCGGGATGACAATTGTACGTCTGGGGCGAGAATTGGCATGGTTCGGGTAGATGGTGTGCGCAAGTGTAGTCCTGTTGCGGAGAAGAATACTATGATTGCGAGTTTTGAGGTGATTTGTTCGTGATTTGTTGGGTTTGTTGGGTTTGGATCGAAGAAAGAATGGTATATTGGCCGGTGCCTTTTGATAATAAAGAAAAGAGGGTGGTATGTGAGGGAGAAATGTTTTGTCCAACTCGGCTTCACATCAATATAAATACCTATATCCGCTTAATCCCAGCTGTGTAGCCCTTATTTGACCAGGGCTGTCTCCAAAATACCCGCCAGCGGACGATGCCGCTTCAACCGAGCAAGCGAGAACGACGTAAGCCCCGAGCTCGCATCCAGAATGTTAGGATTCGCCCCCACAGAGAGGAGCAGCCGAGCAACCTCATAGTTAGAGCGCCAGCACGCCACAAACAGCGGAGTAGATCCGAACCGACCGCCGGGCGCATCAACATCGATATCCGGATCCGAGTCAAGAATAGCGCGGACGACAGACACCAACCCAAAAGACGCAGCATAGTACAGCGGGTGCGTGGTCTCGATATGCGCGATATCAGCCTCCGGGATCAGGGTCTGCACCCAGGCGCCGAAGTTGCCGCGCTGCGGCAGATGCTTGGTTTCAAAGAAGCGGTTGACCATCTGCCGATCGCGGTCTTCGAACTTGCACGATGCACCGTGCAGCGCCCAGTACTGCGCGGCGTATTCCAGGAATGGGTATTCTTGGAGGCGCTGCATGGCGAGTATGGGCGAGGGTCTGTACCCCGAGCGCAGGTTCTCAAGACAGAGGTAGGAAAGGCACTTGCGCATTATGGTTGAGTCTGCGGTCGACGGGTCCAGACTGAAGTATTGCACGCGAGAGGAGCGGATCCATTCCGAGGTTAGGAAGTCCTTGACGGATGAGTGGGCCAGGTTGACCTTCCCCGTCCGGTCTCGCGTGATGAATCCCTGACATATCTGGAGAATGACATGAGGAGAAACCAGTGTCATGTCGTCGTCGAGGACTGTGGTTGTCTCGCCGAGCACTACGGCCTCGTTGAGTTCGCGGAGCGTGAGAGGTCGTTTGGCGAAGCTGAGCCAGAACAGTGCTTCGCGGGCAAAAAGCCAGTCGCTGGGAGCAATTCTTTCCAAGATGCTGGCGTAAGTCTCTCGCAATGTGCCAGGTAGATTGCGGAGGGCCTCCCGCATAGACTTTGCGGTTCGTTGCGCACTAAGATTGTCCAGCGAGAGTTGGGCCCAGCGAAAACTATAAAAGAAATCAGAATAAGCACAAGATAGCGAAGATGGAATACTAACGAGCCATCAGCCTCGCTGAGGAGGGTAGTACTGATTTCCTCCTTCAATGCAGCACTCAAATGGCCCAGTGTCTCATCCTGCTTGAACCTGTGATGGATAAACGCCTCGATATCGTTCCGAATAACCTCGGCATTCATATTCACGGCAGTGGCATGAATGGAAGAAATCACATCAGTCGTGCTAGTAATGACAATGCGAAGATTAGTGGACAGGCTGGCGAGTCGTAAGAGAGAGCGCTTGATACGCTCAGCATGAAGACTCTCGTTGATCGCATCGATCAGAAGAACAACCTGCCTAGACCCTGAAGAATGCCGGATGATGGCATCCTCTAGGATATTGATATCAATAGGGTGCCGGTGTGTTTGGCTCTTCGGTGTGTCGTTGTAGATAGGCCGGATGCTGTCCAAAATGGATGGCATCGAGCTGGACAGCTGGGCCACCAGCGAACCCAGGATATTCACGAGATCCTGCGAGGCCGTATCACCGAATGCACAGTAAAAATACGCCAAGGAGAAGGAGGAGTCTGGGTCGGCGGAGGACTGCACGGTCAGCTCGTCGACAACCTGCGCACTTGAGGATATTAGACAATTCCCGGCAAGAAGCGTAAAAGCAAACTTACAACAGCGTGGTCTTCCCAGCACCCGCTTTCCCAATGATCAACATTAGAGATAACCTCTACCAAACGGAGCCAGTGCAAAACATACATTTACCCACGAGAAACAAAATATTCTTCGACTGAGGCCCCGTCAACAACCACGGCGTGACATGCCCATGAAGAAACCAGCGCCCGCTCCCAATCTCGCGGGCCCTGGATGCGCGCAGGTGAGCATTAGCGGGACTCACAGGAGCCAGCCAGGCGAACAAACTGCGGTTCTCCGCCAGGTTGCGTTCCTCGGCGCGGATCTTCAGGTCCTCGCGCAAGAAGCCCGTCAGGGTATTGATCTCCTGGTGCAGATCCTGGGTGGCAGAGGCATTGTCGGTCATGAGCACCAGGATCAGCCACGACTTCACGCGTTCCAGACGAGCGAGGTGCTTGTTGAACTGGTCCTGCGTGAACGGCCATGTCAGGCGCTGTTTCAGGCGCTGGCTCTTGGTCGCGGGTTCTTCGAGATCCTTCAGGAGGGACCCGAGCAGCTGGCTGGTCGTGTACAGGGTGCGCGAGAGGATGGCGGGGTCAATGGCTGCTGTCGAATCCTTGGAGTCGTCTGGCTGTGGTGCCCGCTCGTGCGCGGCTAGATGCTCGAGGATGCCCTTGAGCGCGAAGAGCTCTTCGCTTAGCCGGCGGGAGTCTGCTTTCGCGTTCTGTACGGCGTGGGCATAGTTGATCAGGCAGGTGATTACCCGGCCGGTCTCTAGGATCAGACTGACAATAGATGCTGGATCGGCCATGGCGCGTGCACCTCGATGACTTCCGAGCTCTCTTCCTTACTGCTACTCGGGCAGCGGGGGATCGGCGCCAGGCGCCAAGACCGGTGTCTACAGTAAGTATAGCACGGCCAGCCGAAGCATGGCCGTAAGGAAAAAACCAACAGGAAAAAGTCGACTACAACTTGGGGAGATTTGGATGGTATATCATCATCAGACTCAAGGAACCACACTGTATACATCCCAGCTACGTAACATACCCCAGCAGATCCCCTGGTCCCTGGAAGAAACTGTGGAGACAAGCCTCGGCAGCCTCATTGGTGACGCAACCATCCCACCAACACAGAAGACCCCGAGTCAGTCACGAACACATATCCTCTCATCCCCCTTCTTACTCTTGTACAAAAGACCATGTCTCCGCGCTGCTTTATTGTCCGCCACGGCGAAACCGAATGGTCCCTGAACGGGCGGCACACCGGCATCTCAGACCTGGCGCTCACAGCGAACGGCGAGAAGCGGATCCAAGCAACAGGAAAGGCACTGGTCGGAGACGACCGACTGATCGTGCCACGCAAGCTTGTCCATGTGTATGCGTCGAGTTTCGATATTGCCGTTTGGTCAAGGAGTCAGGTTGGCCCACTGACACATACACACCGATGAATAGTTATGTCTCGCCCCGCACCCGCGCCCAGCGCACGCTAGAGCTTCTGGAGATCGGCTGCAAGGAGCGGCTCCCGTGGAAGGAGAAGCGCAAGCCCGAAGCCGAGGAAGAAATCCGGACCAATGCACGGGTTGAGGTCACCGAGGCCGTGCGGGAATGGGATTACGGCGACTATGAGGGGTTGACGAGTAAACAAATCCGGGAACAGCGGGCAGAGAAGGGGGAAGAGCCGTGGAATATCTGGACGCAAGGGTGTCCGGGAGGGGAGTAAGTGTTGTATTTTCTCGTGGTTGGATATCACAAGGAGGGACAGGGAACAAGCGGGAAAAAGGTTATGGTGGCCAATGGCGGATTAAGCTCGCTAACTACATCGCGCAGATCCCCCGACGACGTCGTCCGCCGCCTCGACGCGCTCATCGCCGACATTAAGGAGAAATACCACCGCCCCAGTTTCGACAACCCCGACGCGCCGAAGGGTGACGTCCTGGTCGTCGCGCACGGCCATATCCTGCGCGCTTTTGCCATGCGCTGGACGGGGAAGCCATTGACGGACACCTCATTGATTCTGGAAGCCGGGGGTGTGGGCACGCTCAGGTGAGTACTGATCCAGCTGCCAGATAGATCCATGGATGGTTTGAGTTGCATCGAGTGCAGGTGGCAAGGTGGGCATATGCTCGAAGAAAACACAGCAGCTCACAATCATCCACAGTTACGAACACCACAGCATCGACGAGCCGGCGATCATTCTCGGTGGAGGGTTCGTGGTG
Source organism: Penicillium alfredii (assembly GCF_028826965.1). Lineage (NCBI taxonomy): Eukaryota > Fungi > Ascomycota > Eurotiomycetes > Eurotiales > Aspergillaceae > Penicillium > Penicillium alfredii. The sequence continues at coordinate 3,906,660 of NW_026622706.1, read as the reverse complement.
GAGTAGAGGCGGACAATAGACAAAGATGGACAGCTTTGCATCGTGTCTGCACAGTAGTTAGCACTGTCGATGCCAAGTATATAACCAACTGGACATAGACCGAATACATACCATGAAGAAGAGACTTGAGGTAGATCAATCCTCATCACTCTCCTCCCTTTTGATACCCTCCTTACCACCAATTTCATCCTCATCATCCACCCGACTCTGGCCCTTACCCCTCAAATCCGGATCCGCATTCCCCTTAACCCCCTCCTCCCCCAAAATCTTCGCCGACCCCATAAACAGCGCCCCAACATACCCACCGAGAAAGCGCATATCCCCGGCCTGCACAGCCGTCATGCGGAGCAGGTTCTCAGTGTCAGCGAGGTTGGCGTTGAGCTGTGCCAGCTGCGAGTGGAGGTGCGCGTACTGCCTGGTTTTGGCAGCGGACATGGACGGGGTTGAGCCGCTGGTGCTATTGCCACTGCCACTGCCACTGCCACTCATGCCGCTGGGTCCGAATGAGGGTTGTTGTGCTGCGCCGCTTAGGTTGGTTCCTGAGCCCGAGGTTGGGAGGATGGAGGGGCGGGAGAAGGTGGTTGAGTGGGTGGAGTCGTGGCGGCGGTGTTGGGTTGAGAGGGGAGGCATTTTGGAATTGGGTTTGAGATTGGTTACTGTTCCTCTTTGTTGCTCTGGTGGTAAACAATACCTCGGTTGTCTTGGTCAAGTGGGACGTCTGTAGACGAGGGTTGTTTGTTTAGTCACGTGGTCATGGACGACGAGACCGAAGTATATCATCTACGGTACAGCTACAGTCCATGTACTTAGCAGTTGATCAATTATCAACTACAGACTAGACATTTAGTGGACTGCACATGCAATGGATATAGCCCAAAATATAACAAAAGGTCTATCAATTCGTCCGCTCCCTGAAGGATACGAGACTGTCCAGAGGGCAGCATGAAGGACACTGCTCCCTTCATTAATTCCCAAACACGCAAGCCAAAGCAGATCAAGACAAGTCAAACCGAATCATTTAAACCCCTTTTGGAATGCGCCAGAGCCCAATCCACAACCCCAGAGACAAGATAGGCTGCGTCAAGCCAGCCACATGAGAGCAAGGAAAAACATAAGGAAATACCCGGGCAAAAACAAATGAGAACACAAGACAAGAGCAGGCAGCGTATACGAGCCCAGGGAGATAAGAGGACAACAAAAAGGAAACATGCGCCGGTTCGGGTAGTGTACAGTCATGCAGAGGAGATGAAAATAGTGCGACTGAGAGGGCTGGGTGTGGCCCCAAAGCGCTATAGCGACACGCTGTAAAAAAGAGAAAACACAATGAGAATGTCTTGGTCCAGACTCGCGCAGTGGCCTCGATAAAATCGATAATGCCGCAAAGGAGAAATGAGTATGAATGCAGGACAGAAAAACAAAACAAATAAACGCAGGTCCGCGTCCCGACACTCCGAAACAAACTGAGGAAAATAAGATAAGCAATAAAAAGGAGGAAAGAAAACAAACCCCTATGTCCCTCATGTATATGTAAAGCGAGCAGTAGAGTATTAACCGGTGCCGGACTCCACGGGCTTGAAAGGGTATCCATCCGTGAAATGACACACGACGATGCAAAGGGCCCATTCGAAACGGGCAAAGGATGAGCACCATACTCGGTCCCAGCCTTGTGAAATGGGCACGTCATTTCAGCCGTCGTTCGCCGGTCGGGCATGAAGGGGGATCATGCCGCGTTCGTTCAGCGAACGGGCGCCGCAACGGCTTGCTGGCCGCCGAGGCTCACCTGGCTGCTGTGAGCTGATGCTTCGGAATCCAGGTTGGCACTGGCTCCACTATCACCACTCTCCGCGCTGGCGCTCGCACTTCCGGTCAGACTCTTGTTCTTGGGAGGGCCTTTGGCGGGATACTGTTTGCTCACCCCATAGTGTTGCTCAACTTGCGGCGGTCCCATCGCATGGCCGGGTCCTGGCGGATACCGAGGGACGGGGGTACGCATGTTGCCAGGGGGGGACGGCTGGCCGTTATGAGGTCCACCAGGGGGTCCGAGATTCGGGTCGTGGGCGGTGACAGGGCGGCTCATTCGGGGACCGGGTGGACCGCCCGGTCCCCCAAACGGCGTCGCGGGGGACTGACTGTTCCGTCGGCTGGTCGGGTAGGGACGTGGCGGGAAATCACCCATGTGGCTCGTTGTGAGGGAGTTGGCGCGCGAGTCCGCGTGTAGCTGGTTGCGGTCGACGGCTCCGTATCTGTTAGACGAGTAGCTCATCATCGGGTTATCCATGAGAGAGTCGTGGAGACCCGGAATTTCCTGCATGGCGCGATCGGTCGGGCGTTTCCTGCCGAAGTATCGACCAAAAGCCGACGACGAGGGCCGGCTGCTCGGAGGGCCGCCGGAGGCGAACTCGGGGTTTTTGCGTATCTGACTGGCACTCGGGGCCTTTCTTGCGCGACGGGAGGTAATACTCATCATATCGACGTTGTCTGGATCAATGTGAGGAATCGCCATGGTATCCATTGGGTCGAAATAATCTTCATCCTCCTCGTCAAAGGCCGCTGCTCTGGGAGGGGGTCCACGGCGGGGTAGGCCCCGTCGCATGCCCATCTCCTGTTCCCGTACTTGCAGCTCACGCTGGCGAAGGGCCAGTTCGCGCTCTCTCAAAGCCAAATCAGCGGCAGCAGGGCCAGGGCTCGCGTCGGGGTACCCATTGCTGCCATTTTGGTGGGAGAAGCCACCCTCCGCATCATCGTAAACGACCAGATGGCTGAACTCTTCCAGGCCCTCCATTGACGGATCGCGCGAGACACGGTTGCCCGGAGGCAGTAGCGGCCCACCCGGCGGTCGCGGCATCATACCTGGTGGTGGCCCGCGTCGCTGCTGGGGAATGCCCATGCTTGAATTCGTTCGGCTCGATCGCATAGCAGCACCGTTCATCGGTGGCGGTGGCCGTTGTTGCGGCGGCGCAGAGGACAATCGGGGAGGCGGGTGGCCTATGATCGATGCAGGCGGGGAATCCCCTTGTCGAGGCTTGGTCTGATTCACAATATTGGCGTGGTGGAGCATGGCGTACATGGCTTCGATCCGGGGCACACGGACGTTGGATTCGATAGCCAGTTTGATGGGCGACCCGAGGAAGGTCTCGACTTCCATAGGCCTCCGAGCCTGGAAGTCCTGATACATGGTCATCGGGGCTTCGGACGCAGTCATCTTCTCGATCGTTTTTTGGCGGAAATCGCTCGGAAATGAGCAGCCCTGCGCCGAGGCGAGCTCGAGCAGCTCATCAATGACGCCCGTCACCAATTGTCGAACCCCGACTTTTTCCAAGAGTTGTGCTAGGCTGGGGGTTTCAAACAACACGCTGGCGGGATGGAACGCGATCGGGCTACAAGGGGTAGTTAGTATGTGAGGAGTGTGAGGTGCCTATTGAGTACTTACCCAATCATTCGCTCAAACTGCTCCTGTCTGATATTATCCGAGACCTTACAGTCGACTTGTCCCGAATTTAAAGTCATCGCTAATGCGCCCGCCATATCGTTTTGAATGGAAGTCGGGATGGCGGATTGCTTGTTGGTAGCGCCCACATAGATTGCGCTGGAACTCAGATGCTCAAACTCGCTCGGGCCGGTTTGGGAGATTTCCACCGAGGACACGAGGGAGAGGACGACGTTGGTTGGGTAGCGTTGCTCCAGATGTGTTTCGATGCCAATGGTATTCGTGGTGTTGATGAGGATGCAGGTGTGTTGAGGAGTGACCACAGATTCGATGACCGCAGCCAGGTCGTAGACGTCGGGGAGGGCTTTTACACAAAGGATGACATAGTCGTAGGCGTTTTCACGGGATGAGGCATCTTCAGGATTGCGGACCACTAGAAAGCCAGAGTCAGCTCGAATACATGGAGGCTCGCAGGATGGGGTTTCATACCATGACGGGGTTTGAACCGCTCATTGCCAAAAGCTTTCGATCTGTCGATCCCAGGTAATTAGCGACAGGGGGGTCTCGAGAAGACACCGAGATCCACGTACTTGAATGAGACACCATATTGAGAGACAGCTTCAAAGCCGGCTTTCCAGACCAGAGTCACATCGCAGGAGGTTGTCGCCTGAAGTCGCCAGGACAAAAAGGCCGAAATCGCATTGCCACCCACTGCACAGACTCGCATTAGAGGACGGACCATGGTGGGCAGAGGGAGTGTCAATGGGTTGACACGAGATACTCACCGGACAGGATTCGCAAGCGTGGAGGAGGAGCCATAGTCAGATCTGGCAGGAAGTGTTGGGCGGAAGGACCCAGGTCGAAAGGTCCAGAGGCGTGAGGCCGCCTACAACAAACACCACGAGCAAGCCAGTATTTGCAGAAAGAAGGAAATGGAAAATGGAGATGATGAAAGGGGAGAGAAAGACAGGGGAAGGGGGGAGTAGGGAAGCAGAGAGAAAAAAACGAGGGAGTAATCAGGGAAGAAGAAGGATGGGAGAGGTTGGCGATGGGGGGGGACTTTCCCGGTCACTGTTCGCCTCTGGGGGATTCGGAAAAAGACTGCGCGACCGTCAAAAAGAAATAACAAAAAAAGGGAAACAAACTTCAAAATTGAAAGAGAGAGAGTGTGAGGGAGAAAGAAAAGAACGGTTTTTTTTTTTCTCTGGAGACCTGGAGGCCTTCAACGGTCGTGGATCCCCCGCCAGACTCAATCCGGAAACGGATAAGAATCGGATGCAGAGAATAGCGATATCACAAATTCAGAAAGAGAATTAGAGAGAAAATTAATGAGAGAAAATGAAAATGAAAAATGAAAAGAAAAGAAAAAGAGAAAAAAAAAAGAGTATCCGGCTGTCTACATTGACTATGTCTATCTGCGCTATCGGTCATTTTGTGTCCACGCAATCCCGGTCGTACATGCATTTCTGATTTCTTCTTTTCTTCTTTTTTTGTGGTAATCTATTATATCCTATTATGATATTACTAGATTACTAGATTATTATATATTAGATGCTAATATTATATTATTATCCAAGAGGCAAATCAAGTCTGTGCCTGACACCTAGCCACAGTGGTATGCTGCTAGTCCATAGTGCAGGGTGGGTTGTACTATAATTAAATTGACTCGATTTTTTTTTTTTCCTTTTTTTAATTATTTTATGCTCAGAATAATTCTGGGCCCCAAATCGGCTTTGAAAGCACCAGTCAACGGACCACTCTCCCCAATAAAAACCGTCGGGGTGGATCGGCATCTGTGCTGTCTCCATTAGGATTTGAGCATGTCTATCACTTGTTATCACAGAAAATCTATACATCCACATAAAATATATAAAAAAAAACTTGACCTCTGAGGACTTTGATATTTAGTACACTTTAGTCTCCAAGCCAAAGTATCTCTGAAAGACACAATACTTATGTACCTCCGACGCGTATCTCCCCCCTGTCATCCTATCCACACCGGAACCCACTTGCGTGACAGGATTGGTGGTGGCAAGATACAGAGATGAGAGGTTCATAGCAAATAATTAATCTGAAGGTCTGTACTTGTTGGGCTTTTCTTTTCTTTTCTTTTCCTTTTTTTTCCCTATACTAAAATACTGCAGCCTAAGCTCTCTCTCTGGGCATCAATGTCAGGTACCTATGAGTATCTATTTAGTACCTTGGTACTTCAAGAATACCCAATCAATCAATCTAGGGTTGTATTCCACACATACTTCCGATGGATCTAGGTGATGATAACTTCCCACAGCATACAACCAGGTACACATGCAGTGCCAGTCTGTTTATTTTGTTTTCCCCGATCGCTTGACAACTGGACTGCTGGACATGTGCCACCTGAAGGTACAAAACAATTGATAAAAAAAGAAAGAAAAGAAAAAAACGGGGGGCACAATCGTGCGACGGGATAAGAGGGGGTTCAAGCCATATCCCCACTCTGGTATCCAGGAATTTCCCCGGGCGTTGTGGTATTTCGGGTGCGATTCATAGATCAGGTCCTCGCCCTACAACAATAGCAACAGCAGTACAATAATTTTTGTGCTTTCGAGGAATCTATACCCAATACTATGTCTCTAACACAATGAGTTCCCCTCTATCTTAGAGAGTAGAATTACACAATTCTCGGTGGCAAAATAGGGTTGTTCTCGGAAAGGAGGAGGAAGGGATATTCAGGATCGGCTCAAATACCTTGGAAGGGGGAGGCGGTGTTGTCGCATACCCAAGCAATGATCGACGCGCGTGCCGACTGTTTGCAGAGGGATGCAAATCTGATAATAACAATATATTATTATTACCATAATTAAGGACACATTGCCAGTCATATGCTAAAAAATAGGAGAGAAAAAAGTGTAGATCTATACATATCCCAGTGATCTAGGAGTTGCCCTAAAGAACCAAGGTCTACAGAAGCAGATATTCAGGTTGAAAGCTATGGTGGAGACACGGGCCATGCAAACATGAAATATTGTCCAGTAATCAATGGCCCTCTCTTTTTTCTTTTTTTTTTTTTTTTTTTTTTTTAGAAATATGTGATCGACGACCGGAAATCGATCAATGAAATACACCACATGCCAGGTGGTTGGCAAAACCCACGTTTCCGGAGCATTTCGCCCGGACGCAGATAATCGATGTTCTCGGACCTTAAGTTGATATGTACACTTTGCTCCCGTGGACGGAATATCATGGTATATCATGCAAGCATCCCCCCCAGAGAGGTCGACTCAGCCACGATCGACCTGATTAGGGCTGCCGATCGGTGATTTCATGTCTATCAGGGGTAGGAGGAATGAGAAATAGGGGTAGTTACATAGAGTTGTCAAAAATCATTATAATATTCTACAGCAATAGCGACATAGCATGATCACTATTTTATGAATTTGTATTATACGTACTGAATAGAGTCCCTCGAATCAAGAAACCCTGAAACATCCAAGATCACCTCGATCCTGGAAGGACCCGAGAGCTCCGCCGAAAGCTCGAAACCGCCCCAGAGCAACGGCCTGCCCCGAACTTGAGACTCCCCGTGTGAAATTCATACATTGAACTAGTTCCATACTTACTAGATGGAAAACCCGGAGCCTCGCGGGAACAACAGAGAACCTACCGAAAAAGAACATGAATATTCTCTATCAGTAGGAACAAGAGTAGTGGTATTATTATTATGCGGAGAACGCCGTTCTCAACCTCAACAATACCGAGGGAAAACTACCATGAGAGACTAGGCCAGTCGGAACGGAGGTACTCGACGCTAAAGCGAAACAGAGACCCCCACGGTGGACACTGTCTACTCCTTTCAAAGTTAGACTACTTGATTCTGGGGGGGTCCGAGACAGACTCTGCCTTGTTTTTTTTTTTTTTTTTTCTTTCTTTTTAATAATACGCCATAGCTAGGGGTCAAAATTGAGTGAGCACTAGAGACAGGCCAGGCTAGTATATAGCGAGGATTTGCCGAAGATTCCAACAGTTGGTTTGTCGTTTATTGTATAATTTCTCTGTCCTTTCGGAGAAATTTATGTGAATCTAAAAAAAAAAAAAAGAACTTGCCCCCGGTCCCTTAGCTTATACTCCCTAACCAAATCGAGTTCCCCTTACAAAAGATCGAGTCGTTTATGCCGATTGGATTTTTCTTAATTTGAATTTTGGTGTGCGGTGGTCCCCCGACCTTGTTTCTTGTTTCTTTTCTTTTTCTTGTTCAGCACTTCTCATTTCCAACTTGACACTGCATCCTGCACAAGAAAAAACTCTACGCATCGCCTGTGACGAACCAATGCCCACGCCAGTCGATAGACCACTTCATCAGCCGATTTATGCGCATGCAGGACCCACGGTGGACGAGAGCCGTCCCTGCAGGAATCTATGGATTCCTCAAAAGAAAATATTTGCGAGGCTTCATTGACTATAGCAAGATTTGGGCTGGAACTCAGTCAAAATACCAATTCCTCTCGTAGTGGTGCAGATATCCAATACTCTTTGACATTAATCATCGCTAGCACTCATTATTCGCTTAAGCCCAGTCCTATAAGGCGCAGTACATGCACAGATCTAAGACACCTGAGTCAAGACCAGCGCCACTGAATTCAGTGGCGCGGAAATACAGAATACAAACCCCAGACGAACATTTCAAATTATCCAGATTCCATTCCTATCTTGAGAGATACAGTGCGGGTTCATGGCTCATTCACATCTCGGATAACGAGACATGAGAGGGAATACCCGAGCAACAAGAAAAAAAATCACAACCGAGTTGACGCCGAGGGAAACAACCATCTTTGCAAGGAGAGAGAGAAAAGAGAAGAGAATCGAGCTGCATTTTCACCCAGCGACCATCAAAAGGAAAAGGCGCCTTTGTACCGGGAAGAAAACACTTTTTAAGCCATGTAGGTGCTCGAGTCAACGCCGCCCTCGGGGTACTCGCTAGAAACAGAGTTAGTCACGATCAAAGGCAATACAAGCTTGGGGATGGGTCAAGCATACGGAAGAGCAACCTCGAAACGCTTCTCAATATCCTTCAGAACCTTGTCGTCGTCCTCGGTGCTCACGAAGGAGATCGACAGACCCTTGGTACCGAAACGGCCGGCACGACCGACGCGGTGCAGGTACGAGTCAGCATCGGCAGGCAGATCATAGTTGATGGCAAGGTTGATCCGCTCGATATCGATACCACGGCCGAAGACGTCGGTGGCAACGCAGATACGCTTGTTGAACTCCTTGAACTCCTTGTAACGTTTGATACTAGAGAGCCGTCAGTCATTGCCCATGCTGATACATTTTAAGAGCCAAACTTACCGCTCCTCCTGGCTGACACCGGAGTGCACCGCGATACTCGGGAAGTTGCACTCGCGCAGCAGCTTGTCCAGCTCATTCGCACGCTGGGTGCTCTTGACGAAGATGATGACTTGGTTGAACTCCAGGTTGTCCAAGAGGTCGTTCAGCTTGCGGTTCTTCTCGTTCTCGGAGAGCTTGATGTAGTACTGCTGCAGACCATGGAGAGTGAGCTTGGTGTCGTCGTCAACATAGACTTCGAGAGGGTTGCGCATGAACTTCTTGCAGATCGGGCGGATCTCCTGGGAGAGGGTGGCGCTGAACATCATGACCTGCTTGTCGGCAGGGGTAGCACGGAAGATCTCCTGGACGTCACGGCGCATGTCTACCAAGGGGATCAGCAAGAATCTTAAACCATATAGCAGAGGCACAACTTACCGATCTGGTCAAGCATCTTGTCACACTCGTCGAGAACGAAAGCCTTGACGTTGCGCAGCGACAGCTTCTTGTCACGAACCAAGGCGTTCAGACGACCGGGGGTCGCGACAACGATGTTGGGGTGGGTCTCCTTGTTGGACAACACCTCGACATCCTTCTGGATGGGGGTACCACCGTAGAAGACCGCAGTCTTGACATCAGGAAGATACTTGGAGAAACGCGCATACTCGTTCTTGATCTGGTAGGCCAGCTCACGGGTGTGGCACATCACAAGGATGGAGCACTCGCCCGGGATGGGCTCCAGCTGGTGGAGAGTGGTTAAGACGAAGACCGCAGTTTTACCGAGACCCGATTTGGCCTGGCACAGAACGTCGACATTCAGAATGGCAGTTGGAATGCAGACTTGCTGGACTGTTGGGAGGCGGAGCGGATGTTAGACTGTATTCGACCCAAGGATGAAGAAACAAAAAACAATTCGCGTCGCAATGTCCGTCCATCGCCCGGTGATACTATCGTCGAAATCGGAAGTGCCATATCGCCCACCATGCCCTCTAATAAATCACCATGGCTGGAGGCCATAATAGTGAAGTACCATGATTCATGTCAAGAATCTGGCTCTGCAGACGACATGAGGAACACCTCACATCGAGATACCAGCGATCGTTATCGCACAATTTTTCCACCCATTGTACCATATTCCACAAGATTCTCGTGGATAGTAACAGTGACTAAAGCTTTGGCCGAGGAAAAAAAAAAGGGCCGCCGCGGCACTGATTTCGGGGGAAAAATGACTCGATCCCATGCTAGGCCATTGTTCAAAGACAAATGGGTCTCACGCCGTCTGCAGATTCGAGAACGACTGCTACTACCGACCGAAGAGATTCACGCAGAGATGGACGGACGTTGGAGCTTGGAGTAATGGAGGAACGCTTGTGGGAGAAATGTGTTAGACTAACCCTCCGATGGATGTTCGAAGCCGCAGTCGGTGATGGCACGCAAGAGTTCGCTCTTGAGCAGGAAGTCACGGAAACCGGTCGAGTGGATGCCGACATAGCTGCCCTTCTTGTCGGGGCGGCCGCCAGTCACGGTCAGGTCACCCTGCTTGTCTGCATCGCCATTGGCAGCAGCTGGGGCAGCAGTAGTTGCGGGAGCCGTGGTCTGGAGCTCCTCGTCCGAGTAGTCAATGAGATCCTCCTCGTGAGACATGATGGCAGGTGTCAAGTCGTGAAGCTGTGGTTGTCACGGGTCTTCTCGCCGGGGGGTGAGTAGAGGGTATGGGGAACTAGGGTGGAAACGAAGGGCCAAGGAGCAAATATGAACGAGAATGGGACTATCAACCAAAGTCCCGTGGAATTGACTGATCGTAGGGGACGAGGCGACGAAGCTAAGCTGGAGAGATGACAGGTCGGCGAGGAGGCGAGGGATGAAGAGTTGGGCAGATCACGTGCAAGACAGCATCACCGTTTCAGGGCTAGCGTCCTTCGGAGCTTTTCTGCTGCCGCCGACCGACTGAACGTCTTCAACATCATGGCCAAAGCAAAGGGCAAAAAAGATGCCAAACATACGCAGAGCCACATCCGAGCTCGCCTGGAGTATCTGCAGCATGCAGCAACCTATCTTCACAATGCCCACAGATTTCAACCAGGGAATGACGCAGAGCCCCGTGACTTAGCTTCAGCCCAGCTCGTGCCACTCAGTGATGACAAGGCTATCGAGCCAACGCCGGCTGCTACCCAGCACACTGCCAAAGCCCCATCAGCCAATCTTTCTAGGGCTTATATCTCCCAGATGCGTGGTGTGTCATTGAAAACCCAGATCCGACTGCCGAGAGCCCTGAAAAGATCCTTCTGCAAACGCTGTGATACCCTTCTCACGCCTGGGGTCAATTGCACCCATGAGATTCAAAATGCCAGTCATGGAGGCAAGAAGCCATGGGCTGATGTCTTGGTTGTCCGTTGTCTTGTTTGCAAAGCTGAAAAGCGATTTCCGCAGACCGAAAAGCGTGGGAAGAAACTGGTGGATCGCCGGAAGGAGTCACAGCCGCCAATTCAACTAAAGAAGTCATGAAACCTGTCGGTCAGTTACTCAACGCGCTACTCTGCATGAGCAAGGCATGATGATTTTGCTTGATTCTTGAAACCACAACCTGCGGCATGTGTCCTTGGCGGCTACCGATAGACTCACCTTTTGAGTTGTCCGCTGCTATCTCAGTTTTGCGGCTGGGCTGAAGCAACCTTCAGCATAGCCGTGTCTTCTGGCGACTAGAAAATTGAAAAGGACAGCCGTCGCATACAACCAGGACTTGGGATTGCACGAGGGGAGAGAGTGGATCAGAATTGGAAACCCTCGGAGCTTATTCATATGGCGCGCGGAAGGAGGACCGGGGGAATTCTGGGCGACGAATAAGTGCTTGTGGAATTTTACCTGGGCAGATATCTCAGGTCCGATGAATTACCCCGAATGTGACAGCGAAACACTACAAGCATGGCCATAGTCACCCCAAGGATGGGAATTGATCAAGAGACAGCAGACAACCTAAATGGATATACATGAACATGCAGAGAGGGGAATCGAAAGAGCAACGGGTCGAAACGCATCAAAACAAAGCAAATATAACAGGGTCATGTGTATGGACTCGAAGCAACATTTGAGAGAAAAGAGATCCATCGTCACTGTAGTCATCACAAGTTGGGGCTCAAGCAATGAATACCCGAGCAGTCAAAAGAAATCCAACTCCAGCGCCATCCAAACACTGCACGCCCATCCAGGTCACGGGTGGATGGGGTCACCCAGCCCGAAGGTGCCGTGGGGCAAGTATGCCGTTCTTTCAACCGATTATTCATAAGCCAGGTGCAGAAGAAGAAACGAACAAAGAAAGGCAAAGTATTGGGGACGGCGTGTCCGCGAGGACTGGGTGGATATATAACGGAGTCTTCTTGGGAGCGAGATCATATAGGAGTGTATCGAGAGGACTATCCAGCAGTCGGGCAAAAGGGCATGTAATATTCGGACGGTAAAGAGGTTGGGAGATCAAGTTATAGGACAAGATTACTTGTCACGGTCCAGCAAAACGGGCGGTTTGGGAGAGGAATAAGGGATTGAATCAGCGGCGCCGGCGAGAACTCTGGTCGATGCGATGGTCCAAGTTCTCGATTCGACCGCGGAAAGACTTGACGATATCGCGGATATGAGCAATCTTGGCCAGTTCATTATCCAGCTCGTCGATGGAGGCGAGAATCGACCGGGTGCGGGCAATCTCCGCATCAGCATTGCGGATTACGTTCCCGGCGCGGTCGTAGCTATTCTGAATGGAGAGTTGCATTTGTTCCTCGAGCTAGACATTGGGTTAGAGAAGTGATTTAGAACAAATCAAAAAATCAAAAATCAAAACGAGGTGCCATTATACGAGCACGCAAGGGAGTGGAGAAAGAAACATACATATTCGATGCGGCCACTGATCTGGGCCTGCAGACCATCCAACTGGTGCGACAGCGCGCGGAGACTCATAGGATCCAGCAACAAGCGGCCCTGGCTGCTGGCGGCGCTGGTCGCGCGCGAGCTGGAGTTGCTGGTTCTTCCAGTTCCCCTGCCCCTGGAACCCCCATTGCCGGCATGGCCGCCCTGCAGAGCGATCTGCTGCTGTTGTCGAAGGATCTGGATCTCGGAGGAGGTGAGGCCAAGCGAGGTATCGGGGATCGAAGCTGAGACGGACATTTGGTCCCGGCAGAGACATGCTCCGACCGCGAGTCTACGAAGCGCCGATCAAACTCGATGGGAGACCGGACGAGCCGCGGGTCATGGTGGACGGGAGGAGTTGAAAGAGGAGGAAGAAGGGGGGGGAGAGACTGGCAAGTTGCGAAAGACTGTGTGCAGTGGGATCGGAATGCGACTATCGGATGGGGTGGGAGAGCTTTTGCATGAGGCGGAGAAGGGTGATGGTGTGAACCGCCTGGAATCGGCGGCAACTGGCGGCTCTTGAATCCAGTCAAGTCAAGGGAAGGATTCTGGGGGTATGTGTGTTATATATCAGAAGTCATTCTATCCATGCACATAGAATTGTATTTGTTGACCTTGTTGGGCTGCGAATATGATACCTCGGGCCCCCAAAAGGATCCAGAGAAACACTAAAGAGGGGGGAAGGGAAAAAGCAATATCACTGGTCTTGATGTGATCCAATTTCTCCGTGTTATTATGCTGATGACTATGATATTCCCCGGCATGTCCTGTTTTGCTTTGATTCCTTGGGCGATATAGATTGTGTCTACTATGGACCAGGGAATGCCATATCTGCATTTCGAGATTAAAGGCTCTTACGTATTTGTTAGTTTGCTTAGTATATATTGTATATTTTATCCAGAAATGTCCAGATGTTAGGGTATACATAGGATCGGCTCCATCGCGTACCATGGATAGCTCTCTCCACTCCGCCTTAGCTTTTCCCCCGTTTTCCCAACTCCCAATTTCGCCCTGCAACCTCCACTGCCTAACCCGTGAGGCTGAAGCAACTTCAAGTCGATCGGCACCTACGAGGGGCTTGCAGCAAGAAACGCGCGCCTGTTCTGCACGGGATAGTACTCCTTTGCCCCGTGAACGTTCATCATTTCCCGTCCAGTCCGAAATCCTCCTGCGTGCGGTCTCGACCCAACAGCCTGACTCGAATCGACACCACTAAATACCCAAGACCGGCGCTTGGATCACCGGTCATCGCAGCCTCCCAGACTCCGCCAGTGCCGGCGTTTCCGCACTGCGCGTGTGGGTATTCGCCAACCGCCACCTTCGATTCCCCTACGCCCTTCACGTGAAAACCCGCCGAATACCAGACATATCGAATTCTCGACTCTCTTACTCTAAGAGACCCTTGTACTCTACCACGCGCAAGCCAGAGTTGAAGAAATCGCGGGATTAGTTCAACACAAGCAGCGAGAGGTACCGCTGCCCAGACACCATGGCCAAAGACAAAGAACGATCGGTCAACCCTGCGATGGCGCAGCGGAAGCAAGACAAACAAAAGAGCATGAAAAAGAACAAGGCCGAGGCGCTGGCACGCCGGAACGAGAAACTGGCCCGACGCAACCCAGACCGAATCCAACGACAGATCAACGACCTCAAAGAGGCCGAGGAATCAGGACAGAGATTACGACCACGTGATAAGGAGATCCTCGAGGCGCTGGAGCGGGATTTGCGCGCAGTATACAAGGCACGTGAAGCGCTGGGCGACAAAGCGCCCAAGTTCGGCCATGGCGGGCGAGGCGGCCATCACGGCGGGAAGGGAGGAGGTAGAGACCGAGACAGAGAAGGGGACGGCGTGCTAGGCAAGCGGAGGCGAGGTTCAGATGGTGGGCGGTTTCCGCCGGAAAGCGAGAGCAGCGACACGGATGAAAGTGTGCGCGGGATTCCCATGCCGCGCGATACACCGCCGCCGATTCCACGGCAACAGCACCATCGCCGACGAGGCGCGGGCGCAGATTCACAAGAAGCACCGGGGCATCGTGGACCGCATGCGCTGCCATCTAAACCGCCGGCCGTGGAGGCTAAGACTGTCTACGAGGCACAGCCCGAGATCCGTGATCTTCGCCAGGAGGCCATTAACAAATTCGTGCCGGCAGCCGTGAGGATGAAACAGGACTCTGTCCGCGGGCAGGGCAAACTACTGGAGCCCGAGGAAATGGATCGCTTGGAGAAGGCTGGGTATCAAGCCGGTGCTGCTGCCACGACAAGTAATCCACAGGGTGGTTCATCGTCTGGGACCGGCCAGGATCAGAGGTCACTAGAGGAGGAGGAGCAGCGATTTAACCGGGAGCTCAAGTCTGTTCAGATCGAGGAGGTTGAAGATGAAGATCTCTGAGATCCAGTTTTAAGTCAATATAGCGCTTTATGTATCAAAATCAGTATCTGCCTCACAGTTGAAGACCAGAGGCAAAGGTCTACCGGTCTATTCGCCCTCACCGGGGTAGTCACTAGGTAGCATAACAACTTTGGAAGTACGCTGGTTTAGACCATGTTTAACCAGGCACTGTATTCATGGACAAAACGAGAAAGACTTAGAGGATTGATCTGAGAGCAGCTGGACTGGGTCCCATAACGCTGGAGCAAAAATGCCACCGACAGACCTAGCAAGTCCAGAAATACCCTTCAGACTAGCTTAACAGGCTTTCTACCGTGGCTATACTATACTGAGAAGAGAAGCAAATTTGAAGACAACAGCTTCATGAAAAATCCGATATGTACATCCACAAAAGACGCAAGTAACAAGCCCAAGAAACACCCAGTCTCAAACCACCAAACACCAAGCCCCAATTGAGAGATAAGAGAGCGAAAGCGAAGAAGAAAAGGTATTATCCAAACGAGAGACAACCTGGAAATCCCAAACACACCGGATGAGGGCAATGCGAGAAGCATAAAAATCGAAAAGTGTCAACAATTTGTGAAGGGCAGTAGCCCGGACACACAAGATGATAGGGCAAGCAAGTAAGGAAGAAGAAAACCACCAGCAGACGCGCCGATGCAACAAAAAGATCATGTACAGAAAAAAAGATCTCCTCCCAGGTGGATCAAGGCATGGCATCATGGCATCACAAAGGAAAGAATCAGTCGAGTCGGGGGTGCAAGGGGGGTGGGTAAGCCAAACACAGAGAAAGGCAGATGCATCCAACTCCGTGTCTTGCATAGGCAAGAATGCTCCCAAAACGCAACAGTATCGAGCCGAACTCCGTGGCAGAGAACAAAGAGGTATGCGCAAGAAGTGAAGAGGGAAGCGAACGACGATCGAAGATTAGAGTGTTTCCCCCCCCCCCCCCCCCCCCTAAAAAAGAAAAGAAAACACCAAAGAAAACGCCATCGATAGAAAACTGCTCCAGAACAAGATAAATCGAGGGTGAAAAAAAAAAGTAAAGAAGAAGGAAAAAGAAAAAGAAAAAGGGACGGAAAGATCACCGCAGGTTGCGGATCACCTTCTTTCCACGAGCCAAGAAGGGACTGGGCATCTCATCCCGCTCAGGGTCCCAGATAGCCGGCGGCTCCCGTTCAGAGCACTTCAGACTTGTCGGAGCAGTGGCCCGAGAGTCGCTGGCACATCGCTTGACCTCGTCCATAGGACGGCCACCCGCCCTCGCCTGAGCGAGTTCCACTAGCGTGCGACCACCCATGTTGCGCTGCATGACAGCCTTGAACATTTCCTCGCCGCCACCATTGGCCTTGGGAGGTAGTTGCTTGGAAGCGCTTTTGCGGGTTGGAGACCCGGCATCGGCAGCCAAGTTCGCCGACGACGGGATCTTCGACAGGCGACGGTGAGGAGAGGTGGCTCTGCTTTCGCTCATGCCCTGGCAGTCACTAGACTGGGAATGGGAAGGGGACGGGCCACCAGAAGATGCCTGGGGAAGTCGGGTTCCATTGGACGGGAACAGAGCAGGCTGGGTGCTGAGTTTTTGCATCAGGGCTGCGGTGTTCTGGCGAAGAAGGGGTCGTCGGGGTGCCTTGAGAGGGTCTGGCTTCACCTTTGGTCGAGTAGGCGAGGGCAGGTCGGGGGTGTCATCCTCATCATCAGAGTAGGCCAGGGTCGGCTCCCATTTCCCCTTGTGTCGCTCGCCCTCGACGAAGATGTTTCGAGAGCCACCAGCTCCAGACGTCCGGCGAGGAGATAGCGAGAGAGAGGCAATAGAGATGGGCGAAGGCTCGGCCATCTGAACATCAACCGGTGAGTCCAGCACCGTTTTGGAGCGGCAGAATGGAGTGCGGTTCTCCTTTAACTGCTTCTTTCCATTTGAGGTGGGCGATCCAAGCGACGGCTGACTGGGGTGAGTGCTCGGGGGTGTGTTGTTGTTGTCATCACTTGCGTTGCTAGAAGATCGGCGGCTTTGGCCGCTTGTCCGCGAGGACTGAGAGTTTCGAGTACTCGTTCGGAACACATCTTCTCGAGTATTGCCGTTCTGTTTGTATTTCTCGACCTCGATAGACACTCTTTCCTGGACCTCCGACTCGAAGCGCTTACGGAGGCGGTCCAGTTCGCCTTGCACCTGTCGGTCAATCTCGAGTCGTGCCTTGACTTCCCATTCCCTGCGAACAGTACTCTCAATCTCGCCTTTGATCTGCTGCTTTTCCTTCTCCATTTTGGCCAGGTTTTGTTCCATTTCCCGGACCTTTTGAACAGCCACTTCCTCACGTCTGCGCAATGTCTTGCCGAGGTCAACCACCTCCTTCTCTTTGCGCATGAGGCGAATGACGGGAAGATTGATCAGGGAAGAAGTATCGGGACGGTGGTCCGGATTAACCCGCAAGCAGCTTCCAATGACATTCTTGAGTTCGGGCGAGTAGCAGTCGGGGAGGGAAGTGAATTTTCCCTCCCGGATCTTCTGAACCAGCTGGATGTGGGTTCGGGCGTTGAATGGGGGTTCCTTCTGGCAGAGCTCGTACATAATGCAGCCCACAGCCCAGATATCCGAGCGCAGCGTGTACTTCTCGGCGGCACAGATTTCAGGTGACATGTAGAAAGGCGTGCCGACATACGTTGATGCGAAATCGTGGGATTGCATCTGCTTGGATAGACCAAAGTCACCAAGCTTGACCGTGTTGTCGCTACCGAGGAAGATGTTTTCGGGCTTAAGGTCCCGGTGTAAGATGGTAACCTGCCCCTGTTTTCCCTTGAGACCCGAAGGCTTGGAGGCCGGGCCCAGGATGTTGGAACCCACGTCGGCCGGATCCGCACCATAGTGGCAGCGATACAAGGCCGTGACGAGCTGGGAGAGTATGCGCCAGACGAATTCTTCCTCGGCAAATTTGTTTGTCTTCTTCAAATTCTTGATGACCATGCTCAAATCGCCACCGCCACAGTACTCCATGTACAGATATAGATCCTGACTGGCCTTGAGGTGTTCCCGGTGGTAGTACGCGACGATATTCGGGTGTCGAAGGGAGCTCAGGATGTTGAACTCGGCGGTCAATTGTTCCCGTTCTTTTTGGGACATTTTGATGTAATTGATTTCCTTGCGGCAGAGGATCTAGTTGGTATTAGAAGGGATAGTCCTGCAGGGTGTCATTGTGAGTCGAGTACTTACGAATCCATCTGTTTTCCGTTTGACTTTGCGAATGATGCCAAAGGAGCCGCATCCTGAATAGAAAAAGTTAGTTTCAATACATTGGAAGTTGATCAAGCCCTAACTTACCAATCTTCTCCAAGATGTCATACTTGTCTGCTTCAGCCAGAGCAATCGCCATGGCTATAGATTGCTGGACACCAGACAACGGAATCACAGGGATAGAAGAGAAAAAAGAGAAAAGAAAAAGGAAGATTTAATGTGCATCAAAAATGGGGTGCCGGTGTCCCTGGTCGTGGAGGAGTTGAGAAGAAAAGTAACCAACGGTTCGGAGTGTAGAAGCTCTCTCTAGCAACGGTGTTTGGGCGATCGTTGTTGCTGAGCAACCGCAGACATGGGGCTTAGCCAGTTGGGCAGGCGGTGTGCCCCTCGGGGTGACGTTGATGAGTCAGCGCGGAGGATCTCCTGGGCAATGAGGACACTTGATGGGGGAACTTTTTTGTAAAAGAAAATAATCAAGTTTTGCATTGAAAAGTAATAGCCGTCAAAAGTCTTGTTGCACACAGTTTGGTATAGTTCATGTACCCAGCCACTCGTAAACATAACAAGTGCCGTGCTAACCACCTTGCCCTAACTCCGCCTGCACGTGACGTTTATCGATAAGCATCGCGCGCGTCCCGCCGAGCCGTCTCCCACTTTCGAGTGGCAAGGTATAATATATATCGACTGGAAATGGCCGAACGGACAGTGTTGCGCAAAGATCAGCTGGAAATCAGCTTACATAACGAGAAAAAGCTGATCAAGGAGGGTGCCATTAAGGACGATAACCCCCTCGACCTCAGTGAGCCGTTCCGTGACCTATGCAGTGCATGCCGTAAGGGCGATCTGAAAGTCTGCCAGGAGAAGATCACCGAGGGTGTCAATGTCAATGCCCGCGATCCGTATGACTATACACCTTTAATTCTGGTAAGTTTTGCCTTTGTCGCAGTGTCAAATGTCAAAATATATGGGACAATCCCTCACGGTAATACTTCCCCACCAACAGGCGAGTCTGTGCGGGCACTATGAAGTCGTCCAGCTTCTGCTCGAGTCCGGTTCACTGTGTGAGCGAGACACTTTCCAAGGTGAAAGGTGTGTATATATTCTCCCTCAAGGCAACCAGGGCTAACCATTGGGTTTCCATCAGATGTCTCTATAACGCGCTGAATGACCGTATACGCAATCTGTTGCTTGAATATGATTATTCCAAATCTACCGATCCGCTGCAGCCACTCGCGGCTCATATATCATCGCTTCTGACGCGAGAATCACCGGTAACAACCGATATTGTTGTGACCGCCGCCGACGAATCTCTTTACCTCCATAAATTCCTTCTCGCGGCGCGCTCGCCCTACTTCCAGGCCAAACTGGCGACCGCTCCCGAGACCACAACATGGAAACTTCCTAACACAACCCCTCCGGAGGCATTCAGCGCCGCTATCAAATACCTTTACTTTGGAGAAGCCCCGCGGGAGCTGCGGAGTGGTCCTGGGACCGGGTTCACCGAATCCGAGGTCTTTGCGGGGATCGACAAGATCTCCAAATACCTGGAGATTCACAGCCTCGTGGACAGCATCCTCGAAAGCGGGGATAGGAGACTTGCAAGGCAAAGGAGAACCATGGAATTGGCCAAGGGCCGAGATCAGCTGGAAGAATGGTTCCGTCGGAATGTTCTCGGGAATAAGGTGGTGGTTGACACTGCCAAAGTGAATGACGTGAGATGGGATCGAAACAATGCGATTTTCGCAGATGTTTTGCTGAGGGCTGATGAGCTTCCCGAAGAGGCGGACGACACTGCTGGTAATCCCCAAGATCCCAACAACGGCACATCCAATTCACTGCCCATCGGTCCAGCATCTGCCACGGCGGAGTCTGGCGCATGTGAAGCCCAAAGGTCGACCCTCTTCCCATGTCACCGGGCAATGCTATTGCGCTCGGAGTTCTTCCAGGCCATGTTCTCATCCTCGTTCCGGGAGGCCTACGTCAAGGATCATTTGCACATTATCGATGTCGACTGCTCGCCGGAGGTGCTGGAGATCATTCTAACTTTTATGTACACGGAGCGAGCCGATTTCGGACTGGACGTTGCAGTCGATGTCCTGTTTGCGGCAGATATGCTCTTTATCGAGAAATTGAAAACCAAAGCCGCCGTGGTGATCAGCACCCTGGGAAGTGGCGGGATGTCGCAAGCCGAGGCTGCGAAGACTCGGGGCACCACGGAAGAAGACGACATCGATATCTACGCAATCATTCGCGCGGCCTGGCTGACCCGCGTTCAACGCCTGGAGGAGTTTGCAGCTCGGTATCTGGCATATCGACTGGAAGCTCATATCGACACGTCAGAATTTGCGGAACTCATCCAAGAGTCTGCATCTCGCATCCAGGCCCGTCAGGAAACAGACTCGATCGAGTTGCTGGATGATATCCGGTTTTATCTCAGCGAGCGCTTTAGGTTGCGATTTGACGATGCGGGCCTCGACGAGCTGATGGAAGAGCCAGCTCGACCGGAAACTGGTGACGCACATCAACCCTTAGAGGATGTGGCGAAAATCACAGATGGAGTCGATCGACTGGATGTCGCCCAGGCGACAAACATCAGCGATGTCGCGGCAAGGCAGCCCCAGAAACTGCAAGAGCATGCTCGTGAAATCCGGACATTGGACGGTGCCGTTGCGGATGATGAGTTCACTGAAGACGCAATGAATTACCAGATCTTACTGGAGAAACTCGATATGCTCTTGGACAATCTGAATCTGGATGCATGATCATGGAGCTACTGTTGGTGGAGGCAGTTATTGTGGGCAGCAAAGGTTATATACGATCTAACGAGTGTTAATTACGGGCATTGGAAATAGAAAGCTAGTACAGTATATATGTTTATCTCACTTGCGGCTGGTTTTCCTCCTTTTGTTGGTTTCATTCCATTGACACGCTGTCTCAAGAGGATGATATATAATGCCGAAGGAACCCCCCACTTTTTTTTTTTCAAATTCAAAATTTGTGCACAAGGTGCCTAATTTCCTGGAGTATTCGGTGATGGGAAGTAGAGCCTGAGCAAATATCGAGGATATATGAACAATTGATATACATTTCATTGTTGTAGCTGTGATGCATTCATATATAGTAGGCAGATATTTGCCATGCTTGGCTACAAGGTTTATGATTGTACCGTAGGTAGCGAAGCTATTCCAACAGTTCCAACAAATGGCTGCACTCCGAATATCTTGTCTTCTTCCAAGGTTGCTGAGAGGATCATGCAGATCAGTCACCGCAGAGATAAACTTATGATCCCATGGGAAGCAAATGGCTTGTCATACCGGTGCCCTAGCTTCTCTTTCATGTCTTGTATCATGCCGAGTTATCTTTTGGAGGAATTCCTCTCCTAATCCACCAAGGATATCCTCCACATGGTCCCCTATTTGGCTGTCGTAACTGGACACGAGATAAATCTGAGGCGGATGTTGCTCTCGCAGAGTAACGCCTGAGTTGATGGAGGCCCCACAATTTGTCGAACCCAGTTCAAGCTGAGCTGAAACAAGCAGGCAAGTGGTGTCGCTCAAGGGTTGGGTTCGAAGAAAGCATGGCCGCATGGTCGTAATTGTGCCGCCGTCGATTGACGATCGTAACCGTGGTGGTTACCCTGTCTTCATTCAAAGCAACTCCTATTCAACGTCCCTTGTGCTGCTCTTCGTGGTTGGCTCCGCCAATCCCCTTCTCTTGCTTCTCCTGCACCCTCGCATCCAAATCTCGAATCTGACTTTCGATCATGCCTTTCCGAGCAGTCAAATTGGACCGCATGCCTCGAAGAGCCGCAAGCTTTTCGTCAAAAGTAGTTTCCTGATGCTTGCGGGAATTCTAATTAAAACAATGTGTTAGGAATCAAATGAATTCATCGCGTGTACCGTTAAGTCTCGGTGTTGAGGCTTGTCCGTCCGAAGATGGTCTCATGCATACCTCGGATATCTCTTTGTTTGTCTTCAGGCCTGCTCCATACAGGGTGCCTGCAATAGTGATTGAGGTGACGGCAGCCGTCAAGACCAGCCTTCGAGCATTCGGCATCTCGCGTGTTGGGAGAGACAGATGCAGCGTCTCCACAGTTGAAGCCTCCGTAAAACCGCGCTCTCACCGCCTACCTCAACCAGTTTTAGTATTGCAAGACGCGTCCGCGTTTGATTTCTCCGCGCTATCAACGACTCGACGCAAACCTGCTGCGATCGGTGCATGAGTGGTGATCACCCATCGCTCGAGGGTTGCCTCTATTATGGTGTCCCCAAGTACCGCCCCCGGCGCCGACGTCGACCACAAGACGATGAAGATAGCGACGAGTCCGCGTCTCCGGACCCCTCCTACGTATCGAGCAGTAAACGCCCGCGCATCAGCCCCGCCGAGAATGAGCATGCGGAGACAGGAGATGAAAATGATCAGGAAAGCGATGAAACCGACACCCCCGAGCCCTCCACCCAAGCACCCGCACCACAGGTGGCCGTTCACCATGAACTCGGGCCTGATGGCTACAAGCCCGGTGCGATCAGGCGCATCAAGGTGACCAACTTTGTGACCTACAACACCGCCGAGTTCGAACCTGGTCCGAAACTGAACATGGTCATTGGTCCTAATGGAACGGGTAAAAGTACTTTGGTCTGTGCGATATGTCTGGGTTTGGGATGGGGTCCTGCGGTATGACACACGGTGCTATCATAGCTTGACCGAGTATACGAGGATGTTTTGCTAATGAAAATGTGACTGGCAGCACCTAGGACGTGCCAAGGACCTGGGCGAGTTCGTCAAGCACGGCTGTCGCGAGGCTACGATTGAGATCGAACTGGCTGGACCACCGAAGGTCTCTGCAAACCCTGTGATCCGTCGGACGATCAAGCGGGATGGCAACAAAAGCTCATTTACTATAAATGGGAAGCCCGTCTCACGATCAGTGGCGCTTAAATTTTCGCAGTCATTCGCAATCCAGGTGGACAACCTGTGCCAGTTTCTTCCCCAGGACAAAGTCGCTGAGTTTGCTGCACTCACGCCAGTTGAGCTTCTCCATTCGACGCAAAGGGCGGCAGCTGGCCCCGAGATGATCGAGTGGCATGACGGTTTGAAGAGACTGAGAGCAGAACAAAAAAGACTCGAGATCGAGAACAGGGCCGATAAGGAAGTCCTGGCAAACCTGGAGAATCGGCAAGAAATGCAGAGAGCCGATGTTGAACGGATGCGACAAAGAGCCGAAATCAAGCGAAAGATCGAAATCTTCGAGTTTCTACGTCCCATTGTGGAGTATAAAGATTTCCATAAAACATATGAGGCACTGAAGGCTACCAAAGTCGAGTTTCAGCGTCAGTACGATGCGCTCAAATCGGACCTCGAGCCTGCCTTGCAAGCCGTCACGGGCAAAAAACACTATATCGATCAGCTAGAGCTTGTGAGAGAGCATCGAAAACACCTGGTCGATCAAGCAGCCGAGAAGGCCTCTGAGCGTGGAAAGAAGATTGAAAACTTTGAAAACTCGATCAATGATCTTAATTTGCAAATTGAAGCCGAAAGAAAGTCCGGTCAAAAGCACAAATCAGAGGCAACCTCTGTCCAACAAACTCTGAGCAGGCTTCGACGCCAATTGGATGAAGAGGCAGTGGAGTTTGACCCTGATTATTTCAATGAGAAATTGGTACGTTGCATCGCAGGCAAGAAACAACCGCTGAAAGCAAGCTTTTGTGCTGATACTCGTCCCAGAGAGAAAAACGACTCGTGAAGCGGGAACTCGAGACCAAGGCTAGAGAAATACAGGATCGGCGGCGTCCGTTGGTTGAAAAAGTCCAAGGATTTCAGCGCAATATCGAGCAAGCCGAGCGTCTGCTGAGGAATTTGGACTCGCAGTCGGGACAGCAAGAGGCAAAACTGGAGCAAGCATCCTCTGACACGCTCAAAGCTTATCGATGGGTCCTCAATAATCAAGACAAGTTTGAGCAGGAGGTCTTCGGTCCGCCGGTGGTGACATGCTCCGTTAATGACCCGAAGTACGCCGATGCCATCGAGTCCTTGTTTCAAAAGACGGATTTCCTCGCGTTCACAACACAGAATCGGCGGGACTTCCGGACTTTGCAACGAGCGCTCATAGGAGAATTGCAGCTTCACGATGTCAGCATCCGGACTTGCTCCATTCCTCTCGGCAACTTGAGGTCTCCTTTCTCGGAGGATGAAGTTCGCCGGCTCGGGTTCGATGCATGGGCCAAAGACCTTCTCAGCGGGCCTGAGCCGGTTCTTGCCATGCTCTGTAGCGAAAACCGGCTCAACCAGACGCCTGTTGGGCTAAAGGATATCTCGGACGAGATGTACGCTGAATTAGAGAGCGGGTCGCTGTCTTCCTGGGTTTCTGGAAAGTACAGCTATCAAGTCAATCGGCGTAGGGAATATGGCCCCAGCGCCACATCGACTCGCGTTCGGCCGGTCAAACCAGCCCAAGTGTGGACGTCCAAGCCCGTGGATACCTCGGTCAAGCAACAACACCAGGAGAACATCGAGCTGTGGAAAGAGCAGCTGGCAGAGGTCTCAGACAAGATGCGGAGCGAGAAAGCCACGCTGACCGAAGTTCACAGCGCTCATGAGCGGAATACTGAAGAAACAGTACGTTTTAACCAAATGTTTCAAGTTTTTGATTTACTCATCTTGCCTGCAGAAAGAAATCGAGGAAGAGAAGGCTGCGAGGCAAACGGCACATACCCAGCATCGTGCTATCCCCGAAAGGATAAGTATGTGCATCTAGCCCCTCTACAATGAACCATCTAACCCATCGCAGACCAGCAAGAAATCAAGATGAAGAATCTGCAAACTCTGTTCGAGCAAGTCCGCACCAGAGTCCGTGAAATCCGCAACGAACAGGACGACCTTGCCATCCAGAAGGCCGAGGCCGCCGTGGAATATGCTGTATGGTCCCATAGTTTGAAACTTTGTGTTTTACGTTTTAAGATGTTCTGACCCAAAACAGGAGGCCGTGGAAGAGCTTCGTCGGGTTTATGAGGAGCTTGTGAAACTCGAGATCCAGTATTTGGAAGCAACGTCTGACATTGCGACATTGAGAGAACGCAATCATGATTGCGCCAAGATGCTGGAAGAAAAAGGCCGAGAAGTGAAAAAGGCACTGGCCGACGTCAAAGAGGGCGGCGAGAAAGGACGAGAACTTCTGCGGAAAGCGAAGCAGATCACTCGAGCGGCGGCCGAACAACCGGATGCTAATGACATGCTCGAGACTCTGGGAGAGTACGACATGGATAAGCTCAACGCCGATATTGACTCTGAAAAGGCACGTCTGGAGCTCACCCACGGCGGCAGCAGCAACATGATCAAAGAGTTCGAAGAGCGAGAACGGCAGATCGAAAAGCTGCAGTCCAAGCTCGCCGATTTCAACGGCAAGCTTCGAGATCTCGACGGAGGTATCAATGAGGTTCGGAGCAGGTGGGAGCCGCGGCTGGATGCGCTCATCCAGAAAATCAGCGATGCCTTTTCGGATTCGTTTGCGCGCATTGGCTGTGCAGGACAGGTCAGCTTGGACAAAGTAGAAGACGAGCCGGGTCCCAATGGTGAGCCTGGGGGCAGCGAGTTTGACCAGTGGTCCATCCAGATCCATGTCAAGTTCCGCGACCACGAGAGTCTGTCGCTGTTGGATTCACATCGTCAGTCGGGCGGCGAGCGCGCAGTCAGCACAATATTCTACTTGATGGCACTCCAATCGCTTTCAGCGTCACCCTTCCGCGTCGTCGACGAGATCAACCAGGGTATGGACCCGCGGAACGAGCGCATGGTCCACGAGCGACTGGTGGACATTGCCTGTGCCTCGAGCGGCTCGGAGGCCGACGGTCACGACAGCGAGACCCAGGACTGCAGCGGCGGAGGGCAATACTTCCTCATCACCCCGAAGCTGCTCAACGGACTGGCCTACAAGCCGGGCATGAAGGTTCTCTGCATCTACAGTGGCGAGCACATGCCCGAGAACTACAAGCAGCTTGATTTTGGCCAGGCCATTCGCACCATGAGGGCGATTGCGGAGCAGCGTGGAGGACCCACGGGCAACGGCAAGGGGCGAGCGACCGCAAGCCGGCCGGTGGATGTTTACGCCTGAGGGAATTTCTGGAGATTCGCCAGCCACCTACCCCTCAAATGGGTCAAAATAGGGGATGGTGGGCAACGCAATGGCCTACAGAACAGTGTTTCTGGTGGAGCATGGAGCAGATAATGGAAGGTTGGATTTGGAGTTGATGGAGTGATCGGGTTTATCAGTCTACGGGTGTACATAGGGTTTCGCGCAGATCCCGAGCAACCAAAATCAGGGATGGAGGTATTGTCAATATGAAAGAAATAATAAGTAAATAACTGAGGCTCCAGGATCGGCCACTCCGGGAGTCTGTGCACCGGCAGTCGGAGACGAATGAATCAATACCAGAGTATAAGCAGGATATACAAGGTTACCTGTCGATTTGACATAAATTGGCCCCCTTCCTGCTTTTTAGCCGACGATGGGATCCGAAGGGGGCTAGAAACTTCTTTAAACAACCCACCCGAAGGATTTACATCCATGACCCCCGATTACTCCAATGCACCATATGTACCATGCACCATATGTACCATGCACCATATGCACCACATGCCATGCGTGGATCGGACCAGACGACTAAATACGCAAGATCGGAGGTCCCCCCTCTTCCTGTTTTCTTACTTTTTCTTACTCCCTTACATCCCTCCAAGCGATGCAAAATGCCGCGTCTGTGTCATGCAGATCACCGGGCATTTCCGCAGATCCCCCTCGGAGGTTTTGCGTGCCAATCGTTGGGCGACGTTGGGCATCTCTCGCTACGGGCAACTCTAAATGGGTGATCTCTCAGTCTCTCTCTTACACAGTTCCTTTCTGTCTGTCTGTCTCTTTTCCCCTCGGACATCTGTTCGAGTGGCACATAATGCACAATGATGGTCCCCCCGAGAACACTCAACACTCCAACACCATACAAGAATAATCATCACAGGGCTGATCGACACTGCGCCTCATTTCGCGGTGGAGTTCAAAGGATCATAGGCCCGATATTCTACGATCCCAGATATCCGCGCTGGCCACTCACGATGCTTCAAATGCGAGTACGGGTTTTCCGGGCCTGGTCAATGCACCAATGGGTCATGGAGACATCCTGGACATGGACATCCTGGATGTATAGGATTTGCCTCGTGGTTGGCGTTGACCGTG
This sequence comes from Penicillium alfredii, assembly GCF_028826965.1. NCBI lineage: Eukaryota > Fungi > Ascomycota > Eurotiomycetes > Eurotiales > Aspergillaceae > Penicillium > Penicillium alfredii. The sequence continues at coordinate 3,879,203 of NW_026622706.1, read as the reverse complement.
TCCAGCTGAAGTCCTTACTCTCACACCGCCCCTCCCTCCTTCTCGCAATCCTGGAACGTAACGTCCATGACGCACAGCCTATGCCAGGATGGAAACGGGAGGGTGTTGGGAATTCCGAGTTCGCACGCGCAGATCTGTGGCGTCGCCTCTCCCCCCCCCCCCCCCCCCTGGTCTGACCGGTTTGCTTCCTGGTTCCTTTAGGACTGAGGTCCGAGGCGAGGGTCCGAGGCTTTCTTCCTTTCTTTCGTTTTTTTTTGGTCTCCATTTTGGGGCTGGCCCCCGAGGCAGGATTCTCAAACGAGAAAAAAAAAAGCAAATCTATCGGAAGTGTGATAGCTCATGTTTTGGGGTGAGATGATGCATACTGATGATCCAGACTTGCATCTTCAGAAGGATCAGATTTAGACTCGCAAAAAGAGAGGCACATATGTACACGCAGACAGAGAGAGAGCAACTGCACGGGCCTCGTTGGGGTCCGATCCATGCGCACGCACAGTCTCCACCAGCCGCTTTGCTTGGTGGAATTTCGCAACGGGCGCCAAGAACGTGGCTGGGGAAGCCGGTCGGGAAAGGGTCACAGTGTTGGAGGTTGGAGAAAGAACACGCGCCCAGTGTGCATGGATTCGATCACAGCGTCGCACAGCCGGCGTCACACAATCTCGGCCACGATCGGGGAGGAAGAGAATAGAATACAGTACATTCAGATCTCGACGGCCAGGTGACAACCTGCAGCAACCGCCTTGCGGCCGAATTGCGGATCCGACCACCGTGCTGCAGGGTTCTACATACTCTTCATCCAACGATAGACATGTAAGACGTATGCGTGCACGTCCACACCCACCACCGAACGGCCAGAAATGGTGGAATTCCGACGCAGAGGGGTCCAATCCGCAGGCGATGAGCCCGCTCACCCGCTGGCCGGGAATGCAACCGTAGGATGATCTACTGCGGGTGTATTGCGACGATGACCGACTCAGAGAGTACATACACCTAAGGTTCGACGAGAGAGATAACACGTCCAGAGACCCAACTACTGCAAGTAGAATGTTCGCCGTCGACATCCCTGCTGAATTGAGGGGGCCAGGGGGGAAGAGGATCCTGGTATTATTGGAGTGGAAAAGACCATTGCCGACATATGAAACCGCTAAACGAGTCAATCAAACTGATCTTCGAGGATCTGCCGTTAGTGCTACTGACCGAGGGGCTTTCTCTCCCCCCGAGCTTTGCTAACCGAGTGTGATTGCCATGATTCTCGGCCCTACACATAATACATACAACAACTAGCCGGTTATGTAGACCGGAGTTCTACTCAGGTACAGTCAGGAAGTGGGATAAAATCCTTGGGAAGGTGACCCGCTGCCATGTAGTGGAGTGTAACGTGGGTTTAAGTGGAGCAAAGCATACACTGGGCATCTTAGCGAGGATTGAGTCAGCGCTCAATAAGCAAAAGGGTCATATAGTCTTGGGGTGTAGTTAGGGCAATCCGTGATCCTCCAGGACCTCGGCAAGTATTCTAGGTAGTTTTAGGGCAACAGATTGAGATTGTCAGGACTCGAGGATCTCCATAGGGGGCCGTCATCGAGAACTACTGGTTTAGGAAGGCCGTTAAAAATCCCAAACCCTAACCCACTTCAACTCATAAGCATGCGGCATTAATGATCACAGTGGGGTATACCTATGTAGATACATACGTAGCTCCCTAGGTAAAGTATGTGTAGATTAATAAGTACTGTCTATAGACAGGACAAGGATCTACCAGGTTCCATGCCATGCGCATGGCCGATCGCCGGGGGTTATTCCCAGACAGGAAAAGACGCTCGGCAGGATCCCGCTGTGACGAACGAGGGAGTGTTTCACCACGGACGTTTGCCGCGCAGCTAAGCCCTAGAATGGGCCCTAATGTTTCCCCCCCCCCCTTCTTTCTCCCATTATTATTATTTTTTCTTTTCTATTTTACCGTATAAGCCAGGGCTTGGACCCGATGCTGTGGACACGAGAATCCGGGCGCGATCTGCCTTGGGGTGATCGGCGTCGATCACCGCTCGTCTGGCATGCTTATTGTAGCAGGTGATTATAGGTAGGTTTAAAGATGAAGTATGTTTCTCTGAATCTAGACTCAATTGATGAATAATTTTCTACTGTTAACCTTCTCTAGGTAGAACCTTCGAAACCTTCCAGTATAACCCTTGTTACTTGATAATATAGCATCTACTGGGTCAATGCCTCAGGGATGAATCAAGTGCATCTCATTCCATTCTCAGGGCTTCGGCTACACTCCCTAATAATAGGGCAGGGCACTCAAAAAGGGGCCATGTAAATTAATCACCCCCCCCCCCTATACGCCCCCTGAGTATATGAATCCTAGTTAGATGGGATGGTCAGCACAAGACTTCCTTGGTGCATGAAAAAAAGAAATACGAAAAAATAAAAAATAAATAAAAAAAAATAAAAGAACGCATCGGCCACATGTCCCAAACGGGCATCGCTTAGCGATTCACGGGCGATCATGGGGAAGCTATGGCCAGCGGTTGTGTCCCCTTAGTCGGGTCGCCCCTAAATAAAATACACGGATAAACGGTATTCACCGATATATACGTAACGGATGTGTATAATATATATATGTAAGCAGATCCACCCGGTCGATCCCCCAATTAGGAAGGAGGTTAAGAGTGACGGGTTCCCCTGCGATGCGCATCGGCTTTGGTGCCAGATTTGTCGGTACATCCATAAACCGATGGATGGATGCATCCCGTTCATACGACCTCTCAATTATCCAGTGATTTACTATCTACCATCTATGTACCGTATTATATTCTATATTCTATCTCTTATATTATACTACATCTTATCCTCGGCAGGATTCCACGACTGGCCCCAGATCCCCGTTATTGACCTTCCCGATCAGATCTGCCGATCACCCAATGTTGAGGCTATCCACTTTATATACTCCCACCACACCTCCAGTATGTCCACCGGATAATGAGCATCTGCAAGTGCCATGTGTTTTGACGCAAGGAGAAACTTCACGCGTGGTCCTTGGCAAGTCGATCCATGGATGAAACCCTGCTGACGCGCAGCCCCACTGTGTCCCTAAGAATCTGCTCATGGCCTGAGACACTCGCGTGGCCATCGCCGGGGGCCCAAGCGATCGCGGCTGAGGCCGTCTACCCGGGGCTATGGCCCAAACGGGTGTAACGTGGTTGCATGGGAATTGTATACTCTCTGAAATATAATGATATATTATCATGTAATGAAGGATGAATCATCAAATGTTGAGATATATATCTATCAGGGTATTATTGACGCAGAAGCACTGTACTATGGATATACCAAAGAGGAAGCTGTCAACAGACTCAAACTCTGTAAAATGAAGCCCCATCGTGGGGAGGACAATCATTGGTCCCGGAATACCAATACCGACGAAATGCCGACTTGCCACTGGAGATCACGATCGCCCGGGCCCCGTGGATCATGCTCGCGTGGATGCAAGAATAGAAACGCAGTCTCATGGATAAACAGCCATACCATCATACCAAGATTTCATGATCATTTAAATATCCATGGATGGATCTAAATGAAGCAGCATTACTGTAGACACTTCATACAAGGTCATATTCAATGCCTTCTCAGATATCTACCTAGATATACCTCGGTCCTCCAAAATGGCTAAATGGCCTCGTCCACGCGGCGATCCACAACGGCCAATCCCCGATACAGAGCTCTTTGTTCCAGAACGCCGATCAGATCGTGTCTCATACTCGTTTTAGGGCCGATCGTCTTCCGATATAAACTTTGCCAGCAGTGCCAACTTAATCAAACTTAATACTGCGAAAACTATGGGAAAAATTATAAGAAAAAAAGTATGAAGAAAAGTCTGAAACTGTTGAAAACTTAGTGAGAATTCTAACAAGACTAAAATTGAGAAAAAAAAAAAAAAAAAAACATAAGGGGTTCAGCGTTCAGCGTTCAGAGACAACAGTATTTCGGATCTTGAGTCAGCGAAAGGATCGTAGTAATCGCGCCCCCCCCCCAGGCAAGTCGGAGCTCTGGGGGTGTCGGGGATATGTCCCAGTTGGGTTAGCGGCGATGAGAGACCTTCCTATTTGGGTATTTCGATGTCTGTATTAAGATTTACATATATAAACCTAGATAAGTGTGTATATAGGGAAGTTCTACATATATACATGTAGAATGCGAGCATTAATATCATCTTGATCAAACTGGAGATACAGAGACAGTGAGAGACTGAACATATTGACCATGACAGGTCAGGAGGATCTGCACTAAGCGTAACCGAGGTGGATCGGGGTCTTTCCGACCTGTTGAGCACTCTTTTCTCGCGTGGCCCACCGTTAATCTCCGATTTATTTTTATTTTTATTTTTATTTTCTTGTATTTTATTATTATTATTATTATTATTTCTTTTCATCTGATTAAGCTTTGGAACGGACTGTCTCACCTTCTCGTGTATCGTAAATTACTCGGCAGCATCGCCCGCCGATCATCGACAACCGCCCGACTCTATAAACCTCGTGTGTCTCCCCCCCACTGGCCGTTTTTCTTTCCTTTCTTCTTGAATCGTCTTTGAAGAACTCTCTATTTTTGTCTTGTGTGTGATCCTCGTTTCACATCATGGATCTCGCCAGCCTTCTCTCACATGGCGCCCCGGGCCCTAAGGCCTATGCACCTTACACTCCCAAGGAATCCGGGCCCTACAAGCGCTCGCCACAGCCGCCTCTGTCACCGCCCGTCGACGAGCCCAAGTGCTCGCTGCCTTCAATCTCGACTCTGCTCGAGGGTGCCGATGGTGCGCAGCATGCAGCCAGTAAGTACATTCCATGATGCTTAAAATCCTATGTGTTTTCTATTTCTATTTCTATCTTTGTTTGTGTGGTATCTAACATCCTCCAGAACGCCAACGTCTCTCTCCTACATCCCACCGCGAGCGGGATACCCGTCACTCCTATGACTCGGTCTGCCTGCCGCCCACGCCGCCCCTGCGGCCGGGCTCGGGCTCGGGCCACAGCGCAGCCACCTCGCCCACAGACCTAAGCTCCTCCAAGCCCGACTCAGTTCGCCGCCTGTCCAGCCCGGGTACCACGCACATGCCCGCCGCGGCGCCCTACGCCTCGCCGGCCCCCAGTGTGTCATCGTACTCGTCGCCCGTTGACGTCACGCCCTCGGCTACTGCCATATACTACGGCCGGCCACCGGCTACGGCAACCTTCCAACCGGCCACGCAAGTGCCCGCCGCCCCGATGCCCCAGCCTCATCATCAGCACCAGCAGCGCCAGCACGCACACCCGGCAGCATCCCGCGCCCCAGCACCCACTCAAGCATCCGGGCCCACTGCCCCTCCCCAACAACAGCACCACCACCAACAACAACAACCACAGCAACGCACTGCCTCAGCCTCAGCCCCGGCACCAGCACAGGCCCCGGCACCGTCTTCCTCCTCGCCAGCCCAGATCTCTCCAGTTACTCCGGCCTGGCAACACCACCATTACTTCCCGCCCTCCTCCACGGCAGCCTACCCACAGAACCATGACCGCTACATCTGCCGCACCTGCCACAAGGCGTTCTCGCGGCCGTCGTCGCTGCGCATCCACTCGCACTCGCACACGGGCGAGAAGCCGTTCCGCTGTACGCATGCCGGCTGTGGCAAGGCATTCTCGGTGCGCAGTAACATGAAGCGCCATGAGCGGGGGTGTCACTCGGGACGACCTGCTGCTGCTGCTCTTGTTGTTTGATTTTTTTTTCTCTTTTTCTTTTTCTTTTTTTTCGTTTGTCGAGGAACCGGTTTTATTGTGGTTCTCTTCTGCTTTGTTAGGTGTTGGTCCGGCGTTGTCGGTCTTGCTGTTTCGCGGTGATACCCCCGGATCTTTCTGGTTTCTTTTCTTTCTTGTGTGATATAGATGGGATGAGATGGTTGATGCATTGATATTATATACATATACTATGACGACCCTCAATGTATAACTCTTATCATATTATCTCTTCTATCTGATTGTATCATGTAGTAACATTGCTGTCTATTGTAAATTTATCAACCCTGTCCCAAGCCCGAAATAAACCGAACTAGCCTGGCATATACCCGAAATCATCAAACTCATGTCTTCATCATACCTCATCCAATCATTCATTCAGAACCCCCCGCGCCAGCGCAGCAAGTCCAGTCTCATACCGCACGGGGTTATGATCACTCAGCATCCCCGACGCAAACCGCAACTCCCTAAACCAAGCATCAACATTCCTAACGAACCTCATCTGCACACGAGTCGCAGGCCGGCCCAGACGCGGATACGCATCACCAGCAGAGTCCGGCACCGGCGTAAAGGCATCGCGCTGCAAGACGCGCATCGTGTCAACGACAAACACTTCCCCGGGCGGCATGAGTTTTGGGGCGCACATGTCGTCGCGCAGCAGCCGCAGCGTTTTCCACGCCCAGGCGTCCTCGCCGACGCCGTCGCCGGCGTTGACGACCAGCGGCGGCTGGTTGACGTAGAATTTGTGGATGATGCTCTGGCGCAGCCGTTCATGAAGTCGTTGCCGGATGTGGGATTTGGCTTCGGACTCGTTGCCCTTGAAGGCGAGCGAGGCGGTGTGCATGTCGTGCAGGATTCCCAGGGACAGACTCGGGACGGCGTCGTCGCCGTTGACGATCGTTGTTATTAGGCCGCGAGTTGCGAGGCGCAAGAATGGGGACATCACTGCTGGCGGCCCGTAAGCGTACACGTGGATTGGTCGGCCGGCTGGGAGTGTGTATGCTAGGGGTGATTCTGGGATGGTATCGCTGGCGTCGCTGGTGTCGGTGTTTGCGGTTAGGAGTCGTGGGTCTATGGCGGGCTGATACGATGCTGTCACAAAGGACGTGCCAATGGGCATGGTGTTGGGCTCGGAGATCATGGTTGCAAGCAGGGCCGCGACGCCACCACCTAGTGAGTGGCCGCAGAGCACGACCCCGTAGTCCGGAAACTCCTCGAGCGCGGCACGCAGCGTGATCATGACAGGGGCGCCGCCGCCGCCCAGCAGCCGTTTGGCTGAAGCGTGCATGCCCTTGTGGACCTTCCACGACCGGCCCTGCCACTCCAGATCGTCGTAGTCACAGGTCATGTCGGTGAGGATATCCTCGAAACCCCAGGTACCGCGCAGAGTCAGCACCACGGCCTTGGAGTCGTGGTCGAGCGAAAGATAGTGCACCAGCGGGAACCCGCTCTCGGTCTCTCCGGCGGCATTAGATCCGCCAGCCGGGTCGACAAACGACGACAGCAGAATTGTTGAAGGGGGCAGGCCTGCGTGGTGGGAGAACGCGCTGTGCTCGTGTCGATCGACTCCGCTCGCTGGCAGGCTCTTCGTGTCCTTGGGCACTCCCATCACCTTGAGCGCGTTGGACCCGTACGACGCCGACGAGAACCGACAAAACCGCCGGATGCTTTGCACAAAGTGTCGCTCGGGGAAGATCCCTGGAACGTAGCCATCGCGGTTGAGCGCCCGGATGGTCTCCCCGTCGTCATACGCGCTCTTCCGGGGCCGATGCGCAAGCAACAGCGAGGTTTCTGAGCCGGCCGTAGCCATCGAGTACATGCTGGGGGTGTAGGATTGCGACCGTCGATGGAGAGCAGATGAACTAGGGCGGTTGTCATTCGCAGACATTGTGCCGTCTGCTTCAGACCTGGTCATTGACAGAGAGCTGCTACTGCGAACATGGGTCCTCGCTGTGGCCGGCGATCCAGGACGCAGGTCTTTGCCTCGGCGTGAGAACGTGTCGGTATGAGTGAGAAGAGACTCTTGGCTTTTCTCGCGCATGGCGAAATACCTCGGTCTGGAACTGCTAGGGTCGTTGGTATCGCGAGATGTTGTATTCCTAAGTGCTTGCGGAGACTGCTTCTGAGGAGAGCTGGGGAAATGTGACCTTCGCAGACCGCGGTTAGAGACGGGCGTGGTAGGTCGATAGCCTGCAGCCTCGGGAACCTTCTTTCTGGTCGCTGGACGATTGGTTATCTCCCTCGGAGTGGCTTCCTTGACAGAGGCGGAGCCTTTCACCGGCTTGACGGGCTGACGCGCGCTGGCGGCTCCTGATGGGCCCGGTGATTTCTCAGAAGGCTTCTTTGGCGGCGGGCGCTTGGTATTTCCATTCTTTTCCGGACCAGCGGGCTCCACTCTTTGTGCGAATCTAGTGAAAGAGGCCTTCCCAGCCGCAGTTTTGGGGTTAGTTGGGCGTTCAGTTGGGCGTTCAGTCGGAGACTCGGGGCCTGAGTTATTGCGCTGTTTGATGGTTCTGTTACTGGAAGTCTCAGGTTGAGATTGTGCTCGCTTATGAAGGCTGTTGTTTTGTCCAGCGCCTAGTGAATTCTCCGGGAGTGAAGGCTCAGACTCGAGCGGACTGGCAATGGCCATGTCATGAGGCCGCAGCTGCGTGCTTTGGGATCTGTTAAAGGCCGTCCTAAACACTACTGTGTGCCTGGGAGGATGCTGGTAGTCCGGCAGGCCAGTGCCCGCATATTCGTGATCGTGGTGGAATCGTTCCTCGATCATCGTCGTACCCGGAGGCGCAGCAATCTCAGCCATATCGTCGTCGTAAATATCCACGGTAATAGTCCGGGCAGTCAAAACCTCAGACCGCACTGAAGCATGGCAACCCTGAGGAAGTTGGCTCATGATATAGGAGTGAATATCCTCATCGGAAACTTGTTGCTGGCCATCCAAGGGCAGCGAGAGTCGCGATCCCCCGAGAGTGTCGGCAATGCTCGAGCGACGCTGAAAAGCATCAAAGGCCTCCTCGCCATGACCAGGCATCACAAACGAGGCGCTCTCAGGCTCTGTCAAGTCAGGCTGCCCGCCCTCGGGGATTGCATCTGGTGCGCGCCGATGACGTCGGCCCTGGCGCCGTTATCCAAAATAACAACATCCCACACGATTTCATCACCGCCATTTTCTCGAATGTGTCGTTCTGTGTTCTTCTTGCCCCAACGCTGCAGCAAGGCGAACCCGACGGAGCCTATCAAGAGATCGCCGACACCAATCCTCTCGGCGCTAGCATCGTCCACGGATCGGAACTCGCGTCGGATGAGCGTGATGATGGCTGCAATAGCCCTGGAGGACTCGGTGGATCCCAGGATTGCATCGAGAGTCGATAAAAGCGCCTGCGAGAAATTGGCGATCGATGAGAGAGTCGTGGACGAGAGGTGGAATGTTGCCGCGGCGAAGAACGACGCCGAGGTCACGGTTGTATGCAGGGTTGCCAACTATTCTATGATCAGCGACTGTACATACAAACAAAGAACGGCAACACCTACACTTCGTTCAAGGAGCGATTCAGCCTCGGCCCTGCCATGATCATCGCCGGACCGGATGGCTACATCTCGCCCCGCTCTGGTCAAGATGCCCTCGATCACTGCTCGGCTGAGTTCGAGGCCGGTGAGTGTGGTCGCACGCGCACTATCTAGCGCGAAACCTCCAAAGAATGTACCGATTCGAAGTGATAGCGAGGTGGACTGGGTGAGGAGCGAGACTAATGACGCGACGGGTCGGGGGAGCAGAGTGGTGCCCGACGTCGCGGGGACGTGGGCCTCTGCGACCACGTCCTCGCTTGTGTCAGGAACGAGCCTGGAACTCATGATGAGCCATGGGGAGTTGATCGAGACATAGAATCAAGCGTGAAATCAAGCGTGGACTGCGAGTCTTCACTCGAACCCGTGGCGAAAGGTGTTGTCATCCGCCGATCTTCACATGTGAACCTGCTGAGTGGGAAACCAGGCATCAACAGAATATCTACATGTACTTGTTTACTTGTTTTCAAGTTTACATCATCGCCTTCGCATCGCCTGCATGCTGCACCCGTCGCATCTGGCGCCGGTTGCACTCGGCCACTGATCGGATCCCCGATAGCCCCATACTCTGCCAGAGATCGGCCAGCAAGCCCTGGAACACCTGCCGGGCACCATGACGACCCTCGATACCAAGCCCGTAGATCACCGGCCGTCCCACCATCACAGCCTTGGCCCCCAGACACAGCGCCTTGATGACATCGACACCGGTGCGAACCCCCGAGTCGAACAGCACCGTCATGCGAGAGCCAACGGCATCGACAATCTCCGGAAGAACATCAAGGGAGCCGATGGCGCCGTCGACCTGGCGACCTGAAAGTAGTTAGCCTTGTGCCGAGTGACCAAGATGGAGGTTCCGTGGAAAGTGTCCGTACCGCCATGGTTCGAAACCACAATCCCGTCGCAGCCACTCTCCAGCGCCTTTCTAGCATCGTCCACATGCTGGATACCCTTCAGGACAATGGGGCCATCCCAGTGCTGGCGCACAAACGCCAAATCATCCCAGGTATGCGGCCGACTCGAGAATACATCGCCGATCCACGCGCGCGCGGCACCTACAACATCCTCTTCGACCGTTGTACCCGACTCCTTCTGGAACTTGGCGCGGAAGACCGGGTCGCTGAACCCGACCTGGCACCCGGTCCCCTTGACAAAGGGGATATAGGCATTATCGAGATCGGCGGGCCGCCACGCCAGCGACCAGGTGTCGAGGGTGATCACCAGGACCGAGAACCCGTTCGCTTTGGCGCGCTGCAGCAGCGACAGTGTGATATCGTTGTCCTGCGGCCAGTACAGCTGGTACCAGCGCTTCCCGTCCTGGTTGGCGGCGGCGACGTCTTCAATGGGGCAGGTGCTGGCTGTGCTCATCGTGTACGGCACCCCGACCTCGGCGCATACCTCGGCTAGCCCTGTCTCCTTGTCTTCGTGGAAGATGCCCTGGATGCCGACGGGCGCCATGATCAGTGGGTTGTCGTATTTCTGGCCGAAGAGCTCCACGGTCACATCTTGGTCGTCCATCTATCGGAATGAAAAGAGTATATGGTTAGTTAATTGTCTGCGACGTTTCCTGGGATTCTGGACCGACATTTCGCATCATCCGCGGGATTCTATGGAGCTCGTGGTCAGTTCCGACGGACTTTGTACAAAACATGATGCACACTAAAACTTACAGCTTCCATTGTCGAAATGCTAGTCGATTGCTGTCCATTGTGGCTTTCTCGCCCGCCCCGCCTGCCACATAATTGAACGATCGCAATCCCATCGACCGCCGAGCTTGCTCTTCCAGCAGGCGAGGATCGGTGGTCACGCTGGGCGTGATGCCCATCAGGGCACCCTTGCCGTAGATTTCTGTTTGGTAGCTGCCGTAGTTGCTGGCCATGGTGTTGGATATACCGAGGGATACCGTGGACTTGATCTGGGCTATAAATGAAATGAATGGAGGAGCAATCAAGCATCTCCGGGGGCGGGTATGCAGCAGGTTGAGTGGAGTCACCTTGTGGACCTCGGCCCATCATTTGGCTACTGTTTCCGGCAATCTGGTCAAGGCTTGTTTACATACAAGCGTCTAATATAATTGAAACGAAACTTCACCCAGCCGCATAGCTACTGCGAGCCCGAAGCCATTCCCCATATTTCCATAGGATCATTGGTGCCGGAAGACCCAGGACCACCGCCACCACAGCCAGCACCGTCGTCCCCGAGCCATAATCCAGCGCCTGGTACATGGTCGGCCCAAAAAGAGGAAACCCAAAGCCAGCCAGCCCGCGAAGAATATAGACAGCGCCCGTGGCACTGGCCGCATACAGCGTGAAGGCCTCGTAGAGATAAGCTGTGGTACATTGGAAGGAGATCATCGCACCGCAGGCAAACAGACCGATCCCCAGATCGGGGACAATCCAATGGGTGACTGCCTGCGCGCTCCATCCATACCAAAGGAGTCCAGCTGGTGCAAAGACAGATGCTGGGAACATCAAGATCACCCGGAACTCGGGCTTGCCGACGCCGGCATTCTTCTTCTTCAACGCCCTGTAAATGGGGTCAGCGAAGAACCCGCAGATCTGCGAGCCGAGGAAGTAGCCGATCCCCAGCGCGAAGTAATTGAGGCTGCCGGACCCAATCGGCTCGTGGTACTTGTCTTCCCATAAAGTTGCAAAGGTCGACAGCACCAGGTACATCAGTCCGTACAGATACGCATAGAAGAGGGCCAGAATCTGCACGATGGGCTGCACGCGTAGTAGCTGGAGCGGTCGGATCAGCGAGTTGCGATAGAGCTGGCCGACGGTTTTGTCATGGTTTTCATATGGTGTCTTCAATGCCGCGTGGGTTGTTGTTTGGAGCATCCTCTTCCTTCTTCGCGCCAGGATAACGGGCGGATACGTTTCTTTCATCACCGCCAGGCCCAGTACAATCAGGGCTGCATCGAAGATCGAGGTGGCCCAGAACGCCCAGCGCCAGGTCGTGTATTGGGTGATGAAGCCTCCAACAACGGCGCCGACAGACGGGCCGATCACCGGGCCGAAGTTATAGATGGCGATGACCCAGCCGCGCTCCTCTTTCGGGAAACAGTCACTGATGATGCCTGCGCCAACCTGACAGAAAAAGTGAAAACTTGTCAGGGTTGCATGGCCAAGACACGGCGGGGGATATACTCACCACCAGCCCGCCGGCTCCCCCAATGCCGCTCAGCAGACGAAATGCCAGCAGTTCACCCTTGTTGCGGGCGAAGCCACACACGAGATTCCACACGAGGTAAAACAAATTGCCCGAATGCAGCACAGCCGCCCGGCCAAAGAGCTCGCTGAGCGGACCGAGGAGAAGCGGGCCGAGGCAGTAGGTCAGGACAAACGTCGAGAGAACCAGGACTGCTTCCAGAGAGCTGCCCATATGCAATTCGTCCTGGATGGTGCTCAGCTCGGGTGCGACAATGGACGAAGACAGTGGCATGAGAAACACGGACAGAGAGACCACCAAGGTGATAGTCCACTTCCTTGCCCTGGGCCAGTTCAGCGGGTTCTCGGGGTCATTTTCTTCAAAAGCAACGAATGAGGGCTCGTTATTCGAGAGATTGGCTGGGTTTTCTTTTGCATCGCCACTGTTTCTGCTTTTGGGTCCATTGTGGCTTTTGCTCGCGTCCATTGTCTCGAGCCTAATGCCAGAGTCAATTCTGGAGATGGAAAAGAGGGCAAGGTGCAGGAGAGGACTATCTCCCCGACGCGAGCCATGCAGCAAACGAGCTCGATGGCAAATTTGACCGCTTCTCCCCTACGAGCAGAGCGCGAGGATCACAGAGTCACCGGCGTAGAAGTTCTGGTATTGCTCCACAGGGATAGATGGCGCCATCTGAGAGAAAAAAATGCCATTGGCCGTGCATTCCTTCGATAGCAGGGATGAGGATGAGTGAGTCATATCGGATAGGACGGCGAAGTGGGCGGGGGTCCTATCGAGGTACACGCCGAAGACCTTCACATTGCTTTACAGAAACACTGAGGGACAACTCTCTCGGTGTTGAGAGAGTGGGTTCCCGATGTCATGAGGGCCGATGAGATGTTTGAAGCAGATGAAAAGATTTGCGTCACAAAGGTTGGATGGAGGATATCAAATATTCTCACAACACAACCACATTCAATTTCAAGCAAATAATTCAATAAACAAGGGGTATTGGATATTCGAACTGATTTTCAAGTGATTGGAAATTGTTCGGCACGATCCCGCATTCTCTTAGGCCTTTCTTGGCAACTTTAAACCAAAATTTTCTTTCTTTCTGCGATATACCTCGATCCTTGATACTACACTATCCCTCTGTGATCCAAAGTGATACACAGACAATGCATCTGGATCGCTAAGGCTGCTGCACTCGTCCAATTTCTCGCAATGGAGGGGCACGTTGAGCCCAAGGTGGGGGACCCACGCCAGGAGCCCGACGAGGTCAGGTCGGCCCCGACGCTGGACGAAGAGAAGAGGGAGCGCGTGTTGATCTGGAAGATCGACTTGCATGTCCTGCCCGTCGTGGTGTTTTTGTATTTGTTCAGCTTTTTGGATCGAGGTGCGTGGGGGAGATCTCCCTCTCCATGGATATTGAATTGACCCTTTACCCCGGCAGTGAATATCGGCAATGCTCGGTTATATGGGTTAGAAGAAGACCTTGGGCTGGTCGGGGACCAGTACCAGGTGGCCGTGTCTATCCTCTTTGTGACATATTGTGTATGTCAAACGCCATGGGTTCATTACTTGGGCTTGCTGACCCCCACTAGTTCTTCGAGGTCCCCTCAAACCTCGTCATCAAGAAATTAAAACCATCGCGGTATATCGCGGTCATCTCGGTGCTCTGGGGCGTCATTGCCACCCTCACGGGTATTGTGCAGAACTATGGCGGCCTGGTTGCGTGCCGCGTGTTGCTGGGGGTGATGGAGGCCGGACTCTTCCCCGGGTTCATCACCTACCTCACACTCTTCTATAGCCAACGCGAGCTGGCCTTGCGAACGGGCTATTTGTTTAGCAGTGCCGCTATCGCGGGCGCGTTCGGTGGGCTGCTCGCCTACGGCATCGGGTTCATGGACGGCATCTGTGGACTGCGAGGCTGGCGCTGGATTATGATCTTAGAGGGCATCCCGACCGTATTGCTGGGCGCGGTGACCTGGTTCTATCTGGCGGATGACCCCGACACAGCTTATTATTTGAATAAAGAAGAACAGGCACTGGTTGCGCGGCGCCGCAGTCGCTATGTCGGCCAGACACCATCGGCGCAGAAATTCCACTGGGCAGATGTCAAAGAGGGCGCGCTGGACTGGAAGATCTATGCGTTCTCCGTGGGCCAGTTCGGCGTCGACACCATGCTTTATGGCTACAGCACTTTTCTGCCCACGATCATCAAGGGAATGGGGAATTGGTCCGTTCCTCAAGTCCAGGCATTGACGATCCCTTGCTATGGCCTGGGCGCCATTGCGTACCTGGCTGTAGCTTGGTTGAGCGATCGGACCCAGCACCGTGCGCTCTTCGTGTGTCTGTTCGGTGCCATCTCCGTCGTCGGGTATGGGGTCCTGATCTCGGACTCATCCTCGGGGGTCCACTACTTCGGTGCTCTGCTGATCGCCCTGGGTCTCTACGTGGTTGTAGGACTGCCGCTCGCCTGGTTGCCCACCAACCTCCCCCGGTATGGCAAACGAACTTTTGCCACGGGTCTACAGCTCACCTTTGGTAATGTCAGCGGGGTCATGTCGCCGTTTCTGTACAAGAACTATGAGGCCCCGCGATATGTGCGCGGCAATGCCGTGACGCTGGCATTGGTGGGATTCGCGGGCGTGTTGTATGGGGTTATGTGGTTGTGTCTCCAGGTGATCAACAAGCGCAGGGCACAAGGGTTGGAAGACGAGAAAATCACGGCTCTTTCGGAGGAAGAGATCGAGGAGCTGGGTGACCGGAACCCGCGCTTTCGCTATAGCACCTAAGGACGACTAGACTTGGTTTGATTTCGGGGTTTAGATATAATTCGTCCGTCCTAGCTTCATTCACTTTGTGTGTATAGATAAAGATCATCTCAAGCACGACCATCATTGCTTTATATTGTTTTCCCACGAGAGACACTTAAAACAATCCATACAATGACCATCTAAACCGAAAACGTCGCACCAAGCCGGGCCAGGACGATCACTCTTGGCAAGCCACTCTTACTGTTGGCCCCACGATCCAACTTCATGTGTCTCCACGTACTCCGTCCATGTATGCGGTACGCATAGTGCTGCCTCCAGCTCTGGGACGATGAGCTTCACTCGGTCCGTGTTGAGAGTCGCCCTGCCCCTATTCGCGGTCTTCCTGGGGATTCTCTTCTACAACCTCGGGTCCTGGTCGTTTCCAGCCATTGAATCAATCACCTCATCCACAAGCGCTCACGCAGCTCCGATCTCTCCCCATGTGGGCAGTTGGAGTACATGGTTCCATCCATCTCAATTCAGGCTGGGGACACCCCCCGAGCTGAAGGAGTGGAATCTCCGTCATTTGGGAGGGAATGGGCCGTGGATTGAGAATGATGGAGATCGGGAGGCGTTGAGTCTTGCGCCTCCTGAGGGATACTCGATTGACCAAGTGCATTTGGTATGCTCTCTATTACTCTCTATTGCTATCTTTTTCTTTTTGATATGTACTGCTTGGCGGTCTTGCTAATTCATTAGATGGCTCGCCATGCAGAACGATATCCCACCAAATCTGCGGGAAACCGTAAGTGAGCCCATTTGTATAGATATTTACGTCTTATGAAAATCAAGAATCTGGTTTACTCATTTTCCAATCAGGTCACCTCAAGTTCCTGGAGCGAGTCAGAGATGCAGGGCTGTCCCTGAATGGCTCGCTAGCATTCCTGAATAACTGGACCTATTTCACCGACAACCCTGCGAGGGATTTCGGGCAGTTGACCAACACCGGTCCCTACGCAGGCACGCTGGGAGCCTTCACGACGGGTGTCCGCTTTCGCACGCGGTATGGCCAGCTAATCCCCCCCGATTCCACCACGCGACTGTGGGCCAGTGACTCGGGACGGGTGATTGACACGGCCCGCTACTTCGCCTCGGGACTCTTTGGGCTCGACTGGGAAAGAAGCAAAAAGGCAGAGCTGCAGATCATCCCAGAGACCGCGGAGCAGGGGGCCGACACCCTCACGCCGGGTGATACGTGCCACAAGTATCTCGAGGATACCGAGCATGGCCATGACTACGGCGTCAATATGCTGGCACGCTTCCAGGAAGCGTATATCCCCGCGATTGCGGAGCGACTCACCCACCAAGAAGGGAATGCTGGTCTGGGCCGGCTTACGAACCTGGAGGTGTTTAGCATGCAGGAGATGTGTGGGTTTGAGACCATGGTGCGAGGCTCGAGTCCATGGTGTGACGTGTTTACCGAATATGACTGGCATCATTTCGAGTATGCTCGAGACCTGATCCACTATTACCGTGCTGGGCCTGGCAACCCATACGCGGGCGCCATGGGATGGCTCTGGCTGAATGCCACAACCGCATTGTTGCGCTCTGGCCCAAAAGCCGGGGCTTTCTTTTTGAGCTTGTAAGTGGCATGCTGCATACATTGTGAACGTTGCTGTCTGAAAGTTTGGCTGACAAGATGCAAGTGTCCACGATGGGGATATCGCCCCATTTCTCACGGCTCTGGGGCTCTTGTCTGACCTGGACAATCATCTCCCAACAACACATGTGGCGACAGATCGAGTGTGGCGAACCTCACCCGTTCTCCCCATGGGCGCAAGGGTCACGCTCGAAAGACTCACTTGCTCGACAAGTGGCGAAGTGTACCTCCGGGTCAATATCAATGACAGGGTCATGCCGCTTTCAAACTGCCAGTCGGGCCCTGGCAAATCTTGTCCGCTTGGTGAATTCGAGGAGTATGTGCGCCGCCGACATCAAGAGGTGGGTGAGTTTGGCAAGGTGTGTGGCCTGGAGAGCCATGCTGGAGGGATCACTTTCCTGCGGCAGGATTAAGTGCCAGCTTCGAGGCTATCCGGTATTCACCTAGGTGGGTATTGGCAGGTGTATAAAGGAGAAGCTCGAAATCTCCCTGTAAATAATCATGTAAATATGATACAAAGAGTCGTGTTATCTTGAAGCTGAGACCAGTCGATTGGCACAGTATGTGATAATCTCACGTGACCCGTATCCCGGCGAACGGGTGTTTACCAAAAGTTTTGGAGCCCTCGCCTTCTTCCCTCACTCCACCACCCTCGGCCCTCGTGGTATATCATCGGTCTTTCGTACCGTTTATTTTGCAACCGCTGCTTTCCTTTTGTTTCTGGTGATCATTTCGCGGTGTGCCCTTCGCTATGGAGTACCACGCTGTACCACCGGAGGAGCGCGCAAGAGACGAGAAGGGCAACCTTTTGCCCTGGGGCTATGTTTATAAAGAGTGTGTGGATAGTCCCTTCGACTGCTTGCTTTCAAGTTGCTGACCCGCCGTTAGTGAATCTCGCAATCCTCGACGACCACCCGAGGAAACAGGGCCCTTTGGCAAGAGGAGGAATGCACGATACGACAACGCTCGATCACGGACACGGACAGGCACACCAGCGAAACGCGAAAACCCCAATGTGGCCGAATTTGGGCGGCTGTTTTCCCAGCAGCAGGAAGAGGAGAAGGTACACGGACTACCCAAGTCATCGTCGTCATCGAGTCTGGACAACCCCCGGAAGCAAACCGAGAAGGTCGCGACCGAGTGCATGCTCTACGGATACAAGGCGAAGGATTTCGAGTGGAAGGTCATCGACAAGTACGAGCGCATCTCGCAAGGCTTGATCTGCGAGGACTATCCGCGCAGCGACCCCAACTCGGCTACACAGTACGCACAGCTGCTGAGCGGCGGCGATGTGGTCATCCGCGCGAATTTGTCGGCCGACGCCAACCGCAAATCGAAGCGCTACGACGGCGGGTTCCACTGGATCAAAGTCACTTTTGACTCGACCTCGTCTGCCGACCGCGCCTGCTTCTACTCGCCGCAGGAGATCGACGGGCACATGGTTTACTGCGAACTCTACCATGGCCACGGCCCGGCGGAGGATACGCCCATCCCGGCTGACTCGGCGGCACCCAACAAGATTCGCACGAAGACGTCGCGCACATTGACCACCTCCCACTCCACCGCATTTCTCTCCAGCAAGGACCAGGACCGGTTGACACTGCCGCGGTCCTTTGCCATGAATAACCTGTCAAGCGTCGCCGATGTTCCCGAGACAGAAGAGGATCTTTCGATGGATTCATCCACGACCACTGCCACCTCGGCAACCGCCACAGCAACCGGCGTATCGAGCAGCCTCGACCGCTCGTCCTCCCTCCATCCACGCAGTGTCCCGACCGCCGAGCCCAAGCCCGAGTCCGAGTTCATGACGCACATCCCCACGGTCCGCCGCACTAAGCTTCGCCCCTTGGCCGAAGCGCTTCCCCCGCAGCCCACCCTCACCGAGCGCGTCCTTCGCTCGATCCCCATCCTCAGCTGGTTCACCGGCGACATCGTCGGCGACGGCCCGCAACTGCGCGAGGATGGTTCCTTCGACTACGACAAGTCAAATACATACTGGAGGTTCTGGTATATGGTGGACAAGGTCCTGGGCACGGATATATGCGGACTGAACGAGGAGTCTTGAGCTGGATGCTGCGAGATGCCAATCGGCGTTCTTCCTATCAGAGGGAAAAAAATAACAAAAAGACATGTTTCGCTGTATTGCGATTCGCTTGTCACCCCGCCTGGCTGTCGGCGCCGTCGGATCCCTTCCAGATCGGCAGGCTGAGCAGTGCATGCTCGTGTCGAGGGCGCAGCCCGGCATACGAGAGTCGAATGGATACCAAGGATTATTAATGAGGCGTTTGGATTTGTCGCGTGTACGATATTCCCATATCCAATTGATGTAGACATCAAACTCATGACCCGATTGAAGTTATCCAGTACAGAGATCCCCAGACGCTGTTCATGGGAATAGTTCATCCCGAAAAACTTGATACTTGTCTTCCCAGGCCATCAAAGTCTATGGCATGGAGCTCGGAATTATAGAAAATGAATATAGGAATAGGAATAGGAATAGGAAGAGAGCCAGGACACGCAAATACAATTCATTTGATCATCGACCATAGTTTTGAAGTAGGATAAGTTCGGAAGTTCATGGGTCTGGGGTCTATTTATTCCTTGTTGTCGAAGTTCTCGCCCTCAACCAGATCGGGGATGTCGTCCTCGTCGTCGTCCTTCTTGTCGCCGCCCTGGGTCTTCTGCATGTTCTGGTAGCTCTCGGCGAGCTTGCGCAGCGAGGCCAGGCTGTCGGGGCCGAGCTGGTTCAGGATGTTGGGGACGAGCTCAGTGAGTTCCTTCTCCTCGCCGTTGCCGTAGAGGGCGAAGGTGTTGGAGGGGACAGAGGCGTGGACTGGAACAATCAAAAGCAATTGCGTTAGCAAGATTGGTTGTGCAAGGTGTCCAGGTTTTCTGGGAGGTGGTTGCTGAAATATTTGAAGGAGGGGACTGCTCACCCTTCGGGTTGGAGAAGTGGATGACGTTGCCGTCCTCCTTGAACATGTTGACCTCCTCAATGGCCTGGATGGGCTGCACGTTCATCTTCTTCAGGGTGGCCTGCAGCTTCTTGTCGTCGGCACCGGCGGTCTTGTGGACCTTCTTGACCTTGCGGCGGGGAGTGCCCTTGCCTCTGATGGGAGGAGAGAATATAATTAGTGACTGGATCGATGAAGTGCAGTATATCGAGATAAAATGCGCGGGATAATGGGTGAATGTGGGATTGTTGCTGTCCAAGTCCTTCCCCTCATCGTAGCAGCTCCAATTGCTTCATATGACCAGCCGTGCGTCGCAAATACACTCGCAAAGCACTGGCTTATAATATTCAAGCATGGACTCTGCATTCGGATCGACTCGACATAGAAAGAAAGAATTGTTGTATCGCCTTCCGCGGGGTAGAGTCGAGGGTAATTGGGGGCCAGCGAGTTCAAAACATGGACAGAAGATATACATACCCTGTCCAGACGAGTAAGTCAGCGATCAATCCAGCAATTCAACGCAATATCCCCTGAAATAATTCCAGCACGAGTAGAGCAGGCCGAACGACACTCAGTCTCGAATCGCACCCAGCTCCACTCCAGTATATGCCCTGCCATCTCAAGCTCTGCAAAAGAAACAACACGTACCAATCCGCACGCTCTGCTGCATGCGAGCCAGCTTTGCCTGATCCATGGTGTCGGGGAGGGGGGTTGTCGCCTATTCGGAAGATAGAGAGTTAGCCGAGTGGCTCTTGGTCGTGGGTGTTGACAAGAAGAAAGGCGATGATGCCGAAGTCCAAAGAAAAAAAAAAAAAAATCGGCGCAGGTTCAACTGTCGAGACTACATACCGCTTGACGGAGTGTTAAAAACGAGGTGGGTGAGAGAAGGTGGGTTGGAAGGGAAGAGTTCGAGACGAAGTTCAGGGAAGACGATGATGCGCCGAGAGTTTTGTGTGGGGAGTTACAAATGCGGATTTTCGCTAAAGCCGCCGCTGGACGACGCGGACGCTGGCTACGGTCTGCTTTTTATTCTTCGATGGAATCATCTACAACTGCACCTCTGGTATTTTGTGTGCCACTTTTTACTCTCACACGGAGTGGTGATATGCGCTGGTGGCCATTGTGGGCGTTGCTCGGCTAAACCCTAACGTTGTCTGGGGAGACCCAGTTCCGAGCGCCTGTCATGAAATGACTTGGGGCCTACATCGGTGGTTGGGAGAATACTTACAATGACCAGGAACTACGATGGTTTACTCTTCTCTCGGTCGGACAGCCCTACATTGCCGGAGATGTCCATCCTCGACTCGACACGCAGCGGGGCAGCTATCCAGCACAACTCAGCACCATATCGCAACAAAAAGAAAAGTCTATGATTGCACACCTGAAAAAAGAGTCTATCTTACCAAAAATCACTCCTCTACTCCATCGTTACCCACTTCTTATCCCACAGGGGTAAAATACTTGCGCCACGGATGTTTCTCCCGAAACCCAAGCAGCCGCTTGATCTTCGCATTAGACAAGGGCGCTTCGAACTGATCCATGGCGCGAGTAAACGGCGTGGTAGGGGACTGCTGGCGCAGAAACTGTTCCGTGGGCGAGAGATTGGTGATGGAGTCATTAGTCGCATTAAACATCTAGAACCCCAACCCGGATGTCCGCAGTCCAGCCTCGCACATGGCGCCGAGATCGCGGGCATCGGTATACGACCAGCCATGCGCCTTCCAGCGCACCGGCTCGTGCACATAGTTATAAAAGATCTCCTCGTTGTACTCGCCGGGCTCGATGACGCGCCCGGTGCGCAGGATATAGATGTCGGCGCCGAAGCGGGCGGCAAAGCCGCGCACCACGCGCTCGCCGCACAGCTTGACCAGTGCGTATGTGTCGGTGGGATTGATGACCAGGTCCTCGTCGATCGGGAACGCCGGGTACTCAACGTCGCCCTGTGCGAACGCGACCCCGTATACAGTCACGCTGCTGGCGATGAGGATCTTGCGGATGCCTAGCTTGCAGGCTGCCTCGATGATGTTGTAGGTTGATTGTGTGTTGACCCGGAAGGTCTCGTTGTCTGGCACCATGTTGCGCGCGTACCCGGCCAGGTGGATGACGGCGTCGGGTCGTGGTGGGAGACCCTCGGGGAAGGGGCTCGCGCAGTGTCCACTGGCTGGACAGGGCGTTGAATACTTGTCCGCTGTCGCTGAGGTCTGTCTTTAGCGTGTACACGGTCGGGTGTGCCAGTGGCACCAGGTCCAAGGTTGAGGATCGTGTGGCCGGCTTTGCCGGAGCCGCCTGTCACAACGATGAGGCCCATGCTGGAGGCTCGGGCGGTTCGGAGAAGATCTCTGCAAGGGCCCGAGACTTGTCTGGGGAAATCGAGATCGAGTCTAGAAAACATAGGAAACGCAGGAACTCCCGCAGGCAAGCATTGTGATGGAGATCGATATCATCATGATGCCATCCGCCCTGCAGTCCCCTGCACCAGAGCAAAATGCCCCTGGGCTGCATAGACAATTTCAATATGTAGCAGCTATCTCACAAGAATGATATCTGACTGTATATCAAATGGCTTATGTGCTCTTTTCAGCAACCTGGGCCTCGGTCCAATCCCAGAGTTGGCGAGCAACCTCTGAATCTTGCACGAGCGCAGTGCCGTCACTACGGTATCCAACAGGGGTATAGTAGGTGCCATTGACAATGCTGTCTCGTGCAATAGTGGCCGCCCAGAGGGAATTGAAAGCGCCGGTGGAAGTGCGGCGAAAGAACAAAGACGAGGCCGCCGTCATAGAGTATTTAGCCATCGGGCCCAGCGCCTTAGCATGCAAATAGAGGTCACTATCCACGGCACCGGGATGCACCGAGACAGACAGAATCTCGGGATGCCGACGGGCCAGCTCGGAAGCAAACAGGATGTTGGCGGCCTTGGAGGCGCCGTAGCGGGTCCAGGTGCTGGCCGCCAGCAGCGACGGCGTAGAAGTGAGCTCCTCGAACGAGGATGGGGCAATGGCGTGTCCTACTGAGGACACACTCACGACCCGGACATCGGGGTCCTCGCCGCGGGCACGGGCGCTGGTCACGGTACTTTGCAGGGTGGGCAGCAGGAGCTTGGTGAGCAGGAAATGGCCGACATGGTTAGTGCCGAGCTGCACCTCGAACCCGTCCTCGGTTTTGGTCGGCGGGTTACCCATTGTGCCCGCATTGAGGATGAGAATATCCAGCTGGTCGCTCTCCGACTGGAATTGAGCGGCAGCCGCGCGGATAGATCGGAAGGATGCCAGATCCAGCGGGATGTATGTAATTTCAACGGGAGTGGGCAGCGCCGCCTTAATTGACCTGATCGCTTCTAGAGCCTTGCTCTCAGTGCGCGCACCGAGGTAGATACGCGCTGGCCGGTGCTTGGCGAGTTGGAGGATGGTCTCCTTGCCGAGGCCGGCATTGCCTGCGGAGATGTGTGAACCATCAAAAACAAGGAAGGGAGGGAAGGATTATACATACCACCTGTAATAAAAACGACCTTCCCATTGAGATCGGCGATATCGCGATCCGGATGAAACGAGGAGCCCAGCAACCCAAAGGTGGCCTCGTTCAGGGACGGCCCAAAGCTCAACCATCCCTCCAGGGGATGGCGCAGGCTGTACGTGATGAATTTCCCGGTGGCAGCAAGGTCGCGAAACTCCATTATGCGAATGGGAGTAGATGGAGAACGATCATCCCCCTTGGTCGACGATCGGGCTTTTTATCTATGAGCACGGTGATCCTCTCGGGGCCCATCAGAGTTCCACTAGCGGCATCGCTTGGTTCTTTGTTCGCATCGTTAGTCTGGTACACAGAGACAACTTAGTCGAGCTCCAATAAAGATCCTGTAATTTTTTTGGCTATATGTGTCATGACGGCGGGCACAAGAGTCCACGAAGGATGTCGCATGAAGATAATCGCATAACATTCGGAGCCACAAAGGATGCCGACACCCCGAAGGCAGTAAATAGCGGCACTCACGAAAAAAACGATATACGCCATTTTTTATCTGGCAGAAAATCTCCTTATTAGTATTGATGTAGATATCAACTCTGCGGGTTTATTAATTTTACAAATTAATCAATCAAAAAAAAAGAGTGGCTACTATATGTATATTGATCTTTGTATTAGTATTATAACACGTACAAGAGGCTCCATTATCCCAGACCTGATTTATACCATTTAGTCTAGAGGCAGCATAAATAGAGAGCTGGGGTCACCGGGGCTTCTTCTCCTGGCCTGACCATCTGTCGCTGGAATATATATTGCCGAGGGCGTGTGATCGATACCTGCCTAAGGAGATTTGCGCTTGGGTTGAACCGGCATAAAGTGCATTCCTCTGGATTACCCTGGATTGGAGAAAACATGCTCGCATAGAGAGTCACCGCGATAAACAATATATTCAAATTCAAATAGACGACCTCGAATCCAAAATATCATTTACGACGCTGGCAAATGGAGCGCCGGTTACCAAGGGACTGTTTCACTGCAACAAGAACCCAAACAATGAACTTCATTTCCGGATGACTTTCGCAGCAGCACTCAAGGAAGACTTGGGAGAGGGTGTGAGGATCTTTGCGCATGTCATTCAATATGGGTTTGCATGAGATGACTATCATGTCTAGAGTTTTGCCTGGAGATCTGATAATGCAGATTCAGTTGTGGTTACAGGCCTTCGCCTTCTGCATGCCTCACATGTTGTGAATTGCGATGGCATATTTGCAATGGAGTCGTGTCATTTTATAAGAAAGAACAGATATGCTGTAGATCGAGGTGGAGTTGGATCGGATCGGAGAGTTCAGCGAGTTCGGGGTATCCATATAACAGAGGCATCAGCACTTAATGAGGATCATTCTTTACTTGACCAGCCTCATCATAATCACTGAATTTGAGTCTGCTGGCATTTAATCAGATAAGGTACAATAAGTGCACATGTCCTGCGATGTCGAGGCGAAAATGCTGCGTTGTTCAGCCCCGCGCCCCCCTGCATGCATCGGGTCTATTGTCTGCATGCTCTGCCGTCGCCTCGGCCATTATTGACTGCTGTGGCCGTCAGTAAGGATCAACGCACTAAAGGCATTAGGTGATTTCGAGGCGACGGAAAAACAAGTTGATCGCCCGGGAAACACCGTCCCTTCCCCTCGAGTGATACGCTTGAAGTCGGACTACTTTCCACGGCGTCTCCCTCGTCCCACTCAGCTTGAATTGATCTCCTCTTCCACTTGAACTGCGGATAACAAAAAGAAAAGAACCATAAAATCATCATAATGCGGTTCCTCTGTCTGCATGGCGCCAGCACAAACAGCGAAGTAAGTCGCAGTCGCCCATGTTTGGAACACTCCCGACTGATCACGTCGACCCCGCCAGATCTTCGAGATCCAAACAGGCGGGCTGAGAGCGGAGCTCGAGAAGAAGGGCCATCGCTTCAAGTTTGTGAACGGGAAGATGGATGCCAAGGTTGAAGAGGGTATGTCGAGCGGAGCATGTCCCTTATTCGAAAGAGAGGGAGGTAGAAGACACAAAGAAACAAACAGATTCTAACAACCCACAGAGCTCGAGGGCATTGTCGACGGCCCATTTCACAACCACTACCCACGCTCTCCCGACCTCCCCAGATCCCACCTGGCCGAGGCCTTCGAGCACATCTACCGCATCCTCGCCGAGGAAGGTCCCTTCGACGCCGTGATGGGCTTCTCGCAAGGCGCAGCCTTGGCCGCCGCGATGCTGGTGCACCACGACAAAACCAACCCGGCGACGGCGCCGCTATTCCGAGCCGCCGTGTTAATCTGCGGCGGCGCACCGTACGAGAGTTCCGGGATCGAGCAGCTGGCGCCGCAGCCGGACACGTATGCCATCACGATCCCGACGGCGCACATCGTAGGAAAGAAAGATCCGCTGTACCCCGAGAGTATGAAGCTCTATACGCTGTGCGAGCCGTCGAAGGCGGCGCTCTATGACCACGGCTCGAAGCATATGGTGCCGTTTGATATGAAGAGCAACGAGGAGATGGTTCGCGTTATTGAGGATACGGTGGCGCGAGCAATGAGGACCCCGCGAGCAGTGATGAGTTAGAGGGGATACCAAAAGGAGAGCGAGTGCTTATAAGGAGACTATTCAGAGACTATTCAGAGACTTCTCATAGGCCGGTCCTAATTGACTGTCGGTATACTAGAGGGTTACCAGAATCCTCTAGCCTTACATCAAAAAATGCATTGATATAATGTGAAAGGCAGTAAACACAAACCTACTGTTGCGTCTACTGTTGCTTCCGCGCAGACTCCGACCGAGACTGATATCTAGACCATGCAATCGCCAAAAGCAGCACCAAGACCCCGAGCACCACGATCAGTCCCCATGATGCATTCGCGGCATTTTTATCGTCAAGTCATAACCCAGCAGAGGCTTGGCCGTCGCCCTCGGGCGGGACAGTCTTCTCAAGGAACTTTTCCAAGTCATCAATCTCCGCGGGGTCAGCCGAGTGACCGAGATCACTAGCAGTCGAGTCAGTAAAACCAAATGAAGAAACCAAACAGGAGAATCAAGGACACAACGTACGGGTACCTGTTGAACGAGACATCCTCCAAGCCCAGATCCTTCAGCATCTTCGCCGACCGCTCGCCGTAGTCAAACTGCACGACCTCGTCATCATATCCATGCGCCAGGAAGAACGGCGTGTTCTTGTTGGGCCAGTCCTCGGCAATGTAGTTCTTGATGCGGTCGCTGAGAAGCAAGTAGCATGACAGCCCAAACACTCCGCCCAGCTTCTCCTTGTTCGTGAGACCGGAGAACACGGACATGGCGCCACCTTGCGAGAACCCGCCCAGCACGATGCGCGAGGGCTTGATGCCCTTGTCGGTCTGCTCCTTGATGAGTGTGTTGAAGTATTCACGCGAGCGCAGGATGCCGGCCTCGTCTTGGGTGCGGAGGGACTCTTCGAAGTCGAGCTATTGAAAACAAAGAGAAAAGAATGAGCGCTTACAAACTTCTAATGGATACAATGAGAGAAATTAAAGAAGAGGGGATTGTACTTACATCGCGGCCCAGCTTAGCAATGTCGTACCACCCAGGCATACTCATACCAAAGTTCTATCCTCGGCGATTGTCTTTAGCTAATGCATCGTGTAGAATTGTCCAGGCCATACAACATACCACTGTGATCGGGATCATGGGAGCATTGGGGAAGATAAAGGCAACCTCGTCGAACTTGCCGCGGCGGCGCCAGTTCTGGGCAAGCGCCATCCAGCCGGCGCCACTGTCACCCAGCCCGTGGGCCATGATCACGGTGGCGGTGTGCTTCTTGAGCGCCGGGACGACGAACGGAGCGCGGTGAGACATGGTAGGATGATTCAACAATGAGCTCAAGGAGAATGAAGAATAATGGTGGATAAGCTGTCTCCCCTCCCCCACAATTCTGCCGCTGAGGCTATCGATGACCTCACCGCCTATTGATCTATGCACACTGGTGAAGCTATTGCCAAGGTCAATTTTCAGCGGAAAATACCTACTGCTAATTCTTTCTTTGAGGGGATGAGACCCACCTTATTTCGTTGACAATTTCAAAGGTTCTGACAGACATCTGCAATCAGAATCCAAATAAAAAAATAGTGGAACAATGTCAATCACGTGATATATATATATATATAGTGGTTGTTGGAAAAGGTCATTTTTCAATCGACATCTGCCACGCGCCCATCAGACCAGGACCTCGGTGTATACCATAATTCATCCCATCAATCCCGATGAGTGCTGGGCAAAACGCCGCTATTCAGTCCCTAATCGAGGACATTGCAAGGAGCGTGCATAATGCCCCGCCCGATGCTGATCGGTTGGAGAAACCAGCCAGCAACCTGGCGCCTTCCCTAAACATCGGCAGCGCAGTACAAGCGCAGACGATCATGTTCCAAGGTCAAGTATTTGATGCCACCAGATCCCGTGAAAAGGCCTTGCCAGCCCGCTTCTGAAACCGCATCTTCTGTTTCCGCCCGCCTACCCGACGACCTTGCATCATCCGCGCCCTCAAGTTCTGCCATAAGCAGACACAGTGGAAGATCACGCTCATCCAGCCCAACTCGCGTGAAAGCTGAATTCGCCGCTGCCACGCCCCGAATTGTTTATGTGCATGAATCGGCCGACCCTGGGAGTCTTGTTGCGAGAGAGCTACTTGCTAATCTATCACACGATTCCGAATGCGATCAAGATGAAGATCAAGGGGTGGCTCGGAAGATTTCCAGCTCATCATGCCAATGCGCCACTGAACTGCGCAGCGAAGGTTCTTGGTTAATAAAGGTGGCAGGGCCGCTATTGGAGGGAGCCATCGCTGAACTGCCGTTGGAATGTTGGAACATGTAAGTGCGGGGATGCTTTGAACACATCGTGTTGCCTATCTGTTGCTCACAGAAACTCATATTCTATAGTCAGACAGAGTCTGGTGATCCTCAGTATCAGCCTCGCTACACGGCCCGTGATACATACAATCGCAAGATCGATTTAGTGGTTGGTTTACCCGTGGATCCCTGGAAAGCCGACTATGAACAAGCGGGGCCTGCTGCTCCAGGAAAATACTTCAGCCATATCTCGCATCCACACTCCGGGAAACGTATTTTGGCCCTGGTATCGAGATCAAAGCGGCGGATGGGAATTTGGTCAAAGCACAATTTCAACTCGAGGTATGGATGACGGGATTACCAATGTGGACATATGCACAACGTACGCGTGTTGTTGACCTGCCTCTACTGGTTGGTTGCACTACCGTTGGCGAAGACTGGAAGTTCTATATTGCCAGTGGAGTGGAGGGGCCGGCTGGTATCTTGGAAGAAGTAGTATGACCTTTTCGATGGCTAATTATGTATTTCGCTGAACCATATCTCCTTAGCGCATCTGGGGCCCCCTATCTGATCTGGCTGGCCGCACTACGAGCCCCAAGCATACTACATCGCTTTTGAGAATTCTCCGTCGAGTCATGCTGTACACTGTGGGTCATCACAAGCAAAGAATATTTATTTCAGAGGCTTGGATTGCCTATTTTGGCAAATTGGCAAGAGATTGTCGACCCCCGGGGCTTCGGGGCGTGTATCACAAGAAGTGGAGACCTGGGCAAAGTCGGGGCCAAGGTGTGGGGATGCAGTTGCTGCCCCGATCATCCAGCAGATGATCGCCAGAGCGTAAAATCTTCGCACGAGTTACTTTGGATGTTGCACATGCTGATCCGAAGCCCACGCACTGGGGCGAGAACTAATTCCATGCAACGTCCACAACCGGTAAAGCTGCTTTCACGGATTATGCACCACCCCCTTCTAGTGCGGTTCAGCTTTATCATTTTATGGTTCTATGATTCTCTGAAGAGACTATGAGGCTGCCAAGGGCAAGGTATAGCTTGGTAAAAGTCAGATTTGATGAACCTTACAATAAAGTGTTGTAATGCTGGCAGTACATCGTAAGAAAGGTCCAATTACAGTAGACTTGGCAGTACTCTTCAGCTTGTTAGTACTATTTCAGCCCCACAGATTCGGTCCACTTTGATCAAGGTAGGTTCTCGAGAGCAAATGCGAGGCTGTGTAGTGTAAGGCTGCACGTTGGGGCCGATCTTGGGGTCGATTCACAGACCGACTTAACCTTGGAAGGATGTCGGGTCAGCGTAAAAGCACCAGTGAGAGCATATTAGCAGTCTGTTTGAAGATTATTGAAGTAAGCTATATTATCTCTGAGCTATAATTTTACTAAGCTGTGATGGTTATGGGTTTAGTTCGGTTGAAGTATGAGAGATCTTTTTATAGTAATGCCAGAGCGATGACGTGGAGCTTGATAGTATCTATCTGCCTAGAGATCAAAACCTTACAGTAGAATTCCAAAAGATAGGATCTTCTCTGGCCCAGATATGACGTAGAAATCCTTCATCAGTATCGGGCCCTCGCCCCCTCGCCCGTGTGGAACTACTGGCCGTACATCTATTGGAGGCTCGGCACCCCACGAGACTATCTCCGAAGCTTGCCTGTTGCCAAATAAAAGGGATTCACTAGAGTTACCCCAAATTGACAAAAATGCCTCACGAGAGTTGCTCATTATTAGGGCAGATGATGCCCTTGTGCGTACATATCTTGTAAATATAAGTATTAGGTTATTTCCTAGGATAATTCATCTATATCCCGAGAATCTCCATTACCATCTACTTTACTACCAAGAACAATCTATTAAAAACAAAAGTACAATATGAGGTTTCTCACCTTCATCGCCTTCGGCGTCTTCGCCGCCCTTACCAATGCCGCTGCCATTGACACGCCTCTTCAAGAGCGTAGCTGTTCACAGAGTAAGTCTCAGCCTTTTTAAAACACTGAACCCCAGTGGGAAACACTTCAAAGATATACTACTAACTCATTCTGAAAACAGAGGGCGAAGAGTGCAACACCTTCCTGAAATCTGGTCCCAAGTGCTGTGATGGTCTGAAGTGCAGCACCTTCACCACATCACAGAAGTGCGAATAAGTCTAAGACGTCTTTAAAAGAATATGGTAGCGAAGTGTGATATGTTATTGAATTGACTAGAATTGTTCTCGTTGGAAAATTGAAGCCGCTCTGGTTTTCTGTTAAATACTTGCCACTCTATCTGATCTGGGAGTCCCTTTATTTGACTTGTAAGGTATCACATTACTGAACTTATATCTGATATCTTTCCACGTTTATGCCCTGGTGGCTGACTGTACATTTCTGATATTTTACGCGGATCAATTGATATGCTTTCTTTCCATTCTCGACACTATATATTCTAAGCACACTACACATTGTTAAACATTACAATATCAAAAGGAAAACCATACAACCACATTACTCATAACCAGCCACCAGACAAAGATCATCCTTAACCGACCCAATAACCGCATCCACCAGCTCATCCTCAACCACAACATCCTGCCACGAAAAGGCCAGCACCAAACACCCATCACCACCCGTAGCAACCGACACCTGAACAGCATTACCAATGACACCAGCACACTGAGAGAAAACCATCCCCCGAATTTCTGGGCGCGACGGATCCGACTCGGAGCGCACAACACCGATATTAGAGACCTCGAAGCTTTGGTCGCGATCTACACCAAGCTTCGACAGACACAGTTCTTGCTGGAAGTCGTTGACGAACTTCAAGAGATTCACG
Source organism: Penicillium alfredii (assembly GCF_028826965.1). Lineage (NCBI taxonomy): Eukaryota > Fungi > Ascomycota > Eurotiomycetes > Eurotiales > Aspergillaceae > Penicillium > Penicillium alfredii. Next base: position 3,848,203 of record NW_026622706.1, on the reverse strand, counting down.
CCACAATCTCTACCCTGCTGAGCCAGCGCAGCCTCGATCGTCTGGCGAGACCGCTGCGCTTCTGTCCACGGGAAGGATGTGTTGGAGGGAAGAGCGAGGTTGTCGCGGGAATAGGTCTCGCTGTAGTCCTGGACCCAGACGCCCATTGAGTCATCGGTGATGATGTCTGGGAGCCAGCGCCGACACGAGAGGGCGCCGGAGCAGTTGAGTCGTGAGAACTCGGCGGGGAGATTCGCGAAGAGTGATCGGGCTACTACTGTTTGCAGGACTGCAGTGATAGTCGTGCGCTCTTGGCGGCAGCGATTGATTAATGATTCAACCAGTTGCTTGGGGAATGGAACGAGGCGTAGGTGCGTTGGCGAGGGCGGCTGGATCTTGGATCCGGTCCAGAGACCGGGTTCCCTGCCCCCAGACCAAATCTTCGCCTGGAAGACCTTTTTGGCCAGGTAGAAGAAAGACAGCGGAAGTGGGTGAACAGCCTCAATATTGGGGAGGAGAGGTGTTTGGGGCGACTTGATCAGGGACTTGGTCTCAGTGGACATCACTGCGTGCAGTGCCCGCACGAAGGTTGTGTGGAAGGCTTTTCCCGAGTTGCCGTCGCCAATGGCATGATGGAATACAAAGGCTGCAGTGAAGCGGTGACTGGCCCCGGGGCTGAGAAGAATGCAAAGCCTCCAGAAGGCATTGGAGGCAGAAAATGGTATATTGTGCTGAGTTTCAAGCAGAGCCTGTAGGTCGAGGTCCGGCGCTGGATCACTGTTTCCGGGATGAACGCCTGGGAAGTCTGCTTGGCGCTGTGTAAAGGACACAACATGGTCCAGATTGACCTCGGGCAGCCGTGCAAAATAAGGCTGCTGCGTATCGTCGTCTACCGGGATGGCAGACAGCGATGGATGCTCTGCAATGAGCGCCTCGCATGCTCGGTAGACATAGTCTTTAACCGGTAGAGTGAAAGTGTGTGGTAGAACATATGTTGCGGACACCGCAACATTCAGATAAAACCCGACTTGGTGACGCGAGGTCGAGTATTTTTCCAAGTGGCCAGGTGGAAGTCAATGACTGCTGCGGGGCGTGCCGAGTCTCTGATGGAAAACTCACCAACTGGCCGCAGCCTCTCGAATTGATCCATACCGCCACAAAGTTGCGCAATATTATGTTATTGTTTTCTCTCAAGTTTGTTGATGCAAAAGGGACTTCCCCTGATTTATCGGAATCACTCTGAGTCAGGTGGATTGTTGCCTAATACTTTGCCAACACGTGATTCTGCGTAGACAAAATAAGATGTTGGTTGAAGTAGGGTATTTTTATATTTTATATCACGAAGCGTGGAAAGCTTGTAGAAGGCTAGCTAGAAAAGTACAGAGATACCAGATCCAGTCTCGATTCAATCCAATGGTGTGTCCACGCATTGTATCAATTAGAAATCGTCAATCATGAACCATACCATCTTTTTTTTTTTTTTCATCCTTTAGCTCCATCAGCTATATGACCAAGAATTGTCTATAGCACAACAATGCTACCAGCGATGGCAGCACCCAAAACACCCCAGGCCGCCGTTTGCAAAGGCGCGGCACCACCCATGGAGGTAGTCGAGCCGCCCTTCGAGCCGCCCTGCGGCTGGCCCTCGGAAGTAGACTCATTAGCATTGCGTTGGGCCGCCGCTCCAGAGAAAGATGTCGCCGCGATATTGGTGTTGTTCTTGCATGAAGAGGGCTCGTGGTAGGTGGCATTTGAAAAGAATTGAACGTCGGCGCACTGAAGATGGTAAGTATCTGCATATAAAAAAGCCCCCTAACAAAACCTAAGGGCTACAAATAGAAAAAAAAAAGAAAAAAAGAAAAACATACAGAATATAGACCACCGGTCGGGTCACCGCTCGTCTGCACCTGGATAGTTCCATTCATTCCATCGGTCAGGCTGGTGCCCAGCCGACTCTTGTCCAGGGCGACATGCGGCAGGCAAAACGATCCCAGCCCGCTCACACGGAAGGTCGGCACTAGGGTGATGTTGAAATTATCCCCCGGGTCATTACCCAGGGCTAGCAGGACCTGCGTGGCGGTCTGGATGTGGTTCATTGTCAGCGCGACGGGGATCGAGCCCGAGAGCGGGAGCTGGGTGCGCTTCGAGGATTGCGAGAACCCGCCACAGGGGAAATTGGGCATTTGGTCTTCATTCTCGCCGCGTGCTTCTGGGTAGTCGAGGCGGAAGTGAGCGGCGGCCAAGGGCACGAGAAATGCCAGGGAAAGGAGGGAGAACTTCATAGTAAATAAGGTATTTTTCAAGATTGTATAGAATTGGAAGTTGTGTGTAGCTTACTACGAAGGGGGAAATCGAACAATAAGAGGTTTATAGAGTGTGTATACCGGCGGGTTTCGGAGGGTTTAGCTTTTCACTAGCTCCAATAGGCTAACAAAAACACTCTTTTGATTCAATTACCTCATTAGGCCCCGTCAGGGTCTGTTTCTAGTTTAGCGTGGACCCTTATACAAGATACCCGAGACGCTAGTCCCAAGATAGTTGGATAATATGCTCATTTCTGCTCGCTGTCCTAATGCGGATTGAAGAATGCAGGGATATGCCCGTCAATGGCCATGCTCATTCCAGATGTACCGGCCCACGCCCAATTCCCCAAGAAACGCGCCCGCCAGCACCGAGCAGAAATAGCCGACGTTCATCGTCATGACCGCCAACATCCTGATAGCATCAGCATAATATTAGCACGCCATCAGCATGGTTTAATAGCCAATGGAGGGTAAGAGGAAATCATACAGTAAATAAGACACCCCTGCAATGCACAGAAAAAGAAAGGCTCGTGGCAGATCCACGCTGAACCGCCAAGGAATCGGTCCATGGGAAAGACTGCGCACCACCTTGACCGACTCCTCGACACCCTGCGCCGTGACCAGCGAGGCGATCTTTGCATCCGGGTCTGTGTCAATGCGCCCGGCCTCGCTGGTTTTGCCGGTTATCGCGACGTAGCGACGATTGAGGTGAGCGGCCAGCCAGTGGCGCTCCAGGACGGCCTTGAGGGCGATGAGGCCGCGGTCCACCATAGCCAGGACAATGAGAAAGATACAAGTGCCGGCGTAGCTCCCTGATGATGATGGAGTCCAGGCTGAAGAGAACAGCGGCGTGTCGTGGGCGTTGGTGAAGACCATCATGGAGCCGGCGCTCGTTGAGTTCATGTTGCCCGTTGAGCCTGGGCTCATGGAATGGTCCATGCTGTTCATCTTCCGAGAGAAACCCTGTTGAATTGTTGAAATGCGTAGAAAGGAAGATAAAAGAGAGTATTTGAAGAAGTCAATCAAACATGTCATTCTGCAACTTGCCCTACCGGATGCGGGCCACATGGCCGGCTCCACCGCGGCATTTGAGTAGATTTTCGTTGGCCCGTTGAATGAGCAGGTTATTGATAAGCAATGTCATGACTTTTGTGAGACTTGTCGAACTGTTGGACTTCTAGATATTGTGAACAATTCAGAAACACCATGTCCATGTCAATGGGCATGCCGATGGGCGCAATGTCCATGGGCGCTGGTGTCCCCAGCCTTTTTTACCTGCAGAAGATGTACTGGGCCGTCGTGGGGAGCGCTATCGGGGCTGCAACCCTGGCGAATGTGTTGAATCATGCCGTTGCTCAACATCGGTATGTCTTTATCTTGTCACTACGAACCAGATGCTAATATCGACAGACTGCACGATTCTTCCCTCACTCCCGCCAAGCCGAAATCACTCTTCTTCAGCACCTATGCCACCGTCACAGCAACGACGCGAGAAGTGAGCTACGCCACACTTCACCCTCTCACCATCAGGCGTCATACCATCCACTTCCCACCACTAGGCCCCGTGCTCATCATCCTAGCCAACCTGATCGTGGTACTAGTCCTCTGCTTCTACAAGCTCGAGACCACAGACCCCTGGAAATGGGAAGACGTCGGCTACCGCACAGGTTTCATAGCAATCAGCCAGCTCCCACTAATTTTCCTGCTGGCAGGACGACAGAACATCATCGGGTTCTTGGCCGGGACGAGCTACGCGCGACTCAATTGGTTCCATCGCTGGATCGCGCGCACTCTGTGGCTGACCGCAACCATCCACATGGGGTTCTGGTTCCGCAACTGGGGCCGCTATGACTACATCACGTACCAGCTGCGCAACGATGCGCTGACCCAGCGCGGCTTTGCGGCCTGGTGTATTCTGACGTTTATCGTGCTCGCGTCGCTGGCGCCGATCCGTCGGCTGAGCTATGAGGTGTTCGTGCTGCAGCATCTGGTCACATTTGTTGGCTTTATTGTTGCTGTCTGGCTTCATGTGCCGAGCGAGGTTAAGGTCTGGGTGTGGATTCCTATTGGGTTGTTGGTTTTTGACCGTGCTGCACGATATGCTTGGGGTGCATATGCCAATCTGTCAATTTTCCATTCAACTAGCACTCCCAGGCATTCGCTGTGGACACACTCGGCGTCGTTTACTCCCTTGCCTGGGAATGTGACGCGGGTGACTATCGACAAACCTGGTGTCAGTTGGCAGCCGGGCCAGCATGTATTCCTCACCTGCCATTCCATTGTGCCGTTGCAAAGCCACCCCTTTACCATTGCATCTCTCCCCGAAGACAACAAGATCGAGTTCTTCGTCCGGGCTGAAAATGGCGGGACGAGACGGTTCTTCCGCTACGCGTCGAAGAATGACCGCGTGCTCGGGGCTGGGGAGACAACACCCACTGCTTGCAATCAAATAGTGTTCATCGAAGGTCCCTATGGGACGATGCGGCCCTTGCGCCAGTTCGACAGTGTCGTTCTGCTAGCAGGCGGAATGGGTGCGACTTTCTCAATACCGTTGCTGCGAGATATCGTCTCCGCATGGAAGATGGACAGCACAGACAATATACAGCAGAGATCCAGACGCACCGGACGATTAGCAGCGACGAAGCGACTGCGCTTTGTATGGGTGATTAAGTCGCGCTCCCAGCTAAGCTTGTTCGAGACCCAGCTGCAGTCAGCGCTGGCAGACGTGGATGAGTGTCGTCGCACACGACCAGATTTCGACAAGGAAATCGACGTGAGCATCTATATCACATGCGACGAGAAATTGGACCCAGATACTACAGTTTCACCGGCTCAACAACCGCTCTCAGAGGGTCTTACTGCACCCGAGCCATCATATTCTGATAAGAAGATGGTTACTGAGAAAGAAAAAGTCTCGATCCGGTCCGTCTCTACAGAATCAGGATCAGCTTCCAGTACTCCTGCAGCAACAGGAAAATGCAGCGTCCCCGGCGGTGGGTGCTGCTGTACGACGCAAATCGAGGACGAGGACGAGGTCACCACATGCGCATGTACGTGCGCAGGCGCAGCACCGATCCAGCAGAGAAATGTTGCCCCAGCCACACGGGAAGAGGAATCAAAGGAAATAACCTCAAACCCTGCTGTCATACATCTGACAGCGATATCACGCCGTCCTCATCCACGTACAATCATCCGCAATGTCCTGGAGAAGGCCGAGGGCGAGAGTGCAGTGGTTGTCTGTGGGCCTCGCGGGCTAGCAGACGATGTGCGGCGGAGTGTGGTGTCTCTCAGTGACGAGCGGGCAGTGCATAAGGGGACTGGGGCACAGGGAATATATTTGCATGTTGAGAATTTCGGGTGGTAGATAGTTTGTGGCTGGTTGAGATACCTCGGCGTTCTGTTGGTGCATGTAGTGTGTTTTAGGGGTATGATCGAGTCATCGAGCATAGTCTCGAAGCAAAGCTTGGCCACTTTTTAATCAAAATTGTGTAGAAACTATACAATGTTTATAGAAATACCAAGGGTAGGGTCAATGCTGTAAATACATGTCCATTGCAAGGTTCGGAAGAATATCAGTAACAGGGAATTATATCTTAATGTCTAGTTTCTTCGCAGAGATATCACTCCTTGCCCAGTTGCAGTTGCCCATAGGCTATATAGCCCTGGAGAGCCCAGTCGAGGTCGGAGTCATACACGGACGGGTGGACAGGTGATCCCGAGCAACCGGATGACATCATCCCCTTAGCCTTGGAAAGCTGCAGCGAGCGGACTGTCAACTTCTGCCTCCTACAACTCCCCCATTCCACCAACACCACCACAATGTTCCGCTTCGTACGTGATTCCAAGTTTGTCGTTTCAAATTACACACTATCAACAACACTCAATCCTTTCCACCGTTTCCAATGGCTTAAAAACCAATTACCCAATGACCATGACCCAATGACCCAACCCAATCAACCCAATCAACCCACCTTAGCAAGACAACACAAAACAGAAGACAAAAACTAACCAAAAATAGAGCAAAACCCTCGACCCAATCACCCTCTTCCACTCCCCCACCCTAGCCTCCTCAACTCGCACCCTCAACATCCTCAAACAAGCCTCGGCAACGGCCGCCGAAACCGCAACAGAGGACCAGGCCAGCGACTACTCGACGCAGGCCAGGCAGCAGCGCGGCGAGTTCGAGCTGGAGGTGACGACGGATGTGCCGACGCTGGACCAGCTGCGCAGCATCCTCGACTACATCTCGCCGGTCAGCGGGGTCGGCGGGCAGGGCGAGAAAACGACGTATGCGGTGTCGGAGCTTGTGAAAGAGGCGCGCGATGCGGAGGATGCGTTGAAGAAGTTTAAGGAGGATCAGGGGCGGTTTGTGAGACCTGTTGTATGTACTCTCCCTTTTCCTTTCTTTCCTTTCTTTCTACCCTTTCTATCTCTTATGTTCAATGCTTTATTGTATACCGATGCTAATTTATAGACTGTCGACTGGGTCAACGGCCGCGCTGTTATCGGCGATGGCGAGTCCGAGATCCTGCGTATGGTGCGCCAGCTGCCGCAGAACTAAGTGCAGTCATATCCAGACTCCACTCTAGCTACAATCCCCTTCGTTGATCAATCATACAATCCATTCATGCCGGCAGCGCCCGGTCTATGTATGTATCATACAAGCATCGAATTGAAAACTCCCATCAACGCACAAAACACAAGACCACAAACAGAAAGCGCCATTAAACTCATACTCGAACAACTAGACCCATGACACCAAGATCCAGCTCGGGCGTCAACCGGGGCTCCAGCGTAACATCAGAAGAGAAGAAACTCAATAGATCCCCCCAGCGGGCTAAAACATCGTCCCGAAGCTGCCATCAGTAGCAATCGGTTTGCGCGGCGAGGTGCGACCCGAACTGTCCACGGCGGGTTTGCGATGGCTAGACTCAGAATTAGTTAGAGCACTTCTCAGACAAAAAAAAGAAAAGAAAAAAAAAAACATACCGGAATGTAAACCCGACGAACAACCCCTTGCCCATCTTGTCATCGCGCTCGGCCATCTCCTCCAATGCACGCTGCTTGTCATGCACTTCCTTGTACTTGGCCATATCAGCCTCGCTGCTGAAGTCATCAAAGTACCCGGCATCGGTCTCGGAATCGAGCTCGGGCACGAACGGCGCACGCTGTTCACGCAGCCGCTCAAAGTCCACCTCGCTGAAGTAGTCATGGGCGTGGATCTCTTGGATGTTCTTGAAGCGCTGTTCCTTGGCGGCAACCAGCTTGGTGATCAAATCCCACGTCCGACGCGACAAAAAGTAGTTGGGATCCTCGTACACGGGCTTCCGCAACACCTTCTGCCACCGCTTGAGGTTCTGCCACGTCTCGTCCACGGTCGCGCCTGCAAATGGTGGGTAGCCGGCCAGTGCCTCGAATAGCATGCAACCCAAACTCCAGTAGTCCACCGTGAAATCATACTCCTCACCCTTGAGCACCTCAGGCGCCATGTAATCGGGTGATCCAACAATAGACTTGGCGTAGTTGACTTCACGCTCGCGCAGCGTGCGGTAGCCCTGCCGTCGCTCGGCCATGCTACGCTGCTCCATCGGTCGTCCGAAGGGCACTGACGTGTTTCCCACTTCCTCAAGTTTGACGCGCATCGATTCGATCTTGCCCGGGCTCAGCATGCCAGCAGCCAGACCGAAATCCGTCAGTTTGACGTGTCCCGTCGAGTCAATCAAGAAGTTTTCCGGCTTCAAGTCACGATGGATATACCCGAGAGCATGGAGGGCATCGAGGCAGCTGAACATCTCTGCCACGTAAAATCGCGCGTGTCGGTTGTGGAGAACACCGGTGTTGTTCAAGAGCGTACGGAAGTCACCTCCTGGCACGTATTCCATGGCCAGATAGATTTGGTCCTGGTCCTGGAACGCGTACAGGAGCTTGACCAGCCATTCACTCTTGGCCGCGGTCAGGATGTCGCGCTCCGTCAGGATGTGGCGGATCTCGTCCAGCTTGAACAGCAGTTTCTTGCTCATCACCTTGAGCGCGCACACCTCCCGCGTGTCCTTCTTTTGTGCCAAGTATACCTGCCCGTAGCCACCCTGGCCGACCTGGGTCAAGATCTGGAAGTCATGCTGGCGCAAACGGGTACGGCGCTTGCGCAGATGTGCTCGTTCGCGACCGAGGTATTTCAGGAGGGCCGGTTCATGTTCTTCGGCAGGGGTGGCAGGAGGATCTGGGTAGGCGGCTTTGAATTGAGAGTGACGCGTCTGGCGGTTGTGGACGTAGCTCAGTAGATCAAAGTAGTGGTCGAGGAAGTCTGCCGTCGGGCATTAGTACACGCAATCCACACCCCGAATCGAAGTTTCACACGTACAAAGTTGTGTCACATTGACCAGACGCTTCACACGGGGCTGTTGCAGCTTCTCCATCTCCTCGGGACTCAGCCCACGCAGCTGAACCTGACGCTTGGTCGTGTCAGCATCGCGGGGCTGGTATGGCTCCTGACGAGAGAGCGCCGCCGGAGTCGGGTTGGTTCCCAGGTCCTTGGCCAAGCGAGTCGAGTTGGGAGGCGTGTTTTCCTTATTGGCGCGGCGCGTCGGGCTGGTCGGGCGCTGATGAATGACGCTCTCGTTCAAGTCCTCCGAGTTATTCTTGTTGGTGAACATAGGATGGTTGAAGTGGTTATGAGTCGTCTGAGACGGCGATGTGGGAGTCAGCTTCATAGCCTTGTCAAACACGTTGGGCAGATCGAGCGCGCCGGGTGGCAATCGAGTCTTGCTGGGACTGCCCTGGGGCGTCTGCGGGGGACTGGTGAAGCCATTCTCGGCGGGCGTGGTGGGACGATCAAAGGTTTCATTGCCCGAACGTGTATGCAACAGTGGAGGAGGGTTTGGCAGTCGTAGACCGCGGTCTGACTCAGAGATGCCGACAGTCATGGTTGGATGAGGCGTGGATGGAGAAAGCGGTGCGATAGAGGGGTGAGTTGTTGATGCCCCCTTGATAAGCGATTTAGCGCCTGTCGCCCAAAAGTCTTAAACCGCCACGTCGGGTTGCAGAAAAAGCGCGGGAAAAAAAAGAGGCTTTGTCTCTTCGTATCTGGGCTTCATAGCATGTTTATTATTTCTAGGTTTCACACCCGATGGACTCCACCGAGATCGAATTCGATCTTGATTCCCTTCTCCCCTCGATCCCCCTTCTTCGCCTGCTGTTGCCGTAGCAACTTACCCCCCCCCACGTCATACACACTCAGGCTGTGCACGCCTAGCGCCGAAATAGTGGCCTTTGTTTGGCTACGAAGGTGACGAGAGCGGGATGAGTTTATCGACACCAGCTGAACCTACTCCACCAGGATCGAGTTTGTGGCTCTGCAGGTTCCCCTGGGCAGGATCGGCTCTTCACAAGTCCCGGACAATGGGGTTGGACGTTTTAAGTGTCTTACAGCTTCTGTGTTGTAAGGCAGGGCACAGGAATATTTTTCCATTTTCCAGACAGGAACAGCCAGATCTCTCAAATCATACCAGCATGGGCTTGAATCTTCTACACACACACGGGTAAGCAAACTACCGCATCGGGAATGATCCAAACACGGCCCCAGGCACAACCATGGATTTGTTCGGCGTGTCCGAAGTGAAAAGAACCATTTCAATATTTTCCAATTAATGGGTGAAAATTCCAATAATTCACATGGATTGCCATTCAATTATTCAAGGGACGCTCTACCTGTCACATTCACGCCGCTCCTTCCGCCCGCTGGCCAGTCTGCCCCGGTCGTCAGTACAATAACCTCCGAGAAACTATCACCTGGAAAGTACCCACATAGAACGCCAGGCCATAATTGTCCGTGGTGAAAGTGATCTTGGATCCCTTGGGGAAATAGAACACATCGCCGGGACTGGCAGTCACTTTCTGACCTGTCTCATCGGAGATTTCAAATTGGCCCTCCAGGATGATTTTCATCTCGTCGTACGTGTATTCATACTCCAGCGGGGTGCCCTTTTCCAGCCGGTAGAAACCACATGAGACAGGTTTCTCTGCGTTGTCCTTGTCACTATAGCGTATGAGCGACATAGTCTAGCCAGGTCTTAGGTAGTATAGAGTTGTCTTGTCAGCCATACCTGGAAAAGACATCGCCTAGAAAGGCATTTTCGTTCGCAATGAGCGGCGGCTTGAAGGTAGATTGCGCCTTGGCGTGGTAACTAAATGCTGTTGCCATTTTCAAAATATTTGCTGGTTTGGGTTGTGGTATCTATAGAGGTAGAAGCGCAGAGCAAGACATGCTACCGCTTCATCCTCGAGGAATGGTATATTTTATATCGGATTCGCTTCCTGTCATACCAGAGCGCATTCAGGTTGAACAGAAGGCAAGGCGATCCTATCATGCAAGTAGATCGGATTTGATGTCCCAAATAGGCAGTCTTAGGGCAGGCGGATCCGATATCAGAAAGAGCGGGGAAATGTCATGAGGGGATTATTTCATGAGGGGAAGTGTCCAAGTCAGTCAGATAAGCTCAAAGATATATGGGCAATCTTCATACATTTGCATCCATCTGGCTGTTTCCGGTCCTCATGTCCTACATCCGCAATGGTTTCTTGCATTGATCACAGCTCGGTTCTATACTCTGGGTCTTTCCTTCCGCTTTCAACTTTTTTCTTTTCGATCCAAGATAACTGAACAAGGATCTTTTCCCCCAAATCGGTTAGGCCCCAAATACTTCATGTTGAGGTGTCACGTGAATCATGTCTGGATGGAATCACGTGGTTTCATTGTTTCCTTTCCCTCTCTTTCACCTACCCATTTCTCTTTCCTATACTTCCCAGATGTCTGTCGAACCTTGAATTATTTAGGAAGCTAGCTAGCTTCTTTGGATATTTCTCTACATGGCCGTTCCAAGCAATATCCGGGGCTCAGCCTCCCAGCTGTTCTACCAGGACCATCACTCCCCACAATACCAAGCAAGCCCTTTTGGCCATCAGCGAACTGCCACATCCTGACCGGTCCATTCTGGGCGCCTTTCTCACAGATACCCGAGATCTTCAGGAAGCAGCCCGCTACTTTCTGCGAGAAACAGCAGTCGGTGGTAATTCGCAAACTCCCCCAAATAGGACAGTTTGGGAGTTTCTTTCGGATTGGAAATATCTGGTCAACATGTGTAAGCATAACAGAACTACATTTGAATAACCATACTTGTTTTCATGCCCGGCTTATGTGTGTGTAGTTCGTCCTACTGTAGCAACGGGCCTTTCCGCTGAGACCAAGCGGCTGGTATATGAGAGAGACGGCGGGCACTGTTGTCTCACAGGGATATCCTTTAAATCGTCCGAGGACGCTGGCTTGCGTTATGTGCACATAATTTCCCCACGGGTGTTGGTCGGTCCAGATTTTGTGGTCGGAGTATGTATGTCCCACTCCATTTTATACGGTCTTAGCTGACATCGGTTCACAAGAACCGCCTCTCTGGGCAAATGAACGCTTTTTTTTTGTCTAAAGATTCCGTGGAGTCTCTACGGTCAATCATTGCCTTGAGCCCACAGCCGATGGAGAGGCTGGTTAATCTTTGGCTGCTATCCATCCCTGCATTCGAACTTCTAGAGGCTGGCGAGGTATGGCTCAAAATCCGGAGCTGGGAGAAACGCTGTTCAGCCCACAAACAGAGCGTAGGCTAACATCATATTAGTTTACACATGAGCACTAACTTGTAGGGAGTATAAATTCAACACCAACCGGTACAGGATCCGGAGTGAAATGCCCATTGCTTCAGCGAAGAGGGTACTCCTAGAGGATAAGACCGCTAATCAAAACCCAATTCCACACAAGAATTTCCTTGAGCTTCACGCCTTATTTTCCAAATCAGGGCATGGATGGAGGCAGGAAAGTACATGCTAGCACGACAGGACCAGCCTGGTAAGTTGCAACCTCCTTATTCCCGAATCGTGTCTAAGAGCTCCCAGGCAGACAAACGTCTCAATTTTTTAGTTGATGGCCAGGCCATTATTTCGGACCATCAGACAACTATGGACGGCTCTGCCATATTTCGTTCGACTCACCATCTATGAGAGGCTCTTCTTGATTGGTTCCCACCTCTATGGATGGCCCCTTTCCGCGAGAATCCAACGCTTGCCATTTGGGCTGTATCTACGGAGGGCAATGCTGCAAATGCCGGCGGCGCATCGGGCCGAGGCGCATACCCTCGGCATGGGAGAGAAATTCACACAAATACCCGTACCGAGGGCGATTGATGTTCTAGCAACCCATGATAGTTCTTACTTGCTCATGTCACGGGTCCCGTCCAATCGGCCAGCTTCTCAATACGATAACCGACGTGCAGGTGAAAGACGTTGTGACCGACCTCAAGCGGTATGTCATCGAGCTACGAGCGATCCCCAACCAAGGCAGCAAATTTCAAATCTGCAACTCCGAGGGCGGAGGGATCCTAGACTGGTGCATCCCTGACAGCCGGTCGGAGGAATTGCGTTTTCGAACAGAGTCCGACTTTCATGACAACAATGACTGATGACACTCGGAAACACGCGGCCAAGTCGCATACCGTTCCACCCGCAGTCGTCTTCACTCATGGTGACTTGAAATCCAGGAACATTCTTGCAGAAAACGGCAAAGTGACTGGGATTGTCGACTGGGAGAATGCAGGCTTCTTCCCGGAGCCTGGGAGTACACCAAATTGCATTACACGGTTCGCAGCATGATTCGATGGCTCGCTGATGTGGTCGACCAAGTATTCGAGGGCTATCGGGATGAGCTGCAAGTGGAGAATATGCTTTCTGGTTTGTCAAACCCTTCTAAGGCCGCAGAACAGGGCACGGGAGCTCTCTGCGTTGTGTTGGAAACAGGACCCTTATTTTTTTTACTAGGTATGTACATCACCAGCACAGACCGAGTGTCAAGAGCACAGATCCGACTATACCATTACCCCATAGACCAGAACATCTCCCTCTCTTCAGCGACTTCATTCTATTCTAAAGTTCTCCACCTCGGCACCCTCTTCGCCTCCCTCTACGAGCACCCTGTGGGAATTGGCTCGCTCGACGAGCTCGAGTTCGACGACAGAAAATTCCTAGGGACCAAAGGCCATCTTATAGAGGGGGGAAGAGAGAAAAAGAGCCTCAGAGGGGCTCTGTCCAGGAGCCGCCGCGCTGCCTACCTGGGTAGTTCCCGCCAACGCATACATATAGTACCTAAGCGTCACTCAATCCCCTGCCAAGCTGTTGCGACTTCAAGAGCGGCGGGACAGCGTATCCTATGATACAAGAGCCTTGACTCGGTTCCCGCGCGCTTGCATTGGTAGAAGATGGCATCAAGTTCAAATCATCTTTTTCAATATTCATGCCTGACCCAGGGCTGACGTCCCTAATTACGGAGAGGCCTTGGGGATATAAGCTACATACGCATCAATGGCGCAGAACGACCATGCTGTGTGGCCTTGTCAAGTGTCTAGGCCCTTGGAGAGCAACAGCGGTCTTTTGATCTATGTTAGATATATATTGAGTAGTGATATCAGCTGATGGCGCCAGCGCAATGAGAAACTGATCAAATTTCGAGGCACCAGAAGGCTCTGGTTCGATGAGATATTCCGAGAGTTAGATCATTGCCTGTTCTCACCTACCAAAACCACAGCAAGAGACGCGCGAGGTCGCAATATAGCTCCAATACACATGGCATGCTGGAGCTAATCTGATTGCAAGCAAACAAGGGACACACTCCTCAAATCTTTCAGATTGCTCTTCATCGAAACACAAAAATGGAGTTCCCAGCATTCCACGACCCTCAAACCCCGCACACCCATACCGTCATCTTGCTCCACGGCCGCGGCAGCGATGGCCCCGAGTTCTCCGAGGAGCTCTTCGAATCCGCAACCTCCACAGGCGACAACCTAAAGACTCGACTGCCCGGCTGGCGCTGGGTTTTCCCAACAGCCCGCGACCGATGGAGCACCACGTTCCAAGAGGAGATGTGCGCCTGGTTCGATGCTTACTCTCTGGATGACATCCACGCAAAACAAGACCTGCAGGTCGCCGGACTGAGAGAGTCCGTTGAGCAGATCCTCCAGATTCTGGATGACGAGGTCAAGTTGCTAGGAGGCGATTACCGTCGTGTCTATCTTGGAGGTATCAGTCAAGGAATCGCTACAGCTCTGTGGACGTTCTTTGGTGGTGTCGCAACAGGTCGGATTCCTGAACCGCTCGGTGGTCTTCTTGGCTTTTGTGGCTGGCTGCCTTTTGCGCGGCAGTTGGAGGATTTACTGCAGTCGTCTGAGAGTCCTGGCACGCAGAGCCTGCGACTAGTATCTGGATTCTTTTTGGATACCATTGCCAAAGACAAGACAACCGGTTTCAACGAACTGCTGAGCACGTCTGCTGTATCAACTCCGGTCTTCTTGGGCCATGGAGCGGACGATGAGTGGGTATCTGTGGAACTGGGCCGGCAGACATCTCTGGCTTTGAGTCGAGTCATGCCCCATGTCGAATGGTCGGAATTCAGAGGGGCAGAAGGAGATGGACATTGGATTAAGGAGCCCGAGGGTTTTGACCAGATTCTTAAGTTTCTGGAGAAGGGAGCTGTCTCATGATAAGGGTATCTCGAGAAGCTAGTCACCAATATTGCCCCACGAATTAACCCCAGGACAAAATAAGCCAACGAGAATGAACCTGGCATAGATGTAGTAGTAGGGCTCCGAAGAAGCTCAAGATGGTCTCCACCCAGTTACGACGAGGCCGACTATTTAGCGCATGGGTATGTGCAGCAAGCTGGGCTTGGGTTGTATAGCTGTATGGTAATAAAAAGTACTTGGTTATGTTTTGGTCAATGAGGCCATGAGAGATGGATTGCATAGATGTCATCTCAGGTGTTTGGATATTGACTTCAAGGACAGAGTTCACAGAAGGTTCCATACGCGAGATGTACCCTATGCTGTCGGTCATAACAGGTTTATACTCTGAGATGGTCGATCTCGGGAAGATACCGATGTCCCACTATGCGCTCCGCGTTCTAATAGTTCAAATCCCCTCAGAACAACAAGAGAGGCAAACTCCCTCACAGTCAAATGAGCCTTCAAATTGGTCGCCATGGCGGAATTCAATATCCTCACGCCGAATGCCATGCTGGGTTTGTGGCTATGGCTACCGCCCGGAGCATTTCTGGTATGGCATCGAGACGTTCAGTCCCAAGGCGATCATCGTCGACAGCGGCTCGACCGATGGCGGCCCGTACAAGCTGGGATTGAACAAGATGACTTGCGGACGTGATTCATATATCCGCGACCTCACTCCAATCCTGCAGGCTTGCTTCCACCGCAAGATCAAGGTGCTGGTGAGCTCCGTCGGAGGCGACGGGAGTGATAAGCATGTCGAGGAAATGCTGGAGATGGTGCGCGAAATCGCCAGTCGGCATGGGCTCTCATTCAATGTCGCGACTATCCGCTCCGGGGTGGAGAAAGAACTCATCAAGGAGCACGTGCAGGGACACAAAGTCAGTGGGTGTGGTCCCGTCGAGGAGTTGACTGCCGACAGCGTGGATCGCTCGATTGATATCGTCGCGCAGATGGGTGCAGATCCGTAAGATCAATTTGTTTGTCATTCTTCGGTGTAGCCGTGGCTAACCAGCGAGCAGATATCTCAAGGCTCTGGAGTCTGACCCTGACATTATCCTCGGAGGTCGTTCCTACGACCCTGCACCCTTCGCTGCTTTCTCGATCTACCATGGTGTCGAGCCGGGAGTGGCATGGCATATGGGCAAGATCATGGAATGCGGCCTCATATGTGCGATCCCCAAAGGCCGGTCCATGATTGCCACCGTGCGCAAGGACTCGTTCGATCTTACTCCCCTGTCACCCAAGGAGCGCTGCACTCCCCTCTCCGTCGCCGCGCACACTCTCTACGAGAAAACCAGACCGGATCGCCTCCCAGGGCCTGGAGGTGTGCTTGTCCTTGACGAGGCCAGGTACGAACAAATTACAGAACAGACAGTCCGTGTGCGTGGTGCACAATTTCTCCCAACGCCGTACCAAGTGAAACTGGAGGCCGTCGAGAAGCTCGGGTATCGCACCATATTCATCGGAGGTATTCGTGATCCAATCTTGATCGGGCAAATCGACGAGTTCCTCGCCCAGGTGCGTGAGTACTCGCAGAAACTGTTTCCAGAACTCGATCAGTCACCGCACTGCCGACTCCTCTTCCACTTCTACGGCCGCAATGGAGTCATGGGGCCGCTAGAGCCTGCTCCGGTCAGTGCACATGAGCTTGGGATTTTGGGCGAGGTTATTGCGCCGTCTCAGGAGAAGTCCTACACGATCGCGAACAACGGGCGTGCATCCATCTTGCACATGCCCTACAAGGGCCAGGTTGCAACCACCGGCAACTTTGCCTCGCCTCTATCGCCACATGAGACCGCCGCTGGGCCAGCATTCCGGTTCAATATTTACCATCTGATGGACCTCGAGCAGAGCGAAGAGGTGTCGCTTTTCCCTGTATCCAATATCCGTCTCGACAACCCGACCAAAGACGAGCAAGTCCCAGGTATTGACGAGGCAACGCGCCTGCAGCTTGCTTCAGAGACCTTGGAGCCCGTAGAACCAAAATCTATTCCACAGGGCGAGTGCCAGATGCTTGATGTCGCTAAGGTGATTCGATCAAAGAACTCCGGTCCCTTTGAATTGACTCTAGATATTATGTGTGACTCGGAAGAGGCCTATTCGAGGATCAAAAGGGCAGGCGTTCTGACTAACGAGCGTATCATAGGCCTTTACCACCTTTCCAAAGAAAAAATCATTACGAACACGTTTTTCGATCCCGCCTTGGCCTGGAAATGCACCATAAAACGGCCATGGGAACAGGGCACTACCGGCGAGCGAGACACGCTGGGTACACAACAGCATGCTCCTCTTCTGACCATCCAGATCCCGGACGAGTCTGGGCGTAATATGGTGTCTTCGCCGAGATCTCATCTGTCTGCTCGTGGCTCTGTCGAGCACATCTGGAAAGGCCTGGGACTCCCAGAAGATGCGCTCAAGTCTCTTGATATTACCGGTGACCAGCTCGGTCTACCGTCGTCGTTCAAGATCGGACACCTCGCTCAAGCCTCGATTGCTTTGTCCGGTTTGCTTGCATCTCAGATTCATGCCCTGCGAAACAAAACAGCGCCTCCGAGGGTGACGGTGCCTCTGCAACACGCTGTCGTCGAGTTCAAATCAGAGCGACTTTACACATTAGCCAACAGTCCCGCGCCATCACCCTCGAGTCATATTGGCGGTCTGCACAAAACTTCAGATGGCTATGTTCGTCTGCACGACTCCTTCCCCAATCATCGAGACGGGGCCAAAGAACTCCTCGGCTGTGTCCAGGACGCTACCCGCGCGGACATCGCTGCCAAAATTTCTCATTGGAAGTCTGTCGATCTGGAAAGTGCAGCATTCGACTCAAGTCTTGTGATCTCCGCCCTACGAAGCTATGATCAGTGGGATGTGCTCCCGCAAGCCAAAGTCATCGCCGACTTCCCAATCCTACTCCACAAAATCGGCGACGCACCAGCCGGTCTTCCCTCGCAAGCATCAGGATCAAACGCAGACAAATGCCTGCGAGGGCTACGCGTGCTCGAAGTGTCTCGAGTGATTGCCGCGCCATTAGCAGGCAAGACCCTTGCAGCACACGGTGCTGACGTCCTCTGGGTAACGAGCCCAAACCTGCCCGATCTGCCCATCGTAGACCGCGATTTCGGGCGTGGAAAACGGACCATCCAGCTAGACTTGCAGAGGGAAACAGACCAAGAAGAATTATCAACGCTGCTAGCCGGTGCAGACGTATTCATCCAGGGCTTCCGACCAGGCAGCCTCAGCTCGCGCGGACTCTCTCCCACCGAGCTAGCAGAACGATTCCCATTTCGCGGGATCATCTGCGCCAACATGTCCGCGTACGGGCCCAACGGACCGTGGGCGCAGCGACGCGGGTTCGACTCGCTGGTGCAGACATGCTCTGGGATGAACGTCTCCGAGGCCGAGCACTTCGGCGCCGGCGAAGCGGCGCGCCCGACGCCCTGTCAGGCGCTGGATCACGCCGGCGGATACTTCCTAGCGTCGGGGATTATGGCCGCGCTGTACAAGCAGGCGACCGAGGGGGGGGTCGTGGCAGGTCGATGTCTCGCTTGCTGGCGTTATGAAGTATCTTCGCTCGCTGGGGCAATTTGAGGGCAGATCTGGGTTCCAGACCCCGGACTATACTTGTACGACGGATGTTCCTCCTGAACTTTTGGAGACGCGCGAGACTGGGTTTGGGGAGATGACTGCCGTGCGCCATTCTGTTTCTATTGATGGGGTGGCGGTTGGGTGGGATGTTATGCCCATGCCGCTGGGATCGGATGCGAAGAAGTGGTTGTGAGAAAGATGTAAATCGAGCAGCTTATGCTTGATTGAGACAGGACTAGTTGGAGAAATGCATGACCTGCCGCAGAATAACATTTGGTCCGGGGTTTTTGTAGAGCTTGTCGCTCTCACCGGACTTGTGTGGACTTCAGCACTTCGGGGCTCCTGCTTTGGGAAGAGCTCTACGGTGCTGAGTGTTTGAGCGGTGTTTTCTTTTCTCTTCTTTTTTTTTTGGCATCACGTCAGTTATGTACATGGACTATTCTGTGATAACGAGTATACGCCCGTGGGTATATAGTCTTCATGTCTATGTTCAAGGCTTTCGCCTCTCTCCCTTCTGCTGTAACCCCGGGGAAAAGTTCCCTGATACAGAGTGTAGACGGCTGGCTCACGGCTGGCGAAAAAGATGTATAATTTCTTTAAACTTATGAAACCAGTTAGGTGGACTAACAGAGTTCGAGGATCAAGTTCCTGTTTGGGAGATGAGAGCATTTCAAGGTTGTAGGGCTGAACCTCGGACGAAACGCCCTACTTCAAAAGCGATAAGCACCAAGCGAAGACTAGGCATATATAGAACTCCATTCAGTCAAGCAGTAGCTAAGGACTAAAGATAAAACCCCCTTGGTGATCTGGAGTATTTTAGCTTCTTATCATCTCATTCCTCACCTTCATCCAATTTCTGCCCTACATCCTCGAGGTACTTGGCAGTATTTCGCTTATATTACTTGCAAAGTCTGAAATATTCAAGAGATATAAGATTCTTCAAAGAATAAGAAAAGCATCAGACCGTTCGTCATTCTCTGGCTTCACCCCCTATCAGTATATTCCGTCAATTATTTCTTCTCCTTTCACGTTGATATCAAATGTAACGACCGCAACCATTGCACCACTCAAGGAAGTCTCGCAGTCCACGTTGGTCACCGGGCGCTGGAAGGGCCGGGAACCGTTCGGCAATCCCCTCCTGCCCAAGTTTGGCCCATTTATTCAGCAAATTTCGAGCGCTCTGGTCATTTTTATTGACAGCCAGATCGATCAGCCCCCTGAAAACCTCGATGTCGTCGTCGGAAAAAACATATTTGGTCTCGACAACTCTGGCATCTTCCGGGATGTGCTGGGCTTTTTCGACCGCCACAACCTTGTTCTTTGCTGGAGAGTATTTTCTGTAATTCTTCTCGATCGCGTCAAACGCATCATCCAGTCTTTTCTCGTCAACCTCATCCGGCGGCAGGCCTTGTTTTATACGTGCAGCCACTGTCACGCCAGCTAATGAGACGGTCAGGATATCATTGGTGATTTCGAGACCAGTCTGTAGCATTTCGGTCAAGTCGTCCTTGTCCACGTTGGCCATGAAGTCTTTCATCTTGCCCCCCATCTTTTCGAGTCTCTCCATATTCTCCTTCATGAGCTTCGAGTTGTCCTTGAACGCTTCAAACTTGGCCACAGAGCTCTGTGGAAGGGTCGAGATCCTGTTTTCAATATCTGCTTTGTCCCATGCGGCGACCAGCCCCTGTTCCACCTGTTGGGGCATTTTTCCGAGGTTGTCCACTGCTTGCTGCGCCTTTTTTTGCGCATCTCCCTGCAGTTTCTTTGCATCGTTTTTCACTTGATTGAATTTGTCTTTCCAACCCCGCGGCTTTCGGCGAGCTGCACGGCGAGAGATGGCGTGTTCGTCAGCAGCGGGGGAGGTCTCGTCGTCGAAGGATAGGCTGTTGGCTGGGAATTTCACGGCGGCCGACTCTGCAAGCGCGAGAAAGAGGACCACGGTCAAAAGGACCAGGAGGAGGATTGATTGAAGGCGTGCCATGGTGAAGGATTCCGGATCAGCCGATGCAAAAAGAAGAATGGCAAATGATGTAGTGACCAAGTCACTAAGGACGGTGAAATGGGACCACGGAGAAGACACAAGACGGGGACGAACAGCGAGGACTCGAATGAGGAGGCCTGGATGGGAAGGTGTTCTATAATTTATTTTTGTACTATACATACAGCCCCCTTTTCATTATTGCTACAGGATTTTCTTTTGTTCTTTCGTGGGTCAATAGGTAAAATAAACTAAGACGATGATTGCTGCATTCATCGCGCTAAGGAAGAAGGATTTGAAAAGGAAGGTTTGTAGGGGGCCGCCGGGCAATGGGTCTAAAGGTTTTATAAAATGGGGCTAGCGGACGTTGATCTCTGTATACAGATCCTGCAGCGGGAAGATCATCTCTTATATCACTGAGAATAGATTAGGGTAGGGATTAATATAGACAGGATTAGCATTGACCTCGATACAAGAAGACTGAGTTCTTACCTCCAGGGCATAATCATCCTGGATGGCCAATGCGCCCCCAACTATCGGCCAAAGCTTGGGGTAAAAAAAGACATATAGATAAATATAGATGACTCTTGACCACTGTTCGCGGCCTGTCCGCCACAATATTTGCTATGGGTGAATTCCCGGGTGGTTTCTTGCTCACCAAGCAGAAGAGAACATTGCATGGCCATCTTCGGCGACTATGGCGCCACTCAGACAATTGGTCCTTTAGCTAGTCGACCAGGCCTCGTACCACGAGATCCCGGGTCAGGGCATGGCCATAGGCCATATGTCGCCGATACCGAATTCTACGATGGTGCTCACAGACAGCAAGCAGCAAGCTCAAGACGGGCATCTACATCCCTGCAATGGGTACAACACCCAACCCAGCACGTGGTTTTCACCTGCGTCGCTGCTAGCACCAGGACAGAGCGAGTGCGCACCAACGAAGTGACACTGCACAGCGCGTCAACGGTGCTGGTGACCGGGTCTACATTATCGGCGTTGCGGCGTCGTACTCCTGGTCTGCCGTGGGCGCTATTCTCAATGCGGTGCTGGTGCCCGGGCGCTAACATCAAGCGAGATTTACTGCTTGCTTCTGGCGGAGTTGCTGGGGGCTTGTCCACAACCATGGGACGTTGGTGACAACGCAGATGTTGCCGATTAGGGCCGAGTCAAGGTTAGGGGGCCGTTGTGCAGTTGGGAGTTGGGGGTTGGGGGCCAGGGGGTCAAAGAGTCGTCAAACCTCGGGTAAATCTGTATGGCTTGGGTAGTGCTGCTTCAGGGAAATTGCTGACTTGCGTAATTGGGTTGTTTTTTTTTTTTTTTTTTTTTTTTTTTTTTTTGGCCCCTGTCTGGTCGAGGGACTGTCGGAAACACAATCGCCAGGGCAGTGCTGGGCGCTGGGCCAGATTAGTACCTAGATCGGATATAGTCATGGTCAGATAGAATCAAATCACAATGGCAACGGAAACCCTTTGGATCACGAAAAGGAGAAAGGAAGCACTATTGTCAAGACCATCACATCAACCAAGACAAAAAAAGGAAAGAAAGAATCTCGAAACGCCACGCTGGCTGGGCCGCGAAAGCGGCGCATATATCTCTGGTTTCAAGGTACAGATTCGAACAGAAGAAAAGACCAGCATTCAATCAAACAGGGAAATGGTTCAATCTGCATCGTCAGTCGTCAAGTTAGTGTCCAAGCCCCAGCTTCACCTGTCGCTGAGCGTCATAAAGTCGAGAAGAGTGCTATTGCACCCATCATAGTAGAGTAGGGATTCGGCCATGCTAGCCAATAAATACTGCACATCATAGCCTGGTCAGTCGATCTTCAGTCAGAGAGTTGGGGATCATCTACTTACCCTCCCATCCCCACTCTGCCATGACGTTCACCCAATGGAGCCTGCCTCGTACAGTTCTTTCAAACTCGATGTTCTCCAGTGGAGACAGCGCAGATCCCCGTCTCGATGTCCCGGATCTAGAAGCGCGTGTCCCCGACCGTGCTTCCACGGGCCTCTTGGGTGGGCTGGTAGGCTTGTGGACACGGTTGAATGTTCGTGAACTATCCCCACGACCTGCCGAACTGGCCCCTGCTCTATCGTCATTCGAAAAGGAGCCTGTTCTCCCAGAGCCGAGGAGATCCTGCCGGTGTTTATCGGCCTGGAATGCATCACGCCGCGCCCACACCTCCTGCAGAACCTCCAAGCAGCGATCGACGCCGCCAAGCATCAAACGGGACTGAATGGTGGCCCAGCGCTCCAGGACCCACTTGCGATCATCTTCCATGTCGACCTCCGAGCCAGCCGCTAGCAGAGGGAAGACCTGGATGATAGTCGTGCGGGAGGTGGGAGGGATAGTAGCAAGCAAGATCAGGGCTCGCTTAGCCAGCTCGTCGGTGGGCTCAGAAGGCATTTCTGGGACAGCCTGGTGCAAGTACAGCAGCGTCGCCCAACGATAGGCATGGGCGAGCTGGATATTGTGTTGCACTTCTGAGCTAGGGTCTTCAGGTGGCTCGAACCAGCGGGGTGGCTGCCATTGCTCAATCAGCGCCTTGAGCTCCATGGCCTGCGACACCACCGACACCGAGTTCGATGTGCTTTTCCGCACGCGCTGGATCAATCGCGCTACCCGGCTCATAATCGGGAATAGCGTGGTTGCGCCACCCATTAATGGGTCGATCTCGTGCACGGCACCGCTGGGAAGCTGGAAGACCGAGGAATCCAGATCCTCAGGTCCACACTCTTCTAATGAAGTAAGCCGTGCAATCACATCCATATACGACCACGTATTGTATAAAAAGCGAATGCGGTCAAGTTCCTCGCCACCAAGTCCGTCCTGGATCCCGGCCGTGAGAACCTGCGACATGAGCGCCTTCGCGCCTCGCAAATGCTGGATACAGGTCCGGGTATGCTGATCCCAGGTATCGGCAAATGCCAGTGCCAGGCTCGTGGCCAGGGCGGCATCGGCTCGCATGTTCTGGATCTGTTGCATCAAACAGTTGATGCTCTGTCGCATATGCTTAACACCCTGGACTCTTAGAGAAGGGTTCTCCTTGCCCGAGTGAAAGGCCGTCAAGGCGAAGATAGCATGCTGCAAAGCGGGATTGTCTTTCGCAAGTGGCCAGATGAGGGTGCGCCACGGGTTCTCGGACATGCCATCTTTTACCGACAGAATGCCACATGTCAGCTTGTCATAGCGCAAGACCAGCATCTCCTGGCTCTCGGGTCCCAACGGGGGGCAGTCGGGAATTCTTGATGGGTCAAAGGAAAGCGAATCTTCGTCAGGGAAAGTCAGGTTCCACGGTCCCAGTCCTGGATCGGATCTTCGGATGATCTCTTCAATATCTTGGCTCTCGTCTTCCAGCAGCTGGGAAAAGCTGGGCCCTGGAGACTCAGGGTCGGGCCGGTATTCTGGTGGGCCAAAAAATTTGATTCCGAGCCGGTTCCCAGCTCTGGATCGGGCATGAACGCATCGGCAAGTGACAGCGAATGTTGAAGAGGCTCAAGAAAAGAAAGAAAGTTGGCTGGGGGAGACTCGGCGGACAGAGAGACATTGATGGGAGCAGCAGTCTGGCCGACCGAGATATCTTCCCGTGTTGCCGGAGCCTCATCCAGAGAGTGGTATTCAGTAGAAACAAAGCTCTTGAGGCTGACCGGAGAGCTCTGCAGAGGGGATTCGGGTGAAGACGAGTGGAATGCATTCGACTGCACGCGAATCGGCGACGTCGATTGCTCCGTCGTCGGGGGAGTGGGAAAAGGCTGGTCCGAGTTGGCAGCCGACTTCGACAGAAGAGAAGGGGCTGCAGGAGCTAGATTCATAGATTTGGATTAGATATTTTCTCTTCGATGTCCGAAACACTTCCACCAGGTATATAGTTACCCTTTTTGGTCATGGCAGTGGGTCTCCCCGGTGCCAGGTTGGTCTCCTCAAACGGCCGCCATTTGAAATCCTTCTTGTATCCTCCACACTGCACTTTGCGTCGAGCGCACTGATGACAAGATGGCTTAGCCTCGTCGCACTTTAGCCGCTTCGCCTTGCAAGTGATGCAGCCTGGTTGACGGGTTAGCGTTCTGTATAGTCTTCGGGGGATTTCCTTCTTTTTTATGTCTTGGTTTGATCCTTCTGAGTGGACTGAGGGTATGGCATGTCATATCAAAATACTTACCATTACGACTCTTTGTCTGCTTGGGTTTGGGACCAGACGCAGTCCTCGCCTTGGACGGGGCTGGTCTTCCCGGGATCTCGGACTCACGAATAGATGGAGATGGTTTTTTGCTGGTTTCCATTACCAAGAGGATCACAGCATTGAGAAACGAAGAAAAAGAAGCAGGAAAGAAGAAGTAGAGAAGAAATCGAGAAAGAAGATAACAAGAGAGGGGACGAATGACGGGAAGCAGATAGGAATCAGCCCGGTACGAGAGGAGTTGATAAGCCCATGCGGGGGCTGTCGATCTTGGAGACGAGGGGGTGCATAAGTATGAAATAATGAGATATGACATTCGAGTATTGTGAGCGAAATAGATTTATTGTAGAGTTGTTCATGAGATAAATACTCTTTTCTGTCTTGCAATATCCATGGGCAAACCACTTGGAAATAACAGAAACAATCGCATGCGGGGATGTCTTTCTCCAAGTGGCCGAAGAGGGTTTCCCGAGTATCCAATTCGATGGGAGGTATAGTAAGACAGTAGTAAACAGTAATATAATTACTATAAAGAATTATGTCGTGAATAGTCAATACTAAATACAAGGTATTCATCTAATCCTATTATACACTATTCATACTATCTAATATACTATCCACAGTGCTATTCAATATGCTATTCATACTACTCTATAGTATTCTTAGATTCATTCGATATTGACCCTATTCTCAAAGCTCTATTGGTCTATTGTGACCTGATTGTGAGAGATGCTTGATTCAACTAGCCTTCTATATAGACTTGTTCATCCTATTCATCCTATAATGCTATTCACTCGGTACAATAGAGCTCTTCTCAATCATTCACTCGTAGGCTCTGGTTAGAGGAACCTTCCTTTCCTAGGTTCTCAAACTTGACCTTAACAAACTCTTCCACGCTGCCATGGAGCCATCAACCATGGAGTCCTTTTCGACTGTCCGCACCTTCGCTTCGGGCGACATCCTCGCCCTCGCCAATGCCTACTACGCCCAGGGATCTCTCAGCCAATGGGGCCCTGACGGCTTGTTCAACGAGGTGCTGGGACTGGTTCCCGGCGCCTCACCCGTCATCGTCCCAATCGCCTGGGACATTAACGGGCTCCTGGGCCACCTCGTCTTCGTGGTGAACCCCGGGATGCCTGACGCCTGGATCCTGCGCATTGTCCTGGCGTCGGAGTTCCTGTGGCTGGGCCTCCACCCGGTCGGCACTACGGATGATGAGTTGATCTGCCTTTGATTTCATTCTCTGGGACTCTGAGAACAAAGTCACTAACTTATAGGCAACCAGTGCCTCTGGGAATGTACCACCATTCCCTTGTTGACATCATCCGGCAACAGCCGCTGGCGGCTGCCGTGATGTTTCCGTCTCCCCTGAGTGTTAACAGGGAATGGCTGGGATTCTCAGCACTCAGCAAGGTCATCTCGGCCGCGCCAAGGGTGCTATCCAGGGTGCTGGCTCGCTGCCTGTCTTAGGCTGCAGCGACTCCATGGACATTTCGCCCATGTCGAGTCCGACGGTATCTCCGGATATCCTGCCCACGGATATCACGCCCCTCCCTAGCCCCATGGAGTGGATGGCTGAGGAGGACCTGTAGGAGGGCCGGGTGGAGTGGCTGGGTGAGGTTGTTGTTGGAGGTGGTGGTTCGGGAGGGTTTTCAACTGTGTGGGTGTGTTTGTGTCTGTTTCAGTGGTGGTGGTTGATGTGTATGTGCTCTGTGGGTGGATGCACCGACAATCGGAGATGTGGGGAACCCCAGAATGCGCGGCCCGAGGTTGAGACAAACAACCCTCTTTTCCTCTTCCTTCGAGACACTCCGGCTCTCCTTCTCTCTTCTACCTGAGCCTGATTTCGAATTCACACCCACGATGTTTCGTTCGATACCGCGTCGCCTCCCTCGATTCGCCCGCGCTCCAGCTGTCGCCCGCCCAGCGCTTCGCACCTTCACATGCGGTTACCCTCGGATGTCATCTCCGCCGGTCCGACCAGTCTCAACGGCGTTGCCGGCCGACGCATACCAGCTGTTGTCGACTTCAGAGAAAGCTGGCGCAACCGAGGACGCACTCTACGACCAACAGATCCGCGATGTGGAAGCATGGTGGAATTCGCCCCGGTTCGAAGGCATCAAACGACCGTACTTGGCGGCCGACGTCGTGAGCAAGCGCGGCTCCCTGCAACAGACATACCCCAGCTCTTTGATGGCACGGAAGTTGTTCAATCTCCTCAATGAACGAGCGACGGCCGGTCAGCCAGTTCATACGAGTAAGTCTTCGAGAGAAAAACATTTTGGGACATGGGTCATGACTGACACCGAGCATACAGTGGGCGCCATTGACCCTGTCCAAATGACCCAGCAGGCCCCCAACCAAGAAGTCCTGTACATTTCAGGCTGGGCATGCTCGTCGCTGCTGACGACCACGAATGAAGTCTCGCCCGATTTTGGCGACTACCCCTACAACACCGTCCCGAACCAGGTCCAACGCCTGTTTAAAGCGCAGCAAATGCACGACCGGAAACAGTGGGATGCACGACGCAAGTTGACGGCCGAACAACGAAAATCTACTCCTTATACTGACTACATGCGACCCATCGTTGCCGACGGCGATACCGGGTATGTCTTGATGAGAATATTTTGAAGAGAACAAAGCTCATTTCTTGTGTTCAACAGACATGGCGGCCTGACAGCCGTTCTCAAGCTGGCCAAGCTGTTTGCAGAAAACGGCGCCGCGGCAGTTCACTTCGAAGACCAACTCCACGGCGGCAAGAAATGTGGTCATCTGGCAGGCAAGGTGCTTGTCCCAATGGGCGAGCACATCAACCGACTTGTCGCTGCACGTTTCCAATGGGACATAATGGGATGCGAAAATCTTGTTATTGCGCGCACCGACTCCGAGAGCGGCCGATTGATCAGCAGCGCCATTGACGTACGCGACCACGAATTCATCCTCGGTATTACGGAGGAAGTCGAGCCCCTGGCCGAGACCTTGCAGGCAATGGAGCGAGAGGGTGCCTCGCCGACCGAGATCGACGCTTTCGAACTCGACTGGGTCAAGAACCACAAGCTGGTCACCTTTGACGAAGGTTCGTTGCAACACCGGCATCCATCATCTTTTGATCTGATCTTTCGTGCTGATCTTATGTAGCTGTTGACGCCCACCTCGAAGCTGAGGGTGCCTCCCAGTCCGCACGCAATGCCTACAAGACCCAGGCACAGCAGAACCCCGACCTTTCCATCTCTCGTCGCCGCGCCCTGGCCAACGACTACACCAAATCGCCCGTTGTCTGGTCCTGCGACAGCCCACGCACCCGTGAAGGATTCTACCACTACCGCGCAGGATTCCCGGCCGCCACCAAGCGTGCACGGGAGTTTGCACCCTACGCAGATCTCCTGTGGGTCGAAACTGGTGATCCCAACGTCGAACAAGCAGGGAAACTGGCGGGTGAAGTGCGCGCAGCATTCCCGGGCAAGAAGCTCGTTTACAACCTCAGTCCGTCCTTCAACTGGATGGGACAAGGATTCGATGAAGCATCTCTGAAGTCTTTCATCTGGGATCTGGCCAAGCATGGGTAAGTCTACTGTTATTTCATTCTTCGGAAATGTATGAACTAATGTGCCCTCGCAGATTTGTCCTGCAATTGATCTCTCTCGCCGGCCTCCACACCAACGCCACGATCACAACTGAACTGTCCCGCGCTTTCAAGGACGAGGGCATGCTGGCGTACGTGCGCCTGATTCAATCGCGCGAGAAGGACTTAGGTGTCGATGTCCTCACGCACCAGAAGTGGAGTGGTGCCCCCTACATGGACGGTATTTTGGGAGCGATCCAGAGTGGAAGCAGCAGCAGCAAAAGCATGGGTGAAGGCAATACCGAGAAGGGTGAGTTTCGGATGCTGCTCGACCTTGGAATAAAGGGAACCAGTTGCTAACATGGGAATTTTAGGCTTTTGAAACCTATACCAACCAGCACTGACTGGAAAACATCATGATTATACGCTTTTTCTTCTCTTCTCTCTGTCTTTTTTTTTTCTATGCTGTCGCGTTCATGTATTCCTAGAGAGATGCTAGATCGAATGTCGAGTACATTCTACTTCCATTGGCTGTGCGTAGCTATCCAACTATACAGTCTCTGAAGACAGTAGGATCAGTCAAAATCCTGCAGGCAGTTTTAGTCGAGGTTACATATATGGCCGCTATTGTCTGACTATACAGAGAGGCCCACATTCATCTAGACTGATACAGTAAGTACCGAAGATCGGAGGAAAGGTGAAGAGATCAGCCTTCGGTGCGCCCAGTGCCAAAATCGAGAAGCTAGAGAGAATGAGTAGCACGAAGAGAAATTACGGAGTGTCCACTAGCTGATCAAGTCTAAATCCACGAGTGAATAGAGAGAAGAGGGAGGGAGGGAGACTCAGTCCATTGATCAGCCTTCTTACTCGGAATATATTATCTTCCGCTCCGGAATATAGTAATGTATCGAAGTGCGCCAATCAAGGGCCTTTCCATATTACAGTTATACAGCATGTAGTTACAACCTTGGAACAATAAGCAGGTTTTTGTGTATACATAACACGTGTCTTTGTACTGTATGTCCACTGGTATAATCTAATTACCCCAGATATGTATACCTGTACATACACCTAATGTATATTTATCTGATCTGCGACGATCTACCTAGGTAAAGTTCCCATCTTTTGTTGAAGTATATATATTGAATTCCTCCCATTAGCACACTGCACACTACCCATTTCAACAAGGTCTATGGATAAGCTTCTTGTTTGCCCTACAGGATTGCCCACAGGATTGCAGCATCTTGGCCCCAATCTAAAATATCCCAAGCTTCTTTTTTTTGTCTATATATACGCAAATAGATCGATCGATCTGTTTCTCGGGGTTCTCCATACATATACCCCACATCGATGTATACACCAAGGTATCAAACGCCACAATGATCGACGCGACAAGGTGGATACGGCTACATACAGAGAAACCTGGGGTACATACATAAACAGCAAGTTCCGGTATATACATACCTTGATCTCCACATACTCACATACTGAGGGATACACTTGTTGTCAACCATACTGAAACTGAAATAAACTGAAATTTCAATCGTGAACTACTGCAGCCAAAGAAAAATAAACCAAATCAACCAAATAAAAAAGAAACCTATGATAGCATTCCCTCAACGTAGAAAGATTAAACGAAGCATTCAAACACTCTGGTTGCGTAGCAGCTGGACAGGAAGAAGTAATCACAAACGATACCGTACACTTTAGACCATATCGAACCGGGTCATTGAAAGAGATACATCAGAAGAGAAAAGGAAAGAGAAAGAGAAAATCAAAGAGAAAACAGCCGAGTCCGAACCCTGCTATCGAAAAAATCCCATCATCCACACAGAAAACACAGAAACAGCACCTAGGTCAACACAAGAACAGAGTAAAAAGAACGAGCAATCGTAAAGACTGCACCGCGCAGCCACAAATCAAAGCACGAGTTATAAAGAAACACCATTTTCCCATCCGTCAACAAGAGTAAAAACCAGAAAGGAGCTCGCTCAATAACAGAAAATGAAAAGACGCAGTTGGTTATCATCCACGTTGATCTAGTTGATTCGGAACGAGTCGAAGATAACTGCGCGATATATTAGCAAAAAAACTCTGGACCCAATCCCCAAAAAAAGGCATCGACTTACCCTCGTGGCCTCTTCGGCAGCCGCTGCCAACCCACATCAGGGTGTTCAAGAACGTATACCGTTCATCGCCGGTCTCCATGGACAGGTTGACGCGGTACTTGTAGCTGCCGGGGTTGACGCTGTCGGCCATGTTGGCGTCATTGACCTTCTCCAGGATGTCCTTGGCGCCCGTCAACCAGCCTTCTGTTCGAACAATGATGAAGGCCGGCGGCTCATCTGCGGTCTGGAGCATGTAGCTAGCACGAAGATTGGTGGTTGCGTCTTTGGTGATAATCTGGGTATCTTGGCCGCCAGGCTGTTGGATGAATGTGTTAGACATGAAACACAGCCAGAACTACAGCAAATTTCCATCTTACCAGAACAATACCCTTGCCCCATCGGCCAGCCCACTGGCCGCCCACAAACGAAACCCAATCTCTTTGGCCCCAGATACTTTGGCCGACAGCCACCTTGGGATTCAGTTTGATACTCATGCGGAAGTCTAGCTCCAGCGTGGGCGCTGGGATCTGCAGCGATCGCGCCACGTCACCCTCGGGGAAAGTGTGCAGCAGGTTATTGGCGGGGATTGAATCCTTCATTACACTGAGATAGGTGGGACATTCCAACAGGTGCTGGCGCTGGCGGCTAGTATTTTTGGCGCGGACTTGCTGGCAGTAGATGCATTGCACGGACAGACACTGTTCCGGGGAGTCAGGATGGGGGATGGTTCCAGATGGGATAGGGAAGGAGCGTACCTTGTCTTCCTCCTTGGCGCGGAATTCCACAAAGGCCGCGTGCACGTCGTCCAGCGGCGGCGCGGGCAGACTCGACGTCGACACCTTGGGCTTGGGCTTGGGTGTCGGGCGCGAGGGCTGTGAGCCCGTCGCAGAGCCCGGGGGCGCCGTCGGGGGACCAGGGGTGGGCATGGCGGCGCGGTTCTGCAGTGTTTGCAGCGGAGTCTGCATGGGGGTAGCATGGGGGTTAACACCATTCACAGCGTTGACGCCGACACCGTTAGCCATCATGGCGCTGGTCGGGGTCGGGATCGGGCCCGCAGGACCAGCTGCGGCGGCCGTCGGACCATTCGGGGTGCCGGGGTATCCATTGGTCGCGATGCCGTTTGGGGTGTGCTGAGTGGGCTGGGTGGGTTGCGGCGCGTTCGGATGACCCCGTAGACCGGGACATTCGAGCAGGTGTTGCTTCTGGCGCGAGGTATTCTTTGCGCGGATCTGCTGGCAGTAGATACACTGGACGGAGAGACACTAGAAAGACCACGCGAAATCCCAAAACGGGGTTTTTGTACGTTAGTGACAACGTTGTTTGTGTGGGTTTTGGAAATATTACGAAATACGCAGTCACGCACCTTGTCATCTTCCTTGGCACGAAACTCGACGAACGCCGCGTGCACCTCCTGGTCCACGGTGCGACCCATGGTGGGAGAGCCAGGGAGCTCAAAAACCGGGAAAGACGACACCGCGAAAGAAAGACCGGATGAAATGGGGGGAAAAAGAAAAGAGAGGAGGGGGGAACTGAGTACGCGGGGGGGGTTTTAGGGGGGGGAGGGAGAGGAGGAAAGAAAAGAAATCGAAAGACCAAGACGAAAATACGAGTGGCGCGGAGTAACGCGCGCTGCGTAATCTGGAGCATACGTGATTTTGCTTACTCTTACACTTCATGATTCTACGATTTTACCATTAATGATTTATTTTACTATTCAATAATAATAATATTATTATTATTATTATGATAATTACTATCATCATAATCATTGTTCTATCTCTCTACCCTCTTTAATATCCTCCCTTTGAATGTCGCCTGTCGCGCCCGAACTCAACCCCTGGGCCAATGCTGCTGACAAGGCGCGAAATTGGCTGCCTAACAAGACTCCGAGTCAAGTGTGTCTCATCGGGTGACTCGGAAATACCAGACGGAGACCAGCCATAACTCAGAACCCCCCAGGGGCATTTAGAGTGCCATCCCGTGTGTTCGGGGCACCGGGCTGAGCCAGTTCCTGCACAGCCCAGCACGAGTCGGGTGTTGGCTGTTGGCTGTTGGAGGGGAAAGACACGTCGCCGCCAATGCCTGAAGAACCCTTGGAAAAGATGCAGCAAGAGAAGAGGATAAGTAATGAGGGGATTCGGGTAAGATATCAACATCTATCGGCATTTCCAAGTTCATATACTTCCAAGTATTGTTACTATTACTGGTTTTGTGGTCATGGATGGACACCGTATCCCATACGCGATACTGTCGACGATACTGTCAACTACGACTTACGGGTTCCTGGTAAGATTGCGAACAGTATGCGATAGAACCCGGGGATGTGTAAACAAGATCGTTTTGCTGTTTTTCGGTGTCTGCTTCACGATCCGACTGTCACTTTTCCAGGCCCGCGCTGTCTTCTGCCTCCGTCACGGTCGCAGTCTCGAGGCTCGGAATTCGCATTGGAAAGAAACAGCATCAGAACCATAAAAAAAAGAAAGTAGTCACCCACCCGCCATGTTTTCTGCATGTCCGAAAAGAAAAGAATAAAAATCAAATAGTAACGCGTTCTTGCCTTCGATCAACCATTGCCGGCCTTGTCATTCCTCGTGGGTATCAGTGGTCTCGAGCGAGCGCGCCACTCTTCGCGCCATCACATACCAGCCAGTTGCAGGAAAATCTCACCGTAAGAACAGCAGACTCCCCAGCCCTCGATGCTCTCATCCTGGTACGGCTCCTGGTAAACAGTCATGACCCCCTTCGTGGCCAGCGTCAGCACATTCATGAGTCCCTGGGTGGCGATCGTGCGCGTCGTCTTCTCGGGGGGAAGAAGAGTCGAGAACGTGATTTGATGGGGGTTCCCGGGGTGCATTCGGGAGTATTCGCTCGGCTGGTCACAGAAGGGGCCCGGGTCTTGGACTTGAAGAATTCGAGGAAGTTTAAACTCTCCTGGTCGAGAGTCGAGGTGGCTCGTTCGAGCGCCCGTCGCGATGACAGGGTGCTCAAGGTTTCGCGATCCGTCGCCAGCTCATTCTCAAGATACTGGGTCAGATCGAGGTGTTCCAGATCTTCCAGCTCGTCTCCGATATTTCCCGGAATCGAGAGACTGCTGAGTCTTTCACGTCCGTCTAGATATCCGTGCCGGGCAAGAGGACTTGCACTCGTGAGACGGTTTCGCGGTCGAGTAGCCAGCGGCCCAGCAGAGTCGCCTCGCCCGCGCGAAGATATCTCGCTCACACTGCCGAATCGATTTCTCTGGCGGGAGCTCAGGATGGAAGCGCTGATATTCCATGGCATCTGCGAAGGGTGATCGTCATAGACACTCGACGGGGCCTGGCGACCGATCTCCACGTCCAGGTCAGGACGACCACTGTTCCCGCGGCCAATATGCTCTGCCTGTTCATCTTTAGCGCGCATCCGGCGTCCGTCTGGTGTGGCCTCGGGGCTGTGGGTGCGCTTTCGTCCACTGGGTCGAGTCTCCGCGAAGACTGCATTATACAGCTCCTCACCCGAGTAGCGTGTGAGCGGGTGTACATCACGTTGCACGCCTAATCCGACCCCAACGGAGCCGATTCCTTGGCCATAGACCCAGAAAGCAGCATTTCTCTTTGCCAGGGTTGGTCCTTTGTTCTGCTGTTTCTGTTTCAGCGCTTGAGCCATAATGGCAAGATAGCTTTCGTTCCATTCAGCCAGCTTGGTTTTGGGAAGCATAGTGTCATTGTCAGTAATGACTACTTTGGCAGGGCCCCTGGCGTGTCGATGCCGCATTTCTTCGGAATGATCAATATCTGCATGTTCGTCTGGCTCTTCTGGCTGCATGAGATTTTCAAGTTCCTTGGAGTGAGTATCAAGTGTCATAAAGTCGTCCCCGCCAGCAAGTTCCATGTTCTCGTCAATCTGCATCATCTTTGAACGCTGTCAACATTGTCAGCTTCCCCAAGGATAAGGGTCAAATCAATCATCGCA
The DNA here is from genome assembly GCF_028826965.1 of Penicillium alfredii. Taxonomy (NCBI): domain Eukaryota; kingdom Fungi; phylum Ascomycota; class Eurotiomycetes; order Eurotiales; family Aspergillaceae; genus Penicillium; species Penicillium alfredii. The sequence continues at coordinate 3,813,973 of NW_026622706.1, read as the reverse complement.
GTCTCACCTGTTCTTCTCTGGCAGCCGTTGTGGCCCCTGCGAGAGGGTCTTCACTAATGGATCTTCTGTTTTTGCTTGGTGACTGTCTGCTCCCCCCGAGTTCAACGATATTACCATGCTCATCGAATTCGAAATCTGGCTGAAGAAGAATACCTTCTTCATTTCCGAGATCGCCTTTCAACATAGCGCCGAAGATCCCGCGCTTCTGAACCGAACCATCGACATCACTGTCGAGATTTATCTTATCAACATCGTGAAGAATATCGTCTGGTGGAAGTTCAAGCTGAATACTTCCGATTTGAGAAGTGCCGGAGTTGCTGATACCCGGTGACTCGGACCACAAACCAGATTGCTTGTTTGAAGTGTCTTCCGTCGAGGTATCAAACATGGACAGATTGATTTGCAGGCCGGGAAGGCATGTCTCTGGTGAAAAAGCCGGGTCGTAAGGTAAAATGAGCTGATTCGGCCTGGGATACGGTGAGCAGATTTACAAAAACGGCATCCTTGCAGGCATCGCCAACAACGCTCGCCGAGTCAACTCACTTGATCTTCCCAGCTGTGGGATCGAGGCCACCCCCCGGCATCACTTTCAACATCGCGAGCATCTTGTCATGCATTGCCTGCACATCGAGCAAGGTATATCCGCACTGTTGGTTATACACCCTCGAGACCCCGTATCTAACGCAAGCGACCGGGCCAGTCAGCAGAGCAGAATTACAGCCAAGAATTGGGAGATACGTTACAGCAAACTCCCCTGGAGCCGCAAAGCCATAGGCGCCTCAGGGTTGACGATGACTCTGCATGCATGGGGCACGTCGACACCGAGGATGGTCTTTCGGTTCAGACGTCTCGTAATCGATCTGGACCCCAGCGTGGCAACGAGCCTGCATATATTCCAAGTATGGTCAGCGTGCCTCGTGAATGTCATTCTGCCATGGCTGTGCGTGGCAGATAGAAGTGGGGTGTTGGTTCTGCGTACCAGATCGTCGCGACACCGTGCTCCGGCGACGTCAGGACTAGAAATGAAAGAAAAAAGAATCCACTCATCAGCCTCGGGTTCTGGACTAAACTTGCAATGCGCAGAAGGGCCCACAAGAAAAGAACTTACTTTCGTGACTATAGAACATGTTCGCGTCGTGGCTTGAGATTCACCCTCTAGGCTGTCCGCACGCGTCTCAGTATCCTTTTCGCCTTCTCCAGTACCGATGCAGGTCTCTGCGCGTCTTCGACAAACACGTTTCGGCGAGAAAGTGGTATTGAATCTGATCGTGATGGACACTCATGCGATGGGGCAGACACGGCTTTGACGTAAAAGCGAAGCACGAGGACTCAGTGGAATAAATCTTATCGGGAGGCAGAGGGGCTAGCCCGGGGGGGGGGGGGAGAAAAATTGAAGTGGCAGAGTGCTCTGCTCTCACTTCAGCACAGGCTTGAGGTCAAGAACCACCTTGTCGCCAGAGAACTGAGGGCATACAAGCATTCAAGTGATCCTGGTGAGCCGGTGAGCAGAGGGCCATCAAGCACACTTCAACTGATGAGAGGACATCGGGAGGAGGAATGGCTGGAATGATGACAACTAATGTTGAGAAAGAGGGATTGACGGATGAAAAAGACAGGTGGGTGGAAGGCTGCGTGAGAGAAGAGATGATGGCAAGGGGGACGGGCAGAGAGCATCAGGCATTCTCTTCCCAGACGGCCTCGCCAGTCAACAATGTATACATCTCTTACTTTTCCACTCAGCCCTGTCTCTTTCACTTACAGAGAGACTAGGCCCCTCTAGCGATTTACCTAGGTCCCTAGGATGAGTATTAAGAGGCTGGCGAGACTACTTGGGCCATCCGTCCATAGATGTTTTGCTACCGAAGATATATGGATAGCAAGAGCGAAACCGGCCCAAAAGAACTCGGTCAAGATCAAGTGATGAGTATCCAGCATGCAAATGAGGAAAAGGCTCTAATGAAGACACCTGCTCTTTTTCTTTTCACCTCGCACTAACTCTTCAAATGACGCAGTTGTTGAACATGACAATCCACAGGGTGTGAAAGGCGAATGGAGCTCTAGAAGGGGGAAGGGGGGAAGAAGAAACCAGACACCAGCGTCAAGAAAACCATACCCTCTCTTTTCACACGGGCAGGAAATCCACAGAAAGAAAATGAAAAAAAAAGGATACGACCGAAACAAGGTCAACTATGAAACAGATCAGATAATAAATAAGGGGGAAAAAAAACAACATCCATACACGAATCTCCAACCCATAGCGACCTATAAGATGCACGCGGGGTATGAGACAGAAGACATGCGAGAATAATGCACACCAACACTTCTCGTCAGAAAGCCACCTCTTCCCAAGGACCGGTGGGAACTGGTCGAGAAAAGAACCCTTTACTCCAATGGAATACCCTCATACTCCGAGTAGCCCAGCGCCAGGTTCATGTTCTCTGTAAAAACCAAACGATTAACGGGAGGATCAACTACATAAACAAAAATCAACACTTACGCAGGCACTGAGTGGCGGCACCCTTCAGCAGGTTGTCGATGGTGGCACAGACAACGACCCGCTTGCCGGTAGAGTCGACAGCAAATCCACCGATGTCCACGCCGTGGCGGCCGGCAATGTCCTTGACAAGAGGGGCCTCGCCCACGATCTTGACGAGCTTCTCGCCGGCATAGCGGTCCTGGTAGATGTTACGGATGTCGCGGGAGGTCATCTCCTCCTTCAGCGGGATGCTGATGGTGTGCTGTGGCAATCGTTAGTAGCCATCAAAATAAGCTCGAGTTCCAAGCCAACTTACGTGGATGCCCTGAAACCAGACAGCCACGTGAGGGATGAACGCAACGCTGGTGTCCAGCTGCGCGCTAATCTCCCGCTCGTGGATGTGGCTGGTCAGACTGTAAGGGATGAGGTTGTTGGTGAGGAATTGCACGTCGTTCTTGGGGCTCGGCTTGGTACCGGCGCCCGAGTATCCGGAGACACCGAAGGCGGTAGGCTGACCACCGAGGAAAGGGACGAGAGGCGAAATGCCGAGCTGGGCTGCGGTGGCATAGCAGCCGGGGTTCGAAATGCGCTTGGCCTGGGCAATCGTGGATCGGTTGACCAACTCCGGGAGACCGTATGTCCAGTTAGGGTCGAAGCGGTAGTCGGCACTCAAGTCCACAATCACATTCCCCTTGTCCGAACCCTCGTCGACGGCATCGACGAAAGGCTTGCAGATGCCGTTCGGCAGGGCCATAACCCAGCAATCGATGTCACCGTTGGTGGACATCTTGCGGACGTCATCCGGGCTCAGGTTCTCGTAGATGATCTCCCGCTTGTTGTAGCCCTGGAGCTTCTTGCCCGCCAGCTCACGCGACGAAACGTGGCGGAGATCCATGTTGGGGTGGGCATTCAGCAGATTGATCAGGGCCTGTCCAGTGTAACCACGGGCACCAATAAGGGCCACCTTGGCAGGCTGGGCGTTGGAGGCGTTCTTCTCACCGAGAGGGGGGTTGGGGTTGGTGGTCGCGTACGTCCGGAATGAGTTGACAGCGACCGCGGGACGCTTGGCCCTGGCGGTGCGCAGAGCATTGGTCGTCGAGGAAAACGCACGCCTCTGCTCAGCCGAGGCAGCGCTCGCGCCAAAGCCCTTCGAGACATGCGAGGCGGCTTGGGCAGCACGGTGGAGGCGCGACTCGAGATTGATGTCACCGAACATTTGCCGACCGTGCCTGGTGAACTCCTGAACCAGCTGCTTGACTTCGTCGCCATTCTCCACGCCATACCAGAACAGAACGTGACCATCGTGGCTCAAGCTGCCATCAGCCTTGTCGAAGAACCACGTCAGGTTCTCATCGTCCTCCTTCACGGTCCACGCCAGCTTGGGGAAATCCTTCTTAAAGCTGGCAAACACGTTGTCGGCGACGTTGGTGAGCCAGCCCGCCTTAGTGATGGTGAAAGTCGCCAAGTGGGCCATCAGAGAGCCCTGTTGCGGGGGCAGCACAACAGCCAGGGCCTCCATAGGCTCATCGTAGTAGATCTTGAAGTCGTGCTCCTTCAGGCCTTCGACATAGCGATCGACCACCGCACGAGCATCTAGACCCTCGCGGTCCCGGACCAGCACATCCTTCAGGGCCTGCAGGTCCTGGAACTCCGACAGGGAGGACTTCACGTGAATCTTGTTACCGCGGCGAATCAGAGTACCAGCACCAGAATCGGTGAAAAGCTCCTTCTGCAGGTCGGCAGGGTGAATGATGGCTACACTGGATGAACGGGGCAGATCGCTGAGGAGCTCCTTCAACTCCTTGATCTTCAAGCGAGTGCCGTGGCGCACCCACCACTGACTCATCAAGTGGTCGTATTCCTCGTCGAGGTTGATAGCAGAGATCTTCTCGCCGGTATCACCATTGAAGAGACCACCCTTCTCAGCCAGGTAAACGATCTTCAGCGGCTGCAGAGCACGGGCCAGCTCACCAGCAGCCACGTCCGCATTGACGTTGAGGACTTGGCCGTCCTGGGTCTCAGCCATGGAAGTCAGGATGGGCAGACAGCCCGCCGCAATGGCCGATTCAATGGGCTTCCTTTCCACGCCGTTGATCTTGCCGACTAGGTTGTACTTGGGCTTGTCGAGGTAGTCGGCCGAGAACACACCGGCCGTGATCGGGCGGGCACGCACGCCCATCCGCTCAAGTTCTTCCACCAGCTTCATGTTCTCCTCGAGGAAGAGCTTCCTCGCAAGCGACAGAGTCTTACCATCCGTCACGCGGATTCCATCCTCGAACTCGGGCTCCACACCGGCCTCCTCCAACATGCGGTTGAGTTGGGGTCCGGCGCCATGGACGACGATGGGGTACAGACCGACATGGTTGAGGAACGCGAGAGCGGAGGAGAGGGTCTGAAGGTGCTCGGTAATGATAGCACCGCCAACCTTAATGACAGCGAACTGCTGGGAAGACACGGAGGTAAAGTGGGACAGGTACTGCTGCACCTCTCGCTTCGAGCCGATGTTGCTCAGCAACTGGACGACCGTGCTGCGGGTGGAGGCCAGATGAGGCTCGGTGGCGCGGGAATAGGGTCGGCTCTGGAACGAGGTCGACACCTTCGTACGAGCGGGCAGGCCGGCTCGCAGGGTGAGCGGTGCGGAGAACGATCGGAGGGGCTTGCTGGAAGCTCTCCGCACAGCGGTGCGAAGGGACAGCATTGTGGCAACCAACATGCGGCAGCTTCAATGGTCTCGCAATCTGAAGGAGGCGGAGGCCCCAAGATAAATGCAGATAGAGAGATTGAGGGAAGGTGACGGTCAAGAGGGATTTTAGTGATTGTCCGGCCCTCGGAGCGATAAAGTCAGAGGAAGGGCGGTGGAGTCTTGGCGCCATATTTTTTCTTCTCTCACGTTAACTTTGGTTGAGCGAAATGCTGCACGAATCACCGCCTGGAGACAGCTTTGCGATGTGAATTATTATCCACTTGATCCTCACTTCATCTGGGAAGCAATTATTCGCAGCATTGATCAAGAGCTGGAAGTATCCATGGATGTGTACTTGATCGACATTGGGATGTGATTCCACATCAAAGATTGACCTCCAGTTGATCGAGCCAAATGCATTTCAAATCTTCTCTGCTTTTAAGGAAAACAATATATCAATATTTACATTCATACCGGGATATCTTCGGTAGTCCTTCCGATGGTCATGATGGTAGCGATGGGCCAAAGGCGGAGAGAAAGCAAATTGGCAGAATCAAGTCAGGTGATCCAAGGGCTTCAGAGAGCACGTGGGTGTTATTTGGCCCCTGTTTTGGTATTTTACTTGTCTGGGAGGATTTAAGGCGCCAGGCTTGGAAGGATTGGAGGATTCAGGAATTTTTTCTTGGTTAGGAAAGATATGGATTTTTCCAGTCATAGCGACCGGGGGTTTCCACGGGTATCCCCAGGTTCAGAAAGTGTTCGTAGATCATGAAAAAAAAAAAAAAAAAAAGTCGAGGTTGCTAGGAGTCAGGTAGGAAACAATAGCAAACCATACTTTTGGTATGATAAAGCAATCCAGAACATCCTTGTAAGTATCATCCCAGATCGGCCATGGAGAGTTCTCAGTCGATCTGCGGTATTTACCGAGTTCAGCCTTGAAACTCCATGAGTCGGTTGCAGCCGATCAGGAACATCCAATTATGTTTGGTTTATTTTTGTGTCTCTGTATGAACCGATTGTATGGATGACGCGGCCCTGCATCGCCATTACTTTGTATGTACATTGTGTACAATATCTATATCAGCGCATTAATGTTTTTTTTACAGTAAACCTGGAATACACCTGTCAAGTCAGCCTCGCGAGGCTCTGTCTCCACTGTAAATTCTTGCCATTTCTCCCTTGGATCGACACTACGCTTTCTCCATAAAGAGCAAGTAAGCAGGTGCACATATACGCAGATAACCAGGGTAGTACATACATACATACATATGTCTGTGTCTCCCCTGGCCCAACAGGATTGGAGGATTGTTGGTTTCACGAGTCAGATGCTGCATTCGACTGAGTGGCGCGACAATACAAGTATACAACCATATAACTAGCGGCTAGCCCTGTGGACCTGACGTTTTCGGTCCCCTTTCATGCTTGCCCCCCGGACTTTCAGGAGTTGATAAGTCCGAACCGAGATGGCGCCAATGGCTTAAAAGAACCAATTTTTTTTTTTTCATGATGGTCTTTCTTTTCTGTGAGAAAGTTTGTTCTCTCTTTTGACCTTCAATCTACACTCTCACTCTCAGACACACTCTCTCCAACCATGCGCCGACTACGCCGACTCCCTTGGCAATTCATTTTCTTGAGCCTTTTCTTCTTTGTTCTTTTCTTTAAACTTCGTCTAGTCCCTGGCGGATCGGTCTCGATCGAAAGGGCTGCGCCGACCCCACCCCGAGATGATGTGGCTATTCCAGCGAGCGATTTCAATAGTTACGATCCAACCTCCGAGCCGGGTGGTGTGGGCACAGTGAACGACGTACCGTATGTGTTTGGTTCGTCCCGCCTTTGATCTACATCTTTTTTTTCTAACTACAGTTCAGGGAGCCCCGGTTTTACTCGGGAGGAACGCGCTTTTTGATCGGCAGCCCGAATACCACCCGGTATCCGACCCCCGCAATCTTTGACCCCTACCCGGAATACAACTCGAAGGAATGGTCCAAGCAATGGCAAGGGACTTTCCGGCCATGCACTGGCCCACGTGGGAAAACCTTAGATCGCACGAGAAGCGAGGACATGATGTCGGTCTATCCGGGAACTCAACAAGGTAAACTTTTTTTCCTTTGCTTAAGGGGCATGCAATGATAATTAACTTTTCTCTCAATCTATAGGATTCCCCCGCCCTGTGTTTGGATCCCAGGAAGCGCTCGGTCTTCGATCTGATGTATGCACAGATCGGTACGGTCGTTATGGCCCATACGGATTCGGGGACAACGAACCGGAACATACAGGTCTCATGAAGCGTAGAAACGTCGACTGGGATGCGGTCAACTGGGGAGCCCTGCAGTCGCAGTGCTACGAGCGTAACGCGGGCAGATACAACCCAGCACAGCCGGACCAGCACTACGGCCAACACATCATGTCGTTGAACTCACCGAAACCTCCACAGCCAGCGAGCCCGCCAGACTCCTTATCCTACAAATCGCGGTCCGCAGTGATCCTGCGGGCATCGGAAGACATGAAATGGAACCCGAGCCACCAGCAGTACATGCGCTCGCTGATTATGGAGCTCTCGCTGCACAGCGGATCCGAGTACCAAGTGTTCTTCCTGGTGGATGTACACAACGAGGAACTGGATATCGAACACGACCCAGAAGCCGTGCAACGGGCCATGGCAAATATCCCACCGGAGTTCCGCGACATGACAGTCCTGTTCAACACGCGGCTGATGCGACAATGGTACCCGCGCGTGAACGAGTACCGCGCCATCTTCCAGCACCTGCAGGCGCTGCAGGTGTTTGCGCAGATGTACCCGGAATTCGACCACTACTGGCAGCTCGAAGTCGACGGCCGCGTCATGGGTCACACGTACCATTTCCTGGAGCAAGCCATCGAGTTCGCCAAGCAGCAGCCGCGGAAACATCTTTGGGAGCGCAACGCGTATTGTTACGCACCCGGTGCGCACGGGACCTGGAAGGAGTTCACACAGAATGTTGCCAAAGACCTGCAAGGCAAGAAGACAGTCTGGGGGCCCGTCGCGGTGCAGGGCATCCAGCCCCAGGGACCTTCACCACCGGTACCGCACCCGGAAGACGACCAGTTCGAATGGGGCGTAGGCGAAGAAGCGGACCTGATCACATTCCTACCCATCTTCAATCCGACCCAGACGAACTGGACGTTTCCGTGGATGCTGTGGAATCTGCCGCGCGACACGCCGCGGCGCGCCTCGCCCATTACGCAGTGGCGCGTGTCGCGCCGGCTTCTCAATGCCATGCACCAGGCTGAGCTGGATGGCATGGCGTTCGGCTCGGAGCTGTCGGCTCCATCGTGGGCGCTCCTGCACGGGTTCAAGGCGGTCCATGTGCCGCATCCGATCTACATGGATGGGAAATGGTCGCCAACGGAGCTGGCCCGCATCTTCAACAAGGGGCCGCCGGAAAACATCAACGGCGAGCCGGACAGTATCTGGAATTGGGATCTGGGATCTATTCACCTCTGGTACCGAATGACCTATATGTTTTCCACGCAGACGGCTGAGGATCTGTTCCGGCGATGGATGGGGTACCCGGTCGACCCGATTCTGTTACATCAAGGCATTCGGGTATGCATTCGCTTCCTTTCTTTTCGCTCTTTCTCTTCCTTGTCATTCTTCGACACTGACATCATTCCAGCCCGAATATCGCCCCGGAAGATACTGGGATGACGGCGGCAGCGTGGTAAGTCTCTCAAATCCCAAGCCATAGATGGTATTGCTCAGCACCGCTAAACTTGTCTATGATCAGGACGAACCCAAATACGGCCGCCTCTGCTTCCCGCCCATGCTTCTGCACGCCATCAAAAACCCCGATCTACCCATGATCCCGGGAGAGGCCGTCAATACATTCTCATTGGGCATCGAATCTCTCAATTGGAAGGAGTGGGATTGGATGCGGTTCCCTGACACGCCGATCGCCCCGAACGTTGCTGGCCAGCAGGGGCAGGGTGTGTTGTGAGGTTTCCTCCCCTATTTCATCCCATTTCTATTTCTTTTTGTTCATGTGTACTGTAGACACACATTTTCATAGCGTTCTTGGGGTGTAAGAGAAAGAATAAGAATAAGAATAAGAAATTCACAAGTCCATGAATACAGGAGCTATTACTATCTTAGGGAGTGGCAATATACTGTATACTGGGTGCCATGATCATGCTTATACTTCGGTAGATAAACGGGTCCCGGCATGGATCGAGACCATTTGTCTAAAAACTCAATCTAAAAACTCTCTGGTAGAATGTCAAAGTGCTAACATACTTAAACACGGCATCATCGAAAAGTAACCTATCATTTACATCTTTACCCGACGGATCAGCTGGTGTCGTCGCGGGCATACACAGTGACAAAGTGAAAAAAAAAAGAGATTTGGTCATTCAAAACACGCCCAGAACAAAAAAAACAGCAGGAGGTATTAGCGGCTGGGAAGAAAACGTAAGAGCAGCATGGGAGAGAGAACCTCGGAAACAGTGGAAGAGCAAAAAGGAAATTCCACATCCTCCCAATACGAATTCAAGGTTCAATTTGCCCTCCCCTTCTCATTATGCCCCAAAAGACGAAAGAAACACATCCACCAACACGGGAATGAGTCGCCTATTTCTTGGTGGTAAGGACAACTGTAAACACGTCGCTGTTAGCTTTATATCGGCGCAATCAAACTCAATCAAGCCAGCAAGCTGCTGCTGCTTCTTTTTCTTCCGGCGAGGATTGTCTTACCTGGCACGATAATCACGATGAGAAGAAGAATCACGCAAATGGCCAGGCATACGCGCATCTTCATATCCTTCCACCACATCTGCTTGCGCACGCGATTGGCGCCGTGACGGAACCCCTGAGCCGACACGGCCAGGTTGTCGGTCTTATCTTGGAGCGAGTCCAAGCGCTCGCCACGCTGCGAAACCTTGTTGATGTTTTCGCGCATGACACCGACGGTGTCGTCGATTTGCTGTGAGAAAAATGCATGTCAGCGCTTATGTCCCGGAATCGGCCACCGCAACATCCTCAAAAACGAATCCGCCAGGCCTGTCCTCCGCAGGGATAATGAAAGACCACGGCTTCATCGTGGATAAAAACTCAAGGTATGGGAAGATATAAAAAAAAAGAAACTCACCGCTTGCAATGCGGCCGTTCGCTGGTTGCCATTCTGCGCGTTGCCTCCACCGGAGGCAGGCGCTCCGTTGGAGCCAGAGGGAATATAGGGGTCATAGGGTTGTTCGTGAGACATGGTGGGCGTTGAAGAGGGAAATCTCAGGATTTCAAAAGGGGTCGTGAACGGTCGGAACGGACCAGGCTGGCTGGCTGGGCACTCGGGGGGCGCACTGTTTTGACGAAGCCAACCAACCACGAGACGTTGCCTGGAGAACGGGAATCGACGCAGAAGACAAGTTCCGGGGGAAGAGAGACTGCGATTTGATGCAAGTCGATGATAAGGGGAAAGCGAAAGGGAAAAAGTGAGCCAGGAAAGAGGAGCGTGTCTATTGACGCTGACAAGTTGACTTGCCGCGATGGCGGTTTCGCCCAGAGTCACGTGAGCTGTGGCGCTGTCTCGATCGCACAGCGCAGGCAGCCGGTTCGTGGATTATGGAAGACGGGAAAAGGGTCCTAGGTCGTTGGTTCTGATCGACTGTTAATTAAAATAACCATTGGTTTAGTCCATGATCCGACGGGTCTAGTTTGAGGATGTATGATGCCGAAAGTAAATAAAATAAGCCCAATTTACTTCAAACTGCCATTGGCTCCATGCCAATGGATTTCCAACTTCCACAGTATTATTTCTTCCCCGGTTCATATTCAGTTTTACTGTCCTTTTCTTTTAGTTTTTCTCTTTGTCTTTCAGAGTGCCAATGGTTATGTGGCTGCCTGTCCACCGAGCGCAGTTGCTTGAGAAACCGTGGCTAAACTTAGTAACACTCTGGGCAATATGCACTGGGTGCCTGACAGCACCACGAGCCTTGAAATAAAAATAGTGTAAAATGTAATAAAAGAATAAGCCACAATCAGTACTTATATTAGGAGTTCCTCGGTGCTTTAAGCTAAATATGGGGGCACCAGACTAAGTTAGTATCGATTGATCTGCAAATTACTCCGGTTTGATATTTCCAGACTCAGTAATGAAGAGAAAAATGCCCTTCTATTAAGGATAATTGTACACTGGATGCCTCACTGAGACAATCACGAGTTTTAAACCTCAGAAAATATCGTACAACGTCCAGCCCAGATTAATCATACCATACCAGGATACCAGGCTAGGTCAAAGCCCGCCCGGGTTGTCGTTGGGGTATTGTCCCAAGCAAAGAATGCAGGAAAGCAGCCGACTGAGTGACCGACTCACGGACACGAAGGAAGAGCAGAATGGTGAGCGCGATTCCCGACAGTTGGGCAATGATCCCCGTGAGATACCCAATTCATTGGACCGCCACACCTCATTTCTCGCCCAGCATCTCCTTCCGCATCTCCTCCCGTTGAACCCGCACCTCATCTTTAGCCCGCGCGCGCTGGGCCTCCATTTCCGCGCGCTTCATTTCCTGCTGCTCCTGCGCCGCGAACCAGACTAAAACCACCAAGCAAGACCCGTTAGCCACATGATATCACCCAAAGTAAGAACCCAAACACAACACATACTCGACTTATCAGACTTGGACCACTCCTTCAGCTTATGAACATATTCATCGAACTCTTGAGCCCGGCGCTCGCCCTGCTCCACACTGCGCTTCTGCAGATCCGGATTATATCGCTTGACGAGCTCCTCGTCGCTTGGACGGATGTACTGGACGAGGGCGGGGCCACCGACGGAAACGAGAATGCCGCTTCGGATTCGGAACTGGATATGAGCCCTGGGATCCTGACGGATGGGCGAGGAACGTCACTTACGTTCCCAAGACCTTGAGCCACACGCCGGCGCGAGACATGGTTGGATGTGTGTCTCCGGATGAGTCGGAGAGAGCGGGTCGTGAGGGACACAAAATCCCAGTGACGTTGAAGAGAAGAAGCTCAGATGGGAGTCCGAGACACCGAAATCATCCTCGCTCTGATTTGTTGCGGAGGGTGGCGCAGCTGTGGCTGTACGTGGCGCAGTTCATAACACCCTTCTTCCCTTTTAGGTAGTGGTGGAACAAGCCCTAACTCACTATATCATGACACACTATATGTCTATCCTAAGGGTATTGATAAGGGCACTCCAGGTTTTCCACTATTGGCACTGGGGTGTTGATAGGGACACCCCAAAATTTTCGCTAGAGGCACCCCAAAACCTCACATAATCAACTTTTTGACACATGATATTTTATCTTATAACTATTTTCAGCTGGACATAGTAGTCATGTATAACCGCAAGGCAACGCTTCTTCTATCCTAATGAACCAGGGGCAACCGAGTTGTTTTCGACAACCAAGGTGCCTCGACTCGAGAATCACTGTGGGAGATATAAAGAACGTAAAGAAAATAAGAAAATGAAATTAGAAAAAAAAAGGGGGGATTATAGTATGTATTAGTATTTACAGAAGTAGTAAGTCAAGGTTACTAAATCATGCAACCACAACCACAGGTCAATCGTGAATCACCTCGTCATGCGTTTCGGGTTAACCACCAACTCCTCGGTACTGGCATCATCCTCCCCTGCTTGCACAGTTGTGACGATAGTTCTCATAATGCCTGGGCGCTGGTGATCGAGGTCCTTGGGCGATTCCTGGTCAAGTTCATGCAGCGTGTCCATCTCAACTTCAGGGGGGAACTTTCGGTGATCGTTGTTGCTCGTACAGGTCGCCTGATGGGCGTAGCGGTCGGAGATGTGGTTGCTCGAATACCAATCCTCAGGTGGGTTATTGCAGCTGCTGCGCACCACCTTCGAGATCAGGACGGCCATGGTGAGCTCGATATTCAGCTTAATGATATATGCGACAGGGGCGAATTGGACATAGCTAGAGATACCACCAAGCACATATCGTGTCAGTCAAAAAGAAACGAAAAAGAAAAATCGAAGGAGGCTCTGGGGACAATTCTCGCAACATACACGTATGCGTTCCGCAAGCTCAAAAACCCAAGAAGCAACACGTCCATACACGTGGATATAACGACGATGCCCGCATTGAAATTGTACAGACGCCAGTACTTAGTCAGTCCACCGCTGATGAGTCGAGACCGTACAAGGTACAGGAAGATCAGGTTGAGGCCTAGATCGATAATAAGGAAAAAGGCCTTCTCAACCCGTTCCCATATATTGTTGAGGTTGATCTGGGCGCTGGTGGCGTTGTCCATATGGGCAGGGATCCAAATGCAAAAAACTGAGATGTTGACGATGGTGATCGGGACGGCCAGAGCCCATTTAAGCATTCGAGCCTGGCGCCGGGAGGTCATAATCAAAGCGACCCGGTTGGCAATGATTTGCGTGAGGAGCTGCGTCTGAATGGACCATAATAACACTGGAATCAACCCTTCGTTAATCATCGTACACGTAAAGGTAGTGGAAAGTAGGCGATACCAGTGCCGAACAAGAACCCGAGACTATAAACACACACGTAGTTAACATCTCAATATCGAAGAAGAGACTGCAATATGAAAAAGGAAAAATAGAGGGGGGGGGGGAAAGCCTACCTATTTGGGATCTCATTACCAAGGTAGAGAAAGGTGATGATGGAAAATGTCAAATTCACGACCAACTCTGTCCAGATCATATACAGATAGGGATTCACGAGTCTGTGAGATCGTTTCCAAATACTGCGAGTCTGATGTAGCACCTTCTCCGAGGCCCCAACAAAGAGGCCAAGAAAGAGGGCAAAGAAAAAGGTCGCAAGATCGATCTTCATAATGAGGGCTGCTGCGGTACAGTTTCGTGGGATCCCATCAATGTAGGTTTGTGGATTATTTATTTCCAAATCTACCCAGCTTGATTTAAATTTGCAATCAAGCATAGGCTTTGCAATTAAAGGGGGGATTCAATAGCGAAACACACCAAGGATGAAGGATGACCGAAAAAACGGCCTATGCTTTCTCCATGATCCACTAGGAATGGCATCTGTGGAGAATGCTGCAGACCATCAGACTGTGGCGTTTGAGCTTGATGCGCACTTGTGTAACCAGATTCTATAAACAGCAGAATGATACTCATGAAGAGAGAGAACAGCTAGGATATAAAGATTCTTATTTCTTTGCACGTCTAGTTCAGTCCCAGTCAAAATATATATATATATAAATAAAAATAAAAACTAAGCACTGCAGAGATCTAGGCTTTACTGACCCGCTAAGATCTTCGGCTACTACCACCGAAGCAGCCTAGCTGACTATCCACACACGAGTCAAGAAATTAATAGTGTTCGTGCGCTCCTTTTCTTCGCCCGTGGGATAGCGCCTAGGAAATAGACTAGTATACCCTACTTCTAATTTGTCCTAGCAGCTCGCTTACAGCCGCAAGTTCTTTGCCCTGCTGCTGATCGACCCACTACGGAACAAAAAAGGATAATAGTTCATTATTGACGCCTTGATAATAGGGGAAGTACCTCTTAAGACACTCTATATCACCTACTTCGAATATATCCACAGCTTGATCACCATAAGCCAAGAAAAGAAATGCCCCGCAAAGTGGACCCTGGCCAATACTTCGTGTTCACATGAAGCCTTCAAGCGATCTTGAGAACCGACGGAATGGGTCGAGATTTTAGTAGAGCTTAGAACAACATTGCGTAGGGAAAAGTTGACAAATTTTAATAGTATGACCATGATACAATATACTATAGCCTAGAGGGTAATCTATCGACCCCGGAAATGGCGCTATCTCTGAAGTCCAAATCTCTGGGCATTGATAGGGACACCTCAGGATTTCCGCTATTAGCACCTCATTTTCTTACAGAAGGCTTTTCTAATTCATTTTCGAATCACCGGCCCCCGCGGACAACGCCGATATAACAAATTTTCAACCACACCTCTAATCATATGATATATTTAACTTATAACTGTCTTAAGTGATAAAAGTCTTTATGTAGTAATAATATATTTATTATATTATTGGTCTATCTTTTTCTATTTTTTTTCCTATTTATTTTTAAATTATTTTTACGCCTTCTATACCTATAAAAACGATTTAATCTCTTCGATGCAAGAAAAAATAATCATGTGACCCACGTGACCTTGGAAGTACACTATGTAGTAGTCTGTCGATCTCGTTTCCTATACTTCAGCTCGCGCAGCAGACCTTATATCCATATTTTATAAGCCCCTACTAAGATACATACCTTGCAGTGGGGGTTTCGGCGGTGCCGGACTAATAGTTTTTCCGCTCCTGGATACCTGGTTTTTCAGGCTTAACATCGCAGACCTTGGTCTGCATCCATTCATTATGTAGATTAAGCATCTGGACACTACGCAATGTATGATGTTTTCTGTTCTCTGGTTTGACTGCCTTAACTGCTGAGGTTTCGCCGGCATCCTCCCACATCGATCCGTCTGCATTGACAGACAGCCTTCGAGCAGAACCCCGTTTGCAATATATATAATTCGTGTCTTATTGGAAAAAGGAGTATAAATTATATAAACATAGTATAGCTGCTTTAATAATAAATCCTATCAATATGATTAAAAATATAAATTAAAAAAATAATGGAAGATAAATTGATTATGCCAGGTTTTGGGGTGCCTTATCTTCATTCGCTGCAAGATATGCCAATTTTCATAAAGATGGAAGTACAACCATGCCATTTATTGTGTTTACTACGACGCCAACCACTTCGGCACGAGGCACTCCGACAAGAGTCAAAATGACATCAAGTCAACCAGTATGTCCACCCATCTCGATAGAAGAATGGATCTGTGTAGAGTAAAACATGGAATCCACTGATCTATAGATATCTTGTCTTAAGTTAAGTGTGGCGTAGCTGCGGCTGGGGTACCTCCACCTGAGAATCAAGACCCTCTTTGGGAGAAATCCATAGTGTCTCACTCCACTTGCAAAGGAATTCTCCCGAGACACACGTGGATGACATGATCTGTGGAGTGCCATCAGCAGGGTCCAGTTAATCACCCGATCAGCGGCATGAAGAATCTGCGGATTCGCTGGCTGCGACCCATGGGTTGGGCTTAGGTGGCGTTAGAGTCTGGTCTCAGAACTCGGGCCTTGAGGGTGTTGTCCAAGAGGAATTGCATGGCCGTTTCATGGGGACATATAGGATGACATCGCGGCTGCGTAAGAGGAGAGAGAGAGAGAGAGAGAGATAGAGGGCACTGATCGTCAGGCACAGGGAACTTCGAGGCGTTCCCTCTTCGAATGCCCGATGTCGCCAAGAGAAACAGCGAAGAGGATACCTCCGGGTGGGTCAAACGGACACAGTAATTTAAGGGTCACGTTTTCCATGCCCGACCGCCCCTAGAGCCGTGGATGATTCTGCCTCGTCTCATGTCCCTCAGCTGATTTCGCTCGTGTGGAAAACCTCCAGTACGGAGCGACAACCTCCTGGCTTGGGAGAGATTTGTCGCGACTAACTTTCTGCAGCACCCCCCCCTTGCATGCGATCTGAGAGCGAAAGTGGAATCTCCAGACCTCCTTTTGAAGAACCACTCGACCTCGCGCGCGGTCCTTTCGCCTTGAGCCATGGCCTATCCGCAACGTCCCGCGCAGAGGCCGCCGCCTCTCAGGCAGTACGACAATCCGCCCTCTGCCCCAGCCGCAGCCCCGGGCTACCCACAAGATGGTTACTTTGGCCAAGGATATGGCGACGGTGGTTATGGCGCGGATCATCAGTACGGCGACGCAGGCTATGAAGATGCGGCTTACAGCCAGCGCTCTGGCTCTTCGGCCTCGTATCGATCCCAACCACGACCGATGCGCCCGCCGGGACCCCCGGCCCCAGGCTACGGCCGACCCCCGAATGGATATGATAGTCGACGCGGACATCCTCGCGATAGACCACCGCCGCAGAAGCGGTCAAGGCCTCGTAAGTCACATCCACTCATCCCCTTTCCTCGGTCCTCTTCGAACTGCTAGTAACAACATTCCAGCGGGAGGCCGTCCGGGCCCAGGCGAGAACCTCGATAATCCGTTCCCCTCGTTCCCCCCCAAAGACCGCCGCGCTCCTCCGCCGCGAGGCTTAGAGAAGAGCATGGCCACCATGGATATCAATGGCCGAGGCCCTCCTCAGCCACATACTTCGAATGGAAGGCGACCGGATATGCGACATCCGCCCCCGCGCGGGCCACCACCGAGCCGGGGCCGAGGTGGTTATTATCCTGCAGGCCCCGTACGGTCCGCGAGTGCAGGGAGGCCGGATCGGCCTGAAAGGTCGTACACAGACCCAAATGGCCCTTTCATGCCACCTCCGAGTCGAAGCGCAACCATGCCGGTGTCCGGAGATCCACCTAGGGCTCCTTTGTACCCGGGACAATCGACGTATCAAGACCCTGGTTACCCGCTCCCTGCCATTGGTGACATGCCGCCGCGCCCTAGCACTGCTGGTGGGCTGCGGTCAGGGCGGCCCCGCGGAAATGAGCGCGATCCGACGTTGATGATGCCCCCTCCCCCCGATCCACCCAACCGTGTGTCATATGCGCCTAAAGACTTCCTGGATAGCTATTATGACTCGCATGATGAACCCGACATGCCCAATTTCGATGCTATGCCGACATCTGGGCGGATGGGGCCAATCGATGAGATGGGACTGGACACACCCGCGCCGCGCTCTCAGTCTCATCCCGATTTGCGAAAAGGCAACACACCCAATCAGTTCGAGAATGCGGGCTTCCAGTTTGATATCCCCGGCGAGCCTTCTCCCGTCGCTGCGTTCCAACAGGACCAGGGGTCAGACCCCCAGCAGAACCCCGATGCCTTGCCACACCATCCAGTTCCTTTCCGACCCGGCCATGATCAATCATCAAGACCCGCTCCGGTACGACAATATGCCAATGCTGCAAATCCAGCTCAAGCTCCTGCAGCTCCCCAGCCGATGCCGCCCGGCGAAATGGGACCCACGCCTGTCACGCACGAAGAACTGCAACGGCTACAGCAGCAGGTGCGAAGCAATCCCTCAGACCAAAAGACACAGCTTCTTCTCGCCAAGAAACTGGCCGAGGCAGCTACGGTGCTGGTGGGTGACAACAGCCGACTCGACCCTAGAACTAAAGCCAAGGCCAAGGAAAAGTATGTACTGGATGCATATAAGATTGTGAAAAAGCTTGTGTCGATCGCAAACCCGGATGCGCAGTTCTACTTGGCCGACTGCTACGGTGAAGGTCTACTAGGACTGGAAGTTGACCCCAAAGAGGCGTTCCAGCTGTATCAGTCCGCCGCCAAACAGGGCCACGCGCAGTCCGCCTACCGTGTCGCTGTCTGCTGCGAGATCGGCCAGGAAGACGGTGGCGGAACTAAACGAGACCCCTTTAAAGCCGTTCACTGGTATAAGCGCGCCGCGGCACTGGGCGATACTCCGGCCATGTACAAGATGGGCATGATTTCGCTGAAGGGCCTGTTAGGGCAGGCCCGCAGTCCCCGAGAGGGTGTCTCGTGGCTCAAACGGGCGGCCGAACGCGCCGACGAAGAGAACCCGCACGCCCTCCACGAACTGGCGTTGATGTACCAAAATGCCAGCGGCAACGACATCGTCGTCCGCGATGAACAGTATGCTTGCCAGCTCTTCCACCAGGCGGCGGACTTGGGTTACAAATTCTCCCAGTTCCGGCTCGGTACCGCTTATGAATATGGCTTAATGGGATGCCCTGTCGACAACCGCATCAGTATTATATGGTACACGCGAGCTGCGGCCCAGGGTGAACACCAGAGTGAACTCGCCCTTAGCGGCTGGTACCTAACCGGGTCCGAGGGCATTCTGCAGCAGAACGACACCGAGGCATACCTGTGGGCCCGCAAATCTGCCACGGCTGGTCTGGCCAAGGCCGAGTATGCCATGGGATACTTCACTGAAGTCGGCATTGGTATTGCCGCTAACCTGGAAGATGCAAAACGATGGTACTGGCGTGCAGCAGGTGAGTGGATGCGAATCGTATACCCATCTATCACTACCCATATTAACCTCTTTTCTCTTTATAGCCCAAGGATTCCCCAAGGCCCGGGAACGTCTCGAGGATCTCAAGAGGGGTGGAGGCCGCATGCAGAAGACCCGTCTCTCGCGCTCTGCCGTCAGCAAGCAGAGCGACGGAGACTGTGTTGTTATGTAACGAGTACTCCTTAGTGTTTGTTTAAACTTCTCAACGACCCGAGTTTATAGGCAGTCTAAGTGGCTTCTATACTACTTGCTCCCTCCTAATAGCCACCGGCGCTTGATGTGTTGGTCTCGAGAGTTGGGGTTTCCCGGCTCTGGCCTGTACGATTTACTGTTCCGACATCCTCTTCTTTCTTCTTTATCTTCTTCTTGTTTCTTTCATGAGATGCTACGTTTGTTTTGTGCTTTTGTTTTTCGCTCAAGTGCAATATGTATGACTCCACACGAGGAGATATGACCGGTACGGAAAATGGGGGCGAATATCCTGGAGCTTTCAGCATTGCATTTTATAGAATGTTTTGGAATTTATGACTTGAATCTGTGTCTACCAACATACATTACTGAGGTTTTGCTTGTAATCGCAAAGTAATTCCTCTTAAGGGTATGGGTATAGATCGTGCACAGCGGCCCCGTTCCGCGCTGACACACCCGCCGGCTCGGCTTCTGCGCTCGGCTACCGATTAACAAACCCGTTTCTTTGTCAAGTCTTGCTAATCATTATTTATACTGCGTTATTCTACATGATTGCATTGTGTTGCTCTTCTCTTCTGTGTCATTCCAAGCGACTCCCCTAGGCATTAAATATTCTGGTTGGCTCGTGATCTGCTCTGCCAGAAATACATATAACCCAACCAACCCAGACATATACATGTCTTCGGAAACAAGCCACCAACGTCAAAATCACTCTTTGCCAGCAGCGAATAGCAGCACACAAACTCCCAGCACGCGCAAGCTCGCTGTTGTTTCTCTCGTGACATTGACTGCAGCCGTGCTCATTGCCCTGTTCTCACGCGACACCGTCAATCTGTCCGGCATCCGGCGACTCTTCGGATCGTCCCGCGCCACCCGCGTGGTTACGGGTCCTTTCCCGGCATCGGCATCGGTTCCGGGCTCTGTCACAACAGCGACAGTTGCGACAGCAGGAGCAGGAGCAGGAACTGGGTCAATCTCTTCTGAGAAGCAGAGCCAGTCCTCGTTGAAGAAGATGAAGACACCGGTTTATTTCTTGAGCCATGGCGGGGTGAGTGTTATGATACATAGATCCAATCTCTCCCTGCCTCTTCTCTCTTTTTCTATGTGTTTGTATTGACTTCATCCAGCCTAATATCATGTACGACATCGAGCACCCGGCATACCGCAAGCTCACCGAGATCGGGCGCGAGATCACGACCAAGGTTAAGCCGCGTGCTGTGGTGGTATTCTCGGCACATTGGCAGGGTGGCCATGATACGATCTATGTGAACACAGCGGAGATGACAGATCTGATCTACGAGTATGTTGAAATCCTTCACTTTCTCATATATTCCCGCCATTTATACTCCTACCGAAGAGAAACAAGAACTAATCTTGCTCTCTCCCCAAGTTTCTACGGCTTCCCTGATCACTACTATAAAGAAGAGTATCCCAACGTGGGCAGCAAGGAAGTGGCACATAAAGTGCTGGATATGCTGCACGAAGCCCACATTCCCGCCGAGGGAGTGAAGCGCGGGCTGGATCACGGCGTCTGGGCTAGTTTCAAGTGCGGTATGTTATAGAAACCAGCAAGGACTGCAAAATGCAGAAAGGAAAACGAGGATAGTGATTAGAAACTGACACCACCTACAAAAATCCAGCATTCGAGCCAGACACCAACCCACTCAATGTCCCCATCGTGCAAGTCTCGCTATTCGACACCGAAGACCCGATCCAGCACTACCGTCTAGGCCAAGCGGTATCGCGACTGCGCGAGGAGAACATCCTAATCATCGTCTCGGGCATGGCGGTGCACAACCTGCGCGACCTACAATTTAGTTTCGGGAACCCGCATCCGCTGCCGTACACAGCCAGCTTCGACGAGGCGCTGAAACAGGCCGTGACGAGTGCGCCGGCAGACCGCATGCAGGCCATGGCCGCGCTGTTTAAGCGGCCCGATGCGCGCCAGGCTCATCCGTCCTTTGACCACTTGCTGCCCATCCACATTGGCGCGGGGGCCGCGGGCGAGGATCTGGGGAAGAGGCTATGGACTCTGGGAGAGGGGAGTATGAGTTGGGCGCAGTATCGGTTTGGTGATCTTGCCAATGCCAGTAGTTCGTTGTAGTAGAGTAGAAAATGCCTTTGCTTCCAAGCACGTCAAAACACAATTGAAAGGTTCGATTCATTCGATTCATCTATGAGTACAGACACACACGATGTAGAAGGACAGAGAGTTCGCGGGAGGGCATCAGGAAAAATAACAAGCGGACCATGTATGGTATGCTCATGAGGTCTGCTTCACCAGATGCGTGATGCGCTCTTCGATCTGCTGGTCCGACAGGCCTGGGAGGAATTCAAGTCAGCATTTGCGTTCGAATTGTGCCTTCAGGGAGCGGAACTTACCGGACAGGGCTTCCTGCGACTCCTTGCCGAGATCTATAACATCATAAACCGCCACATTAGCTCAATTCCCTTGCGGCGTGCCGCGCATAGTAGTCATCTCAGTTCAGCTCGTCGGGTGAGGTCATACCGTATCGAGCAAAGACTCGCGGCTCGGTGCCCCTAGCCTCGCGCATCATAATGGGCGTGTGAGGGTTGTGCTTCTTCATGGTTGGGTAGGCGCGGTTCAGGAAGGACCTGGAGCAATTGGCATTGGGGTCAGTCTCAAGTTCCGGGGGCTCTTTCTTTCTCTCTCTCGAGGCGAATGGCACCAACCTTGTGGCCGCGCTCTGCTCAGACGACTGGCAGAAGAGGAAGCGGAGCTCTTTCAGACCCTTGGTGAAGACGTACTTGCCCGACATGGTTGCAGAAGGGATAGAAGGGGGTGATATACAACGACAAGAGCGTCGAGCAACGCTTCGAATTGGATTCGCCCGGCTCCCCGATCGGGACTAGGGCCGCTTACCTCAGCCAAGGATCTGTTCTGAAGGACGAGGATTTTATATGTGCAGATAAGAATAGAATGACTTATTGGGATTATTTTATAGATTGAAAAATATCTTGGACCTACCAGAGCTTCTCTGCTTAATTGTACGAGGTCCAGTAGCCGTGGTTGTTCTGTGGTGACCGTATCTCCGCCCGTCGGAAAACTGAAGTCCCCTTCCACCCGATCACCGACCCTCCTTCCCTCGACAACTTCGTGGTCGCATCACACAACCCCATCACCATGTCGTCTCGCCTGGGCTTCCGCTTCCTCAACAACTCCCGCTTTGCTTTCCGCAATGCTTCGGGACCTTTCCGCCGGTCGGGCGCCCAGGGCCGCCGCTTCCAGAGCTCCGACGCCGGCGCCGCCGAGCAGCAGAGCACCTTCCAGCGCCTTTGGAACGGCCCGGTTGGCGTGAAGACCGTGCATTTCTGGTGAGTCTTCAGTGCTATTTCTTCCAAGAGAGGGGGGATATCACCCTTGGCGACCTGCAGAGTGCTAATACCAGCTTTATCAACAGGGCTCCCATGATGAAGGTACGATCATGAGTCAATTCGTCGCAAATCCTCAAGACCTTTCCGACGCAGTATTCACCCCACTATGAATCCCGAGAAGCGTCACAGATATACTATGCGCTAAGGGATTCGGGGGAATTGCTTGGATATCCATACTGACACTTTCCGCAGTGGGCTCTCGTCCTGGCCGGTGTCTCCGACTTCTACCGCCCTCCCGAGAAGCTCTCTCTGACCCAGAACGGCGCTCTCATGGCGACCGGCGCCATCTGGACTCGGTGGTGCTTGATCATCAAGCCCCGCAACGTTCTGTATGCTTTAGCCTCGTCCTTTGCTGGGGTTGCATTCCTTTGCTAACTCAACATGTTCAAATAGGCTCGCCGCCGTCAACTTCTTCCTCGGATGTGTGGGTGTTGTCCAGGTGAGCCGGATCTACATGTGGCAGCGCAGCCAGCAAGGCTCGTCCGTCGAGGCTGCCAAGGAACTCGAACACGAGACCGCCGAGACCGCCAAGGGAGTGGCTTCGCAGGCAGAGACTGCTGTGAAGAAGGCTGCGGAGAAGTCGACTTAGAGATGAAATGCGTGGAAGGATTCGGCGGGGAATATTGGAGATGTGGCGCACCACGAGGGCCCTTGCATGGATCGGATCAATTACTATAGAGGTCGAGTTGGTATACTGGAGGGAGGCTCGTGGTGCTGACGTTTGCGCTATCTATGGGAACACCCGCTGTACATATAACGCAATCCTGTTTTCCTTTTTCTAATCTTTTTATTGCATTCTATGTAGAGCTGTGCAGTGTTTCTTTCACACCCAGAGTTTGAGATGGCCGAGGACTAGCTCTATATACTGCCTGCCTTCACTCTTCAAAGACATGGAAGTAGCAGCGCAAGTTTGTTGGACAAAATTCCTACATTCGACTTCACTTTCTATAGAGCTGGGGTCTTTGAGAATAACATATAGATTTAGTGGAGGCTTGTTTTGTTATGCATCGCGGTTGAACTATGCAGTAGGATCAAGTTCTAACTGTAGGGTAAATTACTTGCCTCTTTTTGACCATGTTCCCCATTTCCTCCAGCTCTTCAATCCTCTTCAACCTCTTTACCTCTTCAACCTCTTTGTAAATGTCGTCAAATCTTGCAGATCAAATTGGCTCCGCGCCGATCAACCGGGGTTTCCCCCCAATCGGGGATTTGAGAGTAAATCTTCCTCCTATCGGACTACCCTGATCACCTCGTCTTTGCTATACAGTGTCACTCACTCTCGACCTCGGTGCTCACAAAACGCCATTATCGGGGGACGCGCCAGCTCCATTCTCTCCACATATCGCGTCCCCGCATCCAAGCATGAGAGCATGATGAACCCCGCGGAATCATAGCCAAGGCGCTTCTTAGCGCGAAAGCAGGGATGTATCTTTCCTTGGATGACAGTATATAAAGCACAATTGGTCCCAAGGCCCTGAAAATACTTTTGCTAATTCAGCCAGTGTTTCCGGTTATCCTCTGTCACCATGAAAGTCATCACTACATTCACACAAGCCCTCGGTCTTCTATGTTCACTCAGTCTCGCGGTCCAGACAAATAGCCACTCGAGAGATGCCGCATGCAAACCGCATCATCCATTCCGGCCTCTTCCTGCCACCCAGCCCAGGGCCCGGACATGTCATGTCGCCAGCCACGGCCACGGCCGCGACGACTCGGCCAGCATTCTCTCCGCGCTGAAGAAATGCAACCATGGCGGGAAAGTAGTGTTCGACGCCGGAAAGACCTACACCATCGGCAAAGCACTCGACCTGACCTTCCTGAAGCACGTGGACTTGGGTATGCAGACGAATTCTATACCTGCCTCCCTTCCTCTCCAACTAACTAACCAACCACATTGGTCTAGAAATCAAGGGAACCGTAAAATTCACCGACGACACAGATTACTGGCAAGAAAACTCCTTCAAGCACGGATTCCAGAACGCCACGACGTTCTTCAATCTCGGCGGCGAGGACGTGAATGTCTACGGCGACGGCACGCTCGATGGCAACGGCCAGGTCTGGTATGACCTCTATGCGGAAGACGCGCTTATCCTGCGCCCTATTTTGTTCGGCGTTATCGGGCCTCTGAAGTTGCGCTACTCGCCGCAGTGGTACCACTTGGTGGCGAATTCGTCGAATATCTTGTTCGAGGGGATTGATATAACTGGGTATAGTAAGAGTAAGGATGAGGCTAAGAATACTGATGGATGGTCAGTATTTTCTTTCATGTCACAGATAGGATTTGTGTTGATATCCGATCTTTGTGGAATAGGGATCTCTATCGCTCGTCGAATGTCGTTATCCAGAACTCCGTAATCAACAATGGCGACGGTAGGCTTTTATACTTCAGTTCCTCTTTTCTTGCGTTTGGCTCACAATCTCCCAGACTGCGTCTCCTTCAAACCCAACAGCACCGAGATCCTCGTCCAGAACCTACTTTGCAACGGATCTTACGGAACCTCCGTCGGCTCACTGGGCCAGTACGAGACCGAGGTCGACATTGTCGAAAATGTTCTGGTCTACAACATCTCCATGTTCAATGCATCGGCAAGTACCACGGCCACAGCTTGTTTTGCCCGACTGACAATGGACTCGTAAATACTAATATCTTTTTAGGATGGCGCCCGCATCAAGGTCTGGCCCGGGGGAGCAGCAGCTATGTTCACCGATCTATAAGGCGGCGGTGGACCAGGTCGCGTCAAGAACATCACTTATGACACAATGACAATCGACAATGTGGACTACGGGATCGAAGTGACGCAGTGCTATGGGCAGCGGAACCTGACTCTGTGTAATGAGTACCCTGTATGTTTTCTTTTTCTTTGTCTTCTTTTCCTTCCTACAATCTTCATATATCGAACTGAAGAAACCACTGATGCAATATGAGCTATACAGAGCAACCTCACTATTTCAGACATCCACTTTAAAAACATCAAGGGCGTGACTTCGGGCAAGTATGATCCCAAGGTTGGTAGGATTGTATGCTCTAGTCCTAAGGTGAGTGGTCCAGCATGCCAGACAACACCAGGAAGCTCTTCTAGGGTATAATTCTCACTGTGTTAGGTTTGCTCTAATATCCATGCCACGTCAAAAGTCTGTCTGGGGATAATGAATTCACCTGCACAAATGTAAGATTGCATTGATATCGGAGACAGAGCTCTGGCTGACCGCTTAATTTTATGTATAGATTGACGAGAGAGCACTTTGGACGTCAATTGTGCATCCTCTAGCTAAGCTGCTGGTCTCATCTCATTCATTAAGTGAGAAATTGTTGCCAACATATCCCCTCCGATGCCCCCGACATCAATTCCCCCGACATCAATTCCCACGAAAGAAAAGCACCCCCCCCCCCCAGCTGCAATGACAAAAAGGGTTGATGCGAGAGATGGCAACTTTCTTGTTGGCCTAACCCATCTACCAGACTCTGAAAAGTAATCTGTCGACAGAAAAGGCAGCAATGAAACTTTTCAAATCGTCTTTCGTGATCCTAAGTCATCTTTCAGCTGGTCCACATTGGTATATTGAGAAGCCCAGTATTTGTGTATGACATCTCCAAATCAGAGTACAATCCTCTCCCGTTATGTACATTATTATATAAAAGACAGATATGAAGCACCCAAATACCCAATAAAACAAATCCAAGGGGAGTGACGCCAAGAACTGTAAGACTCCCATCCCGTCCGAGTCGACACAATCGACCATCCGTAATAAGAAAAAAACACCTCCGCCCCTAGCCAAAGCCGTTTGAAACAACCCCAGCCAAAACCATCTAACACACGTCTATCGGAGTATGACCGAGCGATCTAGTCCTTCTCATCGAGCAACAACACCCTCAGCTTGCCTAGCTTGTCTTCGCAGTGGACTTCCATCCGCATCACCACGTCAACGGCATCCTTCTTGGTGATGAGCAGTTGCGAGACAAGCCAGAAGTTGTATCCGTTCTTGTAAAAGCCCATTGAAGCCCACTGGTCACTGGGGACTTGGTTGCGCAGCGCTTCCCAATGGTCACGCCACCGGCCCAAAGCAGCCCGGATAGCGCCCAGAATCGAGTCTTCTGGAATGAGGCTCTTGCCAATCACACCGCCACTCACGGCTTGAGCGGTTTTCTTCGAATGGCTTCGAATGAAAGGTCCTAGAAGGGTCATGTGGGTATTGATAAATGCAAACAACACTATTTCGGGGTCAGCATAAGCGCAAAAATAGGCTTTAAGGGGTTGACGCACAGTGAATTAGAATGAACATGTCCAAGACAGTCAGGTCCAGGGTGTTCCGTTCGGGCGATCGGTATGGAGAATCCTGTTTGGATGCATCGTCAAAGAGGTATTGAAAAGCGTCCGAGATTGTCAGGTCACGGGTAAAGCGGAAGTTTGGCTCGGCAAATGGATGCTCGGAGCGCCAAACACTATCATCACAGGGAAAGTCACATTCCATCTCAGAATGCGTGAGGCGACAGGGGTAGTTCTGGAAAAAGAAGAACGCGCAATCGAGCAGCGAAACGATGGCAACGGTGCTGTTGACAATCAGCGGAAGAATATGTTTGTGGGTCTGGTTGATACGCACCGAATTCGACACTCTTTTTGAATCCATGAATGCTCTAGGGCTGGGTCGTTCGGCAGATGCCGGCACTTCACCAGTCCGATTCGTCGAGCAACCTGCACCTGATAGTTAGCACCATATTAAGATGTTTCCAGAAGAAGATATTGCCAACCTTGACAACCTCACTGAATCGATTCTCCATAGAACGATTTCGAGACACGCGGCTCCCGGCCCAGTATTGGACGACAGTCATGATGAACCCGGCCTGGAAGTTTTGGAACTTGACCCAGTCGTTGGGCTCATCCTCGTAGCATTCATTGCCCGAAAACACAGTCACGATTTCATTTTCTGCAGAAAAGATATCACTCGAGAAGATGAAGAGCTCTGCAAAGTCAAGAATCTTCTTGGCTACAAAGGACTCCCTTTGATCAGTCGTGTACATTGCGCCCATAAAGACCACCGAAGCCAGGAGCGGCAGGGAAACAGCTCCTGGATCAAAAGACGGGAAGTGGAGCATCGAGCAGCTCGGATCCCAATATTGAAAATATAGTGAAATGTATTTTCGTATGCGCGCCGTTGTCAGCAAAAAGTTGAGATTGTTGGTGAGATCTTCCTGGGCTTTGGCATCAAGTGGAATGGTCCATGCTCGTGCCAATATCGATTGGATCAAGGCCAATGCAAAGGGCTGCTCTGGTTCGAAAATGGCTGGTTCGGCCGGCATGGCTAAGTTGGGGTCTTGACCGGGTGGGACCACCGCCTGATAGGTAATTTCACCGGTGTACGGATTTTCCAAGGCTTTGTTGGGATCGCCAAAAGGGCCATTAAAAAAATCCAGGAACGTGTCTTGGAAGAACTGGAGCGTGGCTGGATCGGAGTCGATCATTGCGGGTGGATACCCCGTGCGGTTATCTTCCACGTTGTACGGGAAGATACCCGTAGCCTTCCCTTCCAGGCCGTTTTGATTATGATATACAAAACCTCGCGCGCGGTCTGCATGTGGGGGAAGTTGGAATTGCTCCGTGAAACTGTCGGTGCCGCCATTAAGGAGAAATTTGATCGACCCGCGATCGGACGGCTGCTCGTACATTTCGGGTTTTGTCGATGGCGACCCTGACGGTGATGAATCCACCCTGCCAGCTACAAGGTCTCTCGATGGGGTGCCTTCGTCGAGTTCGGAATGCTTGGGAAGGGCGGTTCGCTCGTTGTTGCAGTCGAGGCCTCTCTTTTGACACGAACCGCAGGGACTTTGACCGTCACACCGCAGCTTCATAGAAGTGCACTATCGAAAGAGCTATCAGCACTGGAGGACTGGGCTTTCCCCCTTGATTGTTGGTCCTACCGATTGACAAGCATGTCGTCGCCGGCCCCTCTGGCCTGTTTCGGGGATCTTGCGGTCCCCACGTTTGGCGCAATCCGTGTAGTGGTCGCGAAGGTTGTCACTAGTAAAGAAAAGACAGGGGTTAGATTCGGGACGGGTTGCTCGGAAAGGTGCGTACGGACCAGCGCGCAAATGACTCACTGCAGAAGATGCAGGAATAGGGCTTTTGGCCCGAATCTGTTCAGACTTCAGCACATCTCCAGGCTTCTCTCGGGCGGGGCACATACGGCGTAAATGGTGTCTTTTCAAGTGATCAATTCGCGTGAAGCCTCGCTGACAGATAGTACAGCGGAAGTGCTTATCGGCTGGCTTCATGTTGGTCCATCGGGGAGAACATCCGGGGTAACAAGAGCGAGGGTCGGGTCTTGGGGGGGTGGGAAGGATGCCTCGAGTGGAGAAGGCCGGGCGAACCATACGATCTTACGGTATGGTATGGTTATGCTGAGTCATCGGTCGATCACCCGAGCGAATCACGTGGTAGAAGAATGATGATAGGGTCGATCATCTTTAGGAAGGTATCGCGGGACTGTCCATTTTTGGCAGGTGCGTAGGGCTTCTGCCATGACTGCTATTTACCTCTTGACTAGGTATTATTCTGAATGTTAAAGCCTGCCACTGTTCAAAACATTTTGAATAGCTGATTATTCCCGTAATCCTGACAGCGCTGTGTTTCTCTTTTTCCGCCAGGCAGCCTACCCTAGAACGGTATCTTGACTAAAACAACCTTTAAATTTCAGTGATAGAGCCTGATTTCAGTAAGTTACTTTATTAAAATGTCCAAGTCTCTCTCTATGTCTATCCTGGTGACCCTGTGGGAATATTGGAACCCATCGGACTACAGTACACACGGTCAATGGGCTTTGATATCACTCGATTTACGGAGGACCGAAATGTGTACGTAAATGTGCCAATCAATGAAGTTACTAGTTTTCGATACATATTACAAATACTTCAGTAAAATGTAGTGATATCTCTTATCCATGAAGGTGCTATATATCAACTTGGTCTTGCCTGTAGCTTAACCAACTACTTACCAAAAGAGGCAAGTGACTCGCAGACGCTATGGAGTAGATAAAGACGACTTAGCTTTGCTTCCGTGTGCCACATGACAATCTAAGTTATCAGCGAATAAATAATTGGTTGCCGTTCAACTATTAACATATACTTCAGTGCTATTCTCCCACTAGAACGACAAGTACTATATGTCAAAGAAAGAACCTTCTTCCCCACATCATAACAAGTAAATATAGCATCCCTCTAAAGAGATGTCACAGCGAACTTGGAAACCCCACGGAGACTTGTGGAGACTAACAAATCGATCGCCATGACCCGAGAGCCGGGAATCCCCCTTTCCTTCCCCACAGACCTCCACATTTGTATGTAGTTGGCCTTAAAATGTGTCATAGTCCAATCCTGGATCGAGGTTCCACAGACTGGCTTCTGGGGATTACCGGGGCTTGAAACTGCGCTAATGCGGCTGGTATTGAAAATGACGCTAGGAAGATAAAACGGCATTGGAGGCAGCTGACACGCCAAGATCATGTTTGAGGTTCTGCCGGGTTTCTTTTGATGGTGGTACATTCTGTGTAACAGAAAGAATATAGATATATATATCTCAAAAAATGAAGCCGCGCTTATTCATTAAAGAATTTCGAAAAAAATTGTTTCCCACATAATATACCTAGCTAGGCTCTGCTTGGAATCCTGGTATATAGTCAGCTATGGAAACTTTTTGGCAGCAATTCCTAGATATAGCTAGTATATAACAATAGACTAGACTACAACGCCGGAGCTGTGAAGAACTGTCTTTACCGCCTCTGTCACAACTTTGACGCCTCTATCATCAAGGATAGTAGCTTCTCGCCCCCTGCTATCTCAACGCGGAAGTGTATATAAAGCTATTTAGACACATTAGTAGGTAACCTTCTAGCTTTGTCCGAGGTGGCTTAATGGTCTTTTGCAAAATATACTAGCAATATGTAATATACATATATTCCCAAGTCAGTAAGACGATGTGTATATATCGAAATAATCTGAACTCGGACAAGGCCAGTTCAGTCAAAAGAGGAAATGGGAAACGGACGGCGAAACTGGAGAGCCGATAGATATTAGGCAGAGGCCACACAAATAGTTGGACCACCTTTACCTTAACCGTGTTTGCTTTCTAGCTCGAGCTCGACCCCCTCGAAAAATCTCCCTTACCACCGTTCTTCTGTCTATCCTCGTCTCCATCCTGACTCTTGCTTTTCCTCTACTTATCTACCACCATCAATTTTCTATCTTTGATCCAAGCTAAACTAACCATCAAAATGCGGTGGACTCAGGAGAACGAAAACATTGTACGGAGTCTGTCCCTTGCTTCTTTCAAATCGATTCTAATAACACACAACAGCTGTGGAAGACCCTCTTTACCACCCAGAAGCTCAACATTGATCTCGACAAGCTTGCGAGCAACTGGCGTAAGTCTTCAACCTAACTAGAATTGTTATTTCCTGTTTTAAATACTCACGTTTCCATACTTCAGCGGGCGATGAAAAGCCCACTCCCAAGGCCC
Organism: Penicillium alfredii; assembly: GCF_028826965.1. Classification (NCBI taxonomy): domain Eukaryota; kingdom Fungi; phylum Ascomycota; class Eurotiomycetes; order Eurotiales; family Aspergillaceae; genus Penicillium; species Penicillium alfredii. Next base: position 3,782,730 of record NW_026622706.1, on the reverse strand, counting down.
TGAAGGAGCACCTGTCCAAGTATCGTAAGGGTGCCACGGGTGACTCAATGGTCACCTTCTCGATGACCAGCAAGCGCGGCACCGACTCTGAGTCGGGTACCCCCGTAAGCGCCGCAATACCGCCAAGGCGCCCATCGACGACGAGGCGGATGTCCCTGAGAATGACAATGGAGCCAGCGAGGTTCAGATCAAGCCTGATCCTGAGTTGGAGGATGTCGCCAATCAGAGAGAGTACGCTAGCGAGACCCTTGTCAAGGAAGAAGTCATGAATGACTACTGAAGACCTCGCACCTTGCACCTTTTCTGTGTTCTTGGTCTGGGATTATCTTGAGGAATTGTGGCCGAGATTTAGGACGTGACTGCGTCGATATCACCGGTGTGCTCGATGACAAATAAGTGGCAATAGCGAATGGAGACACCAAATGGAAGGAATTTATCGGGCACCTATTGCGAAATCTAGACGTAGTCAAACCCGGGTAAGATATGGGGTAGAATACGGGGAAGAAGAAGGCTCCACGAAAGATATTCAAATGATCACATTCGCTGTGCTATCCATGGATAGATTGAAAAACACGGTGACGAGAGCACAAGCCATTGTTCCCACTAGAAAAAAAGAAACCCCTCTCATAGTATCGAACCAGAATCGACGTCTGTGCAACGGCTGCAGAGGATAAACTAGTGACCATCCTTGTCATCCTGGAAGTCGGCCTTCTTAGGAACCTCGACGGAGATCTCAGAGCCGGTGTCGTTGCTCTTGCCAGTAACTGTCTTCTTCTTCTTAGGAGCCAGAGGAGAGGAGCCAGATTTGCGTTTAGGTGGGCTGTATGCAGGGGCCGAGGAGCCACTATCCTCAGTGACGGAGCCGTCAGCGTTGGTACGGAGGCGGGAAAGACGGTTCTTCACAGCTCCGACGTTGCATTCTAGTCTGTTGTTAGTATAGAGCCGTGAAAAGAAAGGAAAAGGAAAAGGAAAAGAGAGACAAGTGTAGTTCACTGAACATACCAGGGCCCATAAATTCCGAGAGCTGTTTGATGTCCAGTTTGACTCCAGTCTCCTTGATCTGGAGGAGGATGCCACGGAGGAGCTACAAAGAGATAGAATGTGAGCACAAGAATGTATAATTTAGGAGCTTCAAACATACCTTGACATCAGCCTCGGGAGTCCACAGCATCGGCATGATGACGGTTAGGTTTTGAGACTTGGATGAAGCAGGCAGGAACGATAGAAGTATCACTGGGTGCGAGTTGCTAGTTTTCAGGATGATTCAAGATGAGGCACAAGATAAGGAAAGACAAACGAGGGAAAAAGAGGGGAAAAGAAGAATTTATTTTCTTATCGACAATGATTAGGTATCACGGGATCTGTTTTGGAAGTTCGTGATCTTGTTGCCCGTCTTCATATGTCTATGTTGTTCGAAAACTGTTCTCATGTACACTAGTCAACACCAATAAGTGAGCCCTCACCCCAGGTCAATCTACGCAAGATACAATGAAAGAGCAATCATTCTTGTAGGGGGAATCCATATCCAACCAGCAGAGCAGGCTCATCAATGCTATGATGTTGGTAACTAGATAGAGTCAGTATGTTCAGCTAGATGATCAACGTATGGGTGTAGACAGGTCTTACCTGAGGACCCCCACAGCACCAGGCTCCAGCATCAGAGAGAGAGGGAACTCCATGGGATATCCAAGCCAGCGCTTGGTAAACGCACGCAGCAAATGGCCATGGGCCACAAGGATGATATCACAAGGATTCTCGCTGTGCATGTTGCCTCTGTGGATGGAGCGAATTTCCTGGATCAGGTTATCAATGCGGTCTGTAACCTCTTCAGGAGACCTATATATGGTTAATGAGAAATGCCCTGAATCAACAACAAAAAAGATTTGAAAGGAAACATACTCGCCACTTTCACAGCCATCCCTCCAGATATCCCAAGGCCGTTCTGTGTCAAGACCATGCTCTTTTCTCAAGGCGCGGATCTCCCGCGTCAACAGGCCTTCATACTGGCCGTAGTTCCATTCAGATAGCCGGTCTGTCTCAGACACCTTCTCTGCATCCTTCAGTGATTGCTTATCCGCATCGTTGAATGCAATATCAAAGGTCTGCGTGGCGCGCCGGCGAGGGCTGATATAGACATGCGCGATGTTGGACGGGTCGATCAGCTTTCCGGACCCAACAATCATCTTGCCTGATGCAAGAACCTGTTGGACGCCATCTTCTGTGAGTTCAAGCTCACTGACTCCAGTGTAGCGGCCACTCTTCGACCACTCCGTTTGGCCTGCGAGTTGTTAGAATCGCATCAGCCAGTGGGGTGTGGGGCTTTTGCGAGATATACCGTGGCGATAAAGAAAGACGCGGGGGGTGCCGGCATCCTTATCAGGCATGTTGCGAGTCTAACGCAGAGAGACGGATGCAGATGTATATAATGATTGTATGAGTCAAAGAATATTGCAATAGTCCTAAGGATGATTGACGCCCTGGACAACCCAATTGTCACAAGAGAAGTCGAAGAGAAGAGCGAGGCGGGTTGTGGGTTGAAAAGGTTTTGGGGCTGTTCACCGGGGGGTTCCATTGGGCACAGCCATTAATTAGCGTGATTCTTGCCCAGCATTTTCCAGTCGATTTGAGGATTTTGATACTCCAGGAACATGATTATTATTGCTTTACTATAAGGATCTATGGACTGCTCTTTTGCCATGCAATTGTCTCCGTTAAGCCGTTGGCTCGGGATAGTTTCCGCTTTTCTAGATTGTGGTTCAATCGTGAAAATTCATGTCTATACTTCTTTCTACCATCAAGTCAATAGATGACTTGTTTTGATTGTTTGATCGGTAAGTCCACAGAAATCCAACGTGGTTCCTGGATCGACAGCCATTCCATCTGGCCAAGTGGATCGTGTCGGAAATGCCCCATGACTGTTGATTACTTGAATCTCACCAATCCACATCTCGACTCTACCGATCGGCATCTTCCTTTGTCCTGCTCCACTCATTGCAGCGCATCGGCAACAGCTTTCGCGATGGGTTCCCCTCCATCCCCGCCATCATACAACAGAGATCATCGGAATTTTGTGAAGGGAGAAACATAAAGTTGTCCCAGAGAGCCTCTTCGCAGTCGAACAGCCAAACTGCACCCCAGAGAGAATTGCCATGCCTGTCTTTACAGAACACGCCGCTGCGTCGCGGGAGCTGCGCGTACTCCCCTCCTTCGCTCCCCCACTGCCACGGCTCAGCCCGATACCCTCACCAGATGACCAAACAGAGAAATACGAAGTCGTCATCGTGGGAGCCGGCCCAGCTGGACTGATGCTGGAGTTGCTATTAGCGCGATACGGACTAGGAGACGACTCGTTGCTGTGTGTCGATGCAAAGCCAACGACCCTCAAATCAGGCCAGGCAGATGGGATTCAGCCCCGCACGCTGGAGACGCTGAAGTCGCTGGGCCTGGCGGACGAGATACTGTGCGAGGGATGTCAGATGTGGCAGGTATCTTGGGCTGACTGTTGCTCTATATAACCCGAGTCGAGTCGTTTGCTCATGCAACATGCAGGTCGCATTCTGGAATCCATCCAGCGACTCGACGAAAGTCATTGAGCGCACTTCTGTCGTGCCGGATGTCACTGTACCAGCACGGTACCCCCACGAAGTGACAATCCACCAAGGCCGGATCGAACGGATACTAGAAACAGATTTTCTACGCTACTCGAAACGCGGAGTGCAGAGAGATACCAAACTCCTAGACGTCACACTCGACGAGGACGGTGATGCAGAGTTTCCTGTGGTAGCCCACATCGAAACGGAGGGCTACCGCCGCACTGTGCGCACAAAGTACTTGGTCGGCGCTGACGGAGCGCACTCGGCTGTGCGGCGCAGCATGGGACTCAAGCTGGAGGGAGAGTCGAGCGACCATATCTGGGGCGTCGTGGATCTGGTCATTGACACGGATTTCCCTGATATTAGGCGTCGCTGTGCGATCCATTCTCCGGCTGGCTCGGTCATGGTGATTCCTCGTGAGCGCATCGCCACAGGTGACTACCTTACACGTCTATATGTCCAGGTACCGGGCGATGTCTCACCGGATGATGACCAGCAGCCGATGAACAGCACTGAAAGTCCTTCGGGCATAGATGCGCGGACACGCCGGAGCAAAGTCACAGAAAAGACCATCTTCGACAATGCCGCGGCTGCGTTCAAACCGTATTATATCCGACCCAAAGCAGATGGGGCCGTGGACTGGTGGGCGGCTTATCAGATCGGCCAGCGAGTGACAGATAGGTTCTCGGTCAAGGATTCCAAGGGACATAACCGGGTCTTTATTGCTGGAGATGGTATGTGATTCTAAACACAAGCCCTTTATCTGATACTAACAGCTTTGTTATAGCTTGTCATACGCACAGCCCAAAGGTAAGAACTCTATACGAATTAAATCTATCTCTCTAGGATAGTGATTGACAATTCCACACCGTTATAGGCAGGACAAGGAATGAACGTGTCAATGATGGACTCCTATAACCTAGCCTGGAAGCTGATCTACTCTATCAACGGCCTCACGCCCGCATCTCTCAACGGGGAACCAGACCCAATCCTCGACACATACCACGCAGAAAGACACACCATCGCGCAAGAGCTAATCGAGTTCGACCGCGCATTCTCATCCATGTTCTCGGGCAAGATTGGCGCGTCTGACGATGACGCTGGGGCATTGACTCATGAAGAATTTCTCAAGGTATTCAGTCGAGGCAATGGCTTCACCACTGGATGTGGGATCGAATATCCCGCGAATATGACAGTCAACCGGGATCTAGATGCGGATAGGAACCCCGTGAAGGGCACCGATTACTTGTCGGGCATTCTCCGTCCAGGTCGAAGACTGCTGAATGTGCGGCTTATGCGGCATGCAGATGGATATCCGCGCGACCTGCAGGATGGTAAGACACCCCCACCATAACCCTAAGTGTTGACAGTACATCTAACCACAGTATTCCCTAGACTTCCCCTCTACCGGCCGATTCCGCATCCTCTGTCTGGCATCCTTCGATCTGCTAGACCCACAGGGTAATTCTGTGCATGCATTAACGGCCCTCGGGAGCATCATCCCCCACTTCCCGTCATCGATTATCGAGCAGGTTGTTATCCACCCGCGTCTATCGCGAGAATTCACATGGGCGGATCTCCCACGCGAGATGAAAGAATACTCGGAGATGTCATTCTATAGTGGATATGAGATCGATGATGTCTACGGTATTTATGGGGTGAACCCGGCCGAGGGGGCATTGGTTGTTGTCCGACCTGATGGGTATATCGGAGTGATTGCTGCCATGAGCGATACCAAGCGTGTGGAAAGGTATTTGGAGACACTGATCCGCACTGTGTAGGGCAGTATATCTTACTGGCATTGGGCCTTTCTGGCTGGGCCATCCGCTTTACAATGCCAAATTTGATGTTTGGCAGAATTTCCCCTTTAGTCTATCCTGTTCTATGTATATGGTGGAATACATACATAGAGCCGGTATGAAGGAAATACCAAGAGATGCATACCCATGAGAATGCCCGGAACAACCAGGAGTAGTGGTCCTTCGTCTGCTATGTGGTTAAGCCTGCGACGACCAGCGTTGCGGTGGCAGTCCGGATGCTAGATTTGCTGTTGGTGTCCATCCTGGTCTGTCGCGTTGATCTTTTAGGACATCGAATGCTGCCTCTTTTTCTTTTTTTTTTTTTTTTTCAGACCGTAAAAGATATCTGAAACCAGAGTCCCTTTCTCCACCCATGGGGGTGTCCATAGAAGACTTTTTTGACCGGGTCAAAGCTGAAGGAAGTGCCCAGCCTCCTGTTGGTGTTGGTGTTGGGGGCGAGGATCCTACCTGCCCGATTTAGTCCAGTGGTCTGCACGTGATTCGGTCGGACGTTGCGCCGCAGATCACATGATCTCGCGAGCTATGCCACAGCAGGACTAGTGCCTGCCCTGTGGCCATCAACACATGGCGGTGCAAAAGTAGAACTATGTGGGAGCTAAATAGAGCATGGAGTTCATATTGTGGAAGTTTTTGTATCTCAATTTTCTTTACAACTTTTAAAATCTCCTCGATTACGGCCTTTCTGCAAGTTGACTTCAGATTGCATTTATAGTGTCGATCCTCAGCTTCGATTGCAACTATAAACAAAACCCTCCAGGTTTAATTATTGCCGAATTTGATCTATCTGGATAATTTGATCTTCCTGGGTAATATGGCAGCCGACGGGCTATTCACCTACCGGGACGGCATCGCAGTCGCCCAAGTGGTACTTTTCTCAATACCGCTCCTCTTCGCCATATACTTCAAATTCACCCACCGCATCGGCTGGTTCTGCATCGGCGTCTTCACGCTCCTGCGATTAACCGGCGCAAGCTGCAAGCTCGCCACCATCCACAATGATTCCCACGGACTGTGGGCGGGGATATTCGTGTGCGAGTCACTGGGCATGATATTGATTATATTCCTGCTATTGGAACTACTGGAACGAGCGTGAGTGCAGACCACCACAAAGAGAATGCTTTTCCCATTTACAAAGATACATTTTAACTAATGTTTTATGGATGCGATAGAAACAAAATGATCCCCCTCGTCTCTCGCCGAATCTTTCTCATCCCCTCCCTCCTCACCTGGATCGACATCGCCGTCTCCATCGCCGGCTGGGTCGCCGTGATGCACGTCGCGCACCCACTCGACCCGACCCCGGAAAGCCGCGCCAGCATGGCCCTACTCGTGGTGATATATTTATACAGTGTTGGGGTATTTGTGGTCTTCTGGCGGCGGCGTGCAGACTACGCAGCAGAAGAGCGGGCCGCTATTACGGCTGTGGCGGCTTGTGTTCCGCTGCTGGCTGTGCGGATTGCTTACTCCCTGGTTTTCATTAGTACGGCGGATATGACGTTTAATGCTATTAAGGGGGACTCGACTGCTTATTTGGTTATGACGATGTTGCCAGAGGTGGCTATTGTTGGTGTTTGTACTTTTGTTATTTTTGCTAGGGTTTCTCCGTTGGTTGAAAATGGGAATGGGGAGGAGGAGCGAGAGACGCGGAAAATTGGGGGATGAGGAAGGTCAGGAGGATATTGCTATGGCTCGATGAGAGGCTGTTGTTTGCTCGGTTTCGTTTCAGCGATGGTTGTATATATTTATGATGACAACATAATAGAAGTATTAGTATAGCGAGACGATGATATCTGATAGGGATACCATGATATGAGTCCAAAAGTAACCTTCCTTTTTGCCATAAACACTATATAGTGTGCAGATATTACCAAAGTACGAGTGCATAATAAAAGGATGGGTAATTCAATAGGGTGATGTGCCGAACATATGAAATAAATTCTGGTGTATAATGAACCATAGGAATAGGGACTAACTAATTGTCGTAACGGGCACCAATGAGATCAGTCGAGTACTCTAGGTTTGGAGTCAACGGGGTATGTGGGGAGCCATTCTCCGCACGAACAGGCTCATCGGCAGTCGAATCGAGTCATAACGACGTCCAACCGTGGGCATTAGAGCAAAACGAAAAAAAAGAGATAGAAGAGCATGTTGAGATGGTAAGGTTATATAAGGGGTCGATGGAAAAACAACTTTTTTTGAACTATATTTTCAATTTACCTCTATTAAAATGGCAATCGACGTCCGTTCTAATCAAGGCCCTACCGTGCCTGCACAATGGCTACGCCCAACCCCCAAGAACACCCCATTCCCCGAAATGAAAAGAAGACTTAGAGAAGATGGCTAGTGCAAACCATGATCGACGCCCATACGCAGCCGGAATACCTGCAACTCTTGGAGCATCCGGACTTGCGAGCCTTTGTCCGAGGGGTCATGGAGTGGCCACGGGAGATGCTGCTCAAATGAACGATGATCAGACATAATGCGCCGCAGGCACTTAGCACGGGGGTTCACTATGACAAGCTTTTTCTTCGAAAGGGGGCGTCGGAGTTTCTGACAGCGTGGGTGCCTATCGGTAAGCCGAGGACTCCTGTAGCCCTTGGTGTCATCCTAAACGAAACATGATTTGCTGCCATTTCTTTCTTTTCTTTTCTGGTCTTTTTTTGGTTGGGCGACATTAGCGCGAATGGAGGCGGCCTCATGTATCTCTCGGATTCGGGCTCAGTGGGCCAAGCAATCGAGGAGGATTTCACGCAAAGGGCACAGACTCTGTCGGCTGAGGAGCGAGTCAGTGCCTTCAACGCGCACATGAACAAACACAGGTAACTAGCGCACGACGCGGACGCGTTCGGTTAATCTTACCATACCGCTGACGGCACGCCGCAGCCGTGGCTAGTAGCATCCTACAAGGCTGGCGATGTGGTCTTCCACGATCCTTATATCGTGCATGCCAGCTCGAAGAATGAGGACTCTCGGCGCATCCAAGTCAGTACGGATCTCCGGTTTTATGAGGGAAGTAGTGCCGATGACCGGTGGATGAAACTGTGGACCCCGGGCGATAGGTTGTAGGGCAGGTTTTGGACCGATTGATGAGACTGGGGGTTTTTTTTTGTTTGCCGGAGGTTTTGAGGCTTTGTTCAATCTCGCGGTTTATCCGGTGTATCCTCGGGCGAGGGTTGCCTAACTGGAAAACCCGAGCCCTCTCTCAGACAGTCAGTTGTGTACATATTCTCCGGCAGGATCGAGTTTAATTTCGATAGAAAGCAAGAAATAAAAGAAATAAAAGAAATAAAAAATAGAAAAATAAAAATAAAATCAACCAGCAGTGAGTGTCTGCACCCACATCCGAGGCGAGCACCGAGTACACTTGTATAGCGCGAGTCTTGGCTGGTAGCTGCGAGTGGGGGCTTCTTTTTCTCTTCACCCCTGGCCTTGTCCGAGTGCAACTCTCCCTCGCCTATGAGATGTTCTTTTTTTTTAAATTCGCTTGGCAATGCACAAGAATCCCTGCTTCTTTCATTCACTAACAGGCCCCCCATCCACGGGGGGCCCGACACATGGCGTTGCTGACCGGTTGCTGTGAAGGATCACAGGCGACCATGAGGGGGCCGTTCCTGTATTGCAGTGGTTTTGGTGGTTTTCTGGTTCGCTTCCCCCACTCCCTAAGAAACCCATTAAAGACCTCTTAACAAAGCTAACGAGATTGTGTTTTCTCTGTGGTTGAGTGGATATCGATCATTCCACGTCCAATGAAATGCGCCTCACAGGGCACCGAATGGTCCCTCCAGGGCTTGGGGGCGGGCAATGCGCGAGCCCCGGGTGGAGCAGGTTGTATACGATTAACCTGTTCGGGGAGAGAGGCGCGAGCCTGTCGAGGTTTTAGCCGGAAGATAGCACAAAGAAAAAAGGAAATAAAAAGAATAATTTAATTACACCAACAAGAAAACCATGCGATTGCTAGTATGCTAGTGCAACGCTAAGGGCCTCGGGGCGTTTCTCTTTGTCGCTGTTTTCCGTCTTCTCCTCTTCGTCTTCCTCTCAGCCCGCACTCTGCTCTGCGGTCAACGTTGCGACAAACACGATAATCGGTCGGATCCGAGAACCTCCCTAAGGGCAAAATGCTGTTCTCGCGCGTGGCTCGGCCGCTGCTGCTGTCGCTCGCCCTGACGACCTTGGCGATGGCAGAAACCAAGGACAGTAATAAGGATGATAAGGATGCAAAGACCACCGACAAGGAGTCCAAGCCCACCACCACGTCGGTGCCCTCGAGCTCTTCGGCGACTGCCTCGTCGACGTCTGGCGCCGCCACCCACACCGTTCAAGTCGGCCCCAAGTCCAACCCGCACCAGTACGTGCCGCATAAACTGACGGCCGACGTGGGCGATGTGATTGTGTTCGAGTTCTACCCGACCAATCACTCGGTCGTCAAGGCCGATTACGAGTCGCCGTGTGTGCCGGCGAGTGAAGGTGTTTTCTATTCGGGCGAGTTTAACAAGTTCAATGAGAATAATGGTCAACTTGTGGGGCCGGTAAGTCAAGAACCAAGAGCTAACGTTGCGACTTTGCTAACGATGTCTGTAGCCCCCGACTTGGTCTCTGGTTGTCAATGACACCAAGGTGAGTACCCCATAAAGTGATTTCGCAAGCATGGAATAGACGCTAACTGGATGATCAGCCGACCTTCTTCTATTGTACCGCGATTGACTCGTGCCTCGTGAACGGCATGGTGGGCGTCATCAACCCGGTAAGTGAATCATTCTTTGAGACATTCAAACTCTTCTAACACCCGCAGAACTCCTCCCAAACATTCGAAACCCAGAAGGAAAAGGCCCTCAAGTACCCGTACATGCTGGTGCCCGGCCAGTCCATGCCCGCTGAAGGAAGCGGCTCCACAGACTCCGGATCTGATTCCAGCCCCAGTCCCAGCGCATCAGGGAACGCAGGCGACAGCAAATCCTCCGGCGGCGGCGGCGGACTCAGCGGCGGCGCGATTGCAGGTATCGCCATCGCATGTGTTGCATTCGTGGCAATCTTGATCGCGCTATTCTTCGTGCTCGGCCGCAATCGCGTATACCGGCAATGGATGTCCTCGCAGGACGGCCGCACGGAACGCACCGCCCGCTGGGCCCTCTTTGGCAGCCCCGGCGACCCGCACCAGCGCAAGAGCGAACTCGACAGCAACGCCGCCAAGCACGAGGTCACGTCGATGGTCAGTCCGGATCCCACGCAGCGCACCTTCTCGCCGCCGCCCCAGGGCCCGCCCTCCGATTACACGGGGACCTCGCCGCAGCCGAATGCCGGGCACTGGAGCTGGGAGGGCTCGCAACAAGCGCGCGGGCCTCGTGGGCCGACTGAGCTGGAGGCGCACAGCGTCGTGGCTGAGGCGCCCCCTTCGTCCCGCGGCCACCAGTAGGATTCTCAGCATGACGAGAGCGATGAACGTGTGAAGACGGAGTGAAAGGGAACAGGGCCAGGCTTGAACTGGGTCTCTGTCTGGTGGTCATTCTAAGTTGTGTGGTTGCTCTGTTGTTTATGCCGCTACGGTCTAGTCTTGCATATAGGTGCTATATAATTTTTGTACGCGAAATAATACCATTTGGCTTGGAGTATACAACAGTCCATCACATGATATGCCGATCATCTTCTCCATCTTTCCCTGTGGAGATGTCATACGATCGATCCTCTTAAGGCTATCGATCTATCATTCTGTGCTTCCACGATGCCCGAGCATCCCAAGGGAAAAGGATCCAGAAGAGGCTACACAAACTGGTAAGACGTTTCCACAATCCAGTCGCAATGAAAATAAAAATGTCCTAACAAGCGGGGTATCAAGTCGCCGCCGACACAAAAAATGTGACGAAGCACGACCCAGCTGCATGATCTGCAGAGACCGAGGCACCGACTGCATATACCCGGCCTGAACTTCAATCACATCCAACCCGACTCGGCCACGCGCCCGAGAATACCTGCACGCCGGCAGTCCTGCAGCCTCTTCTTCTTCGTTTCTTCCCGACGAGGCTTACTTGCTGCTCCCCGCATATCCCGGCAGCACGCAGATTCAGACGCAGATTCAGACGCAGATTCAGACACAGATGCCAACACGCTTTCAGCACCATTTCCAAACCACCCTGGCGAGCTTAATCTCGTTCTCGTTGCTGCGGCCTTTAAGCTCGGTCTCGAATTTGTTTCTGTTGCATATTCTGCCGCTGGCGGCGTGTTCTACCCAGGTTCGATGTGCTGTCGAGGCAGTGGCCGCGGCGCATCTCTATCTCTTTGGAGTGGAGAGTTGCGAGCGGGCTGCTGAGTTGCTCTCTCGGTCTTTGAATCTCCTCGTGGATGAATTGTCTCGTTCGGATCAGGATGAGATGGCGCGGTTGAATGGCTTGGCTGGGAGCTTGCTCTTGATATACTATGAGGTGTATTTACACCGTGAAAAAGATATATGCTGAGCACTAAACCCTTCAACTCCAAAGATTGTTCTAGGTAACTCGGCAAGCAATGCCTGGTGCCATCTCCAAGGAGCAAGGGAGCTATTAGAATACTCGCACTCGTGCAGCAGTACCTTGATGCCCTGCTTCTCGTTCTTTCTTAAGGCCTTTCAACACTTTAATGTCACGATTGCTCTATCTATGGGCAAACAGCCGCTACTTACCAGCATATCCCATGAATCAGAGTCCAGTGAAGAAATTGACCCGGTCTTCGGGTGTGCAGGCACACTCTGGCCACTCATGCACCGCCTAGCAGACCTGCTCAGCCGTACCCGGTTAGAAGAAGATGTGAATCAAGAAGCACAGAACCTAGCACAGGATTTACACTCATGGCTCACCCCCTTGCGAGAATTCCCCGAGCCCTATTTCGAGGCCATGGTGCAGATTGCCAGGCATATAAATTCTGTGGGTTACTAGCATTACGGAAAGTACGGCACACTACCCCCTCAAACACCGGAGATACCTCCTCTTCCTCACTATCAATATCACAGAACGAGATCTATCAATCCGCATTCACCAGCCCCTCCGAGTTTTTGTCTTGTCCACCTCCATGGCAACATTAACATGGCCCCTCTATATGGTCGGACGTCTTGCGTCATCTCCCGGAGACCGCACGGTCATTCTTCGTATTTTCTCGCAGTTTCTGTATCAACATCGCATGAAGGTTGTTGATGGGGCGAGGGCTTTGTTGTTGGGGGGTTGCAGGGGCAGAAGGGTAGTTCTGTTGTATTGCTTGGTTGAGATGACTATTTATTATCAGTGTGAGGGATCTACAGTTGTATATATATAAAAAGGGGGGTTTTTTTTGAGTTTGCTTTTTGAACTCGAAACATGACGGACCTTGGTGATTTCGAGGGTGCAAAGTCGTGTCGCATCTCAATAAATACTTTTTAATTTTAATTTTCTTTTATCCATGGATATTTTACATGGCTCTAACTTGATCCTTCCCTGCGAAGGTACTTTGCGCGGATATGCGGGCTGCAGATGCGAGATCTATTTATATACTGTTTGAAAACCAATGACCGTTAGCGTCAGCTAGTTACTTAGGTACAGCACCCCGTGGTGAACTCAGTGTCCCACAAAGAAGATCAGCTATAAGTGACACTATCCTCGGAGAAATAACTCGAAAATGCAGTCTAAGTGTAGTCAACTTTGCCATTCGTAAATCGTAAAGGGGCGTAAATCCCCCTATGCCTCTACAAGATCCTTTCAATGAATTATATCCGATATCATGGGTAATTGAAGTATAACCAAGCCATCTTTGCTTCCGTTTCCTGCCACTTGTCTCACCTACAGATATTTTTTTTTTTTTTTTTTTTTTGGTCGAGATATAAGATCTTCCCCGCCATCTATCCAACGATGCAACCAGGCGATCATTCTCCTGCGACTAGAGATGATAGTGAGTTTCGCATTGCGATCCGCTCGAGCAAAAAATAGCTCTGGAGACAATGTAGATGACGTCAGACAAGCACTAGGCTTGGGGCCGCGCTGGCGCGGCCCCTTTCTCCTTTATAGTTAACATACGGCAGGAGAATCGATTGCATAATTTTTTTCAACTTGGGCCACGACTAATCGCATATCCCTTTCCCTTTAATCACTTCTCCTGATCCTCCAATTCACACACCTTATTGCTTACTACATTAAGAAGAAAGAGAGAGGATCTCATTTCTGAACTCAGCGCTAAGTACCCTTTGCTTCTAGCGCACTTCTCTTCCATATAGCATTTAAGGAATACTACAAGTGTAGGTACGTACTTCTATCGTAACGAAAGATTTATCTTAACTTAATAATATGCATGAGAAAAAGCGACGATTGATCTTCTGACTACTATCCTTATATAGTAATAAGGTAAAGGAATTAAAGGATCTGGGTGTGAGATTGGGGGATTTAGGTGTGCGACCAAAGGGATCCTGGACCTGGAAGAAGATTTCTGATGCCTGTTTACCAGCAAAGCGTGCTCGATCCGCCCTTTTCCAGGGGCACAAGCCAGTCGTATACTTTATGACGTGGGTCTTACTTGGTAGCTGAAGCAATAACAGCCCTACCACCCGCGAGGTACTTTTATTTTCCGCGTTAAATTCCTTGGACCGATGAGCTGAGAATATTCCACGGCTTTTTGGACCCTCCCCCTGGGGCATCCTTTTTGGACCCCGGATCCACCTTGTATGTACGATCCTCTAATGTCGAGCATCTGAAGTAGCCCACACAGGAGAACTAAAGGGCTGAGATTGGGAACCGCAACTGATTTGCCCTAAGATTCCTCTGTTTTCGCAAATCCCCCCTGGGAATATATAACTCCCATGTTATAATGCCGTTGTGTACCTGGTGATCTCTCCTCTTCCGAAGCTTTCCCGCCTTCTTTGCCTTTCAAAATGCACCTTTTCAACACACAGCTGCTATTATGGGCGCTCTACTCGTTACTCATCCCTCCGATCTCGTCTATTCCGATCCCTGAAGACCCCGACTCCACAGAGCTCCAAGTTCCCCAGTACGACCATGAAAGCACGCTCGTCCCCCGAAACGCATTGGCTGCGAACTCGCTGCTCGAAAACCGAAATGATGATCCCCGTCCTGCGAGCCCTATTGCCCGATGCGGTTATCAATTCGGGTCCAAAGAACCCTCCGGCGTGAAAGGGGAAAAGAAATATGTCATGAAAGAAGGTGGCAAAGAATATGGATCGGTGCGACTGCAGCATAAATTAGGGAGTGGAAACCAAGGCGCCGTCTGGGAAGGAGTACTCAAGTACTACCCGACCAGCAAGAATAAAGGCATGGGCCTGCCAATTCTGGCTGAAGAGCCAGTGGCCGTCAAGGTAGGCTCGGGGGGGAGAGGGATAGACAGGGGCATTCTCCAAAGACAAATTGTCAGTCCCTATGTTTTGCCGTTGAAAGAGCTGTTTTGGTCAGAGAACACGAGGGAATCGGTCCAGGTCATGCCGAGAGGCCTTTACGACTTAACTACGGCTCTTGAAAAGGGGTTGGTGATCGTTGTTGCGGTGATAATGTTGCGTGTCGGCGAGGCATTATTAGCGGCTCATCACCAATGGATTGTTCACGGGGACATAAAGCCCGATAATATCCTCCTCTCACACTACGGGTGGACCTACTTGATTGATTGGGATGTGGCTAAAAAGTTGACTGAGAGAATTGAGACCCGACCTAGAGGACAATATGATTATTACGGCCCGGGTACTATTCCCCTTCCCCTACCTAGTCTTTGAAGTACAATTGCTGACATATGTGTTCAGAGGCCAGGAACAAAGAGCCATATGATGCCTTCAAGGAGGAAGTTTTTGAATTTACTCTGACATGGCTAGAGGCCGACCAACCACCTTTCATGCAAAATCCAGACTTTCGTGACGATCTCTATAACTGGCTTACGGCTCCTGGCGACAAAGACACCGCAGCTGGCCGCACTTACGCGGGCATTGCAGATCATTTAGGGTTGAAATTTGGAGTATATTTGTCAGAGTCTAAGAAGCATTTGATGGCAAAAGGACTATGCGCGCAGCAGGAACGCTTCGATCTGCCTGTCTTCTTGAATGAGTTCAGACGGGTAAATATGATCATATAGAATAATATAGAAAGCAGCGTGGGAAAGGAACACCAAAAGTTAATGATACAATATGGAATAATAGGGGAGTGTTAGATGCGTGACGCGGCCATAAGATTGAGTCTACCTCGAAAGCGCTCTCAACCTCCGAAGCAGCCTCATTCGTCTACAGCCCTGGAGTTGAACACTACTAACGAACTCTCTCGCTGGAAAAAGAAAAGCTAATATGAACATAACAGAAATATATTCAATCGTACACAACATACCCGAAGTATCATCAATATCCTCACTATATGAATCCAGAAAAAAAAAAACAACAAGAATCCCACCCAAAACACCACGCGTTTCCAAAAATTCGATAGTGACAACAACCCCCCAAGGATATTAGAAACAACATGGAAAAAGGTAATCTCAAAATAAACCACCCACTCAATCAACAACCCACCGCGTCAACCAATCTCGCGCATAGCAATTCAGAATGCCATCCTCAATAATGCGCAGCCGGTCATTCCGCAGCGTCACACTATCCCGCTCAGCCTTTTCAGTGACGAAAGTCTTCTGCGCGTGTTTTGCAGATTCATGAGCTTGAGATGTATTCTTCTGGCCGTGCACGGACTCGTAGTGGTCGATCAGCTTGATAGCCGGGTTCTTGTGCTCCTCGCCGCGGGCTTCACTTTCGCGCAATTTCTGGAGCCACTCTTCAAAGGGCACGGTTTCAAATTGAAAGCCGTTACTTTGGAGACTGGACAAGAGGGCGGACCAGGTGAATTCGCGCGAGTTGCAGACGTTGTATATTGTGTCGTCTGTAGTAGGACTAGTCGTGCTGTTGGGTGCTGCTTCATCTGAGTGTCCGTTGACTCCGTTGATACCATTGGTGGTTCCATTAAGACCGTAGGAAGTCCCATCCACGTCGTTGGCTCCATTGGTCTCATGGGTGGACCCGTTGATACCATTGGCAGTCTCCTTGAAACCGTTGGCGATCCAGTTGATGGAGCTGGAGAATCCATTGATTCCATTGCTGTGCCCGTTGACACCGTTCGAGGGCCCATTTACCTCGTGGGCAATTCCATTGGTCTCATGTGTGGCCCCATTGACACCGTTAGGGACATCGTGGATGCCATTGGCAGCCCCATGAACCTCGTGAGTAGACCCGTTCACCTCATTCTGGACACCATTGACCGGTGCAACAGAGTGACCATTTGTCCGAGCGGAGACATCACACCTGAACTCATCACTCGGCACAGAACAAGCCTTAGCCAACTCAAGAATCGTCGCAGCCAACTTATCAACCGGCAACCACGAGCAAGTAGTATCCAACTGTGGTAGAGCCTTGAGCGTCAACGCCGACCGGATCATAAGCGGCATGGCCTCCGAGTCATTCCACAGCCCCTTCTTGGAATGCCCAGAGACCTGTCCAATACGCAGCGAATACGATCGCGCACCGGCGCGGCGCGCATTGCTGACAATCCGCTCCCCGATAAGCTTGGACTGGCCATAGCCCATATCAAGCGCGCTGCTGAAGCTGTCAAGCGGCTCTTCCAACACGGTGTTGGATGAGTGGTTCAATGCGGTGGAGATCGACGAGCAGAACATGACGACGGCGGGATCGGGCTGGCGGACGGAGAGAGAGAGCTGGATTAGGTTGTACAAGCCTCGGATGTGCGGCTCGTATTGGGAGAGTGGTAGGTTGAAGTTTACCGGCCAGGCCGTGTGGATGATTTGAGTGACGCTGTCTTGCATCTGGTGGATGATCTCTTCTGGAAGTCCGAGGTCTGGCTGGTCGAGCGGACTGTTTAATGCGACGATCTTGTCGGCTTGCGCGGGGGTGATTGAAAGACGTCTGTCGATGAGACTCTGCAGCACCCCTTCCAACGGTGAAGCGCGGCGGGTCAGACAGAACACCGTTGAGATGGTTTCGTCGTTGAGTAATTCGAAAAGCGTGTGGACACCGATTGAACCCGTTGCGCCGGTCAGAATCTGGATATGTTAGCAATAGCAAAAACAAGAAGGGGAAGAAAATACTAGGCTGAGACATACGACGCTCTTTGCCTTTGGCAATGGCTCTGCCTGCGGAACATGCTGGTGGAAGACCGAGTATTTCTCAATCAGGTCCGTCATCACCGACTCGTCGCTCTTGACTGCGATGGTCTCTCCATTCTGCACTGCGCAGATATACTTCGCCAGCTCGGCAATGTTGCCCATGTCAAACACGATGTTCTGGCTGACTTCGGTGCTGCCATCAAGCTTGAATGTCCGGAGGACCAGTCGTCGCAAGTGAATTGCTTTGAGACTGTCGACACCCTCCGCGAAGAAGCTGGACTCGGCACTAGAAATGGGAATTCCTAGCTCACTGCGGCAAAGGTCCAAAAGAACAGACACCGTCTCATTAATTCCAAGCGCAAGGCTGCCCTCTGCGACTTTCTCGACCTTGGCGTAGATGTTATCAATGACATCTGCATACTTCAAGTTCACCTGAGCGCGAATCATCGACCCCTTGTCTGTTCGCGGACAAACCGAGGTGATAGGCAAGAGGGAAACCATATCCCTTGAGATTTGCGAGAACTGCTCAGCCGTCGCATTGGCTTCACTGATAATCGGCCAGATCGCCTCGAGATACTCGCCGTCCGGAATATGCGCGGCCTTTTCGTTGCGGAAGACCAAAAGTCCCGGCGCCGCTTTGCCAACGCCCACAACAACGGCTTCATGGATTAACGGGTGCTGCTTGATATGCCCCTCGATAGGAAGAGGCAGGACCTTCTCGCCGTTTACCAAGTTGATCCGGTCGTCTAATCGAGTGACATATTTCCAGCGATGCGGCAGGATTGGGTGCGGAGCGAAAACATCCTTCGAATGGAACGAGCCCGGCGGGTCATCGGAGTTGGAGGCGGTTAATGCCGGGTGGCCAGCCAGATAAACACATTCGTACAGTGAGTCGCTGATGGGCTTCATCCACACGTAGGGCCGGATGTTCTCGAAGAATTGCACATAGTTCCAGAATTTATCTTCGCGTGGACGCGAGGTCGACTCTGCGACCAGCCCGGCTTCAGTTCTGTGAGAGTTGTTAGCAAAGTTTCAACCAACAAGGAAAATGCGAATACTGACAGCCCGAGCATGCTACCAAAGTGGATGCCTTGTTCAACAAGCAGATCGCCCAACTCATCCGGACACGGCGCTCCTCCATATGCTACAAGCTTGCATTGGCGCAGCAGCGCCAGCCCACGCGGGCTGTTAGCCAGCAGCTGGAGCATATAAGGCACGGTAACTACCGACTCGGGCAGCGCATCTTCCAGCGCAGCAACAACAGAGTCAGCCGTGAGTGGCAGAGCAGCATTCCACATAAACGCCGTCCGGCGCATCCACATCGCCTGGAATGCCGTAGAGAGACCGTGGAGATGATACCACGGCAGCGGATTAAACGAGGTAAAGCCCGGCCCGCGAAGCGGATGGGTCATTATTGCTTTGTGGCTGAGGAACAGCGGTTTAGGATTCCCGGTAGACCCCGACGAGTGCAGGATCAGGGCAATCTGGTTCTGGCGGTCGTGCGCGCTTTGGTTTCGGCGCACAACCAGGATCTCGGTCTCTTTCATGTTGTCGAGCGATGTCTTGGAGATCATTGGCACGCAGCTGACCAGCTTGTGGCGGAGGATGTCGCCTAATGTGGCCCGGATGCCGGGCGTGTCGCCGTAAATCACTGTGTCGCATCCCACTGTCTCGAGTAATGTCGCGCAGGCGTCGCCTGAAAGTCGCGGTGAGAGCATCATAACTGTGAAGCCGAGGCGGCTGAGGGCAAAGAACGTTACTACCATGTTGATATCCGATAACGTCAACAACGCAATAGTGGACTTTCGGGTTTGGGGCTGTTGCGTGCGTTAGCAGACGTGCTCGGTATAGCAAACGATACTCGCACCACCATCCAGCATACCTTCCAAAAGCTGTCGCCAGAAACCAGTGTGTGCACGGCTTTGTCAATCAACCCGTCCAGATCCTGCCCTGTATAATATTCATAGGATCCCGCATGATGCGGCGACTTCGGATAAGCCAGGATCGGTTCCTGGACCACGTCGGCCGCCCGCGAACGGATTAAATCATCGAGCACATTAAGTCTGCCGAATTTTTGAACGAGCTGTTCCGGCGTAGGGCGTGGCGAGGCCATGGCGGGCGCTTGTTCGTGCGGACTAGAATCCATCACGAACGCGGAGAGAAGTAGAGTCGAAGCAACCGAGGCGAGGGGAGGGCCTCAAGCTATGACATAGAAGATCCAACCACGCAGGGACCCGTGTAGATGGAGCGAGCATTTATTTATGAGAAGGTGTGGTTCTTTCGCCAAGCAAGCTGATCAGAGGGCCCCGCTGGACTGTAAATCCAGGGCCGATTTGCGAAGCCAACCGCGAGCCGAGTCTAAAGATACAGTTGTCAAGGCTTTGCGAGCTATTTGCAAGTGGCTATCGGCTCTTGTCTGAATATCAGCATCCGAGAGGGATTCCGTGCTTTGGCCCCCAGGGTTGACGGCCCCGTCGAGGGGAGGGTTAGCGAACCATGCCCATACAATCCGCTCTACCCACTCCGGCATGGGTTTACCGGCGTGCTGGTACATCACCCCAAAAAAAGGAGTTGAATAAATTAGTCTTGTGTATTGACTCGTGCTGTCATGAACCGTGGATTAAGCTTCGGCGAGTTTAAGCTGCCGATAGCTCCACTGTCATCCCACAGGAACTGCATGCTATGTCGCTCAATCCTTTTGGCTCTGTGAACGTGGTATACAGAGACAGTCTACAAACATGATAACTACAATGGTATTGCACGCCTGAGATTCCAAGAAATCAGTCATTGATTACATCTCTCGTTCAGGAAATATGCACTCGGTTTGCCGGACGCTTCGGCTGATACAACCGATAAAATGATACTATTGAATGTCTGACTTCACCCCTCCTGTCCGTCTAGGCAATGCTCGACGGGATGTCCGAAGAACATCGCGTAATTGGGTTGAGCGTGTGGATGGGGCCATGGGGGCCAATCCTACATGTCGATCACTTTACTCGTGCTGGCAGGGGGGCCATCTATTGCGCGGGGATTATTGGCCACGTAAACAATAAAGAGTGGAGTGAAGGATGGATCCGCTGTCTACCGAGGCCACTGTATGGTCAACCCATTGCGATTGATGGTGTGAAACCACAGACGAAACCGGTACCATAATTGAGTCTGTGATAATAGATTGACGCCAATTGATCTTGATCATACTGGATCATGCATCCTGCAGCCGCACACAACCCAAGACGGGTCGAGTGATGAGTCGAGCTTATCTTGATCCAATTTTAGGGCTTGGGATCAATCCTTCGTGTCGTATTGTTTTCCTTTTGTCCCCATCGTTTAGAATATTCACCCCGTGCACACACATCAAAGACTCCACAATTGACCACTTGTTTCTTCATGTTTCTGTGAATGCCTCGGAGCTTAAACCAACCCTGACTGCCGAGGTGTGGACCCTGTGGAGACCAGGGGACCTGTGGCGGAATACACGGGTTTGAACCAGAGTTGAAAGGCTGGGGGCCAAAGGCGAAAGGCAACTCGAGAACTCGCAACCAGTAAAAGCAGGCTGTGTGTTGGAATTCCAAGATATTCCCTGATCACACATCTGCAGGTATGCTTTTGTGTATGTTGTGTCTGACATGAGATTAGCAGGGCTGATTGTCGCTCAGCCTGACCAGGGAGATAATCAGATTCTGAGAAATGTTCAGCAAGAAATAACGAAATCAGAGTCGATTTGGTAGAATCCTCTCGTCCTTCACTCTTGTGGAATCCTTGCCCCCACAACCTTTTTGGGTCTTGAACATGACCATCAGCACGCCGCTGCTCACTCGCCAACCGCTTGGACGGGATAGCCAAGCGCGGAGATGATACCTCTCCAACCACGAGCGGGCCGAGCTATTGTAGATTATCGAGCAACTAGGAGGCGTGGTGGAAACACCGCCCGAAAGTGTGTCGCGACTGATCTCTCAGGTACTTAGTCTCGCAGGATTTAAGCACCTTGGTTGTCCTATCATGCTAATTTTGACAAGTAACAGACCCCTCAAACTGCCGCGATCCACACTGCTATCAATCTTGGGATTTTTCTGTCTACTTTCCAAGGCGCGGGGAGTGAGCGGCAGCCTTTGCGTTGCGCAGTTGGCCGATGGCACTGGGGCGGATCGAGATTTCATCGGTAAATCTTTTTCTTTGGCTCGTTAGGTTTGTAACCACTGATTTGATGTGCAGCTCATATTATGCCCGTTGTGAGCTCTCTGGGCTTTTGCTCGAGTTCTGCGCAAGATGTATACTCAGCGAACGAGATGACTGCTGTTGTTGCTCAGATCGTGGGCAACAACCAAGTCTCTTCCTTGCATAACACGAAGAGAACACTTGATCCAGGTCGATGTATTAGAAGCTCGGATGGAAAAAAAAGCTGACTCGACTCAATCTAGCACTCCATCAGAACAGAAAGATGAGATGGTTTGAGCTCTACCCCATTGGACGACTACTAGGCCATGGAGTCCCATACAACGACACAATATTCCTAGTGGATATTTACGGCGGCCAGTGTGACAACCTGAGGACCTTTAAGGCCAGGTTTCCCTATTTGCCAGGAAGAATGGTATTACAAGATATCCCCGTGGTGGTCGAGGGCGCTTCAAGTTCCGAGTCCAGGATCGAAGTGATGAGCCATATTCTCTTCGATCCTCAAGCTTTGAAGGGTAAGTTAACACGAGGTCTACGTTTTGTCTTGCCTCCTATTACCCATGACAAAATGGCTGATTGAGCATGTTTAGGTGCCCGGGCATACCTCTTCGGATCTGTCTTTCAAAACTGGCCTGATCATATCTGCCGACAGATCCTGCGCAACACGATTGCTGCTATGGCTTCTGACCACTCCTGCATTCTCATCATGGACTTTCTTCACGACCCTAACTCATGTTTCAACCAAACATCATATGGCTTTCGGATGGACAGCATTGGCGCTGGCGTCGTGCGGACCGAGGTCCAGTGGAAGGACCTGCTGAGCAGCGCCGGGCTACGAATAACAGGAATCTGGAATCAAGATCCGGGGATGGAGACCTTGATTGAAGGTGTTCCCGCTGGGCGAGATGGTGCACGTTAGACGTTGGACAGATGTTGCCTAATCCGAATGTTGGCTACCCTGTTTTCTTTAATTGCAGCTGACTTGCCAGCCGAGATCAAATAGCATTGTCTATAAAAATGAGTTCACTTGGCTTCCATAGCATATCTATGTGGATGCTGGTTAGGCGTAAGGTAATGCTGAGTTCGAGGTAGAGATACCGTAGATCACAACTGCGCCCCGGGTCTGAGAATAGAGCAGGTGCCATTGTAAGAGAAATTCGACAAGCTGCATTGCAGTAATGCAATCTAGCACATGTTCGAAGATACAGAGCCTAGTTGTGTACATCGACCAGTCTTTGCAACTTTCGGAAAGCAACTTAAGTTCGCTCTCCATATTAAATCTAACACATTTGAAGACCAATACACAATTGTCCATTCTATCTCGATGTATGATTCCTTTTTGACAGCTGCAATCCGGCCCAAAGGGGCGGACAATACTTATTCATAGGGAACGGCTCGGAAATCCGCAAACATGAGCGATGTCCCAGTCGCTCATTTGCTCAACTTATACTTGTCGAAAAAGTCAAAGATGTAAGTCGTCGCGTTGAACACATACTTGCCCAAGGGGCACTGGTCGCGATTGTCCACAAAGTCTGGGTTGGATTTGAGGCTGGGCCAGCAATGGCCATTATCGCCCTCGCGATAGTGCTGCACGATGCCATGCTTGCCATCACAATCCCACGAAGCATGCTTGACCAGGGGGTGCGTAAAAACGGTTTCATTTCTCTGCGGGTTCGAATGCTCAGGGCACCCGTTGCGCGCCGCCCAGCCCTGCAGGATATCAATGACCGGCAACTTGGGGTGTTTCTTAGTGTTGCCATCGATAGGCGCCGTGGTATCGATCGTGCCGTGGAACTCCAGGAAGGGACGGCCCTCGTCGCGCTTGGCCGGGCGGCAGGGGCCAATGCCGGGGACGTCGTCCGTGTCATAGTAAGCGCCGCTGACCGAGGAAAATGCTGCGAAACGACCTCCAACGGTGGAGTTACAAGCGATGACGTTGGTGAACCCGCCGCCGTTGGACTTGCCCGCCGAGTACACGCGCTTCGTGTCAATGCACAGCTTGTGCTCGAGGTGCGTGAGCAGGGCATCAGTAAAGTCCAGGTCGTTGGGGCGCGAGGTGTTGGCACCGGGGTTGGAGAGCCAATACCCGTTCTTGCTGTTCGGGTACACGGCGATGCCCTTCTTGTTGAATTTGGGGTTGGAGAATTGCGACAGCTCTTCCTGCTGCTTCATGTCCCGGGAGGCGCCGTGGAAAGAGAAGTACAGGGGCGCCGGAGTGTTCGAGTCATAGCCGGAGGGGATGTAGAGTCGGTATTCGCGATCGAGACCGGGGAGGGTGAGGTTTTTGCTGGTGCCGCGCTCGGGGAATTTCGAGGGGATGTGGCCACCACAGCCTGGTGACTTGTCTGCGAGGCCCAGGCTGGCGAGAGCAGCAAGGGATAAATAAGATTTAAGGAGCATGTTGGAGAAGCAGGAAGTTTGTGTGGCTGCGATGCATCCAAGCCCAAACCCTGGGGATTCGACGAATAAATAGCTCCAAGCACGAAGATGACGATGCCATTCATAGAAACATGGTACGTCAGGGGCCACGGCCCCTACTAACGTGAATCGCCATTTTGGGGGGAGGGAATCGGGGAATCAGACAAGGGATAAGCAAGCCGCGCGTGCGGATGCCCCATAGTAAGCACGATAATGGGGCCGAACCGCGCTGATGCGGATGCACCTCTCGGACATGGATTTGATCGTTGCCTAGGCTATGGTTCAAAATATCAATAGTAGGTTGTAAGAAGTGGCGTGATTTATGCTTCATAGCCAGCAAGATACTCCCATTTCATATCCGTGGACATATTGCTGAGATGTTAGCCATGGCATCCATTGAGAGTAACAGTCTTGCTGAAGAAAGCAACAGCCATTTCTGCCCTGGGGCCATTTGCTATCAGCCTGCATAGCCTCTAATAAACTAAAAGGCTTATTCTGGATAGAGCCCTGTTCCTTTTTGCGCCCCAACTCCACTTACTACTTGAAATCTAATCGTATAGTACTCCCCAGGATTCAGGGGTACATAAATGGCTCAATATGCAGACTTTTGGTGGAAAACGCCCTACCCGATGTACAAGTCGCCTTTTTCCTTTCGATACTCTAGGTCCGTGGTCTCTTTACCACGCCAACATGAAATTCGACTCCTTCCTGGCTCCCCACAAATCACTGGCTTTGTCTCCCCGGGGCCTGGTTTTTGCGAGACACACCAGCTTTGTATTTTAATGCAAATTGATATGCCTAGACAGGATAATTGACAATTGAAGACGCGTCCCTCGGCCCTTTGCGCCCACTTACTTCCCGCACTCTTGGCCGACTCAACCATCCTGTCAGATTATCCTGAGGTGGTGCAAATCGTGAGGATCAAAGCTTGGCGATGTCTGGAAGCGTAGTGACAGGTAGCGACAGAATATCAGAGAAGCAAAATCATGAATGCCATATACAAGTTGAGAGATATCTTTGGCAAAAGGATCTTAGGGTTTCTTTCGTGCTCCCGTCTTTCTATTTTTAGTTTC
The DNA here is from genome assembly GCF_028826965.1 of Penicillium alfredii. Classification (NCBI taxonomy): domain Eukaryota; kingdom Fungi; phylum Ascomycota; class Eurotiomycetes; order Eurotiales; family Aspergillaceae; genus Penicillium; species Penicillium alfredii. The sequence goes on along the minus strand of NW_026622706.1, from coordinate 3,757,575 downwards.
AGTCGCAGTTCACCACGTCAACCTCTCCGTGATCGATCATTTTCAAAAAAAGAGCCATTTACTGGCCCCTGAGCTGCACAAGCCCTGTCAACGGCGCAGCATCATACTTCTATATGTGCAATAGCGTCATTGTCGGCGAGTCGCAGCGTGGGTGCATCATGGTACCCGTTCGGGAATAGAACAATTCACCAGCTCAGCCCTCATCTTGGCACCGTCTGAACACAAGCTGAGATATCCTGCAGCGCGCACCATTCTACTCATTTGGGTGCCAATCCTTTCCATGCTCGCCTTGTTCTTTTTTTTTTTGGATATATACCAATGAGAGTCGTTTTGAATGTGTTATGACTTCAATGACGGATGTCAATCTCTCGAGGGATTGTAGATATCAAAAGATAGCCAATGGCACGGTGCATGGCGTCCAGCTCGACTTCAACACCCTGGGCATCATCAATGGACTGATTGACCGCAGCATTTAGATGAAACACTACCCTGAATTTGCTGTGAACAACACGCACGGAATCAAAGCTGTAAGTCGTCCCCTCTTTCAACTGCTGCTATCTACTCGACCATCGCCCGAGTTCTGATTCGACGTCCCAGTCATATATGTATATATACTAAATACCTCTAGGTCAATGACACGGTTTATAGCTTCATGAAATTCGCCAATGAAATGGCTCTAGGCTGCCGAGACCAGAGAACCAGATACAAGCTCCTGAACCGGACATCAGTCACTGACTACGCCCTGTGTTCCGAAGCATTATACGTATGCCGCGATACCGTTGGTGCGTCCCTGCTCCAGCCCCCCTTCAACCTATACTTGTGTTTCTTTCTTTCTTCCTTTCTTTCATGATGCTCATTCTAATTCCCCCACAGAAGGACCATACTACTACCTCGGCAACCGAGCCCAATACGACATCCGACACCCAACTGAAGACCCAGCCCTCCCAAATTACTGGCCGAAATACCTGACGAAAGAAAAGATCCAAAACGCCATCGGCGTCGACCTAAACTACACAAGCACCAGCCCCGCAATCCAATACGCCTTCCAACAGAATGGCGAAGCCGTCTGGCCGAATTTCCTCGAAGACCTCGAAGCAATGCTGGCGCGACCTGTGCGCGTGGCCCTGATCTACGGCGACGCCGACTACACGTGCAACTGGTTCGGCGGGGAGGATATCTCTCTCAACACGAAATACAAGCATTCCAAGGAGTTTAGAAGCGCGGGGTATGCGTCGTTCCTGGTGGATGGCGTTGAGCATGGCGTTACGCGGGAGTATGGCAATTTCTCGTTTACGAGGGTTTATGGGGCTGGCCATGAGGTGCCGTTTTATCAGCCCAAGGCTGCGTTGCAGATTTTTAATAGCACGCTTAATGGCTGGGAGATTCCTGGTGGGAGGGTGAGACTTACCGCGAAGTCGAGGTCGAGGGGCCCGGCTAGGGCTAGTCATTCACAGTCGTCAGTTCCGTTACCTAGTGCGACTTCCTCGGCGTCGGGGGGTGCCGTGAAGCGGCGGTCCTTTTTTGGGTGAGATGTGGTAGTGGTGGGGGTTATATGGCAGGTTCGGAAGGATTTTAAAGTGATTTGATAGGGAGAACAAATTGATATATTGCTGGAGGTATATACGATACCAAGTCTCGAGTATAGTTGGATCCAAGAGAACTTCCCAACATCTCAATGCTAGATTCGACAAAGTTCTGCAAAATTGCAAACTCGTCTCATCTAAACCGCCCGACGCGTAGCCCGCGCAGCCCCAGACGACGAAGCACCCGAAGCACCAGGCGGCGGACCACCCATCCCCATACCGGAGTTTTCATTCTCAACACCGCCCTCCTCAGTATAGTAAGCCGCAGGGGTAACCTCAGTATCCTTGGAAGGATCAATGCCAACAGAGATCCAAGCAAACAGACCATCCGAGACCTTGTCGCCCAGGTACACGTACTCCATGAACGGGTCGATGGTGTCGGCCTCCTCGGCGAGAATGCTGTCCTTGGCGTTGGTGGTCAGTTCCTGGGTGTTGGAGGAGTACGGCTCCACTTTCTCGACCTCGGAGATCAGGTCCTGGTCGAAGAAGAGCTGGCCCACGTGCGAGGAGCGAGATGTGTACAGGCCGGTGATGGTGTCGTTGCCCAACACCTTGGTTTCGTTCTTGGGGTGGGTGAGCACTGTATTATACGTGTTAGTAATATACCCAGAATATGTAGGGATACAAGAAGGTATGGCTTGGAAGTTATGAGAAAAGGGACAGTCATACCGTGAATGTGGGTAGCACGGCCGGTGTAGTGTCCCGGGAAGATGGACTCAAAGTGCACCACGCCGTCCCTGTCACTGGGCTGCACGCCGCGGAGGAAGGTCGAGTCGAGATTCTTCTCGTCGTCGGAGTTGCCGTTGCCATTGGCGACGACGCCGGAGTAGACGCCCTATCAGAAATGTCAGTGGAATTCCCAGTGCAACGCTGGTACATGGCAATTTCAAAATATAGAAACGCACAGTAGAGTTGCAGTGCCAGAAATCCATAAAGATGTCAGGAAGAGGCTCGCAGGTCTTGGTGTTGATGAGCTGGATATCCATGTAGAGAGGAACGCCCTCCTGGCTCTCGACAACGTTCTCGCGAATCAATTCACCCGAGACGTCTAAACAGAATTAGCTGACACCCAGCAGATTATACCAGAGCCATGTGTTTCATACAGTACGGTCCTTGGGTCACATCCGGCCCCAGGATACAGGTCGCCTCAGATCCGAACAAAACATGGGGATCGGTGGAAGGGCTGACGTTGGTCAGGTTCGAGTGGTGCGAGGTGTTGAGGGTGGAGCTCAGGTCGCGGGCCTTGAGGAAGCGGGCATCTAATCACAGTCAATTGAGTTTTTCAAGTTCATGAAAGGGCAGTATACTTTATGGGTAACGTACTGGTTTGTAGACCGCGGCGCTGGCGCAGCTTCTTGACCGCAGTCTCGCGACGAGCCACGCTGCGGCGCTCATGGCCCCGGGCCTTGAGCTTCGCGGCACACAGGTCAAGGCTGCGCGCGTGAATGGGAGCATTGCGCAAGAAAGCAGCGCGCTCCGCGGCCTCAGCCTGGACGTCGTGGCCCGGATGACCAGCGACAACAGTAGCGAGGCCGAAAAGGCCAGCTGCAACAGCAGAAACAAGACGAACCATTGTGAATCAAAGCAAAAACAAGACGTGGAAGTAACTATTGAGTGAGAAGATATCTTTGAAGATAGGACTTTCATTCAGGGCCGGGCAAGCCTTTTTATAGATAGATCTGCTGGAGCCATTGACCGGAGCAAAGACCAGAACCCGATATTAAAGGTTGGCCGCAGCGTTTGCAGCGTATAGAACGACGCCGTCTGCAAGAAAGAGCTGACGACAAAAGATGGAGCCATCTAGGAAAAACCAACAAATGAGAAACCAAGCATTGATCAGCGAAACCAGGTTCGCACGCCTCTGCCAGACCCGCTGCGGAGGTGCCGTAGGCCACACCGACGGAGTTCAGTCGCCTAGCCCCCCCATCAATGAGTTGACAGAACGCAATTCGCATATCAGTGATTGGGGAAAGCCGGCAGATGAGCGGAGCCGAAGGTGCCGTGCTGTGCCGAACAATCAGCAGCCAAAAAAACAAGACAGTGTTGTGTTGGAATCCCGCGGCGTACGCAGAGTGCGCTAGCGCCCTGCCAAGATAGGGCCGGAGGAGGTGCTGGGTTAGGAGGATTCTCCACGCGGAGAATTAAGGGCGAGATGCCAAGGTGCAATACTCGTGGCATCTCACGCGGTAAGTGGAGGAGTCATCCAAGGGATCTGCATTGATGACGAGGCCGGTGTAGAGTGATTCGCTGGTGCCCATCTTGATGGTGTCTGTATGATTAGAATTTCCCAATATTGGACCGGGACGTGGTAGGCGGGAGATGCAGTCAACAGAACAGCCGGTGTTGATGCCCTACGGCCATAGCATGGCCGGACACGCCCGTTTCAAACTCGCCACGGAGACACCCACAGACAGAGAAGAAAACAAGGCCTCGGCAGATACTGCAGAGCTCCATACCGCGCTGATCGTTTCTCAATTGAAACAGTTTGCATGCACAGACACATCATGGCCCAGCATCGACGGCGTCGTCTGAAGAGACTTGGAAGGGGAGCACACTCAACTTACGCGGGAGTGTACGTACGCCGTTCTTGGCGAGGCCGGGTTTCCCGAGTAGATGTCGTTCAGGGCTGCACCAGCGGAATCTCGACCCCCTGGTGAGTGGAGGTGAGTGGAAATGTTTGACACAGACTCAATGTCTAGAGACTCAGCCCTGGCACTGTGTTGTCAAATCACACGCAAGATGATTCACACGCATGCAGGTACGGCCTATTTCGAAGACTCCTGGGCGAAGCCTCCGCCAAGACGGTTACGTAACCCCCCTACAAGTCTTGGCGATTGCTTGCTCGGAAATCGCCCGGTGCCCTAATTGCTCTTGTTTTCTTATCGGATCGTGTTGCGCCGGAGGTTTGAGAAGAAGCGTGTCAATTCTTGGTATTTGCTAGTGTTTGGGGCGTTGGGATTCTTTTACCATTCCATTTTATTCAGTGGAATCGCACTCCCAAGGTCCCATGTATGGGTATTCTTAGACATGTAATTGCATAAGCCGTTGATCTGGCAAACTGATATATATAGAACGCCCCGATGTTTCCCCGAGCTACACTAGGCAACACGCTCAGACTAAAATTATTCGTATCGATTTGATCAAGCCCAGCTAGAGTACATGCAAGCTCATAAACGGTATATGAGTCGGAGAAGTCATGAAACATTAACACGTGGCAAGCAAGCCGTGTAAGACACGGATCTCTGACGCCAGGGAATAAAGCAAAGGAAAAAAAAATGGACTTGAGATACGAAACAAAGCGCAGTTCCGGTCTTGCTTTAGACCTCCTGCTCGGTGACCTTGGGTCCAGCAGCTGCCTTCTCGTCCAGACCCATCTCGGCCGCGAAGGTAGAGTGAGGCTGCCACTTGGACGAGGTGCGCGGGATGGTCTCCTCCATCATCTTGTCGACTTGCTCCAGGGTAAGACCCTTGGTCTCAGGAATGAGGAAGTAGGTGTAGACGAAAGCGCAGGTGCAGAGAGAGCCCCAGATGAAGAAGACCTTTGCGCCCAGGTTGCCCTCATCCTTGTTGACCATGAACGGGGTGATCACTGCAATGATCTGTGGTTTATTGTCAGTACAAACGTCGTCAAACTTGAAGATGTAGGGGGAAATGAGCTTACGCAGTTCCAGAGCCAGTTCGAGGCGGTCGACAGGGCCACTCCACGAGAACGGATGGGCAAGGGGAAGATCTCCCCAATCACCACCCAGGCACCGGGGCCCCAAGTGCTCGCGAAGAAAAAGATGTAGATGCAAATGAATGCAATCATGGCCGAGATTGCCTTGGGGTTATCTCCGTCGGTCACGCCCACAATGGCCACAATGAATTGGCAGATCACCATGCCCAGGGAACCCCACAGAAGCAGAGGGCGGCGGCCAACCTTCTCGATGGCGTAGAAGGAGAAGGGGGTCGAGAGGACATTGACGATGGTGGTGATCATTGTCAACAGAAACGGGTTCTGGATAGTGCCCAGCTGCTTGAAGAAGGGCGTGCCGAAATAGAACACGAAGTTCACACCAGTCCACCTAACAGAGAACTATGTTAGTATACGCTAGAATGCATTTGAACAATGAGAGAAGAACATACTGCTGCATCATCTGGAGCGAGGTGCCCAGCACGGTACGGCGAAGGTTGCTGTTTGGCTGGAACAGACTGCCGCGGAAGCAGTTGAACCAGGTGGTGAAATAGCCACCCTGCGGAATCGACTGCAGCTCGTACTGGTTGTTGGCATCAATTTCATTCAGCTCCATTTCGATGTACTCCGAGTTGGCGGGCTGGCCACGGATGCGGGCAAGCACCTCCCGAGCCTTGTCCTTCTGACCCTTGCGGATGAAGAAACGAGGCGACTCCGGGAGGATAAACAGGCCAATGGCCAGGATGACAGCCCAGAGCATCTGGAGCGCAATCGGAATCCGGTACGAGCCAGAATCGGTGCGGTGCTGCGTGGCATAGTCGACGCAGGAGGCCAGCATCAAGCCGATGGTGATGCAGAACTGGTATCCAGACACAATGGCTCCACGAACTTTGCGAGGCGCAATCTCAGACATGTAGAGGATGATGATGGCCGACACGAAGCCCACACCGAAACCAGCAATAAGACGGCCAGCCACGAGAAGACCCAGGCTAGTCGAGGCAGTCTGCAGAATGACGCCGACGATGAAGATGCCACAGCCAGAGATGATGGTCAGACGACGACCAAACCAGTCGGCCAGGTCACCAGCGATGAGAGCACCGAAGAAAGTCCCCGCCGAGAGGATGGAGACGGTTAGCGACTGCTTCCACGAGGCAACGACGAAGTCATTCTTGGGAGTGGTGGCAGGGTCCTGGACAGATGAAATGTTAGCAATGCTCGAGAGGTTACAAGTGAGGTCAACCCACCAAATGTTCGAATGTTTCGATAAAGTACTCCATGCCCATGACACCGTTGATGTAGCCCGAGTCATAGCCAAAGAAGATACCACCAAAAGCAGCAAAGGCGCACATGAGGTAGGCCTTGAAGGTGACCGGGGCCTCGCGCATGGCGTCGGCGCCGACCACCGGCCCAGAGACAACCGCACCACCAGGCATGGCGACAGGATGAGACTGAGTTATGAAGAGGATAGACAAGATCGACTGAGTGTGGGCAACAAACGCTCACTCGAGGTGACTGGTTTGGGGGCACTGTATGTCAGGGTGGATGTGTAAGGAAAGAGAAAGGCAGAAGGATGGGAAGTGGTGAAGTAAGAGAAGAAGACCAAGGACACAAGGGGGGGGTGAAAGATGCTTATAACATGAACAAACACACTCTACTACACTCCCCAGACTACCGTCAGCCATGCAAGAACTCATCCCACTCGGGTCTGGTGGATTCCAATTATGGCCACCCGCGGTATAGTCGAATATAAGCATGTCCCCAAAGTGGATGCCACGAGAACTGCAGCCATGTCTACTAGAGTCACACTAGCCTTAAAACCCCATAGAAATGGTAGAAGAAAATTTTACTAGCGCTGAAATTGAGTCTAAAAGAAGAAAAAATCAAAGCATGCCCGGCAAACCGGGGAAATTAGCACGCATTCAGCCGTGGATATGCGAAGGGTTGTGCCACGCGAGAGACTGGAGAGTCCCCAAAAGGAAGAGGCCAAACAGAGTGTCGGGCCAGTCCGAGCATCCCCCGGGGCCCCGGAGACGGTGCCTACATCGGGGGCTGCTCCGCGGGGGAGAGGCCCCAGCAAAGTTTGTCCTGGGATTCTTTCCACTCGGCATCTTTGTGACTCTCGGCAATTCCTACTCTTTTCCTTTTTCGTTCTGTTTCTTTCTGTCATCCCCAATGAAAATCGGCCCGTGGTTTTGTTTTTTTCTCGTCGTGTGAGACGCTCGGCTGACCCAAAGGACGGTGTCCTACCAGTAGCTCACGGTAACCTGGACCGTCGCCAGACAATGTCGCATCTGAACGGCAACCCCAGCCGTCGAGCACAGACGCAGCCGACGCCACCAAATTAGCGACCAAGCTCTCGGCAGCAGACATCTCCAGACCCCGGTTTGTCGAGTCCGGTCGGTACGACCCTCGAGGTGTCTTGAACGGATTCAGCGCTCGGTCTGTCCGATTCTACGACCTAGGAACAAAAGACACGGCATCCAGCGAGACACTCGATCAGCGAATACCTCGGCTCTGCCCGAGCGTGGCGATCTTGTCCCGTGTGGACCCACTACGACTGACAGCTAATTCTGGCGTTTTTACCCCGGTGAAATGGGCCACTCGCATTCTTGGGAGTCGAGATTCGCTTCTCTGGGGAAAACATCATGAAGTTTTCTAAGCCAGACAGCACGTGGTCCCATGGCCTATGCCCACTCTGGCTTTTCGTGGTCTCGAGGCATCCCACGAACCGAAGCACCCCGCTCTCTCATCCCTCTCCTGTCGGGCTATTGTCGGATCAAAACGAGGGAGTGATTCGCCGAGAACATTGGTGGCTTGGCAGCGCCACAAACTGTTAGCGAGGGACTGCTCTTGTGGGAATCACTTGCTGGGAGGCTTTTGAGAGTGGTGATGCTGACGAATGTCAGTCGCACTTCAGAACACGGAATCGAATCCCTGATAGCCTGCGGTGGCCGCGTCGGGAATCTCGAGGTCTGTACAGCCTCCATCTAAAGCAGACCCTACTATAACGTTGTTTCTGTGCGACAGACCAGCGATGACGACCTGTCGCACAATGGCAACAGTGGGAAAGGAGAGGATTTCAAATCTACAGCTCCCCGAGAAAGAAACTCCTCGATGCCCTCTATGTTAAGGGGGGTATTTGCTTGTATACTGAGACAAAATATTCCACCAATTGATGGAATTTTCCATTAGCCTGGTCAGGAGATGCTTAGACTCCTTTTCAACCGGTCGAGCTTGATCAGCTCCTAGCCTGGTTACTATGATACTGACAAGACGGAAGTATAGAAATGTTTCCGGACAGGCCTCTAGCCACTTGGTTACTTGATCTTCGAGTTTTCAGTGTCGCTATGGAAATATTCCATATGCAAAAGATTTTCTTTTCCCGATTCAGTTGCTGGACCGGTCAAGTTATTTCTGTTTCTCGAGAATTGACTCGGTGAAGCGTGTAGTACACTGCGAATAAATCGGTCACTAGTCAGGGATGTGATGTCGTGATATCTTTCGATTTTGGACAATCACTGGTATTATTCCAAGTTTTTATTCGAAAAATGGTCATTTCCAATCCAACCGAGCACATCGAATTGACAATGTCGAGCCCCGATAAAGTTATAGATCTACCAGCCGTACCGAACCCTATCTGCCATGTATCTTGCCCTGATCCTGTCTAACCCAACACCCAAGATATCAAACAATAGCCTATGAAAGCCTTTGATAAACCATATGCGATCATCATCAGCAACAAACACATTGATCGCCGCGATCATCGCATGGACCTGTCATAAGCTGACGTCAACATCGAAATATGGTTGCATTCCAGCCCCCACACTCCCTCAACGTTCGAAGCCAACCGACTGTTACGTGAGTGAACTTTCAATCTCAAACTAAGAGAAAAAAAGCTATTCTGAGCTATAAATATGAAATAAACACCTTCATAACCAGCACCAGCGACAAGAATCCTCCCACCACAAATGCTCCAAGTCTTCATCATCGGCGGCGGCCTAGCAGGCTTAGCCTCTGCCCGCGTCCTACGCGAATACCACGCAGTAACAGTCCTAGAGCGCTCCCCCGGCGGCCACGAGCAGGCCGCGGCAATCCAGCTGGCGCCGGGGGCCGTCAAGGTCGTGCAGCAACTGGGACTGGACAAGCGCCGGGCAGGCTCACTCACTGGCGCGTATTGGAGAACGCTCAGTCGGCAAGGCGATATTCTGAAAGAGGCCGATATGAGCGCCGTCTCCCGTAAGGCAGGTGCCGACTGGTATTGGCAGCATCGCGCTGATCTGTGGGATGAGTTGCTTCGGCTTGCGACCGCCCCATCACAGGAATTGGGGATTCAAGGCGAGCCGGCGAAGATTATCTGGGGGGCGAAGGTGGAGGGAGTTGATGTGGATCAGGGGATTGTTCGGTTGGCTGATGGTGAGGAGCTTCAAGGGGATTTGATTATTGGTGAGTCTCTACATATTTGGAGGATTTCCGTTCTCAAGAGCTAATGCTATAAATGCAGGCGCCGATGGTATAAAATCCATGGTTCGGCCTTTGGTTGTTGGAGAAGACTCTTTCCAGTTCGCGCGGCCTTCTGGACTCTCTGCATTTCGCTTTACTTTGCCTGCTGCGGCGGTCACTGAAGCCGTCGGCGAGTGGCCTGTGTTGAACCGAAAGGAGCCCGCAACCGGAGACATCCATCTTGCGCAGGATGACAGCCGCCGCTGTGTTGTATTTTACCCGTGCCGCAACTTCGAAATCTTGAATGCCGTCTGCATCGCCCCAGACTCTGCCCTGCGCGTGGAAACCACCGAGTCGTGGTCAAGCAACTGCAGTCGAGAGGATCTGCTTCATGCGTTCGCCGATTATGGTTCTCAATGTCGAACTATCTTCCAGTCAGTTTTGACAGAAATACTTTTCTTGATCCATTGATTGCTTACTCTCCTTCAGAATGGCCGACAATATTAAACTCTGGCAACTCCGCGACCAGGACCCTCTCCCTACGTACATCCGCGGGAGAACCGTGCTCATCGGAGATGCCGCGCACGCTATGACACCGCATCAGGGTCAGGGTGGAACGCAATCCATTGAGGACGCAGAGGGCTTCCGGCTGTTTACTCTCGCTGACATTGATCGATCCTCGGTGCCGGCTGTCCTGCAAGACTTTGACCGCGTTCGCAGAGTCAGGGCTTCACGGATTCAAAACAGTACGAAAGAGTCGCATGACCGGAGGACGCCTGAAGATATTTTCCGGAATGTGGTGTATAGCTGGACATATCCCGGAATCGAGGAGTGTTTGGCGCGATTGGACGCTGGGAAGGAGATGATTGAGGTGTCTTAGGTATAGGTGGAGATATTTAGGATTCTTGATATCGATGCTCTATTGCCGGTCAATATCTATGAGATGATGTGCACCACAGCTGCATATAACATCTACTTGACCAAGACCGACTAGTAGTAAGAGAAGACTTTCTCATATTGCTACAACGCTCGATCGACTGCGTTTCCAAAGATCCCTACAGTGGATCCGCATATCCGGCCCCATTCTCCGCATCCCAAGCAAAGCGACGCTCGGCCGAGGCAATCAGCAACCGGGCCACGTAGACCCCAAATCGTCCACTTTTCCATATCACCAGCAACTCACTTCTTCCACCAACACGCTCAAACAACCAACAACATGACTCGAGGAGGATCAACACTGCTCGCGATCGCAATGGTGGGAGCCGGGTATCTCAGCGCCATGTGCACAACGCCACCGAACCCATCCCCCTCTCAAAAAGACCGACACAAGACAGACCGCATCAGCTTCGTGGCAGGCAGCTACGTCACCTTTATCCGACGCACCGCCGTAACAGTCATCACATACCACGCGCTGCTCACAGTAGTCCCGGACTACGCGCCCGCCCACGTATCACAATTCTGTCCGCACCCACAAAACCCAACCCCATCCCTCTTCACCTGGAACTCAACCACCATCGCTTGTCTACTGGCAATCTACATCGGCGCCTTTGTGCGCCTGTCGGCGTTTGGCGGTCTCGGCCGCCATTTCACCTTCCATCTCGCGGCGCCCGATGAGCTCGTCACGACCGGCATCTATCGCTGGGTGCAGCATCCCAGCTATCTAGGCCAGGCGCTGATCTCGGTCGCGTGTACGGTGTTGTTTGTGCGGTGGGATGGGGCGCCGGCGTGCTGGATTGCCGGGTCGACTTTGGCGCGGTGGGACGGCGTTGGGGTTTGGGTTGCTGCGGCGTTTATGGGCTTTGGGCTGTGGGTTCTTGTTACGAGGGTGCGGGATGAGGAGGAGATGTTGAGACAGACTTTTGGGAAGAAGTGGGAGGAGTGGCATCGGAAGACGAGTAGGGCTATTCCATATATTTTCTGAGCTGCGTTGTGGATCTGTATAGTCCAAGAAAGCAATTGATCTGGTAGCAATTATTCAAAGACGTTCTCTTTTTTTCACTATTGAGAAATACAAACTTGTATTCACAGCAGAGGATTCCTGCAGCTCAGCGACGAATATCAAGATAGGCTACAAAGACGTCTAGTAACCCTCGGACTTAACTGGAACTCCGTTGCTCTCATCAAATACCCCCCCATGCACAATACTATTTCTCGCTGGTTCTCTGCTCTGAGTCTGCCTCTCTGGGAGTAGTATCCAGCGCATCAATCGCGAAATCAACCCGAGGACCAGTGAAATTCTTCCGTCCATCGACGATCCACTGAAAAACAGAGATGATGATAATAACCGCAAAGGCCGCAATGCAGTAATCTATCTCATAGCATCAGTCAGTATTCGACGATTGTTATTGCAAGGGGTTAACGTACTCATACTACTCCCAGTGACCTTGGTCGAGGGCGGGAAGACGAACAGAACCGTAGTGAGGATAATGTATGAGAGGGCAATCTAGCAGAGTTAGTTTCATACTAGAAATATATTACTGACGATAACATACCAGATCAGCAATCCATCCAATTGCGCTTGGAAGCTTCCACTTTCTGTCTGGGAGTGCCTTTCGTCCTTGGAGGCAGTTGATGGCGATGGGCATTCCGTAGGATAGATCGAGAGCTACGACAGAAGCAGATATGATGGCGTTGAAAGCACTAGCTGGTTAATTTATAGGCCCTTTTCATGTTGTGAATGGAGGAAATACCTCGTGGATCCCAAGAAGATGCAACCAAAGGCAATGACCACCATGACGGTCAGAATAAGGGCATTGAGTGGCAGCTTGAGCGTAGGATGAACGGCGGCAAAGACCCGAGAGGCAGGGAGACCCCCGTCCCTGTACAAGTCAGCCATTTTTCCTGAGACGACCAAACCCAGGAGGAATTACCTAGCAAATGCAAAGATCATTCGGCTGCTGGTAGTCATGACACTAATGATAGCAAAGACCAAGCAGACAAGCGGCAGCCTATTCTTCGTCAGCTGAAATCATTGGAAGATCAACGTCTGATCTAGAGAGTTGGAACATACATCAAGAGGCAGATCGCACCCGCTTTATTGCTGGTTGCGTCAATGAGTATCTGCAGGAGAGGGCCGGCAGCCGATTTGGCGACTTGGCCCATGTCGCCGGCGACAAAGAGTAGGACAATCAAGAAGATTGAGCCTGTGAAAGTTCCGATGCCCACACAGGACATCATGATCTTGGGGCCTTCTGTTGATGCCTGAGGGACCTCTGTTCGAGTTAGATATCCACGATCGACAAGGCTTAGAGGAAGGGTATTCTACCTTCTATCATGTGTGCGACGGCGTCCTAGGCATGTTAGTAAGGCCCTTGGTTGTTGCAGAAAGCACTTACAAAGGCAGTAACACCTAGTCCGCCTTGGAGTAGCTGTATAATCGTCAGGAATTTTATTTAATTTCAAACAGGGATGGAAGACGTACTCCAAGCAGCCATGCAATACCATCAGGCCCTAGTGATAATTAGCATCAGTGTTATCGAGAGGGCACGAAATATCTTACACCCTGTTGTGTTGACGAAGTCGCAAAAGACGAAACTGCAGATGTCAGCAGCCTGCACTAAAGTTTCAGGGGCAAGACAACTTACTATGCGGAGTTGTAGTCAGGAGACGCGCATGCAAGGACAGTGATGGATACGACTACAAATCCTCCGATGGACCACATAACTGATTGTCATGAGAAAATATCAGAAATAGGGGAGGTGTATACCATACAGGCACCGCGGTAGATGACCGGAAGAATTGAATTCATAAAGGCGTTGATGATAAATGCGGCCAGTGTTAACCCAATGTAAATGAGAAATTGGTGCCATCGTTGTGGCTCGTAGTCCTAGCTTCCGGTTAGATAGATCAAGAAGCGTCGATATTTCTTGTCCTTACCTTGTGCAACGAGGAAATGATCCCAACAATAAGCTGGCTGGACAGGAGCGAATTTGTAGCGACGAGAGCAACCTGACATATCAAAGTAAGCTTGAAATCTGATGCGATTGAAGGAATGCATACCCAGCCGGCTACATTAATCCAGCCCGTAATCCAGGACAAGATTGGGACCCACTTTGGCCATGAGACTGGATTGTTTCAGTATTTGCGCGGAGAAAAAAACATCAGAATAAACATACTAACTGAGATCAAAATTAGCCAAAGAATTCGAGGAATGTTCAACAGAAATTTACCTGCAACCCAATGGTACTGCCCACCTGCTCTATACAATGTCAATAAGGACTCCTTTTTGAATCACCGTGATCAACCATACGTGGGATATGCGGAGAGGAATTCCGCTAGGGAGGCTGCGATGCAAAAATTGCAAAAGCCGGCCGTGACGAGACCTGATGGGTGTCAATGTCGGTTTCAATGGATTGTATTCTAGATTGACCTACCCCATACAACACTCGTGCTACCCCCAGAGGTGAGACTGATTGATAAGCTGGCCGAAAGTGCAGTCCATGACTAGTGACCGTGTTCCAAGGTTAGCTTTATCATGCTTTGCAATTCATATTCAGAAGGAGAGGTACTAACATTCAACACAGCAAAAGCGAGTCCCAGCATTGACCTGCTCAATATTAGAGCTATTGCGAATGTTTCTCTGATCGCAGTCTCACCAGGTAGAAAAGTTGCGTTGGAGCTCGGGCCGATGACCCAAGGAAGCCAACTGGGCATCGTCACCGTGCAGATCACCTTCTTTCATAGTGGGGTCAGTGATGATAGTATCTGTATGCAATATATTCCTGGTTTGAGAGAGGTAGTTTGGGTAGAAAGATAAAGATCAATCCAAGGGATATTTGCAAGGGATAAAAGATCAGTATCATGTCCATTTCGCTCACAGGAAAGCATTGCCCATTTGGCGCTTTGCGGATGGCACCGACGGGGCTGCAATCTGCTCGCATGCGGGGAAGCAATTAGGGCTGGGGCCATATCAGCGGGCTTATCAAATCATAGTATTGATCGCCCGGCTGGCCTTGGTCTTATCGAGTTGCCCCCGCCGCTATAGCTCAAGAAGGAGCTGTTTGTGTGAAGCTTCTTATCGCGTCGCGTGGACTTTCCGAATATCGTTACGCTGGCATCGCGCCGAAACAATACAAAACCAAGTGCCTCGGGTGTGTTTCGCGAAATACTTGATTGGTTTCTTTGGAGTAAGTGATCGGTCTTATACGTCCACTAGTTTTTGGGAAAGGGTCTAGTCTCTTTGGTATATTCACTTTAAATCCTTATTAAACTCTTTCATCCTCTGTTGTGGTCAGTAGTTGGGGCTGTACTGTGCGGCAGCACTCGATCTCGGTCAAGTCAGTGAGTTGATAAGATTTCTATGATAAAACTACTGTCACTATTTTTCATTTCCTCGTTTTCAAAATCCCTCAGACCACCTCGTCATTCATATATCAACCTTGGAGGAGTATAGACAGAGTGGCTAAGGTTTATGCGGGCGGCAACCTTTTCCTGTTGCCGTAGAGGCCATCTTCTCAAACAGATGGCGAATTGCAAGTATAAATACTCGAAGAATTTCGATGAGTATGTTAATTTAGATGAATGAAAATAATCTGCGCCATGAAAATTTCTGCTAATACAAGCAAGCCACGACAGAATGTCGAGGCCAAGATTGGAAATAAGAGAAATGCATAAAACAGCTCGAAACGCCATGAGAAAAACCACCAAACTCAAGAATTGTCATCAATCATCAAGATACCACCTGGGAATCTATCCTTACTCCTTCATGACCGCCAGCGCCACGGAGTACGGCATGACCTCCCGGAACCTTGGCCCCCCTTTTACTGGCCCTTGTATGTCTCCAGGGCATGCTGGACATTATCCAGACTATTTTTGTCGCCATATGCATCCATGAGTTGCTGGTTGCGAGCTACCCGCTTCTCTTCTTCGATGGCCATAAGATTCCGTCGCGACATAGCCTCGACGTAGTAATTGTACGCTCCGAACCCTATTCCTCGCGAGTACATGGTTAGAGATGCAGTTGCAAATGTAAATAACGCTGGAAATCAAAACAAAACATACCGAGACCAATGGCAGCCACGAGTGGAATATACCTGTAATTAGAAGAAGAGACCAGGTTAGCCAACACCTTTGTGGTCAGAACGCAAATCAGGGGGTGCGAGGATCTGACGTACCACCGCCCATTCCGAGGCCTCAGGCTGGGGCCGGTCGGGTGGTTTCGGTAGGGTTTGTTTGCACTTGGGACGGCGAAGTGGGACATGGTTTTTAAGTTGCAGGGAATGTAAGCGAAAATATTGTAAATGATCTTCAGGCGGTTTGGATAGGGGGTTTTCGGGGTGAGGAAGAGAGTAAAGTTGAAGGTGGCGCGTGTCCCAGTCGGCCCAGCGGAGACCCCGGGTTTAAGTGGAATGCGGGGGGATGACGTTGGCCTACGCCCCGGTCATGCCATGTTTCGATCAGACCATGCAGTGGTGTTGCTACGATTGAATGTATTATATGATCTGATTTACTTTTAATGATATTATCATGCCATATTCAATTGTATTCTGACACACAATGTGATCATGGCGTGAAATCAGTCTGAATATCTCCATACTCGGGATGCTTAGGGGGTCCGGGTTTACCTCGGCAATCCCTGTTCTGGCAATAGCATTTGCCGCTTTAACTCGGACTATCCATGTACAATTACAATGTTCTGTAGAACACCGTCTAAACACATCTATTCAATTTCAAAGTTCTTCTCAATAAATACTATTATTGCTCATGTTCAACGCTATAACCTCTATCTTAACGGCCCAGGTTCTGCGGAGCAGCGGTCGGGGGTCCCTCTGGGGTCACATAGGCCTGAAATATGTTAGTACGGCAAAAAGTAAATCCACAATCACACATACCTTGCTCATTCCGCCGTCGACCACAAAGTCTGCTCCATTGACGAAGCTGCTCTCGTCACTGGCCAGGAAAACCACAGCATGTGCCTGTTCAATGGCCTCCCCAAAGCGTCCGGTAGGGAAGTGCACTTCACGACGGAATCGCTTGGGCTGGTCGTCACCCAGCCAGTCTTGAAGAAGAGGGGTGCTGTCGAAACCAGGTTAATGATGAAGAGATAAAAAAGCAGTCGGCAACACTTACTTGAGAGGAGCGGGGCACAAGGCATTGAAACGGAAACCCTCACGAGCGTGGACAATGGACAGCTCGCGTGTCAGTGCCAGAACGGCACCCTTGCTGGCAGTGTATGCCAGCTGGGGAGTAGCACTGCCAACCAGAGCCACAACACTGGCTGTATTGATGATGCTCCCGCGGGTCTTTTTGTGACGGCGCAAGCTGAGCACGGCGTGCTTGGATCCAAACCAGACGCCCTTGACGTTGATGTTCTGTGTGAGATCCCAGATCTTTTCAGGGGTGCCGACGGCATCGTCGTCGTCTGCGTGCATGATCCCCGCGTTGTTGAAGATCACATCAGTGCCGCCCCAGCCATCCTGTGCCTCGACCATCGCCTGGACCTGGGCCTCTTTGGACACATCGCATTGGATGGTCTCCACACGCGGGGCAGTAGGAACCACTTCCTTCACCTTGGCGAGTGCTTTCTCGAGGGCGGGAGCCGAGACGTCGGCCATCAGGACATTGGCGCCTTCACGAGCGAACAAGATACTGGTTTCGAGGCCGATGCCACTACCCAACCGAATAAAGTTAGCATAATCAATGGGAAACATCAAGGTAGAAGGATTACCTACCCGCCAGCACCGGTGACGATGGCATTCTTGCCCTGAAGACGACCGCGGGGAGATGTAGCAGCCATGATAAGCGATTTGCAAGGGCTATGCGACTATTCGGTTAGCCAAACACGATCCACGCTTCTCCTGCAGCTGTTACTGTAGAAAATTAAGGACTTCAGGGGCATCTCACGAGATTCAAAGAAAACAATCAAGTGTGAGTGTTGACAGTCCACACAACCCGAGGCCGACGTCCGCGGGGCAGTCCTGACTCAGCAGTGACGCAGCTCTAGTTATCGGGTCCCACTCCGACCACCGACTGATAAGCTGTCGGTGCGCTGTCCCCTCTCGGCCCCTGCTTCGGGACAAACCCGCTTTCTTTGCTGTTTCTCTCTCTCTCTCTCTCAATCCTAAGCCCGTCATCATGTCCACAGACCCCGAAGTCACCGTCGAAAATGTCGCGCAGATCCTCCAGAACGACCGCAAGGTCAAGGTGGCCGGGATAGACGTCGACGGCATGCTGCGCGGCAAGCTCATGAAGAAGGAGAAGTTCCTGTCAATTCTCGATGATGGCTTCGGGTTCTGCTCGGTCATCTTTGGCTGGGACCAGCACGATGCGACTTATTACAAAGAGCTGTCCGTCAGCAACAAGGAAAACGGCTATCGCGACCTGGTAGCTATGCCCGATCTGCGCAGTTTCCGACGCATTCCATGGGAGGGCAATGTGCCCTTTTTTCTTGTCAGCTTCCTGGACCCGGATACCCGACAGCCGGTGTGTGCATGTCCACGCGGGTTGTTGAAGAGTGCTGCGGCCAAAGCCGAGGCGGCTGGGTACCGTGCCATGGCCGGAGGTATATTAGCACCGGAGCTGGATTACAATGTCTTTAAGCTCTTGAAACTGACGTCACCCAGCCGAGTATGAGTTCTATCAGTTTCGGGCGCCAGGAAACCACTCCACCCCCGAACGCGCCGCGTCTTCAACCGCCATCTTCCTGCAGACGAACCCCGTCGATGCGTTGCCGCCGTTAACCGAGGGCATGTTTGGATACTCGATCACGCGGCCTCTGCACAATCAGGACTATTTCTATGGCATCTACGATGCGTGCGAAGAATTCCGGTGCGACATTGAAGGGTGGCATACGGAGAGTGGACCGGGTGTTTATGAGGCTGTGAGTACAGCGACTCGTTCTATTGGTGCGGGGGCTAATCAACTCGCGCTATGACAGGCATTACAATTCGGAGAGGCAAAGTCAATGGCCGACAAGGCGGGTCTATTCAAGTAGGCTTACCAGAGCTTCAAGGGTTTTCAGGTGCGGGTGGCTAACCAGTCGTTTTGAACCAGATATGTTGTCAAGGCATTCGGCATCAAGCACGGCATCACACCATGTTTCATGGCTAAACCACGCCACGGTCTTCCAGGCAATAGCGGGCATATGCACATTTCCCTGGTGACCGCCGACGGCAAGAACGCCTTCATCCGCGATACCGCCGATCCGTCCCCGCCCTACCCTGATGTTGCTCACCTCTCCGATCTGGGTCGGCATTTCCTGGCTGGTCTTCTAGTCGGCTTGCCGGATATCATGCCACTCTTGGCTCCGACAATCAACTCTTACAAGCGGCTAGTAGAAAACTTCTGGGCGCCAGTTACCGTGTCGTGGGGCTTGGAGCATCGTGCGGCATCTATTCGTCTTATTACTCCCCCCACCGCCAGCCCGAAGGCCACCCGGTTCGAAGTCCGCGTACCCGGTGCCGACGCCAACCCGCATTTTGTCCTGGCGGCTATCCTGGCGCTAGGATGGCGCGGTGTTGAGAAAAGGCTCGAGATTCCCGTGCCGCCATTGTCCCGGGGCGAAGACATGGGTGGTGCGAGTGACAAGGGTGCGCGACTGGCCAAGTCATTGAAAGAGGCAATTGCGACGTTTATGCGGCCGGAAAGCGTAGCACGAGAAGTCTTTGGCGATGCCTTTGTGGAACATTTCGGAGGAACTCGAGAGCACGAAGTGCGCTTATGGGAGGAGGCTGTCACAGACTGGTAAGTGTTTTCCCGTGTACTCGTCCTATTGTCTCCGATACATTTTTGAAAATGGCTGACATGCTTGCAGGGAGGTGAAGCGATATATCGAGACGGTGTGAGCGGGCTTGCACTACACGTAAATAGGATGATACCACTGAAGCAGCCAGGGTTTATAGACATATGATTCTCGGTGACTTTCCCATATAGAAACATCTGAATCCGAGTTGCTACAGACGCTATAGATGGCTATATACCGTCACATGCGGCTTCACATGTCCTGCAGCGGGAGATGTCGGATTGGCAGCCTGAGGCAGCAACCGGTGCCGCGGCCTGCAACAAACGCCCTCGGGAGAGTTCGGACGAAGACAAGGTTCAGAAGCATTGGCAGACTCGAGAGTTTGATATTTACGAGAATAGCATAAGAAAATAAGCATAAATAAAAAAGGGGGAAGATATATAATCGTCGCCTCTCCCGGACGAGAAACTGACACTTTGCTTCATACCAAGTAACCCTCATTAGACTCGGTGGGCGGCGCACCCCGAAGCAGCCGGGCAAAGTCGGCCGAGAGGAGGACAGTTTCCCGCGGGAAACAGCAGGTCAAGCTGCAGCGATAAGCTCCCTCGTTGGAGCCGAAATCGGGTGGGCACAACCGCGGCTCTGGGGGTTCTGACGTATGCTATCTCGGGCGGACGGTAACCCTGTAGACAACCGACGCGTTATATATATGACTGGAGGGGTAAATGAGAATCCTTCTCATTTTTTTCTCTTTTATCCTATAGTTGAAAAAAAAATCACTTTGCATTGTTTTATGAATTGGGTGTAACCATTGTACATCACCGCCCATCACTCTTCAACATGACTTTCGTCGACGCACAGCTCAAGGATGTCGCCATCCTGGGCGCCATCCCTAACGAAGCCCGCAAAATCCTCACCAAGGAAGCATGCGCCTTCCTGGCAATTCTGCACCGCACCTTCAACCCGACGCGCAAGGCGCTCCTGCAACGCCGCATCGACCGCCAGGCCGAGATCGACAAGGGCCACCTGCCCGACTTCTTGCCGGAGACGCGACACATCCGCGAGAACGATGCCTGGAAGGGCGCACCGCCGGCCCCTGGCCTGGTCGACCGCCGCGTCGAGATCACCGGCCCGACCGACCGCAAGATGGTGGTGAACGCGCTCAACTCGGATGTCTGGACGTACATGGCCGATTTCGAGGACTCGAGCGCCCCGACCTGGGATAACATGATCCACGGCCAGGTCAATCTGTATGATGCGATCCGGCGCCAGGTCGATTTCCAGCAGGGCGGCAAAGAGTATAAGCTGCGGACCGATCGCACTTTGCCCACGTTGATTGCTCGTGCCCGTGGCTGGCACCTGGATGAGAAGCACTTTACCGTTGATGGCGAGCCTATCTCGGGTGGATTGTTTGACTTCGGACTCTATTTCTTCCACAATGCCAAGGAGCTTGTTGCTCGTGGCGCTGGCCCGTACTTCTATCTGCCCAAAATGGAGTCGCACCTCGAGGCTCGTCTGTGGAACGACGCTTTCAACCTCGCCCAGGACTATGTGGGTGTCCCGCGGGGCACGATCCGCGGCACGGTCTTGATCGAGACTATCACTGCGGCGTTTGAGATGGACGAGGTGAGTGTGAATCAAAACCAAGCAAAGGGGCTGTTATTAACTGAGGTAATGCACAGATCATCTACGAGCTCCGCGACCATAGCTCTGGCCTCAACTGCGGCCGCTGGGACTACATCTTCTCGTTCATCAAGAAGTTCCGCCAGCACCCCAACTTCGTCCTGCCCGACCGCTCCGACGTGACCATGACCGTGCCATTCATGGACGCCTACGTGAAGCTGCTGATCAAGACGTGTCACCGACGTGGCGTACATGCAATGGTAAGTCCAGCGTATTCCCTCTTTTGGGCGATTGAAAAGATACTGATTGATTCTGTAGGGTGGCATGGCTGCCCAGATCCCCGTCAAGAACGACCCGGCTGCCAACGACCGGGCAATGGAGAGCGTGCGGGCCGACAAGCTGCGCGAAGTGCGAGCAGGCCACGACGGCACCTGGGTGGCACACCCGGCGCTGGCCGCCATTGCCTCGGAGATCTTCAACAAGCATATGCCGACGCCGAACCAGCTCTTCGTGCGCCGTGAGGATGTCTACATCACGGCCAACGATCTTCTCAACACCAACGTGCCCGGCAAGATTACCGAGGACGGCATCCGCAAGAACCTGAACATCGGGCTGAGCTATATGGAGGGGTGGCTGCGCGGGATTGGCTGCGTGCCAATCAACTTCCTGATGGTGCGTACAATCCACCATTTCACTCTTATAAGTAATATAAAGTACAAGCACTAATTGTATAAATATAGGAGGACGCCGCCACCGCCGAAGTATCCCGCAGCCAGCTGTGGCAGTGGACCCGCCACAACGTGTCCACCTCCGAAGGCAAGCGCGTCGACAAGGGCTACGCGCTGCGTCTGCTGCAGGAGCAGGCCGACAACCTCGCCTCCAAGGGGCCCAAGGGCAACAAATTCCAGCTGGCGGCGCGCTACTTTGCCGGTCAGGTTACTGGCGAGGACTATGCGGATTTCCTGACGAGCTTGTTGTACAATGAGATCTCGTCGGCTGGTACCGCGGCGAAGCTGTGAGCGCTGTGCGCTGAACCCCTTGATGATGATGAATACCCTGTTCCTGAGATATGACTACATTCTTTTGTTTTGAGGAGTTTGCATCGTTGTATAACAATATCGCTCTTGTTTTTGAATCTGCCTTGGCTTTGCTGAGACTATGGAGTAAATCCCTAGTGAATATCTTATCAGAATGTCAACAGACGTAAATTCGGTCCGAATTCCAAGACAAGGTCAATATCATGTACTTCGCTTGTCTATTTGGGTATAGCGTGCCTCTCCTGTGTCCAGAGCTCTCGAAGTTACCGCGCAAAGTCCAAGTTTCAGGGCGCCTATTCTAACTTCCTCATTGTACTTCCCACTCTCTTTACTGGAGTGCTTTGCTTGGGCGCCTACGCACTGTCACTGACGCTAGCGATAAGCCAACACACATCCCTTCCAGCCACCCCCTTTCTCACACCGCAAGCTGTGGCCGCCCAAGCTTAGCATGAAGAATAGCCAGGTCAGTTGAAGAAATATACGTATAACAGTGCAACATATTATCGTTTCAGCAGATTTCATGAATAGATTTTACAATGAAATAGAGATATGAAATAATGTTCTTTCAGTATCTTTGACGTATGTCAAGATAGTAAATTAGGGTGGATTCAGTCTCGAACTACATCGTTGGTTTATGTAGACCCCCTTCGGATACATTAGCAGTACTCGATTCTTGATCTGCATGCTTCATGCCCGAGACACGAAGCATGCAATCACCAGCGAATCACCTTTCCGCTTCCCCCTTTGTAGATATGAGCAGAGGCCACTCGTTTGTCCCCGGAACCGATATGACGTCTTCGGGATCAGTGGGATCGTCGTGGGATTTGTGCGGGTAAGAACCCCTAAATAAGTCAAAAGACACAAATGAGTTGAATGATACCAGTTTGATAAGTCGCTGCAACCCACTTGATTTCTGCCTTCCTGATCGTTGGATCCTATGCGTTGTGGTCGGTGAGTTTGGGTCAGAGGAACATGTTTGAGCTTATCAATCAGTTTAGCTGCTTCTCGAGAGTTTCGCAGTAGTTGTTCACACTGCTGCGGCGAATTGGATCTTTGATATGTCCCAGTTTGACCTTGCTAGCATAACGGATGAGGTGTTTTGCGGTGGCCGAAACGAGGCTAGCCATCGAGGTTGAAAGCTGCCAGTTGGACTGACCAAGGCAGAAAGGGGCGGATGCTTTCATCCCTATTGACGCTGAGAACGGCTTGAACGAATTGATCGAAGAATACTGTGCTGCTTCATGTCCTATGCATTACCACAATGCCTTTATATCACATATGTTGAAGTACCCAGGCTACATTCCAAGGGCTATGGTTAGAAGGGTGAGCGCCATCTTTTCGCAAATCATGAATCTGCATTAGCCGCCAGCTTCTTGGGTCACGCCGGGCTCATTGACTCAAGAATGCAATAATTTGAGTACAGAGCAGACATGGGCAATAGATGCTAATTGCACCAAGGCTTTTGACGCTGGTTTGGCGCTGATCAACGTAAATAGACGATAAATGTTGTTTCAAGTGAGAAAGACATATTGTTAGTTCTTGGCCACTCCGGATCCTCCTTGAGACTAGTTAGGTAGTGCCTTGGCCTATGGGCGATGCCATGGTTTACTGAATTATGTTCATGCTCTAGTCAAATATAGATTCTCTGGTTTGTCCCACAAGTGCCTCAGCGCCTCAGCTCTCCTACAGGAAGCTGTCTCTCAGACCATCGCATAGCGTGTGTTTAACTAAGGGCTGAGTTTGGAAATTCATAGTCCACCAAACTACCCAAATCGAGACTAAACTTATCAATCTAGTTATTTGCTCAAGTTTCACTCTTATTTATGGCTAATAATAAGACCTGCCAGTAGCCTGTGTATGAGAAAAGTTCCTACCCAGTGGAAAAGCTGAAATTCCTTGATTCGAGATTGAACGAAGATTGAAAGATTGTCGCTCACTATGAAATGTCCTTCCTCATGAAAACCGTCTTAGCATCCCAGACCTTCCCAGTTTTATCCGCCACGCGATAATAGTTCTGCACGGTTTTTATCAATTCATACCCGCGGCGTCTATACCACGCCTCATTGACAACCTGTATATAGAGTGAGTCATATAGCTGGCCGTAGGGGATCGTCAACACAATCAATGTATGTTTTCTTACCTTTGAAGTATCACCGAAAAATTCTTCTGCAAATCCCAGACTAACTTGGTCGTCTTTCTGTACTGTGTCCAGCATCAATGTTTTCGCAGAGAGTGGTGGCTGCGTGGCCATGTCCTCGACTTCATCCATCGCGGCTCGACCAATGCCTTGGCCTTGGAATGAATGCGACACAAAAAAGGATTTGATCCATAAGACGTTGGCAGGGGGAAGGTTTAGCTCAAGCTTGTCTGCATCGGAGTTTTTTGGATCGAGGGAAATGTGGCCCACGGGGATGAAGGTTTGCCGTGTCGCATTGCGTGGGACTCCATTGATGGATGTTGCTGTGTCAGAGAGCTCTTCATTGCCCTATGAGAAGATTCATTAGTGGGTACTTCTTGATCTTTCGATATATAATATTCATACCTTTGCTGGGTCGAGGTGTGCTTTGATTTCCCGTTGCTCTGAGTCATCGGTCGGAATGACCTTAGCATGGATTGTCAGTACCAGCACTTGAATATTCGTTTAATTCATAACATAGCAGCAAAGTATATATGACGTTTATGCTGGCAGGGAAGAATCAATCAAACTCACAATCCAGTAAATGCACTTCTCACCCTTGAGTTGCTGCTCTTTCCATTCCACGCCCACCTTCTCTTGGTGCCAACGACATTCCTCCCGTTGTGATGTCAGGGCCTTTATATGGCCGTCAGACTCCGCATCCCAAGGAATCAGAGAAACCTTTGGTTTGGAGCTCATGTTAAAAATATACTCGGACATAGTTGTGGCCAGGTGGAAGTTACAAGAAGGCGGGGTACATAAGCATCTTTTAAAATGACCAGACAGCCCCAAATGACTCATTTTGTCGAACCAATATCACTACTTCGCTGATTGTCTCTAAAGGAGTAAATTTCGCAAAGGGCAGTGTGGATGCTTTATACAGGCTATGTGTCGTGGACGTCTCATAACCAAAGATTATTTGCTCGATAATTCTAGTTCTGCACGGATGCGAATAGGGATTAATCAAATCGGTGGTTATAGGCCTAGAATAGAGCAAATAAGCTAGGATTCTTGAACCCTGTCTCTATTTACATACTTCGTTCAATTTAATATGAATATTTCTAATCCCTAATCCTCCTAGACCTACTACCTAGTTCTGCTATAGTTTGTGACGGCTATATCAGTATTATTACAATAGGGACTTATGCGGAGGCAGATGGTTACGGTTAAATCACTCCATGCCTCAATATTAGGTAACTTATATGTAGATGGATTATTGCTTAGATTCTACCTTCTCACTAATAATCTATACTAAAATTAAAACTAGGAGTACGCTGACAAGAAGAAAAGTGGGCATAAAGGATATATACGTAAAAGCTAGTTAGTTTTCTATCAGCTAATAAGGGTCCGGGCTCCCTTTAGTCACTATCCTCCTTCCTTTAACCCCCAAATAGTCCTTGAACTCGTATACCTTACAACTGTATAAAAAAGGTAGTAAAAATATTAATCATTACTTTCTTTTCTAAAAGAATATCACAAACCTTTCTTACTAACAGCGCCTTCCTTTATAAAATATTAAGCTTAGATAAATATTCTGGTCAGATAGAATGACATAACTATACTTCGACTATTCTTTAGGTGCTGTATATAAGAAATCCGCGCGAAAAATGAATAATACATGTGATGAAGTTTTTAAACAAGGGGTAAATTGATTCTTTTATCGCCTTCCTGGTGCCGTTTTTAGCTATGCGAGTTAAAGGATTTGGGTGTCAGATGGAAGGATTTAGGTGTACAACCAGTGGTAGCCACCAAAGATCCAGTAAACCCCTTTCCATAGGAAGACGGCCGCTTCCTGCTGTAACTACTCCTGGGTTACCTGAAGAGGTGGCGTGCGGTAAGTCCTTTCCTATATAAGAAGTTTCGCTTAACAAATCACTTTCTTTTTTCTATCACCATCTATCCACCATCCCAATGCCATTGACAAGGGCCAAAGCATAGCACTTCTCACTTGAATGCCAGATACTTGCCACCGTATCTTGATGTACCCTATGAAAGGGCTATCTATTTCCACTCTCACCTGAAGAAAGACTCCCGTGGCCTCTTGCATGTCTGCTACTCGGCAATTATTGGAGACCGTGGCAAGTTTACATGATGCCGGAATCATCTATCGCGGTGGTTCGACGCTTTTTTATTTCGTTTCTTGATATAGTCACAGAACCTAGATCTGAATACAAGCAGCTGTATGTGGGGAATGGCTTCGATCGATGGTATCAGCAGGAGTGTCAACTACAAGTTATTTGGTCAACCTTGAAGCAGACAATACTATTTGTCGATCTCCGGAACGGGGGCGAGCTTATGATCTCTGTCAAGTTTCATCAAGACCATTGCACTGAAGAATTCTATCTCTGTGATTTCGGTTAAGCAAAAAAAAAGAAAGAAAGAAAGAAAGAAAGTTGACGATGTCACCACTCAACGCGACTACCTACTTATGCGTTATGGCTCTCCAGATAGGAGACGATGCCATACCAAGGGCTTAATGTCTGCGGTATCTGCTGTATAGCAGCTTGGAGCTACCTACATAGAGTCCTGTATTATAGCGGGCCCTCTTGTATCGAAATACTTTTTGTCAATTTAATTGTTTTTCAGGATTGAGCTTGTATCCTTACAGAGGGTCTTTTCGAAACTTCAATCCTCCTTGTAACCATGGTCCACTACTAGGATTCATAAGGGGGAAGGATTTGGGACTGGGTAATAGTTCCATAGAGAAATTTCTATTTAATGAGAAGCATTCCCTGGTCAAAGTCCATTTCCTCTTCATCAAGTTACGAACCGAGAAGCATCATGGCCCTTCTACTCGTTTTTGCTTTCATCCTTTTCATTTGTCAGGTAACCGCTTTACATCCAGTCCCAAGCGACTATATATACCAAAACACATCTTGTCTCAAACATATTCCCAAGCGGACTGAGTGGTGTTCTTAGCCGCAACAAGGCAAGCCTTGAAGCCCGAGGCACCCTGGCCTGTGTAGGTCCAGTGACCGAACTGCTTGCCGGTGGTATACTTGAAAATACCATCCGAGGAGCCGGCCGGCTCGTAGGCCGAGTGCGGCGTGGTGAAGCGCAGGGCACCCTTTGGGTCGACGTAGATGCGCTGGCCTCCAGGGACCTCGACGTCCTGTATGATATGTCAGAAGTATTCCCTCAACAATGGCCTTTTGGGGCTTGGTTTTGTTTTTTTGTGAATGTACCAGGCTGTTCTGGCCGGAGATCAAAGTGTCGTTTGTCTGGCGGCAGCCCTTCACCACCTCCGGGCAGTATGTCTGCGCCTTGCCGCCGATCCAGAAGTAGCTTCCCGCGGCGTTCAAAGGTGCGAGATGGGGCGGCGAAAAAAAGGTCTTGGATGCTATTTAATAATATAAGATGTGAAGTGGGTCGTTGAAAAGTGGTTAGGATTCGTGACCCCCGACCCTCTAACGCTCTACAGTCGTAAATAATTGTTTAAAAAGAAAGAAAAATAAATTAAAATAATGGTAGAAAAAGGATTAGAAAAAAGACATAGAAAATAAAGAAAGTTAGTTAATAAATTTAGGAGAAAGAAGTATTAATAAAATAATAGTAATGGTAGTATAATAGCTATCTATATATTCAATAAAGAATAAAACTTCTTAAACAGGATATGATTCAGTCAATAAGCCTTTTGGATCTAATTTTTATTCTCTACAATACCTTTCAAAGCTGCCTGAGCGAAGCGAAGGTCAGCGGCATGTCTTAAGAACAGTCTTTGGCGATGAGGGTCTCAGTGGCCGGCTCTTCTTGGATCATCCGCTTCTTGTCTCAGTCTCAGATGGAAGATGGTGCAATCGACATCATTTTATACAAAAACACGGGATAGATATCGGGTAACGTCCCGAGTTCCTCTTCGCGGCATCATATACACTCTTCTTGGTGTGCCGTTGCTTCATGGGCACCGCCACACACGTTTTGCCACCGAAGGACAGTACAAATTGTACGAATCGTACTCGTACAAAGTCAGTTACATTGCTTCGGTAGAACCATTCATGGGCTATTGTACAGAATCGGGACAGGGCGACTTTTGCCTATGCTAGTATCTCCTAAAAGGGAATGGAAAAATAGGTACATGCCACGGCAAATAGCAATTACATTAGAGGCTTGATTTAAAACTCCGCGACAAGCGGTAGGTCCCTTGAGCTTCTGCCCGCCCAAATGCGAAACTTGCCCTCGGTGGGAAGCAGCCAGTTCTGGGCGCGAACGCTCCAGTAGCTGAGGTCCTTACGCGACAGAGTCATATTGACCATCGCAGTCTCACCAGGTTGCAAAGATACCTTGGAGAAATTCCGAAGCGCACGCTCAGGAAAATCGATGGTTTCGCGGGACCAGCCCAGACCACGGTGCTCTGCGATGTCTTTCGGGAACGAAACGTAGATTTGCACCACCTCTTGTCCGGTTCGGGAACCTGTGTTGGTGACATCTACAGAAAGGCTCACCATGGGCTCGAAAAGTGAAGGATTTCCGCCGATTCCACCACCGGCAGCGGAGGGCTGCTGAACATCACTGTATCCCTCTGGGTACGGATATGGACCGGGTTCAGTGCCGGATAAGGACTCGAGGTAAGGGTAGATGTATTTGCGGAACATGCGGAATCCGGCCGGCACCAAGGTACTCAAGGGGTTGCTGCGCTGGTTGTCGTACGAGGGCGGTTCGACTTTGTTCTTGGGGCGCGGGGAAGGCAGCCGTGATTTCTTCTGCAGAGATTCAATGCGAAGGGCGGACAGGTTGAAGGAGGTGTATGACAGGCCAAACCCAAATTCGAACCGTGGGGTGATGTTGTGGCGGTCGAAATATCGGTAGTCAATGTACAGGCCTTGGTTGAGATCGACCTGCGGGGTGGAATCATGGCTCTCATACACCACCTGTGCGCCTGGACCGTAGTCCTCGCTCGTCCGACCGATGGTGTATGGTAGCCGTCCGCTGGCATCGACGTCACCAAATAGCACATCCACTAAACCGTTCCCGCTCTCTTGACCAGGCAAATTAGCGTAAACAACTGCCTGGACGCCGGGTAAGTCAATCCAGGGGTCCAGTATGACAGGGCCGATGGAATGCAATATAACGACGGTCGAGCCATGGCCCCCGCCGCAGTTTTGAGCCACGGTCTCGACCAACTGGGCCCCGTTATGTTGCAAGAAAAGATCATTGCGGTCTCCAGCGATTCCTTCACTCTGAATATAACCCTCGCCGCCATCTGAATTGGCAAATACTAGGCACAGATCCCGGTCTTGAAGGTCTTGCAGCGTAACATCACTTGTCAAATATCCTTGGAGGTCAATCGTATCTGCAGACCAGGCAGACTGAAGAGCCTCCCATGGACTGATCAGATAGGGAAATTCGACGGCACCACTGCCCCAGCCTGAAGCTAGAGTACCCTGGTTGCAGCCTCGATCGGGACACGCATTTGGCCCTCGGCCAGGACCAGCATCATCGCCGTAAACCCCAATCCTGTATTTTCCATTGGCGCTCGAGACCTCGCGAGAGAGTGGAAGAGTGTTGTTCACATTCTTCAGAAGAACAATGCCTTCAGCAGCGACCTTGCGGGCGATTGTAGAATGCGATTCCGTGCCATTCTTTGCGGCATTGACAAACTTGTTGACCTCACCAACATCCTTATTATCTGGGCTCCCTGGATGTAGACGCCCTATCCTTTCCTTCGTCCATGAAGAGAAACTGGGGCCGCCATGTCCCTCCGGTGGGGGTGGATCCCACGAGTCCTGGCGAAAATGGTACCAGGCAGCGACGATACGAGTAACCATATCATTCAGTCGCTCCATAGGCACGGATGTGTTCAGTGCTGCGCGGGTCAATCTACTTCCCCAAAGTGAGTCTCCATCAGCCCAGCGTAAGCCATCACCTGGCATGCTCATGTCCAGTCCACCCAATGCACTGTGGACACCAGAGTGCTGGGCGAGCCAGTCCGACTGCACGAACCCCTGGAAGCCCAACTCGTCTTTGAGGATGCCGTTTAATAGCTTGCTGTTCTCACAAGCGTAGCTGTTATTGACCATCTGATAGGAACACATGATGCTTGCTACATCGGCACGCACACTCTCGGCGAATGGCCAAATGAACACCTCGTGCAACACCCGGTCGTTAATGTTCGAAGATAGTGCCGTGGACTCCCCCTGCGGTGTGCGAAAGTGCTCCTGCTCGTTTAATACATAGTGCTTGGCAGTCGCCATCACACCGTGACGCTGGATACCGCGAATCGTCTCCGCTGCGGCAATGCCTTGCAGGACAGGGTCCGACCCAAAAGCTTCCCAGTTACGACCACCGGCGGGCATCAATCCAAGGGGTCCCATTGATGGGCCGACGAGGACGTTCACGCCCTTCCGTCGTGCCTCCTGTCCCAATGCAGCGCCTCGGGCTTGCATAAGCTCGCGATTCCATGTAGCCCCGGTGGTAATACCTGCGGGGAACGCGGTAATGTTGTCTGCAAATCGAAGCCCAAGCGGTCCATCCTGCAGACAAAGAGAAGGAAACCCGACCAGCTCGGCAGGACCTAAGGATTTCCAAAGCCATTAGTATGGAATACATTAGCTATAGAAGGTCATCATCAAATCCCTACCAGTATTCCCAACACAAGGGCCCATCTCCCAGCCAATGCCAGTAGTGACGTTGACTTTCTCGGTCAGAGACATCCTCTTTACAAGATCCTGTGCTTTGCTATAGCTTTCATTCCACTTAACACTCGTCCCTCCGCGGGGAGTAGGGTACCATGGCATAGAACGCTGCATCGGTTAGCACTCCATTCAAAACAGCGCATAACCCATCACACAGGGAATCATCCACAAAAGCACTGTGAAAGTGAGGTCGAGGGGGGAATCCATACATATTCGACTTCAGTCGTCTTAGCAAAGGTCCAGCCTATGCCTTTGGCCGCGAGCCACATAACAAGCAGTCCAATGACGGCAAAAGGAAAAGCATGCCACCATTTTTGCATGCGGAATGGCGGCCTCCAGCCCGAGCCACAAGTAAACCCATCGCTGTGCCTCCGCGTTCCTTGATGGGTCTTGCTTGATGGAAGGCCATAGTCATCGCTGTCATCATCACTAAGATCGAATGCGGCAGTGAGGGGGTTGCCCTCTTCCATGTCTAAAGCGTCTTCCGTTTGCAAGACTTGCTCGATGCGCTTGCCCACATCGCGCGGTTCCGCCGAGCCGTTACTTGGGGCAGGGCTTGGGTCATGTCGAGGGGTAGATTGATGGGCTGAGTATTGAGCACTGCGTGATTTCGAATCCATTTTTAGCGGCAATAGTTTCATATGCGCCTCGCTCTCGGCCAGAGACTCGTCTCCGCTGGACGGCGTCGCGTCGCTGTCATCACTCGATAATTGTGCGCGCTGGCCACGGTGGCTGCTACCGACTGACCCTTGCGTGTCATATTCTTCTGTAATTCCTAGCGAGCTATAACCGTTGCGACGGGCTTTGGAGTTTCGGGGTTTCTTGTGAATAGGCGGTTCGGCGTTCAGACGCGACGGGCCGGCCAGGGAAGCTGGGGAAGCCATCGATTCATCGGGGAGGGCGATGGAAGGCGCCCATTGTTGGATTTCGAGGATTTCAATGGGCGAATGAGATAGATTGGGTCGACGAAAGGTTGCGAATTGGAATTGATGACCTGACGCATGCACGTCATGGCCAAAAGCTTCAACAGGGGACACAATCACCTGACCCACCCTGATTGGCGAAGGATCTATAAAACTCTCATCAAATAAAATCATTCAAGACGCGTAACAGTTTGATATAAACAGCACTTTTCATTTGCCATGGCAGATACAACCGGGTGTTCATCACCGATCGCATATACTATCCAAAACATATGATATATCTACCAACAATCAAAACACCCAACGCCGTCTATCGAATCCCATGCAAATCAACAACAATGAAAGCCCATGGTGTCCTCAATACGAGGAACAACCAGGACCAGCCATGTACAAAGCATTACGAATCATCACACCGTGTATAGCACGATTACGCTTCGTCATCCGTGTCGGCGGGCTTCGGGGTGCCCTTGGGGGAGTTCAACTTGAGAAGGGATTAGCGATAGTCTTCAGGCTGCATCGGAGGAAAAACATACCCATTCAATGTGGCGGAGGCGGCGGCGGACCTCCCGCTCCTTCTGTTGAGCCCGAGTCATCTTCTTCTTCTTCTTGGCGCGGAACTTCAATTCGCCACCGTCTTCCTCGCCCGAGTTAACAGCAGACGGGGCGGCACTAGTACTAGCCGAAGCGATGGCAGGGGTACCAGCTCCAGACGGCGTGTTGGTGGCACTGTCCTCAAAACGGTCCAAGCTGACCGCGTTGTTAGTGCGGCTGACAACACGACCGTCGGCGATGTGCAGCTGCTCTGGGCAGAGCGCACCCACAAACTCCTCGTTGTGAGAAATCATCACCACACCACCTTTGAAGTCGCGAATAGCCACAGCCAAACCACCAAGCGAGTCGCGGTCCAAGAAATTAGTCGGCTCATCCAGCACTAGCAGATGTGGGTTGTTCCACATGGCACCAGCCAGCACAACCTTGACCTTCTGGCCACCGGACAGACCCGAGATCTCGTTGTGGTTGGCGATCTCAGGGTCCAAACCGATGTCCTCGAAGTGCTTGGAGATGGTCTTCGGGTCGAGGACGCGGAAACCCAGACCTTCCCGCGAGGCCTCGTGGTCATCAAACTCCTGGACCATCTTGAAGAAGCCCCGTTCCAACAAAGTCTCGCGCGAGATCATGGTGTTGTGTTTGGGAAGCAAACCAACCCATTTCCTGTGATGGTCAGCGATGTGAAGATGCTTTAAAAGAAGCAGTGTTTACTTACACTTCGTACTGGAAGGTCTTCTTCCACTTCTGGCGACCGATCAGAGTTTCGATGCGACGAGCTCCACGGCCATCTCCCAGATCAATAGGAGTCTCCAGCTGGGCCTTGTCGGCGTCGCTCAGGATACGGGTCTGCTTCATGAAAACCTCCCGGTCATCGCCGTTGGCGTATCGCCACTGCAGATATTGACTTGGTGTCTTTTCCAAGTGCAGCTCAACATGCTCCAAGGCGTGCTGCTTGATGTATCCAATACGGAGGTTGGGGTGCTTCTCAACCTTGCCACCTTGTGGGATCGTCTCGCCTGTCAAAATTTTGATGAAAGTCGACTTGCCAGCTCCGTTTCCACCGATAATGGCGACACGGGATGAAAGCGAAAGAGACAGGGAGGCATCATGCAGGGAGGGTCGGGGAGCACCCGGGTAGGTGAACGAGACGTTGCTCATCCGAAGGATGGAGCGAGTCTGGGACTTAATGCCAGACAGGATACCCGGAGGAGGAAACTTGAACTGCACGGTAGATGCAGACAGGGTGTAGTAGCTTTTACCCTCGGGCTTGACCTTGACAAAACTGTGATATGATTAGCATACGCCTTGTAGTATGGATACGGTGCTACTTACGCAGCCAGGTTGCCCGGGTAGCAGACAAGCTTCTTGCCCTCGTAGTGGTAGATATCGGTGCAGACCTCGTCCAAGAATCCAGAATCGTGACTGACAATCAGACTGGTGATATCGGTGTGCTTCTTCAGGTATTCCTGGAGCCATTTGACGTTGGCAACGTCAAGGTGGTTGGTCGGTTCGTCCAGCAACAGCACGTCCGCCTTCATGAGCATAGCACGGGCCAGCGCCAGCTTCATCTTCCATCCACCAGACAGAGAGCCAACCGGTTGAGCCTGGCGGCCTTCAGGTCCATCCGTGAAGCCGAACTCCAGCAGGACCTCGCGGATGTGGTCGCTACCTTGGGCGGCAATCTCAGGGTCCTTGGAAACATACTCAGCGATGCTCAAATTGGCATCTTCACCCTGGTTGTGTTCCACGAAGCAAGTGCGCACAGCGTCTGGCGGCGGGAATCCCTCCAGCTTGTCGTTGGCAATACTGCGCATCAATGTCGATTTGCCGGCACCGTTCCGACCACAGAGGCCATATCGGTGGCCCTTCAGGAGGCGGAGATTGGTGTGTGACAGCAGAAGCATACCTCCGTAGGCAAGGGAAAAGTCCGCGTTGACAATCTCAACCTCATTCGGATCTTCCTGGACGGGCTTGCCGAACTTCTTGTGGTCTTCTTCGATGAAGTGGGTCTGAACAGCCGTAGAAACGGCGTCCCGCTGTTCATCCGAAAGCAAACCGCGAAGGTAGGAGCCGATGCAGGAGGGGATGCGGTCGTGCATACGGCAGTTGACGTCTTCGCGAACCATGCTGGCAATGTAGGTTTTGCTCAAGTCTTGGAACTTGGCATCGCCAAAACCAGTCAGACCACCCTGCTCCTGGATCTTTGCGTTCAGGACTGCCAGGACGTCCTCCGAAGTGGTCTTGGAGATGGCACCGACAGCAACATCGCCATCTTGCATAGCCTTCTCGATAACGCTCAGGGCTCGCGTCGCCAGTTCACGCACCTCGGGCAGCGAGGCACGATCCTTGACGCTCTTCACACCAGGCTGAAGCTTGGGAAGGAAGGTGCGCGCCTCGGCTGGATCGTGGACCAGCTTGGTCAGGTTCTCCACCACAACCACGGTCTGGCGAAGAGTTTCCTGCGGGGTAGTGGGAGTGTTGAGAGACCGTTCCAGCAGCGGGGTCAACAGGGCCAACACAGGAGACGTCACGATGGCGACGAAAGTAGTCTGAGACAGGGCATGAATGGCCTTCTGGAGGGTCTGGGCGGAAGGCTGCTCCATGGTCTTGATGAGGAGGGGGATGCGCGGCGCGACGTCGTCGTTGGAGAGAAGGGTAGTAAGGGCGTTCATGGTCTTGGTGGCTCGTTTGGCGACCTCGCTCTTCAGGTCATGCATGCCAGACTCAACGACGGGGATCAACTCCTTCAGCGTCTTGCCCATGGCCTCGCGGAGCAGATCTTTCTGGCGCTCCTCTTCTTTGCTGCCGGTACCCACCTGCGCCTTGACAGCCATCTTCTCGAGCAACGAGTAGGCGCCGACGAAGCCTTGCCACTTGCCAGTACCCTTGCTGAGATATTTCTCGAGGGCGGGTAACAAAGAATTGGCCATGGCCTCGGGACTGAGATTCGCAAACAGGGCGTCCAGAGCGTATTGGGCAGCATCGCGCACAACGGCACCCTTATCAGCCAGGGCCTCCAGTGCGACATCGAGAACACCGCCTTCGTGGAGTAGGAAGTTGACCTCACTCAAAGGCCACTCGCGGGGGAAACGCTCAAACAGGGCACCGATGATCAACATAGCACTCTCCCGCTTGGCGCCGTCCTTCTTATCGGCGGCAGCCTTCTTGGCTTGGGTGAGGACATTGTGGGCCAGGAGGCCAGCGCAGCCGACGCTCTGGATCAGCAGGTTGGTCAAGGCATAGGAGGCATCGAGCGACTGCTGCGAGGTGTCGGCGGAGAAGATGGTCTGTAGGAGGGAGGAAATCTCTTCAGAGGTGGGGGGAACCGCGGAAGGGGTTTTGGCGACAACAGTCGGCATGGCGGGCGAGTCGGACGGAGACACAGTGTGTGGCATGGTCCTATACTTGATACTCGAAACGACTGGCTTTAGTAGACCAGACTCAGGAGCCCTCGTGCAAAAGGGAGGGGAACAACTCCCAGATCAGGACAAAGGCTCCTTATCAGAAGAATCGATCGCACGCCCAATGCCGATCTCGATCTCGGGGAACGCTGGATGTGCAGTAGCCAACAGATAGTCCACACAGGCACTCGAGCACCAGAGGATTAGAAAATAATCCCAATAAGAATAATGTGTGGCACAGATGCGAAGAGAATCGGGATTCGCATGGCCCATCGCTTATCCACCGATTTTTTTTTTGTTTGGGTGGCGATAACTCAGCCAATCATGATGCCCCGCGCCAGCATGGGCTGGCACTAACCATGTTGGGCTAGCGTTTGCTGACCATTCCAAAGTCTCCGCCCCAGGCATTAAGTTATCTGGCCTCAGGCAGAAAGCACATTTCTGTTTCTGCCTGAGGCTGGATCCATGCCCGAGGACTCAGTTCTACGTCATCACTGAGATCGCCGACACATGTGAGTGCTGACTCCGATTTGCGCCAGTTGAACAAGGGCTCTAAATGAACTAAACGAAAGACTATGCCAAGTCGAGCCTCTTTTGGGGTCTCCATCTGCCCGAAAGGATTCTTCACCCCAACGCGGAGTCCGAGGCCCATCTCGAATACTCGGCGAAGATGTATACTTCTGCGATAGACAGAGAACGGGCACTGAATTTCAAGGTCCATTTAGTTCATACAATACTAGAGATCAGGACATGATTCTCGGTGTTCAAGACTGAACTCGCGAGTCCCGAGAGACCAAGGGGACCCGATTTCGCCGTCCGCATGCAGCCGTGCCGGGCCTCGGTAGACAGCGACCCCTGGGCCCCGCGTCCAACCGGCCGATGCTACTTGAGGTCGATCACAGGCGGGAGTTCTCTTTTGTTCTGTTTCTGTTTGGTTTCTTCTTCACTCTCATCTTCTACCTGGATTGTTCCTGTTTTCAGTAGAAAGAAAACACCCAGTGCTTCTCTCCGCATTGTCGCTCCCGCCCCCCCCGCAATTCCACCCCGGACCCATCAACACTAACAATGGCCCTGAGCTGGAGAACCACCCGCCATGCCACGAGGCTGGCCCAGGTAAGTAGTTATGGACCCGGAATTCCATACCTGGGATAGTCGGAAGGGATTGCCTTTCATTTAACCTCGAATAGCAGACAGCACGGCCGTTCCTCTCGGCTCGTCACTATGCGACCGCCGAGCCCGATCTGAAGTCCACACTGAAAGAAGTCATTCCCGCCAAGCGAGAACTTCTGCAGCAGGTCAAGGCTCAGGGCGATGAGACGATCGGCGAAGTCAAGATCGGCAACGTGATTGGCGGCATGCGCGGCCTCAAGGCGATGCTGTGGGAGGGCTCGGTCCTGGATCCCGACGAGGGAATCCGCTTCCACGGCAAGACCATCAAAGACTGCCAGAAGGAATTGCCCAAGGGCACATCCGGCACGGAGATGTTGCCCGAGGCCATGTTCTGGCTGCTCTTGACGGGCCAGGTGCCCTCCACCGCGCAGGTGCGCTCATTCTCCCGCGAGCTGGCCGAGAAGTCCCACCTGCCCTCACACATCCTGGACCTGATCAAGTCTTTCCCTGCCTCAATGCACCCCATGACCCAGCTCTCTGTGGCCGTGGCGGCGCTTAATACCGAGTCCAAGTTCGCGCAGGCTTACGAGAAGGGCCTCAACAAGGCCGAGTACTGGGAGCCCACCTTTGACGACAGCATCTCGCTGCTTGCAAAGATCCCCCGTGTTGCTGCGCTTGTTTTCCGTCCCAAAGAAATTGATGCTGTCGGCAGCCAGAAGCTTGACGGCGCCCAGGACTGGTCATACAACTTTGCCGAACTGCTAGGCAAGGGCGGCTCGCAGAACCAGGACTTCCACGACCTGCTGCGTCTGTACCTGGCTCTGCATGGTGACCACGAGGGCGGCAATGTCTCGGCGCACGCCACTCACCTGGTCGGCAGCGCTCTGAGCGACCCCTTCCTCAGCTACAGTGCCGGCCTGTTGGGTCTGGCTGGTCCTCTCCACGGCTTGGCCGCTCAGGAAGTCCTGCGCTGGATTTTGGCCATGCAAGAAAAGATTGGAACTAAGTTCACTGAGGAGGATGTCCGTACTTACCTCTGGGACACCCTCAAGTCTGGGCGCGTGGTCCCTGGATACGGGCACGGTGTGCTGCGCAAGCCGGACCCCCGATTTGAGGCGCTGATGGACTTTGCCGACACTCGCCCGGACGTCCTGGCCAACCCGGTGTTCCAGCTTGTCAAGAAGAACTCGGAGATTGCTCCGGGTGTCTTGACTGAACACGGCAAGGTAAGGCAAACTATATGATTTTTGTGTTGGTATGTGTCGAGCTAACGGTTTCCTCTTTAGACCAAGAACCCCCACCCTAACGTGGACGCTGCCTCTGGTGTTCTGTTCCACCACTATGGCTTCCAGAAGCCCCTTTACTACACAGTCACTTTTGGGGTCAGCCGTGCCCTTGGCCCACTCGTCCAGCTCATCTGGGACCGCGCTCTGGGACTTCCTATCGAGCGTCCTAAGAGCATCAACCTGCAGGGCTTATTGAAAAAATAGATGTCGACACAGCGGGTTGCAGCTACCTGGTCGACTAGAATGACCTCAGCGATGAAAGCGATGCCAGCGAAATATTCTTTTACTTTTTCTTATTGTCTGTCCTTTGTCTGCTTTCTCCGTGTTGACTGGCATAGTAATGACCACCAGTCTTGAAAGTTGAGTTGAAAGATATTCCAATAGACCATTTATCTACGCCGACTCGAGTC
This sequence comes from Penicillium alfredii, assembly GCF_028826965.1. Taxonomy (NCBI): domain Eukaryota; kingdom Fungi; phylum Ascomycota; class Eurotiomycetes; order Eurotiales; family Aspergillaceae; genus Penicillium; species Penicillium alfredii. Next base: position 3,719,053 of record NW_026622706.1, on the reverse strand, counting down.
GAAGTAACGGTGATACTACCCGGTCAGTCAGATCAACGGTCATTATGAGATACTTCCAGGTTTGCTCTCCGAAAAAGAGACCCCTGATCTAGAGATCAGACGATTAGGCCGTAGTTAGGCAAGAGGGGGAAGCTTGGGGAGTTACGTAGAAATATAAATGAGAGAACACTTTCCTAATTAGGACGGCACCGATCTATACAACATCGGATGATGATTCAAGCATGAGGCAATAGTGAATAGCCAGCGCACAGGCCATCTAATCAGCACTACTATAAGTGCGCTTTTCCACCCGACAACCGATCCCACTCCTCCTTTCCAAAGGGCACATAGCTCTCACCACCCGGTGCAAACCAGAGGAAGTGGTTACTTTTTCCGTCTGCCACCTTCGTCCCAATGAGTGCCGGATCAACGCCCTCATCCCGCAGCGGCACCTTGTTCTGCTTGTTGTTGTGGATATGTGTGGGATTATCGACGACACGCAGGAAGACCGGAACGGCATAGCGAGGGAGTCTGGCACGGGCAAAGCGCGCCAGGGCCGCATAATCGAAGGTCTGGAGTGCGTCTGGGCTGATCTGCAATGCTGCACATCCCGCTCGTCCTTCGTGGTTCGGGACGCGCACGCCGTATACGTTCGCTTCGAGAATGCCAGGGAACTGGCCCAGGACCTCGGACACCTCTGCGGTTGCGCTATCACACCCGAAAAGCCTCGTTAGCTGATTCTGTGTTCTCTCCTGATAATAACACGGGGTATCGCGAGACTTACACATTCTCACTCTTCCACCGGAACGTATCGCCCAGACGATCCAGGAAATACCAGCGTCCATCGCTTTGGCGGCGCAGAGCATCACCAGACCGGTAGTACAGATCTCCCTTGCGGAAGACATCGCGCAGGAACTTCTTGTTTGTGGCTTCGCTGTTACGCCAGTATCCTTGGAAGGCCTCTTCACCCGGGATATTGACGAGCATCTCGCCTCCTTGCTCATAGGATGCGCGGGTAGCAAACCCTGTCTTGGGATCCCGCAGCACATCTCCAGTCTCCGGGTCAATAGCGACGGGGACAAAGACGTTGTGCAGTAAGCCGCGCATCAGCAGGCCGTGGTGACCGACGCTGCCGGCAGTAAAAGGGCCGCGGTTGTAATTGAAGAGACCGAATATTCCCTCGGTACTGTTGAAGAACTCACCCACTTCGGGGACCCCGAATCTCTCCCGGAACTGCTCCCAGACATCCGGTCGAAGACCATTCCCATACATACAGCGGACCTTGTGGTTACGATCTTGGGGCGAGGGCGGCGGCGCAAGTAGGTAGCGAGCAGTCTCGCCGACGTACACGAAGACGGTTGACTCAGAATCGCGGACATCTTTCCAGAAGTTGCGTACACTGAATTTCGGGCCTATCGCGATGCTCACCCCCATCACCATACAGGCGATCATGCTGATGGCTGCGGTGCCGTGATAGAGTGGCATACAGCTGTACCACCGGTCCCCGCCTGGTCCAGTCTTATCACCAATCAACCCACGGCGGACGAAGAGGGTGCTATACATCCGGGACATGGTGTACGCACAGCCCTTGGGCATGCCCGTTGTTCCCGAGGTATAGAGCAGGATGGCAGGGAAGTCGCCCTTCATATGCAGCGCCAGTTCCTTCGGGGGGAGAGTAGTTGGGAATGAGCGGAGATGCGCCCTCAGCGTGTCATCTAGGGTGACGGTTTGCATACCTAAGTCGCCGGTGATGGCATTCTGGTACTCTTCTAACCGGGAGTGACAGCTTGGCTCCTCGTCCACCATGACGAGCTTCGCACCACTGATCTTCAGGCAATGAATCAGTGCGTCACCAGTAAGGTTATAGTTGATAGCGGCAGGCGCGCAGCCAATGCTCCAGAGTGCCATCCATGCGATGATGAACTCGGCGCGGTTTTGGAGGTAGAAGGCCACTAGATCACCTTTCTTCACGCCCTGCGCCAGAAAGAAGTGTGCGTACTGGCAGGCTTGCTCCTGGACATCGCGGTAGGTGTATGGCCTCTCTCGTGTCCACAGACAGACCATGTCTGGGTATTGCTTGGCTGTCTCCAGCAGTACAAACCACGCATTCCCGCGATCTCGGCCGACTATAGTGGTCAGCCGATGGCTTCTGAGAACCTATGGATGAATGACTGCACAAACGAACCCGCACGAGAATATTCCCGCTCTCCCGTTTTCACCCAAAATAAACTTGACACATCTTTACTGATGTGGAATTTGGCGTTGAGGTAGGCCGTGAGTGTGGCTCCTCCAGCGAGCGCTGCTGCGACAGTGCCTGTTGTTCGTTAGATATTTCCCATACACACAGTGACTGTGTTTGTGCACTCATACCCAAGTCCATGTTTCTTGAAGCCCTCGAGTGCCTATCCACTGAGCCCCCTCTAAGCCAAAACAATCGAACCGAGGCAAGTGGGGGTTACAGACCGATATATATCCGGTCACGCTCTGAAATCTGGCGATAGGAGGATAAAATTCTTGTGTTACTGTGCGTTGTTTTCAAAAATCAAGAATCAGGAATAGAATAAAGTGAAAAACACTCGCTCAATAGTTCACGGTGGCAGCATAAAAAGAAGAGATGTATAGCCGCTTGCCGACACCCCCGCTAATCATCCTCGGCCCAACTGGGGGCTCTCCGCACCAACTTGTCTACTCCAATGGATTTATTTAAGACTCCAATAGGGGACTGGTGGGACCATTTAGGCGAGAGAAGCTGGTTATACGGGGAACCTGGAATCTGCAATATAGTATGCTGGGTTCAGCCTCGGCTGACCTTTGCCATGTCGTTTCTATACAATTCCACTCAGCGTAATAATAATATCCATCATTCCGCACTGATCATTTCGCAGTTCTCTGTCGGGTATCAAGCTCTGATGTCCTCCCCTACCTCCTCGATCTTTCTTCCATCTCCACGCCTCATCGCACACAGCTCCATTACTAACCCTGTTCAGCACATTGACCACATATCTCCCAATAGTGGACAGAAACTTCGAGCAGTGAAATGAGTTCCCGACGGTAAAGTAAATATTCTGCAACCGTGGATGAGAGTGTTGCGCGATCAGCGGGTGCTGGCCATTGAAGATCGAGTCCCAACAGACGCGGACCAAGCCTACAAACTAGCCTTGCGGAGTACAATAGCGCCCAACATCGTCTTCCACGTCGCAAACACAAAGAAGCCCTTGCAAACCCTAATCACATTATATTGCAAATAACACTTGTGTGTGCCTGCCTGTTTCGAACTCTTGAAACACAAAAGTGAGTTGGTGAATTTTCACATCCCAGATGCACTGGGTGGTATATATAACCTCTCCTGAATTTTGATCATGATCATTAGCTTCTGTTCATTGCTGGATTCGAGTATTCCTTCGGTGGTGGAAAGACATACCTATGCCGCCATAGACGTCTACCGGGAGTTGGCTGTATACTTCCCGTTCCTCAGCAAGATGACTGCAAGTGTGCAACAGACACACCGGCAGCAGTGACCTGACTCTGAATCCTCTCACCCTCAAAAATGCCCAGCTCGTCCTCCATCCGGGCAAGAACCTGACGAGTTCAGGCGGCGGTAGCGAACACAACCTTGGGGGCCGCATAAACATCCCCTGACAGGGGTTTTGACCCCTGCGACCCCTTCATCCCGCAGCAAAATGCGACGCACTTCACCAAGGCAGTACCGAACTCCCATCCGCATAGTATCCTCAGCTATAAAGCGCAAAGCATCACCCGCCGCAGACGGGTCAAAGTAGTAGGACCCAAACGCGCCGTAATCCGCATCCTTCAACAACCCACCCCATTTAGGAGCGAACATTTTCTTCAGTGAGATCCTGTGTGGGGCCCAGGCGATCACTATTATTGTTGTTATTACTAGCCCTAGCGCGAAAGTTCTCGCGCACGCGCTTGGCCAGATCGCTGCCTGCTTCGTTCAGCATGACCCACCCCCGTCTGGTGATAAGACACCGGCATCCTTGAAGAGCGGGCTATTGTGGCCATGCATCCATGGCCTCGAGGGCGAGGTCCATGTAGAGCGGGCTCGAGTAGTCCGCGCAAACGATCTTGTTCACGTCGATGGATGCGGCATGCGGGGATGGGAGCGGGGCTTGGTCTGGCACTGTGATGCTGGATGGGGTTGTTGACTGCTGCGCTAGGTGGTAGGTGGTGCTTATGCCGAAGACGCCGGTACCGATGATGAGGACTTCACTCATGACCTTTCTCGGGATTTGAGACTCGGGATTTGGGTTCTATGGATGTTGTGATTGAGAGGGTTGAGAGGGTTGTGAAGACAATGCTCGAGGGCTGTGGTTCCTGGCAAGTGCGTGGATTTACACGCCTCAATTTATGTTTCCATATTCCGATAGGATATCATAGGTCTAGCCCATGCCCCTGACATTCTTCTTGAAAAAATATTGACAAAATGGCAGTGACATTAATAGAATGGCGGTCTACCTATGGCAGGTATGCCGCTCTTCTTTGCAGTGATGCAACTTACACTTCGGCATACTTGCCCGACACTGTCATTGACCACCACGCCTATTACATGATTGCGTGGAGTAAATCGATCCCCCCTGACCTGTTTAAAAGCATCATTTGCATTCTCGGGCTACAGAGTAAACAGCGATCAAACATGAGCGTTATACAGAAGAAAATGCGGGTAAGTAAACGTGGTGTCCCTCTCGGCCCTACCCGCAGGCCACGCGATCTCAATTCTAATCTGGGATCTATGTAATGTATGTAATGAGATAAAAGAGCGATCAATCAGAGGCTGGCTCTGCAGAGAGAGAGCGGGTCAAAGATAACCCTTTAATGCCACGGCATCATCAATAATTCGTTAGTTCTCGTGCTCAACGGAATAGCCGCCCTCATGCGCCAATCGCCATTGGCGGCTCACCACCATCAGCTCAAGAACCCTTGTTCATTACCAGGGGTAGAGTGGTATTTCGACTCTTTCAAGGGGGCGGAGTGTTCCAGGTTAGGGCTTGACCTAGGTGGCTGTGGCTGCCTGGTGTGGCTGACGTGCTCAAGAGATGGAGAAAAGTACTGGAAGAGGCTCTTCCAGACAGGGTATAAAGCAGGGCCGGGAGACGGGTCTACCCTGCAGATACTTTTTTCTCAGATCACGCCCAAAACACTCTTCGAGGGCTAGCCTCGAATTCTTGGGGATTCAACACGATCTTGCTTTTCTTTTATCAATACCATTCTTTTTTTTCATATTAGTTTCATTCCTCATGGCACTCACCCGCCCACGAACCCTTGGGGAGATCCTCGATCTCCACGTCCCTCCCCCGCAAGAAGAAAGAATCTGTTGCATGGGCCGGACCATGAGTCGAGGAGGCCGTGAATGCCGTACGTTCATTGCCCGAGACAAACAGGTCAAGGCCCATGGAATGCTTCAACAAGTCGTACTCTCTCCGACGGAGGATGGAGAAACAACCTGCGCAGACATCGAGCTGTTGGGCTTTCTGCTCATCCATGGCCACCATAAGAACCAGAGAGAAGACGCCATCAAAGCTTGGACGGATAAATTTGAAGCGTGTCGTCGTCGTCACCTGCGGAGGGGCAAAAGTGCCAGTCAGGGCAATCTTCTACCAAGGCAGCAGCCTCGTTTGCTGTCCTTGGACGATGAGACACCAACAGCATCCATCGAGGAGCCTCTTGCTTTCCAGTGGCAAGCCTCAGGCATTTCTCGTCGCTCCCAAGGACCATCAAGACTTCCCTTTATGGAGGACTCGTTTCCTGCGGCCGACCGTCATGAATCCCCTCCGCCTTTGCAGGCCGACGAAGTGTCCAGTAACGAAGAAACGGATGATGAATCCGATGACATTCCCTCGAGATCGATTCGTCCACAATATCGTCAGCTCCCATGGGCCGAAGAGGCAAGCCAGAACGCTAGGGGTCATGCACCGCAATATTCTGCTTGGATGGCGTGCCGACAATATCGTCGAATTTCGTGGTCCGAAGAGGCCACAATCGAGCATCATAGTATTTCCTCTGGTGATATTTCTTCGACATCAAGTCGCCGACGACATCGTCGACATTTGTGGTCTGAAGAGATCAACAACCAGTATCATAGTAATGCGCCTGACGACATTCCTTCCCGAGCAAATCACCAGCGATATCGTCAACGTCCGTGGTCCGAGGGGACCAGCGACAACATGAACGTATCAGAAGATGCCTCGATGAGTTTGAATCACTCACGCTATCTTCATCCCACACCTTCGAGATCGATTCATGAACCAGACCCCACCATATTGGCACGTCTTGCAGAAGAAGATCTCCCGATTAATACCGAGGGCAATACGCAGAGGGGCTTTGTGATCACGATGCTGTCGGTTGCAATTGGCTTTTTCACGCAATGGGGATTCACCCGGCTTCAGGTTCTCTGGGGCAAGGTCCTGGACACAGAGGACTCGACCTTCATTTTCCAATTCACAGTCGTGCTGACCTTGCCTCTACGGGTGTTGAGGCAGCACGCACCGTTATTCCTCTGGCTGGCCTGGATTTGGTTTCCCTCCGTGCCGATCACGTTGCTTGGATGGCGGTATGGCTGTCTAGTCAGCGGGATGATCTGCTGTGCGGGACTACACCGTCTGGGCCGATATATTTGGCAGTGAGTGTATGATATGTATGATATGGGATGGTATCGGAGTTCTTTGGCGCATGAATAGACGGTTTTCAAACATTGGATCCCCTGCGTGGATCAACCATTTCTTGGTGCGTTTCTCTTGAGTCGATCTGCACAGGCCACTTGGCTAATATGAAGCCAGACATTGGTGCGTCGACCCGTGTGGGCCCCGGAATGACGCACAAGAGAAGCGCGGCTATTCGACTTAGGAGAGCGCACAACCCCGTAGGTGGGTGTTTGGATGCAAACCGGAGATAGTTCCCGCTCCCTCGGTTATGGCCGGAGAATCGATGGAGGGAGTGGGAAAGATATCCGAGGGGAGGGGGGCAGAGAAAGAGAAAGGAAAGTGTGGGAGAGAGAGAGGGGGTGCAGATCAACGCTGGGCAGAGCAGGGCTTGTTGGGGTCAACGGGGAATTCAACATCCCTACACCGGGGACGGGGGATCTAATTTTTCGCACGTAAAGCGTCTGACATAGTGAAATAGCTAGATAGTTGAGGGGAAAGAGCCTGCAGGAATTTAAGTCATGGGGGAGTCCAATAATGAAGCCCGCAATTGCCTATCCCCACACGATTGTCGTAACCGTCGCGCCGGTGAATCCCTGCCCCTCCCGACTCATCTTGTAGTTTCTCTCTCTTCTTCCTTCACCTCCTTACCGATCCATCATGTCTCTCCCATTGACCCGGTCGTTACCCCGGACGGTCTTCCGTTCCTACGGGACTGTTCAGGGTCCCTCCAGCGCTACGTCGCTGGCCAACCGTATCCCCAGCGTCCTGACCGAGGCCACCACGGCTGCTACCCCACGCACCAACTGGACCAAGGAAGAGGTGAACCAGATCTATAATACCCCATTGAATGAACTCACATATGCGGCGGTAAGTGCAATCATGAGATATGCCTGGTCACGTTGACATACCCCACGCATAGTCGACGATCGGGGACGACATCGTGGAATTGAAACTGACCACATACAGGCCGCCGTACACCGCCGATTCCATGACCCGGCAGCGATCCAGATGTGCACGTTGATGAACATCAAGACGGGTGGGTGCAGCGAGGACTGCTCGTACTGCGCCCAGTCGTCCCGGCACAGCACGGGCCTCAAGGCGACCAAGATGAGCCCAGTGGACGAGGTGCTGACGAAGGCCCGAACGGCCAAGGCCAATGGTAGCACACGGTTCTGCATGGGTGCCGCGTGGCGGGATATGCGCGGGCGCAAGACCAGCCTGAAGAACGTCAAGCAGATGGTGTCAGGAATCCGCGAGATGGACATGGAAGTGTGTGTGACACTGGGCATGATCGACGACAGCCAGGCCAAAGAACTGAAAGACGCCGGTCTGACGGCCTACAACCACAACCTCGACACGTCGCGCGAGTTCTACCCGACCATTATCACCACGCGCTCGTACGACGAGCGCCTGCGCACCCTGGACCACGTGCGCGACGCTGGCATCAACGTCTGCTCGGGTGGTATCCTGGGTCTGGGCGAGTCTGATGCCGACCGTGTCGGTCTGCTGCACACCGTCTCTAGTCTCCCCGCTCACCCGGAATCGTTCCCCGTCAACGCCCTGGTCCCCATCCCCGGCACCCCGCTCGGCGACCGCAAGATGATCCCCTTCGACCGGGTCCTGCGCACCATCGCCGCTGCTCGTATTATCATGCCCGGTACTATCGTCCGTCTTGCCGCCGGTCGCATCTCGCTTTCTGAGGAGCAGCAGGTGGCTTGCTTCCAGGCTGGTGCCAATGCTGTCTTTACCGGTGAGAAGATGCTGACCACCGACTGCAACGGCTGGGACGAGGACCGGGTTATGTTTGAGCGTTGGGGATACTACCCTATGAAGAGCTTTGAGCGAGCTCGGATCCCAGCAGCGGACTCTACGACCACTGCGCCGCCTCCCACACAATCCGATGCCTCTGCTGCGCCGGTCGCAGCCAGCTCCTAGGATGGTAGAGCTGCTTATCTGTCCATGTTGCAGAAGCCTGTTGCTAGTAGAAAATAAAGTATTCCTATAATCCAGGATTGAATCCCAGAAAAGAGAATACTTGCAAGTCGTGGTGGTAGGGCATTTTGCCCTCTTGTTGGGCGTAGTGACTCCTGGGATTTATTCCAAGGATATCAAACGAAAATGACCATGTCCAATCTCTGTCTACGATGAACATTGTCAATGTGCATTGTAGACGAAAACCAGCAAATCACAACCACCGATCAGCCCATGCAAGGAAGGTCTGCAGCCTGAGTCAGGGTCCCTGTTTAAGCTCATCCTAACCTCCGACTAGCACCACATCTCTGGCTCTAAAAATAGGGCTCGTCTCTCATCACTACTAGAGCCACTACTAGGGCTAGTTGCAAGCCTTATAGATGACCTCGAAAAAGAAAGACACCGTCCAGACCAGCTTTTGCGCCCCGGACTCTGGCCCCATCGTCCGAGGGAACCATCGGGGTAGTTCCCACTCTGGCATCATCTGATGGCCCTGACGTGATCTAATCAATACTAGAAAACAAGTCCAACATAGTGGATACCGGATTAGGCGAGGCGATCAGCAAGGCGTCAACCATTCTGCGTCACAGTCTTGTCAGATACCCGGCAACCGAGGCTGACTTGCGGAGTTGGCGCTGTACAAGGCTACATCATCTGCATCACTATACCATGAAGACATCCCAGAAACAACATCCATCGAACCCTAAGCGACATCGTATGCAATGATCTCAGTACAGCCCACAATACGCTCTTCATAAGGATGGGTGGATACCCGAGACTCCCTCGGCATCTTTCGTGCGGAGAATTTCACATGGGGACCCAATCCACAGCATGGAGCCTCTTCAATCCACCTTGTCCATATTTGATCCGATCTTTTTTTTTGTTGGGGAAGACTTGATCCACAACAGGGATAAGTGTGTCGTCAAAATGTCCTTCACATGGAGCGGGGGTGGAGATATCCGGGTATACCTCTATACCCATACCACTATAGAGCCATGATATAAACCAGGCCCTGGCCTACCATGACGGTATCCTACAATCAAAATTGGACACTTGCCATCCACCATGGATACCAAACCCGCCTCAAAAGACTCCATGAAATCCACATGGCGTACCGCCAACCGCTCAGAATGGAACCACAACCACTGGCTCCTGGAACTACTGAACGCCCACCCCATCGCCCTCGACAAGGAGGTGCCCGTGCACGCCAAAGAAGAGCGCGTGCCGTTCATGCCGCAGTGGTCTCTGCAGCGCTGGGTACTCTTCTACTCTGCGCTGCCACTGATCGCGCACCAAACCTACATGCTCTACACGGGCCGCACGCTGGGTCCCATCGCCGCATTTAACCTGTATTTCCTGGCCTTTAACGCCACCGTCATCTACCAGGTGCATATCCTGCGCCGGCTGGGCCATATCTATGGATTCCTCGACGGCGATAAGCATGAGCGTGATGGTGTCCCCGACGTCGGGGTTGCCAAGGTCGTGACATCGCTGTACAAAACTACGGGCTCGCGATTGATCCTGTCAATCTACCTGTCCTACAATGCGAGCCAATTACCCTCGGAAATGAACTGGGCCTGGCTACCGCTGGAAATCGGATTATACGGAATCGTCCTCGACTTCTGGTTCTATTGGTACCACCGTCTGATGCACGACGTGGGCTTCCTATGGAAATACCACCGCACGCACCACCTCACCAAACACCCGAACCCATTGCTTGCCGCGTACGCAGACCACGAGCAGGAGTTCTTTGACATGGTGGGCGTGCCGATGATGACGTACTTCAGTCTGAAGCTGATGGGTCTGCCGATGGGGTTCTATGAGTGGTGGGTGTGTCATGCATATGTAGCCTTTGCCGAGGTGTTTGGACACAGTGGGCTGAGGCTGCATTTGACGGTGCCGTCGACGTTGAGTTGGTTGTTGCAGATGTTCGATGCGGAGATTGTGATTGAGGATCATGATTTGCATCATCGCAAGGGTTGGCGCAAGAGTCATAACTATGGGAAGCAGACTCGGCTGTGGGATCAGATCTTTGGGACTTGCCATGAGCGGATTGAGTCGGCGCCGGATAATGTTGACTATGTCAATACTGCGACGATGCCTCTGTTTTGACATGTCTTTTGGTTTGGTTTCTCTTTGATGCTCCGAGATCACAGGTATGAGATTGGGACATGATGAAGATCACGAAAGGATGCCTGGTATGGCCTTGGGTTAGTTATGAGACGATATGATGATATTTTTCTAAATATGAAGATGAAAATCTTTCCCCCTCGGTATCCCGGTACCAAATGTCTGATAAAGTATTTAAAGTAATTTATGTCGAGTTTCGAATAAAACTCGCCAATATTTCAATTGAGACAGCGTCGATGTGATTTCTTTCAAGGCAGGATTGAGCCATTCACTAGCCAAATTACAAGATCTACCTGGCTCCCAGAAACTCCCAAGTAAAAACGAGGGAAGCAGACCCGATATGGCCGAGAGGGCCATGTACCGAGGAATCTCAGAAAATGTGGGGATTTGGTCTGAGTAGATTTACTTCGGTGTGCTGGAGCAAGCCATGGCCGCGAATGGGTTTAGGCAAAGTGATGAAAGCACCGAACCGATTATCCATTGGTAATATCAAGGTGGCAGCCAGAGCACAAATCAACTGATCGAAAGCATCATAGCGTCGGGCCAAGTTGAGAAGATATTCTTGTGCTTCTGTTGAAGACGGGGGTTCGAGAACAGGAATGGAAGATATCTCCGATCATGGCATGAAGACCAATCTCTTCAAAGGCGAATAATGTTCGCAGTTTTCGTATCGCGAAACGAAAGTTAAGATATTACTGGTTATCTCAGTCAATCCCCAGCCCAGCCCCGACTTCTGCCTAGAGGCACAGCACAAGGTCTATAGGCGCAGCAAAATTATCGTCAGAGCCGCATGCTTTCTAGGCCAATATCGCTCCAGTGTAATTATTCGGCGACGCACATGAGAAGGACCTAGCCGGGTGATTTTGTAGTTCACAACATGCAACCCGACTTGCTGTTTAGGAACCAATAACCTTGTGGTTTATTGTTTCATGGGACGATAAATCGAAAGCTCATTCGCTGACTATCCTCCATCTAAGCTCGTTGGAGCCTATGGCTACTTTCTATGCCAGTTCGAGCATAAATTCAGTGTCCCGTTACGTCTGTAAACCGATATTCAAAAGGCTACGGGATCAGTGGAGAGGTTCAATTTAAAGCTACCACCCAAGCCGCTCCGTCTACTCGGATAAACACATTTTTGCAGATCCCAACGCCCATAATCATCAGGCGCCGCGCAAATTCTATGTTCAATCAATGCTAAACTCTTGTACAAAACATGCCGATGCCACATATAGACAGAACGATGAAGTATAAACATCACAGCACACGTTACATATATATATATATAAATCAATCATTTCCACGTGCAACCAACTCGAGCTAGACTTACGCATTGCTGGCGCAAGAGAAGCTGTTGCTGGAGGCATCATCGTGAATCGCTTTTCCGGAGACGTAGAGACCAAGACCGCACTGCATTAAAACTTGTGTTAGTGGCTGTCGACAAAAAGAGAAATTTGTATAAGAATATCAACTTACCATAGTGCCTCCAATAACCACGATCAGAACGTTGACGATCGTAAGGCAGATCTTGCGTGGGGAGGAGAGGTATTGGCCCCAGTTGAGGTGCAGCCAGTACACGCCACCGAGACCGTCTGTCGAAGGGTTAGTCAATAGATTTGGGGATAATCAGATAGAGATAGAGTAGAAACATACAACTGAACCAACTGGCAAAGAGCGAGCTCTGTAAAAAGAAAAGAACTGTGGTTAGCATGTAGACTTGAAAAGAAAAGTGACAGTGAAGTGGCAGTGTAGCTTACAATCAGACTCAGCAGGTCGCTGAAAACAGGAATGGCATCGGCAATAATCCAGGCAATGATCCAGCAGGTTAGGCCGATGGCCACCCACGAGCCAATGGAGACCAGGTCGCGCTTGTGCATGCGGTCCGAGCCACGGAAAAGGCGAACATAAATATATTTTAGGCCGACATGGCCGTTCACGACACCAGCTCCAATAATCTAGGATATTGTCAGTAAACAAGATTCGTGACAAAAAGGACACAGTAGGACCACGTACAGTTGGGATGGCAATGCCGTAGGCAACCTTCTTCAGCACGGGGCCAGCGGATCCCAGAGCGGGAGATTCCACAGACTGGCCGGCATAGTAGTAGATCACCACGGCGGCAACTGTGTACAGGACAATCTCGAAAGACTGCAGCATAAGGAGAGCCTTGGGGAAGTCCCTGGGCTCCTTCATCTCCGCCAGCAGACCGAAGAAAGCGACGTGGGCACAGTAGGCGAAGACGATGTTCGTCACGGCAGTGAAGGCGTGGAATAGGTCGGTGTCGATTGTGGCCTTGATGGTGGAGGTCTTGCCCTGGACTCCGACGCCAATCATCGTGATGATCACAGCAGTCAGGATACTGGCGAAAGACATGCAGGAGATGTATGTCATGTTCTTCATGGTTCGCGGCAGCGAACAGACCATGCAGATCACAAACCCGACAGTGGTGAAGACCATGGTGCAAGTGCCGTGCTCAGTCACGGTGTTCATCATGACGCTAAATGTCAAGATGTGACTGCCCATAATGAAAATCGAGAACAGCAGCTGGCCCAGCCCGAACAGCTCCCGTCCAAATGCTCCCAGCAGAACCTCTCCTGCATCGGCCAAGTTCTGGATGTGCGGGTATCGCTGGCGAAATTGTGCGATGACATATCCGGTGTATGTGGCGAGAAGTCCCAGTCCGATAATTAGAACAATGGCTCTGTAGCCAGTCAATATAGAGGCCCGATTATTGCTTTCTCCAGGCTTTCGACACTCACGGGGCGAGACCCAGCTGGGCGAGGGTTGCTGGCAAAGACAAAACTCCCAGCGAGACAGACTCGGCAATCATGACTAGAGCTCGGTCAGATATTTTTGCGAGAGGTATTCTGCGCATTCCCTCGTAGACACTCACACATTCCGCATTGCCTAGAATCACCAGAGTCAGCTAATCTGCTTCCGCATGCCTGCTGACAGCTATGATAGTCGTCAAACTTACCACCACTCCATAGTCTTATACTTGACCTCGGCACCCTCCTCGTCGCCGAATGGGTCGACATAACGTGGGGCGACGGGCTTCTCGTCGTCCAGCGACTTTTCCCCATATCCTGTCTCCGAGTCGACAGTGTCGTGCTGCGGCGTCACTCCGTCGAGGATCATTGTGCTCTCAGTGCGATGTAATAGATCCGGCACAGAGTAAAAAGGTGAAGGAGATTGGGAGTGCCAGGGTAAAGATTGGAAAAGGTAAAAAACACAGAAGAGACAAGAGCTTTGTAGGCGCAGAAAATTCTCGAGTCAACCGTGGGTGGAGCTCAACGTCGCGTTACCCAACCGGAACTCCCCGCACCCACGCGCCCTTTTTTTTTTTTTTTTTTACTAGGGGGAAGTTGGGGCAAGGAATTGCGGGGCCCAGAACTTCTGGAAGGATGGGGGAGAGAAAGAGACCAGGGATCTTATCGGGGCAATTTTCATTGCACAATTGCATTATCCAAAGAAATGGGCTTCTGTGTCCATCAAGCGAGTTTCTGTTTGTGATACAAAGGCTCGCATGCGGCTACCAACTTGCGATCAGCAAAGAATTAAGCGTCTTCGGCCCACTTCCGGGCGCCGAGTGTGGGGCTCGTTCTCCGCCCTATGGCGCCGACCACCCAATCACAGCCTCGGTTCGGTGTGCCATTATATAACAAGAATTGCCGGTGTCTTGTGGCTGGCCGAGAGTAGCCGACCTTGGCCCATAGTACTCCGCCATAGCGATGAGAATTTGCACCGTGTGACCATGAATAAATCGCCAGCCAGGATCAGCCCGCTGCATATGGCCCCCATGGAATCCTGATGCAAGTCCAAGATAAAGGATGTAGAAGGAAAGAAGAGAGATGAACAAAAAAGGAAAATTCTGTCGAGGCCGACATTACTTCCTGCTGAGCTCCATCGAGTAATGTACAATTCATTGTCAGCCTTGAGGCCTTGGGAGTCCCCCGTCGGATTGAAGCGCATTGTTGCCACTCGAGAAAAATTTAGTCAAAATAAGCACAGAAATGTGGGCTAAGCTTTGTCGCCTAAAAGCCAAGCATCGCATATATTAATAGCTGTGGTGGCCAATCATAACAAGTCATCTGCATTAAGTTTTGGAGATGTTATTCATTTGACATGCTGGCCACGACCCCGGCCGTTCACCACGCCTCCGGGGTCGACCTGCACGATGACAGTGATGCGCGGTGGACCGGGGTTTATGTCATTGGGGTCGGGTGTTGCGCGAGAGGCATGATTTCGATTCATAATAACTGGCCCCCTCATTATTCTCAATATTCGTGCACAAGTCCACCCACATCCCGAGGACACAAATACGCAAAAGGGATTGGGCTCAGATCCCTGAATCATCTTCTGCAACCCTATTCCGGTTCTGGTATGCCTCCCAATTCCTACAGTTGCCCCGAAGGGCGCTGTAATCAAGCTGCGCCTTGATCTCACCATACCGCTCCACGAATTGAATCGCGAATCCTTCCTCGGTGTGCCACCCAATATGGCAATGCATGAGCCACACGCCCGGATTGTCGGTCTTGAATGCAAGGACCAAATATCCGTTTTCCGGCAGCATGGCCGTGTCCCGTTTTGGCGGCTTTGCGAGCGTCGGCCCGGCCCCTGAGTAGGTTCCGCTGCCCTGCGCGACTACCACGAAGTCGTGCCCGTGCAGGTGAACCGGGTGTGGGACCGACAGGCTGGTCTCGACGACGACGTACGTCCAAACATTTTTGTGGGGAAGTTCGATGACTCCGCTGGTATTAGCCCATGAGTGGTGTCCCCGGTAGACTTCCAATAGTGTCGGGACTGTCCAATCGACGTGCATCGACGTCGAGTTGAGCTTCCATCGATAGAGGCTGGCGGGGTTCTTGCCGAGAGAGACCGGCTCTGATTTGTTGTATGATGGACTCGACACGGTCTCGGACACGATGGGTGTCAGGTTGGACATGTCCTCGTCGGCGCAACTGTCGGTGTAGCTGTATCCCTTCGTCGATGGGGTTGAATGTGAGCTTCCGTAATATACAATTCCCTTGATGTTGGATGCTGAATCATTCTCTGAGCATGCTGTTTGGGGAATGGCTCGCATCCAAAAGCTTTTTGCCACCGAGGCCTGGTTGGCATTGACGATGATATCGTAGCGTTGGCCTATAAACAGTCAGTTTGGATGCCCAAAACACCCAAGGTGAAGATTAGTATACTTGCCCATTCCGATGTTGAGGATGTTAGTTTTATAAGGCTCAATGGGCACAAGATCATTAGCGATAACCGTCAGGGTATGGTTATCGATAGAAAACTTGAAATGCGTATCGCATGCCGCATTCACCAGACGAAGCCGGTAGGATGTCCCCGCGGTAAAAGAGGTGTTGAAACGAGTCCCCGTTTGGTTGCGAGCACCATCAGCCCCAAAGACGTTAGTACCATTGATCAAAGCATTGTCAAAGGTAGGCGGGCCGTTTTTCTGAGCAGTCATGAACAACTGATCGACTGTGTTGATGTCCCAGTCATTCATGATAACAACACCCTTGTCCTCGTCATAGTTCGCACTAGCAGGTCCATGAATCACAATACCCCCGAAGAGGCCCTGCCACGCCTGCAGTCCAATGTGAGAATGATACCAGGTCGTGCCGTACTGCATAGCGCGCCACTTGTAGGTGATTGTGTTGTTGGGAGCGACAGGGCACTGAGTGATCGAGACCGCGCCATCGTTCTGGTTGGTATAGTATTGCCGGATTCCATGGAAATGGATACTGGTCCCGTTTTGCATTTTGGCCGGCAGGCTGTTGGTCAAATGCACGACGACATTATCGCCCCAGTTGGCCTCGATGGTTGGGCCGGGGATCGAGCCATTGATGGCGACTGCTGATCTTGCGCGGCCGTCGGGCGCAACGGTTACATGTTCAAGATTGAACCAGTATTCTCGAGTCACGCCAGTTTTGGGGACAATAGAAGTGTAGTCGGTGTGGATGTCGTATTCACACCATTTCTGGCGAGTTGTTGCCGTGTTCCCAGTACATGTACTCAAAGAAGCGCTGCTAGATGAGGAAAGGAGAGAAGGATATAGAGATGCCGATGGGAGGATAGACGCGGATGATTGGGGAAGACTAGCCGTGAATACGACAGCAATCAAGCCGTGGAAAAGAGAGAAAGCCGGACGAGCTCTCATACTGCCTACAGTCCTCTTCTGGGGCGTAGGTGACCACAAAAAGAATAGAAAGTTGAATATATGTACCAAGGAAGAAACAAAACGAAGGTCAAATGATGAGAGAAAAGAAATATCGGGCCATGGACGGATTGCCTAAATACTTCAGAGTTATGGGTACTGTTTGTCACCAGCTGACCTTACAAGGACCGGGGCATTAACCTCATTGTATTTCGAGTCTCTAACACAGCCCTATTTTCAGGCGACTTCTAATCCTTGTTTTCGAGTCGATTAGAAGTACGACCGTCCAGGGGTACGCGGCCTACAGGCTCCATCTCAGTCCACAGCCAAGAAAATTGTACCCATTAACAAGCACATAGGGCCAGGGAGACGAGACATTGGGACCAAGTTAGCATTATCTGGACCCGCAGATCATGCACGCTAATTATGGCTCGTGTTCACCTGGTCTAAGTATAAGACTGACTATTTCTAGAAAATCTAAGCAATCCAAGTAGAATCCAAGTAGAATCTTCTTACCGCCATGCATAGATATGTTAAAGTTGGAGCGTTACTCTAAAAGAGACATTATTCTAGCAAGCGGATGGCTGAAATCTTCATTTAGGGCAAGGTTAAGCATGAATGCGCAATTCGGCACGGCTAGCGGGATCCACCACGTCCAAGATCTGACACCCGGTTCGGGTATAGAGCCTGCACACAACGTCAGCTCCACGCAAGCCACCGGGGACGAATTGAGTAGATGAACCGGAAATAACCACGCGAGGAATTTAGCACGGACTCAATACTTGTCTGCCTAGGAGTGTTTTCGCTTTTCTTTTTTTCGTTGTCGCGTTGGTTGGCCGTACAGACAAGGCTGAGTTGGCGGGTCTATCGCCGGGGATTTCCCGGTAGAGGAGGAAGCATGAGCGGGTTGCTATCTTCCTTATGAAAGGTGTAAATAATATGGTAAATGTATCGCTGTGGATACGCGTGGCTTAGATAGTTTATCTCTTGGGTTAAATGATCAATTTCCTTTGTTGGAGCATTCTTGTCTAGCCCTCTTTTCCTTTACCATCTTTCTTGCTCGTCAATCTTCTCTCTATTATCAGTCTAAAAATGCTGTTTCAGGCTGTCTGTCTATCCTTCTTGTTGCTTGGTTCTTTCGGGTTAGCGGCAAGTATCAACTCACGATCCTCTTCGTCCTCTGATACGTACAGTTTGTATGCCTTCGGGGACAATATTGGGGGGTTAGCCATGTACTACGCAGATGGTGAGTACCAAGAAGGGTATACACTTCAAGGCTCTTGGAACATACATTGACCATAAACCCAAGGCAATGCAGTGATCTCCAAGTCTACACCAAGCAATGCTACAGCAGTCGGACAAGTTGCCTGTAAGTAGCCCACCCTCCAGGTTTGTTAGAAACCAAAGGATCAGAGAAACTCACCAAAACACCCAGTTACTAGAGGATCCTCTCCCCCCTTAGAAGGAAACCCCGCCAACAGCACCTCGCCCGCCTCCCCCAGCAACAGTGCCAGCGCCAGTCCCAGCAGCGGCAGTGGCAGCGGCAGCGGCAGCACAAACAGCACCAACAACCCCCCCTTCTCAAATCAGCAACTCTTCATCCCCGGCCCAAACTCGAAATCCCACAAGATGGGATTCACCAAAAACCCGTCCACGGGCCAGGTGACGACCAAGTTCGTCTGGTACGGCCATTTCTTGTTGGTCGAAGCCGACGATGGCGGATATACCTCGCTATTCTATGCGAAGAAGTCCGGCAGTAATGATGGTGCTTATTCCATGCATTGGAATATTACGGATGATGAGGATGGGGAGTTTATTCCTATCTCGATGAGGTCGATTGCGCCGTCGAATGAGTAGATATTTCTTGTATTGTGCATCGCTGGTGGATAAGACCATGTCTTTGGTTGCCTATTTGGTGGATGTTGAAGAGATGGGGTGTTGCTAGAGTTGTTCTCTAGGAAATCGTATTCTTGGACTTATTGTTGGTGAAGATTGGTGGTACCTTTGTCCGCTACTACTTCCTACTCTTTTCCGGGGACTAGCAGTCATGGAATATCTTTATTTGATTTATGTATCCCGCATCGAGTCCCATTTACAGTAGCGCAGACCGCAACAAGGCCTCCATCTCCCGCAGAGACTCTGGTTTCGACGTCACGCTCGACATGAGGTAGAGTACATTGCCGAGGACTCGAGAATGCACATTGAACTGGTCGCCCCCGACAGCGAGTCTTTGCTGCAGCCCTTTAGCGGCAGTAGACGTGTATCCTGTAACATACAAAATTAGATTGGGAAAATATTCAGATAGGTGCGATGAGAACATACCACCGCCCTGCGCATCGCGCAGTGAAATACTGAGCACAGTTCCAAGCGCAAAAACACTTTCCACGCTTTGTGCACTGGAGAGATCCTGCAGTAGACCATGGGACCACACACTCCACACATCCGGGGCCGACATCTCCCCTCTAACGGGGTTACTACCGCGCCAGTCTGCGCGGTATCCATCCCATGACCCGTCCCCTTCGAGTTTGGCCATAGCCCGTAGCGAGTCAACTGCCACTGTGCACCCGACTGCGTGCGCAGTGTAGCTGTGGCCGTGGAGGAGAGCATCGCTCTTTTCGGGGCTGGAGAAGGAGTCAAAGATCTCCTGGCTGGCGACGGTGGTACAGAGCGGGATCAGGCCACCAGTTAGAAGCTTAGCATTCACAGCGATGTCGGGATGCACCCCCAGAAAAGATGCTGCGGTTCGGCGACCGAGTCGGTAGAGACCCGTGAAAACTTCGTCAAAAACAATGGGCAGCCCTGACCACGATGGTGATTGTTTGGGGGAAGAGCCCTTGGCAGAGAATAACTCTGGGTGGTCACGCACGACGTCTGTCAGGCATCTCTGGAAGAGCGGGTCACTACACAGAGCAGTTGTCAGTATTTGTATGATTGTTGCAGGAATGGACAAGAAGGTCGGGATATTCGGTCACTAACCAGAAGAGCATTCCACCCGCACCCAGAATAACAGGTTCCAGAATCAGAGCGCCGAACTTCATGCCCTGGCGGTGCACCAGATCTTCGATGGTGCGCCTGATATAATCTTTGTAGCGTCGTCCAGTAGGTGACTCGACCCGCTGGTCAAGGTCGAACACAGACCCCAAGGAAGCAAACTCCTGAGCCAGGCCCAAGTCCGTCTGGAGATCCTCGGGCACCTCGACCTTCCATGTCCCACCAGTCATCTTGACCACAGGGAAATCGAACCAGTGGCCGCGGCCTCGGTACCACTCGACCTTTTGGTTAAATGTCGACGGCTCCGAGCAGTCCATCACGCCGATCGTGTCGCCGTGGTAGCTACCCTTGAGTCCCAAGATGCTGACTTGCTCTTGGCTGGCATCCCAGCCATAGCGTGCGCACGCTGCCCGAAGACCCATCTTCACGGCCACTTCCATGCCCGTGCTGCCATTATCAGTGTAAAACACCTTGGTGAATCGAGGGTTGTCAATCGTTTGCAACAGTCGATCCGCGAGCGAGAGCGCAGGCTCATGCACGGCCCCTGCGAACATAACATGGCCATAGCGACCGGCAGCGTAGGCAGCCGACAGAGACAATTCCGGGTTTCCATGGCCCAAGCCCTGGGTCCACCAGGATGCCGACCCGTCGAAAGTAGGCTGTAGCTGACTGCTGGAGGTAGAACGCTCAGTGCCGAAGGTCTGGAAATAGTCATCATGGGCCGAGTCAATCACGGTGATATCCTTGGCTTGCATCCCTTGATGTTGCGTGAAGGGGTACCAAATCACATCTCGGGCTCGGTCAGCCATCTCTTCGAGGCGTTGGACCCGCTCGGTGTTTTTCAGCGACATCTCTTCAAGAAGCCGCGAAATATCCGATTCCTGCGAGACCTTTCCGTAGTAGGTGGCCATAGCCTCCTCGTCCCGAGATTGGGAACTAGCGTCCAGCTCTGCCGGTCTGGTAGGGGGCGCGGGTAGCCCAACCAGTGGGATGCTTTTATTCCGGAAATAATCATGAAGATACTCGTGATTCTTATAATACTCATCTCGGAAGAGAAGAACCGATTGGATGTCATATCCACGGAGCAGCAGCGACTCGTATGCTGAGATAGATGAAGAAATGCCTCCCAAACGAGAGTCTGCCACCAGGACGATCGGCAGTCGGAGTGGACGGTAGAGGTCTGCTTGGGAATTCCCATTGGGACCTGGAGAGTGAACACCCCCGGCGGTTTCCACCAGGGCAAAGTCGATGTTGGACTGTGCCCAGCCCGAAAGTGTCTTATGGATTGACGCGAGCAGATCGTCGTCTCGAGGAATCTGTCACGGTTAACTTTGGGTCTCAGATTGTAGCACACGAGCACTCCTACAGTTTTTTGCTTGGCCGCAATATGCGGGCTGACCGGCTCATCGAATTGGTAGAGGCACTTGGTCAGAGTCCCCCCGGCATAGCGATGCAAATGCCTACCGAAATCAGCGACTGTTCAATATTCTGGCATGGATTGATGTTTCCTACCGGTCATCCGCATCGTCCAATGCCCCCGTCGACACGGGCTTTAGGAATGCCGCCTTCTGGTTCTGGCGCTGGATGGCATTGCACAACACCGTGGAGACAATCGTCTTGCCCACGTCCGTGTTAGCACCATAGACCTGGTGAGCGCGCAATGAGCGCCACAGCGCAGCACCGACGGGAGCCATTGAAGGGAAGAAGAGTGCAGTGAGTCAAATCTCTGGGGTCGATCCCTCCGTCGGAGAAGCTGATGTCACGACTCCACATTCCCTCATCCTTTTTCTTTCACCGAGGTAATTACTGGTTGAGGCCCAACGATTTATCCCCATGTTTTCCGTTGCTTTTTCTCTTTTTTTTTCCTCCGCAGAATCCTGCAGAACCCCCAACATGACAGCCGAGCATACCCGGCACTTCTTCAATTGATCCTCGGATTGGTCTCTTCAACGTTCCACGGTACAAAATCCATCGGGATGATCATTGATGCTCCAGGAACACCCGTCCATTACTGGGGAGAACTGAAAAATTGTCCACCGGGCTACTACTCCTCAATTGATTCTCATGGATCCTCGATTCCCCCGCGCAAAGTCGTCTACGACCAGACCGCCAACACTCATTGACTCATTGACGGACGCTCTGGCGCGACGAGAGACCAAGTCCGCCCGTCGCCGGCTCACGGTGCTACCCCAGACGGCCGTGGATTTCTCCTCCAACGACTTCCTTTCTCTCTCCACATCTGCCGCCTACCGAGACCGGTACCTGGCTCATTTAAACCACGCGCCAGCATCATATCCTTTTGCCAGCGGTGGTTCCCGACTGCTGGATGGCAATTCAGTCTATGCGGAGGAATTGGAGAAGTTCGTGGCTGCCTTTCACGGTGCCCCCACAGCTCTCTTGTTTAACTCTGGCTTCGATGCCAATGTCGGGGTCCTCTCCAGTATTCCCCAGCCGGGTGATTTGATTCTTTACGATGAGCTCATCCACGCCAGCGCCCATGAGGGCATGCGGCTGTCTCGAGCCGGGAGTCGAAAGATGTTCGCACACAGCTCGCCATCGAGCTTGAGAGATGTTCTCGCATCGCAGATTGCCGCGGATATGGGGGTGAAAGACGGCACGCGCAATGTTTTCATTGTTGTCGAGTCGATCTACAGCATGGATGGCGATGTGGCTCCAATCAAAGCATTCGTCAAGGCAGTTGACGAACTCTTGCCTTGTGGCAATGGATATTTCATTGTCGACGAAGCACACGCAACTGGTGTGGTCGGACCCCGAGGTGCTGGTGTTGTGCAGGAACTCGGTATTCAGGATCGCATGTTCATCCGAGTGCATACATTCGGCAAAGCATTGGCGAGTCACGGAGGTATGTATTCTGCTGCAATCGATATGCAAACCACTCAATGTTAACTCCTTGGTTAAATATAGCCATGGTTCTATGTGGGTCTGAAACGAGAGACTATTTGATCAACTACGCCCGGAGTCTGATCTATACTACGGCGCTGGGCTTCCCTTTCCTGGCATCTATTCGCGCTTCATACGAGCTTCTATCTTCAGGAGACACCGAACCCGTACGTGCGACTTTTTCTGCAGTTGATTATTTTTTCCAGCGTGCTCTGGCCTGGTACTGACAGCCGTATGCAGTTACAACGCCGGCTACAACAACTCATCCAACATCTCCGACGCCAATTAGATGGCTTGCAGGCAGGACCATCAACCTTCTTCGAAGTGGATCATTTCCCAACATCTCCTATCTTCTCTTTGCGAACATCACTGCCCCGACAGCTAGCGGGTTTCTGTCAGCAGCATGGCTTTGTCGTACGCGCTATTATGCCGCCGACGATTCCGGACGGCAAGGAACGAGTTCGGGTGTGTCTGCATGCTGGCAATACCACCGAGGACATTGATGGCCTGGTGCGAATGATTCAATTATGGCTGAACCGGCACCGAGCGACAAGAGTAGCCAATTTATAATGTGTTCATGACCCTGTACTATTACGACAATTACAACAAAAAAGTACGATTGATACCTCATGCGTGGAATCAATGCAATATCATACGGCTCGATCACGGCGAATAGAAAACCTTCGAGGCACAGGCACTCCAAAGAGACTAGGGGATGAGGAAAACCAAGACTAGTCAACGTAAAAATAACACTCAAAGTCACTATAAAAAGCGTCTCTCTCACCTTTTCCCTACTTTTACCTCTTTACATTCTTGATCTGCCATCACCTCTAAATTCCCCTATCTTACTTCTATCCAAGATCTCTTTGCAACTAACGCATAACCCTCGCAGCCTGTCTCTCTACGGAGCTTATGAACTATCTATCCTGTTTTTCTTTCCTCTGCTATCTCATCTTAATATACAGTCTTCTCCAGCCAACCCTTTCTAGGTGGCCAACCAACTCACTTCAGACTCTCTTCCATCTCACCTTTTTACCTTTCTTCTTCACTCTTATCTCATCGTGCTCTCAGTTTGCCGTGATTCACGCCTTCGCAGTGCTTGAATCCACGCAGCCACAGTCGTCGCAACAGTAAGATACCCCCCCCCCGCCCCCGGGTCTCATATATTGACTTCGCCTCTCTGCTGATAGCCTTGATAGTGACGACGAGACCAACGACTCTCAGACAGTTGCCACCGACTATCCTTCCTGCAACCAGCAACCAACCATCGACAGGGCCCTGCCATGCCAGTGGCAGGGATAGTGACTGCTCGTTCTACCGCCCCCCGATCTCTATCCCAGCTCCAGCCCACACCAATCTTCCCTCGTCACCCCACGCAGCGCCGATTTACGGAAAACCCTTCGCGCCTGGATGCAGCATTGCCAGGACGACCAATTCTGGTTCCGGGAGAAGCGACAGTCGCTTGAGCTGAAAATGGAAGCTCTGGATCAAAGCAAGCACATCGTGGAAACCGCCTTGGCAGCGACCACCCTTGCTATAAAGGCATTGGCGCGCAATATCCATACCTCCCTGCCGGAGAGCGAACAGGCTGCCCTCCAGTCTGACCTGCAAACCCTCGAGGAATGCTTCGAGGAGCTGGTTCGGCAAAGCAACAACCGCGACGAAGACATGTCCGGGTTTCAGGAGAATACTCGAGCAATCATGGGTCGAGGAAGCACTCTCCCAGAGCGCTTCCAGCAGCGGCACTAGACTCAACTTGCTTTGAAGATCGGTTTTCGAGATTTTGGTTTTCGCGTTGCTAGGCCGGAGTGGCAAGATTCATGTGGCCCCTGTGATCTACATGCTGCCACTATTCCCAGCTTACCACATATTATATCTAGCGAAATACAAAATTTCCGCACGGCGATGAACACAACTCGCATGACAAAGTAAACCCACAATATTTTGTACCCTACATCCCCCATAGATGCACTGCGCCAGTTAAACCATCTCAATGTCTCCACCAGGATATAGGCTTCAAAGTGGGACTTCCCCTTCCAGCATCGGTCATCCCTCGGCTGCCGCAAAGACCGAAAATTTCACATCGAATCAGATCGTCCGTCGCGGGGGTGAACGGTGGGTCCTGGATCGAGTCGCAGATGCAGATCTCGCGGGAGCGCATTCCTTGCGACACACACATAACGCGTCTTTGCGCACGAGTCTGCAGCATTGCTCTGCACGGGGAAAAAAAGCACACAGAATGGGCGAGGAACAGAAATCCGAGCATCGATTTCTCTTTCGCCAGCCGCGCGCCTTGCAATGGTTTGAAGGCGGCCGGTTGATGAAGCGCCAAGAGGGCGAGAGACAAGCAGGTCTGAATCACAAAATACACACCACACGCAAGACATCTTAAGCTAACTGCTAGTATTGCAGGTCGCTTTGAGCTCTTCCTCGATCTGCTCTATGTGGCGCTTCTTTCGAACTTTGCGGATACCCTCACCGAGGATATCTCGGGAGCCAAGCTCGCCAAGTACATTGTAAGTTGCGCCCGTGCGAGGTGACTTGTCACTGTACTGATTATCTGTCTGTCCGTCTGTGCAGCTGATCCTCGCGCCGTCATGGCACGTATGGAGCGATCTCCGGGAGTTAATGAACTCCTTCTACAACGACGACCTGCTGCAGCGCGTACTGATCCTCTGGGTAATGGCCGTGCTAGTAGTCTACGGCAACAACGCACCACTAGTAGACGAAGAGATCGGCGCGATGCGATCAACCGTGGCAGCATACATGGTCGCGCGCGTCTCCTGCAACCTTGCGCATCTCCTATACTCGTTCGCAAGCTACCACCACCGACTGCAGCAACGGCTGTGGGTAGGCGCGTCAACACTCACGCTGTGCCTGTACATCCCACTGTACTTCGAGTCCGTCTCGATGCGCGGCAAGATCGCCGCCGCGGCCGTCGCCGTTTCCGTCGAGGAGATGCTGTGGGTTTTCTGCTACTCGCCCGCAGCCAAGAAGCTGCTGCGCACGAAGTACTCGACGGCCGTTGATATCCCCCACGAGGTCGACCGGTTCGCGGCGTTCTATATTATCGCGCTCGGCGAGTTCCTGTACCTGATCATCGTCGGGTCGAATGCGGCGATCGGTCTGAATCTGCGGCTGATGCGTGCCATCTGGACTCTTATCATTGCGTTCTGCTTGAACTGGTTGTATACCCATGCCGACTGCGCGGTGAAGTGCACCCATCCGCTGCGGAACTCGGTCTACACGGCTTTCTCGTGGGCGCTTATTCACCTGCCGCTCATTGCTAGTCTGCTGGCTGGTGGCCATGTTGCCGCTGCTTCGGTCGCGGAGGAAGAGTTCGAGGACCCGCAGCGCTGGCTTCTCTGTGGTGGTTTGGGCGCCGGCATGATGTGCCTGTATATCTTTGCGCTGTTGCATGGGTCTAGTGACCATGGTGAGAATCTAATTCTGCCCAAGGTATGTATGGATGCAAATATCACGACTTGTTCTTCTTCCCAGGCCCCTCTAACTCTTGACTATCTCCTTCTAGCCCTTCCGTCTGGCTATGCGCCCAATCACTGCAATCATTATCGTGCTCCTCCCTCTCGCCCACCACCTCGACGCAACTGAGATCCTGTCTATAATCATGGCACTGTTCGTCTTCTGCGTGATCTGGGAGACGGTCACCTCGCTGCGAAAGGGTGCCCATTTCTGGGAGAAATGGGAGGAGACGCAGTACCCGGAGAAGCGGGTTGCCAATGGGGACGCTGAGGCTGAGGCTGACAATGGTCAAACCTCGCCTTGAAAGGGTTCACATATACCAGGAAACTTGATCGACGTGTGTACATTGGGGAAAGAGGTGCATCGATGTGCTCCGCTATAATAGTCCGTTGTTACAATATTTCCGCTCGTGATCGGTTATTAATGTGTGTCTAATCATAATTCAAATGCAACATCGTTGGTATCTATCTAAGCAAAATTCTGGAGCAACATTGGAAAGGTACTGGGAAACTCCAGCAAGATTCGTAACGAACTCATGCAAATCGCAAATCTACACTCAGATCTATAGCGAGAATCACCGGGTTATATCATCACCCATGCACGCGAAACCCATAAAGAAGCAAATCATCATCTACAGCTTCTCTCTCCCCCCCCTTCAAACCATGGACTGCTCTACTTTCATATCACTGGCCTGGGTGTCAGACCGGTCCATGGTAGTATAGCGACTGAAATCCCTCAGACCGCGGCGCTCGGCACCACGATCACCCTCACGGGCCGCATTCTTCCTAGCCTGACGACGGAAATAGACGCGCTTGCACCACTTCCACACCTCAATACCCAGGAAGAAGAGCACTGTCTCGACAAAGACAATGCCCCATTCCCACGAGATGCTGGTGTGCTTGAACACCTTCTGGTTGATGACGGGGATATACAAAATCGGGAAGGCGAGGATGAAACCGGCCATGATGCCCCAGAAAAGGAAGCGGTTGCTCCACACATCGTGCATCCACTGCGTCAGGTAGCGCTTGGAGTCGGGCTGCATGCGGAAGAAGCTGCGGCGCAAGTTGATCATCTCCCATGCGAGGAAGAGCGCGAACCAGGTCATGCAGGTGAAGGTTGTGGCGCGCGCCCGGAAGACCGTATCGCAGTTGTAGCTGTTGGATGGGTTATTGTATTCGGTGTTGCAGCCTCGTGACAGGTTGCCGTCGCCCCAGCGGAACATGACCAGGGCGAAGGCTGATAGGCAGAGTGCTGCCATCCACACGCCGTATACCAGAGTATCTATAATGATTTCCCAGGTGAAAATACCTTGTTTCTAAGTGAATGTTAGTATGGTGATCAGTAGGAACTTATCAAAACAGACGGAAAGGAGTACATACGCTTTGCGGTGGCCGGTCCATCACTTCTGGGGCTGCAGTCTCCATTCCCAGGCCCATATCAGGGAGACCCGATGTGATCATGATAATCCAGATGATCTCCACCGGGGCAATGGGGAACACGGACATGTCACTCTCGTCCTTGAACACCAGCCCAATCAGCAGAGTCAAAGCGAGCGCCACGTTCTCCGCCAGCAGATGCAGCACAAACTTCTGGATGTTGTCGAAGATGCGGCGGCCCTCCTCGATGCCGTTGATGATGGAAGCAAAGTTGTCATCGGTCAGCACCAGCTCGGACGCATCCTTGGCCACATCGGAACCGTTCTGGCCCATGGCAATACCGACATCTGCATGTTTCAGCGAAGGCGAGTCGTTGACGCCGTCGCCTGTCATGGCGACATAGCGGCCCCGGCGGTGCAGGGCTTCGATCATGCGGACCTTGGTGTTCGGTGCACACCGGGCAATGACCAGGGGCAGAGTTGGCAGGTTGTCGATCTCGTCTTCGGTCAGTTTGTCGAACTGCCCGGCTGTCATGACCATTGCGTCTGCCACGTCCTTGGCAATCATGTCCATGTTGGACGGGATGATCCCGACTTGCGCTGCGATTGCCCGAGCAGTCCCCGGGTGGTCGCCAGTAACCATGTGGACTGAGATGCCGGCCTTGTAGCACTGGCTGATCGCACCTGCAGTTTCGGGCCGGGGAGGGTCGTACAGCCCGATCAGCCCGAAGAATACCAGGTCCTTCTCAACTTCTTCACGCGGCAAAGGCTCTTCGCCTTCTTTGGTTCCAATGTTCTCCCGGCCGGCCAGAGCAAGTACTCGCAGACCCTCCTTGGCCAGTGCCTCCATGTTCTGCAGGATATCGTCTCGGATGTCATCATCCAGAGGGACCGGGGCAGAATCGGGTTTCCAGCTGACCGTCGTGCATGCCTCGAGGACTCGCTCGACGGCGCCTTTGGTAAAGATTCTTTGAGGAGTCTTCTCGGAGCTTTCATCACGCTTGGCGAAGATAACTGACATCTTCTTCACGCTCGAGTCGAATGGGTACTCGGCCTTTTGCTGCCAGATCGGCTTCTCGCCTTTGGTCCATCGGTCCAATCCCCAGTTGAAGCGAGACGCAAACACCTGGATGGCAATATCTGTTGGCTCACCACGAGCCTGCCATTCGCCGGTGGAGCTCTTGTGGAGATGGGCCAGGTTGGCCATGGCGGCGACGTTGAGGAACGCCTCGAGCTTCTCGTTGTCTTTCAACAGGTCCTCTGGCTGTGCTGGGTCGCCGGTTGTTTCCGCTCCCAGCTGGAGCGGACGCTCGGCCATCAAACTCAGGTCGCCCTCTTGGGGGTTCAAGGGGTCGCTCGATGACCCGACAGAGTAGGTTCCGACGGAGGGGATCCAGGCCCTCTTTGCAACCATGCGCCCCTGGGTGAGCGTACCGGTCTTGTCAGAGCAAATGTTCGTAACAGCACCCAGGGCTTCGAGGGAGTCCAGCTTGCGAACAATCACATTTCGTTGCACCATCTGCCTAGTTCCCACCGCCATGGTGATGGTCAGCACAACCACCAAACAAGCTGGGATCATAGCCAGGCCAGTGGCGACGGCATAGATAATCACTTCGGTGTCTCCGTGGAAACTGTTAGCAGCCGCGACCACGATGGCAAAGACCACGGCGATCCCGAACAGTGCCAACGCCAGCTTAGAGAGTTTGCGTTGCAGGGGTGTGCCGACATTGATGCCGAGAAATCGGCCAATCGCATCGGTGGTGGTCAGCGTCCACGCTTGAATATACCAGCGTTTCTTCGTCTCGCCTTCAGGTCCGCGCTTGACGGGGCGACGCTTGGAGTCGCCTCCGCGTAGGGCTGTAGCAATGGCACCGATCTCGGTCTGCATACCCGTGCCAACTACAACACCCCGGGCCCGTCCTCGGGTGACTGTCGACGAGCTGTATGCGATGTTCAAGCGGTCGCCCGGGCCAGTGTCGGCATCGAAGACTGCCTCGGCCTCTTTTTGCACGGGGAGGGACTCGCCTGTCAAGAGGGCCTCATCAGTCTCGAAGTTGAAGGCTTCAACCAATCTGCATAACCCAGTTAGTTCAT
This sequence comes from Penicillium alfredii, assembly GCF_028826965.1. NCBI lineage: Eukaryota > Fungi > Ascomycota > Eurotiomycetes > Eurotiales > Aspergillaceae > Penicillium > Penicillium alfredii. The sequence continues at coordinate 3,689,316 of NW_026622706.1, read as the reverse complement.
TGACGATGTCGTTTATAGAGTGGAGATAGAATGTAGATTACATACCGTAGATCAGCAGGAACTGTATCGCCCACTTTCAATTCAACCATATCACCGGGCACAATCTCGTTCGCCGGGATGGTCGTAGTCTTGCCGTCGCGAGACACCACGCCAGTAGGCGAGCTAAGAGACCGCAGCGAATCCATCGTCTTTTCAGCCGCAAAGTCCTGGTATACTCCGACAACAATATTCAGAAGAATCACAGCCGCAATGAAACCACCTTCGATCCAGGACTGGATCCCGAAACTGACAGCCATAGCGATAATCAGAACCTATACAGCACCCCCAGGATGTTAGATATTACTCATAGATCTTCTTCTGCAGGGAGAAGGGGGGGTACACTTACCAGCATCATGGCATTAGCAATCTGTCGAATAACAATTTTTGCAAAAGAAACGGCTTCGTCTCCCTCCAGCATGTTCTCGCCATATTTCTCGAGGCGGCGCTTGACCTCGCTGGTGGAGAGGCCGTCGTCGGAGTTGGTGGCCAGCTCGCGGATGGCATCGTCGAAGGTCAGGCTATGCGCGGGCTGGGACAGGATTTGAGGAGTATCCTCAGGGCTCGGGGAGCCTTTGCCGGCTCGGTCCTGGGACATGGTGAAAAGGAAAAAGTCTATCCTTTTGTTGAGTCGGGTTGGAATGGATGTGTGGGAGAAAGAGTAGGAGAATGAGGATGAGGGTGAAAAGAGAGGTGTACTGTCTATGGGACGGTTCTTAAGGGGGTTCCATATAAATGGTATCCTCAAGGGAGTGAGAGTCCATACACCGAGGGAAAATAACCCGACACAAAGATCTTGGAAAGAGATGAACTGTGTAACCCCTCTCTCTCTCTGTGTGTGTGTGTGGGAGTCGGAGGTGTGTGAGTTGTGTTTGTGGGGGAGTTAAGTACACGCGGATAATTCCAACTTTGGTTCTTTTCTTCTTATCCTTTCTTTCTTCCTCCCTTTTTCTTTCTTTCTCCCCGGGAGGCATCCATGGCTCTATATATACTTCCGACTCCGAAACCCAACTCGCAATCGGGACGTTCATCCCGGTTCGCAGGAAGCGTATGCGCCATGGCAAGTCTGGGGAAAGTCATTTACCACCGGCCAACGAGAGCACATAACCAGCCGTCGGGTGTTGGGGCGGACCAGCTTGGCGGCTGCCCAGACGGCCATGAGCGGCCATGACGCACACGACTTGGGCTCGGCCTTGGTTCGGATGCGATGTGGAGGATATCCATGGATACCGGCATCATCGATTGGTCACAGCGTGCGCGGAACCGCCAAGAGCGGGAGTTCTGGGCGGCATTCCGCGTCCCCTTCGTGTTGCCCAGAGAGCGCCAGCGCTTGGCAGCGTCTGGGATATCGCCTTGGCGGGCCCCGCCCACCTCAGGCCCGAGAGCCCGCGTGGGCTTCAAATCGCCCCGGTTTTCCCAGGGTGCTCTGGTGTGGTTTTTATGTTTTGAAAGCCAGCTGCTTCGGTGGCAAAAGAACAATCTATCGCGGTTCGGACTATTTCCCAACGTGGTTCACGAATGACCATCCAGCTGGGATTGTGCTAGCCCTGGAGACCCTGCATTTTGATTATTCCATTATTCTTGTTACTATCTCTTTCCTTTTTTTTTTTTTTTTACCTCCATTCCTCCCGACTGATCCGACCAACGTCGCCTCCACTTGATTTCTCTTGGAACCTCTTATTGGGTAACAAGGCTCTATCTTACCCTTCCTCGAATTCCTACTTGTCACTCTTGGAGAGAATCCCCCGGCATCTCATGCTTGCCCCCCGATGGATCGACCCTTCCCGCGTGGTGAGGTTGTCGGGGTTGTGATTGGCGCCATTGCGCTCTTCTTTCTGATCAGCGCTGTTCCGATGTGAGCCTGGACCCCGGCACAGACAATAAGGGCTTTTTCTCTTGTCTCTTTCTCCTTGGCGAATTGCTACAGCCCCCCCCCCCCGCATATGCACGCGAAGCATCGCGAAACCTTGTCTTGTCCCCGGCCAGAAATGTGCTGACTTTTGGTCTTTTTTTTTTCCTCTTTGGAGTGTGATCATGTGGTGTCATCGACGACGACGACATGTATCTCAAACGGCTACCGAGGCACACCCACTGGCTTCGCCAATGGAGCAGGTCTCGGTGGAGCGCTGGCTTGAGGATCAGACTGCCCCGGGGCTTGCCGAGCAATACTCCCAAGACATGTGGTATGTTTCTTTCTCTTTTTATACGTGTTCTTATCGTTTCCACTTGCCGTGTTTCTTCTTTTATTATCATCTCTCTTGGCCTCGGACCCCTGCCGTTTTGGCGTCTTGGCCGATGATGTCGTGCGGGGACGCCCAGGGCTGGGGAGCATGCGGCAGCCCTATCAGGGATCGTCGCTGGTCAGTGTGTGTCTGGGCATTCGGAGACATCCACCCATGCCAATATCTTGGGATTCTAGCGAGTCACCGTGCCTGACCCATACACCGCTGCTATTCTTGTCCTTGGCCTTGACTTAGGGAATTAATATGTGGCGGCTCTCGGCTTTGCCAAACATCGATTCCCGTGGAATTCCATGGAAGTCTTGGGAGAGAGAGAACTGTGCTTGCTATTACTTACTATGGTACTCATACTAACGCAAATCCCTTTCATTCAAGCCCCATCTGTCTCTCCTCGCTCACATCACCCCCCTCCATCCTCCCCCCTCCCGAACCATCCCTGCCCCGCAGCCATCGCCATCTGTATCCCCATCCATCCCCGGCCCCGCTCGACGCCGGCTCCTGCAGGCCGCTCGACGCGAGCCACGATAGCGCGATCCTCGTGCTGAACCGCTGCAACCATGCCTTCCACCTGTCGTGTCTGAGTGCGTGGTTCGAGTATCGCCGGTACCGGTGCCCAATTTGCCAAGCTTCGTATTCGCCTGCGGAGCAGAGGCGGGGATAGATGGTCGGGATCGGGATTGTGTGGTTAGGGCCAGAGGGTTGGCGTTTCTTGTCTTGGTGATTTGGTCCTTGGATTATTTCTTGGGAGTGGGGTGTTTAATGATGATTTAATGATTACTCTGAGGAACATGGAAGGATGTCGTTCGACTAGGGCTGGACACTGAACAGGGAAACTGTTCTACACTCTTGGGATAATCTTGGAATCATCCTGGATATTATTCTATGGCCAGGGATAATTTCAAGACATTTGTGTGATCACTTTTGGTTTAGGTTAATGTACAGAATGCCATAGGCAACTCATTCTATCAACGAGCCGCTAACTGTGAGTCCGAGTATACTTTGATGATCAAGTCAGCCCGGCAATCTGCCTGCCCTTCGACGGGGCAAGTAATTGATTTGTTGTCTTATGCATATAATCTTTCTCTAGATCGGTATACATTGGAATACTGAAATGAAATATAGTCGAGGGTATAAGGGAGGGGTCTGTTCGACTGTTCGGAGAGTCTATGCATGATACCCTAGCCGATCAGTTTTTGGAGAGGAACTAATAACCAGCCATCGACAGATAGAGGCAAGAGATACTTCTGTCTACTGTCTCTTGGCTGCGTGTTCTTGGCCTTCTACCAAGATTTCGTGGAAACGTCACGCGAGCAGGTTCAAGTCTTCATAACTAGCAAGATAAGCATCCAGACCCCATGGATATCTATGGATCTGTAGAACCAGTATCCATGCAATAACACTACAGGTATAGACAGTGTCAATGACGTGGCCGCAAGCCAGACATCGGATAAAGCAACCAGCGGACACTACAGAAGCCGCTTGGTCATGGTATCTCTATACGATTTTGCAGATATTATCCAGAATATGTATCCAACCAAACATACACGGGTCAGTTCCGGTCTAAATTGACCGAAGCCTTTTCAATTGACACCACACCAACATGCTTACGCAGAAGCAACTGCCTTATCCTTCACATACAAGTCAACGTACTTGTCGACATCGTAGTTCTCCAGCTGCGGGCGGTCCCAGCCCACCTGCAGCAGCTCATCGATCCGCGCCTGGTCAAAGTGCGCCTGCAGATGACGCTTGTACTTGTCCAGGATCTCAGGCTTGGCCTCCTCACGACGCAGCCGGTGGCCCAGCGGGGCCTCAACAGAGATCTCGTCGAGCACGGTGCCATCGTTCAGGGTGACGGTCAGCGCGTTGGGGATGGTGCGCTTGGTCGGGTCGTGGTAGTCCTTTGTGAACTGCGGGTCCTCAACACAGTGAATGCGCTTGCGGAGATCCTCGACCAAGGGCGAGGTGGCGGCCTCGGAGCCATCGGCGTAGTCGTTGGCCGTGAGACGGTTGAAAGCGAGCATGGTAGCCACCATGTACTGCGCCAGAGTCAGCCCAATTCCCAACCCAATTTCCACCTTGCAGTGCTTACCTGCACACAATGGTCGCGATCGGCAAAGTTGTCCATTGCCTTGAACTGCTTGTCGATGATGCGGATGCACGCCTCGTGCGTGCGGTTGGTGATCTCCTTGATGTCCTTGGCGCTCTTGCCCAAGGCCGCCAGCTTCTTGTTGACGGCCTGAGCGGCTTCAATGGCAGTCTGGGAGTGGAATTCGGCTGCATACAAGTTACAAGTATCACAAAATCAGTCTCCATTCGGAATCACAAGAAGCATACTCCACTTACCCGGATACGACACCTTGAACAGCACGTTCTCCATGACGTAGGTGCCGTACGGGCGCTGGTACTGGAACTTCTTGCCCTTGAACAGAACATCATAGAAACCCCAGCCAGGGGCGGAGAGCACAGTGTGCAGACCACCCTCGCCCTTCTGCACCTTCAGCACGAGGTTGACAGCGCGCTGGCACGCATCACCAGCGGCCCACGACTTGCGCGACATGGTGTTCGGCGAGTGCCGGTAGGTACGAAGACTCTGGCCATCCACCCAGGCCTGAGTGATAGCATCGGCAGTCTGCTTCTCGCTGAGACCTAGCATCTTGGAGACCACAGCAGTGGTGGCCACCTTGACCAGGACGACGTGGTCGAGGCCAACCTTGTTGAATGAGTTCTCCAGCGCCAGAACACCCTGGATCTCGTGGGCCTTGATCATGGCCTCCAAAATGTCACGGACCTTAAGGATCTTGCCATTGCCCACGTTGCCGCCCGCGCGGTTGGTGCGCGAGATCCAGTCCGCCACGGCGAGAATACCACCCAGATTGTCGGAGGGGTGACCCCATTCGGCAGCCAGCCAACAGTCGTTGTAGTCGAGCCAGCGGATCATGGCGCCGATATTAAACGCGCCATTGACCGGGTCCAGCTGGTACGGCGTGCCAGGCACCCGGGTACCATTGGGAACCACGGTGCCCTCGACCACGGGACCGAGCAGCTTCGCGCACTCCTTGAACTTCAAGGCCTCCAGCCCACAGCCGAGGGTGTCAAGGAACACCAGGCGGGCGGTGTCATACTAACCGATTATAGACTCGATGATTAGCGACGCCCGCGACCGATCACAATCACACAACTTACAGCCAGGTCGGAATCCACATTGTACTCGTGGATGTACTTCGCCATGTCCTGAATTTCGGGGTCGTAGGACTTGTCGGCAGGGACTGCCGGGGCAGCAGACTGACGGGCGGCCATGGTGGAAAAGCGAGGGGTGCGAGGAATGGACGGGGTGGAGGGAACGGGAGAAGAGACAGTGGGAAATCTGGAGACGGAGATGCGGGCGAAAGTGCGGGGAGACGAGTGGGTCAGCCGTCTCAGTGCCGGAAGGGACATGGTGCAATGCGAACAGTATGAGGATCGCAATGGAGATCCAAAGGCAGAGAGAAGAAGAAAAAGAAGAAGCAAAAGCAAAGGTGGAAGAGCAAGGAGGAAAAGGAATGCGGAGGTTGGGGAAGGTGAGTTCAAGCTGACTTCATCGTGCCGAGGCCAGTCGGTTACTGTCGGGTCCACGCCTTGACACTTGTACTACTTTACTACTTTACAGTGTGTGCTAGCGCCCTGGATACTACTGCTGTTTGAGAATCACTGCAATTATTCTAATTGGTCTCGCAGTCCAAAATTCAATGAGTTGGGCCGCCGAATATCGGACGATGCAGCCGAGGGCGAAACAAGGGGACAGCGAGAAACAGACAAAAAAAAAGCGAAGATCGGAAGAACATCAGAAGCCAGGCCTGCAAAAGAAAGAAAACCCCAATGCCGATCCCGAACCTCCCTTCGTCCTCGGCCTGCGCGGCTTTTCACATGTAGATCGGCAGATCCGATTGATTGATAAGGCCAGCCCTCATCTCTTCCTCCTCCTGCTCGTCGGTCTTCCGCAACGACTTGGCAATCTCGCGGTAGATCGCAGCCGCAAACATCGGCGGCACAGCATTCCCAATCTGTCGACGAATGTTCTTTTCGGAGAACTCGAAATCGCGCGGGAATGTCTGCAGGCACGCAAATTCGCGAGTCGTGAACCCGCGCTTGCCCGACGGGTGGTAGTTAAACTCCCCACCGCTGCACGTAACAGTTCTTGCGGGCTGGTGCGCGTTGTAGGGATCTCGCCATCCCTGGGTGCGGTAACGCTCCAGGGTTGTCTGGACATCGTGATCGGGCGCGTCAGGCGGAAGGTCATGGATACTATCGTGGATGGTGTTCAGGGGGTCAAGACCTGAGCCTGGGAGCCCATGGGTAGGCAAGGGCATCTCGGGAAGGGCTTCTCCGGGACTATGAATCAACCTCGTTAGTAAAATCGCCAATGTGCGACACTGTCAATGTCAACGCACCCAGAGGCAATGATGATTAGCCGCTTGCGAGATTGCGGCACCCCATAGTTGACGCAGTCCAACACGGCCCAGCGAACCGAGTACCCAATATCCAGCAAGTTCAAGATGATCCGATTGAAATAATCTTTATGACGTTCCAACAGTCCCGATGTCTCCTCCATCGTCAGAATGCGCGGGTGTGCCTGTTTGATGAGATCGTTGGCGGAGAAGATACAAGCCGAATTGGCTTCGTCCCGATCGCAGTGCACCGTGTGAGCCGGGGAAAAAGTCTGGCAGGGGGGAGAGCAGTGACAGACGTCCACTCGAAGGAAAGATGCGTGGTTTGTCAGGAAATCAAAGATTTCCGCATTTTCAATGGTCACGCCGTCGAAATTGCGCTGGTATGTATTGATGGCATGGCGATCTTTGTCAAATGCCCATCGCAGATTCAACCCTGCCTTCTTCGCGCCACACGACACTCCACCTCCACCACAAAAGGCATCACCAAATGTGTATGTGCGAGTCGGGGCGGTCAGATCTATGACCTGACGCGGTTGATCAACGTCCATTGGAGAGTTCTCCATCACAATTTGTGACAGCTGAGACTCTCCAAAGGGCACCGTCTGGCCGCGGCCTCGCCAGCGGTCTCGCAACTCCGTTGGTGACAGTCCAAACCCTTGGTCGACCTCGTTGATATGGAGGTATTCAATCGAAGAGTCTTGAGCGTTGAGAAACTGTCGGTCATCGGTAGGATTGTCCTCGCGGGTTCTGATCGTGAGCTTCAGACGGCAAACCATACCCGTGTGACCCAGTGGAAGGGTGCGAAAATTGGTGAACAAGACGCGACAAGCCCGATTGACCTGAGCAAAGGAGACTGGTTCCATGTAATGCGTGGTCCAGATGAGCTCCCCAGCTTTCTTGGGAAGATATCGATCCATTCGGGGATCGCTTGTCGCAAAGAGACGTCGGCCATGGAAGAAGATTCCGTTACTCCCTTGGACGATGTGCTCAATGCGAAGGTATGATTTATCGCAAAGTAGCAGAGACATGCCCTCTCGGTAGACATTGTTCTCAATCACCACTTGCGGGACGGACTCTGACGAGGATGGGCTCTGGGGCCTGTGCAAAGGGAGGCCAGTGAGGTCAATGCAATCCAGATCCAGCTTGAAGACTGGCGCATCAAGAGTCAGGTCCACAATTTCAATCTGCTCCTCAACCAAAGTCTCCTTATAGTGGAGATTGGGTGTCGAGGATTCTGCATCACGGGTCTCTGAGCGAGAGGGAAAGATGTCACCCGGTTCATCAGCCGCAGGCCAGTCCTCAGTTTCTGTCATGTATTCTCTTTGGCTTGAAGAGGTCATTCTTCTTATTGCCTTCTGGAGACTGCTGAGGCTGGGAGGCTCGGATAGCCCTGCTGGCGCACAGATATTTCTGCTTGCAAAGTCCAGGTCGTGATGAAGATCCATGGCAAAAACGAACACAGGGCCAAGGTGGGAAGGCTGTCAAGTATTGAGGAGCAAAGGTTAGCTTTTGAAAACAATCACCTCGCAGTAGGGGTTTATCAACCTAGCTTGAGAGCAAAGACGGGCTGAATAGCGCAGAGGATGGAAAACTAAGAACCAATACTGGGGTAAGAATTAAGTCAGGGGAGCTCAAGTGGACAAATGATAATTGAATAAAGGATTTTGAGCTGCAGGCAAATGGAAAGAATATGGCTTCATCAATGGCTTAGTGAGAGAAGAAGCCGTAGTGACTTCAAAGCAATTTGTGAGAGACCGTCAAAGAAGACAAGTAAAAGGAAATGTAATTTAGTAGAAATATTGAATAGCTCCATTGTCTGACCTGTTTCCTGAGTAGTTTTCAGAAATTCTTTTCATTCTAAAAACATTCAGCATCCATAAAGAATCTTGAGGCCAGTATAGATTTTTTAATATTCATAGATGTCCATTCTTGGCAGGATAGGGCACGTTGACTCAGTCCTGACTCAGCCGGAGCCGGCACAACGACTCCGCGAAAAAAAAAAATTTGGTGGAGAACAGGCACAACCACAGGACGGACGGCGCTATGGAGATTTTCTTCCTTCCCCTCCGTCTTGGGTGTTCTGGGGTACTTCCCTCTTGACCGTTCGTCCCCTTTCTCCCTTTTACTCTGTGATCGGTAAGTGTTTCTTTGTTTTTTTTGATTGTACCCAGCTCTGTCTATATGATGAATTCGGAATTTTTTTTTATAGATGTTAGACTTCCTAAGCACTTTGCGGAGAACATCCGATCTGATTCAGAGACTTGCACTCTACACTGTGACTTGATCAGAGTCGATGAGCCCCTACGCTGACCTGGTCTACTCTCACTAGGAACTACCCCGCGTCAGGATGTGTGGCATCATTGCTCTGATCCAGGCGAACCCCTCCTCTGCTGCTGCGGTAGACCTTCACGAGGCTCTCTACCTTCTGCAACGTGAGTCACTGCTCAATGGTCAACCAAGTTGGAAATTTCTTATACTAAAGGGGATGTGGCCTTGCAGATCGTGGCCAGGATGCAGCCGGTATCGCCACCTGCGCACATGGGGGTCGGATTTACCAGCTCAAGGCCAATGGCATGGCTGCCAAGGTCTTCCAAGATGGTGCCAAGGTAGCTCACCTGCCTGGACCGATGGGGATTGCTCACCTGCGATACCCGACGGCGGGCAGCAGTGCCGGTGCTGAGGCTCAGCCCTTTTACGTCAACAGTCCCTATGGCATCTGCTTTGCCCACAATGGCAACCTGATCAATGCCCTAGAATTGAAGAAATACCTGGATCTTGAAGCCCACCGCCACATCAATACCGACAGTGACAGCGAGTTGATGCTGAACATCTTTGCGGATGAGCTGAGTGAGACCAAGAAGGCCCGTGTGAACGAGGAAGACCTGTTTGCTAGCCTGAGCCGCATGTACAACCGGTGTGAAGGTGGATGGGCCTGCACTGCTATGCTGGCTGGTAAGCGCTCTTCTTTTTTTTAACCCCTTATTTGAATGACCTGTCATCTGACCAACTCATTTAGGCTTCGGTCTGCTGGGCTTCCGGGATTCCTATGGTATCCGACCGTTGGTTCTGGGGTCCCGTCCTTCCTTGGATGGGCCGGGTATGGACTACATGATGGCATCAGAATCTGTTGCCTTGGACCAGTTGGGCTTCACCAACACTCGTGACATTCAGCCCGGAGAAGCGGTCATCATCGAAAAGGGTGGGGAGCCGGTCTTCCGCCAGGTGGCTCCCAAGAAGGACTATGCTCCGGATATCTTTGAATATGTCTACTTTGCCAGGCCGGACTCTGTCATCGATGGCATCAGCGTGTACCGCAGCCGTCAACGTATGGGTGAACGCCTGGGTGCGCGGGTCCTTGACGTCCTCGGCCCTGAGATTGTGAAGGACATTGATGTGGTCATCCCCATTCCTGAGACGGCTACCACGTCGGCGACCAACGTGGCACAATACTTGGATAAGCCCTACTGCCATGGGTTTGTCAAGAACCGCTACGTCTTCCGTACCTTCATTATGCCTGAGCAGAAGACACGGCAAAAGGGTGTTCGTCGGAAGCTGAACGCCATGAAGGCCGAATTCAAGGACCGTAATGTGTTGTTGGTGGATGACAGTATCGTACGTGGCACCACAAGTCGTGAAATCGTCAGCATGGCTCGGGAGGCCGGTGCGAAGAAGGTCTACTTTGCCAGTTGCGCACCGGAGATCACGTAAGTTTTATCCCTTGCAATTATCCTGATTGGAAATTCGGCACTAACTTTCGCAGCCACGCCCACATTTACGGTATTGACCTTGCTTCGCCGCACGAACTTGTTGCGCACAACCGAAACCCAGACACCATCGCACAGCACATTGGTGCGGAGCGCGTCATCTTCCAGACCCTGGATGATCTCAAGGGGGCCTGTGCCGAGATTGCCCACGAGAACGGCCAGCAAGAACCCCAGAACTTCGAAGTGGGTGTGTTCTGCGGCAGCTACGTGACCCCGGTGCGACAAGGCTACTTTGAACACCTCGAGCAGATCCGCGGTGAAGGCCGTAAGATCAAAGCACTTGACAAGGCCAAGGAAGCTGTGGCCCATGGCTTTGCCAGCGTGACTGATTTCGAGATCGCCGCCAACGGTGTCACCATGGACACCAACGGCAAGATTATCCCGGCCTCCGGGTCCTCGGACGCTCCCCAACCCAGCTTGGGCTCGCCAGGGCCAGTCAGTGCTGAGAACCCCAAGGTCGATGACCGCATGGACATCAGCATCCACAACATCGCTGACCATCCATGATGATGATGACATGCCTCGTTTCCTGTTTGCATCCGGAGTCTGGGAGTTGTGGGTGGCATACACTAGACACATTTGGGTGGATGATCTGTTTCTATCTGATGCGCAATTGCATTCCACGAATATTAACCATCGATACCACGAAAATCATGAAAAATCAAGAATCAATTCCAACGGATTCCCTCTGAGTGTGTGTAGATCACGTGTCCTACTATAGATCCCGATCGGCCAGTAGAAAGTCGTTGGTCACTCTGCATCGCCCACATCAGATCTGTCATTCCATCATCCCGCTGTATCCCTGAATCAATTGCATCTTGGATCTGGTCGTGGATGGTATTCTCTTTATCTCTTTCTTCTGATTGTTTTCTTTGCCATGAACCGTTCTGCTTGCCGACAATGCCACCATCTGCCCACCTAGGCACATGATCATCTCAATCATCGGCTGAAAACCTCAGGATTGAAATTCCATCTGTTACATCATCTCCAAACAGCCATGGTGCCTCGTGTGACCCGCGCTGCAGCTCGGGCGGCAGCAGCGTTGCTCACAGACACCCAACCCATCAATCCCCCAGCTGAAGCATCAAACGCTCCCACCACCACCAAAAGAAAAAGAACCACAAAGGCAGATGTACCAACACCTAAGAAGAAGACACGACCAAAGGCAACTGCCTCCAAGAAGCAACGCAAGAAACAGACAAAGCCAGTCCTTGCATCTGCAGTTGATGAGCTCCCCCATAACCTGGGACCTGCACCTGTCTCGTTATCCACAGATGCAGATCCTGCAGTGTCAATCAATGGCACTGACAAAGAGAACCAGACAATCAAAGAAGAAATAGTTGAGAAGCTCGCCACAGAGCTCCAGCAAACCGTTGACAATGCCACACAGGTTGTTGTCAAGGAGGACCCAGAGCACAAACTAACGAAAAGTGACCAGAAAGGCCAGAAGAAGCCCAAGAGACATCCATATGGCTTGACCCCTGGACAAACTCCCTTCCCTGACTGGGTTCGTCCTACAACCGAAGAGTGTGAAGAGGTCAATCGATTGTTGTCTGGCATTCATGGAGAGATTATCGCACCAAAGACACTTCCCGAACCTTCTCTGACGGTCACTGGCTGTGGCGAGGTCCCATCTGTTCTTGATGCCTTGATTCGCACTTTACTCAGTGGAGCCACAACGGGGAATAATTCTGCCATGGCTTTCAATGGACTCGTCCAGCGATTCGGCATCCTCACTGAGGGTATCGGCAAGGGGAGTGTCAACTGGGATGCCGTGCGACAAGCCTCACTGAAGGATGTCTTCGAAGCAATCAAGAGCGGCGGACTCGCAGACATCAAGAGCAAGAACCTCAAGGCGATCCTGGACATGGTGCACCAGGAGAACCAGCAACGACGGAATCTCTTGGTAGAAACTGGACCAGCACACAACAAGAACAATGACAAAGACAACCAGCCCCCAACAAACAAAGTCGAGAAGGATAAGCAGTATGAGATAGCCTGTGCCGACCAAAACTTCCTCTCGCTTAACCACCTACACAACCTCTCCTCGGAGGAAGTCATGGTAGAGTTGGTCAAGTACCCCGGGATCGGCCCCAAGACTGCCGCCTGCGTACTCTTGTTTTGTTTCCAGCGACCATGTTTCGCTGTCGACACGCACATCTTCCGCATCTGCAAATGGCTGGGCTGGGTACCACCCACTCGCACCAACGAGGTCACCGCGTTCAGTCATCTGGAGGTACGGATCCCGGATCGCCTCAAGTACTCGCTGCACCAGCTGCTCATCCGCCACGGAAAGACCTGTCCACGCTGTCGAGCTATCACTGGCGAGTCCAGTGCTGGATGGGACGAGGGGTGTGTTATTGATCATTTGGTGACGCGGACGGGCAAGCGCAAGGGTGCTGCTGCGACTGAAAAGCCTCAGAAGAATGGAGGAAAGAAGCATGGTCGAAAGAAGAGAAAAACAGAGCACAGCGAATCCAGCGAGGCCAGTGAATCCATGGAGAGCGAGGAGACTGAATGGCACGAGGACTGATTCTGTTTGCTGGTGTTCACCACGGCTAATATATATATATCTATAAGCTCTATATTTTTAGCGAGCGTTGCCAGGTTCGAGATCTGCCAGATGCTATTTGCAAGTTAAATATTTTATCCCACGATATTCGATTTGACATAAATAATATTAAATAGATCAATGCCAATTAATTGCCCTGGATATAACTGCAGACTGCAGAAATCTGGAGAAAATGTGGTCCGTGTGGTTATCGCCTATCAGGGGAAAAAGATCGCAGTCACCATCCACACCACCGCAACACTCGCCTCCAGAGACCCCAGGGCTCAATTACACCATCCCTTCCAGAAGGATGGATTGTCTGGTCTCGCACATTCCCCCGTCGCTACGCTCCCTCGTGGAGGCCGGCGGGCCGCTGTACACGGAGCACGCCCCGTGGATCGGTGTCGCGTTGGTCTCCCTGGTTGCTGTTTACGCGGGGTATCTCTACATCCGATGCCAGAAAGAGGCTGCCGTCGCGTTCAATGTCCCCGTGCCCTCAGAAGTGCGCAATAGCTCGACAGGCAAGAAATGGGAAGAGGTTCAGGGACAGCAGAAGCAGGTGTTGCAGGACCAGGTTCGGGGGTGAGTCTGAGCGAATCCCAGTGAGGAGGCTATTTCTTTTTTGCAAGGATGTGAACTGACTCCTCTTGTTTTCCCTAGAAATGGAATGACCGGTTGATCATGAGCTATTGTCCCGCCGATGGCAGGGTGTTGGGTAATGGGATCAAGCCCGCGACGGTCGAGGATGTCAATGGTGCGGTGCGGGCAGCGCAGGCTGCACAGCGGGAATGGGCTCAGTCGACCTTTGCGGAACGCCGCAAGGTTCTTCGGACTATGTTGAAGTATGTTGCGGACGCCAATTCCTTTCTCGCTTCCCGCTCTCCCTCTACGTGCAACATACACCCAAAAAGGCTCGTCCCACTGACTTGAACACTAGATACGTCCTCGAGCACCAAGATGAACTCGTGACGGCGTGCTGCCTCGACTCGGGCAAAACGAAAGTGGACGCCTCATTCGGCGAGATCCTTGTCACAGCGGAGAAACTCAAGTGGACGATCGACCACGGCGAGAAAGCGCTGCTCCCGGACCGGCGGCCAACCAACTTCCTGATGATGTACAAGAAGAATATGGTTCTTTACGAGCCGCTCGGGGTGGTGGCCGCCTGCGTATCCTGGAACTATCCTTTCCACAACTTCATCGGCCCCGTGATCAGCGCGCTGTTCACCGGCAACGCCGTAGTAGTCAAGCCGTCCGAGCAGACGGCGTGGTCGTCTGCATTCTTCCTGGATGTCGTGCGCGGCGCCCTCGCCAGCTGCGGCCACTCGCGCGACCTCGTCCAAACCATCGTGTGTCTCCCCGCCGTGGCCGACGCGCTGACCTCGCACCCGGACGTCGCGCAGCTGACTTTCATCGGCTCGCGACCCGTCGCCCACAAGGTCTGCGCATCTGCCGCTAAAGCGCTTATCCCCGTCACCGTCGAGCTGGGTGGCAAGGACCCGGCCGTCATCCTGGACGACCCGGGCACAGTACGCGGCCTGCCCTCAATCGCCTCGCTCCTCATGCGCGGCGTGTTCCAGTCCGCCGGTCAGAACTGCGTCGGCATCGAGCGCGTCATCGCTCTCCCAGACGTATATGACCGACTCATCGAGCTCGTCGCCCCTCGCATCAACGCTCTCCGGCTGGGCTCCATTCTTTTGGATACCGCCACAACCCCGGATATGGGCGCAACGATCTCTCCCGCGTCCTTCGACAAGCTCGAATCCATGATCGCCGACGCCGTCAAGCAAGGTGCCCGCCTCCTCTGCGGCGGCACGCGCCACAACCACCCGGCCCACCCGCACGGCCACTACTTCTCGCCCACTCTCCTGGTCGACGTCACGCCCGCCATGGGCATCGCCCAAACCGAGCTCTTCGCGCCCGTCTTCCTGGTCATGCGCGCCGCCTCCGTCCCCGACGCCATCGCCATCTCCAACTCAACCCCCTTCGCTCTGGGCGCCAGCGTGTTCGGCTACCGGCGCGCCGAGGTACAGGCCTGCGTCCGGGGTATCGATGCGGGTGTTGTATCCGTCAACGACTTCGGCAGCTACTATGCCGTGCAGTTGCCGTTTGGTGGTGTGCGTGGATCTGGGTATGGTCGTTTTGCTGGTGTTGAGGGCCTGCGTGGTCTCTGTAATCTCAAATCTGTATGTGTGGATAAGTTCCCGGGCTGGATTGCTACTGCTATCCCGCCGCGCGTGGACTACCCCATTCAGAAGACTGATGGGGATGCTGGTAGCAAGGATGGCCCTGCTGCGTGGGAGATGTGCAAGGGTATCGTGGAGACGGGGTACCAGTTGACGTTGGGTGGACGCATTGCAGGGATTATCCGACTGCTAGGAAATATGTGATGGCTTTACTTGTATATTAGTCAAATGAGGGAGATGACCATGGATAGACAGTGTGTGAGTGAAGGGGAGAAATTGGATCATTTCACTTAGATGAAATTCATTAAATATGGCGTATGTAGTCCTACATCTAGATATAAAAACAAGTGGGTATATGACACGAAACCAAGTGAGGTTCGTTATAGAAGAAAAGGAAAGGGCCCAGTCTCACGACAGGCAAAGGAAGACCTACTTCTTGACCCAGTGATCCTCAGTCCGGAACGAGCTCTGCGGCAACCAATTGACGAGCGGGTCGCGGTTAGAGGGTCTGAGCACCTGATCCAGGAACGAGATACCCTCCATATCCATAAGATCCAGCTGGCCGCAATAGAATAGTTGGGCCGTGGGGTCTTCGTGACTGAAGTCGATTTGGTCGGGGAGCCGCAACAGGAAATTCGACAGCCAGCGCGCAAACCGGCCATTCATGAGGTTATAGGCAGACGGGTTCTGCTGCGCGCGGCGCATATTATCGACGGTCCACTGGGTGATTTCCTCC
Organism: Penicillium alfredii; assembly: GCF_028826965.1. Lineage (NCBI taxonomy): Eukaryota > Fungi > Ascomycota > Eurotiomycetes > Eurotiales > Aspergillaceae > Penicillium > Penicillium alfredii. The sequence continues at coordinate 3,673,379 of NW_026622706.1, read as the reverse complement.
GAGTTCAATGGAAGAGACTCGGCGCTGGCGCGGAGGAGGGCCTCGAAGAAGGCAGCATTGAGGTGAGGTTTGTCGCGGCCGACGCGGGTGACAGTGAGGAAGTGTTCGGAGGGAATCCCAAAGAAGACGGGACGGTTCTGATTGGCGGCTTGGAAGCGGAAACAGTACTCGTCGATCTTGAGGAGGGAGATGACGGCGTTGTATTTCTGCTGGAGCAGGGCCTTGTGCAGGCCCTGGTGGAGAAGCGTGCGGTTGACCTGCGTGGTGGTGGAGGGCATCACGGTTCCTCTGCCTCTGGTGTAGTTGCACGAGGTTATGCGCAGCATCTCGAGGAATGCGACGTCCGCGTCAGAATAGCCCCCGCTGGGGCCGCGGAGGAGATATGATGGGAAGCTGACGAGGTCGATCCCCGGGAAGGTCGTGATCGAGCGCAGCTCCTTACAGCGCACTTCAATCAGCACCATTGGCGTAATGTGGAGCTCATACTGGTGCAGGCCGGTGTTGTTTGCGTTCGGGGCGAGGTCAGTGAAGTCCGGGCCGGTTGCCGCGCTGAGGAACTCACTTATGCGCTGGGATGGTGGGCCCTTGCCGTGGAACACGCGCACCGAGTCATCCTTGCGCGCTATGAACCTGTCCAGGGCGGCCTTCTCCTGCGGCTCCATGACTATGCCGGCATTGAACCAGTGCCGGTGGATGGTAAGGATCATCACCGTAGGAATCTGCTCGCGCACGCGGTCTGCCGTGCACCAGCGACAGCGGAAAACGGAATCCTGTAGCTGGCGCCGGTCGGCGAGCGAGAGCGGGACATATTCACATGGCGCGAACATGCGATTGATAGCCTTGCTACCGGGGTGACTGGGCGGGTCATCCCAGAAAGCGAGCAAGATCAGAACGCGGTAGATGTGCTCGGCCGAGAGGGCAGCAGCCAGAGAAGGCGATGCGCGCGGAAGATTCAGGTTCAGCGCGTACAGGAAGATCTGCTCGATGACCTCGACAGGCAGAGTCTCGAGCATAGACAGCGACAGAGGCGGGGTCCGCGGGCGAGACACAGGCTCTCGGCGAGGAGTAGACCGGCCGGACGTTGAGCGCGACGAGTTGCTTTGGCTGGACATTTTGAATGGTCGCCCTGGTCGGCGCTTCGGTTTGGAGACAGCATGTGCAGATTTTGAGGTCCTGCGTACTGTCTGCTCCGGAGCAAGCTTCGTCCGCGTGGGGACCTCATTGCCCTTGCGAGAGGCCATGATACTGCTCCCGCTCCATCCGTTTCCCTCTGGCTCGTCTCGGGTGGTAATTGTTCCCTAAGCGTCTAGCTTGACAGCTCAGGTTATCTATAAAGAGCCCTGCAGATAACGATGTAACGCAAATGCTGTGCCCCCGACGTCAGGGGACATGCTTATTGGCGGGAGACCACCCGACAGACCCAGTTGTTATCAACACGTGGTGATAGAGACAAGTCATGTGATATGGATCACGCTTGCCATGTTGGGAATCGTGTGTCATGTGATATCGAATGACGTCAAAGACTCGAGAGCAAGGAACGACCAACTTTGGAGATTCGAAGAGAAGGAAAGAAAATAAATAAATAAAATAAAATAAAAGCAGGCAGAAAGAATGTAGAGCAGCAGATAAATTACCAGAAGACACCAAGCAAGGACAGAGCAAAATCTGTCGTCCGAGATCAACACAAATCAAGGAAATGGACCCGCACCGCGTCGATATGACGGAATCCACGAGCAGGTTGTGGGGGGTGTACATGCAGGGTTTGTTCTTCCCTCTCTACTGTATCTGCCTTTAAGAAATACATCTTGCCCCTTCTTCTGATCCTGCTCTACGTCAACTGCATATCCACTCCTATTGGAATCGCTGATTCTCGCACGCCCTTGTCTATCTTTGACCCGTTTCAGCCCAGCCGTTACGTATATCTAGTCAACTTTTTATTTATTTTTTTTAAATCTCTTCTATTCTTGTTTGTCGCTGCACCACCTTCATCATATCTCCCATCTCTCATATCCTGAAAGATATTTAAACCGTGCCCCTCGTGGTTCCCCTCTATCCACCATGCGTCCCTTCAGCGATACTTCTACCCACGCAACTGCCTCTTCCAGCTCGGGACCGACTATTCCCTCGACTCCGAAGCCTTCCACAGTCCAAGATTCCTGATCCAACCTGGACATACATCTACCTCTTACTACAGACACAATAAACGATAATCCACATCTATCAAGATGGGCGCCGTTGTCTCATGCGTAAGTTGTCACTCCACCCCCTCCCAATCAACAGATCCCAGAAAGAATATACTAACTCTCTTCTTTATGTACAGATCCAAAGCGTCCTCCACGCTATCGGCTCCTGCCTGATGACCATCGTCAACGCCATCGGAGCCGTCCTGCGCGCCATCATCGACGGCGTTGTCACCGTCATCGATGTGATCATCGCCTGTCTGACCTGCGGCTACTGTGGTAAACGCAAGCGACGAACCAGGGCCACGGTGTAACGAAGCCAGATTCGATCACTACCGAAGGAAGCTATGCGTCGGTATGGCTACGAGTCACGAGTGATGGGATACAATGGGAAATAAATGGGCGGGTGGACTGGTGGAATGACTTTTGTGTTTCTTATTCTTATTCTTTTTCTTCTTGCCTTTCTGGCTGGATGGGCTGATTTCTTGATGGTTACATACCCCGAATGCTTTTCGTAATACAATGGATTTGCCTATGGATACGAGATGTTCTCTTGTTCTCAAGTCATGTCAACTATGGAATACCTTCCTGTCAGAGTACAGGTTCTTACTGGAGGATGATCACAACTATTGGATATTCATCGAGATGCCATATTGAATTCCTGCTTCAGAGTATAAGGTAGATGACTGGCAGTCTCGATTTCATGATGCTAGATCTAATCTTTATTGCTCCGCTATTGTTAACGCCATATCCAAGAAACATTAAACACGATTAAACACGAAGATTCGTACCATCTAAGCCGCACGATCCTGTACCGTCCCGAGAAAATAGAACCTTCGACACAGCTATGCACAAGACGACGTCGACTCAAGATACCGCAGCAAGTCCTGCTTCGCCTCAGCCGAAAGATCATCCCAGCGCTCATCAAGAATCACCGCAGCAAACGGGTCCCCCGCACCCGTCCCACAACGCCGGACAAGGCTATAGTGCGAAGACCGCAAAGGCCAGCGCGCCGGGACGCGGCAATTAGCAGCGCGGAAATGCATGCGCAGCAGACGGCGGAATGGCTCGATAGCGCGTTTGCGGATCAAGCGATGAGTGATGTCCGAGGAGCGGTCGGCGGCGACCTCATCCTCGTCGAGGTAGAAGTCCGCAGCGAGCAGCTGCAGGAACTCGAATTGCTCTGGCGACCAGGGCGCGCGCAGGACTTTGTCTGGGATGCGGCCCGGGCCGATCACCACCGAGCAAGGGAGCCGGAAGAGGTCGTTTTCGTAGTAGACCTCGTGCGGCTCGCGGATTTGCACGGCACCGAAATGGAACCAGATTGCTAACTTGCGGTCGACGCTGCGTGAGGAGGACCGTGGACAACCTTCGTCCAGCCGTGCGGGGATGATCAAGTCGCCTTTTCCGCGGTGGCCGTCGGCGGCGCGGTCACACTCGCTGAGGTTCTTAAAGTGTGGCCTCAGATCGGCCAGCGCGGCCTGGTCGTCTGGGTGAAATACGAGTCCGGCGCATTTGCGCCGGATGGCATGGGCGATGTACTCGCGCTGGCAGCGCCGGAGCAGTGGCAGCGTGCACCAGCGGCAAGCCAGTAAAGTTGTCTGCAGATGCTGGCGCTGCTGCCACTCCAGCGCCCAGAAATCCAGCGGCGGGGGCAGGAAGTCCGGGGTGAAAAAGCCCTCGCGCGAGCCTGGGTTGGTGCTACTGAACACGAGCCGAACCAGCCAGGTGTAGAGCAGTTGGTTGGACAGGGCATGGCCGAGGCGTGGTGAGGCGCGCGGGAAATTGACTTCCAGGCTGTACAGGAAGATCAACTGCAGAATTTCCACGGGCAGGGATTCGATGCGCGAGGACGGGTAGTCAACCAGCGGGTCGGGTCGACCCATTTGCAAGTAGTGAGCGCTCCCTCGGGACAATAACTTGTTTCCTTTCTCTTTCTCGTTCTCTTCTGCTTTTTGCTTTTTCTTTTCTTTTCAGTCATACAAGACACTTCTTGCTAGAATCACGCACAAGAGATCTGCACTTTGCAAACCTGTTCGAAGGCGGGGAAGAAACCAATGGCGGGGGGTTGTCGCTGGTCATTTCAGTGAAATCAACGTCCACCGGGGGGGGGGGGGGGCATCGATGCGCAAAATACTCATGCCGGAGTTGAGGCACCGCCCTGCATAATCATGTCTGCTGAAACTCTGCAAATGAATTGATGGGGCCAACGCATCGCTGAAGAGAGGGAGGGGAAAGAAGTGGGTATGTTGGACATGAAATGATAGTCTTGGCAAGACTGCATCAATGCTCCGCATCCGCAAGTAGGATGATGCTGGTGGCTTAGGGAGCGGTATGATGCTTGAGTAATGGATTGACTTGGGGTTGTCACTGGATTGCAGGTTCCTGGGATACCCGTGATGCGATGGTTGTTTGGGGATGGCGGGGAGTTGGTTGATGTCAAGACTGAAGAACCGCCAGCATGCGATGGCTGCCCAGAAATCGATCGCTATTTACTGAATTTCGTCAATTCCCTGGATCAAGGCAAGAAGCAGGTATTCTGAAAGGAAACAAATGTGGAGATGTCCCGAGACGCCCATGAATGTAAACCGGATATATATATCCGCAGCCAACATTTACCGCACCACGGCCAGTATCTACATGGATATGATCAGACCTAGCCTCTCTTACTGATCTCGTGCTATGATTACTATAGCATATGCAAAGTCCAATAGACAAATGAAACGCAGAAACTATCTCAATTGAACTGTTTCTATACACATCCCAGCCGCCCCACCACACCATCGATGGAAGATATCCAACCATATCCTGGCTCCATAGCCATATTTCTTGACGCCAAACAAAGTGGACTGGACAGTGTGATGACACGGGGAATAATAACACGGAATAGAGAAGGCGTCCGGGCTTAGACGGCGGACAGATCGCCGAAGCGCTCCTGCAAACATCGAATCGGATGAGTATGGCCTGGTGACCAGACAAAGCGACGGGGTCTAAACGTACCTTGTAGCCAGGGGGCATCCACTTGCCCTTGGAGACCAGCGAGGCGGTCTTCTCGTCGATCTCGGGCTGGGCGGAGGCAACCTCGTCCTAAACAAAAGCGAAGGGATATTGGTAAGCGACCATCCACGCAGCGGTTTGCAACCACACATAACACATATAACACATACCACGGTGAGGTCCTCGAAGGGACGGGCAGTCTCGATGTTGTCTAGGGTCTTCTGCAGGTTCTGCAGCTCGGACTCAACCTTGCCCTTGGTCTGCTCGGCGTTCTGGACGGCCTGGGCCTCGAAGGCGTCGATGGCCTTCAGCTGGCGGCTGACGTCGTAGGAGGCGGGCTTGAAGCTCTTGAAGTGGTTCTCGATCTCGTCGACGATGGCCTGGTTCTTGAGGACGCTGCGGTAGTGGGCGAAGTCGACGGCCTGAGGCTGCTCGGACAGGACCTGGACCTTGCGGCGGGCTTCATCGTTGCGCTTCTTGAAGGACTGGAGCGAGGTCGCGGTCTGGCCGCGGAGGCCGAGCGAGGTCGACACCTTAGCCCAGTCGATCTTGAGAGCGGCGCTGCGCTATAAGGGGGGTTAGCGGGTCCGAGCAGTGGCGCTGAACAGGTCATGCGGCATATAACAGGGGACAGGACGGAACATACAGCTGCCATTGTGACGGGAGGGAGGATAGAGTCTTGGTGGGTAGAGAAAGGAGGGGAGACGGTCAAAGTGCAGGGGAGGTTCCGGGCGAGGGTTGACTCGGAAAGGTTTGGATGCGGATGCCACGTGACCGCCCGGTACCCGAGTGTCCACCGATACATTTCGTGCAGGGTATACTTCTACCATAGAGGCCGTTCAATTAAATGAAATAAAAGAATATAAATAATAAGATAGATTATAGCAAGCTGGGAAGCTGAGCAAAAATACATTGAGAAGGCTGGTTCGATTTTTTTGGGGCTGAATTGTATACACTATGGGCAAGCCATGTCAGATATCCATCCGGTCGCATAACCCATGTCCCTCAAAACCGGTGCGTTGATCATATGCTGAGAGCCATGATCGAGTTCACGATATCGTTGTCGTTCTCCCGCAGGGCCTTGACGGCCTTCTTGCGAGACACATTCGCTTGTGCCATGACCAGCTCGATGTCCTTGCCCTCAAGGCCGCCCTCGTCGACCTCCTCACCGTCATCCTCCTCCTCGTCCTTCTTAGCCTCAGTCTCGGGGGCCTTGCCCTTGCCGAGGTCGTGCTCGTGGTCGTGACCGGCATGCTCACCACCAGCGGCCTCGGCGGCAGCCAGCTGCTGAGCGGCGGAGGCCTGGGCCTGGGAGTTCAGATCCTCGATCTTGGCCTCACCGAAGATGCTAGACAAGTGTCAGCGGCGATCCAAATACAGAACTAATAGAAAAAAAAAGATCCACATACATCCAGGTGTTGCTGTTGGGGGAGCGGTAGACGTCGGGCTGGTTAACGACGAAGAGAATCTATACAACCCAAATAAGAGCGTTAGCTTCGACACACACAGAATATATGGAACCTCTTTTCAAATGCCAAACATGTCATTGAAGCAACTGGTGGCATAACCCCCTCCTCACAATCGCATGGAGGGCACACATACGTTCTTGGGGCGGCGGAGAGTAACGCGGGTGATGCCCGGGACGTGCTTCAGACCCAGCTTGCCAATGGCTTTGCGGGCCTTCTTCTCGTTGCGCGAGTGGATGGTGACGGCGGCACCGCCGGGGATGGTGGGCTCCTCGCCGGCCTCGGACTCGGAGCTGCTACCAGCGTCCTCGGCGGTGGTCTTGGGGACGTCCTCATCATGGATCTCTTCAACACGGGGGTCAGCCATTTTGTGCGAGTGTAGATGAGCCTAGAAAAGTTGAAAAAAAAGAAAATCGACGATCAGCCAACAAGTTCACGGTCCAGCAGGGCTTGTCAAGTGGGAAAGTGGGCGGGGAGTGGGAGGGACAGACGACCCCCCATTAACCGCACAACACCCGGGAAACCAGCCATTCTGAGGTTCGAAATTCGAAATAACAGGGGACCGAATAGCCAAACGCACCTGGATCGCTGATATCAAGCTGTGGTGGGTTGGGGTGGATTTTGTCGGTCGGGAAGTTGAAGGTGCAGTGAGCTGTGCGCAGGCTGTCCCGAAAATCGTTAGCGAGCGGTTGCGCCCACCCCGGACTTCCCACACATTGCCCTATACAACTACGATGGGCAACACCCCATAGTTTATCGGGTTTACAATAGTTGTAAAGCTCTAAAGATAAATAGAAAATACAATGGTTTTTTACGTGATTTAATTTTTTCCCGACTTCTTCTAGAGAGGAATATTCCCTGGATATCAAAAGGACCAGTGGGACTCCCCAGATGCAGAAACCACTGATACAGGCCCTTGCCGGGATATCAAGGATTTAAATGATTTTTGCTGTTGACCGATAATGCATACAGCGATTTTGCTGGGGCAATACCAGCGATGGAAACCCGTCTCAGGACACCTCCTTCATCCTATGCACCCTCGTAATCATTTATGACTTGGCCGCGGCAGCCCGGACCTTGGCGTAGGACTTCTGGACCTCGTAGCGGGCCTGCGATGAGAGTTAGCGGAAATTCCAACTAGAAAGAATCTAATGGGCCAGGGGATGCGCGCAGGTTGTTGGCAACCGCGGAACCATCTCCGGTCTTTGTGGAGGTTCACGTACCTGCTTGCGGAGACGCAGGACCTTGAAGCGCTCGAAGTCGGTCAGGTTCTTCCTCCGCTCGGCACGGTCGGTCTTCTGGGCGAAGTTGCTCTTGGCCCACTTGCCATCGATCTCGTTCTTAGCCCAGAGCTTCTTGACGGGGCCGGTACCGGCAGCGCGGGGAAGCTGAGGGATGATGAAGGGGGTGAGGGTGGCGTGGGCCAGAGGGAGAACGTGACGGGGCACGATCTTCTTCTCCTCGCCGGAGGGACCGTCGACCAGGACCTGTACGATCGCGAGTCAATTATACATTCCACAACCCAGCTCCACAAAAATTTCCCGCCTGGTCGCCCATTGTTCGGGGGGTTGCGAAATTTCCAGGACATCCACACAACAAAGGAGAGAGGAAAACAGGGCGATTCAACATACGCGGCGGTGGTCCACGATCTCGACGATGGCAGCGAGCTTGCCAGCGAAGGGGCCGCGGCGGATCAGCACCAGGCGGCCAACCTCAACCAGCTTCCACGAAGCGAGCGTGACATCGATATCGGCCATGGCGAATTTCTGTTAAAAGAGAAAAAGAGGTTCAGCGCGAATTTCCAATTTATCAGGCGATCACACTCACGGTCGACAACGGGGCTGTTGGATGAGTCGGGAGGGTTGTTGTCGAAAGAGTCGGGAGTGTCCAAGTTGCGAATTTCGGATGTGCCCACATCTCTCGCTTAGCCGGCCACTTGCGGCCGGTCTAGGGTTGTCCCCGGACTAAGGTTACTCCGCCCCGAGATCTTCCTCTCTTTTTCTTCGCAGCTTCTTTGTTTTCCACTGCTGTTCTTCATTGTCATGTTGTCTTCATCGCTCTGCTATTTCCTCGACTAACATTCTAGCTTCTCACTTCCTCATCCATTTCTTCATGGTACGTTCTGACTTAACCTTCTTTTCCTATCTCTTTGCATGATGCGGTAATTTGCGATTGACCCAGTGTCTGTGAAGCCCTCGCCGGGGTTTCGATACAGCGCTGCTGGATGATATTCAATTTCTTACATATTCTGAAAATTCTGTCTACTTGCACGCTCTCTGCTGCCATTGCCTCTGGATGGACCAACCATGCTAACTGGCCGAAGATTCTAGGATCGCTAGCTTCGTTTTCGTTTAATTTTTTTCTCTCAACCCCCAGGTAGACACGACACCACCTGGCCTGGCTTTGACACAAAAGGTACGTTGATGGTGACTTTATCTTGATCACGCTCCCCCGGTCCGATGATTACACACTTTATCACGCCTAGATAGTAAATGATGCCTTTGGCTATGATATTTCCTTTTACACCAAGATCTCTGAGGACCTTTCTCACACCGTGCATGCTATGATGGAAATGCGTGTTGAAATCAGTCTCTAACCTTGTCGATAGATCTCGAATCTCTGTGTCAACGACCTTCCTGGTGGCTCAGCAATCCCGGCGAGCTCATAGATGATAGCAATAAACTATATTTTCTCAATATCTCTTTTCCACATCTCTCTTCTAGACCTGACACGTAAATCATCGCTCTCTATTTGCAGTAAACATATGGAAGTGTTGGAAATTGAACATATTCTGATTACAATAAGTCGTGCTATATCGTTACTTGAGACCAAATCCAGGTTCCCAAGACCCTGGGGCGATGCATCGGATTGCCCCGTCCTGTCCGCACATGATGCCGACCTTATCCCTCCAACCCCATCTGTGTCCTTTTTGCATGCGAATATTCTCTGGATACATCCCCCTGCAATTCAACTATGACGCGGCGGAGCCTCCTGCAGCCGGCAGCATCGCAGGTCCCTCTCGGCTGAGCACCCACATGAACACGAACTGAATCACGTAGGAGTAGACGAACAAGAATTGGGTACGGCGGTTGCGCTGGCCGCGAGCCACAGTGTGCATCGAGCCAGTGTGCATCGAGGCGTCAGTCGAATCAGGCAGCAAGACATACTTCAGCGAGCGGAGCTATCGACAGGAAATTAACAAATGCCGCTGACCCAAGTGTAGAGTAATGGGACTTACCAAGAAGAATGCATTCGCCAAGAACGTGTACGCAAAGACTGTCCAGCCGACCCAGCCCCCAGTTCCTCGGCCGGGGGTCAAGATCTCAGAGGCAACCAGAGTGACGATAATCCCCACGAACTTGTAGCCCGAGTACGCCACCAGGTCCAACAGCTGGGAGTCGTTGCTGATGCTCAGAATGTACATGGCCAGCTTCAGGCACAGGATTTCGAAGATAATCACTGCAATGGCGGTCGTGGTAATGGACCCCAACAGCTCGGGGTGGAAATACCCTCGAAAGCCAGCCAGCAGGACCGACAGCAGAATGTATGTGACCAGAGCCATGACTGGAATGTACATGTCGGGCGAGTTGAGGTCATCCCGCGGGGGCAGAAACATGGATGAATACTGCTGCTGGGCAATCTGGCCATTTGGTCCGGTCGAGGTGGATGTCAGTCTTGCCTGCTGGCGAGACCAGGGCTTGTGTCGCCAAGGGAAAAGGACAAGGACGAGTTTGTTCAGGACATAGGAGTTGGAGACGTTGAAGTAGTGCTTAAGAGCGGGTATGGACACATAGCGGTTAAACTGTTCCGAGGATGATGGTCAGATACAATGCCCCTAATGGAAAATCATCCAGGGGGTGCATACGTTTTGTTCCATGTACTCCTGTCCAGCTGCCATCGCAGTCTTGCCGACTTGGAAGCCCATCTGCGCGGTGGGATCAGTGATGATCCCGCCGAATCCAGGGCCATAGGCTCCACTGGCACCCTGTGCAGGCGATGGCTGATATGGGTTGCCCCCATAGCCAGCACTGGGAGGTTGCTGAGGAGCAGGGGGAGGTGGTGAGCGCATCATAGGGACGGTCGAGACATGTTGCGGGACGGGGTGGTGAAGCGGCGGTGACTGCGCGGGCGGAGGTGCGAAGGAGCCCCTATACATAATGCACCTGATCGAGTCAAGGGGAATTGAAAAGAAAGAAAAAGAAAAAGGAAGGGAGCGACTGCAGGGTAATGTGGGGAGGTCGGTGGTACGTCGGGGTGCAGGAGAGGAGGTTGATACAGAAGAACAGTTTATACGTGGCTGAAGACCCGCTCTCCGAGCTCCAACTTCGCCAGTGCCCGTTCCGCCACCACAGCTTCTCGCCCTCCTTTTTTCTCCCAACCCGACCGGAGCACTTTTCCTTCTTTTTTTTTATATTACAGCAAAAGGATCCATCGACATGCTGGAAGCCTTTGAAATCTTGACCACGTCTGGGGTGGTGCTGTGGTCCAAGTCATACGCTCCTGTGGGGACGCATGTCATTAACAGCCTGATCAACGACGTTTTTATCGAGGAGAAAGTCGTTCCCCAGAATGCTGCTATCAGCGGCGCATCGCCAATATTCAAGAAGGAGAAATATACCTTGAAGTGGAAGAAGGTCAAGGATTTTAATCTGATTTTCGTGGTATGTCTTGTCGCATGCGACCAACGAACCCGCCGAGTCGCAAAAGCTCACCTCAAGTCTATAGGCAGTTTATCAGTCGCTGCTTCACCTGGGATGGATCGACAAGCTCTTGGAAAACATTTCGACAATCTTTATCGACCTCTACAAGGATCAGTTGAAGGGAAACCGGAGCAGGATCACCACGTATCGATTCGACCCTTACTTTGAGCAACAAGTGCGCGAGCTCGAGGACAATACTGGTAGTGTCGCAGAGACACATGTGGCCGAGACGGGAGAGAAAAATGACCCGCTTGTCTCATCGGACAATGGCGGTCCTCCGCCGCCACCGGTTCCGGGCCTGGTGAAAGGTATGGAGGCGATTGACTTTGATTACCCTACCGAAGTCTTTTAACCAAGACTGATTATTTTAAAGCGCAGCACCATGCTGCGCTAGCCGGGGCGACCTCTGATGAGGCCACGCCACCGACAACTCCTGATATTTCTAGGTCTTCAACTCCCACGGGCCACATCCTTACTGGAAAGTCTGGTCCCGGTGGCCGGGTCTCTCGTCGTGCGCGCAAGGCCGCCAACGCAAGCGCCAACGTTTCCTCTGGTGACGAGCATACCCGGAAAGGAAAAACAGCCAAGGGCGGCACGAAGAAGATGCGCAAGTGGGATGCCGACGGATATGCCGACGAAGATGACGGCGAGATTTTGGATTACTCTGCCCCAGCAGATGATACTAGTACTGCCGCGCCCGCGGTGGAAGCCGTCTCTCAAGACACCTGGGGCCGGAAGACCGGTAAAGGCCAATTCGTCCTGAAGGAACTGGGCGAGGAGGTCCATTCCATCCTGGACAACGCCGATGCCCAAAAGTCCAAAGACAGCGCATCCTCTGGTGTTGTTGGCTCCGGCTTCAACGTAATTGGCGGTTTCTTCCGCAATATCGTCGGTGGCAAGGTTTTGACGGCGGCGGATTTGCAGAAGCCTCTTAAAGCGATGGAGGACCACCTTCTCAAGAAGAACGTCGCCCGTGAAGCAGCGGTCCGGCTCTGCGAGGGCGTCGAGCGAGAGTTGGTCGGAAAGAAGACTGGAAACTTTCAAAGTGTTGATGCCGCATTGCACATCGCGATGGAGTCATCTTTGCGCAAGATCCTGACGCCGACCTCTTCTCTAGATCTCTTGCGGGAAATCAACGCCGTGACGGCACCTACCACCAAGCAGCATGCACCTCGGCCCTATGTCATGTCGATTGTGGGTGTTAACGGTGTGGGCAAGTCGACCAACCTGAGCAAGATCTGCTTCTTCCTCCTGCAGAACAACTACCGAGTGCTCATTGCAGCCTGCGATACTTTCCGCTCTGGTGCCGTGGAACAACTCCGCGTGCATGCCCGCAACCTGAAGGAGCTTAGTGCCCGCGAGAACGTCGGCGAGGTCGAGCTGTACGAAAAGGGCTATGGCAAAGATGCGGCGAACGTGGCCAAAGATGCAGTCGACTACGGCGCGGCAAACCAGTTCGACGTCGTCCTGATCGACACTGCCGGCCGCCGCCACAACGACCAGCGGCTCATGTCGTCGCTCGAGAAATTCGCTAAGTTCGCCCAGCCGGACAAGATTTTCATGGTGGGCGAGGCTCTAGTTGGTACAGACAGTGTCATGCAGGCCCGCAACTTCAACCAGGCCTTTGGGACTGGCAGGAATTTGGACGGGTTCATTATTAGTAAGTGTGACACTGTCGGCGATATGGTTGGAACACTGGTTAGCATGGTTCATGCGACGGGGATACCCATTGTCTTTTTGGGTGTTGGCCAGCATTACGGGGATTTGCGCGGGCTCAGTGTGCCCTGGGCCGTCAGCCTGCTGATGAAGTGATGATTTGATATCCCTTGAACATTCTTCGACATTCTCCATGAATTAGAAACTAGAGTGATTTAATTGATTCTTTCTTCTTTATCCATTTGCACCTTTGTCAGTGAGGTGGCATGCTGTGTCATTGGCATGATCTAACCCGCTCTTCTCTTCGCGTGCAATCAGTCTCCATTGGAACTCAGTTTTCGACAACGGGTTCCCGGACAAAAGCAGCACCAAAAAACTACTACTTTCAAGGGCAAAAATACTGACCGACGCAGGGGTCGAACCTGCAATCTCTTGATAACCGAGAGGATTTCCCTAGGGTCGTAGTCAAGCGCCTTTCCATTGGGCCAGCCGGCCTAGTTGGTAAGAAAACTGGTCGAAAATTATCTCTAGTGGTAAACCATTTTTTTGGCTCCACATAATGACGTCATTAGGGTTGACTGTCTTATTTTCACTCGTGCGCCATGGAATTTGGGAATTAATGGTAAAAAAAAAGGCGAAATAAGAGAAACAGACAAAATAACGAAGTAAATATGCGCAGAAAATAGGCAGTAAAAAGCAATCAAGAAAATCAAGTGCAAAATACAGTTGCAATAAAAAAAAAAGTGACTCTCCCTCGGGGAATCGAACCCCGGTCTCCCGCGCTTATCACAAGATGACAAGCGGAAATCATCACCACTAGACCAAGGAAGATGCGTTAACCGAGTTACTGCTCGGCCACTTGGCGGCGGTGAGGAAGTTCCGGCTACCTTTACTATAAGAATCTAAACCCTTTTACATCCAAACCCGCTCTCCTCGCAGGCTTAGCAACTATAGTCCCAGCAACTACGATCAGCCATAATTCGAAGTACATCTTTACACTTGGCCGTAGGCAGATAATTATTACTAAGAATCACCTCCAGGCTTCCCCCGAATTCAGTAATTGGCCCTATCAAAGAGAACTGCGAATATCATTGCGGCACAGAAAAGAATTGAAGGCTAAATGAGAAATGAGATTGAATGGACCGGGTAACACCAGGCATTAGGGCTTCGGAAGCCCATCAGTGCCAGAGGGAAGAGTGTCGCCTTCGCCCGTTCAGTTGAGTTGATATGGGCTCAAAAGTTTATTAATTGAATTGTGAATGATATGGAATCTCTCCCCTTTCAATATCCGTCAATCGAGAGATAACATAGAAGACCACAATGGCTTCCTTCACGCTGCTTTCTGGGCAATCGTCTGAATCAGCTCTTTCACCCTCTTCCCGTTCCATTCTTCCAATCCCACCAGGGAATTATCATCTCGTGCCCAGGGGTGTGCAAGCGCTTTGGTTGCTAAGCAGTACTGGATCTGCACCACAAAAGTGGAATCAGTAATGTTGCCGCTCTTGAGATCCGCCAGCGCCTTTTGCAAAAGAGCTTCCATATCGTTATACGAGGCCGTCCACCCCTCATTGCCCAAAATCTCTTTTGCTGCATCGAAGAGTTGGGTTTGCGACATGAACACAGAGTGAACATAGACTGGGCGGTTCAGGGTTTCTTGCGGATGCAAAAGCACATTCGCAGTTGCTTTGCCCACATCATCTAGCGTTGTCCATGGAACAACATTGTTGCCATCACCAAAGAGGAAAGCTGTCTTTTCTTCGAAGTTCAGACCGACAAACCCAGTGGAGAGACCCCAGTCAAGAAAAGCACCGCAGGCCACCACGGTGTACGTCAAGCGGTTATCAGCCGCTTGTTTTTTGACAGCCTCGTAAGAAGCCTTCTTCCGTCCGAAAACAGGCATATCATGAACACCTGGTATTTCAGGATCGAGTCCAAAGTCGCTGGTGATACTGATAACGTGTGGGAAACCGCCACATTAGCTAATGGTAATTTTGTTTTATCCATAGATGGATACAGTCTAAGGGGCTCACGGACAAGCGATGGACCCCAGCCTTGGCCGCCGCGTCAATCAGTCGAAGTGGTGTGTCAAGTTCGGGCGAGAAAGTAGTGTCGATGACTGCGTCTTGACCGGCCATAGCAGCAGACAATGACTCCACCGAGGTGTAGTCAACAACTTGCACGCGAGCAGCGGCCGGGAAGGGTTTGGGACTGCGGCTTAGCACCGTGACATTGAACTTGAGCTCGAGCAATGCATCGAGTACCCGAGCTCCAACATTCCCACTGGCCTAACCGCTTGTTAATTTAGGCAAATGTGGTGATCTTGTTCCACTCTTACCCCTGCAATAGCCACATTCTTGATAGTGCGGGACATTTTCTTTTTGACGGGGTTCTTGTAATATAGCGTTTCAGAAGATTGTTGATGGGGGGGGGATAGTGAAATGGCAAGCACAGAAATTAAGGATCTTATTCACAACAATTTAAACATTAGTGAGGGACCGGAGATCGACAGGGAGTCTAGTATGCGCCCTGCTGCAGACATTTATTTTCGGATTTGCTTTTATTTCCGACATGAAATGTACGTAGATCGGGTATGCTCTGGCTTGCATAGCTGTCTGCCCCACGGACTCCGAACTAAACCCGAATATGAAGACCCGGTTATCTCCGCGCTCACAATAATTCTTCATGGGGCTGAACGAAAAACTTGGCTATGTAGATCATACGATGCAATTATAAAACCTTCGGCATTTTTGTAGAAGTATTTCTACTTCTATCCATGTCAGGGCCATAAAATAAACAACCCAGGCTTCAAACCCTTAAATTGACCTCGTTATTTCCACAGATTCTGTTGTTTTAACAGTACAATTTTTTTCAGTCAACCATTGTCATTACTGGCAGGATTGCAGTCGCCTCAGATAATCTCTCAGTCCTCACTCCATATAGGCGCCAGTTCAGGTATCGGCTATGCAACAGCTAGAACAATTGCACCCCCGCCCAATTACCATGATATCAAGCGCATTGGGCTCGTTGGTTCTTGCGTCCGATCCACAGAATGGGAAAAGCTCTGAGGTGTGGGATGAATATCGCATGAGCAAAACTGCGTTGAATATGATGACGATCTAAATGCATAACCAACTTCGGGACCAGAATTTTCGCGTTCTTGCCTTTTGTCCAGGTCTTGTGCGAATGACCCCGAGGGGTGTTTCTGAAAAAGCGGTTAGTGCTCATGGCAATGCTGGTGATCCTATGAAATTACCGATAACAATAATAGAGATTAACGTCGGGCGGAGAGATGAAGATACTAGCAAAAAAAAAATTTTTTTTCACAAAGATGGATGTTGCCATTGGCAGCATCTCGATCCAGACACTCGCAAGGGAGTATATTGAACACTTTGGGGACGTCATGTCTAGTCTACAAATACTGTGGACGACTGGCAAGAAGATCCCTGAAGATGGCATTTGGGATTCAAGATATTCTTTCAAGACAGTTAAAAAAACAGAATCTCATTAAAATGTACATTATCTATAGTTCAGCGACGCTAGAATCAAAATCCAGCCTCAAAGTCTAGAGTTAATAGCTGGGAAAATAGCCGGCTCACTATCAGGGCTTTTCCACCACGAATCCACGTTCTGCTTGTACCATTGCACGGTCTGTGCAAGCCCCGAAGAGAAATCTATGCGCTGCCTCCACCCCAGCTGTTTCAACTTCGAGCCATCCACATTGTAGCTGCCATCGTTAAAGGGACGGTCAGCAATCCACTTCACATGACTATCGAAATCATGAACAGGATCATGGCCAAACAAGGTCAGGATGCGGGCAGCTACTTCGCGATTGGAAATCTCGTAGTCGGATTCGATGTTGTATATCTCCCCAACCTTGCCCCTGTGCAGAATCGTGTCGAATGCGTCTGCGGCATCAGAGCCATGCAAATAGCAGCGGGTATTGGTTCCATCGCCTTGGATGGTAAGTTTCTCCCCTCTCATGAGCAGTTTGGTAAAGACTGGAATAATCTCTGTAATCAAGAATAAAGCTGTCAGTGGAATTCCTTCGTGAAAACATGTCGTAGGGGTAGCTTACTCTCGGGGTACTGGCATGGTCCATAGACGTTGTTGCTGCGCACAATGACTGCAGGAAGCCCGAAGCTTTGGCGATACGCCATGACATACATCTCGGCAGCTGCCTTGCTGGCCGAGTACGGGTTGGTCGGGGCGAAGTTGCTGATCTCGGTCACTTTGCGGTTATTCGTCTCCCCGTACACCTCATCCGTGGAGACGTGAAGGAAGCGGGTGATTTTGCCGTAGCGGCGAGCGGCCTCGAGCACATGGTGCGTTCCCACGACATTGTCATGAGTGAAGGTGAAGGGCTCGACGAAGGAATTCTGGACATGGCTACTGGCTGCGAAGTGGATCACACAGTCGATCCTGTACGTCTCCAGGACCGACTGGACTCTCTGGAGGTCGTTGATATTTCCTTGGACGAAGCGAAAGTTTGGCGCCGAGAAGAGGCATTTGATGTTGTTGATCGAGGCGACTGCGTCGAGCTTGTCCAGGCAGATCACATTGTAGGCATGGGGATATTGAGTCACCAGGTGGCGGGTCAACCAGCTTCCTCTGTGGAATTGATCAGCATGGTACATTGGGACAAACAAAAGAAAAGAAAGTCATTTACATAAATCCAGCACCTCCCGTCACAAGAATATTCATCACATTGGGTAGTGGCTCGAATTGGTTCACCCCCGTTAGTGGGATGGCTTCACGGCCTGGTACTAGAGGCATTGTAGAGAATCTGAGGTATTGAGAAGAGCTCGCAAAATCCTAAGACAAAATAACTAAACTGTCATCAATTTATGTCGAGGAACGACCAAATATATAGTCTCCATTAGAGCCTCTCCATCGGTGCTGTCCACCTTGAAGTCTTCGCATGCTTGGCTATCCATTGAATTAGAGCAGGATTCGTGTTTTTGAAGCAGTGAGATGCGATCTTTACTGAATTGGGAAATGAGTTAGATAAACACGGCATAAACGACCCAGGGGCCGGAATGATGAGTTCGAATTATCAGGAACCCCAGGCTGAGGTGCATGAACTGGCGGCAAAAATTCCCATTGATCTGGACGATCTACAGTACCTTCGTTCTTGGACTATAGCTTACTTCTTAGGATAAGCTGCGAGTATCTCGGTTGACCTTCTTTTTCTGTGGACGGCATTGCGGTCAACTCCTTCTTAGAGCATTTCTCAGTTCCTGTGACCTCTGTCTTGGTATATCCAAGGTGTTCTACTATTGGAAACAACCCAGGCATGTACCATAAGCATTTAGTTAGCCCCCAAAGGATTTTGCGATGGGTAAGACTGAAAGTTTAAGAATATCTCCAAATATTCAGTCCTTGGCTTCGATATCTGGCAGAGCACTGGTTTTAGCACAGCGATTGCTTGACCGGCCCCCAAGGATCAAGGCTCTGTGAGGTGATCTCGGAAACAATCCGTCCAGAAAGAGTGGAGAAATGCTAGCTCTATCTGATTTCAATAATCACCCGCCGCCAAATCAACCACGATAAGCCGCGGTCAAGGTCCCCTTATCCCATTTTACAAAATTCCATAAGAAGAAATTCAGTTGCCGGACCTATATTATGTTTCTAACGGGGTTTGATGAGCATAATGATGCCCACTATCCACTATAAAGTATTCACGTGTACACCACAAAAGGGCAAATGATCAACACGGGCCCCATGCCAAGGGGCTGAATTGCGACGCTCGTATGTTGTGCATATACCGTTGACTTGACCTACATAGTACTTAGGTGTAGCCCGGTTACTTTCCTTTTAATTGACCTGTTCAAGCAGGTGAGTGACACCAGATTAACCTCATATGTAAGCAAGGCTGGCTGGAGACCCGCTTGGCTGCACTATTCTGTTCAAATGACTCATGCGTGAAGAGGTCCATGGTCTCTGAGCAATGATATGATGAAATGGGCCACAGTGTTCCATGCTTTGCTCTCTCAATCCTCTAGTCCCAACCATATTTATGCCACAAATTTGAGCTTTAGGGGACCTATGACAGCAGAATCCTGGCAGGTGGGGACGTGGGGGACATTTTTGTATAGATTGGTAAAGGGTTGTATTTTCCATACATCATGAGATATCTTTAATGCACTAGCTGAAGGCGCTCTCGAATTATTGTTGTTCTTGTGGTCAACCCCCCAGCACCGAGAATGTCGTCTACAGTACAGGCTCGTGCTCGAGATAATCCATTTGATGTGGCACTAAGAGATACCAACAACGATCTGGTATGATGCTCGCCCCGTGGTATGTATAAATGTTTAATTGACGCGCATTATAGACCAAACTACAAGCCCTCTATCACAAGCATCGCTGCACGAGAAATTCTCAGCAAAAGACACTTATCCTCGATTCAAATTTTTCGGGGTGGAGCTTGGATGCCGTGTTGATGAAGCTAGAGGGGCCTGCTCGAGATCCCACCTACAAAGACCCGCGACAAAATGCCATTGTTTGGGCCCGACCTCCTCAGCCAGTACAAGATCTGGTTGAGAAAATCCAAAAGAATATTCAGAATGTTGCACCCAGTGAGATATGATGTGTCGCTCTACCACCCTATCTTAGACAGGACTAACAGATGGAATCTGCCCAGGCCTCTGGATGATGCCTCGGGAGAACCTACATATGACCTCCCTTGAAATCGCCCATTCCCTGACCAAAGATCAACTTGAGGAGCTCTTTGTGCCTCTGCATCAGGGCCTTTCACAGATTGCGAACTACACCTACGACCACCGGACTCGGCTAGTGAAGCCTTTTATTAGCTATGACCGGTCTGGCCTGGCCCTGAGCTTTCTTCCGGCTGCCGGTGAAGGTCTTGCCCGTTCCACGCGCACAGCCGACGACGATAAATACACATACCATCATCTCCGGCGTGACATCCATCAGATCGCGGTGGATACGGGGACCCCGATCCGATCCCGCTACGTCGTTCCATCTGCACATGTTACCATCGCTCGGTTTATTACGAACAAGGACTTTCGTTTGCAGGGTGAGGAACATGGTCAAATCGATACGCAGAAAGTGAAAACCTTCATAAACAAGATTGAGAGCCTAAATGCATGGCTCCAGGCCGAGTACTGGCCTGAGGATTCTCATTATTCTATCAAGAAGGGTGGTGAATGGCTGGTGGGAGAGGAGCGAGGCCTTGATTGTCAAAAGGGCCCAGTATGGTACGGCCATAATCACCGAGTGATGGTCGGCCGAGGATTCCCACCAAACCAGTTGGAGCGAAGGGTTCATGTCAAGGCAAGGCTTTAGAAATTCTTGCAATAGGGTTAATTGATCATTCATCTCTTATACACTTCCTTTAGTTATTTAAATTTTCGCAGTTGGCCCAAAATCACACATGTATTCATCCTCTGCATCGACTTGGAAGTCGAAGACGGAGATGTCCTCCAGGTACGATGGATAGAGATAGGTGCTTGAGATGCTGTTGACTATTAGCATGGCATGCGACAATTTTTTACTATCTTGGATGCAATGCAACTCACTGAGCATGTTCTTTGCAGTATTGGTACTCATCCAATGCCGCTCGAGTCTCATGGTAGCTCACCAGGGCAAACTCGAACCCCTTGCTTCGTTCAATGGGGTTGGTTACTGATGGGCCACCGAAGAGCAATCGGTTGTTTTTGACACAGGCCAGATTCTTGAGTGTCTTGAGCTCTTTGACGAAGGCCGTCTTGTGCTCCTGGGTGACCTCAGGGCGGAATTTGAGCAGCACTGACGAAGCCAGTGAGTTTTTAATAAGCCATTTACTGCGGTGTTGAATGGAAATCTTACCCATATGAACAAAAGTCATATTGATATTGACTGGAATGGATTTCCTTGAGGAGTCGCCTAAGGAACCCGAAGAGAATCGAGAATTTTGCCAGAGTGTAATGTAGTTTGAGAGAAGACGATGTGACATCTTGTCTTTATCCATCATTGCTTTCCCCTGCTTTTTCCTAGGCTAATGTATGGAGCGGTAACACTCCACTTGTCTTTCGTCTTACAAAAGTGGATTCTATAGTTTAAGATGGGTTCAAGACGTCCTCAAGACTCCACTTCCTTTAAGCAAGATCCCAGCAGCCCCCAAGCCAAGCCATCCCGCTCTAAATTTCTAGACAACATGCATTGCCCCGACCCGAACGTGAAATCCTGCAGGAAATGGTGGCTATGTGACCATGGCTGGGAGTTGATGTCGGAAGTATAATCTCCGTGTAGAAGGCGCTCTCTTATTGCGATGGCCCCATTCTTGAAGTTGGCTCAACGACTCACCAGGACTGACCCAATACGTATCTTGTAAACTTATCTATGGCAATAGATGATCTTAAGAGCTAAATATCGCTAGCTATATGATTGCAATACGGCAAATCTTCAAACCTCTCTCTGAAGAGATAGCGCAGCAAGACCAAGCAAACTACAATAATAACCACGGAATCCATGATGCAACTTCAGCTACTTCTATATGCTGGCTGGCTTTTCTTCGGACTCTTTTCTTTTTACTTCCCCCATAGACCATGGCTTAATTCCTTAGTATGTCGGTAGCCCTAGAGGGCTGGGCGGATGAATAATGCCGCCACTGCGGCTGGCCAGACCCGATGACTCAGCATCCCAGACCGCTTACATCATCATCTTGCCTGAGGTCTTCTATTTTGCCAATTGCGTTGTCAATGGTAAACCTCCTGGAGCAACAGCTATCTGCTAGTATTTGCGTCTCCAGAACCTTATCTCTGTGTCGGAAGAACCATCAAATACCCTGGGGGCAGTCTATTCAGTTGCTTTAAGAGGCTGCAACCGCGCGCACCGGCTCCCACACGACCTAGAACCGCGGCTACGACCGAACCCGTCGATACCCAATTGCATGGTCGGCTTGCACAGGAGACTCTGTATTCCACCGCCAGGCTGCGCACGATGTCGCTGCCGGATCGGTCTCCGCTGAATCGCCGCTCCTCCACGCAGCACTACCAGACATTCGACACCCCGCCACCCAAGTCGCGTGGGAGACCGAATTCGGGTCAGTCCGAGTCCGCGGGCGATGTCTCGCACGAATCTCACCATGAGCCTACCGCCCACCCCGGCACACAATCGCCGCTCCCCAAGAAGCAAATGGCAGTGCTTGCAATGATCGCCCTGGCCGAGCAAACCGCCCTGAACTCGATCAGTCCTTATCTCCCCGATATGGCATCAACATTTCCCGAGGTCGAGCCCAGTGAGGTGGGAGTCTATGTGGGAACGATTGCCTCGGCATTCGCATTGGCGCAATTCGTCACCAACTATTTCTGGGGGTGGCTGTCAGACCGCGTGGGGCGCAAGCCCGTAATCCTTCTTGGCACCCTTCTGACGGCGCTGTGTTTTGTTGCATTTGGCTTTTGCAGGACACTGTGGCAAGCCATCACGGTGCAGGCGTTAATGGGCGTGGTCAATGGTAACCAAGGCCTGGTGTCCACCTGCCTTGGAGAGATCACGGACCGGAGCAATCAGTCTCAGGCGTTCACGTATCTCCCGGTTCTTTATGGCATCGGAGGTATCTCGGGTCCTCTGCTGGGAGGTCTGTTAGTCTTTGACCGCAATCCGTTCACCGGCAAGGAGAACCCGTTTCCCTACCTTGCGCCTAACATTCTTTCGGCTATCATTCTCCTTGTGGATTTCGCGTTGACATCACTCTTTCTGGAAGAGAGCCTGGAAGACGCCGACAGTCTTCCAAAGTTCGGTCAAAAGGTCCGCAGTCTTTTCACGTGGCTGTGGCAATTCACGAGCTCCTCTCGGCACCCGACCTATGTTCAGGTCCCGCAAGGAGTCCCATGCCCCCCGATGCGCCGTAACACTGCCGAGGCCGCCGACCACGACAGCGATCTGGACTCGGCTTCAGAGGTCTCGGGCGAAGTCGACCACCCCTCTGAGGAACTCACGTGGGATGAGATCTTCACGCGGGACACCGTTCTGCTTCTCCTGACCTATTTGATCTTTGCTCTATGCAATGTGTCATTCAATTCGCTCTTCCCTATCTTTGCGCAAGCGAAGCCCCCAATCGGGCGCGCGCTGACCCCTTCCGAGATTGGTCTCTCGCAGGGATTTGCCGGCGGCGTGACGATTATCTTCCAGATCTGCATCTTCAACCGCCTGCGCGACAAGATGGGCAATCGCTGGTCATACCGCGCGGGGCTCTTTGGCTTCGTGGTTTCGTTTGTTCTGATGCCGTTCGTTGGGTACAAGAGCGTCGTCGACAAGAAGCTGACCAGCAAATCCGCGCTCATGGCGCTGGAGCTGTGCTTCGTGTTGCTGGTCAAAACCGTTGCCTCTGTGGGCGGCCTGACCAGCGCCCTGTTATTGGTATGTGATGTTCCCATTTCTATATTTTCTTGTCCGCCATGAAGTTGGTTCCAGAGTGCTCATTTTTCTTTCTGCAGGTCACCAATTCCGCACCAAACCATGCCGTCCTGGGCGCTCTCAACGGTCTTGCACAGACCCTGTCTGCCGCCGGACGAGCTGTCGGTCCATTTCTGTCCGGTGGCCTGTTCTCCCTGACGTCGAAAGTCCAGCCCAAGGGCGAAGCATTGGCGTTTGGTGTCTTCGGCGCCGTTTCTTTCGTCGGCTTCCTTATGAGCTTCGGGATCCGCGACCGCTCGCTCGAAGCCGAGGGCTGGGGCGAGGATAGCGACGACGCCAACTACAAGTCGGATGACGACGAGTTGATGAGCCCGTGATCCGTTTATACTCCTGATATGATGATGTGATGACTTCCATGCTTTGAGCCTAAGCCTTCCTAAACCTCTTTTCTTGCATTTTCACTCATACACTGGTTTTTCTTCGAGACCGACTGGTGGCGTGTTTTCTACAGAGCACAATTTCGGGTGGTAGTTTTCCCTCTCTTCTGATTCACACTTGCGTGCTCCTATGCATAGAGAAGATTCTGTACAATCACTGTGGCTTTTTTTTTTGTATGAATACTTAAAATCTGAACGAGATAGATCTCCATTCACGCTGGCCATTGGTATAGTACCGGCACTCTGCCCAGTTGGTAGTTTCAAAATGATATCAGCCCGATTGAGTTGGAGATATAAGCTCCTTCAGCCGCCTATACGTAGCTGTACTTATGTCTATCTTGTAGCTTTACTTTAACTCACTGAGCATAAATAGCATCGCCCCAATGAGCCGTGCCGTCGATCCACTGCTGGGCCCAGCTCGCCCCGCCAGCGTCACTCAGGTCCATATAAGAACCATAGCACAAGCCCGTTTCTTCGAAATGTGTGTTGATCAATACGTCAACACAGACAGCAAGGTATCGTCGAGGTGGATTGGCGGCGCCACCACAAGAGAGAAGAGAGAAAGAAAACAAAAGAGAGAAAAAGAGATGGGAACGGCAAAAGATACAGCAAAAGAACAGAGAATCAACATCCAATCAACAGCGAAGCCAATATGGCCTTCCTCCCCAATGAAATCCTCCTGCAAATATATAAACACATTCCTGATTTCCGAGACCGAAGCATCCTCCTGCGGGTATGTCGGGGCTGGCACACACTCTTCTCCGAGATTTACAACTCAGACCTCACGGTGAGGATAGAAGGAGAGAACCTACCCAGTCTGGCACACGCCCTCCATCAGAACTCGCGGTTTGGCCCCGCCATCTGCAACCTGTACGTCGACAGCATGTGGTGCGACGAAGAAGAGGAGTGCAAGAGTGATGACGGGTTTGACGACATCATCGCGAAATTCACCGCGCACGACGACGAGCACCAGGAATAAAAAAAAATGCAGGATCTGTGGTTCGGATCCCGTGGAATTCGACCAGCTGCGTGAAGTGTGTCTGCCTTTGCGTATCCTCTTGAACTTTCGGCTTGGCGACCTGCCCACCGATTCCTTGACCGTGGTTCTTCCCAGAAGTCTTGAGTATCTTCTTTTGCAGGACATGGAGAAGAGTGATTATTCGATTGCTGTGGATAACCTGTGTGACATGTTTTTGCGGTGCAGAGAATTTTTTTCCTTTCTGACAAGAATTGAGCTCAATGCGTTCGGAGAGACAGTCAATGGTAAGAGGGGAAATCAACTTGTTATCATATCATATCATATCATAGATCTAGCGACCCAGGCTAACATCTTCAAAGCCTTTGCGCCAGTGGAAGAGATATGTCAGGAGGAGGGGGTCGAGCTTTGCTTCAAGGACGGCTGGTCTAATAATCGAGTTGGAAGCCTCCAAAAGATGAGAAACTCTGGACAGAACAGAGCATATAGGCTCGCTCCGTGAAAGGTCTTGGACTGAGGTCTGGGTCAGATCCGGGCTAAAAGTTATCAGGAGAAATAGCTGGAGTACTGAAGGAACACCTCGTCGATCTCGGGCGTCTTATCGCCAATACGACTCATTTCTGCATAGTTGAAATTACCCAATGCGCTGTCATCTGGCCTAATTCCAGGACTCATGTTTGCCTGATCTGGTTCAGTAGTACATCCAGGGCCGGCCATCATCGAGGTAGATGAATCCATCCTTCTAGAATCCGGAACAAGGGGCCCGGGCTGCAGATTGAGATGTACCGTAATGGACTCCATCATCGAAGGAAGGGTCTGGCTCATTTTTGTCAATAACAGCGGCAGGAACCGCGGCCGTCCACCCGGTAGGTCGTGGATGAGGGTGAAGAAATGCTTCAGGTAGTCTTGGGGGCCAAGCTTAGAGCCCGAGGACCGGAGTCCCGCTGCAGATAGACAAGCCATTACATCAATCAATGTACAGGTAACCTCGAAGATCTTTTCAATCTGAGTTTTTGTTAGCGAGGGTGCATTTTCCAGCAGACTAGGAAAAGAAATGCATACAAGGCCGATCCCATGTGTTTCCATACTTTGTCGGGATAGCTTCCACGTCGCGAGGCAGAGATCCTGTGTAATCAGGAGCGGATAGCGAAAGTCCATGCATCCGTGGGTGGGTTTAGTTGAGAGGAACCCCGCGGTTGTAGAGAGCTGCCAGATCATGATGCGGAGCCATTGCTGGGACACGCGCAGATCGGCCATGAGTACATCGGGAAGGTCAAGATCTGGTGGGACGGCGGCTTGGATACGTTGCTCGAGCTGGACCAGTGCCTCCATTGAGCACGAGGCATGGTTCCGTTCCATTGACTTAGGAAGGTCTCGTCGAAGGGGCGGTAGAGGTCGACCAGACAGCGAAATCCGAGGGTAGCTGCATCGGTAGAGAGACCATCGTCTAATGGGGGGCTTTCGGGTGTGATTTGTAGTGTAATCGGTCTGTGACGTCGGATCGCATGGGCTCTGAGCGTTGTTAGTGTATAGACTCGCTATGCGAATCATTTGCAATATACATACCTTTCCGAAACCAAAAGCAGCCAAAACAAGTTACATGCTAGAGAAGGATCCTCGCCTGTTTGTGGCGTGGATTCGCTATCCAGAACACTGGCTGTGTACAGGGTCGTGGCCTCCCGCAAAAAATAATAGGCATGGCGCTGGTTCCCAGTCCAATGTGGCAGCGATATATCAGAAAGGCAACAATAATACTTTCCCTGACGGAACCAGTGAGTGGATCAAGATGCCTTCGAGCCTCGGTTGCTTCTTCGACCAGCGCTTGCTTTTCGACCGGCTGGTCACCATGCACGGACGCACAGAACCCAGTTTGGCGTATGACAAACGCGCAGAATGCGGCGACTATGCAATACGCATGCAGCGAGTCATTGGTCTGCTCGACTTGTTTCTTGAAGCTGTCGGTATGCAGGATGGGTACTGTGCCTCGCATCCGCGCGAAAAAGTACTCGGAGCATGCGCGAATGAGCTCTGGGTTCACCAGACCCGGCGCCCTAGTGAAATGACATCTTCCTGGGAAGCTAGCCGCCTCTGGAGATTTCGCAACTTGCAGAGCGTCGCTAGATGGTGAAATTCCAGAGATATTTGGAGGCTGGATGCATTCATTCGGTGTTTCCTTGGCTCTCAATTCATGGAGGATGTTGGCGGTTTTGCCCTGGCGGCCCTTTTTCTGTCGCTGCAACAGCGAGCGACACGCCACATTGGCTGATCGACACACCGCATTTGACCTTGCGCCGGCGACAGGCATCGCACGCCTGTTTGACGGGCGATTCGGGCATTGGAGAGAGGATCTGGGGATGCGGGTGAACGGAGCCAGGATGTGTGGAGACCCCGCAAAGCCCTCGCCGACATTGCCCCGAAGGCCGTCTAATCACCTACCAGGCACTTGGAATTTATATTTCGATCATAGGCAAGGCTTTTACTCTTAGTCCAACTGGACGTTTGCTTGCTGATGTTGTATTTACTTCATTGCTACTTAGAGAATACACACTAGAACATACAAAATAACACCGAGCCCTATGCTGCCCACTCAGTCCTTGTCGACATGGTCCTCACGCACCTCCGTCACCTCGCCCTCATACGGGTCAACCGAAGTTGTCGCAAACTTGCGCGCTGACACACCCCGCTCAAACAGCAGATCAAGCTCCCCATAAGTCCGCCCCTTGGGCTCGGGCAGACGGAAAAACGCCCAGATCAAACTCACAAGACATGTACCAGCCCAGAAGAATGCACTACGGGCGCCCCAGTTCCACGCAACGGAGCTCAGCTGGTAGTTGGTCAGCACGTTAACAACAATGTTGCTGACATTGTACAGAGCGCGGGCAAGCACAATGGTCTTGGCTTTGAGCCGGGTCGAAGAGAGCTCCGAGACCAATGAGTATGTGACCGGACCGACGGTGATGTCGTAGCAAAAGGTAAAGATAATCAACATCACGCCGATAGCCCATTTTGCAGCGCTGTTGGCGCCCGGTGCGAAGGATAACGAACCCGTGACGATCAACAGCACGAAGAGACTGGCGAGGCCACAAACGTGGATGGTGCGACGGCCTGCCATTGACATCAATCACCATGACCCCAGTGTGCCCACAATACCGAGGCCATATTGCCCCAGGGACATATTGAAAGAGTCCACCGTGGGCAGGCCAGCCTGGACGCAGAAGTAGGCGAAATACCCCATGAGGTTCTGCCCGCACAGAGTCTGTACCAGCCAGACAACACATACGACTTCAGTTCGGCGAAGATTCGTTCCTCGGAAACAGTCGCAGTAGCTCGTACCGCTGGAGAGAGACTTTTCGAGCTCATTGGTGTGCTGGATCATGGCGAGGGTTTCGTCCGGGTTGAAGCTTGGGTCGTCGGACGAGGTGAGTCGCTGTAGAGCGCGGCGCGCTGCTTGCAGGTTGCCCTGACGGACATGCCACCAGGGCGACTCAGGTGCAAAGGCACACCCGATCAAGATAGGCACAGGCCATGCCCACTGCACGCCAAAGGGAATACGATAAGCCCATTCGTCGTCGCGTGAAATGGACCCTCGGTTGACGCCAACGGCTACAAACTGGCCAAATACCCAGCACATATTGATGAACGTCGTTAAATAAGGGCGCAGCACGACAGGACACACCTCCGAGGCGTAGGCGGCTGGTAGGGTTTGAAAGATGCCCCATGGGATGCCTGCAAGGATCTCGGCTGCCAGTAACATTTGAATATTCACAGCGAAGAAGAACAGGAAGATCACTGCCGTGATTGTGACCAGGGCCCCCATCATGGTTCGTCGGTATCCCAGGCGCTCGGATATCAGACCGTTTAGCAGTAGACCAAGGATTTCACCGCAGCGTGCGCCGTTGGACAGACCGGACTGCCAGGAGGCTGGCACCACCCATTTGCTCGAGGAGGTTTGGACGCCGAATTTCTTGTTGAACGCCGGCGAGGCATACATGGAGCTCAGCAGCGCCAGATCGTATCCCTCCATGATGAGAGTGGATGACAATAAGACAGACCAACCCACGGCTTTCGGGTACAGTTTCAACGCCTGCCACAGAGTCATGGAGTGTTCCTTCTTGGCTCCCTGCTTGCCTTCCACCAGGGGAGGTGGTTTGCCCTGAGGAGGGTCGGCATGATCGATAGAAGGCGTCATGGTGAATAGAGAATGCAAATATGCTGCAGATTCAGAGATTCAGAGATTCAGATATTGTCAGAACCTGTGGTCCTGAAGAATGCGAGAAAACCTCATGCCACAATTGAGACGGGGCAACACGATTTATATCCTTGCTCCCCCAGCATTCGGAGAGACAGAGTGCCTGCATTGCGGATCTGGGGAACCCCACGCTCGAAGCCAAAACATGCCAAGGTATGGAGAGACGCACGGCGAATCACCGTTGACGTCGGTGACAAGTCGGAGGCAACGCGGAGGCAAGCCGGAGGGCTCGGGTGTCGGGGGCTCGGCGGAGACCAGGGCGTATATTGCATGAGAACGAGCAACGTATAAGATGAACATAAAAGTCGCATACAGAAGATGTTTACAATCACGTCGCTATGGCCACCAACAACTGGTGGAAAGAAGCCACCGTCTACCAGGTTTACCCGGCGTCTTTCTACGACTCCAACGGCGATGGCTGGGGCGATATTCCCGGCGTTGTCGCCAAAATCCCTTATTTACATTCGCTGGGAGTCGACGTCGTCTGGCTGTCTCCGATGTATGACTCGCCTATGCATGACATGGGTTATGATGTCTCCGACTATGAAAACGTGCTACCAGCCTATGGAACTGTGCAGGATGTCGAGAGATTAGTCGCTGCCTGTCACCAGCGCGGCATGAAGCTCATCTTGGATCTGGTCGTCAACCACACCAGCGACCAGCATGACTGGTTCCAAGAGAGCCGGCGCAGCAAGGACAGCGACAAGCGAGACTGGTATTTCTGGCGGCCGCCACGCTATGACAAAGACGGGAATCGTATCCCTCCGAGCAACTATCGGGGCTATTTTGCTGGAAGTACTTGTGAGTCTTGTGTTTCCTTAGTGTTGACGTTCATTTTGTCAGAGCTAATGCGCAGATCGCCTGACAGGGACATGGGATGAACACACCCAGGAATACTACCTGCATCTATATGCCAAAGAGCAGCCCGACCTCAACTGGGACCATCAGCCCGCACGCGAAGCCATCTACAACAGCGCGGTGCGCTTCTGGCTTGACAAGGGCGTCGACGGGTTCCGCGTCGACACCGTCAACAAGTACAGCAAGCACACCGATTTCCCCGACGCGCCCATCACAGACCCAAAGAGCGAAATGAAACCCGCCATCCAAATGTGGTGTAACGGTCCGCGCATCCACGAGTTTTTGCGCGAGATGTACGACCAGGCACTAGCACCCTACGGAGATATCATGACCGTCGGCGAGCTGGCCAACACGCCAGACCCAAAACAGGTACTGGGGTATGTGGGCGCGTCTGCCAAAGAGCTCAGTATGGTCTTCCACCTGGATATTGGACATATCGGCATGGGCCCGAGCCTGGAGGACAAGTACATCTTTCATCCGTGGAAGCTGACGCAGATGAAATCCATCGTGGAGAAATGGCAGTCCTTCGTTGAAGGGACGGATGGCTGGACAACGGCGTTTTGCGAAAACCACGATAACGGTCGCTCTGTGTCTCGGTTTGCGTCGGATGCGCCTGAGTTCCGGGAACGTTCGGCCAAGATGCTGGCTCTCATGATGGTCGCCCTGACAGGGACGCTGTTCCTCTACCAGGGCCAAGAGATTGGTATGATCAATGCTCCCCACAACTGGCCTATTGACGAGTACCGCGATATCGAGGGCCAAGGATACTACCGGGAGGCCGAGCGGCGGAGTGCCAGTGGCGTGGACACTACTCGCAAGGACCGTCTCATGGATGGTCTTCGTATCTTAGCGCGGGACCATTCCCGGCTGCCCATGCAATGGAATGGCTCGCCGCATGCTGGGTTCACGACGGGCACGCCGTGGATGCGCGCTCATGACTTATACCCGGAGATCAATGTGCAGAAGCAGCAGAATCACCCAACGAGCGTGCTCT
This sequence comes from Penicillium alfredii, assembly GCF_028826965.1. Lineage (NCBI taxonomy): Eukaryota > Fungi > Ascomycota > Eurotiomycetes > Eurotiales > Aspergillaceae > Penicillium > Penicillium alfredii. Next base: position 3,642,510 of record NW_026622706.1, on the reverse strand, counting down.
CGTTTTGGAAGGATGTGCTACGTCTCAGAAAGGAATACCGGGAGCTGTTCATCCACGGGGCTTTCGAAGTGGTGGACTACGGCAACCAAGATACTTTTTGTTTTATCAAGTCGAGGGACGGTAACAGAGCACTGGTGGCTTTGAACTTTACGAGAGAATCCCAGCCATTTACTCAAGTGAAGAATGTTGCCAATATGAAGATGCTGATCAGCAATTGCAAAGAACCAGTCTTGGAGACATTGCAGCCCTTCGAAGGAAGAATCTATGTGAGTTGAGGGAACTGAATATCGACAGTCTGCCTACATCTGACTGCCCTATATTCAATATATTTCAATTAGTAGCATCATGATTTAGGGCAAGCCGTACCATGTCAGCGTGACGTCCACCCCGTCATATTGACGTCCCATGTTGATATCCGGGAGAGCAATGCCAATACTGAATAACAGGAATAGAAAACCAGACATAAAAGAAACCAACCAGAGAAGCACCATTTCCAATATCCTCATCTCATAATTGACCCCCCAACATAGCATCTTCCGTCATACTCATAGACAAATCAACATGGCCTCCGTGATCGCAGGCGGCCTCCACAAAGTCCAAGAGGCCATCCAGCGAGCCACCTCAAAAGAAAAGAAAGTCGTCGACCTGGAGCGCGACACAGCCAACATCCACACCAAGCAGCCTCTCACCACGGACCACGGCGTGCGCGTCGAGAACACAGACCAATGGCTGCGAATCGTGGATGACAAGCACACGGGGCCTTCACTTCTGGAGGATCAAATTGCTCGAGAGAAGGTAGGACACAGACTGCCTACTTTGGAGGGAAAACCCTATTATCTCTTCTATTGATGTTCCTTTTTTGCTTATACTCAAGCTCTAATCAAATCTAATCTAGATCACCCGCTTCGACCACGAACGCATCCCCGAACGCGTCGTTCATGCCCGCGGAACCGGCGCATTCGGGAACTTCAAATTGCACAAGAGTCTTGATGATCTCACGTATGCGGGTGTCTTGACTGACACTGCAAGGAACACGCCGGTCTTTGTGCGCTTTTCCACGGTGCAGGGTAGTCGAGGCAGCGCGGATACGGTGCGCGATGTGCGCGGCTTCGCGGTCAAGTTCTATACGGACGAGGGGATCTGGGATTTGGTGGGGAATAATATCCCGGTGTTTTTTATTCAGGATGCGGTGAAGTTTCCTGATTTTGGTATGTTCAACCCCTTCCCTTTTTGACATGCAATTTGCGCATGGCAACCTTGCCCTAACACATCCATCTACTATAGTGCATGCCGTCAAACCAGAACCGCACAACGAAGTGCCCCAGGCCCAGACGGCTCACAACAACTTCTGGGACTTCGTCTACCTACACCCCGAAGCAACGCACATGTTCATGTGGGCCATGTCCGATCGCGCCATCCCACGCTCATTCCGAATGATGCAGGGATTCGGCGTCAACGCCTTCGTGCTAGTAAACAAGGCCGGCAAGCGACATTTCGTCAAATTCCACTGGATCCCGCATCTGGGCGTCCACTCACTCGTCTGGGACGAGAACCTCAAGCTGGCAGGCCAAGACCCAGACTTCCATCGCAAAGACCTAATGGAAGCCATCGACAACAAGATCTACCCGAAATGGGACTTCGCCATCCAAGTCATCCCAGAAGAGCAGCAGGACAGTTTCGAGTTCGACGTGCTCGACGCAACAAAGATCTGGCCTGAGGATCTAGTCCCGCTGCGAGTCATCGGCGAACTGGAACTCAACCGCAACGTTGACGAGTTCTTCCCGCAAACGGAACAGGTCGCGTTTTGCACGAGCCATCTCGTGCCCGGCATCGACTTCTCCGATGACCCACTGCTGCAGGGCCGCAATTTCTCGTACTTCGATACGCAGATTAGTCGGCTGGGTGTGAACTGGGAGGAACTGCCCATCAATCGGCCCGTGTGCCCGGTCCTAAACCACAATCGCGACGGGCGTATGCGCCACCGCATAACACAGGGGACGGTGAACTACTGGCCGAACCGGTTCGGAGCGAACGCACCGACATCATTTGAATCCGAGGGCGGTGGGTTCCAAACCGCAGCAGGGACAAGAGTCGGCGGCACGAAGCAGAGGACGTTGAGCGCCAAATTCGGCGACCATCTCAGCCAGGCTCAGCTCTTCTATAACTCGCTGTCCGCTCACGAGCAGCTGCATGTACGCAAGGCGTTGGGCTTCGAACTCGACCACTGCGATGACCCGGCTGTCTACGAGCGCGTGGCCGGCCACCGTCTCGCCGAGATCGATCTGCCGCTGGCGCAGGCAGTCGCCGGGCTCGTAGGCGCGCCCGTCCCGGACCGGGCACTGCGCGCGAACGCGGGCCGGCGGGCGCCGCACCTCTCGCAGACGGAGTTTATGCCCGCGACCGGCACGATCGCCAGCCGGCGCGTGGCTCTTCTGATCGGCGACGGATTCGACCCCGTCGCCTTTGCCGGGGTCCGGGCTGCCGTCAAGGCTGCAGGCGCTCTGCCGGTTGTCGTTGGGACGCGGCGCTCGCGGATCTACGCTGAGGGCGAAACACCGTCTGCGTCTGCGGCGGCTGGCAGTGGCATCGTTCCCGACCACCAGCTCGACGGCGTGCGATCGACGCTGTTCGATGCGACGTTCATCCCTGGCGGCGCGCATGTCAAGACGCTAGCGCAGAACGGCCAGATCCGGCACTGGATTGCCGAGACGTTTGGGCATCTTAAGGCGCTCGGGGCGACGGGGGAGGCTGGGGCGTTGGTGCAGGATGCGTTGGGCGCTGCGCCGGCCCTGCAGGTTGCAGCGGCGGAGCCGGTCGAGTGGTATGGGGTGGTGACGGCGGGGGGCATCCAGAAACCGGAGAATTTCCGGGAGACGGCTGCGATAGTGCGTGGGGCGAAGGACTTTGTCGGGATGTTTTTCTATCAGATTGCGCAGCATCGGAACTACCAGCGTGAGCTGGATGGGTTGGCGGTGGCGGTGGCTTTCTAATTCTAAAAGATACTTAAGAGTGATTCGGATGGTAGGTAGGTTTCTGGGAAAAGCAGATAGAATTAAAGAATGCAGTATTTCTCCCTAGATATGCTAACACAGCCACGCCGGCAGCGCAATGATCGTTGTATCATCACAGCACCGAGCTCAGCTCGGTATTGCTCTCACCCGCCGGGGATGGAAATGACATCAAACCGCCAAATGAATGCAACAATAAAGGTCTTGAGGTGCCGCGAGCCCGCTGGCGGGGTCTTCGCAGGCAACCCCAAGAACTGTACAAGAAATGAGAAGAAGGGGTGGGGGGTATATATAGATACCACACGGCGAGCGTGTGAGGAGACAAAAGTAGGAGATGTGTGAGACGATAAAATGACCAGAGATACCCAAACCCAGACAGAACAAGCGAAAAGAAAAAGAAAGAAGACATGAACATGGTCGCTGACAAGACAAACTTTCAAATAATTAAATGACTCGAGACAGGGTGTGACAGGCCTACGCCCATCGCCAGCCCGAGTCCTGCGAGCCCTGGCGCTTCATCACCGAGCTAAGCAAGCTGTTGCGCTTGCCCCGGGGAGCGAATGGGTTGCGGTTGCGGTCGGTCTTCTTGCGCTGACGCTGGAGCAGATGCACAGCGGCGGGGACGTCGAGGCCTTCGCCGGTGTCGGTGATCTTGAGCGCCCACTTGGCATCGTCCTCGTGGAAGCCGAGCTCATTGACAATCATGTCAATGGCGCGGTCGACGGGGTCGAGCACCTGGGGCTGCAGAGGCGGCGGGGCGATGGCAGGCGGCGGGCTTCGCGCAGGTGGGATGGTGATTGGGGATTCAGCGCGCGGAGGGGGAGGAGTGCGGTTGGGAGTAGGGGTGCGGTTGGGGGTTCGGGGAGCAGGGCTCGCGGTGGAGTTGGAGGAACGGTCGATCATAAGAGCGGGCACCGGAGGGACAGGTGGGGGCGGTTCCTGGTCGGTCCCATCGAGGTTGTGCAGGATAGTGCTGTACTCGGACATGGGACGTTCTTCGGCAAAAGTGCGGCCCCCTTGAGGGCTGTCGCCGCTGTCGCCGCCGTCGCCGCCGTTGTTGTTCCGCATACGACGGACACGGAGCTCGAGAGCGAATGCCGCTTGGCGCTCACGGTTCTCACGCAGAGCTTCATTGTCGGGAGACTGAACGCCCATGTCGCGCTGCAGCAGATCGAGAGGGGAGTTGGACTGGAGCGACAGGGTGCGCTCCTGAAGTTCGTAGGCACGCGAAACGGCCTCCTTCAGGAACGAAGATCGGCTCGTCTCGGTTTCCGTGGCCTCCCATTTGGTGAGACCAATCGACTTGGCCTTGTGGAAGGTGGCGGTGGTAGTGTCGGCAGGGCAGAGGGGCTGAGAGTCAAGACGGCGGAGAGACCAAGCGTGAGGACATAAGAAGTCCATTCCTCTGGAAGTGAATTATTCGTTAGCAGGGTCATTCTCCAGGTTATTCTCCAATCGCGAGGATGTTTTCTTACCAAGCACCGTCTCCTCCCGAACCGTGTCGCCCTCCGGAGCATCTTTGCCGTCGAAGATGCCGACCTTGCGAGCGTCAATGCACTTGCCGTGCAGAGGCTGCAGCAACACTCCCAAACAAGTCCAGATCTCAGTCATGTCGTACATCTGCTTCTGAGAAAGTCCGCCAGTGTTCCCGCGACCGAATCCCTCGGGCGGCTCGAACAAGACATTGGTCATGCCAAAAGGCTCCGTCATAGTCGAAGACGCTCCATAGAGGCTCTTGGCCATCACGCCGCCCTTCAGCCAGTCCATCTGGCCCACAATATCCGTCTCGCGGCCCTTGCCGCTGCCGAAGATCCGGCAGAATGTCCAGATACGCCAGAAGGCGTCATCGACTTCCTCAGCACGCACGCTGTCCACTCCCGCCAGGCCACGCACGGTGTCCCGACGCAAGAAGGGAGCACAGCGGGCAAGAACCAGCGACTTGAGCTGGGCGAGTGTGTAGATGTCCTGGGCGTATCTCCGGAGGTAGAGGGTCGGTGTGTACTCGGGAACCTGGGAGTCAGGGTCCAACAGAAGCTGCCATTCGGTGGTCCAGGGAGGACTCATCTCGCGCAGCTCCCAGGCGGGCGGCGACATCTTGAAGAGTGTGTTCTTGATCATGGGCAGCTCGCGGGCCTTGAAGACAGTGTAGAAACGTTTGTTGACAATAGCGAAGTTGAACAGATCGTCGAGCGAGTCAATGCTCTCCATCATTGCTACAACCACTCGCTCCGGCATCTTGACCGGGAAAACGAATGGGCGCGAGGCCTTTCCTACCGATCGCGGGACCTCGACCGGCCGCGCAGACAGGACCACCGATGGCGATGGCGGCGTGGCGGCCAGCTCAAAGATCTGGGCGGGGAGCTCGACGCTGCTTGCCTGAGCTGTGGAGACCAAGGCGTGATCTTGTCGCATCTTGTTCACCGAAACCAAAATCTTCTCATCCTCCGGGGGGGTGTGGCTGCGACTGGCGGGAGCTAGGTCCGCGGGATCGATGCTTCGTTCTGAGTCGGACCTTGTGGGGTGCGTGGGGCTGCCCGACTTCGAGCGGACGACCCCCTGGCTTGAGGCTGGGCGGCTGTCGAACGGGTTCCTGAAGCCCAAGTCGTGGGTTTGCAGCCGGGGCAATTGCAGAAGCAGATCGTCCCGTTTGTTAAACAAGGGCGCGTTCAACTCGAGGTTCGGGTCGGAGTGGGTTTGGTGGTGCGAAAGACGTCGAGAGATGTCGGTCGGGTCGATGTGCGAGGATGCCTTGCGCTCGGCGACGAGTGGGTCCAGCGAGGCCTCGGAACGCGAGCTCAGCACGCTGGCCCGACGCATATCCTGTGGTGGCAGCTGGCTCGGCTTGCGACTGAACGTGGGCATGGCCAGCATGAACGACTTCTTGGCCTTTTGCTTGTCCTTCCGAGCCTTTTCCTCGTCCCTCTTGGCCTTCTCCTCGTCTTTTTTGGCCTTCTCCTCGTCCTTTCGGGCTTTCTCTTCGGCTGCCTTGGCTTTCATGGCCTCCTTTTCTTTGGCCTCTTCCTTGGCTTTGGACTCCTTGGCCTTGGAAGCTTGACGCTCCTTGTCTTTTGGCTCGTCCTTCACTTTGCTGGCCTGTCGAGTCTTTTCTTTGGAAGTGTCCTTAACCTTGATAGACTTGTCCTTAGCCTCTTTTTCCTTCCCATCCTCCTTGGGCTTGCTCGTTTTGCGGCTCTTCTCTTTGGTCGGAGTCTCGCTGGTTGACTTGAGCTGCCGGTCTTTCGCCGCGTCCTGGGGTGGCTTCGTCTTGCTGAGCTTGCGATCCTTGTCCTTTTTCACCATCGACTTGGAGGCCTCCAGAGTCGGGTTGTTGACTGGTCTGGAGTGGGGCTTGGTCGATGGGGGCATGGGCGCCGGGCGCGTAGCGACCAAATCGCCGCCGTTGTTTCGGCTGATCTGGAGTGGGCCATCGAGGATGAGGAGAGTTCGTTGCGGGCCGCTTCCATCTTGTGCCAAGCCCGCGAGAGCATCCTCCAACTCCTCGGCGGCCTGAGACAACGTCGGAACGTGGCGAAGTCGCTGGCCTCCCGCTTGCAGATGGTCCGACCACTCGGGGCGGCGGCCTCGACGCTGGCGGGCCTCCGAGTCCGATCGGTGGGTATTTGACGAGAGGCCCGACTGGCTTCGCTGGATTGCAGCCGGGGATGGCCGCAACGAGGTCTGCGAGTCATTCCCATGCATTGGTGACAGGAACTGTGAGTTTTTCCGGCTCACTGCCGAATATTGGGAGCCCCGGCGCTGCACGGCCAAGGAGTGTGATGAGCCAGATCGTATTGAGAGCGCCCCCGTCGGTGGGGAGTCGGTGCGGCGAACACTTAACGGACTGGGCTCGGCGGGGGGTTCCAAGGGCAAGGGTTTGTTTTTCAAGTCATTCATGGAGAATTTCGAGGCAACCGAGTTCGCACGGGGCGGGAACGCTCCGTTGAGCGAAGGCGGCGACAAGCCCATGTCGGAAGGAGCTATTGAGGGACGTGGTGACAAGCTCACGTCGGAAGTAGCTATTGAAGGACGTGGTGACAAGCCCACATCTGATGAGGGTTTTGATGGATGTGGTGACAGGCCCATATCCGCAAGGGCTCTGGAGGGGTGTGGTGACAAGCCCACGTCGGACATGGCTCGCGGGGCGATGGATGCGGCATCATCGAAGACGCCGGCGGCCACGGGCGACACAATCGAATATGCATCAGCAGATTTGTATGCACGACCTTCACCCACAAACTCCGTTCCAATGCTGGTCACCGAGCTGCGACGGCTGTAGCAGGACGATGCACAGTCAAAGACCTCATCGGAGCCTGAGGAAGAACCCGTCTTTTGACCCAACGCTCCCTCCAAGACCCCTCGCAGGGCACCACGCAGGGCACCCTCATCGTCCTCCAAGTCCTCGACGGCATCCGCCGAGTTCTTGTAGAGAATATTGACCCGCTCCTCGAGCTCGGACTCAAAGGGCGTGGGGCTTGCAGGCTTCATATTTTGATCGCCGTTGCCCTGGGCCACTACGGGGAATTGCGAGGAGAGTTCTGGAAAAAAGCGGGCCAGGGCACTGCCTGAACGTACAGGCGGTCGACCATCGGATAAAGGCGAGATATCGCCATCGCCCTCGCCATCCTCGTCCGAGTCCGAGTCCGGGGGCGAGTCCAGGTGAATGATGGTGCGCAGCGACTCCTGCGGGGAGACCGGTCGCCGCTCCACGGTCGGAGCCAGGGTGTTCTTTGGGTGCATGGGCCGGGGTTGGGTTCGTGTCTTTGACATATCCTTTGCTCTTAGGGTCTCGGTGGGTTCGGGCGTGGCGGCGGGTGAGGACCGGGGGGTGGACTCGCTCGGCATTGTCTCGACAGGCCACGAGATACTTCCCCGGATGGCAGTCACTTCGGGTTCGCTCTTTTTCGAGGGTTTAAACGTGCTCTCTTTGAGCTTCAACGGGGCTGGACGATGCGACTCTTTCTTTTGATTCGAGGAATTCCGAGTTCGAAAATGCGGAATTGAGAGCGACGAAACCATATCTAAGATCCACGGATGGCTCGTCTAGCGTCGGATCATTGTGCTTCTTTTTCCCTTTCTTTTCGTGCTGGTTTCTTTGTCTGCGTCAGTTGGCCCTGACCGAGATCTCCCCGATAGGCCCCTCGGGGAGCCTAACAACACGTACCGACGATTCAAAGCCGGCGTTCTTTCACACAAGCGTCTTTTGTAGAACAAAGACACTTCTCGACTTCTCAACTTGTCGACTTCTCAACGGACACGCAGCTAAGAAAGAGGGAAAGGAAGAAGAAGAGGGAAAGACGTCGCAGGATTAATTATTTTCGTCTTAGGGGCGGTAATACGGTAAGCTCGATATCGCGATTTCAGGCCCCCGAAAATAAGCAGCTGGGAGAAGCGGTGGGTCAGTTTTACAGTATATCGCAAGGATAGTACTGGGGCCAAAAACACTCGAAATACCTGATCGAGTAAGTCGCGCAATCCTGCGAGGATTTGGTGGTCCTCGTATATTTACTTGTTATAATCGGGGTAGGTTTATATCTTTATTTGCTTTCTTTTGTTGCCTTCTGTTGCCTTGTCCTGTTTGCCTCGTAGATCTTCGGAAAGGCGCAGTGTGCTGAACATTTTTGTTTCTTTTTTTTTTGTTTTTCCCTGAGATCGTCATGGGGAGTTACTCTGCCAGGTAGGGATCTACTTCAACACGAACCCATACCCCCATACACACCCCCCTTCGAGTATGATTGATTTCACTGCGCCACGAGGGAGTGAAAGAAAAATAGCCTTGCTCCCACCCCTGCCAGTGATCATGCTGGTCTAACGCCCCATGCAAAGGAACATGGAACGACTCACATTCCTCGTTACTGCCGGGTTATATCCCTGGGTGATATAGTGAATCACATAATAATATTGAATGAATATTACCCGGGAGAAGCGCCGAGACCCTCGAGGCGTCGAGGCCTTCACCCTGATCGGACCCGGGTATATGCAGATTGGCCCTGTCTCTCTCTTTTTTTTTTTTTTTTTTTTACATGTCTAGTTAATGTACGGCCCTTCCCAACCTGCATCGCGGGGAAATATACGCGGTAAGTGGACCCTCCAACCCTGCCCAGGTGCTATTGACAACAGTATGTAACTATACCGCGTCCTGCATACATACCAAGGCTGTCACGTCGGGTCCAGCCTGCGATCCTTCGAGTATCATGCGAGCAAAACACCAGAAAGGGCGATCAAAGAAAAAAGAAAGAAAGAAAGAAGAAGAAAAAGAAGATTCCGCATTAACTTCCATAACATCAATAATGCATTCATCGTTGCTTTTGCTTTATTATTTTATTTGTTTATTTGTGAGATGATTCAAGCGGCCCCCAACCGGGGCCACCTGGGCACAATCCACCCATTGCCACATGGCAAGGCCGAAGCTTCAGAAAGAGACAGACAGAGCATTGGTATTTTATTTCGAGTCAGGCTCGGAACGGAGGTATAAACATGCCCGTGCCATAATACACATCAGAAAGATGTCAGAGCACACATAATCAAGGGAAAGTAGGAAGCCGATGGATGGCTAGTAAGGCGGAAATCCCATAGTTTCGGGGAGCCGTCATCAAATCACTTGGTGTTACTCGTCTCCACTCGATAATTAAGTGATAATGTACGCCGGCGTTGAATATTGTCCTTGGGGCAACTCGTGCGACTTTGGATATTTGTATACACTTTCTAAATACAACAAAGTCAAGAACTCACTAATTTTACCTTTTTCCTTCTTTCCATACAGTATGTAATACCCTGAATCAACGCCCAGCTGCATCTCGGGCCCAACTGTACGCCAACGGGGCTAAGAGGATGGGGGCGGAGAGGGCCAAAACAATCTGGGGGCGGAATTGCTGCGACACGTAACGCTTTTCTTCCTTTCTTCCTTTAATCTCTGACCTTACTCTATTATACATACATAGATATATATATGTAATATCATTGTACTTTCTTAGGATGGATTATTCGATCGGTTCCGTTTGGGTCCGTGTCGAGCACCCGCGTTTCCGGTCAATCATTGTTCTCGATCGTACAGATCATCATACAGCCCTAATCATACTGTACGTCTAGAGATCGGAGGATTCCTTCCAAGCTTATCCATATAGATGTAGAATAATGTGCCATGCTGGATCCTGTCCACTCCGGGGCAATTCCTGTAACCCTCTGACTCGGAAATAATGCCTCGTGGGATTTATAATCTTATGATCAGGGCATCCACACGCCGTCGTCAGAGCCCCGGAGAACCCCAACAGGCTGCCTCGCAGAGACGAATTGCTTCAACAATAACATAGTGAACCCTTATCCCAAGTTTTAACATCAACAACACCAAAGAACGTAGAATATAAAATAGAACAAATAGGATAGACTCTATACTATACAACATTCTAACATTATCTATATAACATCTTGTCTGTTATGTATCCATGATTACTGTAACTAGGTCAGTTGGGGGCTCGCCCCGATCCCCATCGCCCTGTTCGCAACCCATGGATTGACCCGTTTGTCGATCGGGGACCCGGGTTGGCGTTTTCCATGGGGCTTTGCAAGACTTTTTTTTTTTTTTCTCGCGTGGCATTCATGCAGATCTCACTGGCAATCGTGTCTCGCCCCTTCTGCCGCCCCCCTTTTGTGCAGGAGCATTGACATCACTGCATGCTATCTCGATGCTTTGATGCCCTCGAGGATTATTGGATTATTTCATCGTGCATATACTATCTTATACCATGTTTCACTGTGGGCATCCATAGATATCGATGGATACTGCCTCAGACAAAACAAATACACATATACAGAATCAATATCAACACATTGTAATAGTCCCTGCAGAAGAAGAACATGCCTCGAACCGATCATCACGAACCATTCAACAATGACAGACCATAAATAGAACAGAACAACCTACCTGTAATTAAATGATTTCCCTCCCTTTTTTTTTACTGGGACGCTAACTACCGTATCACTGATATACAGTAGTAACACAGCGTGTATTATGATTATGATTATTATTGGGGCTCTTTCGATCGGAAATGCAGAGTTTGTTTCCCCCCCTTTTCTCCCATCGAGAGAGTCAGTGCACCGCCCGACTAATCCACAATAGGGGAATGTACCCCATCCATGCGATATTATGCCGCATGCCGATCGCGTTGCTAATTATAGTATCCCACGTTTTGAGGTGCTAAACACGGAGATTTTCACCTTTTCTTCACGGGTTCTCAAGAATGCGGCTAATGGATACTCTGCACGGACTAAATGGACGAGAGGCTTGGTTTGGTTGGATACTTGTCCGTCTTAGTTTGAGTTTTATTTTTATCTGATTCTAGTTTATTTTTTATTTCTGTAGACTTTATCGTGGGGACGTGGACGTTCGGTGGTGGCTCGGTTAGTGGAATGTCTATTGATAGTAGCCAACTATTCTACATCGCGAATGGTGTGATGATTCCTGAAGAATGATTACTTTGCAGTAGTACTAACTACTTGCGTTGCTTATGTGGAATGAAACTTGAGAAGAGGACGGTGTCAATAATAGTGGGAATATATATATAGATATATATAATATCTTGACCTTGTCGATGACCACAAGGGAAGTCGAATGCATATCCTATTCTCCAGCCTTAAACATTTAAGTGGTTGTTCATAGCAGGAACTTCAAGCAGATTTAGATGTAACACAAATGAAACCAGGCTAATCCGGACACCCATGAAACCTTGTATACCCCGAGATTGTACCCACTGAGTCATCTGAATATAATATCCATGGATAAACTGTCATGACAGTATAAGCCCACCTGAATGCACGAGCAAGGCTAAACCTGGACTGAGACAGGCCATGTGGCCGGTTGAAATCAAGTCTCGAAAAGTTCAAGTTGCCCGAGGATTGGATGCGTCGAGAAGTATAGAAGTGTGGCATATGATCATATGCCAGTACATGTCTATCGACCGTTCTCTTTCCATTGAATCGCCGTGAGCTAACCAAACTATTAACCGATCAAAAAAAATATTTCGTATTGCATTGAGCAGATATACAAGCAATCACCACATCTCCTCCCACTCACGACACTCCTCATCAATCTCCGCCTTCCCAGAAAACAAATCCGCCTCAGCAGGCGCCACAAGCCGCGTGCGATGAACCACCTTTCAGAACATAAACATCACGACCCAGAACGCCAGCCCGAAATACGAGGTAACAAAGTCCTCGCTGGTAAACAGTTTGAAAACCGAGGACCCGTTAAAGAGTGCAGTAGTGCACCCAACCAGCACGGCCAGGATGGCCGCATAAGGCTGGAACGGGGATGCCTAAGGGACGAACGCGTCTACTGGGTAGTGGCGAGCCACGGGGATACATATGGGGTGACCATGGCGCAGATACCGAGTTTCACTCAATTCAGGACGTGAATATCTACATGAACAAGCGTCTCGAGCTACACAATGACTCAACCCCTCGTCTGATGCCACTTGGATCTTTGTCGACGAAATATCATCCTGAAGGATGTCGATGCCTCTTTCTGTCTTGTGGACTGGGCCTTTTCGGGTCTCTATCCTCACTTCTTAGAATTCGCGATGATTTCCTGTGTTTCCGTACGATGCACTATTTACGCCGCCACTCTTGCAAGAGATGGAGAAGGTCATGGATCTTACCGACGAAGAAAAGAGACTTACGCGGCTGATCCACTATGTTCGCTTTGCACATCTGAGATAACTCTTGTAAGAAACCCCCATTTGCCTTTGATATCTGCTCTCGCAAACTAAATCGCCCAGTAGTGGAGAGATGTCGTTTGACTTGAGGGCGTTCGTGGAAGAAACTACGAAAGAAAGTGAACCAAAGAAACCTGTGCAGCTCTACAGATCCACATATTTTTAATGTAATTCTGGATATGAGCATTGATTTTGGATATTGAACGGTTCCACAACTTGGACTCAGTCATCAATCGGGGTTCTTTAGAATAAACTAAGTCCGAATAGCTTCATTTATCTGGGCTACGTGCATATCACTAGGATATGTTGAGCGCTTGTATCAACGAAAGAAAGCTCGAAGAATAAGTGCGTCTGTTTAATTCAGGTCAATCTACCACTCGAGTCCTGTCGATGAAGTCCCATTTCCATTTGAGCCACTGGCACAGTCCAACTCCTTGCATACTATATCACTATGAGTATACTAGAACAGCGAAACAATAGATAAAGTAAAAGAAAAAAGAGTGAGAACTTACACTGCTCGGCCTGCTGGAAGAGAGAGCTTCCCTTAGGCTGGCGCATAGCCGGACGCACCTGTGCGCCCTGAGTCTTTTCCAATTTGGCGTGTTGTTGGAGCCGGGTCAAGATTTGATGCGAAGTACTTTGAGTACTCCAATCCAACTCTGATGTCGCCTGAGGTCTATATTTGGAGCAAAGGGTTAGGCACTTGCAGTACTGCCAGTGATGAATTCCATCTCACCCCGGATTTTGCATAATTGCCTGAAATTCAAGTTCGAGGTTGCGAATCAGCTCTTTGAACACCTCTTCCACGAGATGAGATAGTGTTTCTTTATTGGAATTGGCTCCAGGAGTTCTTGTGAATAGGTCATATCGAACGTGAGTCCGCGTCTCGGATGCCGGAAGGAAGGTGAACGACATCCATAGTCCTGCGTTGTCAAAAGAGTACAATAGAGTACTTGGGAACAAGGAGCATTCTGCTCGATCGCTTGCCTGCGTGAATATTCGAGCAATCCTGGTTGTCAGAGAAGGTACCAATGTTTCAAAGACTCGATGCTCCAGCTGTGTAGTGAGATGCTCGCAGCGACGGGCGCCCACTTTGACACAATAATATATCAGCCACCCTATAACCAAAATCACACCAACTTAAATGAAGAGGGATTGCTGACACCACATTTTCCAATTGAACTCCCCAGGCAGCGTTTGTCCAGCAATCCATCCCGAATGCGATTCCACATCTGCAACGCGTGCAAACCCATCCAAGGCCAGCTCAACCGAGCCCTCAAAAGGAGTCGGCTCACCAGCCACCAGGTTAACAAAGACCCAGCCCTGGTCCGTGATGTGCGCATGGATCTCAAACAGTCCATTTTGTGCTTTATCGAACCCGGGCACGCCGTCAAACTGGGGCGCCTTGACAAGCTGCCCGCGGGTATCATAGCTCCAGCCATGGTACCGACAACCGAGCACCGTGGAAGTCCCAGTCTCTTTTCTTGTGATGGTGTATGCGCGATGTCTGCAGACATTGTGGAATGCGCGGATTTGGTCGTCTTTGCCTCGGATCAGAAATATCGGGAACCCGGCGACGTCGAAGGATTGGTAGGCGCCAGCTTTGGAAAATTGGCCGCTGTGGGCAAGGTATATCCAAGTCTGTGATGGATGTTAGGGATATTTGCAAATCAAATAGTCTCCATGGTATGGGTTTCGTTGTTACTTGACTGAAGAGAGCGCGTCGCTCTAGATCGAAGACTTCGTGGCCTGTCCACCATCCGTTTGGGATTTCGGGTTCCTTTGATACTGCCACGCTAGGGTTTGAGTCCTCCTTGGTTAATGCCGGGTATGTTGGTTTGTATGGCTGCTTGTTCGAGATATGGGGCCATGCATGACGGAAGAAGAAGATGGCCGTTACCAAGGCCACGAGCATCGAGCCTGGAGACGCCAAGATATAAGCATCGACAAAGTCCATGATTGGATAGCAGATTGTAAATAAACAGAAATAAACAAATAGAAAGAAAGTCAAGAAGTCAAGCTCATTCAAACCCAAGTCTCACCCACTAAATTGACAGGACCATTTAGTCTGATATACTGCAGGCCGAGAGGCCCAAGTGTCTCTTCTCCACATTATACACTTCACCAGGCATTACCAGATCGAGTTGTAATTTCCTGTCGATGGGTGGCATGCGGGCTACACTTCGTCCCACGCATGCTTGGATATCGGTTTTCAATGACTGGCTCCAGGGAACGATCTTCCTGCGCAGTTGATATGCATCTACTACTAAGTCTGACTTGACTCCATGCTCATAACAGCAAAAGTCCCATTACACGGCCCAGATCTACACGAGTGACTTGCTATACATTTCCGTGACTAACGATCTACCTCCTATGCCGCCATCTGCACTAGCGACGGGGCGGTTTGTTTCTCCACTCCAGGCTCCTCGCTATTCTTTGCAGTTCGGTCTACGGCGTGCTGTTCGCAGACCATGTCGAAGACCCGTCTCTGGTAGTCTAGAGGATACTAAAGGTGAGCTAGCCATGTCGATAGAAAGACGTAGAGCCAGACGCAGCACTTACACGAAACACCATTCTCCTTGTCGGGATTCAAAATCCCCTCGTGGTAGACCCCCTTGGCCAGGTTATCCTGGGCTTTCTCGCATAGCTCAAAATCCTCCATGGCGACCTGACGCACAAACTTGAAGTACTCCTCGAATTTGTCGCCAGACGCCAGGTGGTAGTAGTCGAATTCCATGCGCGTGACATGCGGGTCGGCGGTGGGACATACACGGAAAGAAGACATGCCGCCGCCATAGACATTCAGGGTACAATTGGGGAAGAAGTATAAAAACAGGCCGTCGTCGGGCTTCTTGGGGTCGGCAATATGCTGGGAGAAGTTGTGCTTGTTGCGCACGGTGTAGAAGGTTGGCGGATAATAAATCGAGAAGGATGGGTGAGTGTACTGGCAGTGCAGACACTCTTGATATCCATCCACCCTGAAGAAATGGTGAGTATTTGTAAGAAGATTGAAGATGGGGTAGCATTGGTTTTCTTACATGGTCTTCCAGTTGAATCGGCCTTCGTACTGAATGCTGCGTCGGTATGGTAGTTGGGTAAAATCAACCCTGGCCAACAGCTCCTCGAGCTCTGGGAAGAATTCATGGAAACTGGGGGCGTCGTTGGAGATGGTCGAGAAGAGCAGGCCGGTTGGAGTGACATGGCTGCGTAACTCTTTGCCCTGGATGTCATCAGCGAGATGCACAGCCATATTCCGCGCAGGTCTTGCATACTGTCTTCCTACAGACCACGTTCAGTTCCTCGGGCTCAGGATTCAGAGCATTGCCCCCAGTGCGAACGGCAGAGATGGGCTGCTGCCCTATTTCATAGTTGACGTGTTCGCCCACGACCTGAAACCTGGTCACTGGGCCCAGAAGGTACCAAGACTAGAAAGGAAATTAGTATTTTATTTTCTTTCGATTTGTTTATAAAACAAAAAGATTGGAAAATACTTTCAAAAAGACTGCCCGTCGCTCCATCTGATAGAGCGGCTCATTGCAGTACCAGGATGCTGGCAGAGTACGCGCGAGTTCAGTCATGATGATAGCGTTCGTCGATATCGATGGTTGGAGTTGGTGACTATGTCAGTCATTCAGGAGCATTTTTATATCGTGGTCAGAAGTGTCTAGCTGTACGGGAAAAGAGTTGCCAGCATATTGTTTCCCGAACGAGTTATCGAATCCCGTCTCTTGATGTCACGCTAATGCGAGAGATTCGACACTCGGAAGTACGGCATATTGCAGATATGCTGGAGAGTAGCTGGTGTGGCTTGTGGAATTTTTGATCGCAGAGAATGCTGGGAGAGTTGGGAAAACTACCAAAAGGCGAGGTGCGGGAGATATTTCCATCTCCCCAGCTGATGCTATAGCCCATGAATTTCCACCCCAGAAGCAACACTGAGAGCCATAAGGTGTTATATAGTACCGAATCCATCGATAAACAGGAATTTTGACAAAAAGCAGGATTGCTACTGAGATGTTCCGCCGTCCATTGGTTGCTGCCTGGGGGGCGGAAGATGGCCACACAAGAGGCAACACGCAGAAAGACAGAAAGTGGAAACGTGGGAAGAAGAGGAAGATCACCAAGCAAAGAGACACGAGCATCAAAAGACAGAAAGAACAGAAAAGGAAGAGAAGGAGAGAAGAAGAGACATCAGATCGCTCAGAGAGGGGCCTTATCTTATCGCCTGCCATTACGTCTTCCTCGTCTCCCTCCACTTCATCCTCAACTTCCTCTCATTTGGCCCTGAATCATGGTCAAATACACCCCGCCTTCATCGCCCTCGCCGACCGCTTCTTTCTACGATGTGAGCGACGATGAGGGCGACTACAACACCATCGCCCGCGCTGCCTCCGGGAGAGGCGTGAAGCTGCTGTTCTCCAAAAGCAAGGTGGGACTCCCTCTCCGCCGGCAAATGCCGTAGCTAAATGTGAACCCAACAGGTCTATGTCCATCCAACGGCCTCTGCCAAAGATAATATCCCGGGTTTCATCGCCCTCATTCAGCAGAAGCCCCCGTCAAACCCGTCTGCCCCGCCCGGCCAATCCGATACCTCCTCTTACCTGCTCGCTTGGGTCCCGGAATCCTCCTTGGGCGATGCCTATAGCACCTATGTGAAGGTCGATCTGGCCGAAGGCTCATCTCCACCGCGCCAGAAGTATTTAGTCCCGCCGCTTCCGACAACCACTACTCACCATGACCCCATCGGCCTCTATGCGTTTGCGGTTCCGCTCTCGGAAATATACTCGGTGCTCGTGCGGCCCCCGAGCATCGGGTGGTGGTTTGGGAGTCTTGTGATTAACACGCGGGTGGGCGATAGTTTCCCGGCTTTGTTCTTCCACGACACCGAGTGCGAGTCAACCATCCTGCAGAAGAAGAAAAGAGCCAAGGAAAACTTCGACCCGTTTGACAGCGACGGGAGCCTCTTCTGGGGTGGCGACGAGGTGATACGCTGGCTGCGGAGATACGTCGATGTGCAGCGCTCTACAATGGATCGGAAGGTGTACTTAATCAACCCATCTGCTGAGGATCAGCTGTCGTTTGGACGGCCTGTGAGTAGTGGGGATGGATCGCTTCCAGACCAAGCGCAGCCGCAGGCGGCTGCTGCTGGCCCCAGTGGACAGCGTGATGCCAGCATGGACCCGTTCATGAAGACTCTCAAGGAAACTCGGTGGAAGGTGCTCGAGCAGCTCAGCAAAATCACGACTTTTACCCGGCGAACCGCCAATGAGATCGCCGACAACCCACGAATCCCGCCCCAGGTGCGGCGTTTGATGAAGAATCCTGAGATCCAGACACTGCAGGATGAGTTTGACAGCGCCCGCCTCTACCTGGCGCGGTGGGCCATGAATATCGCTGAGCAGAGCGAGCGCGAGCGGAACCAGCGTATTTGGACGGCGCAGGATGTGTTGGAGATGGAAGACAGCTCCGTCGGCGAGTTTGAAATCCTCGAGCTCGAAACCGGAAACCTATCCCTTCAGGAGCGACGCCGTATCCTCACGCTGGAGGAGTGGCAAGGGTTCTTCGACCCGACGTCGGGCAGACTGCACATCACCGTGGAAGAAGTCAAAGAGCGGATATTCCATGGAGGACTGGATCCCAACGATGGTGCCCGCAAAGAAGCCTGGCTCTTCCTTCTCGGTGTCTATCCGTGGGACAGCAGCCATGAAGAGCGACAAGCGATCATGAACTCCAAACGCGACGAGTACATTCGGTTGAAGGCAGGCTGGTGGGAGCGAATGGTCGAAGGGAACTCTACAACAGAGGAATATGATAATTGGAAAGAGCAGCGAAACCGAATTGGTACGAATTGCATTCTACACTTGGAGATGGCATTTGCTAACTTACGGCTACAGAAAAGGATGTCCATCGCACTGATCGCACTATTCCGCTGTTTGCCGGCGAGGATATCCCCCACCCCGACCCCGATTCTCCGTTCGCCGATACGGGCACCAATGTGCATCTGGAGCAAATGAAAGACATGCTTTTGACGTACAACGAGTACAACCCGGATCTGGGCTATGTGCAAGGGATGAGCGACCTCCTGGCTCCAATCTATGCAGTCATGCAAGACGATGCCGTGGCTTTCTGGGGGTTTGTCGGGTTCATGGACCGAATGGTAGTTCTCTCAGACCACTATTTCAAAGCGTACTTGCTGATAAAATGACAGGAGCAAAACTTCCTCCGTGACCAATCTGGAATGCGCTCGCAGCTTCTGGCCCTGGATCATCTCGTCCAGCTCATGGATCCGCAGCTATATTTGCATCTGCAGTCTGCCGATAGCACCAACTTTTTCTTCTTCTTCCGCATGCTCCTGGTTTGGTACAAGCGCGAGTTTGACTGGCCAGATGTTTTGCGTCTCTGGGAAACGCTGTGGACCGACTACTTCTCCAGTAGCTTCCATTTGTTTATTGCACTCGCCATTCTCGAGAAACATCGGGATGTGATTATGGATCACTTGAAGCACTTTGACGAAGTTCTGAAGTACAGTGAGTGTCTTAGCATATCCAATATTTGTTTTGGTGCACGAGGATAATTGCTAACATATTTTTCTTAGTTAACGAGCTCTCTAATACCATGGACCTCGTCCCCATCCTCACTCGTGCCGAATCGCTTTTCCACCGATTCGAGCGTGCTGTTCAAGCTATCGATAAGAAGGACAATTTTCCTGCTGCTCCCACCGCACACCAGCGCAAACCCGTCGGTAATAATGACCAAGGCTCGGCTTCGAACCCTGACAAGGGTAAATCACCCCAGCGGAACGCTGTTGGATCCAGCAGCGGTGTCAATGTGGGCGCTTCTGGATCTTCATCGCTTGACAATGCCATAGCGGCCGATAAGCCCAAGGTGATTTCCCCGGAGTTGCGGGAGCTCCTCCGCAAGGATATCCCATGGAAACGCCAGCAGACGTCATGATCTGTAGATGGAATGACGGCTGGTACTGTGCGGAGACTGAAAGAATCTCCATTCTCATGGCTCGATCGCACGGCCTGATTGGGTTCGGCTCACGATTTATGAATTTGCTGTATATCATGTTTTGATTTCACTCTTCTTTCACTTTTTCTTTTTGCTTTCCTATTTTTATTCATGGCTATGAGGGAACTCATTGGAAGTGAAAGAGGTCTGGTCTTGGCGTTTCTGTCTGGCATTTTTCTCGTCTTCATGGAAGCATTCACGAAAATACAATACATTGCTCTCTTGTACTCATGTCCATAAATTGGCTTCTCGGCGCAGCGGACCCTATAAATGAGAAATGCCGATAGATGCTCCATTCCCCACAATATAGCCCTCTCGCCAAGACCATTGCTTGCCTCTATCCCCGCATTACCCCATGGTTTGTGGATCCGAATGGGAGAGCTGCGCCCGTAGATCATAACCTTAACGCCCCTTGTGCTCAATTTTCCTCAGTGCATGCCTCAATTTTTGATGCGCGGACGCAATCCCGTCCTGAACTGCCGGGCAAGTGCGGACCAGCGGAATGAATTCAATTCATTTCAGGAGCAATAACTATAGCAATAGACTATATAAAGACAAAGATCCTACAGAGAAGAAATTCCAAGTCTTACATTCTTTCCCTGTGAAAATACTATACATCAAGATCTACTATACTCACCAGAGTATACACATCTACCTACCACCATGTCCACCGACTCCAACAACAACAGCCCGCTCAGCAAAACAACCACCGCACACGCCGAAGACCTCGAACCAGGCCGCTACGGCCCCCTCGCGCACATCAACACCGCTGAAAGCCGCGTGCCCGCCTTTGGCGGCGAGTTCCAGCCGGGTTTGTACCGCTCGCCCAAGAACCGGCGTGTCGCCAACCCGGCGCCGCTGGGGCTGTGCGGGTTCGCGTTGACGACGTTCGTGCTGGGGTGTCTGGAGATGGGCGTCAAGGGGATCTCGAAGCCGAATATGATTGTTGGGCCGGCTTTGGCTTATGGGGGGCTTGTGCAGTTGCTTGCTGGGATGTGGTATGTTGTACAATCTTTTTATTACTTCTATTTTCACTCCACTCCCCGAGGTGGTGGTGGTGGTGGTGTTGCTGTTTCTCATAGAAATCCATCAGGGAAATGGCTGTGGGAAACACCTTCGGCGCAACGGTTCTCTCTTCCTATGGCGGGTTCTGGATGTCCACGGCTATGATCTTCATACCGGGCGGATTCAATATCATGCAGTCGCTAGTAGAAGCGGACAACGGGTCCCCGATCATGTTCTACAATGCGTTTGCGCTGTACTTGATGGTATGTTCTATTTCTTATTCCCTATTCTATTTTCTCTCTCTGATCATCCTTATATCCCCTACCTCTATTTGGAAATATCAAGCCAACTCTCTTCATTGTTAGGGCTGGTTCATCTTCACCACCCTCATCACCTTCTGCACCGTCAAATCCACTGTCGCCTTCTTCTCGCTCTTCTTCTTCGTCGACATCGCCCTGCTCCTCATCAGCCTGGCCTACTTCTACCCGAACGCCCAGGGCCTGCCGAACGAAGCCCTCCGCAAGGCGGGCGGCCTGTTCGCGCTGCTGGGCGCGTTCTTGGCTTGGTATAATGCCTTTGCGGGCATTGCTGATAACAGTAATAGCTTTTTTGTTCCGCCCGTGGTTCATTTCCCGTGGTCGGAGAAGAGACAGTCGGCGAGACGGGGGCCTGAGAGTGCTGTTTAGACGTTTATTCTTTTAGATATCCAGTGCCTGTCTATCAAGTTATGTAGCTAGGAGCAAGTTCACGGAAACCATCTCAATGCTAGAAAAGATAAATGTCAGGAAGAATTGCAATTAAAGCCTCAACGGGTATCGACCAACTATATACAGCAAAAGATAAATCGCAAAATTCGCAGAAATCGCAGACCAAACCCAAAAGATCAATGTAACTCGCAAATCCAAAAGAAACATTCGCCGCGCTGATGCAAATGATAAAAAATTATAACAACGAATAAAGGGGGAAATGAAAGTGGAAATAAACAAAAGGCTGGTGGATTACCTAGAGCCAGTGGTCTCCAGGGAATCGCATCCATAAAAGAATAGCCAAAGCAGGATTATCGGTATGAGTGGGGGGTTTCAGGTATGGGTGCGTGCTTCGAGTAGAGAGTTTGGGGAAGGATGTAAGTGGAGAGCCATACCAAAGACGGCAAAGCGAAAGCGAAGTATGAGTCGTAGGGGAGTGCAGGTGCAGTAGCAAGCCAACCAGGTCACGACCTGCGGCTGCCGAGCCCCCTCAATACGACTCGCCGGCTGGTCCCAGTCAAACCAATATCACCGACGCTGCGGACCTTGGGCAAGGAAGGGACAGCGAGGCCGGTATCAGCAGAGTCAGCCGCCTCAGCGTCATCGCTTTCCTGGCTCAACGGGAAGGGCGGTGGATTCAAGGAACTAGATCGGCGAGTCTGCTGGAGAACGTCTTTGACCCAGGCTTCGCCTTCTGGGCTCATGGACACATGCCGCGAACGAGGTTTGGGCCCGGCGAGACCCAGTGGGGTGGAGCGCGATTCCTGATTTGACGGGCCAGCAACAGGATTGGCGGGGGAGTGAGTATCGCTGAAGGAATAACTGGACGAGGCAGAGAGCCGCCGGCGGGTTGGGGCAATCACCGCAGGTGGTGATGTGAAAGAGTTTATATTGCCCGTAGTCACTGATCGTGGAACCACGGCGTCAGAAGCGTTAGATCCTCGCCGCATTTTTCGAACAGTAAGCGAGGAAGATGGTCGGGCACTCAGCACAGACGGTGGTCGAGATGGAGTGGCTCGGCCAGACAGGGCGTAGGATGGGGCAGCTTGTGGGATATTGGTGCCCGGGGAAGAGTAAGACGGAGAGGCACGGGACGCTAGGCCTTGAACCTCAACCCGGGGAGTCTCTGACACTTTGCGACGGCCGTGGTGGATGACATATTCCCGGAGATATTCGCCCAAATCCGCCCATCCTCCACCGACACGGACCATGACTCGCCGTCCCTCTTCTCCAACCGTGCGAACAAATAGCTTTGAGGGGGTCGACTGCCCACCATGATGAAGATGATAGAGCTTAATGCAGCTGTCCTCCATCTTGTGTGCATGGGAACGTCTTCGAGCAGCGGGCATCAACATGAAAGACGGGGCAGGAGTGGCGCTGCGGGATGGCAGGCCCTGCGGTGATTCGGAGCGATATCTGTCGCGTAATCTGCGGTCCAAGGAGGACGATGACGATGATGTTTCCGCCTCGTTGTTAGGATCGACGAGATGAATACGGCCGGGAAGCGTGTTAAGGATGGAACTGATCTTCTCGTCAAGTTGATCCCTCGGCTTTCGGGAGCGCTTGTTCGGCGAAGACGAGCGAGATTCAAAATCCGTCAGCTCCGATTCATCCTCCTCGACATATGGCAGCTCCTGTCGCTTGACTCCGAGGCTCTCAAGACTCGGGTGGGCAGTCAGACGCTGTCGCAGGCGGAAAGACTTTGGCTGGTCCTGAAGTTCGATAGGCCGATGGGCTGCATTCTTGGCGAATGATTTCCGGTTCTGTTCTTGAATCATGGACGCCTGCCTGCTCGCCCTCAAATCAAACGAAGATTTGCCTCGAGAGAGTGCAGGGCGGCGGCGAGAAGGGCGGGGCATCTGCGGTGTCGGTGTCAAGGAGACATCCTTGGAAAATAAGCTGTCCTGATTCTACAAGTCCATCAGTCAGCATATTAATCAAATGATAGAGTGAAGATGTAAGATAAATGGCACATACTTGAACACCAGAAGGCAAGTCCGCAGATCCAGCGGAGGGCTTGGTTGGCTTGGGACCACGCACGGCTGGTACCGACTCGCCGTCTAGATTTAAATCTAGTCTTTCGTTGATAAACCGCTCAAGAGGCAGGCTCACGGAACGGGTCTGTTGGAGAGATTTGGGGGATGAACCCTTTGAGTGTTCCAGGCGAAGAAGCCGGTCTTCTCGCAGGGTGTGGTCGTGCGAAGGATCGGAACGAGTATGTCTCTCTTTATGAGAAGGTACCATCAGGGGGTTTTCATTCGACGAAGCAGTGTTTGGCTCTGGTGCATCGGCGCTGGAGCTAAGAGAAGAACCGTCCGACAGAAGAGAATCCATGGAGCCGGTGGACGGTCGATGACCACGTGGTTTCTTGGAGAGCTTAATTGGACTCTGTAGCGGCTTTCGGGGACCTGAATTGTCGGCCGCTTTTGGTTCGTTCGAGGAATGGGACTTGGGGCTTGAAGATTTAGAACCGGGGTCAGACGATTCAACAGCAGCAATTGAACGAGACGGAAGATGCACAGACTGCTTGGTGTCCAAGTCATGGGTGTTTGGTATGCGGTTGGGAGTATCTGCCAGTATGGGATTCGGTCCAGGTTCAGTTGGTGCGCCCGGTTGGCCCTGAGGCTGAGATCCAACGTCAGTGGCAGGGTTGTTAGATTGGCGATCCGTCGTGGGTTGAGTCTCTGGTAGAGAATGGTCTGGTTGAAGTAGATCCCCAACCGCCTGTGCTTCATCTTCTTTCCCGGAATCAACCGTAGGCAAGGTTGTCTGCTTTTCGGCAACCGGCAGCATATCGATCTTTCCTCGTGGCGATTCATCAGTGGCAGCAGTGAGCTCAGGCACGTTGTTTGTGCCAGCTTCATTACGCACTCGGGGAAACTGAACAAATGGGTCTTCGACCAGGTCCGTATGTTCAGACAACGCAGCAGGTTTCACCTGAGAGACTCGGGGAGACGTTGGCGTGATCTGTTGGTTGAAACCCGGCGGAGGAATGTTTTCTTTATTCTCCATATCCGGAGTGGCTGGCCGAGACGCAGACGCTGATGAAGACTGTTCGACAGTCTGGACAGGTTGCTCGGGTGGGAAATTCGCCTGCGTTGGAGTTTCTAGCTCCCCTGCCACGACGACAGTGGACAGCTCCTCGGTTTTCTTTTCCACGTCCGCTGTCGAATGAAACATTTCTTGAGAAGGACTTTCAGGATTGACCGAAATCTCGGGCACAGGAACCGGTGGCGATGGCGCATGGTCCTTCGGCGATGGCAGCATAAAATCTTGCGTTGGGCGTTCAGAAGACTCTTGGTTGCTCTCCTGGGTAGGAGTTTCAGAGCCATTTCGAGGCCCCTCCTTGATTGTGTCCATCTGACGGGCGGTTTCTTGTCTTGTAGATTGGGCTTCAGCTGCGTCTTGTCTCGTCTCCTGTTCCATATCCTCCGGCTTCTCTTCAGGCGTAGGATTGGGGTCTTCAGGCGTTTCGGGCACTGGGGGTTCATCGTTCACGCGTAAGCACTCATTGTGAACGGTATATCTCTCGGCTTCCACTACCCATGCGGCAAAGTCGGACTCGATGCCTTCGAGTTCATCAATCCAACGCTCGGGCAGGGAGTCCGGGCGACCTTCCAACGCATCGAGAATCCGATCCACCCGCCTGCCCACAGAGACAACTGCTGACTCAAGTTTGACATGTTCGGCGCGTAGATATGCGCTGGAGTAGGGTGTCTGATCAATTCCAGAAGGATTCGATGCCCGTAACGCGTGGAGTGAGGTATCTAGGGCGGATCGGGTCAGTCCCAGCTCTCGCAAGAGGCCAGGGATTTGACGCAGGACGAGAAGGCGAACATCCCAGGTGGTCAAAAGTCTGTTCAGTCGGGTCAGGAAGGGGAGGGCTCGGAGGATGGTAGCGGTGATGACAGCCGTGAAGTCACTGAGCTGCACATAACTGAGCGGCGGAGGCACGGACACGCTGCTTGTCGAAGAGGAGGGCCGAGACCTGGAAGGAATGTGGGCATTGAGAACATGCTCCTTCAATTCCTCCACATCTAGATTGTCCATTCCATCGCGTATTTCCTCGACCCTCTTCTCATACCCCTCGACCACGACTGCTGGCAAACATCCATAATGATCGACCTCTCTGGTGCCAGGGGGTAATAGTATGCTGGATGTCGAGGGCTTTTCACCAGCACCGGAATCTGTCGGCGGTATAAACCCTTTCCCAATCTTGGCCTCGTTCTGGTTCGGCCATCGCCATGACTGGACCTCTCTATACCAAATGTTCAAGTTTTGGGCAGCGATAGCGGCTCGGATCCCGAGAGCGCGTTCGGCCGGCGAGACCTGGGAGATACTCTGGGAAAGGACATCATGAGCCAGCTTCTCATTTGACGGAATCGCTTCGGTCGATGTGAGGGCGTTCAGGGTGGACTCGGGGGACAGGTTGCTGAGGAGAGGGTCGACTTTCTGGTATATCGAGGTGGGAAGTCGTTCTGGGGAGGTCGAACACGAGTTATTTCGGGAGTGCGCGGGGGAGAGGCGAATCGATGGGCGCAGGGGACTGGTTCGACTGGCTGCCATACCGAGTTGGCAAGGGTCTCAGCAGCCTAAATCAGCTTCACAGAGAGACACGAGCCTCGACGGGCTGGCATAGGAGTGACGGGGGTCGGAACGAGGCAGCAGGTGGAAGACGAAGAGAAGACTGTCGAGCCCGCATGCTGAGGCACGTTTTCCACGATCTTAATGCACGAGCCTGAAACTTTGTGTTCCTTTTTTTTTTCTCTTCTCGAACACCACACGAGGCCTACAAACGCGAGAAAAAAAAAACGCGGGAAAGGGCCGGATCAGCGGCAGATGGAGGTAAGGACAAATTGATACAGGTCCACTTCAAATACAGAGCAGATGAGTGCAGGGGGTGAAAAGGCAGCAAAGACTAGCTTTCTGCTTGAATTGTCATGCCAAAAGTTCGGGGATTTGTTGATCGTGTTCTTGGTGGAGCCAAAAAGGGGCGCGGATGGAGTGGAGCTACGCGCTGATCCGCGGCGTCTGCTTTGCGGGTGTCTTTTGCGGGATTGCTGGATTGGAGTTTATTTTATTCTATTGGGCTTTTTATTACGGATGACTCTGTTCTTTTATGGTGGTTGTGGTCAAGGGTGGGAGTTTGATGTCGAGGTTTGTATACTGGCCGGTACTACATACTGAGACATCGAGATGCACATAGCTGCGAATGCATCAGCAACAGATGCAACCGGTCCTTGAATTGCTTGACTTGCTTGAATCGCAAGCAGCACCCTTGGAACACTATGAACAGTCATGATGTGGTCATCGTGGCGTCGTCGGAACTGATCCATGCTGAATTTCTCTACCTGATATCACTGAAAATGTCACCAAGAAGCAGCAGGTACGCTGAAAACCAACAAACGCATGATGGAAAAATTTCGATACCGTCCAAAAATCTTGGAGGGCGTTCCAGATTATCTCACTCGGGATTTGAAGCAGTATGAGGACTGGTTCACAGTCGACGGACATGTCTTGAAGCGAGTCACCGATCACTTTGTCCAGGAGCTGGACAGGGGTCTCACCGTCGAGGGCAGCACCATTGTCAGTATCTCTTGGCTGGATGGATAAATGTGCTAAACGGAGTACTAACTGGTCTGTACAGCCCATGAATGTTACCTGGGTCATGGGCTACCCAAACGGCCATGAGCAAGGAAGGATCCTGACCATCGACATGGGGGGTACAAACCTCCGCGTGTGTGATATATGCCTTTCCTTGGGCAAAGGCGAATTCGAACAGGTCCAGAGGAAGTATAAGCTCTCCGAGGCCATCAAAACCGGTACGGCCGAGCAGCTTTGGGATTTTGTTGCCGAGCGTCTGCAAGCGTTCATTCAAGAACATCACAGTGGCGCGCAAACATCGGATCCGCTGCCGTTGGCCTTCACATTCTCGTTTCCAGTAGACCAAAAGTCCATCCGGAGCGGTATATTACAACGCTGGACGAAGAACTTCAACGTATCGGGGGTGGAGGGCCAAGATGTTGTGCCCCAGCTGGAGGCCGCGCTTGAGAGAAAGGTGAGCATCTCAAAACGCCAGCCGGGAGATTGTCTGTTGAATGCGTCCTCCAGAAAGTCCCAGTGAAGGTGGTCGCCTTAATCAACGACACAACGGGCACGCTGATCGCCTCGCACTATCGTGACCTGCAAGTGAAAATCGGTAGCATCTTCAGCACGGGCTGCAATGCCGCATACATGGAAGACTGCCGCAATATTCCCAAGCTCCATGGCTCGGGTCTGCCTAGTGATGCGACCGTGATTATCAACACCGAATACGGCGCATTTGACTCGGACCGCAAAGTGCTGCCATTGACACCCTTCGACCACCAGATCGATCAGGAGTCCGTTCGGCCTCACACACAGATTTATGAAAAGATGGTGGCAGGCCTGTACATCGGGGAAATGCTTCGGCTCGTGCTCCTTACATTGCATGAGCAAGGGAAGCTCTTCAAGGGCCAGGACGTAACGCGCCTGAAACAGGAGAACTCGCTCGAGGCCTCGTTCTTGTCGATTGCCGAGCTGGATCTTTCAGAATCTCTGGTCGACATGAGAAGTCAGTTCCAGGACAATCTGAGCCTCGACCCGACCCTGCACGAGCTGAAGGTCTGCCGATATCTGATCGGTCTGATTGCGACGCGTGCGGCGCGTCTCCATGCCTGCGGGATTGCGGCTATCTGCAAGAAGAAAAATCTGCGCCGGTGCCACGTCGGTGTGGATGGATCGCTTTTTAACAAATACAGTGGCTTCAAGGGCCGCGCAGCGCAGGGTCTACGCGAGATCTTCGACTGGCCGCAGGGTGAACTTGATTTGATCGCTCTTAACGCCGCCGAGGATGGCTCGGGCGTGGGAGCAGCTCTGGCGGCGACTTTGGCGATGCAGGAAAGTGGTCCTGATGGGACCTGTTAAGAGCAGAAATAGCAATAAACCGTCCCTGAGGCACAGACTCGACTGTGTTGAGTGTGAAGATCAAGATGTGGCGGGGATAAAACGATAAGAACTTGCTTCTCTCCACATTCTCTCTATTCCCTCTTGCATCCATCAACCTGTCGTAAACATGCGGTTTCGAGCGCAATTAAGGAACACTCGGACATTCTCCAGTAAGTAAAATTCTTTGTAGGAATAATACAAGCTAATCTTTCTAGAATTGACCGCGTCACTCTCGTCTCTGGGCAAGGTATGCTGGATGCGCCTGGAGCACGATGTGGTCCGCTTCACCATCATCCCGGATCAAGGCACCCAAGTGTGGGCCAATATCCCTGTCGTATGTGCTAGATATAGTTTTTGACATTACTCTATTTCTTGACTGATCAACCATTTAGGGGACCATTTTTGCCGATGACTCCTACTCAATTGAGTCCAACTCCGGCGCCATCAACGTCGAAATCAACATCAGTGTCTTGAACCGCGCGCTGCGGTCTGCGTTCGGTGCCACTACGGCACAACTCCGTCTTACCAAAAAGGACAAGACACCACTGCTCGCACTAACTGTGCTCTCCACAGAGTGGACAGAGGGGAACATGGCCCTAGCCACGACCGACGACCCCGAGCACGACGCAGCAGAGCGAGACCTCAACCAAGCCCGGAAATCCGGACACGACGTAGTCGGAGACCGGGCCCCACGCGAGCGCGAGACTTGGATCACGCAAGAGATCCCCATCAAAATCCTGCACGAGTCCGTCGTAGAAGATCTCCACGAGCCGCACTGCCCGGACCCAGACGTCCACATCATCCTGCCGGGCCTGGCACAGCTGAAAAGCATTTCGGATCGATTCACGAAACTTGCCTCCTCGGACACGAAGAGTCGGCAACCCGGTGTTCTTGCTTCAGATGCGCCCGGGATGAATGCTACCTCGTTCCACGGAGCGGGATCGAATAATGCTGCTGCCACGGCGCTGTCTGCCAACTCGGCTCCGAAACTGGAGCTGTCTGCCAACATGCATGGCTCGTTGCGACTGGCAATTGCCACGGACGAACTGCGGATCGTCAGTGTCTGGTCCGGACTCGTGAATCCGGAAATAGACCCTGCTCAGATGACACAGGAACAATACTCGGACCTGCCGAGTGCGCGAATGCGCGAGGCAAATAACGATGACGAAGCTGGCTGGGCCAAGGTGCGTATCGATGGCAGGGACTGGAGTCGCGTGCTGAGCGTGGGGAGACTCAGTCCCAAAGTGGTAGCCTGTAAGTATCTGACCCCTTCCAGAACGGCCATGTCCAAGAAACATGTTGTGCTTTTTGTCTGAGTAACCGGGGTAGCTGACAAAATCTAATCTGTCTATTGATCAGGCTTTATTAATGAAATGGCTCTCGTTCTTTACGTTTATTTACCAGGCAGCTGGAACGGCGAGGAGTCTTGTCTTACTGTGAGTCCATGCTATGGCCGAGTGCCGTTTCAAGATCGATCTCAATGAAAAGCTAACATGGCTGCCTCTATCTAGTATTACATTAATTCCTTCGCAACATGAGTTGTTTTCAGTGGACGGTTGTTACTATCATGGATCTGAAGAGAATTCTATAGGGTTTATCACCAGATGCCGAGAAAACAGCCCAAAGGCCTGGACTATTAGAAATCATTATTAAGACAAGCGCACGGGGAGAAACCTGCGAGAAGAAACCTCCAGAGCCCAGGGAATAACACTCAGAAACAAGAAGCCAAAGAGGGATGATATACATGATGCAAGGGTCATCTCCTCGCGTAGCACGCGAATGGAGTTCACCTCAAAAGACAGCAAAAAGCAAGCTATGTGCAAGTGCAAGGCATTGGGACAATAACCTCAAAAGTGCGAGAACGCCGGGAAATTGTCGTGGCTGTCCTGAGACAAGACACATGCAAGATGCTGGGGGAAGATGACAACTCTTTTGTCAAGCAAAAAGGGGAATTTGTCGCGATCAAAAGTCATGGCAATAGCAAAATACAAGGCATCAGGGGGAAAAAAACATGATCGGACAAAAGAAATTGAACAAGAAGAAAAGAAATAAACTCGAATCAGTCACTGACGGGTCAAGACAAGATCACCAGGGCCCAGAGGGAAACCCAGTGCTCACTGCGCCATGACATCGACATAGCGACCCTTCTTTTTGCCTCGGACTGAATTGCCCTTGCGTGCTTGGGGAGCACCCAGCAAATCATCAATCGAGCTGGCATGGGTCAAAGAGGATGACGGCCGCGATGGGGGTGGTCCTGCCGAGCTACCAGGCGGTGTTGGAGCAGCTCCGCCAGTGGAGACCGATCGAGGCAAGCTTCCAATGGGCGGTGGAGCACCAAGTCCAGAAAACGCAGGGCTGGAAGAGATGGACTGCGCGGCACTGGATGAAGATGGAGGCCGACTGCCCGAGCCCACGGGCATTGGAGGAGCCCCAACTGAAGGCAGGCTGCCGTAGCTCGCAGCGCGGCTGGGAGGAGCAGAAACTCGCGGAGGAGGGGGCGTGGCGCGAACAGGGGCGCTGCTGCCTGGGTCCTTCTTGTTGACCCATTTCTTTAACCCCTGATCATAGTAGAATGAGCTCTCTTCACCAAGCTTGGCTTTGATGGGGCCGCCAGAGTTATCGGCCTCCTTCTTGCCACCTCCGAACCATCCGCCAAACCACCCCTTCTTCGCAGGTTGCTGGGCGGCTCTCTTGGCTGTAATATAAATCGAATTAGCAACAGATAGAGACAAAAGCTGGGAACTATTTTCCTTACCATCTTCTTCAGCAGCCTTCTTGAAAGCATCGTCTGCTTTGCGATCATTCTCTGATTTCTGAATAGCTGCAGCACGGGCAGCAAGGTCATCATCATCGTCGTCGTCCATGAATGCCTTTTTCTTCGGCTGCTCGTCCACGAAAGGTTCTTCAGAATTCCGAGGGTCGGGGGTTATACCCGCGCCGACACCAGGCGGCTCGTATGGGTTGCTTGCACTTGGCGCCGAATACGCAGAATGGTTCGCTTGGGGCATTCCAGGAGGTCCCTGATAGTACGGCGACTGGCCGGCTGAAGCAGGATCCTGACCTGGCGGTTGGTAAAAAAGACCATTGACCGGGGCTGCCTTGTCTGGTGATTGGGTAGTCAAATCCTCTTCCACGGGAGCCAGAGGTACATAAGATGATTGAGGTGGTGTTGATTGATACCCAGGAATACCTGGCGAACCAGACAATGACCCTCCCTGGTAGATGTGGGAATCCACCAGAGGCGAGGGCTCCTGAGAACTTCTGCGCTGCCCCAATGGAAAACCGAACGAGGCGGACCTCTGAGAATCCATCGAAGACCGACCGCGAAACTGCTCGGGCGATGCACTTGGTGCGTACTGATTCGAAGGGAGGTACCGTGACGGGCCACCCGTTGGAATTGGCTGCGCACCAGCCCCAAAGTAAGAACCATTGATGTCAGACATAGATGGTGAGCGGCTGACAGTTGGCGTCCCAGCAACGTTGGCAAAAGGCCCAAAGTCTGCTGCTTCTGCGGCCTTGCCAGAGCCTGTCGAGGCTGCGTCACTATCATCGCCAGCGACGAAACTGTTGAACCTGGCCCACATGGAGCCCGAGACCTTCTCCATGCTAGGTTTCGATATCCACGAGCTCCCATCGTCACTGGTCGTTTGGCGAAGGCGCGCAGAAAGCTCATCCACTTCCATGAACAAATGCTGATGGTAGTACAGCGACGGTCGAGTAGTCGCTTTGAGGGCGACTGCTACCGCATCGCAGTAGCTTTGTGCTTCTGAATTGCGGCCCTGGTCAGCAAGGTACCTTGCATTGAGGAGCTTGAAAGCCAGAAGGTGCGGTATGCTGGCATTTGGTGAGTTGCCAAGAACAGCGGTAGCAAATTCAAAAGCCTCCGTCAAGAGAATAGCATCTTGGTCCAGCAACGTGGAAGGGAAAAGCCGATGATCGGCGCCGAGAAGAACAATGTTGGCCTGCGGGTCATCGGCACCACCAAATATGACGGCTCGGGAGAAGATGAAGCAAATATGAGCAGCCTCCGTTCGGCCATAAGAAGCTAGCAGACGGCCCAGGGCCAACAGTGCTTGATGGTCCTCGGAGCTGCGGTTATTCAAAGCCAGGCCCAGAGTATCTCTCCAACTATCCAATCCTTCAAGCGCATTTCTAGTAGCACCCTGACCATCGGCTTTGCTGACCAATTGCAGGCCTGCTCGGGCAGATGGGGGTACGAGTTCGTCAACGCTTTCCTCGATGTTTCCAGCGAAGATTTGGTAGAGAGACGCGAGAGACGCAGCGTTCCCAGTTGTAGATCTGACTTCGCGCCGGACAAATTCCTGAGTGACCTGTTTCCATATCGACTTATCCATGGTGGATGCAATAATCATCGCGTGTCCCCAGAGACGGCGATCTACTGCGCCCCAAACTGCCTTTTCTCGGTCACCGAGAAGCAGATTATGCCGGAGTTCTTCTGACCACCGCGAATCCACAGCGTCGGGTTGAGACGTCAAATCCAAAGGCTTGAAACCACCAGACATTCCCAGAGAATTTCCAACCGGGCCATCGGCCTCGGAGATAGGAAGATTGGGAAAGATAGCCTGGCGGAGAGATTTTTGGATATTGGGTGAGCCTTCCAAAACACCGTCGTTTTCAACCAGGATCTTTGTCACCTTCCAGAGCAAAATTCTTTCCTCATGGCGCTTCTGTGCATCAAGCTGGAGTTGGTCGTAATCGGGAAGCCCTTCGTTTTCAAAAGCGGCGATCTTGCTTGAGAGCCAGGCAAGCAGATCCTTCTTCTTGGACTTGGTTTTGAGAGGTCCAGGATGCTGAACGATGGTGTCGACAGGCGGTAGCCATGCACTCAGCTGAGATGTTTTGATCTCTCCGGGGCTAGGCCTTATCAGGGGCGCCACTTGACCTGCGGAGTATCGAGGAATGTGTTTAGGGAAGCAAGTGAACATTGTCCCGCCGAATCCGAATTTGAAGATTGGAGCGCCCTTCCACCGCTCAAGCGGATCACCCTCTTGCCCATCATTTGGTGCAATGAATTCAAGATGCTGGGAAGCAGCACGGTTCCGCAAGGGAGTTTGCGCAGGAGCGTACGGATTCACAGTTTTGGTCGGGGATCCTGAGCCATGCACCGAGGCTGGACGCTGCAGAGGATCAATATTCGGAACCGATAATCGGGGACTCGTCATCTCCTGGCCAGGAGATTGGGTCTGGGATCTGCGTAACGGTGCCATTTGGGGATCACTGGGTGGTGGAGAAGTTTGCACTGCCGATGCTGGGGCAGCAGGGGCATAAGGGGTGGGCGGAACAACACGCTTCGCGAATTCGTTGATATACTCGGGAGGCGCATATCTATTTTTAGGGGGAATTTGATGTTGATCAATGGGTGCGGCTGCATTTTCTTGGCTGGGAACATTGGCTTGTCCACTGGGTTGTTGCTGAGCATAAGATGATCCTTGCTCGGTCGCCAACTCTGGTGCGCGCGGCGGTGAAAAGGAAACCGCAGGCTCCAACGATGGCGGTTGCTTCGGTTCCTCGGGTTGATACGAGACTTTCTCGTGGTAGGCGAGAGGGCTGGAAGTGCGGGGCTGGAACGGCAAGGAAGCATTTTGGCCCGGGACACTCAAAGGTTGAGAAACATAACGATTGCGCGATGCTGCTCCAGGTGGTGCGGGCGAATATCTTGACAACGCAGGCGGCTTTGTGGATGGTTGCAGGCCAGGTGGTTTTGGAGAATATCTTGAGGCAGCACTGGGGCCCGCTGGGGCACTCGAGGCTAGGCTAGAGGCATAGGGATCCAAGGTTTCGGGGGGTTGTAGCAGAGACTGGACTGGGGCACCACTTGTTTGAGGGGGCGGCGGAGCAGCTGGAGTATACTGGCTCTTCGGAGGCGAAAGAGGCGATGGCCCAGTCGTCGCCGCATTCAAACCGGGGGGTATACCGGCCTGAGCTGGAAGGCCGAGACTTTGGTGGAGGTAGAGGAAGTTCCTCGTAAAAGTTCTTGGGAGCTGGCGGAGGAGCTGCTGCAGCTGCGGGAGGAGCAGCCATAGGCGCAGGAGGCGCAACTGCCGGGGTCGACATGGCAGGGACAGGTGGAGGGGGCATCATGCTACTGTCTCGAGGTGGTGGAGGCATGTTTGCCGCTGCTACAGGAGCGGCCGGTTTGTAGGTAGCAACAGGCCTCCGGGGTCGGGAAAGATCCTCCGGGAGATCATAAGGAGATTTGTATCCCTCCTTCGACCGATCAGCAAAGCTCTCAGCTCTTTTGGTCACCGGGTTTAATGGCTGTTGCGGGAAATACGAAGAAATCGCCGGGTTTGTTGGTGGAGCTCCAGACATAGGTACCCCTTGGACCAAATCTGCCGTAGATGGCTGATGGGGAGCGTAAACACCGGGGACGGGTCGAGGCCGAGCATAACTCTGTGGCGTTTCAAATGGACTGTCTAATGCCGGAGGTCCCGCATTGGTCACTGGTAGAGCTGGGCTTTGGGGGACAGGTTGCTCGGGGACCGGCTGGGCGGCATCATCCTCCAACAGCAAATCGTCGTCATCCAGCGCAGCCTCCCAGCGCGCAGCAAGATCATCCTCGGGGGAATCATCCAGCTCTGCCTGCCAACGGGCGGCGAGCTCTTCCTCTGACGGGTCGTTCTTTGGGTTGGACTCAGATGCCGCAGCCTTGAGGACGTCATCAAACTGGGCGGCCGCCGAGATGTCACTGGCTGGCGAGTCTAGGTCGAACCCAACCGATTCTATCACCTGAGTTGTGCTCTTACGAGTGATACCGGATGGCCCAGGATCCGCCTTGGGCTCTAGCTTAGCAACCGAACTGAAGAAACCGTCCGCCTCGTCTTCATCGTCGGCGAAGACAGTATCGATGACTTTCTCATCTTGCGCTTCCGGCTCCGGTGACCCTGGAGCAGACTCATCCAACAATGGTAGCCCTTCCTCAAACCGAGAATCTGCCTCTGGTGGCGCAAATATAGGCTTCGTCTGGGTCTTGAGTTGATTGAAGAAATCATCGGCATCCGAATCCACGTCCCCGCCCGTTTCATTGTCCCAAAATCCCGGTCCATCCGTGTTTGCCTCCATTTTCGTTGGTACGAGGTCGGCGTGATTATTTTGGGCTGGGGTTTCAACGAAGGTTGGCTCATTGCGACCTTGATTTTCGGCCTCGACCGGGGGAGCTTGCGATGTCGGAAGCGGCTGGATTGGCGCCGGTTGAGCTTCTGGGTGAGGCGGTACCGCGTTGATCTCGTCAGATTCAACGGGTTGCAAGGCGTCGATATTTTGCGAGTCCGCTTCATCCATCTGATTATTGTTTGGAACAGTATCCTGGTGGGTAGCCGAGTCCTCGGCGGGCGGCGGGCCGTTCTCTCGCAAGTTCAAATTCGCGTCGTGCGCTTGGTCTGCGGAAGTATCGTGCGACATATTCACGGCCAAGTCATCACTTTGTGGTGCTGTCGGAACAAAAGCATGCTTTTCCGGAGAGTCATCCGCCGCCATCAAATCCGACAAACCACCCTCGGGTGAGGTAATCGCAACTGCTTCTTTATTGTCTTCGGGTT
Source organism: Penicillium alfredii (assembly GCF_028826965.1). NCBI lineage: Eukaryota > Fungi > Ascomycota > Eurotiomycetes > Eurotiales > Aspergillaceae > Penicillium > Penicillium alfredii. The sequence goes on along the minus strand of NW_026622706.1, from coordinate 3,606,505 downwards.
TCAACGCTGGATTCCATGAATCTGCACCGGCGGCTGTCGCTTCCGATGCCATATTGTCGGTGTCACCCTCAGAGATCAAGTGCACAGGGAAGAAGAACACCCGGGAGGGATCAACCTGACACGTCTTCCCAAGTGACGCTCAGGAGATCAACAATCGCGAAACAAGAATCGAAGGCGTCGAATCAGTGATCTATTAAATTGTGCATAAAGGGAAATGACCGAGTGCAAATATCAGAACGAAAGAAACCATAAATGCATCGGGCGATGCCAGCAAAGATAAAAAGAGAGCGCTGGACTGCGACACCCCAGGTGATTTTAGCCGATACGATGATGCCCGCGCCATCCCCAAACAGGCCCGATCACGGAGTTATGTTGTTCCGACCAAGGGACACCGTTGCGTTTATGCAGATCGGATGACATAACCACATGACATAACTAGCTTAATTCCGGGTTTATTTCCCCATCATGTGATCCAGTGGCAGTAGGCAGTCACGACCGAGACATCACTTTTGGTTAACCATTGCTGCAGGTTGTGATTGGGATTGCCGTCCTTGGACATCTTGTTTTCCTTCTATTTCCCCTTCACTGCGAATACATCCCACTCGTTTACCACCATGCCACAGCAGAACCTCTGTTCACACAGCACATGATTCTTCCTTTGATGCGAGTGTTAGAATCAGCGAGTCACCCTCCGCTAATGATCAAGGCCTTCCGAAATTCCACCAGGAATTTGAACCATGCCTTCCTCGACTGACTATCTTCACCCCTCGGACCAACCAGGTGTCCCTGGCGAGTTCTCCGACTCTGATGACGACTTGAACTTAGAAGAGCTTGATCCCAACACGGCGCGTCCTTTATCCTCCCGAACATCCCGAGACTACACCAGCCCGAAGAGAAGCTATGGACCAGGGATCGCACTGCGGAATCTACGTGTCGGTGTGGGAAGTCGGTGGAGACGCAGCGCGTCCGGGCGAGGAGAGTCGGGGGAAGAAGATACGGATGCGTTGCTGGAGGATCCAGATGAAGATGGAATACGAAGATCGCATGACAATTTACGGCGCATGACGAATGACGATGCGCCGCTCCTCGACCGCAGGGCTTCGACCCGCCTGTTTACGGACGACGAACAATCACAGAAAGGTAGTCGGTTCAGTTTCCCCGTCTTCAAGAGGCCTCGATTTCTGCAAGATGCTTCGGCTCGATTTGGAAATAATAGCAGCAACGATTCAGACAAGCCTCCCCGAGAGGTACTCGTCGCGCAATACCAGGCCACCAAATACCCGCCCAATGTGGTCTCGAACGCCAAGTACACCCCCTGGAGCTTCCTACCTCGAACCCTGTACAACGAATTTTCCTTCTTTTTTAACATTTATTTCCTTTTTGTCGCTTTGTCGCAGATTATCCCTGTGCTGCGAATCGGTTATATGTCCTCATATATTGCACCCTTGGCTTTCGTGGTCTCGATCTCCCTCGGGAAGGAGGCGCTCGACGACATTGCGCGACGACGACGCGATGCAGAGGCAAATTCAGAGGAGTATTGTGTTTTGTCGGTTGGGAGGTCCAACTTCATGGAAATCACAAAAAGATCGAGGGATTTGAAAGTGGGGGACGTCCTCAAAGTCCGAAAAAACCAGCGTCTTCCGGCCGATGTCGTGATTTTGAAAACTGTCTCGAATGATTCCGGCTCTACGCGCCAAAGCTCTGTGCCCGGGGGAAGTGTCCCCGGGTCCTCCACCGACCTGCTCGAATCAGATCAAGGGCCATCCGAACCTGCTGCCGCTACTGCTACCGGTACCAGTACTGGGGATACCGCGGGTACTTCCTCTGCCAGCGATACCTTCATTCGGACTGATCAGTTGGACGGCGAGACGGATTGGAAACTCCGTTTACCTTCCGTTTTGTCTCAAACTCTGCCTTTAAGCGATTTTACTCGACTGAAGATCAACGCAAGTGCTCCCGATCATAGGGTCAACGACTTTGTGGGCGCGATCGAGCTAGGTCCCCCTACTGGCTTCTATGATACACACGTCGACAAAGCTTCTGGCCCACAGTCGCAAGATGCGGGAAACCTGGATGGCGAGAATCAAACCGCCAGCTCGGCTCCATTGACAATTGACAACACTGCTTGGGCCAATACCGTCCTTGCTTCAAACACCGTCACCTACGCCGCCATCATCTACACTGGATCACAAACCCGAGCTGCCCTTTCGACTTCCCCCTCGCGGTCTAAAGTTGGCTTGTTGGAATACGAAATCAACAATTTGACGAAAATTTTGTGTGTCTTGACTCTCACTTTGTCGATTGTGCTGGTCGCCTTGGAGGGGTTCCAGCCGACGAATGACAAACAGTGGTACATTGCCATTATGATCTACCTCATTCTCTTCTCGACCATCATTCCCATGAGTCTGCGCGTCAATTTGGATATGGCCAAGACAGTGTACGGCCGATTCATTGAACGCGACAAGGACATCCCGGACACAGTGGTCCGGACGAGCACAATCCCGGAGGATCTGGGAAGAATTGAGTACCTTCTCTCAGACAAAACCGGGACTCTGACTCAGAACGGTAAGTAGTCGACTCTGCCTCCTACGATGATTCAATTGTTAATTCATGTGCAGAAATGGAATTGAAGAAGATCCACGTGGGTACAGTCTCCTACGCTAACGAAGCGATGGATGAGGTTGGGTCATTCATTCGTCAAGGCTTTGCCGGAAACACATTGACCACTCCGTCGACTATCTTTGGGACTCAAGCCGGTGCTGCTGCTGCACCTCGGACCAGGCGAGAAATTGGCTCCCGGGTACGAGACCTCCTTTTGGCTCTTGCCCTTTGTCACAATGTTACACCAACCACCGAGGAGAAAGATGGACAGAAAGTTACAACCTACCAGGCATCATCTCCAGACGAGATTGCCATCGTTCGGTACACCGAGGAGGTTGGGTTGAAGTTGTCTTACCGCGACCGACAAAGCGTGGTTCTCGAATCGACTGACTCCAAGCAAGTCGTAGTGCGGGTTCGCATTCTCGACATCTTTCCATTCACGTCCGACAGCAAACGAATGGGTGTCATTGTTGAATTCCAGCACGATGAAAACATGCTTGACTCGTCGAGCAAAGAAGGCCGAGAGATTTGGTTTTATCAAAAGGGTGCAGACACAGTTATGTCCTCCATCGTTGCAGCAAATGACTGGTTGGACGAGGAGACGGCGAATATGGCTCGCGAAGGTCTGCGGACTTTGGTTGTGGGACGAAAAAGACTTTCTGTCCAACAATATCAGGAGTTCTCGGCCAAATACAAACAGGTATATCTGTCTCTCCAAGGGCGGGATGCCGGCATGGCCAAAGTTGTCGGGGAATATCTCGAACGGGACCTCGAACTTCTAGGAGTAACAGGTGTGGAGGACCGACTGCAGCGAGATGTCAAGTCATCTCTCGAACTGATGCGCAATGCGGGCGTGAAAATTTGGATGCTAACAGGAGACAAAGTCGAGACTGCGCGTTGTGTCGCCATTTCTGCGAAACTCGTCTCCCGAGGCCAGTATATCCACACCGTTTCCAAGGTGACAAACAAGTCCGCCGCCCAGGAGGCGCTAGACTTTCTGCGCAATAAGACCGACTGCTGTCTACTGATCGATGGCGAGTCCTTGGCGCTGATGCTGAGCCAATTTCGATCTGCGTTCGTCTCTGTTGCCGTTCTCCTACCCGCTGTGATTGCATGCCGATGCTCTCCAACTCAAAAGGCCGAGGTCGCGAATTTGATTCGCCAACACACGAAAAAGCGCGTTTGCAGTATAGGTGATGGTGGAAACGACGTTTCCATGATTCAGGCGGCGGACGTCGGAATTGGCATCGTGGGCAAAGAAGGCCGGCAGGCATCCTTGGCCGCGGACTTCAGCATCACCCAGTTCCACCACCTCACCAAGCTCCTGGTATGGCACGGTCGCAACTCGTACAAGCGATCGGCCAAGCTGGCACAATTTATCATGCATCGTGGCTTGATCATCAGTGCGTGTCAAACGATGTACAGCATCGCCAGCCACTTTGATCCCAAGGGCTTATTCATCAACTGGCTCCTGGTGGGCTACGCGACTGTCTACACCAATGCACCCGTTTTCTCGCTCGTCTTTGACTGCGATGTGGACGAGCGACTTGCGAATCTCTACCCCGAATTATATAAGGAGCTGAAAACAGGCAAGAGTTTGAGCTACCGCTCGTTTTTTACCTGGGTGCTTATTTCGGTCTATCAGGGTGCAGTCATCCAGGGGTTGTCCCAGATCTTGTTGAACACAGTCACAGGCCCGCAGCTGATCAGCGTGTCTTTCACGGCTCTTGTACTCAACGAGCTGGGGATGGTCGCTATTGCAATCACGACCTGGCATCCGATCATGATTTTCTGTTTGGTCGGCACCGCCCTTCTGTACGGGGGCAGCATCCCGTTCCTGGGAGACTACTTTGAGCTCCGCTACGTGATCACTCTCGGGTGGCTGTGGCGTGTTATTGCCGTATTAGCCGTTTCGTTGATTCCGGTCTGGGCTGGAAAGCTGATCAAGCAATCCTGGAGCCCACCGAGTTACCGGAAGGTACGTGGTTGATCTTGTATTCGATTCTCAATGCATTTGCGTTGTTTTTTGCTTCACCTTTCTGTTCTATTTCTTGATGTGAGGACTACCCTCCTGTCAATGCTGTATATCCATCCACCTTGGAGCATTTGTTGTTTTCTTAAACTGCACACCCGGTGTCGAGCGTGGTTTCTCGTCTTTTGAAATTTCTTTGATCTATAGCGCACCGCAAGGGCTCTCTTCTCATCAATGAGTAGAATCAACCAATTCAGCGTTCATTTTCTTTTCAAGGCTTTGCTGCTATGTCTACAGTAAATGTCGGGCGTAGAGCAATCAAGAGTCGAGGAAAGCTAGGACATGTCTGAGTGAACTTGGGGTATATTGTAGCGCATGATACAGGCCACTTCGTCACTACATAAAACATAAACAGGGGATCTATGATCCCGGCATGAATCATGGAATATAACCAGAATCAACATATGGACCCGTTTTTCAAGCTTGTTTCTTCCTCCAGGTGCTGATCACCTTTAGTTGTACGGCTCAGGCGAAAACACCCTCTTCAGACGAAGACGCGACAAATCCCGGATCACCTGCGCAGTTTGCTTCAGATTGCGCTTAACGATGACAGAAGTCGGGCGCGAGAAGAGCTCATCGATCTCCTCAAGCGACTTGTTCTTCGTTTCCGGCATGAAAATGATCTGATAGAACCAGCCCAGCACGGCAATACCGCCGTAGAAGCCGAGAGTCAGCCCGATGCGGGTCATGGAGTTCATCATGCGAGTGAAGTTGTAAGTGACGATAAACGAGCACAGGAAGAGGTTCGCGTCGGCGGTGGTCATGCCGTACGATCGCAGGTACGTCGGGAACACCTCGGCGGGGATCACCCAGGTCAGGCACGCGTACGAGCCGAAGAAGCCCATATACAAGATAATGCCTGTCAGATACAAGCCCTCGGCGGCGGCGGGGTACACGTTGTAGTCGATGGTGTAGCCGACGCCGACGAGGACCAGCCCGATAAAGAAGCCCGGCAGCATAGCGTTGGCCCAGTAGCGGCGGCCGAACTTCTCCATGTACAGCACGGCAGGGATAGCGCCGATCAGCAGTGATCCGCCGCCGACGAGCGACATAAAGACCGAGGTGCGGTCGTCGAAGCCGATGTTGGACATCAGCACGGACATGTAGTACATCACCGCGTTGACACCGGTGAACTGGCCCAGGAAGACCATGATGTTGGCGTAGATCATGGCGCGGCGCGCGCGGCCGTCAGTGAAGAAGTCCAGCCAAGCGAAGCGCTTCGTGGCCGCCTGCTCCTCGCTCTCGGTCGTCACGGCCTGCCGCATGCCCAGGAATTCGTCCTTGGCGTCGTAGTCGCCGAACCCGCGGATGCGCTTCCACACCCCGTACGCGGCGACCTCGTGGCCCTTGTGCATCAGGTACCGCGGGCTCTCCGGTAGGAAGAGCATGCCCACCAGCAGGATCGTGGAGAAGACCAGCGACGAGCCGAGGATGTAGCGCCAGTTTCCTTTGACGTCGAAGAAGATGGCTGCTACGGCGTAGCCGAGTACTTCGCCCAGGGCAATGTTGAGCTGGTATAGTGAGACGAGGTTACCGCGGATACGGCTAGGGACTAAAACATCAATACGGTTAGCATGTACACCATGGAGATGCAGGCATATACATAGCCAAGACATTTGCATGAGGTTGGGAACATACCACACTCCGCCACATACACCGGCACGGTACCACCCTCCAAACCAACACCAGCGCCGAGAATGAACCGGCCCGCAAACATCATACCGAAGCTGATCGCGCCAGCCTCCAGGGCCGCACCGACGGTATACAAGATACAAGACACGATGATAGCCATACGACGACCCAGATACTCGTTCGCCGGCGAGAGGAGCAGAGCACCAGCCACAGCGCCGAGCGGCATGCCGGCATTGACCAGACTCAGCTGCGAGTCATCCAAGTGCAGGGCCTTGGGGAGAGAAAGATTGGCGCCGCTGATGAGCGACTGGTCAAGACCCGAGAGCAGACCACCCAGCGAGGCGAATCCCACCAGGATCCAAGTAAAGAGAGCCGGGTTGGACGGGGTGAACTCGAACCGCGGCTTGGGCAGTGCCTGCAGCTGCTCCTCCAGCTGCTGCAGCTCGCTGTCCATGGCGGCTTCGTTCAGCGCGCGGTCGGCCTTGAGGTCCTGTGCGTCCTCCATCTCGGCGTCGACGGCTTCTTGGTGTGCGTCTTGGGGTGCCTCGGCGTCTTTTTCTTTGATGTCGGCCATGGTGGAAGGACAGAGTATGAAAATATATTATAGTTATTAGAAAAAGAGAAAAGGCCCCTAGGGAGTCAAGGGGGGGGAATGCGGGCTATTTAAAGTCACCCCACGGCCGATCGGAAGTACGCTCTGGCGGCATGAAACCGGCACTCGAAGTGGAGATGAGATGGTCCAGGGAAAAATGAAAAATGAAAAAGTCAAAAAATAGAAGATCCCGGGGACCGGCCCCATGTTTTGCTCATTTCATCTGGAGTATGTACCCCGTACTTGGTCGCATCGCATGATGTGGAGAAAAAATGGACCCACTGGACATGTGTATGAGGGGAAGGCAAGAGGAAGAACAAACAAGCGGCCTCACCGGTGGTCAGAACAGGACCAGTCTACCCCAAGTGATCCATCCGCATCACAGGGATTCTCTCAGAGTGTGGGGAGGCCGGGGGAGAGGGAGATTGCAACGGATCGGAAGCCTGGGCGAATGGCGTCCTTGAAAACCTTATACTACTAGGAGGGGCCATGGGAGCCGTGCACATCGGCCGTCAGCATTGGAGGTGCTTTTTGAGAAAACATGGCACGGGGACTTCTGGAAAATTCGCGGCTTCCCGGGTGCGATTTATATATACTACCGATATTACAAAACTCGAGATCATGAACCCGAGAGCGAAGAACCAAAAAAAGGCGTGTGAGAAAAAAAAAAAATAAAAAAATAGTGGGAGGTGCCATGAGTCGTCTCGGGCAGAATCCGAGCTCCAGAGACGGCACAGACTTGGGGCTTGGGGTTCCCCATGGAGAGACGCAAAAGCGTCGGCGACATCTCGGGGAAAATGCCATCCAGTCAGGGAAGCCGACGGGACCGGGATGGCCGCCATCCTTCCGGGTCCTGGAAATGGGATTCCGAGTCCACTCGGGAGATATCGGCGGTCAAGTAGAAAAGACACGGCATTGCGGGTTTGGCCCCCAGGAGACAAAAACGCGGGATTTTGTCGGGGGCAAGCCGAGAGCGCCATTCGCTGCTGACAGCTGGGGAGGGGCCGGTGCCAAGCGAATTGAGGAGCGGAGTATGAGGAAATATGGGTAAATATGGGTAAAAATGGGTTAGGGTATCTCTATTAACGAAGGGAATGGTGTTGGTGGTCTGGGTTGATTTGTACGGAGACATCCACCGGGCCGGTCATTTTTACTTCTATTCGCCATCAACAATAGACGATGTGATATCCCACTGTGTTATTCTTTAGGCTTATTATAGATCACTTCCCTAGGACTTTCCAAGATCATGAATAAGTAAAAACACGAAATATATACCCGTGATTTATGGTGGGACTTGCTGAAGTGCACGCCCGGGGCCCGTTGGATCTCTATGACCTGCACTATGTCGAGAATGGGACCAGCAGAGAAATGCATTTCGGGTCAATCAAGAGCAGCTATATAGACCAGCAAGGACCACACATAACTCCCTAGACACAGGACCTTCACTTAGCTGTGTGGCTTTCAAAACTAATCACCCACAGGACGAAACTACATACTTATATGGACCTCTCGATAACAAGAGTAAGAGACAGTGGGTGCAGACACTACAAATAACTGTAGATCAAACTCAAACCTTATTGCTATTGTATGTACGGTAAATCAAGCTGAATCAAAAATAAACTCCCGACACCATGCTGACGGCCATGCGACGAATGCTATGCACTGATCCACTCCCTCTTCTCACCGCGGCCTTCCAGGCAAACCAACAGGCTTGCGCACACTGGGATCAATATTTGGACTCGGAGACCGGCCACCATGCAAGCGAGCACGCAGCCGCTCTTGCGCCGACCCTCCCGCTCGCTCCGAGGGCATGCGCGTAGTCTGCGCCGACTGGTGCGAGCCAACACGCTGGCTAGGCAGCGGACGAGCGCCCGCGGGATGCAGAGAGCCAGGCGGGGCGGGAGAATGCGACGGCGCGTGCATCGTCGGCAGCGAGGACGACGAGTTCGACGGGCCTGGCGGGGCGCTGTGGGCAGACATGAGCGGGGGTGCCGTCGACCCGCCGCGGCCACGCCGGAGACTTCCTATCTGTGAGACTGGGGGTGGTGCTGCGTCGCCGGAATCACCCCAGAGATCGCCCAGCCCGCCGCCGCCGCCCCGGCCGTATGGGGCTGCGGCTGGTGCCTGCCCGTATGCTCCCGGTGTGGGGATCTGTGTGGTTGCGACGACGCGCGAAGGCGGTGGTGCGGGACCCTTGGGGTCGGGAGGGAGCCATGCTGGGAATGGACGTCCCTTTTCGGTGTAGTAGGCGCGTAGGGCGTTGGAGATGTGCGAGCAGTCTTCGTTGTCCGGGTCGTCGCCCTCGTCGCCTAGTGTGATGGCGCGTCGGAGGTTGGTGAGCCGGGACCCCAGATTGGAGATGGCCGGTGAGGAGGTGAAGGACGAGAAGTAGGAGCTCATTTTGGTGTTGCTCGCGATGCGCCGGCTGCAAATGAGGATAGCTTCAGTGCGGGGAGGGGTGGATGCAGAGGGGGAGAAGCGCGAGCACCCAATTCAATTGGCGGAGAGGGTGATTGGGATCGAAGAGATCAGTCCTGAGAATCTGGATTATCGAGATATCCGGGATTATTCGTAGTGTCGACAGAAGAGCCGGCTTCTATGTTGCGGTGAGGATCTAGCCATCCCAAGGCGGGCGCAACGGGCGATGTCATGACACGTGACCATATCTATTTTGGGGGGAAGAGGTCTATGCATGCCAACGAGTGACAAGAGAAAAGGAATTAAAACAGGGTCTAAGACAAAAAAAAAACATAGATGCAAAAGCTGGGTATGATGCCCGATCATAGTAGAAGACAAGAAATATTTAACAGCCACAAAGAACGCCATGCAACAAAACTTTTCCCAACCCTGCAATGACGATGCTCTTTACGCCATGGCATGTTCCTTGCCAGCACCTTCGGTCTCGTATTCGATTTCGATGCGAGGGCCCTTCTTCCGGGGCTTCGCCTGCGGGGCGGGATGCTTGCGCTTGGCGCCAGGCTTGGGCTTCTTCTCCTCTTCGCTGGGCGGCTCGCTGCCAGACTCGCTCTCATCGTCGCTCTCATCCTCATTTTCGTCATCTTCGTCGCTCGAATCGGCAGATTCGCCACCCAGCCAGTCCTCAATATCCTCGAGATCCTCCTCCTCGTCCAGATCACTGACATACTCGACTTCACCGACACCCTCTTCCTCCTCGTCCTCAATCTCCTCGCCATCATCCATATCCTCATCGCGCTCACCCTCACCCGCACGCTCCAAGCCACGAAGAACCTTCTTCCAGATGCCCTCCTCGACATTGAGCGGGCGATCACCATAGGCCCCGCTACGCAGCCGCTCAATCAGTTCACGCTCGATAGCGCGCTCAACCTTGGCAGCCGACTCGGCCTTGCGCTCGCGGGTCTCCTCTCGCCGACGGACCTTGGGCGCCAGCTTGGGCACGATCTTCTCGCCGAGCCGGTCGTCCTCCTTGGCGATGTTCTTCATGCGGATGTTCACCTGCGTCAGACGCGTGAGACGCTGCTTGCACTTGTGGATCAGGAACTTCGGCCAGTAGATCAGCCGCTCGTCGAGCTGCTCCAGCGCCTTGGCGTAGTTGGACGACAGCCGCACTCGTTCCCACCACTTGTTCGGCATGTGTGCGCGCTCAATGGTCTTCATGTACAGGTACATGGCTCCGGTCTCGGGGTCCGAGCGTACTGTCGCATAGCGCGAGTTGGCCAGCGGGCAGGACTGGCGGTTGCAGAGTCCGCTGACGTTGTATTCATTGCGGCAGAAATTTTGGCCTTTGGTGGTTCTGTAAATTGGACGGAAAAGTGGTTAGTCTCAATCATTCAAATATTGAATTTGCCCAAGTCTTTTTCATTTTCCCCCGTCGGGAGATGGGGTTGCAATGCAGCAATCTCATGAGCGGGTGATGCTCAGAAGAAGAATCTGCAGGCAGTTCGAACACTCACTTGAGTTTGTAAGAGCAGAATTGCTGGTTAATCACCTGCCAGACAATCTCGTCAGACATGATGAGCAAGACTCGAGGCGAAGTGGTGCCAGGCCTAAAGCTGCGTGCTGTTGACGGGTTCGAAGAAAAAAAAAAAGTTGCGGATGTAGTCACGTGCACCGCTTATCGATAGGAGCGATGTCAGTGGTCGAAGTCGGACTAAAAACATGAGCGACAACTAGAAAGCAGTATAAAGAAAGAATAAAGAATAGGTAAAATAAAGACAAAAGCAAAAGCGTAGGTACATTTCACAAGCACTCTACAGCGAACTAATCATATGGTCGTCAGGGTATCTGCAGGTCATCTCACGTCCATCCTTCCATCTGCAACGGCCCAGCTTCCCATTCGGCCCCGTTCATCAGGGCGTGGCCCATCTCCGGCTCGTCACCCACGCCACTAAGAATCTCGTCCGCGAAACCCCATCCCATCGACTCCAGCTCCCGCACGAAGAAATCCCGCTCCTCCTCCATCAACGACGTTCCTTCTGGCGGCCCGCCCATCACATCCCGGTATTGGCGCAGATGCCACCAGTGCGTCAGTCCGCGCAGGGCCTGTTCTAGCGGCAATGCATCCTCCACCTCGGCATCGACATCGGATCCAGCCAGCCAATCGTCTCGAAGCTCTGGGCGGCAGTACAGGTAAATAGCGGTGATAACGCGCATGTTGCTCTGGCGCCATTTACGTCCACAATAAGGCACTTGGGACTTGAATAGCTTGAGCGTGTAGAAGCGGAGATCGGGGTCCGGGATCTTCAAGCCCTTGCGGAGGATCGTGCTGGATTTGTACTGCACGAGAAGTAGACAGCGGTGCGCCTTGTTGCGCGTGATCTTCTGCATGATGTGTAGGTAATTGATGACAGAGAAGAAGTTGCGGAATGAGAAGATCTTGATCGGTTCCTTGGGCAGAGGCGCCGTGGGGTAGCCAAGTTCGTCCACTTCTGGTCGCGTGTCCTCGAAAATCTCGCTAACGAATTCGTCGGGCGACGATGCTCGCATCGAGGTACTGCCGGCCGCAGGATTGGGACGATGCCGAGCGATGGGAGGCGGGGCAGCCTCATCTTCACTTTCTGGCTCCGTATCGGGACAGGCCTCGCCCTCGGATGCGAGGTCCGAATGCGTCTGGCAGAAGCGGAAAAAGCTGGGACTGGTCAGCGTGAGGAATTTTATAGAATTGGCAGGAAAAACTTACCCCAATTCTTCACGATCGTTTTTCTGTGCCACCACTCGGTCGACATCCTGATGAGCAAACATCTTGAGGATGAGAGGCAAATAGTTCGAGTCGAGCAGAAGCTGCGTCATGTACTCGAATTTCAAGATATCTACGGTTGTCAGCAACATGCACCAAGTAAATTATAAGGAGGTGAACCCTACGGGATCGCTTGAACCACTTCAAGAGAAGCAATAAGGTACCTGAAACGGCTTTGCCTGTGATTTCACGCAACCGAATACCGTCCAGCTCATCGACAGACGGCTCAGGTAGGGGCTCGCTCGAGGGGCCGTTGACGCCATGGCCGTTACTGTATCAAGTATTAGAGAGATGACCGCTTTACCATTGACCAACTAGTGGTCTTACCTCAAGTTTTGCGAGTTCTTAGCACTAGCTTGGCTGACCACTGCACTGACATTCGTCAAGGTGATTTTCAAGAAAACAATCGTGATGGACTGAAGATGAGCCAAGGTTTGGGTCTGCATAATAAATCAGCCATTGGTGCCGGATTGAGCGTATCATGGAATTACACGCACGTAGAAAGACTCAACTGCATCCAGACGTCGCTGGATGTCTGTATCGTCTGTCTCTTTTTCTTTCTCTGCTGGTTGCGGTGTCGGCTTCTTCTGATCCTCAGAGAGACCCAGTCGGTCCAACTCTTCCGTCAGATCGTCCGCGGAGACAGGGCCAGGGAAATGGGCAGAATCCTCGCAATTCCACCCCCGGTCGTATTTCATGAAATTCTCTCGCTCATCCCACAGCTGGCGCATTGCCCGGGTCATCTTGATATGTGTCGAGAAAAGCTTCCCAGCCTCGATGACCGATGCGGGCACATCACTACCTTCCCATCGCCTGCCAACCAAGGTGTCCTGGCGTTCGGTGGTGCCTTTGCCGCCAATGTGGTTGCTATCATCATCCAAGGGTGGGTACATGAAAGGGAAATTTTGGTTGGTCTGGTAGTTCTGCTTCTTTCCGGTTTTTCCGCCTGGGCCAATAGGTGATGGTGGAGGAGACGGCGCCGGAGTTGCGATGTGAACGGACTGCTGCAGAATGGAGCCATTGCCTCCAGAAATCGACGGGCCGACACCAGAAAAGAGACCAGTTGATGGATTGGTTCTGCTGGGATGTTGCGGAAGTGGTGGGAGAATCGAATTGGTTTCCAGGTCAAGAGGAACAACAGGCGGCGGAGGGTTGTAGGCAGGGTATTTTGACGTGATTTCTTGCCGGAAAAGCTGGTAGTCCAATGGAGATGCAGTCAAAAAGGGTGTTCTGCGGTTGGGAGATTCCTTCTCGGACTTGGGAGACGGTTCCAAGACTTCTTTCGCCCTCTTGAGGTTCTCGGAACCGCCAAATACAAGAAGAACCGATTTCCAGAGCAAAATGATAATCCTAGTCAAGGGGATATTGGCCGACTCGTCCCATCGTAGCCGAGCAATGATCTCGACGATGGTGACCAGCAAACTCGGCTTTGATGCAGTCAAGGCGTCGCGAATCAGGGTACACTGGGGATCACGGGCCTCCTGTTTTCGACCGACTTCCACCGCAAGATACAACGAGGTGAGGACAAGGTTTGCCTCCCGCTCTGGTGCTGCAATATCGCGTGGGTTGAGACGTTCGAATTCCATCCCATCTGTATCCGGTCCCAGGGAGGAGCGATTCTTGTCAAACAGGCGGCAAAGGCACTCGATAAGAACCTCAATTCCCGAGCACTGCTGCACTAGCGAGACATTTTTCTCGATCCACTCAATCTGCAGCGACTTCGATTGGGGCGTTTCTGCCGCCATCTTGGAATCCACGTCGTGAGGGTAATCTGGCGCAGCCCGTCCCGCTGTCACACCCCACACACCAGTCATGAGGTAGCAAATGCTCTCCAAACCCTCCAGGCGGGTCGACACATCCAATTGCTCGGATCGCTTCAGCATCTGGACCACAAAGAACCGCTGTAAATCCTCGGGGGCATCTTGCCACGACAGCTGGTGAGGGTCAGACGTGTGTTGCTGGTAGAAAGTATGCCACACGTGGTTAAATGTTGTTTTCATGCCCATCAGCATTACACGGTCGAAGTCATTGTACTGGAACCATTCCTCGATCTCATCGGGAAAAGGCTGGGCATCGGCATATTCAAATGCATAAGCTGGTTGCTCAACTTTGGGCATTTCGTGCACCAGTCGCCGCAGCTGGGCCAGACTAAGTGAGTCTGTCGCTTGGCCTATATTTTGTTGAACTGGGGCTGGAGGTGGCGGTTGGAGTGGTGGGGGAGGTGCCGAGCCATCTCGACGCAACTCAGGTCGCCGGGCCGCCTTAGCAGGCTGTGATGCTGACTCGGTCTCAGGCACAGCTGGAGAGGCTTGTTCTTGTCGCAGACCCTCAACTACCACTTCCATCAGTTGATCATCTGGGACGGGTGATATATCGGTCCCAGTCTGGTCAACCTCATCGGCCTTAACAATGTGCTGCTCTTGCAGACTTGCATCAGCATCCTCTGGAGGCACCTCCATCACTTTGGCTTGACAAGATATCGGTGTTTCGGACACAAAGCAAGACTGTTGATCTCCAGCAAAAGGGTATCACGACTGCAAAATGAGAGACATCAGGGGAAATGAGTGGAGATCAAAGCTGAATATTTTCAGACTAGACAATATTCATGCAATCTGATCATCACGCAGCCCGAACCATCGTGCTCAACCGCGTAAGTACGGACGGTGGGAGTTGCGGTGATCCGTGATTTCGATACGGGATGGTGCACGTGACTACGCGTTGACAACGGCATTGTCCGACACGAGTTCCCTTGTGAATCATTGATGGGCGGATGGAGCTATGTACAAATCCAAATGTGCAGATCCACTCTGTTCTTTACAATTCCCCCTGGCCTCCAACCACCTTCAGTCTGACTTGGGTGCTTCACTATGGCCTCGCCACTTCAATCTCCGAGATTCCCATCGTTGCCAGCCGGCCTCGGCCAAGTCCTCAGTTACCACCAGATCACGAGCCCGCACAAGCCGGGAGACTGTCAATTCCACTGCCCAGTCAACCCATCCCCAACGTCGGAGCAGTCCCGTCACCACAAACCAGCCACAGGCGCACACAAAGCCTGCAGCACAGCCAGCAAGAACTTGCCTCGGTGTGTGGTAGTTCAGATAAACCCGGCTACTGGCCACTGCGATAGCACCAGCACACAGTACCAGAGTCACTGCACCTCGTAGCAAAACACCACAGTATGGATAGGGGCTTGCATAGGCCGGAGTATGTCGAAAGAGGATAAACAAGGTCAGGTAGACGGCGAAGAAGGTGATGAACTGTGCATGGGATGATGGCATGCCGTAGCCCTTACCGAACATTTCTAGTAAGAACCAGGACTGATCAGCAACACTGTCCATGCTTTCTAAACACAGAGATCTCGTGACACTCACCCTTCGGTCGCTCTTCCTTGATAACCCGTTTCAGGACAAAGTTCAATGCCTCGCAGCCCATCTGACCCACAAACATCAAGATCACCTCGACCTCCCTCGAGGCCCAAATTAGGGTTGCGTACGAGACACAGAGGGCCTGCGGAACGAGGGCAAGCCATGCCGAGAGAAAGGACCAAGGGTCTTCCGGGTTCTGAACAATATTAATTATAAGCTGTGCTCCGACAGTCAAGGTAAGAAGACTCACATAATGGACGTGCGTAAGCGACAACGACGCCAATGGAGTGTCACCCATGGTGGACCTGGAGATTGGAAGAGTCAAGGCACAAGGCAAGAGAAACAAGACTATTATGTCCGTGCAGAGGAGCCGCTTTAACGCAGGGGGCGATAAGATACGGGCGGAAAAGCAGCCAGAAGGGACTGTTCCTTCAGGCACAAACACATCCCACTTCCTTTTTTTCTATTTTTTTCTTCTTCTCTTCTTTTTCTTCTTTTTCTTCTTTTTCTTTTCTTTTCTGTGCTTCACTTTCATCAGTGTCCATCTCTTACCTTCTTGTTTCGCTCAAACCATGACGCAGTCCCTGTCTCCCTATACCCCCGATTCCTTGTTACATCATTTGATAGACCCCTCTCTCCTCGCTGCCGAACAGTGGACTCGCCTGCATCGAGCACGAATAGTCGTGCCAGCACCGTGATCCCGGTTGGTTTCGACACCAGGGTATTAGGTGGCCAAAGTGCTGTCATTGCAGAACTCCTATTTCTGCCCGATCGCCATTTCGGCCTACTTTAGTGGTAGATCATTTTTCTGTTATATAACCAAGTACGCTACCCTTCCAGGCTGCGCATGGTTGTATGGTGCTGGATGGTTCCTAACCGTGAAAACCTTCAAGGTTGCCACTTGAGGTTTATATAATCCCTGAGTCTTCCCAAACATTTGGGTAATCGTCGTTTTTCCCTCCAAGTCCACCCTCATCGACCGCGATGACGGAACTCGAGTCGGATGACCGCTCTGTTGAGTTGTCATCCATCGTTGCCATCTATCCGGAAATTCAGATCGATCCCTCCTCTCCATTCAAGGCCTCACTAGATCTGCCAGTCGCCCCGTCATCGCCAGCCCACATTTGCTTTCAGCAGCTCGACACCGGATTCTCTCCCGCGCTGACACCCCCGACCTCTGTGGATGGATCGAAGGCGGATCTGGCTCATCCCGCTATCAGAGATACCCACATCATCTCTCACTTGCCTCCGCTCAGTCTCAATATCGAGTTGCCCGACGGATACCCCTCTGAGAACCCTCCAATCGTTCACCTCGGCACCTGCCCGCCGTGGCTTCAATCCTCGGTTCTGACGAAACTATCAGATGACTGCCAGCGACTATGGGAGGAATGTGGAAAGGACTTGGTGGTGTATACCTACATCGATCATCTTCAGCAGCTCGCTGAAACAGCCTTTGGGATTCAAGACGGACCGGACGGGGAAGTGTGTCTGTCGCGGGACTTGAAAGTCGCAATGTTGGACTTCAACAACAAGGCCGAACGGGAGAAGTTTGAACAAGAGACCTTTGAATGTGGAGTGTGCCTGGAACCGAAGAAAGGCGTCAACTGCTATCGACTCCTCCGATGCTCGCACGTCTTTTGCATTCCTTGCCTGCAAGATTTCTACAATAGTTGCATCACTGAAGGAGATGTCGACAGCGTGAAGTGCATGGCGCCGGATTGCACGACCAACCAAGGCCCCACGGCTGTGCTGACCAGCGAAAGCCCGGTACCGAAGCGTAAGAAGCGTGATCGGACCTTGGGACCCAGTGAGCTTCTCCAGATCCCACTGGCTGCAGAGACCGTGCAACGATACATATTTCTCAAGCGCAAGAAGAAGATCGAGGCGGACAAAACTACGGTTTATTGCCCGCGACAATGGTGCCAGGGAGCTGCGAGATCTAAACGCCATCCCAAGCCAGCGGATCCGATGGCGGACGACCTGGACGCCTCCGATGAAGAAGACGGGTTTGTTTTTGATCCTCTTGGAGACGAAGCCCAGCTGCCCCCGGTTGCGGAGCGGGTGGCCATCTGCGAGGACTGTGACTATGCCTTTTGCTGCGTGTGTAAGAAGGGTTGGCACGGCGAATTGGTGCGCTGTTTCCCACGCCGCCAGGCTGAACAGACCGAGGAAGAGAAAGCAACCGAGGAGTACTTGCGGATGTACACGTCTCCATGCCCAACATGCAATGTGCCCTGCCAGAAACGAATGGGCTGCAACCATATGCGGTGCTTCCAGTGCGATACCCACTTCTGCTATCTGTGCTCGAGTTGGCTGTCGACGGAAAACCCGTACCGCCACTTCAATGAGCGGAGCAGCAAGTGTTACAACCGTCTATGGGATATGGAGGGTGGCGACGGACTCAATCCGGATGGCGCCGAAGAGCTTCACCGCATCCCCGAGGCCCTTTTAGTCTTTGACGATGACCCCCCAGACGCCGACAGCGGAAGTGAGGATGGCGATGACCGCCCTGTCTGGGACTTTGACGAAAGTGACGACGATCACGAGCGACGACACCCACCCCCTCCGGCTCCCATCCCACCACAGGCCCCTGGTCCCCCACGCGGGGCCGGCCTACTTGATCAGCGCCAGAACCCAATTGTACTTGATGCCGCCGCTCGTGCGGCCGCCGAGCGTCAGGCTCAAGCGCGCGCCATAGCCGAGGTGCGCAACCGCCTGGATGCCGGACGTCCTGCGCAGGGAGCCGATGCCCCTCGAGGCGCTCAAGTAGACCGCGAGCGAGACCGGCGAATTGGGCTGCAGCGATTTTTGGCTCTTGTGCGAAACGACCGTGAAGATGAATGGGACAGTGATGAATTGGACGACTTTTGACGAAAACCCCAATTAGAGGACGATTCCTTCTGGGATGCAACATATAAAAAAGCTTTTGGGTGGAGGCTGATGATCAACGATTTTCTTTGCTTTATGATTATCTCTGATTTCTTGCCACTTTGGGATTTTTTGAGATTCTTTTATTGGTCTTTCGGTTCTCGCTGGGTATGAGGTTTTGAACAGCGGCTTATTTGCATGGCACAAGCGGGCTTTTCTCATACTTTGAAATTTCATTGTATATCTACCTGTTTCTTTGGTGAAGAGGACTGGGTAGAAATTGACTCGATATGTTTATGACAACTCCATTGTTACACACTGGCAGACATTCAAGTTGGATACAGATAGAAATTATTGTAACTGCAAGAGCTTATCGTACGTTTTCTAATGTTTTAGAATGGCCTTTTTTGGTTTGTCTTTTTACTACTCTTGATATAACCGTAGAGAACCCCTAATTCTATGAGGTGCCGCTAAAGAGATTGTCTCGTTATTATAGTTATTCAAGTAGATTTGAATTAATTTTTCTCATCAACCCAAGAATCCTCTCGCGGTTTGCGAGACCACTAGAAATATACCAATACTCATTGACAATTATGCTTATCAAGTCAATACCAAGGGTTTGCCAATCCAGATGTTCTCTTTTTGCTTGCTGGATGATTGCCAATTTCTGACTCCGGTCGATGGCCTCCCGAGTATCTGGCAGCACAAGCGGGTTCAGGTAAAGATCTTGCGGGTACACCCTAAAAGATAGCGAGTTCGGGCATGTACCAAGTAAGACCCACCAGTCGGAGATATTCCACAAGCAGATATCGTCATCCCAGAGCCGTCGTGCTGCCTGGACCAATTCGGCGAGATAATTGGACTCGATTCGTGAGATGCCTCCGTCGACAACCCGGTCGAACAGTGCCCAGCAGTGGGCGTGGACCTGGTATGCAATGCGTCGAACTGCTTCCCAGTTCGGATCCGCTTCTCCGTACTCAATATCGGTGAGGACCAAAAAACGTGTCCCGTTGGCTTTTGGGATGCAATCGACCGCTCAGATGGGCTAGGTGGGGATCGCGTGGAATATAGTGTGCGATGGGTTGTTTGGCGAAGGTGGTAATGCCGGTGAGATGATGGGCTGAGTTGGGTTTGACGACAACTGCTCTTTGGGTTAACTGCAAGCCTGGTGGTTAAAAACATCCCTCGGAAGTGTATATATGTTGTGGACTTACTTGCTCGACAAAACGCTGACCATAGTCGGGGTCGCTGATAGAAATAGGCTGTTTCTACCTCCTGAGATGGAACCATCACGTAGTCCTGCTGGGTATCTCGATAGTGTTGCCACTGATCCTCGTCGTAGACTGCTGTTTCAGGGTCCCCTTTGCCGATTTCTACGAGTTGTTCAACGGTGGGGACTGCAACCGCACAGAGTAAACAGATGGGTTCGGGGCCATCTTTCGGGTCACTCTTCCAACTCTCTTCCGGCTCCGAGATCTCTGTGTCCATGGGATCCATTTTCGTGTTTGGTTCTTGGCGTTGAATCTAAGGAGATATAGAGAAGTATGAGAGAGACGGAGCTATTCTTTTGCTTGAGAGGGAATCTTATAGATAGCCCTAGAGGAGATACGAAAATGATGTAATCATGAACCTTTGATTGTCGCTATAGCCATCAGGAGAACTACTACCTCACGCGTGGAGACAAATTAAGTATGGATCGAGGACATACTACATGGACCTGTACAGGGCTGCTACAATAGTATGCACTGTTCGAACAAAACTCATCACATGTATTCGTAGTTACAGCCTCTGAGAAATCGTACAATCGTTTGAATCGAGATGGGTCGTGGAAACATAGCAGCCTCACATGTAAAACCAGACATGCTCCGATCAACTCCTCCACTCGTGCCAGAACTCGTAACTCATCACAGTACAGTCGCAGTAGTGAAGTAAGAGCCGATAGTGGCGGGACGGGTGCCAGCCATGCCAGGGCTCATGAGGCCGGTAGATACGCGATGCCTCGGCATGTGTTTCAGGGATGGTGAATTTGGGACCATTTTCAGAAGGATGCTCGCTCTTCTTCTCCTCACCTTCAGAAGAGGCGGCGGGAGCGGAAGAAGCGGTAGGGTTGGCAGAAGATAAGTGTGGAGGGGGCGTAGACGGGGGCGGGGACGGGGACGAGGAGTTTGAGTCTTCGTGCTCGTGCTCATCCGGGTTCAGGATGCAGTATTTGAATTTCAGCCAGTCATTCGGGTCGACCCCGTAAGGGATGGAGGGGACGTCGGGCGGGATCTCAAAGCCAGGCATAGGGCTGGCTGCCATACCAATGAGAGGGACCATAGGACGCTGCCCTTTGGATTCCTGAGTTTTGAATGGCACGAGCCAGTCCACCCGGAACGCATACCCAATCCTCTCCTGCCAAGTGAGGGTTATTATGCCAACGCGACCTCGCTGGGAGGCGGCAATGACAAGTCCGAGCTCGGGAATGTACTTGACCATGTTGATACGGTCACATTCAGAGTTGACGGGGAAAGAGAAGGCGGGGAATTGGCTGAGAGTAAACTTGTGAAGGATGTGGTAATTGCAGTCAATTGGGTAAGGCGTGAGAGTGATGTGATGTTGAGAGAAGTGCATGATAGGAAAGCAACTGGGCCGGAGCGCTGAAAAGGTTCAATTTAGTACTCACACCAATGGTCTCTCTCCAATTTCTAGGTGACTCGAAGGGGGGGGTTGGGTGTTCTTACCATGCTGAGGCAAACTTATGTACTCCAAAGTAGGTACTGGTTCCTCGAATTCGGTCTCATTATGAACCGCCTCCGAAAACAGACTTGGACTCATCCATGAGGGCACTGTCAAGTGCTCATTGTCTTCTTCAAACAGGCTGGAGATAGGCTGATTCACAAATTCCACTCGAATAGAGCTGGATTCATCATTCTCTGGCTCAGCCCTGATCTCAGAGCTAGGTAGGTCGACCTCAACGCGACTATGCTCGATGTCTTCATTTACCGACACCTGATCAAGAGGTCGCGAAGGCGAGTGTTCATTCTGTGAACTAGAGGCAGAGCCTGGTCTGACTCCAGAGTCAATGAAGCAGTCGGATGATAGGAGATCATCGGGAAGAAGATCAACGGGCGCAACTCCGGGTGTGGGTCGAGGGCGGGAAGTCAGATTAAGGGTTTGAGACGTATCCGGGACGCTCCCGATACCCATTGAGATATCCCATATCAAATGGGGGGAAACTGTTTCGTAGGTCCAGGGAGTTGGCAGACAGGCGCAAGCATCTATTACCTCTTGATGTCGTTGGAAAGTGCGTGGGTCCAGAGGAAGGACGAACCAGCTTGTCTCTGGGCCTTCGACTTCTGGATGAGCGGGATAAAACTGGTGAACCGGCCATAGGTCATCCCAGACTCTCCACATGAACACTTTGTTTTCGATGTCGGTGCTAACCATCCACAGACCGTTGGCATCCAGATCAAAGTCAGCGAAGGATACACTGGGAATGTTTGTAAAATGGCCATGGTAGACAAGACGCAGGTTGCGAGACCGGTGGCGGTAGGGCATGAGCTTCTTTAGCTCCCGCATTGTGGTCCGAGACTCTATCAACACCCAGCCCTGCCCTGAATCATCAGACTTCAGTTTTTTGAAGAAGTCATCGTCGTTGGTGTCCTCGGATTGAGGATCCACTAGGGCAAAGGCAAAAACGGTGATCTCCCCCGCGTTGGAGCCGACGGCGATCAGGCGGGCAAATTTATGGGTGGCAAGTCCCCAAGCACTCCTCCCAACATTCTCAGCAAGAAAGGGTGTTACTTCAGCTCCATCAAATGGCCGTTTTTGTCCATTCTCTGCGGATTGGGTCACCGCTGAGAAGATGGCCTCGACGTGGTATGCGCAGACATTGCCCGAGTCAGTGGCTAGCACCAAGACCTCATCCCGGCCTAAATCTCCGACGTGGATATTGTTGATACCGTGAGGTCTCAAAGGATCAATGTAGCCACGTCTATCGGGATCCCTCATCGTCGGATGGATGATCATCTCAGGCTGAGAGCCCAGCAACTGAAACGGTCCCTTTGGTTTCCAGACATAGATATCATATCCATGAGCCACAAATAACAGGTTTCGGCGCTGGGACAGAGCAGTCTTTCGGCAAGGTTAGCCAAGGAACAGCTCCAAAAGTCTCTAGGATGGCTCACCAAATTGCATCTCCACGCGGCCACCGGAGGACGGGCAATGTCTCTACGTCTTCAACATCAATCAGTTTCATTCACTGCAGCTCTAATGAATCTCTTGACACCTACGGATGAAACTATTCCGGTCAGTTTGTAGCTCACGCGTGATGTTTGTAGAAGCGAAGGGAACATACTCGTTTCATGCCTTCTTCGATACCAAGTGGCTCAATCCGAGGCCTTCCTGGCTGGTCAAGCCGTGGCCTGGGCAAGTCATCGCTACCCCAGGGCTCCTCCATTTGCTCCAGCTACGGTAGGTCGTGTGCAATGATAAAGCGCAGATGGGAAGAACTCCTCGAATCTGGGCAGTGGGACGATGAGAAAGATGATGCTGGTGTTGTCATTTCCAGGGAGTAGAAAGACAGAAGTGGATTAAAGCAGCAGTCAAGAAATGGACAGAACATAATCAAACGACAGGCACCATCGTCGTGAAGACACCGCGGGGACGTAAAGCGGACAAATGATGAAACACTGCACTCACCGCTCGGCCTCACCGCCTTCCCGATATTGAGGAGACCCCAATAGCGTCAGATTGCAAGTTGCTTCTGCATTTCACCATGGATCTGGTTGCTGGTGTGCGAAAAGAAGGCAGCCGGTAAGTTTTTTTGTTAATATGCTTTGCTTGAGAACCCCCAGGATTCATATTGACTTGGATCTTCTAGCGGAGGCCGCAATGAATTCAAATGGTCCGATGTCAAGGACTCGGCCCATCGCGAGAATTACCTGGGCCATTCGCTGATGGCCCCAGTTGGGCGGTGGCAGCAGGGTCGTGATCTGCAGTGGTATGCCAAGGGCGATGATGACGATGAAGAAGAACAAGCTCGAAAAGAGCGCGAGGAGCTCCAGCGCGTCAAAGATGCCGAGGAAGAGGCCATGGCTGTCGCTCTGGGTCTGCCACTACCCCCAAAATCCGACTCAAATGCCAATATGGTTCCTCTGGGAATTAAGGGGAGGGGAGCGGCGGATGAGGAGCCATCCGATGCTAAGGAGCTAGAGGCACATCCGCGCCCAAGGCACAGCCACAGACATGGTCGCAGTCGCAGCCCGAGGCGCGACAGGAGGGACCGCAGTGAAGACAGGGGTCATGATCGAGAGCGCCGACACCGTAGACATGAGGGCCGCGATCGTCACCATCGCAGTCGTCGGCACAGGTCACGCTCGAGCGGTAGAGACCGCCGCCGCCGATCCCCCTCCCGCTCCCGCTCCCGAGACCGATACCGCAGAAAAGACGATGAACACCAGAGACGCCGACGAGTCGATCGCAGCAGCTACTCTCCGGGTGAGCGGCGACACCATCCCGAACGTGAAAGGGGCCGAGGCGATCACGACCGTCGACATTAATATCTACACCAGGATCTATCGATTGAACACCAAGAGAAAGGGGATGGTTTAATGAACAGGACCAATCAATGATTGCATCCGCATGCTAGGAGTCATTTTCCTATCTAATTCTATGCCACGGTAATCCTACTTATTGCGACGCACTCGCCTACAGCTCGTCGTGCGCTGTCTTCGCAGCAGGCAGATCCGGCATGGACATCATGTTCACCACCATACTGGTCCAGCCGGTAAAGTGCTGCGTCCGCTGGCCATTGCCGGTCTCGGGGTTGTATTGCTCCCACGCGAACCCGGTCTTCTTCCACTCCCGGAAGACATTCTCGACCAAGTTCTTCCGCAGCTGAGAGTACATCTCCCGGGCCTGCTCCTGGTGAGAACCAGAAACCGTCGCAGTGTCCTGAGAAGATAATGTCAGAAACAAGAGAGATTTCAAATAGTTCGAGGGCAATGGCATCACTTACATAAAGGCTCTTCAACACCAGGTAGTTGATGTTCATCCAAATAGGGCTTCTCCAGTAGTTCTCATCGGTGCCATAGAACTTGTCTTTTTTGCTCAAGCTTCGGATGCCGTAGTCACTCCACAGCTCTTCGGGGTCGCCGATCAAGTCCAAAATGGGTTTAATTCGAGGGCTGTCGGGGGGCAGCATGCCAGTGATGAAAGGGAAGATAGAGATATAACCCTTGTGGCACACATGGACGTCTTCTTCAAAGGCGTCGATGGTCGCGTCGCAGTAAGTTTGCTCCTTGTCATCCCAGTGCAAGTCGTCAATGTTGCGCGTGATGGCGTTTTCATAGTAAGCAAACTCCTCGACGTCATCTTTCTCACCCAGAGTCTCGGCAATGCGACGAAGCGTGCGGGTCATCATGCCCATCCAGCTAATCAGATCCACGTGCAGCTCACCCGGGTGAGGTGGCTGGGCTCGGGGGTAGTCGTCGATGCCAGAAGTGAGGATATGCTGCACCGAGCGGCCGCGCCAGCGGTAGGCCTCCTTGGTCGAGAATGCCTCTCGGTCATACGACTTGATGTCTCCGCGTTGGGTGTTTCTGTACCAGAAGTAGTGCCTCTTTAGCAGAGGGTAGAACGACCGGAGGTAAGCTTCGGACAGTTCTGGGTGTCGGACAGTGGCAGAACGCAGGCTCTCGATCATATCGTCATTGTCTAGCGATTTGGACGGGACGCTCTTGTTGCTCTTCACCTTGTCCATAAACTTCTCAAGTGCCATGAACAGGGTAGGCGGGTTGGCATAGTGGGGATACTGAATGGTAAACTCAGGCGGCACTTTGCTGCGAGCTTCGACACCCAAGATCTGCTCGCGGGCAATCCAGCCATCCTCATCCATCAAATGGAACCAGCTCTTGATGATTTCCAGTCTGAGAGCACATCAGCATTCGTCTGTCAGAGAGCTTCGCAAGAGGACGTACGCAAGGTCAGTGTCATATTCGATCACAGGCATCAGGTGGAAACCCTCATCCCAAAGGAAGCCTCGGGGGAAGAATGGCCGGGAAGGAACGCAAGTGAAAAGATCTTTGGCATCCCCAAGGACAGGCTCGACAGCCGCCCTGGCCTCGGCGGTCTCTTCCCAGAACCCTTCACTCTCTTCTTCATACGCTGGAGAGGCCGAGCGATCCACGACATCGTCTCCGTGGAAGAACCCAATACCACCAATTAGGTTAGAAAGCATCGCTTTGGAAAACTTGGAATACTTCTCCGAGTTGAACGGCGCCTGCGGGGGGAGAACTCGATCGAACGTCTCAGAGAACAACAGCGAGTTCGATTCAACTTCCTTGGTGAGAATCTCCGCTGAATACTTTGTTAGCTCTCTATGATCGTTGGTCAACCTGGAGGGAAAGCCAGCTTACACGTCAATGGCTCCGAGGCAGATCCAGAGGAGAACAGAACATCGAACTAAAAACGATCAGCCAGTATTCACTTTGGGACACAAATTTTGAAGTGCTCGTACCTCGAATGGGCCTTGGAAGGTCTTCTGGACGAGGTGAACATTGCCCTCGCCAGGTTCATCCTTGATGGTGAACAACTGCGCCGGGGGCGGCGGGTTCTCTTGCCCATATTCTTTGATATATCTCTCGACCTCACTCTTCATCTGGCTAAATAAGATCCCTATGAACCGTCAGTACTCGTGGTCAAAAATACGCATGCACAGTTAACGAGGACGTACCCTTGGCCTGCCACAGATGTTCTTGCGGCAAGGTCAGGCTTTGCACAAAAGTGCGGTCCAATTGCTTCTCAAAGTAGGCGGGGTGGTAAGACTCGGGGTGCTGGTTACTTTCGGGGCCAGCAGTGACATCGATAGAGAAATCACCCAGCTCGGAAGAGTAACCCTGGAGCTTCACGTCACCTTTAAAGCCCGAAACTTTATCGCTGTCGGTCTTAACACCCAGGTTGCCCAGCCCTTCCAAAGCAGTGTAGAAGATCATCGTGACTGGTTGATCTGCCTTTCCATCATCCCGGGGCACGCCCTTCACTCGGAAGCCCCAGCTACCGCCATGCTGGCCACCAGGGACCTTGATGAAGTCAATGGTCAGGTCCAGGGTATTGCCGGCGTCGTGGATGGTCTGCCGTCCACCCTTGCGGATATCATACTCATCCCAGCCATATCCAGCCATGCCTTCATTTTGCTCGCAAGTATGTCTAAAGTCTGTGTTGAGAAACAGTTCGAGTTAGCCACGGGTGACAGCAGTCAGGACAACACTAGGGAGCATACTATCTTGCGCATTAGCGAAGTAGTCCACCTTCGCCCACATCAATCCAGCCGAAAGACTTTTGGCGATCCGAGGGCGCACCCCGAAGTAGAGGTTGGGTTTGTAGGGACCCCATAGCAGCGACTGATTGTTGGCGCGCGCGGCCTCTTTAATCAAAACAGACACATCGCCGGGATCTTGGCTGGCAATGGTGCCAATTGCATAGAGGAGCGTCGTCAATAGAAAAGAAACGCCGAGATGATGCATATTTATGCCACTCGCATCACTCAATTGAGGCTTGGGAGGTTGTTCAGGCGTCGACGGGCGGAGCTGCTGTTCTCTCCGCAATTACGTGGCCCGAGCTCCCTACAGTGCAGGAAAGACGTCTGCCATTGTCTACCTATGTTCAATATTTTCACTGTTTTCCAATTCATGTATACACAATATCTTCTTGGGTTAATTGGATCAGAGAAACTCGCGGGGATCCAATGATCCGATATTCGCACTCTTGGCCTTGCCATCAAATACAAACTCGCTCATGAGCTTGCCTGTCCCCGGGCCGTTTTGGATTCCCCAGCAGGTGTGGCCGGCAGCAAGGTAGAGCCCTCGAACCTGAGTCAGACCAACTAACGGCCCTCCCGTGCCAACACAGTTGGGCAGGTAGCAAGCCTGGCGCGTGCGAACCTCGCCATCCCGCAATCCATCCGAGACGCTGCCCACCTGATCAATGATTTCCTGGCAGCGCTCTGGGTCCACCTCGACCTCTGCAGATGTGCTCGGCAGCGGAACGTCGCGGTCACCGTCACCACAGGCATACACAGTCTCGTCGGGGCGCGCGTAGATCTCCGGCGCCGCCACTGTGGGCCGCGACTTCTTCAAGGGGTTGAAGTTGGCGGGGATTTCGATGTTGGTAAACAAACAGTATGCGCTGATCGGTTTCGTGGGGCGGATCACAACGCTGTGAGCACGTGTCGCGGAAATTGGAGCCTCTGGAAGGACAGACTTAGTCCAAGGACCGGCTGCAACGACTACATCGGTGGCGGGGATCGTGCGCGATTCTCCCGACGCATTGTCAGTGTATGTGACCGATTCCACGGAATCGTCCGAGCGGGCGATATCCTTGACCTGTCCCAAAATGATATCCACGCCCTTCTCCTCTGCCAGTTTGGCCATCGACGTGGTAAAGAGGTAGGGGTGGACTTGAGCGGTTTCGCCTGGCCCGCTCATGGACTCGTAGGCCCGCAGAAGCTCTGGTTCAATCCAGTCCAGGTCCTGGGGAATCCGCGCAGACTTGAGCTTGGACATGGCAGCCGTGCTACGTTTTTGCAGGGACTCCGAGCTCCCACTCTCCGTTTTCTTCTCGGTGAGCGCGCGGCCTCTCACCACCAACTGTCCACAATTCACTTCCCGGTACCCCCACCGGTTTTTGCCATCGTGTTCTTTGGCGAGTTTCGTGTGTAGGTCGTAACTAAGATCCACGATGTTGCTCGGGTATGCCCATTGCGCAAGAAGTCCACCGGCTTTTCCTGATGCGCCGCCTGCAATCTGAGAAGCCTCAAGAAGGGTAATTTTGTGGCAGGCAGGGTCATAAGATGGATGTCGAGTAAGATAGTATGCAGAGCAGCATCCAATGATACCACCGCCTATGTGGGAATGTCTTGGTCAGTGTGTTCCAAGGATAAGAGCGCGGGGTACCAGAAAGCGCAAGCAGATCTATCTCACCGATAACGACAATCTCGCGACGGTCTCCTGTGGCCGACATCTTGGCTTTTGGTGCAATTCTGGAAGATAGAGCTCGTAGCGACACCACCTTGGGGGAAGTTGCAGGAAATCAAGTGAATGTTGGTGACCTCCCCAGAGACCTACGTCACTGCGGTTGGGATATGCCCAGTCATGTGCCGCGCCGTTCATCCAGTCCCAAACCAGGATTTTACAACTACTTGGATTTTGTAATATCTGAGGATCAATACATGTTGTAGTAATGGACATTTCGAATTAATATGCCAAGATCGCCCACTGGAAAGATCAGTATTCAGAGCGTCAAAGCCAAGGAAACCATGCTCCGCGAATGCAAATGGTGCTGGAAATAAGAATGACAATCGAACAGAGCTCCTTGGAGTAAGATACACAAGAACATATGGTGGGAGAGAAGCAATCATCGCGAGGGACTGAGCGGCCGGTTGAATCCGCCTATGCGGTTCATGTACTGTCGGTATTCGATCTTCTTCTCCTTCCGCACTCCATAGATATCGTTTCCAGGAATCTTGGTGTTTTTGGTGCTCCGGAACCGTGTGAAACCCATGCTCTTTCGCATGAGAGCCTCCATCTCGTCTTCGTCCGCATCTTCATTGAAGTCCACATCCATTTCCTCCTTGTAGCGACCGGGGCCTGAAGCTACGCCATTCGCATGTCGTCCATCCTCCCTCGACCGTGGATCTCTGCGGTCGCCACGACGGTCGCTTTTGTATCCCCGAGGAGGTGGTGACCTTGAGCGAGACTTGGCGCCATTTCGAACCGGAGACCGCGAGCGTTCGCGGAATCTATCGCCCTTGGGTGCGTAGCCTATGGCACATCCTGTTAGCAAGACGATATTGTCACTAAATTAAGACTTTGCTTACCTCTCCTCTCATAGGCACGTTCGCGACTCACACTCCTCTTCCGATCCCTAGCCCCGCGCCCATCTCGGTCTCGGTCTCTGCGATCTCGAGACCAGCTCCTTTCTCGCTTTCTGTCTTTTCGGTCTCGTGAGCGGGAGCGATACCGGCGATCTTCCCGAGTGCCATCGCGTCGGTCATCTCGAGGGGGCGGGGAATGGCGATGGACGCGGTCCGATTCTGGGTCTGGGGAACGAGTTCGTGTATCATTCATGTCCCACATTGTCGAGCTATCAACCCGTCGGGCACGCTTTGCAGGAGGCTCCGCCATCGTTGGCTACTCGAGGCGCAGGCGTTGCCCTGTGCGGTCTAGTCGTGTGGTGTAGGTGGTTGGACAAGAGCGAATGGGCTTGTTCAGAAATTCGAAGGTTGAAAGATTAAACGAGTTCAAATATTCATGCAGAAAAGGAGCAGCGTCTGGATAATCAAGTTGTCGCAATTGACGGTTCTGCCAGCGCCGCTCGGGGGACGAAGAGAAGTTTATTCCGGGAGTCGGGATGGACCTGTTGCGCAGTCTCTGACATGGCGCGCTCCCCGAAGGGCGTTTGCTGCTAGAAACCGACCAAATTGAAATTGGTTTAATTGGAAGCAATTCGAGTCTTTTTAATCCTAGTACCTTGGTGTTGTCTCTAAGTGTCACCCGCATAAATAAGTCTAAATTTTTGGAAAAACTATCAACGACAATATATATATGGGGTTAACTTAGTATTAGCATGTCAAATTTATTTATTTAGTTTAGTTTATTATTTTTTTTTGCTATTATATGCTGGACAGATTGAAGCTACTGCTTAATTTTGAGAAGATACCATCTGACTTTCTTTTTCTTTTCTTTTTTGTGCGGCCCCGTATATACTGTAGGCCCATGGGACCATACAGAAATACAGCGCTTGCAGACCTCGTTATTCCTTAGGGCTGGATAAAGAATTAAAACTATTGAGCTGGCAATGGATATTAGCCATAATACGAAATTACCACCTTCCCTTTTATCCATTTTACTTTCTGCAAAAGGGCAGTTCGATGGAAGGTTGTGCTCAATCTCAGAGAGACGCGGTCAACTAGATAAGTAACAATAACCAAGCAACTTGACATCAAGTTAGTCTTATTTAGGAAGTGGACAGTAGGTAAAAATTATCATCAACAAAGAGCTGATGGATGCTACCTAGTCATTTATGGACAGAGGTAGCCTACTGTATGCAGATCGTAGATGTCTTTGTTCCGTAGGCTAAAATTTAATAATCTAATAGTAAATTTTAGGAAATCTGATTTATTACTATGGTCTGAGCATTAAAAGGGTGAAGATTGCTGCCCATCAACCGAGGACGCCGAGTTGCGCACGATAAACACCAATGAGCGGATTTGGGATGGAAACGGCGATCAACAGCCGGAAATACTCCTGTTGCATATTCCTATCTAACACCACTGGCTGTTTTACATCAAAGAAAGTAGCACGCAAAGACCCAACTGAAGAAATTCTCCATGCAGCGAGCGTCCACCGAGAGAAATGCAGCGGCCCGGCCCGTCGAGCCTCAACCTTAAATTCCACCGCGAAATTTTTGCGCGGAACCCCACCTCAGCCAGTTCTCTTCCTGCGCGCTTCCTCAGCTTGCGTTGAACACGACTTGATCCGATATCAGGATATAAAAAAAAGGGCCAGTTCCATCATGGCCCCCGTTACTCTTTCCCACCGGCGGACGCATAATCTGCTCTTGATCTCGAAACTGCTGAGCCTGCGGGACTCGGCGTCGCCCCTCACGCTCCTCTTGGACTCGCTAGAGCAACCGGCAACACCTCTGATTCAAGAATATCTTAGACGTGCGAAAGTAAGTCGATCCGAAGAAATTGGTTGAACAGGAATCAGACAAAGTCGTTCATGGCATTGCGAAGATTGCTCGAAAATGCTAATTCACCTCGAAAGCTCTCCAAAGCCCACGTCACTCTTATTGCCTTTGAAACCCTGAAGCAACCCGAGGGGGTAGATGCCTTTGTATCGGCTCGTCGGAAGAGCGCGGGTGATATCTTCAAGGAGGTGGGCGCGGCTTACCAACCTGCCGCAGCCACCAACCCGTCACGAAGTAGGTTCCAACTGATCTCTATATTCGATGTCATGAGCCTATTTATTAATGATTGTTGCAGGGCACCTCATTATAATTGATTCCATCAACCCACTATTGAACTCCAAAAGAGCCGATCCGGGGTTCCATCTCCCCTCATTTCTCAGCTCGTTCCTAGCTCCGACGTCTCCATCAGCACCGAAGGCTGGCGCATCGCTCGTGGTAACATACCACCAAGATGTACCGGAAACTCCTCCGCAAAATCCTTACTCCCCAGCACCACTCTCTGTCCTAACATATCTCGCCACAAGCATCATCACTCTGCATTCCTTCGCCCATATCCTGGCTCAAAAGGCCGCCCGTGACCGCAGCCTGGCTGCCCCGGTCTTTGGGTTGGATGAAGAGCAGGATGGGGTTCTTCTTGGCCGATCAGATAAATTGGTTGGCACCAGGACAGCAGAGGGGATTGTACTTGAGCTGGAACACCGGCGGAAGAGTGGGCGCGGCGTCCTGGAATGGTATCTGCTTCCGCCTGAATCGCGATATTCGCCCCAGCAAGTGAAAGAGGTTGTGACTCTCCTTGACGATAACCCGCTGTACAATCCTCCCACGGAGCCGGATCGTGATGCGGGCGACGAAGAGCCCGCAATCGACGTTTGAATTGGGACTCACAGAGAGGCAGAGGCGCGAGAGAGAAGGTGTTGTTCTGCCATACTTTGATGCGCAGCAGGGAGACGGTCCAGGCGAAGGAGGGCGGATTCTATATGACATGGGCGAGGAGGATGATTTTGACGAAGAAGAGGATGAGATCTAGCTGAACTTGAGTGTCTTATCTCCTGGATTCTACGAAGTCTGTCTTCTTCAAATGCAGCTGTGCATACATTTCTGCATTGAGAGTCTAAGTGGATTGTGTCCCGCACCCACCAGGAGGTATTAACTATGCATACATTCATACAAGCATCGAGGGTCGCAATTCAGAAGAACCGCCAAAATAACAGGACAAGAATAACAAACCCAACGCCGGCGAAGGGTCCATACTGTGACGTGGTCAGCCTATCAAGTCGAGTGGGCACTTAGCAACATAACCTCCACTTACCTGCTTCACCAGCAATTCCCAGTTGATACGCACTGCTGCCTTCTTGTACTTCTTACTGTCTTCTCGCAAGCGTCCAGAGAGTTCACCCATCTTCTCCAAGCTGTCCCCACGGTACAAGAGGTCCTCGATGTTCTTCGTCATCACCTTGGTGACATCGCGCAGTTCATCGTTCAGCTTATCGAGGTTCTGAGATGCCCGGCTGTCCTGGTACAATTTCTTGGTGCGCTGAATGAAGGTGTCAAACTCAACGAAAGCATATGGACGGAGACCGGGAGCCAGGTATTGCGAAGGGGTGTAGGTGGTCGTAAATTCGGAGGCCAGATCCGCAAGATATGTAAAGGCAAGTTTGCGGGGGTAGGACTGGTCGCAGATACAAAGGAAGCAGATATCATCTTTGATCAGGTAGCTATGGAGTTGTTAGCAACTCCATTCAATCAATCGGGGGTCTATGCCTGCTTACTGGAGGTTGTGTTGGCCTGATTCAATGCTCGCCTGGGGCGCAGAGTTGCGATTCAACCGCCGGAAAATCATCTTAGCCTGAGACTTGATCTCAGACAGCTCTGACTCTGCCTGTAGAAACTGTGAGTCCTTCATCCCCTCCATGATGCCAGTTAACTTACCTGCTCATCATCGACCGAGGCAGCCAGCATAAGGCCTGTTTGTCGCTTCGCATCAGCCACGGTCCCCTCTAAACCTCTCTGAGATACTCTTACCATCGAGCCTTGCAATCTGCGTGGACTTGACCATTGTGAAGCTTTCTTTACCTGTGACGTGCCAGGGGAACTGGCTTGTTTGGTCAATCAGCCAGAATGGCCCGCCGCAAGGCGGTGGCGAACGGCAGTACTTCGCGCCGCTCGGGGTGAGCTACCTTCTTCCCACTTTGGACTGTGCTTTCACTGATCGCTATAATAATGACATAGGTGGGTTATTTCACGTTCTGCTAATGCAGCAGAACAACTGGGTCCTGCCATGTCACCCACCAAATCCCGGCCAGGAACTCCCCGAGAGAGACAGACTCCCAGAAAGGCCGCAGCCAGAGGTCCGTGGAGCGAGGAACGGCTCTTGACTAGTGCTAAGTCACGTCTCATTGATCTGGATCTGACGGTATGTATTTGACTGTTTATTTGTATTTCTTTCATGAGGAAGCTCAGGCTGATCATCCTGATTGGGAGTATTTTAGAAACTACTGGCCAAACCCGAGGCATGGAACTTGCTTAACGAAGACGAGAAACAAGAGATCCTTGCATTACTCCCTGACAATACCCATCCAAACCCAGAACCCTCACCAGAAAATCCTGATGCAGGGATACCACCCCTTCCTGAGCATTTCCTCCGATACTCCAACAACTGGCGTGACAGTATTCGGCAGTTCCAAATCGACCTCCAGAATGGCCGCTATGACCCTGAATGGTTGCGCCGGGCTGAGGAGGCGGGGAGACAGCGGGAGGAAGGCGACTTTGATAACTTCAAAGAACGGGAGTTTGAGGAGTTCTGGGGACAAAAGCAGAAGATGGACCATAGCTTGCTTGCTGGAGAAAGCTCGCGCGTGAAGTTGGTGACTCTCATCGAGGCAGGCGTTATATTGCCCGGGGATGTCTGGAAGTTTACCCATGTGTTCGGCAGACCACCCAACAGGATAGTGGTCGAAAAGGAAGCCAGAGTACGGCATGCTCTGATTTACTCATAGTCCCTCGAATGCTAATTCTTACAGATCAGCGAAATTCACGGCAAGAATATGACTTTCGTGATTCCCGAGGGTCAACGTGTTTTTCTTTCCAGTCTTCCAACTCAGGGTCAAGATTCCAAGGCCCCAGAGCAACAAAAGGAGACGAAAGAGGACCCCGATGTAGGGACCGACCCAGCCCCTACAGATGCGGATGAGGAACAAAAACCTGCCGGTCAGCCAAACCACCAGGTCCTGATGGTCAGTCCGAACGAGGACTCGGTTTCAAATGGCGAGGGATTCAAGCGCACGACTCCGCCGCCTGAACCACAGCCTCCGGCGAAACGGCGACGAGGCCTGCCTCCCTCGAACAAAAACAAGCCGAAACAGGCCCCTCCGGACACGAACGATAAAAACGAAGTGAACAGTGTCACCCCACAGCCCAGCCCAGTGAGAATCGCGGTAGAAATCAACAGCCATCGTTCTCCCGCGGTTGAATCCTCCGTCCCAACAGAAGCATCTGCCGATAACACTGCTGAAAATGCGGACGGCGCTGAAAACACTGCTCAGGCCGTGGCACCACCACCGGCCAACACTGAAGAGACCGAACATACTGAAACAAATACCCCTCCATCTCCTCCAGAACCACCGACTGACTCAGCTCCCACACCTTCACCGTTCCTCGCTGCCACACCAGGTGAACTTGTAGTTCCAAACATCTCAAGCCCTCAAGCACTCGTCAACAAGATTTTGCAGATCGACGGCCGCATGCCGAATGGCCGCAACCCCAATTCCTGGAAGGAAATTCGCTGCTACAGGAAGAATCAGGATATGGGCAGCCTTTGGGATGTGAGACAAGCTTGGTTCTTCAAGCAGAAATAGATGCTGTTTTGCTCTTGACCTGGACACGAAACTTCTTCTCTTGTTCCTTTTCTCTCTCTTTCTTTTTCTGCCTTCAGCACAGTTTCTGGTGTAATGTATCTAACGAATGAGAATACCACCTGGGCCTGAGCATAAAATGTCGACAAATACACAGTACAAGACCTACGGCCACTCTTCGCGCGGCCTCTGTCATGGTCCTACCCCGGTATGGGCTGAGTGAAGACGCAGAGCTCAATCGACGTATATACGTTGTAATCAGTGAGCAACTAGTGAGGCTGACTCCGAGTGGGCTGATAAAAGCGGTGCATGGTACGTAGAGTGACCTATGGACCAACGGATCTATCTGATCATGACATGATTCAGCTGGATCAAACTGTTATTCACCTCCCGCTGCAGGAGGAGTTGGGTCCGAGTCGGCCGCAACATCTACAGCGAAGCTAGCCTGGATGAAGTCCTCCAGCTCCTCGCTAACTGTCTTGAGCTTTTCTTTGACACTCGCAACACCCTCTTGTCCTACGATGTGGCGGGACGGTGGATTCTCATGCCCGCCGATCGATGTAATGGCGTACACGGTCTCCGCAACCAGGACCTCGAGATGCGCGGAGCTCAACGGCGGGTGCATGGAGACAATCTCTGGGACGGAAAACGGACCCGACTCAACAGAACTGACACGGGCGTTATCCTGCTGGTCGTTGGATTGACTAGATCCAATGGAGTCACGCGATGTCCCGCTGGGGGAGGCATCAGGGAGTCGCGGGACAAGGTGATTCAATATCCCGCGGAAGAGAGGTGCGCTGTTGCCAGCGGGTGAATAGGCCGGGAAGATCGGTGGCACGCTGGTGACGAGATTGGTTAGGATGCCGATCTCGATGCTGCATTGAAAGATGGTGAGCTTGACATTGAACGGCGCGATTTCGTAAGCCAGGCTCTAGTGAATTGAATTAGCTCGCTGCCAATGCGAATGATTGAATCGGACATGGAAAGCTACTCACATCGCAGAATCCTTCAAGAGCCCAGCCTGCTGCGCAGTACATGCCGAGTCCTGGTGTGCCAATATGCGCCGCTGGATATTGTCAATGGTAACTCCACAATCGCTAGATACTAGGAAACATACTGATTCCTGAGATGATCATGATATGCCCTGATCGTTCCCTTCTCATATGGGGTAGAGCAGCCTTGATGATGTTGAGCGGACCAAAATAATTGATTTCAAATTGATCGCGGACGAGATTCAAGGTTTGCTGCGAAGCCGCCAGCTCTTCGACAGATCCGATGAGGGCTAGTATAGGGTCAATGACTGCGCCAACTCAAGAGACGTATGTTTCCTATAACTGTACCTTGACTCGTGCAGCACAGGAGGATATCGATTCTTCCGAATGTTGCGACGGCCTCTGCGACGATTGCTTGGCATTCTCCCATCATCCTGCATCGCAGGAAGCTATCAGCCTCTAGCAAATAAATGGCATCACGTATTGAATTCCATGATGCTGGTTAAACAGCCCCGAGAATAGCTGCAGAAGGATGCGCGTACCGAATGTCCAAGGGGATCGTCTTCATGCGCTGCTCCCATCCCTCGCGGTTTTGCTCGACCTCGGCGAGAAATGCATCAAACCCAGTGCGGCGACGCTCGTCGCGATCCAAAACTGAGTATGCTAGCCCGAGCAGCACATAATCCCCGTGCGCAAGGACCTGTCGTGCGACCGAGATGCCGATGGGTGAATCCCCCGCCGTGATTAGCCATACCCGAGGCTCGTTATGCGACGGGAATTGCGCGCGGGCGTCGGGGAAG
Organism: Penicillium alfredii; assembly: GCF_028826965.1. Lineage (NCBI taxonomy): Eukaryota > Fungi > Ascomycota > Eurotiomycetes > Eurotiales > Aspergillaceae > Penicillium > Penicillium alfredii. Next base: position 3,569,825 of record NW_026622706.1, on the reverse strand, counting down.
GGCTGATTGTCCATGGGGTCAACGCCGACATTTAAGCGATGCCCATTGCGCGATTAGAAGCGACCACTGGAGTGAATTGACAGGAAGACTGCGGCGCATTGCGGAGTTGGAGGGGGAACGCTTAGAATGCCAAGGCCGGCCCGGACCTTGGAAGTTGCCTTAGTCCACTGTGCTAATCACCTGCCCGCGCGGGTCTCTTCTTCCCTTTTCTTTTTTTCTTCTTCTTTCATCTCTCATCAGCGCATCATGCCAGAACAAAGGCAACGCAGAGCGGAGCCAGAGGCCAGCGTACGTGTGTTGAGTTGGAGATGGATGTCTCTCGGTTGACTGACAATCACCTAGTCTGGCTTCAAGGGCGCCCTCCAGGGCCTCGGAATCTTTTTGTTGATGCAGTTTGTTATGGGCCAATTCTTTGGCAACAAGCAAAATGCAGACTCCAACTCAGGCTCGGGCAACATGCCGGCCTTTGCGGACCGTCCCAACCCCAGCGAAGTCACCAACCCCAGCGCAATCCCGGATCTGATTTCCCCCATCTGGCCGTCCGACAGTCCCCTCGATATCAGTATCTATGTGTCACCCTCGATAGTGGTTCCATCCTTTAAGTCGTCGGCGAGCGCACTGGTACTGCAAGAGAAGAACTTCACTCTCGGCAACTACAGCGACACTCGGGAAATTGACACAACCATCAAGGTCCCGAAAGAGGTGCAGCAGAACGGAACTCTCTGGGCGCACTTCTTCGTAGCGCAAACTGGAGCTCAGCTCGATCCTACAGCCAAGGACTACAGCTCCGCCAAAGCCCTGCACTTCCTGCGCCCTCTGAACCAGTACCTCCCCAAGAAGAAGGCGAAGAAGCTCAAGAACCTCTTGGCCAACTCAGAGGAAACGGAAGAAAACGAGGAGGAGGATAACACACCAGACGTGCAGACTGTGTCGTACTACCACCCCAACTTCACGGTGTCCCTGATCCCCGACTCGGGATCCCAGAGATTCCCGCAGATGCATCCGGCGACGCGCCAGTATGTGCAACTGGAACGAACCGACGCCCGAGATATCACAGGAAAGAATGGATGGTACTATCCAATTGTCTTCCTCAACACATTCTGGCAGTTGAAGACCCACATGACCGAATTGAACTCCACCGTTGAGACGCTGCCGCTGCGCATCACTCTGAACAACATGGCGAACTGGAAGTTCAGCATCGTCACCAGTATCGATGAAGGTTCGAAACAGAGCGCTCGCCAGGCTGCGTATGGTGGATCTGCCCCTGGTGGCGGTGATGGGACCGAGTGGGAAATGGTCAAGGAAATCTTGCTGGATACGAACATCTACCTCCTGGGCACTACGGGTGTGGTCACCATCTTGCACATGTTGTTTGAAACCCTGGCTTTCAAGAACGACATTGTAAGTTATTTATTTTGATCTTCGACCTGATCTCTAGTGGGGCATTGCTAACATGAATCTCTCCAGTCGCACTGGCGGAAGAAGAAAGACGTCGTTGGTACATCTGTTCGGACAATCCTTGCGAATGTCTTCATGCAGGCTGTTATCTTCCTCTATCTCATGGACAACAGCGAAAATACTTCCTGGATGATTCTGGCCAGCCAAGGGTTCGGGATCTTGCTGGAGTTCTGGAAGATCACCAAGACCGTCGATGTTCGCCTGCGTCCCCCGCCGGCTAACTCTTGGTTTTCATTCTTGCCCTACGTGATTGTCTTCGAAGACAAGCACAAGCTCACAGAGACGGAGCAGAAGACAAAGGAGTACGATGAGATTGCCTTCCGCTATCTGTACATCCTCGCTGTGCCTCTCCTGCTTGCCTATGCCGCGTACAGCCTGATTTACAACACTCACAAGTCGTGGTACTCGTACATCATCGAAACGCTCGTGGGCAGTGTATACGCCTATGGGTTCCTCATGATGGTTCCGAGCCTCTACATTAACTACCGATTGAAGGTCAGTCATTCCATCCATCCGATCATTGTCGTAAATAACGTGCTGACCCACTGCCTATTCAGTCCGTTGCCCACATGCCTGGCAAAGCTTTGACTTACAAGTTCTTGAACACTTTCATCGACGATCTGTTTGCCTTCACGGTCAAGATGCCGTGGCTGCACCGGCTGGCTACTTTCCGTGACGACATTATATTCTTCGTCTGGCTTTACCAGGGCTGGAAGTACAAGGTGGACTACAAGCGCGTCAACGAGTTCGGCCAGGGCGGCGATAGTGATGACGAAGATGAGCCTGTTCCTGCCGCTGATGCTGCGAGACAGCAGGAGATCGCGGTTCAGACCTCCGTCAAGGCCAACAACAAGTCGACCACCCGGAAGAGGAAGTAAAAGTCTAGATATGCCTTAGGTGATGGGATGGGTGTGTATTGCCTGGAAAGTGGATTCATTGACATCCATGAACCCAGCTTGGATTATTTTACCTAGTATTGGAGGTACCATTGGCAAGCACTGATCTCATGGCCTGATTTTACTATTTTCGATGTTGCAAGAAAGACGTTTGCACCGGATTCATGAAGCCAGTAGATGGTCGACCCGTAGATATTTTGCACACTCAGAAAGACTCCTTTATATTCCTCCCAATTCTACTGTAAGCAAATACTCTCCATAAATTATGTCCAAGGTTGGCTCCTAAATAACCAAGCGTCGACGGGGTTGTTGTTAGTTGCCCAATTGGGTTTAAGCCGACCTCGTCATTCCGCGCCCACGTTCTGTTTTCTATGCAACGATCGACTTTGTGAGCCGGCAAGTCCTGTCTGCTTTGCTGTTGTTTCTGGTGTCTTCATTAGAATTTAAGCACTCCTCATTTGAAGGGCTACTTCACGCGTTTAGATCGATTTGAAGCGCGTCACCTGGTCATCGACCGCGAGCGCGCCGAAGCTGATGGCATAAAGCAAACTGCTTCCTGAGAATTGAAAAATCAGCGCCACCGAGACAAATCGGCATTGAATCTTTTAATATGGAAATTGAGACAGGTAACGCAGTCCCACCATTATTTGGGTTGTCTCGGATTCAGCTACTGATGTTTTCCCAGAGAGCGATAGCCCGCAGCCAAGCCGACTGAGGGACGCTGTCGAGCACTTGGAAGCCGGTATGGCCGAGAAATATAAGGCTCAGCAGAGCAATGGACTAATAATCCTTTAGTTGCTTTTGTACCGGTCAATCAAAGATACACAGATGCCAGCCAGCTGGCCAAAACAATTGCCTCGGACGCGTACGAGAGCGGCATTCCGCAGGCCGAGTTGGGCCGTCTACTAAAAATCCTAACAGCGAAGAACAATCTCGATCAGGGCACCGTCACGACCCTAGTCAAGAACCTCTATCCGCAGGAGAGGATTGCCTCGATGCATGTTACTCAAGTCGTGTGCAGCCTTGGACCCAGCAAGAACAAACCAAGCGCTGCAACTCAAGTCTTGCTCCTGCGTTGGCTTATCCTCGCCTATGATCTGTTTCAGGACAGAACGCATCTTGCCAAGCTCTATGCAGTGCTTTTCAATCATTTAGATATGATTAGCCTACGGAAGCCTTTGTGCCATCTTCTGTCTATGATCACTCGACGCAAACATGTCAAGCCGTTTCGAATCCAAGCTTTGATGGAGTTGCTTCAAAATGCTGGAGGAGAAGAGAAAGAGCTCATCAGCCTGCTCCGGATTTTCAAGAACTACTATCCCGAAATCATCGTCGGAGATCCTGGTGGGTCGCGGAGGAATGCGATTTTCTTCAAACATCCAGACCCCGAATGGTCGAGCCATGTGAAGCTCCTCCAGGATCAGCACATGGAGAGAGTACGGGCGGCCCAGCAATCCACCTTTCAAGTGGTACACCGGGGTACAGTAAAGAGGAGCAGGATTGAAGTGGTCATTCCGACCTTGCAAACCTCCCGGGTATCGCCCAAGCACACATCGCTCGAAGAACTTCGTGATGTCGACCACTTTGTCGATAAGCTTGATACCATTGTGTTACCCAACCAGATCATTTCGACGTTAGGTGACTCGATGGCACAGAAGTATCTACACCTGGTTCAATCAGAACTGGCTCTACGCCGTTTAGATGCATGGCTGCGGAGCTTCCTCGAAGACAAGCTCGAACAAATTCGTGAAGATGATGACGACGAGCCGGAAACACTGTCGTATGTTTTGGATTTTATGGTGGGATATGCCTCGTACACGAAGGTAAGATTGTCAATTTGGCTATCATAATTTGCGGTGCTGACGGAACCATAGGAGCTTCCAGCTGCAGTGCTTTCGTTTCTGAATCGATATATCCAAGTGTGGAACGGCCGCGAAAATCGTAAACAAGTTCTTCGACTCCTTCAGTACATACCCATTGAGTCCTTTGATCATTTGCAAAGCGACCTGTTAAAGCCGTTGGAAGATGCCATGTTAGATGGCTCGCTTGCTTCAAGAGCAGCATTGCTTGACTTCTATTCTGCGTTGATCAGTCAGTGGGGTGCTAGACTCAGATCACAGCCCACTATCTCCGAGGAGTCAATGCCATTGAGTCGTGCTATTTTACACGCAGAGCTTTTGGCATCTTCGACTCTTGAAATGGATTCCGTGGAGGCCCATCATAAACAGAGAATTTCTAAGCCGGCCATGTTATCCGTGCTTGAATTCTACAAAACCCTCGCAGGCCTCTTTTCTCATGCAAATCTGAACTCCAGCATTCGCCTCACGATCCCTTCGGCCCAAACGGTGTATACGCTGGCTTTCACGCCAACTGTCTCAGTCATCTCGATTCTGAGCTCGATTCTGGCAGGATACAAGTCATCCTTTGAGGCTTCACTGACCTCGGAAGTGCTTCAACCGCCGAACCCTCCTGAGCCACTGTATCCAACCAGCCTCGTCAGTCGCTTCAATGGCTATGTCATGGATATGTGTAATCTTCTGTGGCGCAACCGTGCCCTCAATGCAGAGGACCCGAATGCATTGGGCTGTCTCGTGCCATCACCAAGTGTCACTGCTCTTACAAACTATCTCCGCGAGGTGCACGAAGCCGCTCGGCACTATGACCGTGATTCTGCCTTCCAATCTACCTTGGCTTCGATATTCTCTCTCAGCCACCACGCTGCACTGGGTAACCTATCCGCCGCCTGCTTTGCGGATCTTGAGGAGGACCAACAGATTCCCAATGACCGCCCGAAATTGAACAAGCCGGTCACCCAGAAGGCCTTACAGGCGCTCGAGAAGGATGGAGGCGCGAAGATTACATGGCAGGAATACCGCGTGCATATGCTAAATTGGTTGGACGCCATAGGCAGCCGGGGCACCAGCGACTTGATGAGGAGCACGATGAAGGCTTTGCGCAAGGAGTGATCGTAAGGATATAGATCGGACACCCAGATTAGCCCTGACATAGTGCTTGATGGATTTACAATGAATGTTCGAATTTTTCAATTCTTCCTAAAAACGCCGTTGATATGCCTGTATCTACTTTTATACACATACTGTACATTGGCCTGCCGTAGAGATGTGACACAACTCCCAAGGGGTTCGGTTTCAAATTGTCCGAGCAGAGACCGGAAGATTATTTCAAAACTTCTCGATCGAGTTCAAGTAGATATCTTGAACGCTGGGGTCTTCGCGCAAGCTGGCCAAGAGATCATCGAGAGCTTTTGTCTGCGACTCGTCCTTCACTGTGACCAGAGTATCTGTGTTGGGATCCCAAAAGATGCCCAGTTCCTCAATGCTGAGCCCTGATAGCTTTGAGAATGCTTCGCCGACCTTCTTCGTTTCCGATGGATCAGCGAAGATGACCAGACGACCCTGCTCGTCGGCCGTGAGGTCTGCCGCACCCGCCTCAATAGCCTGATCCAAGTAGCCGTCGGGATTTAGACCATCCTTTTGCTCCATGACCACTCGGCCTTTCTTCTGGAACAGGTATGTTGTTGGCGTCACTGACCCTCCGCCGTCCTTGATTAAGTATCGAACGTCTTGCAGCACGCGAGCTTTCTGGTCGGTTTGGCACTCGATCACCGCTGCGACGGAGCCAGGCAGCATTGCCTCGAGGGTCACTGACTCTAATGCTTGTCCCGTAACACTAAGCCCTTGTCCGCGCAAAATGGCCGCCTCAATGATGGTTTTGGGAATTGAGGCTCGTTTCGCATTCGACAACGCGAGGGTCAGACGGGGATTGTACTTCGGATCGGGTCCCCACACTAGAGAAAGGCGGTTAGTCGCGATAACTGGCTGAGAAACTGACTATACTCATGGATCCATACTCTGTGTAGCGTTGCTGATCTCCTTGGCCACTAGCTGGCGCTCCTTGCTCTTGACCTTGTCATTCCTGGCTTTATCGTGCCTGATCGTCGACCATCTGTTGTGCCCGGAGTATGCCCCAGGGGAAGCGCAGAAATTGCGGCATGCATCGCAGCCAGCCCGGGGCTGTCGCAACAGCCTGCTGAGCCTGAGTGCCATCGTTCGCGTGGAACACGCAAATTGACGGCGTCTCTATACATTCCGATCTCGGGCCGACCGTTTCTCCGACCTCCGCGGGACGGTGTGGCCACTCGATAAGGAGATAGTTGCTCTTGTTGATCGCCTTGTGTGCTTTCTTCACGCTGATGAGGATATTGTTGTCCTCATCTCCAAGCCAATGTCTTCCTCCGATCCCGCTCCTGCCTCCTCCCCTGAAAATGCGGTCCCGAAGCTGGACGTCACCAAGCTCCATGCGCTGCCCTCCGAGCAGCAGGACCTCTACCTACTCACGTTCACCTCTGATTTAGTGCAGTATATCTCCGGCCTGGACTCGGCGCAGGTCTCGACCCAGCAAAAGTTCCTGAAGAAGGAATTGCTCAAGATCTTGACCCTGCCCTCACCGACGATTACTCGAGTCCTCCGCAATAACCTCGGACGGTGTTTTGGGGCTATACTCGGAAAAGGGGATCGCGGGATCCTGTTCGAAACCGTCACCGACTTGCTCGGTATATTGAACGCTAGCAAAAGTGATGCAGAAATCAAAACCAAGTTCGCTGCGGCACATTGTCTTGGGGAGGTCTTTGCGACGGCCGGCGAGAGCGCATTTATGCAGTCCAATGTCGCTATCTCGAGCACGCTCAAGCTTCTCAAGTCATCAAGCAACCATACCGGTCTCCGAGGGTCTATATTTGTTGTGTTGCGCAAGATCGTTGTGGGGATCGGGGTTCCACTCGATGAACCCACGGCGCGGGACATTTGGAAGCAGACACGAAATGCGGCGACAAGCGATAAGTCAACCTTCGTTCAAGTCCATGCATGTCGCTGCTTGGAACAGTTGCTTAAAATTTCGCCTTTTTTCGACAACCCTAATGACTTTGAAAACTTGAAAACCATCATGTGGAAGATTATCGACAACCCGGCTGCACCAGTCAGACATGCTGCGGCTGCTGTACTTGGCAGGGCCCTGATCAAACTGCACGCAACCGAAGCGCATGTCATGGCGGCCCCGAATCCAAAGTCGAAGAAATCGAAAAAGCAATCTAAGAAGCCCACCGCACGACCGGGAGATGAGGAGGAAGCCGAGATGTCAGAGTCCTCTGCTGCTCCGAAAAAGTCGGAATCGCGCTTGTTCTTCCTGCTGCCGGACCTGCTACGCCAGCTTTCGTCACAATACCTGAAAAGCACGACCTCCAACCGCTCGCGTGCTGGTATCTGTATCTGCTACAAATACGTCCTCCGTAACTTGGGAGACAAGATAATCGAAGAACGTTATGCGCAGATTGCGTCCAATCTGCTTTTTGAACTGTTGAATCACCCAACAGTGACATACAATCGGTTTCGTTTGCTGATGACCCGGAAGTTTGTCAAAAACATCCTGGAGGACACTATCAGCCCTGAGCTGCTCCGCGAGAATAGCCAGCTCAATGCCGCCAGATGGCTGATTAATGACATTCTCAAGGATTATCCTCAGGTCGTCCAGGAACGTCGTGAGCCCAGCAAGTACACCTTGACCAGCGCGATCAGCGCCCTGTCCTCGTTGATCTCCCCTCTTGGCTCAGCTTTCGTCATCCACGCTGATAGCTGCCGAGACGCCTTGATTCAAGTTCTTCCTCACCCCAGCTACACGGTGCAAATTCACACAGCGCATTGCCTGCGGAACTTTGTGCTTGCCTGCCCTCATCAGCTTCTGTCTTGCGTGACAATTTGCATGAACAGCTTAACGAGGGAGCTTGGGCAGCTAGCTACGCCGCGACAGTCACCGCGGCGATGTGTTGGTTATGCCAATGGATTAGCTGCGATGCTCAGCACTTCCCGTCTGCAGCCACTCTATGGTGCTGTGGATGTGTTTGCGCGCGTTTTCTCCCAGGCCACCGACCTGCTCAAGATCAGTAGCACGTCTGAACTTCGAGTTGCAAGCACGCAAATCCAGGTTGCGTGGATCCTCATCGGAGGCCTGATGCCTCTCGGACAAAGCTTTGTTAAGATCCACCTGTCTCAGCTGATGTTGCTCTGGAAGAATGCACTTCCAAAGCATCTCAGTAAGGAGAACTCCGCTCAGCCTGGTACCCTTGAGACAAGCTTTCTTGCCCATGTGCGAGAGTGTGCCTTGAGCTCGTTGCTGGTCTTCATGGAGTTCAACAGCAAGTTGATTACGGCAGATGGTGCAAAGAGGATTGCGACGATGTTGCAGAATACAGTTGAATTCTTGGATGATTTGCCGCGGCCGAAGGCTATGGAAGATATTTCGCAACGACTGCATCCTTCTCTACAACTTCATGACTTCATTACCATGGTGCGCAGACGGGTTTTGCAGTGCTTTTCCAAGCTGGTGCACGTTCATCACCCCAGCCATGGAGACATCATCTCCCATTCCAGCCTTCTCAGCCTTGCTATCTCGTCGTTTGCAGACCCAGATGCGCAAAAGGGACCACTTGAAAGCTCAATTGCAACGTCCTCTGGACAATTCGACGGTCTGTGGGATCTATGTGACAATTACGGCTTTGGTGTCACGGGGCTGGTCCGAGAGCACATCCGTGCTGCACTTTCTGGAACGCATGGCAACGACAATGGGCCTGCTTGGTCTGCAATTGACTCTGCAGATCAAGCTGTCGATGATTCGGTAGGTTTTCAACCCCTGAACATACGGGGAGCCGAAAATTAATGAGAATAGTTGACGTTCCCTGTTTGCCAAGCCAGCGAGCACGACTCGGTGCTCTTGTATAGTTTGAGATCTGGAGATGCACTTGCTGTTGATCCGCCAACGACCGGAGTCATCAACTCGGCAATCGATCTGTTTTCTGTGGCTATTGCTCTTCACTCGCCCAAAATCCAGGAAAGCAGTGTTGAGCAAATCGCCACATTCCTCACATCCCCTGGTCTCCAACGCAATCCAGGAAGAAAAGCGGCCCTGGTTGTCAACATTTCTGTCGCACTTCTACATGCCCTGAAAGTTGCTGTGAAGGAAACAGACTTTGTTGCTGGCAAGTTGAGCCCTGCTACCGACAAGATCCTGCAAGAACTCCTTCAGGTAGGCTTTCATTCTCATGTCATTCGTTTCAAGGTGGGCCTGACTCATTTGATTTTAGAAATTCGTCATCGACACCGATCCCATCGTTCGGACGATTGGCGTTGAAGCGTTGGGACGACTTTGCGACAGTGCTGGCAACGCGTGCACCAATACCCAGGTCAACTGGCTGGTTGATACAATTGTCGAGAACCGGGAGCCGAATGCTCGAGCCGGCTGTGCGGCTGCTTTGGGATGCATCCATTCCCAGATTGGCGGGATGGCAGCTGGCCTGCACCTGAAGACCATCGTGGGTGTGTTGATGTCTCTTTGCAGTGACCCACACCCCGTCGTTCATTTTTGGGCCCTTGGTGGACTGGAGAGAGTTGCCACTTCTGCTGGGTTGACCTTCTCTCCTTATGTCTCCAGCTCCTTAGGAATGCTCGCTCAGCTCTACAATGCAGACACCCACAACGAGGAGGCAGCCGCACTGGCAACATCCAACATTGAAGTGTCATTCTTGACGCCTGTGGTCATTAGTCGATGTGTGGACTCCCTTATCAATGTTCTCGGGCCCGACTTGCAAGACGTCGCCAAAACCCGAGACCTTATTCTCACCTTGCTCCGCCAATTTCAGTTGGAGGAAAACCCTGCTTTGGTGACGGAGAGCTCCAAGTGCTTAGATCATTTCTCTCTCTATGCCTCCAACTTCGTGGACTTTGCAGGATACGTGAAGCGATTGCAAGGCGAACTTCGTGCTAACGATCCATTGATGCGAGACGTGGCGGTCCGCGGCCTCAACAATCTCATGAAACGAGATGCGGCATCCGTGGTGGGGACCGCAACTCAGACCCTTGAAGATGACATTTGGCTTGCGTTCGACGATGCACCAGACAACCGGTCTCTGCGAGCAATGATTCAGGATTGGCTGCAGCAAACTGCCCTCGTGGAAACTGAGCTCTGGATCCAACGATGCCACAATATCATGACCAAGACGCGCAAAAAGGTTGAACCTCCACCAACCACCACGGTTCAAACTGCTACGGCGGATATTCCAGATGACGAAGTCGCTGGATTTGCCTCTGCAGTCACAGGCGAGGGACAAGGTGACCCCGCGAATGAGGGCGTGGCCGGCCAGGAGTTGTTGAAGTGGCAGACACGCAATTTTGCCATGAGCTGTCTCTCCGAGCTCTTGGCCACTGTACAAGAGGCAATCCTGCCCGACCAAACCATTCCGGCGGAGCTGGCTCTCCAGTCCAAGGTCGGTGATATTGTCCGGATGGCGTTCTCGGCATCTACTGCCAACGTGATCGAGCTGCGTGTGTGGGGATTGAAGATCCTCGACCAAGTTCTCACTGTAAGTTTTTATTTAATGTTTCGCATATGCGCTCTTGCTGACTCTTCTAGATGTTTGGTAAAACTCCCGATCCGGATTTTGCCGAGGCCTCTCTGCTCGAGCAGTACCAGGCCCAAATCGGATCGGCACTCACCCCGGCCTTTGCCGCTGACTCGTCGGCGGAGCTGGCTTCTGAGGCAATCAATGTGTCTGCCACTTTTATTGCCACTGGGATTGTGACGAATGTTGAACGTATGGGACGAATTCTGAAGCTCCTGGTCCTGGGCCTTGAGAACTTTGCCAGTATGTGATGCTGTCATCAAACAACGATAATCGGTAACTAACAGTAGATAGAAAATTCGGAAACTACCGAAATCGGTGACCTCAAAGGGTTGAACTCGAATGCGCGCGTGATGGTCAAACTTGCCTTATTTTCGGCATGGGCTAGGCTCCAGATTGCAAGCATCGAGCAGGAGTACTTGAATCGGGTGGTTCAGCCTTATCTTGCCAAGCTCACGCCATTGTGGCTCTCATCTCTTCAAGAGTATGCCCGATTGCGTTTTGAACCGGACATCTCTGGCAGCTTGGGCACGAGCTCGCACAGTAACGACTTGGATGAGGTGTATGCTGCGTTGAACCGTGAGACGTTATTGAAGGTAAATGCCAACTTTCTGCACATCCAATATCTTCTGATATTGACTGCTCTCTAGTTCTACCAAGATTCTTGGTTATACCTGGTCGATGCCATTGCTGGCCTGGTTGAAAGGGATATTGATTTCGTCTTTGATGCTCTGGACGGCAAGCTGCAACAGCCGGAAGAGCCCAGTACCCCGGGGAAGGAGGAGAAAGACAAGACTCCCAGCGACGAGTTGCAAGGAAAGGGCCACGACATCAACTATCGCGAAGAGCCAGTGGCATTCTTCTTCGTCTTATTTGGGCTGGCTTTCGAGTCTCTTGTGGATCAAGCTACATTTCCCTCCCAGCGGTTGCAGATTCTCCAAGCCCTTAAGAGAATCTTGAGACCGATGATATCTGGGAACGCAATTTACCAAGACGCGATCTTCTCAGAGACAATGGACTCTTTTGATCGACTTGTCTTGACAGAGAACACACCCATCCAGACCGTGATTGTTGAAATCGCCCAAAATTTGTCGATGGATCATCCGGCTGCAAAAGGCGGCCAGGAACGCAGTGATCACCTCACTGACGACATTGAGCAGCTATTCGAGCTTACCAGGAGCATTATTCTAGTCCTTGCAGGTATGCTGCCCAACCTCCGCGAATCGACACCCCTTGCACGCTTCAATGTGTCGTCGGATGATTCACTGGCGCTCATCCGCCTGGCACTGCGCTCGCTCGTCGATGTTGCATCGGTCTTCCCGTCCATCATTCGCAATGACCTCCATGCCTGCATCCTACACATCTTCACTACCATCCTCGCAACCGGCATATGCCAGACAGAAGTGGTTCCTCAAGCCCTTCCGATCTTCAGGCAATTTGTTCATAGCATCACCCATGCCCCCGAAGTGCCCGAGGATCGGGATGTGGTGGCTTTCCAGATGCGGGGATGCCTCACCCGTTTCTTGACCATCCTCACTATCGCGCAGCGCCGAGAATCGGATTCTTCTATCCCTTGTGCCAAGAACACACTTTTGGCTATTGCCTTCCTCCTGACTACCGGTGGCCATGTCCTCCCGCCCCAAGACCCAGTCATCGTTCGGGTTCTGCACGAGCTTCTTGATTGTCTTCAGGACTTTGGGCTCGCCAATGTCGCTGCCAGCTGCATCCGCTCAATTCTTGTCAAGCCTAGTCCCCGCAGCACCACCGACCAAGTGATCGCTCGGTACCTCACCCCGCGGCTTATTGCATTCCTTGTTGGCTGTCCGCTCGACAACGGCGAAGTCCCCAACGACCCCGAAAACTCGCGCACTGTGGTTGCTCGCACGCTGGTGTCGTGCGTGACCAACGCCACCTTTTCACCCACAGAATTGCCCAGCGCCATCTCCTTGGTGATGTCTGCTTTACTGGCTCGTGCCAAGCGCGAAGGCCAGTCGGTGCACCAGGAATCTGCGGGCCATCTTCTCGAGTTGGCCAAGGCCGACCAGCTTACGTTCCGGAGCTTGGTCGCCAATATGACTCCGGACCAGAAATCCTTGTTGGAAGAAGTACTGCGGAGCGCCGGGGTTGGTGCTAGTCCAGCAAGGACCGGAACTGATGAGGTGGATACGGCGCAACAAGCCGCCCCGAGTATTGCGCTGCGCATGGATTTCTAGTGAGACGCATCTCTGTGTGTATGTGTTGTGGATATTGCGTTGAAATGTAACTGGGCACGCTGCAATGCATACTACAGCTCGAAGAGAAACGAAGTATATAGGATCTAGAGACGAACTCATAAATGTGAAATCTTGAAGCCCGATTGTCTGCTTATCTTATCCTGCATCAGGTGACGCCATAACCCCGGACGTTTGCAAATGCCGTCTTTTGATTTTGTAACATCCCCATCATTAAATTGATAATTAAGCCATCCATCGCAATTTAGTCTCTGCCTTCTCCGGGCCGCAATGCCCCCAGATCGAGGCCGTGCCTCTCGAGCATGCGCCTCGTGTAGGAAGCAAAAGACGCGATGCTATGAACCAGGTATTCCCGGACGAGCCTGTCTTCGATGTGACAGACTTCGGCAAAATTGCTCACTAGTGGAGATCGATGTGTCAGAGGAGCCTGTGGTTCTCATATCGGACACAGATGTCCGGTACCAACCCCAGAGATTTCTCCTATTCTCCAATGTATTGATGCCCGTGGATACTGACACTTGGAATAGCTTGGAACGGCTTGAAAGAACAGTGGGTGCTTTGCTCGATCGACTTGGAGAAGGCCCAACCAGAGCCACCGATCATGAGTCGAATGAGAATGCAACCGCGCAGACAACATCGGAGGCTGGCGATACGTATAAGGACGCGCACTCTTCCGCTGCTCCTATGATGGTCATTCGTGATCTCGCAACCGACACTGGTGTCAGACCATCTTCTGATTCCAGACCTCATGGAGCATTGTTGGATGATCTCATTGCGCCTGGCCTTGCTCTTACGCTCATCCAAATGTACGCCGATACCCTGCCGGTCTTTTTTAATTTGGATTACTTGTTCAATCATCGCCGACTTCCTAGTGACTTTGTTCCAGTTTTCTCGAGCATTATGGGCGGTGGGTTCTCCTCGACCCGCAAAGTGAGCCCCATGCAGTCCTCAGCCAAATAAAAAGGGCGCCTTTGCTATTTTGCGCTTGCTGTTTGATCGCCGTGCGGCACACCTCCGAAGAGCTAGCCACAAGCCTTGCTCCCAAGCTTTATGAATATGCGCGCTCTCTAATGTCAACGGTGTTGTTAGTTGCGCCGCAATCCATCGAGTTCTTTCAGGCGGCTCTGATCCTCTGCATGTGGTCGACGACCGTGGGACAGGTGCCTTTGAGCATCGACAGCTGGCTTCTGAGTGGATTTGCTCTGCAACACTCTCAATCCAGTCCCCTATTTAATGTTGTGAACATCCAATCCTGTCCACCCAGCAGACTCGACGAGCCAGCCCTGAGCCGCTGTTATCTATGGAACCATCTGTGCCTTGCGCATTTGCATTATTGTGTTGGTACCAGCCGCCGGTCTATGCTGCAAGCCTGGCAGATTGAACGGTGTCGTGCCATCATCGACTCTGATCGGGCTATCAACTTCGAAGTGCGCATGGTAGCCGAAATACATCTGTATTGGACTGTCTATGGACACTTGATTGAGGAGTCCATTGATCTTCTGAAGTCGGTGGCCGCCTTGCAAACTTGGCGGGGGAAGTGGGAGTTCGTTTTGGGTATGACTTTGCCTATGTTGATTTTCAACCATTGAATATGTTGGTTTCTTGATGCTGACATTGTTGTTTTGGTAGAACAACCGCGATCCCAATTCCTGATGATGGGATTCCATTTCTCCAACCTGCTTTTATATGAGCATACTCTGAAATCCAAATCCGCCCGAGCCCAAGAAACTGTGGTATCCGAAATGATCCGCCACTCGACAGGTATTGTGCATTTAGCGATGGACACAGTAGACGAACGCACCCGTCACCTGAGCGACCACATCTACCACATGATCACATTCGCGGCGATTGTCATTTGTCGACTACTGCATGGCTATGAAGGCCAACTGGCCTCGTCCCATAACATCGAGGAGCTGGATGCCTTGATCCACAGCCTCGTGCAGTGGCTGTACTGCATTGGCCTCCCTTGCCATGCTGCCCATACCTTGGGAAATATAATTGGGAAAGTGCATCAGAAACTGCGTCCTCATGTGCATACCGTAGCGCCTATTGCGCAGCCGGATGAGATCCCCGGAGATTTCAGCAATTACTATTTCCCCGAGTTTCTGGGGCTGGGGATGTCGGCGGATGGGGATTGGGATCTGCTCTCTAATATGGGTTTCTTTCCCCACGGTTCATCTGGTTCTAGGGCTTGAATAAAAAGGTTTTGTGGTAGATAAATCGAATAGCATGGCTTGCAAAAGAAGACCATCTTCAACTTCATATAAATTGACGTTATAGGCCAAATAGCTCATCTAGATCCATTGAAGCCATAGGATCCTCAGGTAATATACCATCAGGAAGATGGCTCTCCATTCCGATTAGCTGGCCGATATTGTATCGAACGAACAGTTCCGCAAATATTGCAGAACTAAATTCTCTCCATCAAAAGACGCCTGAATGATCCTTCCGTCCTTTTGGCCCATTTAAGAGAGAATCAGCAACTATACAGAGACATGTGTTAGAAAGCCTTAGGCTACAATCAGTTGTACTCTTACTTACCGGATGTATAGAATAGCATGAAAGCGGCCTATACTATCTTCGAACAAGCATCACGTTGACGATAGCCCTCACTTCAGGGGGAGTAAGGTTCTGGTCTGCGTAATTTGCGGGAACGTGTGCAATGGTTGACATAACTACATAGGAGAGGTCTCGTTATGGTCCTCTAGGAGAGTTTTGATCTCCCAGTTTGGTTCCAACAAACCGCACTCAGCCATCTAGGGACCGCCTCTTTTTACTTTCGTCCTAGGCAATCGTCAACACTCTAACAATTGAGACCATCTCAAAGAGTCCACATGCTTCACTCACCGCTGCAACTAAAGGGATCCAAATTCGTAGAGTCCACAAGAGTGGTCGTCCTTTCGGCGAGCATAAACCTGTCGTTCGATGTGGTCCTCTACCTCTCTGGCACGAATGTGCAACTCGCCCAGTCGACAGCACACGTCCATTCCTTCCTCATAACATAAACTTGCATTCTCGAGGGGGTTCTTTCATATTCGGATAATCCACAAGGATCTTTTTCAAAATGGAACCAAAATTTGGATAATGAGTTAGCCCTGGAAGGTATTGCGGCGTATCAAGCAGGTATTTCTCAAATACTCTCTCGGGGTAAGGCCGAAAACAAGCTTGAGTGGAACTGCAGGGTCCCGCCATGTGTGATTCCAACTGGATAGGCTCGAATCCAGAAGTTTTGAATATCGCCGGGGGACAGACAGAATGATTCGCAGTTCTGGGCCCGTTGATGAAGGTTTTTAAGAAAGCCGTGCCCGCCTGAGAAAGGCTTTTTTATCCATCTCCACCGCACCCCCCTCCCCAAAAAAAGAAGATATCATGGAAGTGGGGACGTGGAGAGGATTAAGATGATACAAATATACAAATTAGGCACAGTTGGTCATGAATGGGAGATGTAAACCAATCAGGCATGAATACGAGTGCAAGAGAGTCAAAATTCTTGATAGCCAGTCTTGGAGGTCTAGGTGATTGAGATATAGTAACAAGGGCGACGTATATACCCAACCTTGGAAAGTTAGTAGTCGCCGGATAAGCCAATGAATGTCGAGGATATATAGTAGTTCGCGACTTTTAGGCTTGAATCTAGAATTACAAAGGCTTACTACATATCGCGACTTTTAGTTCATGAGATGCTGGTAACAGTAGTATCACTGGATCTATACAAAACATAAATAAATGAATGCCCACACGCGAGACAACCATTATTTCAACAAAGATCTATTAACCAAATTTGCAATCAATTTCATCAGAATCCACAACCATTGAGTACGCTGATGACCCCTTAGACATTATCCCTATTATATGCTTATTTGATATAGTTCACTATGTCCTACACCGAGAGTCATGTCGCTTTGCCCGTCAATTGGTGTTTATATCAAACCCTTAACGGGACTCGCATCAAAACAAGTGACTGCAAATCGAAAACCTGTGCGCTATCCTTCTCTTATGTGAAACCGAAATAAATGGAACATCTCGTTTCATTGTCTTCATCTTCTTTTACCCTGCTAACAAATCAAGGTATGCTTTCTCATCCTACCTTTTTTTGGTAGTTTACCCCTTTTTTTTGCTAATTCATATGAATCAAATCAGTCAAGGCGCCAGATAAAGAAAGTTGGTGAATCAAAGGCATTTATCTCTCTTTGAATTCATTCAGTGCTAGAAATCTATGGTTAAACATTACCGTTAACGCCTCCTGCTATATCAAAATCAAGTAAAATAATGAAAAGAAAAGAGGGAGACAGAAAAAAAAAATGAAGGATGGTATCGGTCACAATTATTTGCTAGAGGCTAAACTAAGGCTAAACTGAAATGCGTCCACCTTTCCATCTAGCCAAAACCGTACCTCCTGCAAGGCATTCAGGTCGTTTTGTGGCTTCGCTTGCCTGATACTCTCATCATGCCATTCAAAGGTTTGGCCAATCATGCTCAGATCATCTCCTTCCCGGCTACAAGAACCGAAATCAATAATGACTGGTGTGGCCCCATCGAACATGATATTTCCCGGATTGATGTCGTTATGAACGATCCCTAGAGAATGGAGGTGCTCCAAGCCACTCTTGATGCCTTCAAGCCAGCTTGTAGTCTCTGTAGATGGTCTCCCACTCCTATGCGATGCACACTCTCTTTTGTTGAGCTTTTTCGGATTGATTCTCTCCATCAAGGTTTCGTTATACTTCGTAAAATAAAGGCCTGTGATGCGGCCACCCTTGACCTCGCAGCCGTGATACACAGCAATATTTGGATGAGGGGCTTTTCTGAGCTGCTCGCATATTTGGGCCTCCTTAAGCACTTGAGCTTTGAATTGGTTGGGATTATTGGGGTCGTAATTCGACAACCGGGACCGTTTAATATACCACAGCGGCGAGATGACTTGCACATTGGTAAAAGAGTTGTCAAAATTTGGATGGAGATTCTCCGTAGGAATCAAAGCTATGTTGTATAGATCCTCAACCTTCACTTCTTCCTTGGAAGGATAATGGACGTTAGAAAGCCCTTGGTAGGCTTGGCCATTCTCGCGGTAGATGATACGAGAGAAGCGAAAGGCAACTGGGTCATTGGGGCCTCCGAAGTCACCAAGGCACTCAATCACTTCCATGGTAAAAGAGGAGAATGAAACGAGCAGAAAATGCTATGGGTGAATTGAGTAGAGAAGGGAATGAGTACGAGCAAATATAACGTGAAAATGGTATGATTATCACGTGTCTCTGTACAGGGGTGTATTATGATTCGCGCTATTTAGTGTACAACTCTATACTGTTATGGTTGAGATCATTTTACATGTATGTATGGCTAGGCGGCTGTAATAGGTTGTCTAACCATAACTAGATGGCAGATCGCTAGTTCCTCTATTGTGGAGCACGAGAACTTCCCCTCATCGCGCTCTTGAATAACCTGTAATACCTAGCCAAAAAGAATGAATAATAAATCATAGTGGATTCTCTCTTCTCGAGATGCCAAATAACGGCGCTGTTGACTCGTACTATCTGGCCGTAGGTAGATTTCTATACAAGGCTCAATGATCCCACGGGTATTGAAAGCGGACATACTGCTCAATAGGTTCAAGTGGAGAATAAGATTGACAAGGATATTGTGGAAAGTGCGACTTTTAGCGTGGAGCACTAATGTACCGCCAGGGGTCTTTCGAAAAGCGCGACTTTTGGTGCGCGGTCAGACCAACAGGCAGTTATAGGAATAGGCACTTACCGGCATCTTTCCGAAGACAAGAATTATGAGACCATGTAATACCTTTGCTGATCTTGTTTCGGACAATTTGACCTAGAATCGCTACACTGATGGCAAGTTCGATCAAAAAAGGACTACATAGAAAGTAGCATTGCCCAAGATCGAACATTGATTGTTTTGGTGTGTTTCTGGGGGCCTCAAGAGGGGTCGGGCGGGGCAGAGTAGTGGGGTTAGTCTACTAGGATCCATGGATATAAGTAGTCTGATCATGCCTCTGGCTGAGAATATCACTTCTTGAAAATGGAAGCTACACCTTTGCCATTTCTACATGCCATAGAGACGCTGAAACATTTGCCACGGACAGGATGGCTGAGAACGGTTCAGAATCCTGAGAGCGTGGCGGCGCATAGTTTTCGAGTAGCTATCTTGGCTATGCTTGCTCCGGTATGTATACTTGCTTGTCCCACCATGCAGAAGCTGACTTTCGTTTTTAGGAAAATTTGAACTTGGATAGAGCAAAATGCATCCAAATGGCGTTGATCCATGATTTGGCAGAGTCAGTCATAGGGGATATCCCGACCTTCGCAGGGGTACCAAAAGGCAAGTACCCAAAGAGCATATCATTCTAACACACTAAAGCTGACTCCTAGAAGAACAAAAATACGAGATGGAACACAATGGATTCCAGTACTTGGAAAGCTTGCTCCAAGTTTACAACCCAGAAAGAGCGAAGGAAATCAGCATGCTGTGGCTGGAGTATGAGAAGGGTGAAACTCCAGAAGCAAAATGGGTGCGGGAGATGGACAAGTTTGAGTGTCTGGTCCAAGCACACGAGTATGAACAGAGGACCTTTGGTCAAAAAGACCTCAGTGAATTTCAAGGGCTATCAGCAAAGGTCCATTCTCAAGAGGCAGGCCGATGGGCAGAATCCTTGTCTCGAGAAAGAAAAGATCACCTTGCCAAGCGGAAACAGCGACTGCCAATCATTTTTATCACGGGTATGCATTACCTTGAGCGTTTATATTCTTCCTTGCTGATGGTTGCTAGGCGATGTCGATACCAGTGAAAAAATCGCTAGATATACCTCGACGGCGCTTTCCCTTCCACACATATCGGTAACCCAAATACTTCGTGAAAAGGCCAAAGATGTCAAATATCCTCACCATACCATCATTCAGAACTGTCTGGATAAGGGGTTTGATGTGCCGGCGGGTCTTCCGGTTGGACTACTTGAAGATGAGATAACGGCCTTGGATGGACGGCCATGGTCAATTATTTCTGGGTTTCCGAATGACACAGAGCAGCTGGCAGAGTTTGAAAAAAAGGTACTTACCTGTGCTTGAAAAGCTACCTTGTGTAAATAGTAACTCACGCGAATTCACAGGTTCAAAATTCGAATTTCGCCTTTTACGTGGAATGCACTCCCTACACTGATAATCCACCTTTGGATGGAGCAATGCACACTTGGAGATCTTCCGCTGTCGACTTCAAGAAAAACCTGGAGAGCTCAGCCGCTTATTTTGAATTGATTGGTTCTACTACCGAACAGCGAACGGTGTCTGAGGAGGAACTTTGCGAAGTTGTCGTTAAATCAGTCAAGGACCTTATCGCGCATGCTAACGCACATGGTGAAGAAAACCCATGAAATAGTTAGAGCTTGTTCGTTCCATATATAATGAAAGGAGATTTGATTTGACAATTTTTTGAAGTAGAGAAATTGCGCCTATCTTTCAATATGTAACAACTTCATAATGATTAAAAGAAATCCTTCACTTCGCATCCTTTTCCCAAAGTCTCAAACATTAAAGAACTTATCGTTAACTGCACACTCTCTGGATTTCCAACCTCGTACACATTAGACGCTTTGCGGCCAATCATCTGGGCATTCCCTATTCGCTGGTAAGATATCCAAGCCCGAAGCTCGAAGACGAAGGTGTAACATAACTTACTCAGTGCTAGTACATATGACTGCAAAACCTTCATGGACGTGACAGCCAGTTCGTTATTGTCGAGAAGATCTTTCGATTTCTGGAGGTCCCAGTTCATGGTGATTGGAGTTGATCCGATGACGGAATGATACCACGACAACAATGAACTGCAAGAAGTAATCTCTTCCTCTATAAGGCTACTTGGCTTAGATGGATGAATCCAGAAGCCACCCTAGCTGATGTTAGCTTGGTAATGGGTTTCCGAATGCTTGGAAAATCATACAGAGTCCTTGTAGCGCCTCCAGAAGATGTTTCTCGCAGCATCAAGCTCACGCACGTGTAGCAGGATAAAGAAAGCTAGAGTTGTGAAGATCCACAACGATCTGTTCCTTTTCCCAAGAGTCTTGTGGAGAGCATCAAGAATTCGTTTGTCAAATTCAATCATTTGCAACTCGAGCAAATGCCCTAGCTGGTTCTGTATCATTCGGGGCACGGGGGTGATTCCATTCCACGGCGATGGACTATCCTGGACCGTAGCCATACCGAGAGTTTCAGACCCGTCTAAGTGCCAACCGATGAAAAGAAGACGTAGGCATGTATAAAGACCCAGACAATCCCGTATAAGAGGATGCTAAGAAAATCAGTAACATATTAAATCGGAGGATTGTAAGTCTTACCTCTCCATGAACCCGAGCTATGCGAAAGAAAACCGACACTGGACTTGTGCTCCCACAAACCTCGTCCAGTACATGTGGAATGCATCCATTGATGTATGATTCGATATCAACTTTGCGGTCTTTCAAGCAATATGGCGTTGTAATCACCGAATGCCAACCCGATGAATCTTTTTTCAACGCGCGGACTTGATGCCTGTAGGTTGGCTCGAATTGACAGCAGAGGGCTTGCAGAGTTGGCCCATTGGCGTAGTGTCGGAATTCTGCAGTTGATTCAGACATTCCGTGACTTTGAACGGCAGTAAAAAGGGTTTCGTAGACTTCATTCTTCCCTGGTTATGAATAAGTTACCACGACGAACATTCTATCGCACAACCCAGTCTTTTTTCCAGTACATTTCTCGAAAGGTTGATACTCTGTTATAGTCTGCCGAGCGCACAAAGAAATCGGAAGTCTCATTTGGGAGCACCGCAGGCAACGTGGATCATCAGGATGAGCCAAATATTCGCACTATTTTCGAATTAACATGTGAATTAATCGGCTCCATTCCTCTATCTATATGGTTACCTTCTTTCGACGGATCCGGTATTGCGTACACCGGTGGGAGCTTTTGCTAATGCTTGAGCTCACCTCCCCTGAAAAGCCAGTTTGAGGAGGAGCGGCATTTCTGGCTTCATGAGACTAAGCAGGCCAGCGGCTTGAAGTGAATTAGAATCCTGGCGTTCAATGGGTAATGTTTCGCTGGTTGCCTCGTGAGCTGGACTTCTAGTTCCAACGTAATCAAGCTCAAGACAAGGTGAACTTTCCATCAAAGGGTTGGCTGGAACTGTTTGACTGGGATATAGACTTATTAGGCTCAATGGACATGATGTATTTAAAAATCCATCAGAAACCTGGATACTTGTGAGGATTCTGGGGTCAAAGTAAAAGCCAACGGGTAAGAATGTATTCTTACTTCGCTAGGATAGGTCGGGGCTTGATTGTTTCGTAGGAAATTAGTGGACACTGTCGATACTGTGAGCTTCCTGAGAGGCATGTTGAACTGCAGGATAGAAGAGCAAGGTTTCCGAGTTTCTCTTTCGCTGCATAGTAGCGAAGGTTCTTGAGGGTGATATAAAAGGAGGAGGGAGTAAAGAAAGATCGGAACCATTTAATAGAAAGCTCAGGTCGTACTTTTGGTTTTTCTACGCGCATATGATCTTCAATAATGATCACACCTTAGCGCTGTGCCCGCTCAGATACACAGCGCGTAATGACTCTAGGAGGAAGCGAACTGTCGCCATGGAACTACTTGAAAATTATCTCTTCGCTATCAAACAGACAAGAATATGTAGATTTCTAATTCTTTTCCTCATTAAAGACGATTGAAGAGGTCGAGCTCACAGTTATCATCGAAAAACACAGTCGAGACTTGGAAAGCGCTTTGACCTCCTGACTGCCGCAGATAATTAACTAAAAGTCGCCATGTTTGAAGGATCCCTGTAAAATTGTCTCATTGCGGCTCTGCACCATGCGCCTCTACCTTCAAATTCTTGCGGAGATTGGCGCGTCCCTCCTGAGCAAGAACACCCCTACCCCCAATAAGAGTGCGAGGTTCATACGTGATGATTTAGGGTGGCTTATGTGCTTTCACAATTTGGAGATACCCAGAGTGGGCCGGTAATCTAGGGGAAGAGAATCGATTTGGCAGTGGAAAAGGTATCTAGAGATCAAGGTGCTAATAACATCGCTTAAATAGCACTCGTCTTTGTAGACCGTTCTGTTCACAGCCCTCCATAATGTTTTTCCACCCAACGAAACACTGGAAATACAACCCCAGAAAATGCAAATGTCAACTCATGGCCAATATTCGCACCGCTTTTACCAATAAGTGAAGAAATTGGCCCAGCATACCAGGCCACTTTCATGCCGAGGGCAGCCCCCAGAAATCCAAACGCAAAGGCCCCGATTGCCGCCCATCCGAATGGCAGACCACCCGGACTATTCCAAGAATCGAAGTCATACCCAGCCCAACCACGCCGGAACATGAAATGCTCTTCCATTATCAAGGTGATGTGGATAACTGTCCAATATCCAATGACACTCAGTAAAGTTTGAAGAGTGTCTTGGAAATATTTGGCAGCACAGCAGCCGATGATGATCGCAGCTACAAACCCAAAAGTGACCCAAACCATCCGAGGAATGCGCATAGCCCATGGGCCTAGATTCTGTGTATGGAGAGCAAAGGAATAGTTGTTGGGGATATTGTTCTTTTTTTCGGACAATGTCAGTATCATCCGGCGTCGACGGATGTAAGGATAGATCTATGAGACTTACTGGAATGGCACTCAATGCCGCAAGAACCATGAGGAACTTCCCAAAACCGCCAGCAGGTTCGAGAGCCATCTTGAGCAAGCCTCCAATAGAAGACTCCTGGTAAGCATCTTTCCAAACGGTATTTCTCACAGTGCCGGTATACAACGCGGCACCGAGTGTCTGAACCAACACGGTGGGCACGAAAATCCCGATATAAGTAGCACTGAAGATTTTCCAGCGTGGTGTATTTGGCGGCATTCGCACGTTATAATCAGCCGCGCAGTTGACCCACGACACAGAGAAGGAGAAGATGGTCGCCATGTAGGTGAGGATCGCGGCCGCCTTGTCAGTACCTTGGAGCGGTTCAGGGTTCTCTTCTCCAGTGAGCTGAGATGCCCCAGTACCGGCAGCAACGCACCATACTATCAATGGCGGAATCCAGATATATGTGTCTAGACGGTGGATCCAGCTAATGCCGAGTGCACAGATTACCCAAACTGAAGTGCAGATGACGATGGCTCCGGCCCAGGTAGGGAACTGTCCATTCGACAAGGCGTTGAGCACTGAGGCACCCGAGATTGAGTTAATCGCGTTCCATCCTGTCGTTGCAATCATTGAAAAAATAACGACAAGCATATTTCCCCAGTACCCGAAGGAATACCGTCTGGATACGTTGCGAAACGTCAGCTATATATCCTCAGACTGGAGGTTTGGCTCAACATCCAACATACGAAAATGTAGTCATGCGTAAACCTGTAAGGCCTACAGTGGCAGTCCATGCAGGGAGCAGATCACTGATGATATTGACAACGAGAATCACGATGAAGCAGTCCCAGAAGGCCAGGCCAAGGGTCCCGCCCAAGGAACCGATGTTGAGGGTGGCCACAGCCATATTTGCACTGAACCTATATTCCAACGAGCTATCAGCAGATTTCGTACAATAAACGGTCCACAGTCTTACCAAAAAGTCGCGGCATTCCAAAACTTAGTGGGATTGTGTTGCCGCTCTTCAACGGTAACTCGCTCGATCCCGCCCTCCTCGATAGACAATCTGCCGTGAATCCATGGCTGGGCTTGCTGCGTGTCCGCAGAGTCAAGCTGAGGTTTGGCAAGATGATCTTTGAAGATGGTCATTCTCAGAAGTTCAAGTCCGAAGGAAATCAGGATTCAGGAGCATGCTGCGCCGATTGCTGAAGGGCCACCTCCCCTTTTCTATCTCAACCCAGCATCTTTCCCCTGCCATCTTTCATTCCTCAAAAGCAACCATTTAGATGCCACCGCGGTATCCCGATAAGCACAAATGGAGCATATCTGACGCCATCACCGTGTTCTTGGCGACGACTTATCTTGCCGCCGGCATGCCGCGGCATGCCGGCGGATAAGCCCTAAGTCACATCGGTCAGTCCAACATCCCCCCAAATTTTGGAATAGATAAATGCGCCGCCCAGTCGCAGAACCTTTGAGTCTCTGCGCATCGCTATCAGCCTTTGCGTTTCTTTCTCACAACCCCAATGGAGCAACACACATTCCGCCGCCGTGGCCTGGGTCTCCGAGGCATCGACCAGGACCGAGTATCACCCGGCTACGTCCTCTATTCGCCGCTCACGTCCAACACAGCGCATTTAGTGTCGACTTCTGGCAAGGAAATGCATCGATGGACTTTGCCTCACCGGACCGGCCGCCATGCACGAATCCTCCCAGGCGGAGCTCTAGCCTATAACGGCGTGCACCCTGATGCCCCGAGACTCTTTCCCATGTGGGCCAAGTACCGTGGCGGCGTCATGATGCAGGTAAATGCACAGGGCGAGGTTCTGAGGCAGTATTTTGATCCACTTGCGCATCATGACCAGAACCATCTCGACGACGGCACGATCCTCTATACGACGCTGGAGCCGCTCACAGCTACCGAGGCAGCCCGCGTGCAGGGCGGGATCCCGGGTAGCGAGGCGCCGGGTGGCGTGGTGTACGGTGACTGCATCAAGCTCGTAGCGCCCTGGTCTTCATCCAAAACTTCCTCATCAGCAGACTTCGACGGCAGCGGCGACGGTAACGGCGGCGCCAAACTATTGTGGTCATGGCGCGCCATCGACTACCTTGATCCAGCCAAGTTTGCCGCCCACGCAGATTACCCGCGCGAGCACTGGCCGCTGATCAACAGCGTCTCATTCGACTCGGCGGGCAACATCATCGCGTCGTCACGCAACGCCTCAGCAGTCTTCATCATCAGTCGCCAGACGGGCGAGGTGCTCTGGCAGCTCTCGGCTCCGACGGTAAGCCAGCAGCACTGTGCACATGAAATCAATTCCGCGGGTGATATCCTGATCTTCGATAACGGGGTCTTCCGTCCGGGCATTTCGGTTCCGTTCTCGCGGGCGATCGTCGTGTCGCGGGACAAGCGGGTCGTGTGGGAATACAAGGACGGCTCGACGGGCGGACTGGGCTTCTTTACGCCGTTTATGGGATCTGCGCAGAAGCTACCAAATGGGAATGTCTTGCTTTGCGAAGCGGCAGCTGGTCGCGTCATCGAGGTCACGGAGGGAGAGGAGGTGGTTTGGGAGTTTGTGGTGCCGCAGTTGGACGACTATAAAAAAATAATGGGTAAAGAGGAGCTGGCGGAGATGGAGCAGCTCGGGTTCTCGTACGAAAGCAATGCCATCTTCCGGGCTTACAAGTATCTTCCTCACGAGGTTCCCTGGCTCAATGAATGATGCCTTGGCCTTGAATACCGGGACGACAGGTGATTATAATTTGGCTTTTTCTCTTTTCTTTTCTTGCAAGTATGATACAAAAAAAATCTATTGAAAGGCAACATCGCTGTGAACGTGTATCGATGAGGGGTAACAGGGTTGGTCTATGGGATAGTGATACAAAAGAAATTAACACAGAAAGTAAATGATCGGTGTACGTGGCGTTATGAAAAATCTCACAAAGGAGGGGAATCAAGGGCAAGGCTCAACGTGTATAACAACATTTCAACCAAGAGATTCACCGAGATGTGCTTCGGGAATAGAGGGCACGTTTGCCTGGGCTCCGGCATCATGAACGATACGAGTTTCCGTGGTCACTTCCTTAGTAACTGGCTTTTCGACCTCTGTGACCTTCTTGGGCGAATCCTGCACCTTGCGAACAGAGGCATACTTGAGGAAGACAATGATCATGACTAGAAACACCTGTGAGCTGTTGCCATATGGAATTCGGCAGAAGAAAACTTACAGGCACATGTGGCAACGGTCAGGGCTGCCCGTCTCGTCAAAATCCACCGGAGACCTTCAATCTCGCTCTTCCCGTCGCTATTGAGCGACACAGTGATTTTGTAATTTAGCTCTTGAACGGAAGTGTCGATACTTCGTTGCTGCTCACGCGTGGTCATGCTGTGGTCGTTGAACATGCCCTTGATGTCATCCTTCATTCCTGCAAGCTCCTGATTCAAACGTTGAGACAAGATATCAATCTCATGTTGCAGCTGAGTGCGCGAAGCCCGTTGTCTTTGTACCTCAGAATTTCGAGCAGTCTGGAGTGACGATTGGAGCTCAGAGCACGCCGCCTTGAAGAGGTACAATTCATTCTCAACGTCGGACTTGGAAGTCAGGCTCTGCTTGGCGAAGTCAAGGTTGTTCTGAAGAATACTCCGCACGGCTTTCATGATCGTGGTTGATTGAGGGTCAGTAAAATCGCCTTTGGAGAGATCACGGACCAGCGAGTAGGTATCGAAATGGTGCACATATGGGCCCGGAGTCAGGTGGGGTGGTCTTTTGTCAGATGAGGGCCCCGTAGGAGTCAGGTAGGCTGTCGGAGACGGCATGTGGAGCACATCGTCAAATGCTCCCTGGTTCACATAGGGCGAGGGCTGAGACCGCTCTTCTCCTACACCCCCTGTGGGATACGGGGCGGTAGCAGCAAAGTCATTGTTCAGACCATCGATATTCTCCACCACTTGCTCGTCGTGCGGCTCCGACTCAACTGATACATCTCTGCTGCCCGGCTCCTCGGTAGCCTCTGGGTTAGGTGACGAGGAATGGGACGCGTCGGTAGTCTCCTGTTGGGTATCTTGGGGCGGTGACTGCGACTGCTGGTCCTGCGACTGCGGTTGCTCTGGGGGGTCTTCATGGTCGGCATTGGTCACAACTTCTTTTTCAGTTGGAGCAACATCTTCAGACTGGCCCTCTAAGCCTTTCCTAGGTCGTGAAGGAGGAGGAATATTTGGTTCGACAGCCGGACCGTAGCGTCGCTGGAAGACTTCTTGCTTGCGCCCCCTGGTGGAATGAAAGCCATGGATGCGGCCGGGGCGGTAGGTCCTCGGTTCACACGACCGAATAGCCCGCATCAAATTTGGATAAAGAAATGGGAGCCGGGGCGTAGCCATGATGAGGAATGAGAAAAGAACAGAATTGTTTCCCGCGGAAGAAGCGAGTGACGTTGATCCCCCGCGGAAATTATGTCAGCACCCTAAATCCTCCCGTTTAGGAAGTTCGATGTTAATCTTGTCGCTGATTGGCTATTTGGGATGTAGTTCTCTGGCGGTTTGGCTGTTTGACATTGCTGCACTGCAGTACTTCTCTATTCGATATCCATTTACTATGGTGTCCTGTGTTTGTATATTTTTGTTTTTATATAGAAATGTGGTGCTATAAGTGGATAGCCCGTAATGTTTTTCCTTCCTCTCCGCTGTAGATACAGAGCTGCCTTGAGAAAAAAATTTTTAATGTAACCTATCTTGATTGATGGATTCCTCTACGCCCGTGGCTAAGTATCAGGCAGTGGGGTACCTAAATAGGTACCAATCCATGTGTGGGTGCTGAGAATCATGGATTGGCACCAGAAATAAGAGCTATTGTCTAACAGTCTTTTAAATCCTAGCAGTCAGATCAAACCTCGGAAATCTATGTTGCCCGATCAGGTTCTTTAGCCCTCGTCACATCCGCTATAACGACGCGTCTATGCCACCACCTCTTCTTTTTATCCTTCGTCCTCTTCTCACCCACCCACACTATTCGCTCTATCATCTCTTCGCTCACTCAATCCTCGTTCCATCAATTCTCTATCTCACTCGTTCGTTTCCTACATTTACTTTATCCGATATCACTACTTTCCTACTCTTTCTTGCCTTTTCTGGCCCTCAAGGCGTGTCTGACGCGTCTAACGTGCTGCGGTTCTTCGATATCCTCAACCAACAACTTTTTTTTCTTGTTTTAAATACCTCATCCTCTTTCCGTTGCTGCACATTGCTGTGAATCCTCCATCCACCCATCACCATGGGCTCTCAAGAGACCCCCCTCACGGCTCTGCTTATGCAAGAGTCTGATCCAGGACTGCATGAGTATCATCATGCCCTTGCTGGTATCGAGAAATACTATTCCCGTCTCCATATTGCAATGGGAGATGATAGAATTCATGACCAGCTTGTGTTGAACCCGACCCAGTTTCTTTCACGTCTGAAAAGGTCCTTTGAGATATTAAAGACCAAGCAACTGGCTCGTCCCGTCTCGGAGGGCATCTTCAAAGGTGTCGTGGTTCCCTTGATCCGCCCGAAGGAAACCCTCCTTTCTTCCACCCAATCAGTTCAGCTTGTTGGGTCGGCCCTGCCCATGCTTCTCAAACACCCTTCCCCTTACCTGCGACAAGTTGCAGAAGTGCTGCTGTCGACCGAGGGCTTGTTTCACCACCTGGTTGCCGACGAGAAATATACTGCAATGATGAAAACCTGGCTTCTGTCCAAGAGAAATTACCTCGACCTGCCACTGGTTACGCGGATTGCAGAGAAGCTCTTCGCAATGAGCAACGATTGCTCAGCTGACCATGGAACCTCAACCACATTCGAGAAATGGAATATGGTCAACCACTTGATGGGAGAACTCCAGGCCCTAATCCATACATACAACGAAAATACCCAACGATCCCGGCAAACCGAAAACCTCCCTCCCCTCGAGAAAATGAAAATGCTACAGCTTGATGACAAAAAATCAAACCGAGCCCAGCATGATTGCAAGGGGTTCACCATTCCCGCCGACATCCTCGACAAGTTACGTCTTCTCGACTGCCCCATTCTCGAGACAGGTCGCGGTTTGACACACGCCCTTGAGTACCTCCACAACAGGGTAATCCCTTCGTGTATGCAAGTAGCTCTGGAAAGCTTTCCTTGCCGCTTCTGTCTCGATGCATTGACTGGAAACTCGGAAGCGTTTCTGAGCCCATTGGATCCACACACCAGTGAGCCTGCAGAGGTGGAGTCCAAATACGACATCTTCGGGAAGCGAGTGGGTTTGTGGAAAGTCTTGCTGTCTGACAATGCTATGAAAAGCGCAAAGAAGCTGGCTCGTGCAGGTTAGTTGTGCTTGTCTCTTTCACTGATTACCATCTTAGGACAAGCAATTGACCCCAATCTAGGTGATTTTGCCCGCGTGGAGCAGAAGCTGCGAGAGCTCGCTAGTGGTAAATGGAAAGGAAAGGATCTTTCCCAACGTGTCCATCTCAAAAAGCAAAAGCAGAAGATGCAGGTTCCTGTTCTCCAGGTGAAAGTATTCCGGACGGTGTCCATCCTCTGGCAAATTGATGTTGGGTTTTATGATGAGCTTCCATGGGTCCAGCAGCAGATTGTGAAAGGCAGGTCCCCATTCCACCATTGGTGGCCACCGACGTATGCTAATACTCGCAGTCTGGCAAATTGTCTCGTCAGATGAAGAGGTGGGCTTTTTCTTTACATATCCGGGGGAAATGCTAATTTTTATTAGCTCGAGACGACCATGGAACAGATCCTTGCTGTTCAACAGTCCTATCAGCCTGAGTTCATTGAGCATTGCTTGCAACGTCCAATGCAGGAAACCGATGGTACATTCGTGCCTCGGCAATATGGCAATGTCAAGGCCACTGGCTCTGGCCAGAAGGGATATACCACTGCCCCTAAAGCGGATCAGGCTCTCATCGAGATGTCAAGTGAGGACCTCTATTGTGACACTCTCCTAGTATTACTTGGCAAGCATACTGACCAAAGATTTTACGGAACAGACAAGTTTTACAATCTCACCGAGCCCTTCTTGAAATTCATCATGAGCACAACAGGCAGAGAAGAAGTCCCGTTTGACCTTTCACCGGAGGAGTTGGATATTGTTCGCCATTTTACAACATCATCCTTGATCTTGGGAAGAAGTGGCACTGGCAAAACCACCTGTCTTCTGTACAAGATCCTCGCCAAATGGAGAGCAAGAGAGTCAATTCCTGATGAAAAGTGTATCCGACAGGTATGCCCAATATCCATGGAGTTGAGAATAACTACAAAGGCTGACAACACGCAGCTGCTGTTGACTCGATCGTCCTACTTGGCTTCTAAACTGGAGACATACGCAAAGAGTCTAATCGACACTCAATCCGGAGTCGCATTGACTGAGAAATCCAACAGCGGCAAGCCAACCTCCTTTTTTGCTCTGAAGCGTGGTGATTTCCCATTCGTTTGCACTTACGAGCAATTTCTAGGAGTTCTCGAAGACACTATCAGGTATGAGCGTTGCTTTTACAACTTCCTCAGCAAAAAAACTAATGGCCATACAGGAGATCCGATCGAAAGGACTTCCTTGGTGATGTCAGCCCCAGTAAATCGAAAAAAATCGACTCTTCAGCAGCAATTTCCAAGCCGAGGATTGTCGACTTCAACATTTTCAAGACTGAATACTGGGGTTCCCTGTCTGGCATGGTTCCCTCGGCCTGTTCTCCGGAGCTGCTCTTCGCCGAGATAATGGGCGTCATTAAAGGCTCCAATGTTTCAGCAAAGTCCTTGAGATCACTGACGAGGGGGGAATACATTGGCAGAAACCATAAAGCCTCTCCTGCCTTTGCTTCTGAGGCAGAGCGGGTCAAGGTTTACGCGGCATTTGAGCGCTTTGAGAAGCAAAAGAAGCTGCGCAAAGAG
Organism: Penicillium alfredii; assembly: GCF_028826965.1. Taxonomy (NCBI): domain Eukaryota; kingdom Fungi; phylum Ascomycota; class Eurotiomycetes; order Eurotiales; family Aspergillaceae; genus Penicillium; species Penicillium alfredii. Next base: position 3,538,243 of record NW_026622706.1, on the reverse strand, counting down.
ATTGATGAGCTTGATCGCGTCATCGCTCTCTTGAAATCTTTTAAAGACAACCCCGAGTTGGCATAGCTGATCCGCTGTTGCTTTGAGGAGATTTATGTGGACGGTAAGTTGGATATTTGTTGCTTTCAAACCTGGAAATTCTAACATTTTCTCTAGAGATTCAAGATCTGCGCTGTCTTGATATCGTTCTGCTTTTGAGCTGCCTCTGTGATGCTCGTGGTATCCATCTTGGTAAGAACTTTCGGGTTTGGCGTCAAGCCGATGATGCCTTGACATATTTTCGCATGCTTCTTTTCTAACGTCTTATTTAGCGGGAGACACGGCACAATGCATCTCCAAGGATTCGGTTTTCCTATTCCCCGAGATCAAGGCCATGTTCTACGATTATTACGATGAGGTTGCCAAAGAATTGAAGCAGCCTTCAGTGGCCAAGCCTGTGCAGTTCTCGCTGTCCAAAAATTACCGCTCACACCAGGGCATATTGAGCTTCGCTTCATGGGTGATGGACCTTCTCTGGAGTGGTAAGAAAAGATAGCTTCTCTTATTTCCCTGTTATCGTCAGCTTACTCCTGCCTAGGGTTTCCGGAGACCATCGACAAGCTGGCCCCTGAGGTTGGTCAGACTGCAGGCCCGAAGCCAATCATCTTTGGTATGTGGTCATTGTGAATTGCGACGTGTCGGATAATTTCTAACTTGCATAGCCGGTTTTGACTCCTCGATTCTTTCCGCAAAGATGATCGGTCTCGTCAAGCTCAATGACCAAGTCGCCGACTTTGGTGCTGAGCAGGTCATTCTTGTTCGGGATGACACCGCCAAGGAAAAGCTTCAAGGGCAAATCGGCGAGATTGCTCTTGTTCTAACAATTCTGGAAAGCAAGGGCATGGAGTTTGACGATGTTCTCGTCTATGACTTCTTCGGAAGCAGTGGCTTTGGAAGCAGCTATCGATGTCTGTACCTTCTTGCTCGGGGAGATCGAAGTCTCTTTGATTCCCAAAAGCACGCGGTGGGTATTCAAACTCTCTTAAAGAAGGCTAAGAATATCTGCTAACATATCAAATAAATAGGCCCTGTGCTCAGAGCTAAAGGTAAATATGATTCGTTATCATATCGTTTCGATGTTTATGCTAACATGACGGTAGCACCTCTATGTCGCAGTGACAAGAGCGCGCAAGCAGCTCTGGTTTATGGAGACCAATGAAAACGCCGTGGAGCCTATCGTCCAATCACTTGCAGCCGGTGATCGTCTCGGGCTTGCTGAGCTTGTGAAGCAGAAAGATGAGGACGTATGTGTTCCAAATCCTGAGTCATTGAATATGAGTCTAAGCTTACAAACTTTTCTAGGTCGCGGAACAAGTGAAGGTCTTGCGAGCTGGGGGTTCCGTGGACCCAGAGAGATGGCTAAAACGTGCAGCCTATCTTCTCCACCAGAAGAACTTCGCCGATGTAAGAACACTGACCTTCAAGAGAGTATTGGGTGTTTCACATACTAAAATCCAGCAGGCTCTTTTTTGCTTCAAGAAAGCCAACGATTCTCAAGGGATCGCTCATGCACAAGCTTGTTTGTACGAACAGGAAGGAAGGTCCTGCCGCGCCGCGAGAGACTTCGAGGGGTTTACCGAATACTTCAAGAAGGCCATTGTGCTGTTTCTCAAAATCGGCCTTCTTTCCGAAGCGTCAGGTTGCTTCGAAGCCCTTGGGCAATACGACAAAGTTGCAGGTTTGTGTCATTCCAGAGGTTATCGTCGTCAGGGAGGTACTAAAAAGCATTCTAGAGCTTTGGAAGGACCAAGGGGAGTATCAAAAGGCATCATCCTTTTACGAAAAAGGAGGATTCTTTGCCAATGCAGCAGAATGCCATCATGTGTGCGGAAACCATGAGCAGGCGGTCGAGGTTCTGCGTCGCGGAGAGCAGTTCGACGAACTGATCACCTACATCGCCCAGTACGTTTGAGCGTTTTTGTTGGTCTCGGATCGTGATTATTGACATATCAAAGGAATCGAGCCAGCCTCCAGGTCAATACTCTTCTGCGATACTCCCGACTGTGTAACATTCTCTTGAGGCAGGGCCGGATCTCGTCCAATCTGAGGGCTATCACTATCAACATGCTCGGGTCAGATTCCGATAAGGAGGCCTTCTTCAAGGAGTTTGAGATGTTTGATCAGTTGCACCTCTTTTACGCTTCCAAAGACCGGTGGATAGATCACTATGAGCTATCGGTTTCAACTGGAGATCTCTATCTGGCGATGGATACGCTGGTATTCCACAAGCTGTTCCGGCAGATCCAACAAAACTCCATGGAAGCCATTTTCCGGCATGGGCTTGGCGAGATGGTTTTCTCTCGCGCTGGGCTGATCCATCACAAGTACAAGCGAGATTCCAGGGTACTGAAAGCTTCAATTTCAACTCCGCTGGAAAATATTGCTGTTCAATGTCAACTGGCATTGGACTTGGTTGAATCTCTCAGAGATCACAGCCAAGATATGAACCTCGCTCAGTTGACGGATGAGATCTTACTGGACTTCCTCTGCCTTTTCGTTTGTCTTACCCATGTGGAGTTTTATTTGCATAGTATCGGCTAACACTGCATAGATGATTTCCTTTCAATTGCACTTGTTCAGCAGCTCCAACGTCCTAGAAAGACCCATTGCTGTCATGTTTCGAGCTGCGAAGTTGGTTCACGACATTGGAGCTGAAGATAAGCATGCCATAGACTGCTTGCTTCTTCTTTGTGGGATTCTCAACGCTTCAAAGCAATCCCGCAAGCCAGTTGTACTCCACTGGTCTCCCCTCAAGACTGAGGATACATCAATCGAAGATCTCTCGTTCATGGACTTGCTTGACCGTGCTAAGCTCTGGGTGCGAGCGAGGTTCACGGCAGCATTTGAGAAGTTCTTTGAGTGTGCTTCTCTTTTCTGGAAAAATGAGAGTCCCATTCGATGCGCACATTTCCTCGCTCAAGGTAAGTGTCTTGGCCACTTTTCCTCTCCTGTCTTCAAAGCACCTTACTAATGTCAATCAGGGTCGTGTCCCAGACAAAGAAGAAACGAGTGCTCGTATCTGCATGAGACCCCTCAGCCAACCTGGTGTCAGTTGAGAGTGACAGTGAGTTGACGCGATCTGCCATTAGTGTGAATTAAATGAGTGGATGCTAAAAAGTTATTTCTAGGACCTTGGCAGCATCAATGAGCTTTTCGCAAGAATAACTCCTCTGTATGCCCAAAAGTCGATGAATGAAGGTTTCAGCTCGAAATTTCTGGGTCACAGTAAGTTTTCTGAATTACCATTGCGGATATGCCCATATCTGACACACTCTGAAGGGAAAAAGTGGATAATGTCACTCTTTGAAGAACTTCTCTTCGTTTCACCCTTCGAGCAGTCCGTAACTACGATAGGGTTTCTGCGGAATTGTCTCCAGAAAGATCCAGAGTTTCAGGCATCTGCAGGCTGTCTCGAGAATCGTCTCTTTTACTGCATCGGTAACGTTAAAGACTGGTTCAAGATCAACAGCTACAGCGGTCTCTTAGAGCAAGTTCAACTTGCTCATCTTCTTGGTAAGACTTTCGATTCTTATAGTGGACAGGGATTAGTACTTACTTTTTCTTTCGCCATTCACAGGACCCCAAATCGCATTCCGCTATACCAAGGGAGTGATTTCAAAAACGCGATACGTTCTTTCTCGTTCTCAAAGCCCCGATCTCAATTGCGCCTTAGATGGGCTAGTCTCAATCGATGCAATTCACAGGGGAGTAATTGAGCGCCGCCAGCAGGTTTTTGTATGCACAACCTCGGCCATTGAATCTTCTGAATTACTGACAACTTTCTAGTTTGCTGGAGTCCGTGATCTCCTGATAAGTATTGACAAGGCCTCTACAAAGTCGCTTTCGTCATTCCACGCAGTCTTTTCTGTCCTCGAGTTTGTAGCCACATACATTGTACGTCACCTCATCCTCTCTTCTGTGGAATTTGGACTAATCTTTGTTATCAAGCTCTGCGTTGCGAATCCAGGCGATGCCGTCGTGCTGCCGTGGTCATGGACTCTGTTCCACTTGCCCCCGATTATGCAAACACCATTTGCAAATCCTTGCAAGCTGACGGATAGCGAGAAGCGTTCTCATGCTGGATGCTTGATGACAATTGGCCTTGCATTCTGCAGAACCCTCGAAAGGGTGGAGCTCGCAGCCCACAACCACGAGATCAGGTTCAAGTGCGTGAACCGAAATGTACCGAACGAATTTATTACGGAACGAGCGTTTGATTTCCTTGCCATCATTCTCCTGAACCTGAGCTACTGGCTCAATCCCCCAACGGCGTACGCTGAGTACGGGGAATTGTGGCGGAGAATGCAGCAGGTAAGAAGAAACCGGTCTATTCATTAGAGCATGAGAAAAAAAAGACTAAACTGTCGCTTAAAATAGATGTTTTGTGAGCCCGGTACATCGGAAATGCCCTTGACTCCAGCAGGGCTCCAGAAACTGCGGGATGATTGCATCCGCACGTACAAGAGCTACGAGGGCAGAGACGATTTGTGCGTGGTGGTTCTTAGGAACGACCCGCAGCCCACTTTGCAAGCGCGGGTGTTCTTGGAGACTAAAATTCCGATTTTGTCACTCTATAAACTCATGGAATTTTACCCGATGGAAGGACACCAGGGGATCCCGCGAGCGGCAAACACGACCTCCGCCACAGAGGAGTACTCGAAGCAGGACCTGACTCGCATCATCAACCTCCAACGGCGTTGGCGACGCGTGATGCACGCATTAAAAGCCAGTCGCAGGATGCAGGCCACCCTCCAAGGCCAAATCATCCTGGCCCTGGAAAAGGCTTCCTCCGCACCGTCCAGCTTCCTGCCCCATGTCAAGCCAACTTCTTCTCTGGAGAGGATCCACCGCCGCAAGATTATATTCACCGATGGCGTCGCCATCCTCGGCGATATGGAGAAGGTGTCGACTAGTCTCCGACACCTACGGGAGCTGTGGAGATCCCGCTTCGATACCTCCTGGGATACTTCCGATCTCGAGGAGCTTGACACTGTTCATGGCCACATCACGCACTTGGAGGCTAAGTTCCAGCCTCTTACTGAAATCTGGTCTGTGAATGGGCTTGTGTCGGCCTTCGTGACTACCCGCGCGAAGGAGCTCGGCCTTAAGGCTCGCAATGCGCAGCGCACCCTCTGGGCGCTCAAGCAGGAGGTGGAAGTTGTTCGATCCAAGGTCCAAGGCTCTATTTCCAGTACTACCGCTTGGTGAGCAACGAGCATTGCGACGGAAAGAGTTAAAAAAGAAAAAGAGAGAGAAAAAAAAGAAAATTGTCTGATTTAGGGTTGTCTGGGCACGTGTCGATGATTTATGATGACTTGTGACGATTGAACGAGTGTACGATTATGAGTTGATGTGTTATGAGTTATGGTCTGTATGTTTACCATGAAATGTATGAATCTATGTTCAGATGTCTGGGTCTCAAAACTAAAGTAACAGGCTCGGGTACAAGAATGTAGTCCAATTCGCCCAGTCGAATATACGCTATGCCGACAAACTAACGCTCCGCCAAAAGCCCAAACAGCAACTCCGTGCGCTTCCAATAATCCAGAGCGATGCGGTTTATTGCCTCGGTAGTCTCTTTGCTAGGGCTCGCACTGGTTTTGATGCGCTGAACGCCAGGCAGCTCATGTCGTTGGCCCAGCATCTTCGCCAGGTAGACGGAGTCGAAGAGCAGCTGTACCTTCCAGTCGCGCAAGACTTCCGCCTGCGATGAATCATTGCCCTTGGGTGGCTCGGACTTCTCAGGGTCGGCCTTGTTCTCCGCTTGGGCATCCGAGGTGTCGTTCTCAGCAGGTTTGGGCTTCTCGGGATCGGCTTCAGTCTCCGTCTGGGCATCAGATGAATCATCTTCGGCCTGTTGTTGGTTTTCAGGATTGGTCTCATTATCCTTCTCAGCGTCCGATGCACCATTCTTGGTGGATTCGGGCTTCTCAGAATCAGGGCTTGTCTCTGTCTTCGCATCCTGTGCACCATTCTCGGCCGACTGGTTCTTGGTGGACTTGGAACTTGCAGCGTCCTTATTTGGAAGAGGAGCTTCCAGGTCCTCCAGTGCAGAAGCGATAGCAGCCTCCACTTGTTCTTTCAGCGCTCCTTTGAGAGCCTGAACAGTGGAAGGATCCCACAGATCCAGTCCACATTGATCCATCGTGGCCGTCAGCCGACGCAAGAATTTGAAAGTTAACGGTGATGGTTGCACCGGAGTGATGGGGTCGCTTTCCCAGAGTGAGCGGCCAGGCACAATCTTGAGATTGCCCGTTTGTGGATGGACCTTGGAAGACGGAATAAACTTCAAAGAGCCAGCCTGGGCGACGACTTCCGTCGCCAACAGCTTCTGCAGTTCGGGGACGATGGTACTTGAGAAGCTAAAGTCTGCGTTCAAGAAGCCGGTAGGAATGTCTCGACGAACGAGGCGAATCAGGCGGAGCAAGAAGACGGCTTTCTCACTGGCATGGGTCGATCCAAACGCCTTAAACGCCCTGTTAAATGAGGTCTGCAGGGACTGGAAGGCCTCCTGGGCAGCAGAGTGGAGGGCTTTCGATAGAAGTGTAGGGTCATCTTCGTTGAGTCGGGACGTGAGGTCGACATCCTCGTCGCCCACTTCACTCCCGACAAGAATATCCGACCATTTGATACGACGCAGAGATTCAATAGACGCAGTAGCGTCCTGGATCGATGCGAGCCAAGATTTATACTTCTTGAGTACTGTAGTCACATCATCATTGCGGCCAAGGAGTCGGTCAGCCACCGTCTGTTTGAATGCCGAGGCACCATTTGAATATTCTGCCGCCGTGATGTCGGCATCCCAGAGTGATCCAACCGAAGCGTGTGTTGTATTCTGCCATTCTGAGACAAGAGATGAAACCTGGTCTCCAACTCGGTCGACTTTCTGTGCCTGCAAGGTCAGGACTCGTTTTAGCTGGTCGTTGAAAATACCTCGAAGGCGCTCAAAGATATCTGCAGAGCCGTGGGTTATTGTCGAGCCCCAGGAGGAAAGCCATAGCTCCAGGGTTTCTTGACGCAGGGAGAGGAGCTCAGGGACATCAGTACTCTGGGCGAGGCTCTTTTGACAGCCTTCGGAGAACACATCGAAGGCTTGAAGGGACCACTCTTTAATCGCCTCCACGCCTTGAGGTCTGGATAGCTCGCTCAGTTTGATCCATGGCGTGAAATTTTTGACTTCAGGGGCCACCCAACGCCCAAGCACCTGAATCTCCAGCCCATCCAACGTCTGAATCTCTGGGTCACTGAGGACGGGCTGGGCTTTAAGCTTGGAGAGAACATCGGAAAATTGTCGTGATCGCAAGACCTTGGAAATCTGCAATGTCCGGGTGAAGAGTCTCAAAGCCTTCGGGACATTCTCTCGCGACAACTCCAACTGATTCACAATGACACCCAGGCGCACTTGGTTGAAGTGATGAATAGCATCGTCGGACGAGGAGCTCGTTGCCAGACAGTAAGCAGCCAGTGACTCAATAATGGTATTTTCCGCCGCAGTTGCCGAGGCAAGTCGTTTGTCAATGCGCTTCAGAAGTGTCTGTCGAAGTGACGCGAGTTGGTTGCGCAAGTCATCAAGGAACGGAGGCGGCGACTGATGCTGGGAGAGGGTCTTGTGGAGCAGCCGGGAAACAACGAGAATCTTGGCGAGCAGTAAAAAGGAAGCGCGTCGCCTCAGGAGCTTCGCGATGCCGGTTGTACATCGATGAAGAAGAGCAAGTTGCGCGCCAAAGGCATGCTTCTCTGCGTCTGTAACGCTATGTTAACAATCGCTCAATTTTCCTTCGGGAGTCTTCCCTCGTACATTTCTCCGCCGCATCGCTCTTGATCTGACGAGCATGAAGATGCTTCTTTTCCACCAGCCGAGGGTTGCAACGCCGTCCAACATCGTTCAGAATGGATTCCGCGTCCTGTATCTCCTGGTTCATGGCCACAATTGTCTCGGCAGTTCCAACCAGCTCTCGGTATCTCGTACTACATGAAAAGAAATTGGAGTTAGCATGCATGCATTGGCATCTGCCAGGAGCATCGCCTACCCCACGAGAGCTCGGAGCTTCTCCTTATTGCTTGCGATATCGCGTCGCAGTTCCTGTTCCACACGGCGGACCGTGGGAATTGGATACTGGAAGGCATCGTGCCATGACTTCAGGCTCTGCGGGTCCGGAGCCTCCGGGGCCATGCTGGTGAACTGCTGGGTGAACAAATCCGGCGAGCGGGCTGGAAGAACAAGTAGACCTCAGATATTTGCGCCTGAGGCAAGAATTTGCTGACCTTAGCAAATTGTTCTTATCACCACGTGATTGCAGAAAAATGTCCCCGCGCTTTCCCCTCCAACACTCTCCTTAGATACAAGCGACTCTCGCTAGATTGACTGCTCAAAATGCCCTTTATGGAAAGTGAAGCCCCAGCGGAATCTTTGACAGATATGCCAGACCGCCTGCCCTTCCCACCGGTTACCTATTCCCACATCCTCAATTGTTCCTATCATGAATGGCATCCGCGGTAGGTGTTCGCGCATGGAATGAGTCACAGATTATAGTGTCTGACCCTTCTTTTAGATACCGTGGAATTACACCTAAGTCACGGACCATCCCTCTAAGTGCGCCATTTGTTTCCTATCTCCGCGCTGATGGCATTGTGTTGCCCCCGGAAATGGCACCGCCGACGGACGATGACGACCTGGACAACTTCTCGGACTCTGGCGATGAGGAGCCCGATCCGTCTACAGAATGGCCGGAAATACACACACAAGTCAAGAACATAATCAAGGAGCTCAATGGAAAAGTGACTCCGAAGCTGAACTGGAGTGCTCCTAAAGACGCAACATTCATGAATGCCACGAATGACACCCAGTGCCGTACACCGAATGATATTTATCTCCTTCTCAAAAGCAGCGACTTTATCACACATGATTTGGAGCATCCCTTCGACGACTGCGTCCCCGATTCCAATGAGAACGGTACTTCTGCCCCCTCCAGCACCGAATCACCCGCGCAAACAACCCCCGAAGTTCCCTACCATCTGATTCTGCGCCAATATGTCAACTTCAACCCTTCTCTCGAGTTTCGGTGCTTCGTGCGCAACCGTGTACTTCTTTGCATGTGTCAGCGGGATCAAAACCACTTCGACTTCCTCTTCCCGATGCGTGATATGCTTCGGTCCCGAATCCAGTCATTCTTCGATGAGAAGCTTCGAGACACATTCCCTGACCCGAATTTTGTCTTTGATGTGTACGTCCCTCCCCGCACCAGCGGGTCTGGCTGGTTGATGTGAATCCATGGGCCGAGCGAACAGACGCGTTGCTCTTCAGCTGGCTGGAGATTCTGCGAATGAAGGACCCGGTGGGTGTGGAAGAAGAAAATGGGCCTGAGGAATTTGTGAGGCTTTCGCTCCATGATGGCAGCATCATCACGTCTGCCGACACGAACGGCAATGACGTAAAAGACATTGACTCGCCGGACTCTGAAACAGAAAAGGAGGCCAGTGATGAGGAGAAGGATGATGCACCTTTCCTTCCTGAATTCCGCTTGGTCAAGCGGGATGATCCGGAGGCGTATGCCTTCACTTCTCCGCAATACTCCGCTCATAAGGTGCCGAAGGAGGTGGTCGACGCCTCGCTCGCTGGGCCTGGTGGCATGAGCGAGTTCATGGGCAAGTGGCAGGAGATCTTGCAGAAGCAAGTGCAGGAAGATCAGGAAGCAGGCAGTGACTCGGACTAAAGGATCTGCTTTGGTTGTGGCGTTTAGCGATAGTAAAGACGATGATGCTTTCATTGCATGTGTATAGCAGTCCATGATGGATGAAACAATAAATAAAACAATCCCCATGCAAGACCACTTGTCTCGTATGTAACCTAGTCGATGACAACGAAGGAGAGCATTTGATCCTCTGAAGCTATATACATGGGCAGTGGAGCAGGATCCAAACCCACCCTTCTCACAGTTTATGCTTCTTCTCCCCCGACGCCAACTTCCGAAACTCCTCCTGCGGCACGCCGAGCAAGAACCGCTCAAGACCCATAAACGCCTCAATCCCATTCTGGCGATCCAAGATCTCGCGCTCCGGCCGCCGCACCAGCTCCTTAATCTTCAGCAGACTGGACTGGTTAAGATGCGAGCCAAGCCGATCCTCAACCTCCTCAAGAACCTTACTCAGAAACCCAGCCGAATCATCCGACTTGCCAGAGGGCGCCTGAATAACCTTATTCACGAACCCGGCAGCCACCAACTCGTCGCAGGTGATGCGCTTACTCATGATGAGCGCCTCGTTCGCCTTGGCGATTCCCAGACGCTCGACGAAGGCGCGGCTGGCGCCGCCCTCGGCGACGAGGCCCAGCGACGAGAACGGGGTCAGAAGGAAGGTGTGTGGGGCGGCGTAAATGAAGTCTGCGTGGGCGGCTAGCGCAGCTGAGAGCCCGACGGCGGGCCCGTTCAGCGCAAAAACCAGGATCTTGGTGTGGTTGTAGAAGGTGCGGGTTATGTCGACGTTGTTCGAGACGAAGCTGCGCACGAGGTCGCGCCGCACGCTGGTGCTGAGGTTGCCGTTGGGCCGGGAAATTGTTACGTCGGCGCCGCTATATATCCACAAGAATCAATGTCAGCTTCTTGCTGTAGATTTTTTTACATCACTGGCCCGGGCTATATAATTTGCAACCGTACGCGGAGAAGAACCGGCCAGTGCCGGTGATAACGGTAATAGAGATGTCGTCGCGTTGGTCAATCTCTCGCAGTCTCTCACCCAGTAGGCAGTAGAGGTCCTGGTTGAGAGCATTCAGCTTCTCGGGCCGGTTGAGCGTCACGACCGCGATACGGTCCTGGTAAGTGAGTGTGACAAGCTGTTCGTTAGACATTTTGAAGCCACAAGTATTCTTTTCGGAAGCAGTAAAGACAAGTCATTCAATTGTCACACAGAAGTAGTATGGGCGACGGTGTACTCCCAGAAATCGAGTCAGTAAGCCCTTGACGCTCAGCTACAGATTAGTCGGCTTGCGGGGGAAGCTTCGGAAGCCGAGGCCCGCGGCAGATCAGGTGAAGTCATGTGATCAAAGGTTTGCGTTGTTTGTCTGTTCGAATAATCCGCCGCTGACTGGTGGATGCCACTGGATATCGGAATCGCTACGTTCCCATTGATTATTCCCCTCGGGCTGGTCTTGCACACAGAGGTGCTTGAAACCTGATCTTCGCCGGTATTCCCAGTAGGCTGAAATTGTGATCAGCAAGTCGAACAAACAAACGAAGCGTCCCTCCGCAACCTCCACCTCGAATCAACCCGAGAAAGAAAAAGAAAAAAAAAAGACATACCCACCATGTCGTCCTTCTTGCGCAGGCTGCAAGGCGGCAATCTCGAAGTCGTCAAGGTAAGTCCCTCGCCAGTCGACGGTACTCCGTCCTTGGTCATATCCATTCTTGCGTATAAAATAAAATCAAAACGCGCTAACCAGCACCAACCACTCGAAATAGTTCGGCATGTACGTCCTCTTCCCCATCGGCTGGATGTACTACTTCGGCACGAACCTCGACGACCGCTTCTCCGTCAAGGGCTTCTGGCCCACCGCCGAACAATCGCACAAGATCCCGCTGGACAAGGAAGAGATCGACCAAGAGCTGGCGCGCATGCGGATGGCCGACGCGGTGCGGCGCGAGCGGCGGAGGGAGCGCGAGGCTCTCGAGGCTCAGGCGCAGGTGCAGGCCGAGGCCCAGCTGCAGGCTCAAAGCGCGTCGCAGAGTCAACCATAGGGTTGAAGATAATTGCGATGGGAGGGATTGGGCGAAAATGAAAAACAAAATATGGGTGTCAATGATGGAATTTGTTGTGTGCCCTTCTCTTTACGTACAGAATGTGCAAAGAGATTGTATACAACAAGCCGTCCGGGGCATTTTGAGGGTTTCGACGCCGGATGGGACAGAACTCCGGGTTTCAAAATTGGCATTTCGATGGGAGTTACACATGTGCTGGGGATTGTTCTTTTTGGATAACACTCTACTCTGGGCATTACAGGAGTTTGGGGGTATTGGTGTGTGGCTTCGACTGCACTTTTCACTTTTTGTCCTGGATTGTTCATACCTCACTATATCCATGGATATATTCGAAGTCTATTCGAAATGTGTTCCTCAGATGAAAGAGTGGACGCTTATATACGGATAACCATATTGAAGACTGAGTATAATACAGAACAATATCAATTGATACAACTCAGTCTGCGCTCGAGAAATATATCTATCAAGAAGCCAGCCAGCGGTACGGATAATATTAAGCCATAATAATGGGCGAATGCCGTGATAATGCCAGTTGGCTTAAGTAGGATGCTCCCCAGCTCTCGCCCCAAAGCAAACTCCTCGGATACGCCGGTCAAGGGAAACAAGAGGGAGAAGACATCCCCTTCCTCTTTTTTTTTTTAAATCCCGTCGATGCGATCAATGCACAGATACATGAAAACAAAGTAACCCAACTCCTATTATTCACAATTCATCGGCCACAATCTGCTCGGTCGTGGCCGCGGCAGCGACCGTGTTCTTTGCGGTCTCGTAGACGACCTCTAGACCCTGTGTGGCGCTTTCCCCCAGGACCGAGCTGAGGGATGTCAAGCGGCTCGGGATGAAGGGCCGCTCGCCGGCCCAGTAGTAGTACATGTGGCCGTAGATGGAGCGGAGGTGGTCCGGGAGGTAGATGTAGATGCCGGTAGCGATCATGGTGATGAGAGTGAGGAGCAGCGAGTCTGGAACAGGAAGAGAGGCAGTCAGCAAGCAATGATCATATTTATGAGGATTGGAGAGGTGATGGTATGTGTAAGGAATTGGGTGGTTCGGAGGCATACGTACTGAAGATGAACTTTTCCGTCGGGGTGAGCATGTAAATGGCGAAAGTCACCTCGTACTGGTAGATCTTCAACCGCACCCATCGGATGAAGTTGGTCACGATCCACAGCAGGACGGTCATAGCTGCGAACGACCTGGATCTCGCACAATGGCTTGTTCCTAGAGCTTTATTTTGCTCTGATCCCAGTGGTGGGAGGGGTGTCTGCGGCCGAACGGTTGAATTGGCCGGGTTACGAGGACCCCGTGTCACCTCCTCGGCGGTGTAACACTCTTGGGTTCCTTTTTTTTTTTCACAAAAAGAAGGGACACGCGCGATCAACTGGAGAAGCGGGCGAACTGGTCTCCAAGGGGGGGGGCCGATAAGCAGAAATTGGATCGAGCGTCGAGGATTGTCTGGGTTTGACAGGGACCAGAAATAGTCCGTCGTGCGGAGTCGGGGGGAGACTCAAGTGTCAAAGCACATGGATTCTAAGCAGTCATGGTTTGAGAGACTTTCGAGAAAAAGGCGTAAGATTAGGCTGTGATCGACAGGACTCGGGCGGGTTTGCCGTGGGGGAGAGCGGCAGAGGGGCTTGGGATGAGGGACTGGAGGGCGCAATTGATGTACTTAAGGGCTTAGGAACTTAGGACGAAAAGAAGTGAAAGAAAAAAGAGAAAGGAGGGACGATAGGAATACTCGGACGCTATCAGATGGGGGAGGTCAGGAGGAAAAAGTGTGAGGGAAAAAAAATCCCCCCCCAGGCTCTCTCTCTCCCTTCGCCACCGCCAATACTTTGCCTACAAAGACGGCGTCTTCGCTTGCCGGGATTTTGTTTCAGATCAGATTAATCGTATTATCTATGAAGGGTTCGTGGCACTATTCGCTATACCCTGAGTCCCTGTTGAATCGGCCCACTGGCGTACGTCAACTGCTTGGCGTTGCAGAATTGACACGGAGACCTCCTTTCGGTGAAATGCTGTCAGCTTGACGGTATCACTTTTTGGAAATGATATTTTGAACCAATTCCATACCAATTCACTGCTATTCTCACGCTGAATGAATTATCTGGTCTTCTCTGAAGTATTCTCTTTGCGGTCCCCGGAGTTGACATATCAACGCACGCTGTATGACGCAGACTGCATTGCTTCTTGTTCTGAAATCCGAATGTCTATTTTGTTCCTGAACCTCGCCCAATAGGATCTTTGCCTCTACGAATTATGCTGAATAGAAGTCAGCAAAATCACTGGGCGTCGCAATGCAGTCGTATGTCTCCACAGTACTGAGAATCATTGAAGAGAAAGACTTACTAGAAGGATCGCATGCGGCGCGCTTACAAACTGGCACCGTAGACCTGAGTCCCGGGTGTCTATATCTACAGAGACTGTATAGAGTTCAAAGCTATCGCATCAGTATCTGGTTTATCCTTGGCCGGTGGCCTTGGACTGGCGAAGAAGACAAATGGATATCCCGTATTTGAGAAATGCTTGCCGAGGCTGGCGATGAATGTTGCATTGAGCTTATGAGGGAATTGGACCGGCACTGATTGTCTATTGATTGGGATAGACTGGAGAAAAAACCAGTATATAACCATACCAAATGAACGCTCTATAGTCACAGCTTTTCGGCTACCATTCCAAGAACTAGAATTTGCCATTGAGGTGAGGAATTAGTATATGGAAGGCCGAATGAATATTTTAGTCATATTTGAGGGTAATCACATAATTATTATAAGAAACAAAGAAGAAAAGTGTATAAACTGGGTTGCGCTGCCAATAGCCCTATCGCGGTATAGATCATCTCGACCGGGGTGTGTCGCTTATCTTATCGGCATCCGTTCGTCAAGTGGCATCGTCATGCATTCCCTCTTTTTAACAAGTCCACCACAATGCTCCGTCTACGCCCGTGGAATCGAGTCCGGATCCCCTCGTCATCAATCCCGATACGACCTTTCACGCAATCCCTCCCCCTGCCCGCCAAACCCCTACCCCCACGCATCACCATCCACGATGCCGACATCACCGTAGCCTATCTCAAGGGCACCGGCCCGGGAGGCCAGAAGATTGTACGCATATGCACTCCCTTCTGTCATGAATCCAGTCTATGGAAAAATACTTTGCTGCTTCTGTAAACCCTCACTGATACATATCGAACAGAACAAAACCAACTCCGCCGTCCAAATCATCCACAAACCCACCGGAATCGTGGTCAAATGCCAAGCGACCCGGTCACGGTCCCAGAATGAAAAGGTCGCGCGTCAATTACTGGCGGATAGGATTGAACAGCAGGAAAGGGGGGACCAGAGTCGCGTGGCTATGAAGGCTGAGGCGGCGCACAAGAAGAAAGCCAGTAAGGCCAAGAAGGCTCGGCGGAAGTATCGCAAGCTGGAAGATGGTGAGGAGGGGGCGGCGCAGCAACAATTGGACGAGGCGGAAGAATTGGAAGAGTCGGGGGAGCCGGAGAAGCCGGCAGAGAAAAGCTCGTCGACCTCTTAACTCCAGGTTTGCTCCCGGTGCTGGGTTTGCTTTGTGCATTTTTACATCTCCCCTTGTCATGGGAGGAATTGTTATTGCTTTTGCGTTTGGCGATCTGGTCTATCTATCGGTGTTTCGGGGTTGATAAATCAGAATTATTCAATTGCATTGATCATTTCCACGGATAAACAAATCGGTTCTTAGATCTAGGGCTTCATCATAACATGCGCGGTGTGCGTATCAGGGGTGGGGGTTGGGCGGTAAGGGCTTTGGGAAAAGGAATAATGCGCAAACTTCAACTTTTTTTTCGGGTTGTTTTCCTCTTTTCCTTGTTCAGTTCAAAGGAAAGACCGATCGGTCTCGGAACACAGCATCGGCCTAAGCCATGTAGCTGGCCAGCACCGCCTTCGAGTCGTCAGGGAGACGGCTCTGCGCAAATTGCGACACCCGGCCATTGTGCTTCTTGTCAGCTTCCTTCAAGTAAGAACCCACCCAGACCTTGAGATCAGCTCCAGTCTCCGGCCACGGGTCCTTGGGTTGGCTGCGAATGGTGTTCAAGGGAGTGAAGCCAACGCCGAACGACATCTCCTCGATGTCCACCTCGGCAATAATGTCATCCTTGCCGGAAGGCAGCGTGGGAAGTTCGAGGAGACTGAGCAAGGCATTGCATGTATAACCCCATCCCTTCTGGCTGTAGCGGGTGGCGAAGGCTTCCGAGTTGGCGAGGGTCTTGGTGAGAGAGATGATAGCCGTCTTGCGATCCAAGGGCCGCGCCTGCTTCTGGGTTTCGGGAAGGATGATGCCGGTGTAGACAGGGGCGAAAACACTGCGCAACAATTAGCATATGGATCAACATCACGAAGTCAAGGGAACATACTCAGCTTGCACTTTCTCCGTAACCTGGACCACAAAGTCGGCGCTATAGCCCTTGTCATCATGCGCACAAATAAAGTGGAAGAAACGGGCAAAGCGAAGAGCAAAGTTTTCGGTCTTGGAGTCCTGCAGACGTCTGAGCAGAATTTGCATGATTGAAACAAAGTATTGTTCCAGGCCGGTGCTGAAGGCTAGGAGTTAGTCAATGGGAAACGCAAAAAGGTGTTGTTCAATACGCACGATGGGAAGTTGGCAACGACAGTCTCCAGGAGATCAAAGCCATAGCTTTCATTGGCCTTGGTAGAGACCAGTTTCTGGAAAATACCGAGGATGGGCTCAACCTGGTTGTGCTCCAAGATGTACTGCGAGCCACGCGGAATGATCGAAGAGAGCAGCCGAACAAGCGCGGGGATGTTTCCCTTCGACTCCCACATGACCGGCATCAAGATGGGTGCGGTAAGCTCCTGGTAGTAAGTCGGCAGCGTTGCGGAGGGGTTGGCCTCAAGAAGCGCCGCAAAGAGCTGGAAAATGTACGGCATGAATTCTAAGAGAAGGTGAGTACACATGTCGTGCGATACACGGCCTCGCTTGCTTACCTTGCACATCGCCCTGGAGGACGCCCGCAAAGGGTGCGTAGAAAGCCTGCTCGAGCTTGTCGGGGTTCGCCGGTGCGGCAAATCTACAGTGCATTAGTCTCCTGTGCAGGGTCAAAACATGGCGGGAAAATCATACCGAATGAAAGCACCCATGGCTTCGAAGTGGAAGTAGTAAAACCGGGGGTTACTTGGGTTTGTGCTGATGATCTGTGTGATCGAGATCAACCGTTCCAGCACAGTGTCTGTGAATGGCACCACACCCTCCCGGATGACAACCAAGACTCTCATCACACATCGCATCAAGAATTCGTTTTCTTGTATCTTTTGAGGGGCCGGATCCTTTTGGATCAACTGGAATATGTGTTCCAGGAGGTCCTTAGCCAGGGGAGTGATCTCGGCAGGTGGGATAACCGGCTGTCCTTGGCTATCACTGAGGAAGAGGGCCCGTTCCACGGCGATTGCGGCATACGTGTAAACGACGTAGTTCGAGGAAGCCAAGTGCTTCACCAAAACCGGAAGCACCTGCTGCCACTGTTCCTTCGTGATAATGCTTCGGAAAGTGTACAGATACTTAATAGCGTCGATCTTGGGGATCGGGTGGACTCCGTCGTCTGAGATCAGGTCTGCAGCAAGGTTCTGCTGGAAGAAGTCGGTGATGCTGACCAGCGGGTTCGTGGCAGTGACACCGTGCGTGGAGGTCGCAACGCCCTTGGCCGCGATCGCGGAGAAGAGGTAAGTCGCTGTGTCCTTCGCTTTCCAGTTGGACGCGGGGTCCTTGGCATATTCGGCCAAATAGTGGTCAGTGTACTGAAGGACAACCTTGGTGACCGATTGCTCAAACTTCTCCGCCAGTTTTCGCAGGAAATCCGTCGCAGCGCGTCGTCGGGTCTCGCTATCGGATCCTTCGAGGTCTCGGCGGATAAATTCAATAGGCTCGTCCTCGAACAATTCCTCATCCGACTCGCGCAAGCTGACATTAGGCAGGATGACCTTCTCAATAATTTGGCCCAAAGTTCCCTCGGCCTGGAAGGCAACGGCGTGCTCTGGCATGCTTGCAACAGAACTCAGGAACTGCAGCGCTCGGCTGACCAGGATATCGTATTTGGTTTCTTGGCCGATGGTCGTCAAGAAGTTCCATGAGCTCTCGATGAACTGCCCAACATGAGGCTGGAATGCATCCATGTACTTCTGCGTGTACAGTGTCAAGGCCTCGAAAATGCCAGCGCGAACATATTCCAGCGGACCAGCCTCTGTCTCATCATCTGTGTGCAGTAATGGGCTATCGAAGGTCAAATACTTGAGAAGAATCGATGCAATTCCAGAGATATTCTCCTCAAACATGGGAGGAAGATCATGGCAGGAGAGATCATAGAACAGCTTGATCATCAGATTGAGCTGAGTGTATCCTTGCGTAAGGTTCTCCTTGTTTGTCTTATTTTGTTCGATGTAGCTATCCAGTCCCTATAAAAATAGTCAGCCCAGTGCTCACTAGCATATGCATTATTCAACGGGAGAGAAAGCATTGCTTACCTCAAACAAGGCCAAGAAGGGGGTCCCGAACTTGCCCAGGACATGGTTGATCTCTGTGTACAACTCATTGGACTGGAACAAAGGTCTCCATCGCTTGAAGATTGAATGTGCCACCTGGAGCACACCAATGTTGATAGCAGGGTTGGATGGCGAAAGCTTCGAAACGAGGTCCTGAAAACAACCTTATCAGTTTACTTCCACCACAGCTGAGAATGGATGGCAACGTACATCCACCAACGTGTCCCAGCGCTCCCAGAAATCACTGTCTGCAATTGCGCTGACAGCCTCACCCAGCTGGGCTTGAATGCCTGCGGGAACTGAGAGCATAAGGCTGATCAGCTCACGCTTGATGGTGGTAACCTCATCCAGTTGCAGCTTGTAGTTTCCATCCTCGTCTGTCCAGTTCCGCTTAATAAAGTTCTTGAAGCAAAGGGCGCTAGCGAGGCGGGTGTTGTAAGGGGTAGACTCCGAAGCCGTGATGTGAAGGAGCTGCAGCGAAAAGCCCGGTTTCTGTTCTTCTTGACGAAGAGCAGTCTCGGCTACAGGGCAAAATAAATATCTTAGAGAGATATCCACATTCAGAGGCCATACTTGGGTCACTCACCTTCCTTGTTCCTTCTGGGATCCAAGCTTGCCTCCAACAGAGCTCCAAGACCCTCCGCCATTTTGACTGGTACGTGGGGTATGTATCGCAAGTGAAAGCGCAGAGTGGAAGAAAAGGCAATGGGCACAGGAGATGAGATATGGTGATGATTGGAGAATGACAGAAATGTAAGGATGCTGAAAATCACAATGAAGAAGTCCGACAAAGCAAGACCTCAGATGGCAGAAACAACAATAAATGGTGAGGAGCCTTGATTGCCGCAGCCCACCGTCAACAGTCCAGTCCTAATTAGGCTAGCGTATTTGATGCGGTGAGCTACTCCCGATTTGGTATATTTGGGCCTCAGGCTCTATAACTGACTATAACTATGAATCCCTGTTCTAATGGTTTTATCTGAGCAGCTCTATTACAGGATATAAAAAACAAGGAAATTCAAAGTTCTAAAATAATGAGAAAAGAAATTTAGCATTGAGTTTCTATCTCTCCCATTCTTTATACCTACTAGAAACCCTTGGATATAGGTAGCTCGGAGTATCCGCAACCTACCGCCCCCCACTTCGACTTTTCTGCCAGCTAAATCAATAATGTTCTACGGGCGGTAAGCCACTACCAACGGTCGATCAGGTGATTCAGGCTGGAATAACCTCATTTCCGTGCGTGAGCCAAAGATAACCGCCCGGTTCAACCCCTCTACCTGTATCTCCTCTCTTTTCTGTCGTGTTGTCCATCCGGTAGGGGTTGCTATTGTTGTTATTATATTTAATGCTGCGACTTTCAGTATAGCCCTATCCCACTATTGCCAACGACGACCAACCCACTGTGCTCTGATCTCGATCAGAAAAACCATTGCTATCGTTCGCTGTGCATTATCGATCTCTGAATGTGCCGTTTAGTCTCAAGGAAGCTGCCTATGTGGTAAATCGCTCTTCGGGTTCGATTGGTAATAGGTGAGAGTGTCCTAGAGGTGCTAGCCGCTGCCTAGAAGCTGCTTATGGTTTTTACCATTGATAGTGGATTGCTCAGTGATGCAATATTCATGCTGACTTGGCTCCACAAATAACAGAAGTATTGCCATATCGTGCCTACTTTGACCTCAACCGACCGTCATCAGGCGGATGTCTTCCGACGATGTTTCACCACCACCCCAGCATAAACCGTCCTCATCCAGCTTCGCCGATGTGTTCAAGACGCTAGGTGTCGGTCGCCCGAAGTCCCACTCCCCGGTATCGATTCAGGAAAGCAGCAGCGACTCGATATCCCATACCACTGAGACTCGAGGGACAAATCGACTTGTGCTCGGGCTTGAAGCAATGCATCGTGGCAGCGTTGTGTCAAGCTCCTCGGACGCCCCAAGTGGTCCAGACTTCGATACTTCCCTCCGCAATTTATCACAAAAGCAACACTTGTCCCAGGCAATTGAAGAAGCGGAGTCGGTGTCAAAAGCCCTCCCATGGTTCAGTTCCGAACAGTCAGTTGCCCTCTGGGAAGCGGCTGAGTTCCTGCTGCACCACGAAAGCTCTGCAGATGCTCAAAGGAGTGCTTCTCGGCTACTTGAGGCGATTGCAGCCCGCCAAGACTTATCGCCATCAGCTCGACGTTTGGTATTTGAGTCCATCGCCTGCCCAACCGAACCTGATGTCATTGCAGCGCGAGTACAGTCATTGATCTCGCTGTCAGATCATGGCAGAAAACTGGATTTCACCAATTCTTCTATCCTACACATCATTTCCTCTTGGATTGTCCCCCTCTATGGGGTCATATCCACAGCGCGCTCCAAAGCGAAGAAGGGGAGAGTCGTCAAACCAAATGGGATCAGTCACGATGAAGCTGTATTGGGAGATCTCTTCCAGTTTGCAGTGGATCTGATCACTCTGCAGCGGAGGGCGCCGAGCCAGGAAGAGATCGAGCTGCTTCTCACTGAGACTTTCACTATATGTAAAAGGACCAGTGTTGCCGCCGACATCAAAAACTCACTGGCCGTGTTTGATGCTGTGATCATGTATGCCAACGTACCTGATGCAAGCTTTGTCACTCTCCTGGAAGTTCTCTGCAGCATTCACGCCTCTGTCAAGTCCCTGTCTGGCCCCACATCTCGCGCGGTACGCAATTTAGCAAAATCCCGGAGACAGGGTGGAATGGTGAACACTCTCCATACCTTCCTGAGAGAGTCATGTGCTGCGGAACAAACCCGAAATTTGAACGTCGTCCGTGGCACACTTTATGTTTTCTCGGACCTCATTCGTGCTTATGGCCAAGACGGCATGCCTCAGTTGCCCTTCGGCCAATTGATGGATTCCCTTCAGGTTGTTGCTCAGAAAGAAGATGCTCGGGTGGATGCCGACATATTAGACCTGTGTCTCAACATTTTGGAGGGAGAATTCTTTCGAGTTGCGCTGGAGTGGGATTGGACAACCTTTGCAAACCTCCTTGTACTGTGCTCTCGCAGGATTGCAGATGAACCAGAGTCGTCCCCGGCCTCCCCAGCCAGTCCAAACCCCCAGCCTCAGGTCAAAAGCACATATGACGACACGAAATCCAATATTCTCGCAAACATAATTCGGATAGCATCCGTTCTCGAATCCCTATGGGAACAGCTCAATCAAGACCAAAAGCGGCATGCCTTCAGGTTCCTCGTCAAAGGCTACCGGCACATTGAACCATCTCAGTCTGAGTTGATCATTAATTTAATGAGAGAAGACAAGCTTTGCCATCCCTCTGAGGATTCTCCTTGGGTGCAACATTGCCAGGAGCTGATTGAGCGTTTCGTTCAGCCTCGCAAACAATCCTCGGATATTCGCATCTTGGCTTTGGACACACTAAAGGAAGCTTTGTCTGGCAATGAGTCGTCACTTTTCTCACAAGAACATGGCCTCCTAGGCCGTTTACTCGAGGACTTTCCAGCCGAGCATGATCTTCTCTTCCTGGAATCGCTGGTTTCTTTTCTCACTGAACCGGCTATACAATTCAGCGATGATGATACATTCAAACTGTTGGTGAACACCATTGGAGCACCAATGAAGAAGGATCCGAGCCCAAATGAACGGCGTGACCCTTCTCCGAGTCACGCCTCGCCTCCTCGTCGAACCTCCACGAGTGTCCTGGAGCTGAGTTTGGCAAACGTGTGCGCAGTCGGTCTTGTGAAAATGATGCTCCGTGCCTTGCGTCTCTCTGCGGCAAAGACCGTCGTAGTTTTTGAAGCACTTTTAGGGATTGCGCAGTCTCCTGATCGCCCGGCAGACTCTCGACTGACGGTTTTAAAGTTATTGTTTCGGCTTCGATGCGATTCAGCTGGGTCTATCACCGTCATATCAACCTCTGAAAGTGACTTCCTCATGAATGTTCTGGGTCGAAATGTCGACGTGGGCCCAAAAATGCAGGCGCCCAGTGAAAGCCCACCTAGAGAAATTCCTCAGCATGACCATCAGCCGGCTACGCCGAGCACAAAGCTCGCCGTGAGAGAATCCGCACCGGCTGGTCTCTCCAAGTCTGGTCCCAGGCGTGGCTCTATTTCTTCCCGTGCATCAAAACTGACGCCTCCGGTATGGACGTATGCTCTGCCGCAAGTTCTTCCCGAACAGCCATCCGTCGAGTCCAGTCCTTTTGTTTTTGTGCGCTCACAGTCAGGGACGTCAACTCCTGTGGATTCAAACACGGCGCCATCCGGGACATTGAAGACGAACATGTGGCTTGAAATTGTGATCTCATTGCTACAACGCGAGGCCGATTGGGATGTTTACAGCTACGTTCTGACGCATCTTGGACCTCAACTGAGCAATAAGGACTTTTTCAGCAACGCCATTCCTCAAGTCAAACTCCTACGCAGCATCCTGTGTGATCAAGTCAAGAACGAGACCTTTCATGAGCCTCCTGGGCTTACCGGGCTGAAAAAAAGCGACGTGGCTGCTTGCGTCTTCGATTCCCTCTGCATGTTGGTCAGCTATCACCAATACTTCGCCAAGAGTGAGGAAGATGATCTCGTCCGGGCCTTCATGCTGGGTATCATTGGGTCTTGGGGCAGCACGTCTCGCGGTTGCATTCAAGCTCTCTCACTCTGTTGCCATGAAATCCCATTGTCGGTGACCAAGTCGCTGAATAGTATCCTGGACAGGATGTCCAAGGTGATAACCATGTCGAATATTGCTGTTCATATCCTGGAGTTCTTGGCACTTCTCGCGCGCCTGCCAGACGTCTACGTCAACTTGCGTGAGGAAGAGATTCGGACTGTGTTTGGAATTTGCATTCGGTTTCTGCAAACTTCCAGAGAGCATCGATACAAGGCCGCCGAGTCCCCCACCACACGAGCTCCTCAGCAACTGCAGTCGCGGCTTAGTCTTGGCTCACGAGAACAAGCTTCACATCAGCTCGAGGCAGCCGAGTCTTCTTCGCAGGACGGCATGTCGAAGTATATCTCGAACCTGACCTACCATGTCATGGTCTTCTGGTTCTTGTCTCTGAAACTCCAAGACCGGCCCAAGCACGTCAACTGGATCACCAGCAGACTCATTTTCCCCGATGAGCATGGGAAGGAAGTGGTTGAGGAACAAAGCGAAGTCTTCATTGACTTGATGCAGCGGGTTGCGTTCTCGGATTTGGGGGATACCATTCCGTTCGAGACCTTCCCTCCGTCTCCTGAAAATGGGCCTGTGGTGAAAAAGTCATGGGTTGTGGGAATGAGCATTGTCACTGTCGAAACTGCTGGGGTGTCGGGATTAACCCAAATCGCAAAGCGACAGGCATCAGGGACGACCTATGCCGTTTATCAGCAGCGAACGGCACCTGTGCTGCCGCACCAAGTGCCCCCGAGCCCTGACGCTCATTTACATTCAGATGCCATGCGCACCGCGGTTCTTCCCAGCCATGTCCTGCTACAGATGACCGCTTCCGCGTTCCCCACGCCCACGGTGATGCAGCCAATTCCAGTCCCTGAGGATGACATCACTCGTAGAGCGATTGGGAACTTTGACCGGACTGATATTGTTGATGGACATCGAATCGGAGTTGTGTACGTCGATAATGGTCAGACGAAGGAGGCGGATATTCTGTCTAATACAGTGGGATCTGCCGACTACGAACACTTCCTGTCCGGGCTCGGTACCAAGGTCTCGCTGCGGAATGCCCAGTTCAATACCCAGGGACTGTATGCAGACACCGATGGAGAAGCCACTTACGCCTGGCGTGACAGGGTAACTGAGATCGTATACCATGTCGCCACGATGATGCCTACAGACTTTGACCACGACCCGGCCTGCATCAACAAGAAACGGAACATCGGCAACAACTTCGTCACGATTGTGTTCAACCGATCGAATCTTCCATTCAACTTCGACACGATCCCGTCCGAGTTCAACTCGATCAACATCGTCATCACGCCCTCAAGCCGCCTCGCCTATGACGAGTCCGGCATTGCCAAGGGCGAGACCGATCCAGAGAAGCTATACTACAATGTGAGAGTCATGAGCAAGCCCGGCTTCCCTGATGTGTCGCCAGCCGCAACTCCCAAGGTCATCTCAGGCAAGAACTTGGCATCTTTTGTCCGTATCCTGGCGCTGAACGCCTCCGTGTTTTCTCTTGTGTGGAACAACAAAGGCGGCGAACACACTTCGTCCTGGCGCACCCGGCTCCGCGAGATCAAGAAGGTCCGCGAACGTGCCCTGGCCGCGCAGGCTCAAGGCCCCGAAATCGCTGAGGGTGCCTACCCAGGCCAGCGCCGAAACACAAAGCCCAATATCTTCTCCGAGGAACTGCCTTCGCGCGCTCCTCCCGTGCGAACGGACTTTGCTGCCGAATGGAATGCAGCCTCCGATGCCAATGTCCTCCAGAACCTGGATTTCTCCCGGTGGAGCCGCTGACTGTCCAAAAAAGAGTCGGGATACTCACTATCTATCTCTTTCTCTCTCTTTCTTTCTTTCCTTTCTTTTCTTTCTTTCCTTTTCCCCTTGCTCAAACACTCAAAACGAACCGACAGATAAACCCCTTTTTCTTTATTATTATTGTTTCTCTTCTCTTTTCCGATGAACGAACCTCCCACATCCACAACACACATGCTCTCCTCCAGCAACGACTTCATGTACATCACCTTGCTTTTTAATGATGCAGCGCCGCAGCATTTGTGAATACCCCCTTCCGGCCCCAAAAGTTATTCTGTGTTTGGTTTTCCTTTTCATATTATCTTTACTTGTTTACTTTTCACTTTTTTATCTTTTACCTTCTTATCTTTTATCACTTTATCTTTTATGTCTTCTCTTGTTCTCCACTCCCCTTTCGACGAATCTTGCGCGAAGTCAGGGCTTATAAGGAAAAAGAAAACAACCTGCAAATGGAAACCATGTTTCATTTTATCTACTTCATGCACCTATCACTAAGTCAAATAGGCTCTGGCTAAGGATGTAAGAATTGTAGTGCTCCACAGGACTTAATTCTTCATTTTTATATTCTTGGTGAGAATGTTCTCGTGTTCTCGTGTCTTAAGTACGAAGAGCATAGACAAGAAAGAAAAGAAAGGATATGATCAAAAAAGGGCTTTTTCATGAATGTTTTAGTCCGATTATATACTTTAGATACGCTCAGCAGGGCCCTATATCCCCAAAACACGGGAACAGAGCTGCCAGCACACAACCCTCTTAGAGATTTTGTACTCCCAGACATGTATACAAGACAGCAATTTCACACAGTCTGTGACACTAATCAATCCAACGGATCGGGCAGATAGGGAAAAAAGGAAGTGGGAGGAGGGGGATGGTAGCAATGGGAGCTCGATCAAGGGAGAATCCCAAAGCAAGAGCCCCTGAGGGATCCCTCAGTGTCAACATCCTCGGGGGGAATCACCAGCCGAAGATCTCGCCAACGCTGAGAATGCTCCAGCGCACGCCGGTGACAGCGAACAGCAGAAGAATGACGTCGACAATAGCCAGAACAGCAGCGCCCATCATGAAACGGGGGCTGAAGATGCGGTAGAGCATGAGGTGGCGCCGGAGGTGGCCGGCCCACATGGTTGTGGCGAGGTTGATAGTAGCCAAATAGAGGAGGTGGGTGCAGGCGGCCTGGACGACGTCGGAAAGGAGCTTGGCGGCTGGGTTGTGAGGCTTGGAAGATGGAGAAGATGATGAAGGGGAGTCTCGGTCATGGGTTTTCAGGGGGCGTTTCCAGAGCACGGTGAGAGGCACGGCGATGGCAGCCAGGATCTGGGCACCGAAGGTGTTGAGGACCACTAGCAGCGGGGACCAGGGGTACTTGATGGTAGACAGCGGGATGAAGGCTGTTTCCCACTGGATACTGCTAGGAGTAGCCTGGTGACCCGTCTTGAAGAAGTAGAAGGAGCCGAGGACGCCGAGAACCACGGGCCCAATGGCCGAGTTGGTGAGGGTTAGGGCGTTGGTATCGAGGATCTCGAGAAGCGACAGAATCTGGCATACGAGCAGCGCGATGGCGCCCTGGCCCATGGGCTTTTGCATAAGGATGATCGCAAGTGCAAAGTTCACCACCAGGAAAAAGAACCTTGTGCCATACACATTGCCGAAGCCCAGGATCGTCACCGTAGTCCGGGGTTGTTGCTGTTGGCCAGCAATGATGGGAGCTGGGGGGTTGTTGGGGTCGTCTGGCTGGGGCTTGTTCACGCTGATGCTGACACAAGGCTTGGAGTAGAGGTAGGCACCGGTGCCAGCCCCAAAGGCGATGGCAAACACAAGTTGGGCCAAGAATACGCGGATGGACTTGAGGTTCTCTTTGCGCAAGGAAAACCACTCGCCGTCATCCGCGCCTTCAAGCATCCAAAACAGCGATGCGACCAGAAGGCCGAAACGGAAAGCAAAGCCAATCCACAAGGTGGCGGCGCCTTCGTAGGACTTGGAGCCAGCATAAAAGGCACGCACCACACCCGGAAGAATAATCATGACCAAGAAGGGAATGGCAAGCTGCCAGGGAGCAGAGACAGAGGAGGTCGAAGATGCGTAATAGGTCGAACGACAGAAAGGCATCTGCTCCTCACGGCAAAGACGGGAAAACGAGGCCACACGGCCCAGGATCACGAAAAGAATGGAGTGATACACACCCAGCACCCGATCCGTGGTGAGTTTCTGCCGCATGGACGAAACACCAGCACACACGCCAAAGGTGGTGAGGAAAAACAACAGGATCTCATCTTCCCAAATCGTGTACGAGTTCGAGGCAAATCCGATGGACTGAGAAACGGTAAAGAAGATAGAAAGCCATCCCCACATGCCATTGGGGAGAGGCAGAGTCAGATTTGTAGGCTTCTTCACCAGAGCGAGCGAGGCCCCAATGATGCCACCCAGCGCAGCCAGTAATACTGACATATCAAGCAAGGCCATGTTCGTGAGGCCAAAAAGGGCCAACCCAGCACCGGCCACAGCACCCAGCCCAGATCCCACACAGATAGACGAAAGCAACTGAGGCGTGAGCTCGGTTCGGTCCGCCTTCAGACCTCGAGCGTAAAGTACCAATACAGCAATACCGGCAAACAGAATGATGACTCCTTCGATCATGTTGGACACATCGAACCGAGCCCACAGCCCACGGCACACATCAAGTGTGTGTCGCTGGTATTTCCGGTAAAGATCATAACTGGCACGGACCGTCGTGGACTTGGCTGTGCTCTTCGATGCGATCTTCCATTCCTCTTCCGCCGCGGACCAGAGCGACAAAGACTCGTCGTCGTCACCCGCGCCTCGTGCAATTGCATATTGGTGCTGATATCTCTTGATTTGAGCGGAGGTGAGACGATTGACGGACACCAAATTTGCCCAGTTGTTCCCCTTTGGTCCCACAAAGGCTTCCTCGATGGGAGAACCCAGGTTGTTGAAAGGAATTGGCATTCCAAGCAGCAGAGACAGAGTTGGGACAAGATCAATCTGGGGAACAGAGCGTTCTCGTGGGTGTTGGGGCGGCAGGAGAGTCTGCTGATTCAAGCGACCGAACGCCCCTCGCTTGGAATACATCCATAGGGCAGCTTCAACCTCATCGCTCGACTCGCCCCCGTGGTCGCCCTTTTTATCCATTCCGTGATCACCCATGACGACCAAGAGAGTATCGTCGTCCAGCGCGGCTATCACATCACGGATGACTCGGTCCATCTCTTGAAGCTTCGCGGCCATGGCTGCATGGTCAGGTCCATAGCGATGACCAGCATGATCCACACCAAGGTAATGGCCAAAGATCACGTCCCACTGAGTGCGATTTTCCGGACGAAGGAGCGGGAAGAGGTGTTCATTCACGCCGTTGTCAACGGTGTGCAGGTCCCAAACATTGAACGAGTCGTAGGGGTGAGTGAGGTTGGCATCGAAATACCCCGGAAACAGAGACTGCCAGGTGTCGTCACCGAGGTGAACCAACCTCTTCCCGGCGCTGTGTAACTGGGCGACCAGATTATCTTCGTCAATGGCAGTCCCTGCGAAGTTTGAGCCCGCGTCAATGAAGGTGGGCAAGGTCCCCGTGGTCAGCCCTTTCAATCGCTGCAGAGTAGCGGTCGGCGGGTCGGCAATGAAAGGGAGAAGAAAAGCATTGGCAGGGCTGTTGACTGCGGTCTCATATAGCACGGGGATATTATCATGGAAGAGGTGGGCTGAATCACTCTCTTCCGTCGGAGTAAATGGCACGGTGAAGTCGTATCGGAGAGCGTCTATTATGATTACAACAGCCTTGTCGAAAGATTTCTCATGCCAGCAACCATTCCCGCCGTGGCGCGCCGTCGGTGTCGAGTGTGATTGCGTTGAGGCGTCGTCGAAGGGAAGCACCTGGCAGGAAGATGCGTTGTCGAGGACCATGCGCGTGAGAAGAAATCCCTTTGTGAAGAAGTAGATGCCGGCAACGTGCAGAAGCCTGCAGATTTGCCATACCAAGTCAGCTCTCCGGGTACTTGCTCACATCCATCATTCTGGCACCGTGTCTTAAACCACAATATCCCTCCCCCAAAGACGAGGTATCCCCAGGTGTTTAAAACTCACAGGATCCACGCCAGTACACCCAACACACCCAAGTGTTTTGTCTTGAAATCCTGCTCCAGCCGACGTGCCAGGTCATCTTGTATCCCATTCCTCTTCTTCATGGACTGCGCACCAGGCGACTGGTCCGAACCTCTGGCGGTAGAAGCAGCGGAGACGCCTCTAGGGCCATTGGGGCCTGCGCTATCCCCCACACGCTTGGTCGGTGTTGACACCATTTCTGCGAGCGAAGTTGTCACCAAGTGGCCGAGGTTTGTGGTTGGCGCCCCGGGTGCCGAGTGCTGTGAGCGAAAGGCCGACGGGGCGCACAGAATCGGTGAACGGTAGGCAGGGCGTTTGGGGGCTTCAGAACAACAGAGAAGCCGTGTTCAACAACGCCTTGACCCAATTGACCCGTCTCGAGTAAAGTTCGTAGGAAAGAACCACAGAATTGGACCGGGGAACGGCGAGAAAAGCGAGTCGAACGAGGCCGGCGCCCCTGTCTGTGCTCCTCGGTCGAGCGACTTGCCGAAAATTGAGCGAACTAGAGAATACACATGGCTCCAAATGGCAACCAGAGAATATCAAAATAAGAAAAAGGGAGATAATAAAAGAGTGAGCAAAGAGAAAAAGCCGAGTTTCTGACGGCACGGAAACAACGGGGAAGAGCTCGGGAACGGGGTTTCTGATTGGCCGCGCAGGGCACACTACAAACTACAAAAAAAAAACACACGAGGATTGCGGATTTCATTCGAGTATGAAGATAGGAGGACTAAGTACATACATTATCCAGCTGCCGGGTACCGAAAAGGCACACGAATAGAAGAGGAAAAAAAAGTACGGGGTGGCACCGAAAAGAAAAAAAAGACACCGCCCGGAAAGAGGTGTAGAAGAAGAGAAGAGAAGAAATCAACAGATCGCATGTCCTCCACACCCTAGGAACGTGGCAGGGTTAGGAGAAACATGGGGGAAAAATGAAAAATAACACAAAAGATCAAAACGCCATAGACCAAGCTGGAAACACAAAACAAATCGGCAGTTCCTCGCTATAAACAATCGTGTCTCGGCAACGGCGCCAGGGGGTTGGGCCCCATGGCGCATGTGGATGTGGCCGAGTGGATCCTCGAACTGCAATATGTGCAAGCCGCATGGAGCAAACCAGGGGCAATAGGTATATGGAGAGAAAAATAAACAAAGGAGGAAACAATTCAGAGATGTTCGCCAGAGTACTCGTCATGCTTTTGGGAGGTCGTCGAAGAAGGGTGAGGGTGGATGCAAAGAGGGTCGATATCGAACAGACAACGGGTTGCCAGTTCAATCATCAAGGCCCCCTCTTTAAGCGTAGGTTCTCACATCTTCCTTCTCCTTCAACCCACCCATCCGCTCAATATCGAGGGATTGGAACCGACCGGTGTCGGTGGATTGGTATGGAGGGAGTTCTTCATGACAGGGTTCCAGGCCGACACTGCCGGCCTCGCTGATGCGAACCACCACCATACGACCGGACTTGCGCTTGCCAGACTCATCTTCCTCCTCAGGGAATGTAATCCGAATCTCTGGCACGGGACTCGCCGGTGGACTGGAGGAGTTTTCCATCAGATTTCGCTTTTCGTCATAGACCAAGACGGAGTCGGTTTTGTTTGTTGTGATGGTTAAGCGGCGTTGATGAGACGGGGTCGAGGTCGAGCATTGACCATTGTGGATCGGGAGCACCGATTGTTGTTTCTTGGCCTGACGCTTGCGGCGAAGGAAAAGCAGGCCACCAACCAGACCGAGACCAACCAGGACAAGAACCAGGAGCGCAATCAAGAGGTCGATGATGGGAGTAGAAAGACCATCCTTATCATCACGAGCAGCGAGCTTGGGGAGCAAATTCGTCATTTTGTCGGTCGCGTGTGTGAAGTTTCAAAAAGTGTGCAGGTGAAGGTGGTTGTGGACTTTGGAGTGATGATAGTGTGTTGATAGCGAAATCGAAGATATGGGCTATCAGGTAGAAGTTGAAAGATCGACGAAGATTGAATTCAAATTCCAATGAACGGATATCCGTAGGATAAAAACACAAGTGATTGAATGGACCGAAGAGTCACGGACTGGAGGTCGAGAACGCGTCAAAAGGTAAAAGTCGAGAAAGGAAAGAATGGATAGCGAGGTGTAGCTGAAAGAGTGAAGCCGACACCTGCTTTAGGAAGGGAGCAAAGAATGGAGATGGAGAATGAAGGGAAAACAGAAAGGGGAAGAAGGAGAGAAGTGAGCCAGAGAACAGCCAGAACTCCCTTCCTTTGGGCTCTAAACCGTTCGCGGCTTAGCGGGTCGCCTGTTCGCTCAATGGAGAGGTTCGTGCAGCCTGAGGCCAATCATAAGTCGGTGCCTGGCGCTGGGGGCTCCACTGTTTATTTTCTTCCCCCCTGAATGCATGCCATGTTCCCTTTTTTACCTCTTCCCCCCCCAGTGCTCTTGTATAACTCGACCTCGGTATTTAGTGGCACAAAACATCAATTCAATCTTGTTTTCTTCTTTTTTTCATGGGAAAAAGACAAATTACTCGGAAGAGCATGGCCAGCTTAGGCGGGTCATTTGGGCCCAAGCCTGTGTGTGATGTAACGGTGCCCGAGTGTGGCTTTGTCGAGGCCTAAGAATATCACACTTAAGCAGGGACCAGCGCATCTTCAGAGATATATTAAGGGAATATAAGAGAAACATCCACACAAAGATACCTTGGATCTAAATACGGGATATGGCGGTAACTTGCATTATTTATGAATGAATGACCCGATAGAATAATCCGACACAACGTCAGATCATAATAAGCCTCCTATGTAGTGTTCTGGATGGAAGCAAAAGCAAATACCAGCAAAGTTGGTCGCTGCCTATCAAGGTGATTTATGTTCCTTTGGGTTAGTATATATATATCTGCCACTATGGGGTTGTTTCGAACGATATCTCAGCACTGCATATATATTCCTCCTCCGAAGACCAACCCTTGGTGCCATCTGACCATTACAATATATATATTTCCACCCCCACCCCCACCATCAATACCTAATCGAACATATTCATATTGAGAAAACTTTAATTAGGACATCTGAAAGATATAGCTGCTCGAGAATGTCAAGATATTTGTCCAGTGCTCAGTTCATCAACACCAAACCTGGTAATAATTCACAGCTTCTAGCAACCATAGCATATACCATATACCTGCTTTTCTCTTGAATAAAAATTGTCCCTTAACCAGAAACCATGGCTAGGTCATTGCTTTTTTTTTGGTTGGCGGAGTGGAAATCGATATTGAAGACAAAGTAGATACATATACTTCGGGGGTTTTCTACCTCACACCGATCGACCTCAACAAAGTAGTCTCCACCTAACTGCAGGATATTCCAGCGACAGCTCTCATATCCCAACCCAACATCTAGATTGGTCTAATTTTATTGTCATCCGATCGCCTCGCCCATGACACGCGCTCATGGCTAACGCAGCCAGAGATCAAGGCAGGATTGAAATCTGCTATAACAGCGTGTCCCTGCCTTTATTTTTCTACTAGATCCTCCTAGAAGTGTTTCCTACAAACCCTCCAGTGACTATGGTGAGGGCACCATTAGTTTAGTGAACATATCACGATCCCCTAGTGGGGATGATCGATAACCTCAGGGCACACAGAAGAAAATACCCGACCCAGTTCCTGGAAACCGGGACAGGAGGCTGAATGATTCGCACTATTTAACCGTTTGCCCACTATTCAGCCAGCCAGCAGCCACATCCAACAAGCGGTCATCGCGTTAGGGCTCCACTAGGGTCTATGGCAATCAGACGCAAGGCAGGGCTTTGCTCCCTCCGAGATCCGGGGGAAAACACAAATCGAACAAGTTTCTGCGAGTCCAATGGGTTGACACTCTAACTTGTGCAACCCCTTTGTGCAAGGATCCCAACGCGAGTATCCTGGGGACTGCGCCTGTATGACCTGCTCTGTTCGTCGATGTCTCGGGCTCTTTCGCAATCTCACCGGGGAAGAAAAAAACATGTAAAAACAAAAAAGTAAAAATTAGAGAACAGAGAACAGAACAGAAAAGAAAAGAACAGGATTACTGGATAATGACTCGCGGACCTGGCAATGACGATTTGGTCAATGAGCAGGATGCATATCATTAGGATCCAAGGGTCAGACTGATGTGACGCCGAAGCAAGGGGGGCTGAGCCGATGCAAATCGACCAAGTTGCGTTGTTTACTCTCTCCGTTTATACTATTGCTGTGTGTTCAGTTTCTCTGGAGACTCTCAAGGGGAAGAGGGCATCCGAGGCATTTAGGATGGAATTAATTAATTAATTTGGCATTCTATCTATGGAGGATCATACAAAGATACAATGAAATCCCTCGCCACCGCTGTTGAGTTTCTGACCAGGAGAAAGCCCTCAACCAACGAGACCCTTTGACTAGTCTTGGAATGGCAGGTAATCCACAGTTCGAACGGTGGCGGCCCCTGGCTTTCTTTTCTTTTTTGTCCCAAGAATGTTCCGTCCTGGGCCGGGGGAGACAAAAAGACTCAGAAAAATCCATATTCCCTGGGAAAGGATCTGGCAGGTGGAGAGAGAAGATTTGACATCTCCAGGATGAATTGACTATTGAAGAATAGTGTAGAGCTCCATACTATAAATACTATAAATATTAGATATATTGAATGTTGGGCACACCTTACTCCCAGTAAGGCTGGAGGATCGGTGGAGCCGATCGGACAGTCCAATCTCGGGCTGAAGAGAAAACAAGCCTAGTTGCAAGCTGCCGATGCTTGAACAGTTGATCACTCGATTTTATTTGATTTGATTTTCTTTCTCCCACGGTATCCTTCGACCTTATATTGACTATTCCCATGGTCAACCCAACTCTCCCTAGCGGGGGTGGATCGCTAGGAACTTTTGGCCGAAGTAGTTTTTAGGGCTCGAGGTGACTTCAGATTTTCTCGTTGACCCGCGTCGACATGGCGCCGTCCCAGGGACCGGTTTTTTTATTATCTTTTTCATGCATTGGACCATGGCAGATCTGGCGGTCAGCTTTGGAGGTAGTGCAACCTCTGCTTCTACATGTATTTTTATATTGTTTCTATATAAATTGTGCTAGTTTGATAAGTTGCAAAATGAGTTAACATTTCATTCTTTGAGCCTAAAAAGAAGCGCCGGGAGTCTAAAAAGCGATCCAGATTTGAGGGTGACAATACCAAAACACCGGCTTGCGAGGGTGGGCGGTACCTGGCTTTGTGCGGTCGCGTCGGCTACGGCCCAAGTACCACACATTGATCGCCTGGGCTCAAGGCGTCATCGTAATTACCGTACGCGGCTGATCATCATTTTTCTTCGACTCTCCGACCTTATCTATCATTTTCCATCTTCACCTTTGTCTCTTTTTTTTTTTTTCCTTTTTATTTCCTTCTCTCGTTTCTAGTTTTCGTGTGACTCTTATTGTCCTCCCTTTCGTTGCTCCCATTTTCTCTCCCTCTCTTTTTCTCCCCTTCAAACCCATCCCCAGACAAAACCATTGCTTGGGCTGTCATGCTGGCGCCTGTGTGACAGCTGGACTACTTTAATGCCGTGCTTTGTCTCTCTTCCACATTCCCATCCATCGACCCACTAATCTCCGTCGGATTCTCATCTTTTGCGCAACAAGCGCATTCCACTATCTCCTCTCTTCCCCCTCCATCGGCGCGACTCGAATCCTCCCCCTCCTTCAATCATCACCCCTTGCCGACGCGAATCATCTAGGGTCCCCCCCAACGCTCTGATTTCAATTCTCGGGGATCGTCTCTCTCCACAAGGCACATGAGGACGATCGGCACTTTGGGAGATTCCTGGAGCATGCACGGAGCAGAGTAACGTCGCGACGCCTCCTCAATTCTGACCTCCCGCCAAACCTGCTTCCATTCCCCCCAGAAAAATCCCACCAAGGGGAGTTTTTTTTTTATCGTTTCGTTTCTTGTCGCCTTGCATCTCGTACCGCGTTACTGAACCCCAGCCTCTCTCCGCCCGATCAGCAAGCATTGCTCGCTTCGTCTTGAGCTCGTGGCTGCTCTCCCTTTCGTCCCCCTTCGCCTCGATCCTGTATAATCTGTACATGTCCTGGGTTCGTGGGCTTTGAGAAGAAGAAAAACGAAAAAAGTGTCGGTTTTCGTCCTTTTGCTTCTTTTTTTTCCCCTACCGTTCGGTGATCCCTTCTTGTCCCCTCCTTTGGTGAGTTGTCTCCTCGATGCCCTGTTGACCCTGTATGCCTTGCCCTGGGGCATCCTGTTGCAACTTTTCCCATATGTGGTGAATTACCCTGCTAACCAGGGATGTGTGTATTGCCAGTCTTATATTCCTTCGTGTACGCCGTTCCTGGTGCCTGGTGCCCGCTGCAAATACTGGCCGACAACACCATCGGTCAATCGTCTCGGCTTTGTGATTTAGTACCCAAGAGACACTTCATCTCGGACGACCTGCAAATAATTACTCGCAGTTCGAGTACATAACCTGAATACCACTGCTTCGATCGGACGCTTCCTGGAATGGCTTCTACCATGGCCGCAAATGCAACCAGCGTACATAACGTGAGTGGAGAGGGTTCCATACTTCGATCGGATCGGGTGGAGCTGGAGATGGAACTAACATGGTCAAACTAGGTACGATCGAGCCGGGCTTCTAACATGAGTTCATCCGGGATGAACAGTGACCGCACGCGCGGATCTCACCACAATGTGGGCAAGGGTTTCGGCGTTGGCAAGACCAGCTGGAACAGCAACATCTGGGGTGACTCGAACCTGAGTGGTGGCTTTGATGGTAAGTTTTCGTTTGAAGTTTGTCTTGAAGGAGGATCAGGGCTGACGGGGAATGTTAGACCCACATATCGGCGAGAGTGCCTTTGAAGGAAAGTCAGGGTCGGGTTCCCTATTGTCTTCTTCGGAGTCTGATGGCTGGACTGGACGATCCAACCTTCCATGGAGCACCGTAAACCCGACTTCGTTGTCAATGCAGAGCCGCGGTATGGCAACCTCGCCCATCCAAACGCGCGGCAATGACCGTACCGCTGCTGGTATGAATGAGACAGGCGATGGTTCATCGTACTTTGCCTTGCCGCGTACCTCTGGGATTGGCACCTCCGCTGGGACCGTGAGCCACCGGCCCTATCTGAACACTAGTTCCGAAGGTGTTTCTCCGTCGGGTGACGGCATGTCATTTGGTGGATTCCACGGCCTTCGCAACGGTGACAACCGACGGCAGATAAACTCTGGCCTGGCTGGCAGTCCGGTGGGCACCGGATTCCCCATGAAGCAGGGATTTTCGGGTCCTCTGGAAGGATCACGATCGGATGAGATGGCCAACCAAATGGGCATGGGCTCTTTCGCCTCGGGCATTCCCGACACCGTCTCCCCGCCGCAAGCCCGGAGCTCGCTCTCTCACGTATCCCACAATTCCGCTTCTTTTGCACCTCAACGACCCACCCACTCTGCCCATCCTTCTTTCTATTCCGACAACCACAGCATTGATGGTCGATACGGCAGTGGCTCCATTGATCTCAGCGCGGGATTCAACAAACTTCAACTCAACGATGC
Source organism: Penicillium alfredii (assembly GCF_028826965.1). Taxonomy (NCBI): domain Eukaryota; kingdom Fungi; phylum Ascomycota; class Eurotiomycetes; order Eurotiales; family Aspergillaceae; genus Penicillium; species Penicillium alfredii. Next base: position 3,501,835 of record NW_026622706.1, on the reverse strand, counting down.
CGGCTTCGGCAATGCAGCTCAGCGACCCCCATACATCCCGCACGCCTCGTTTGATGGATCTTTCCCTCGCACCAAGTACCAGAACAACGATGATGCTAGCTACCAGACATTGGGTAACTACGCGGCAGAGGGTGCGCCCGACATGCATCTTTATCATGCCCGGGCTCGTGGTGCTGACACCGGCTCTATCTCTCCATCAGACTACGCGCGCATGGACAGTCCGCTCTACCCAGGCGTGGATACCCCAGCGCAGTACCGACAATCTGGAAATCTTATTTCTGAAACCCAGGCTGCAGCCTTTGAGCGTAGATTGAGAAACTTCCAGGAGCAAGAACTGGCGCAAGCTCCGAACAACAGTCTCCCTCGCATGCAATACCCTCAATCTTACGACTACTCCGGCTACCAAACGGCACGGCTGAATGCTCTCTCTGGATTTTACCCCATGGCTCACCTGGGCGGACTAAGTGCCGCGGCTCTGGTCTCTCGAGCGCACCGTGATAATGATCCAGCACAAGTTGTTCGCAGCCCCCTCCTCGAAGAGTTCCGGGCCAACAGCAAGGGCAACAAGCGTTACGAACTAAAGGTAAGCTTTCAACATCTTGTTTGTTTTGTGCTCTTCTAACTATGATAGGACATCTACAACCACGTTGTTGAGTTCAGCGGTGATCAGCACGGCTCGCGATTTATTCAGCAGAAGCTGGAGACTGCCAACAGTGACGAGAAGGAGCAGGTCTTCCGAGAGATCCAGCCGAACTGCCTGCAGCTGATGACGGATGTCTTTGGCAACTACGTTGTGCAGAAGCTGTTCGAGCACGGAAACCAGACACAAAAGAAGATCCTGGCGAACCAGATGCGGGGCCATGTGCTGGCTCTGTCGACTCAGATGTATGGATGTCGCGTGGTCCAAAAAGTTTGTTTCTCTACTCCTCTGCTATCGCACCCCAGTACTGACTTGCCCAGGCACTCGAGCACATTCTGACCGACCAGCAAGCTGCCATGGTGAAGGAGTTGGAGAACCATGTTCTCAAGTGTGTACGGGACCAGAACGGTAACCATGTGATCCAAAAGGCCATCGAGCGAGTCCCCTCGCAATACGTGCAATTCATCATCAATGCCTTCCGAGGCCAGGTGAACCGCCTTGCTGCACACCCGTACGGCTGCCGTGTCATTCAGAGAATGCTGGAGCACTGTGAGGAAATAGACCGTGAATCCATTCTGGCTGAGCTCCATGCTTGCACGTCCAACCTCATCCCTGACCAGTTCGGCAACTACGTGATCCAGCACGTCATCGAGAATGGCGAGGAAAAGGACCGATTGCGCATGGTTGTCATTGTCATGTCTCAGCTTCTGGCCTATTCCAAGCACAAGTTCGCTAGCAACGTGGTCGAGAAGAGCATTGAATTTGGCGAGGAAAGTCAGCGTCACCACATCATCTCGACTCTGACCTCTCCCAACGAACGCGGCGAGAGTCCATTGCTTGGTCTCATGCGTGACCAATATGGGAACTATGTAATTCGTAAGATGCCCTCGATTTTCCCTTCGCCTTGCGGAGTTGGCATGCTAATTGTTCAACAGAGAAGGTCCTCGGTCAGCTGAAGGGCACCGAGCGGGAAGCTCTTATTGAGGAGATCAAGCCACTGCTGAGCCAGCTGAAGAAGTTCAGCTATGGCAAACAGATTGTAGCGATCGAGAAGCTCATCTTTGACCCCAACTCCCCGGTTACTGGTCCTCTACCTCACACCACCTCGACCACCCCTCCGAACTCGCATAAGTCCTCTCCCCAGCCCTCCAAGCGCACAATCCCCACTATGGAGCAGCCTCGGGCCCCGTTCGTCGGCACGGCCCCGCCCACCCCTCCGCCGACGGACAACCAGGGCACAGTCGACAGCTCTCTCGAGTCCAAGGGCCTTGCCAAAAGCACTGTGGCCTCGGTTTCCAGTCCCGAGACGGGTAACGCCGGTGTTCCCGTCCCGGTCGACGTCACCAGTGCCCACTAATTCCTTGCACACATCCTTGCCTGCCCACATAATTCTTCTAATCCCCCGATCTGAGTCGAGTCTTTCTTGTCTTCTATCTAATAAGGGCGTATACATACAGGGGATCTCTCCGGCGGGTTATACGAGTCACCCGAGTCTATGTGTTTGTTTGTTTTTCCCTTGACCATGGCTTGATGGCGCAATAATAGGGGGCCTTGAATGCTTTTATCTTTATTTTCATGTGTTGATCTCGGACCTGTTGAATCTTTGTCTCTTTTTTTTCCTTCTTTTTTCCACTATTATTTTGTTTATTTTTTTTTCTTTGTTATTCTTACGATTGTGTTTGTTTCCCTTTTTCTCTGCCAATGCTTCTCGCTTCTGTGGTACGAGGATCAATCTCTCTATGTGGAATTCGGCGTCTGTGTTTTACGGGGTCACCGGGCGGGAAATAGGATATTCGCTCTTCACGATCTTCAGCATAGGACATGGGAGAAATTCGGCACAAATGGGGAAAAGCAATACTGGGAGAGAAACCACTTGCAGGGCCCAGTGTCCTGCTAGCGGGTGGTAGCATCTCTCTCCCCTTCGGGTATACAGTTACCTTCGCATGAAGAGTGTTGCTGGTGTGTGCCCCTGGACTGGTCTGGAGAGATGTTTTCTCTTCGCTGTGATGTACTATCCAATGCATTTATGGGTGTTTTATGTTTAGCTGGTGCAAGACAGATTCGCGTAGCTCTTTTAATTCATCCATGGATGGATCGTCCGGTAATCTATATCACGTGGAAACCCATGTGTCAGGTGACTGTAGATTATCAGGTGACCTCTATCGCATCGCCGCATATCGCATTTCTTGCATTTTGATCAAAGGCAGTCAACAGCGTTTGCGGAACTGCAGCTGTTATACATTCCTCAATTCTTATATTATCCCTGCCATATCTAGCTCATCCATCCCATCAGTGCATCGCCACCAGTAACCCAACAAAGAAAAGCAAAGCAAGCTCCCGGAGCCACCACTCTTCACAACCATCAGCACCACCTTCAACAACCTCCAACCCAGACCCCTCCCAACCTCGCCGTTCACCCACTTTATACCACCCACAATACCCACAATCTACAATCTACAACCCAAATATATTACAATGTCCTCAAACGTGGGCCTCTCCACCCCAAGAGGAAGCGGCACCTCCGGCTACGTCCAGCGCAACACAGCCTTCATCAAACCGCGCAACGCAGGCTACGGCGCGCCCTACCCACCAGTCTCCGGCGCAAATTCCAGCATCGCCGCCGACCGCCCGTTCAAGCAACGGCTTCCCGACAAGCAGATCCTCGAGCATGACCGGCGGCGCGCGATCGAGGTGCAGGTTATGGAGGAGCGGGATAGACTCGAGGAGGAGAATGAGCGGATTGAAGAGGAGCAGAAGGCCCACAACAAAAAGAATACCAAGTCTTCTTCTAAGTCCAAGGATGCGGATGCAGCTGCAGACGCAGACGCAGATGCTAGTCAGCACGTCCTGTCCGAGGAGGAAATCGACGAGCGGTGCGACGCGCTGCGCCGCAAACTTGTCGCCGAGCTCGAGGCTGATATGGCCGATGATGCTGAGGCCGGTGGTGCTGAGGGCGGCCGGAGCCGCAGGAAGCCGTTGCCCAAGGATCGCAGGCAGCTTAAGTCGTATCAGGTGCATGAGTTGGCTGAGGCAAAGATCGAGGAGACGGAGCGGTTGCGCAAGGCTTTGAAGATTCGCGAGGATCGGGAGACGGGGGAGATTTCGAGTGGGAGGGCTTTTGATCGACGGGACTAAACTTTTTCTCTTCTTTTTTCTCTTTCTTTTTCTGTTCATGTCTCGTGTCTTCCATTTGGTCACTCTTCATGGCTCCAAAATGACTAGACTCGGTGACTTCAGTATGGCGTTGCGGATTGGGCTTGTTGGGTTGCATCTACATGGCACTGTACTTTCTTTTTTCATCTTTCTTTCCAAGCTCTATTGTACACAAGGAAACGTGGTCACGCATATGGATATCATGATTCATCTATACAAAAGACAACAAAGACACATGATCTATAGACAAAGAAAACAGTTCTAAGCAACAAACCTCTCAATCACCCAGCCCTCCCTCGAATCCTTCTTCTGCACAACCTTCTTCGCAGGCAACGGCCATCCCGTACCCCCCGCATCGCCCACCAACGCCGGCACAACCCAGCAAGAGCGACGCGGCGGCACTCCATCCAGAAGCTCCGTCTTCCCAATCGGCTTCCCATACTCGATAAGCGGGGTATCATGAGCGAGAGCTGAGAGCTGCAGGGCACTGGGGGCGCCGAGCGGGAACATCCGGATCTTGGGGGTGTGATCCGCAGAAACGACGGAAGCAGCAGACTGCTGCAGATGCGAGTAGACAATGTAGGGGGGCATTTCCTTGGGCGAGAGTTTGGCGAGCACAGAAGACGGGTGCACAAAGACGGCGCGGTCGACCAGATCGTGGACGGGCCCGTCGCGCGAGCGGAATAATGTCAGGTAGGGGACGTCGATGGCGCGGCGCGGGGTGCGCGGGATCTCGGGCGGGACGGGGGCCAGGTCGGCGCGGATGGCGATGTGGTCGATGAACCCGGCTGTGACGATCTGCTTCAGCGCCTTGAGCTGCTTTGCGGAGGGCTCGGGTAGGCGTGCTGTGTAGGCGGGGACCAGGCCTGGGTTGTTGGAGCGCACGATATCGGTGAGTTGGCTGCGTAGCTGGGTTGCTTCTTTGAAGGCCTTGGCGCGCAGGAACATCTGCTCACTGAAGGCGTCGCCGTCGGAGGCGTAGGCGTATGCGCAGATTGCGGAGAGGTATTTCAGGGCGTCTGAAGTGTCGTCGTGCTTGCTGAAGAGTCGGTGTGCACGGGCGTGGTCCTTGGAGCGTTGCTCGCGTTGTGTGTCTTCGAGCCGGTCCGCGTTGGTGTAGACCCTTTCGTCCTCGCTGTCGTCCTCGTCATCCTTGTTTTTGGATGATGAAGTCGTGATGGTGATATCGGCCTGGTTCTCGGGTACGAACAAATCTCCCACGGCGAGGGCCGCCACGAGGGCAATGACATACGGCATGCAGCCATGCTGGTGGCCGATATAGAGCATTTTGCCGAACCGGGGAGAGAGCGGGTATGTCGAAAGACGGCGGCCAATCTGTGTCACTTGGCCGTCGCCCGAGAGCGCACCGAGGTTCTTCAGCAGCTTCTCTGCCTTGGCAAGTCCTTGTCGGCTTGGGGGCGTGGGGAACGGGAAGTTGATCACGTTGTGGAGACCCATGCTCTTCATCTGCAAGACGACTCCCTCAATGGGGGTGCGCAGGATCTCCGGATCGGTATACTCGGCCAACTCGCCCTCATACACCGCCGAGGAGTACAGGCGATAGCAGTGACCAGGACCTGTTCGACCGGCTCGACCGGCTCGTTGGTTGGCACTGGCCTTGCTAATCCACCCAACCTGGAAGCTCTGGACGCCCGTGAACAAATCGAATTGTTTCTCCTTGGCGCGTCCGCAGTCAAAGACGTACTTGATGCCGGGAATTGTCAGTGATGTCTCGGCGACGTTGGTGGCGAGGATGATCAGTCGCGAATTCTCTGGCGGCGGTTCGAACACTTTCATCTGTTCTTTGGTGGGCAGTTGCGAGTAGAGAGGCAAGACGTGAACCCGTGTCGACGAGTCCATGGCATCCTCGCCGATATCGAACTCCTCGTCCTCTTCCTCGTCATCCAGTCCGGTGATTTCCACATCGCTGTCGTCGTAGTCGTCATCCGCACCCGTGTTGTTCATTTCTGTGCCACCAAACTCCAGATCCTCTGCCTCCAGGGGTGCATCGTTGGCGGATATCTGCACCTTCGCCTGAGTGGTGTCGGCTCGCTGGGTGGGTTTAAAGGCCTGCTTCAGCCGCTTGGAGAGATGCCGGATCTCATTTTGTCCAGTCAAGAACACCAGCATTCCGCCGGGAGGAAGTTTGCGATGACCTCGCGAGACCTTGCGGAACGCGTCCTCGACGTAGTCACGATGCGTGCGACGGGCGAAATGGACGCTGACGGGGTACTGGCGACCTTCCGCCTGGACCAAGGGAGGCGGTCCCTGGCGAAAGAGACTTGCGTTTTGTGTAAAGTCTGAAATGCGCAGAGTGGCAGACATAATAATGACTTTCAGGGGTGTGACGGACGGGTCTTCTTTGCTCATTAACTTGCGCAGATCGACGATACGGCTGACCATGCCAATCAGAATATCTGTGTTCACGCTCCGCTCATGCGCTTCGTCGATGAGCAGGATGGAGTATTTGCGGAGAGCAAAGTCATCTGCGATCTCTCGCAGCAGGATACCATCGGTCATGAACTTGATGGCGGTCTTCTTAGATACGGTCGTCTCGAACCGAATTTGATACGAGACCTGATCGGCATATTGACCCAGCTCCTGAGACACGCGATTCGCCATACTCACAGCCGCAACTCGGCGAGGCTGTGTGACACCGATCAGGCCCGGATTGGGGCTGTCAGGGTGACCATAGCCAGCTTCAAAGAGGAACTGTGGCAGCTGAGTTGTCTTTCCGCTACCCGTAGCACCCCAGATAACCACCGTGGGGTTGTTGTGAATTGCCTCCATGATCTTTTGTTCTTCGCCAACGACTGGAAGCCCCATACGGGCACTCTGAATCTCCTCTGAGCGGCTGACGGGAACACTGAAAGCTTTTCGGTTGGGATCGCCCTGAGTCACTTGGAGTTCTTGGGGCAGGGGCTCTTCTTCAGCGACTGTGTTTTTTGCTGGCTTTGGAGGGGGTACAAATGCTTGCTCTTGCTCGGTGACAATTGGGCCGGAGGTGGGCTTGAAGCCGACAGCATCGTTGATTTGTTGTACTGCCCAAGACTTGAAGGCCGACTGACGAGGCTTGATTTTAGACGGTTCATCACCGTCTTCCTCATCTGAATCGTTCTCTTCATCTTCTGATGTATCTTCTGATGTATCTTCGGATGTTTGGTCGTCGGAGTCTTCTGAACCTTCGCCTTCAGAACCCTCACTGGCCTCGTTTTCTGACTGATCCGACTCATTGTCTTGTTCACTCTCATTTGCCTCGTCATCATCCGACCCAAAACCTTCCCACGGAACTTCTTTTACAGGTGGCGGTGCCGGCTTCGCAGCACGCTTGCGTTTTTTTATTAACGGAAATCCGTCGGGCCCTACTTCGAGCGGTCGTTTCAATCCGCTTCCCATGGATGCTTGATCGGGCTGTGGCTTCGGCGCCGGTTCCGGGTCCGTCGCGGGGTCGGATGCTTTCAGCTTGAGGTCAGATTCGTCTGTCTCATCTCCGGAGAGATCGGGCGCGGAGACATCTTGTGGCGTGGGAATAGCACTCGGTGTGGGTTGGTGGTGGTCGTCGTGTCTCTTGCGCTTGCCCAATTCCTTGGAGCTCTGCAGGCCGGAAGTATCGACACTGGAATTGGCCAGTTTCTTGAGGAGCTCGAGGTTCTCTTCTTTCTTCAGTTTATTTTCCTGCACAGGATATTAGAGGTCTTGTATTCTTTTTGGGCGGTTGTTGCTCTCGCACGTACAATATACTTGTCCAGGCGTTTCTGCTTTTTTGAGGACACATGGGAATGCGGCTCTCGCAGCTCCTCCCGCAACTTCTGCCTCCGAGCCTCTTTCTCATCTTTGGACACGGGCTGAAGCTCTGGGACATTGGTGTCCACCGGGGCAGCAGGCTCCTTCTGCCGGTGCTTTTGCTTTCGTTGACGGGGTGTGAATTTCGGCATCGTGTGCAAGCACAGACACCCTGACCAGAAAAATAAGAAAAGCACAAGTGACAGTAGAATCAGCAGTAGCAGCGCATCCTCTCGCCGGGAAAAAATCGAGGCAATTGAAAAGGCGGTGGAGTACTGCCGATCCACAGTGGGGAATCGCGCCCTGACCGCCTTCAAAAGAAGCCAAAGCAAAGCATCGCGGGGTGAGACCCCCATTCCTCCAATCTCTGTGGATAGACAAAAGAAACCATGGTCGAGTCTTTCGACATCAATGCACTGCAAGAATCTCTTGCTCTCCCATTTCCCGTCCCAACAAAACAAGTTGCGGGGTTGGTCAATGGCGTCAAAACAGAAGTGTTGGTCATGAGCTTTAGCGATAAGATCATGGTCACCATTTCGCAAGGGGGGCGATTGGCACACTGGGTTCGTTCTGGTCAAATTTATGTGTAATGTCCTATTTCTAACTATCTCCAGCTGCATGTCCCGCTCGAGAACCGCAATCCGGGGACAGATGGCTTGCACACCATCTCCGAGGGTGCCGATGATAGTCTCTTGCCCCTCAGTGGATTGACGGCGACATCTTTACTTGGGGGCCATGCCCCTGGACAGGATACAGTGGGCCAACTGCTTGCCCGCCAAATCGGGTCTGCCATTGCCACCAAGACGCCTGGTGAAAACCGATTGCTTGTCGTTGGGTTGGGTCTTGGCACTGCAACTACAGATCGAGATGCGTTTTTTGCTGTGGTCGACCTCGTTTTGCAGTGCATCTAATGTATCTGAAAAGCTGCGATCATATCTGGACGGCAAGAAAAGAAAACAAAGCAAATATCCCGCCTCTGCTTGGCTGATCTTTGAATTGGCGAAGAGCATCTGGTGCCGATTCAATTTGTCTTGTGTGGTTGCACATTGCAATGAAATGTGACCCGAGAACCCCAATCTTCACGTTTCTTGAAAACAGCACCGGTGTCATTCCATTTGGTATGGCAGAGAGGATGGAAGCTGATGAGATCGATGAACCCGGTGCGTCTCTCAGCAGGCTTTCGAAAACTCAGCCTACTGCACGGACTCGACAGTCTGCAATGGATCGCTGATGTTCTATGGTGGTACAGGCCCTTACGCCATTGTGATCAGGTACTCCCGAACCACGAGACGAGCGCTCAATGCATGGGCAAAAGCAGAGGTGGACCGAAGAGCAGCCAGGTTCGCTGCAAGGCCCTATGGCTGGGAATGAGAAACTGTCTACCAGATATCCTGGAATATAGCAGTATGCAATGCGTCATGCTGGTATTAATATTCGTGGAAATATGTTCCCTCTATTATAATCATAGTCTAAAAACCCGGGTATATTGCTGAAATCCCCATTTGGGCTCTTATTTACCAAAAACCTTGAAGCGGTTCTCGATGGGCGCAAACGACTTATCCGCGGGCTCCGAAGCGGGCAGACCAAAGACCAGCTGGGCATCCAGCTTCCAGGACGCAGGCAGGTCCCAGGTCTTGGTGATCTGCTCATCCACCAGGGGGCTGTAGTGCTGCAGGTTGGCACCGAAGCCTTCGGATTCCAGGGCGACCCAGACTGTTGGTAGTTAGCTTCAGATTCAAAGCCCCAAAAAGCGGAAGACAGAAAATAAGAGAAAAAGAACATACCAAGGTACTGCGACATGGCATTCGACTCCTGAGCAAAAGGATCGAACTTGTCGGCGTAAATAGCAAACTTCTCCTTGATGGGAGCAAGGCTGTCGTAGTCGACGAAGAACAGAACCTGAAAGAAACACACAATCAGCATTCATCATGAATCATCCTCCCATGGATATTTGCCCCACGGTAAACGGGAAACAGTCAGAAAAGACAGGCACCACGCACAGTTCCATAAGCAGCACGGAAAGCATTCAGCTTGGGCTTCGTGCTGTTCTCAAACATCTCCCTCGGGACGCGACCAGCAGTCACCAGACCCTCGAGGGCATTAATGGCAATATCCCACACCTTCTGGTGCTCCTCCTTCAACAAGAGAACCACCCGCGAGGTCTGGGTGTTGAAAGAGCTGGGGACGTGCAGGACCGAGTCCTGGACAATGCGCTCAATGGCATCGTCGGAGATGGGGCTCTCGCCCTTGAGGCCGTAGTAGGTGCGACGGGACTTGACCAGCTCGAAGAGCGTGGAGGTGGCGGGGTTCTTGAATTCGGCGGTGGAGCCCATGATGGATTGACGAGGTTGGGGTGAAGATGGGGTGGTTATGAGAGGTGAGTGTTCAAGTCAATCGGATTGTGGACTTGGAGGATTGTGAAATTGGAATTGGAATTGAATTGAATGGACTGCCGGTGGAGGGGTTTATATAGCAAAAAAAAAAAAAAAATAGAATGGCGCCCCCACTGCAATTGTGTCCTCGGCAATTGAGGCGTTTAAGCCCGACGGCTTCGTGGTTCACCCGACACGATTCATGCTTGTCAATCAGAAAGCATTCGGCAGGCACCGAGTGTTGGCGTAGTCAGCGGAAGTCGGGGGGAATCAACTTGGGAATGGATTATTAACCCCGGGGCCGGCTTAGTCGTGTCTGACCAAAGCACTCCAGAATTGTGCGGAATAGCCCCGAAGGGTCAACTCGCGATATTCTACACCTACGGGTCTAGAGAACATGATTAAAATAGAAGAGGCCATGAAAATATGATATGTCTATATCTATATCTATAAAATATAGAAAAGAATATGTCAGATCTATTATGTTGCAGGGGTCTGCAAATTATATAGATCGGCCGAGTACTAAGATTAGCATGGCCTGGAGCCCGCCCACGCTCAAATACTCGACGATCCTGCGATTGGTCCACGGCAGGTTGTCCGTGCCTGGCACCGTGACTGACCATCTCCGAACGATGGATTGAACTCGCGGCGAATCGCTGAACCGGAAATCCTCATCATCGTTGTACCCGGACAGATTGACTCCGGTCCAGCCGCCAAAGAGCGCCAGCGCGCCCGCTTGGTCTGCGTGGCTTAGGTATTCGTCCCGGAAACTGCCTCCCCAGAGCTTGTAGAGCACGTCCATATATTCGTGGGCGATAGCATATCGCTCGCCATTGGGGATCTGCTCTTTGAGACCGTGGTTCCGTGCCGCGCTATCCAAATAAGAGGTGACAATGTTCCATGCGATCCGACCTTCACTTAGATGGTCGACAGTCGAGAGTCTGCGGGCGAGCGCATAGGGTTTCTCGTAGGTGGGGCTGGCCGTGACTCCAAACACTAGATTCTTTGTGACTGCGGCCATGGCGGGCACGAGATAGAGCAGGTCATTTACGGGAATTGAGGCCCGGATGCGAGGGCTGGCTCGATGTTGGCCGGCCCCTTGTACACATCGTACGGACCCAAGGTGTCGGCGATGCACATGGCATGGAAGTTGGCTTTGTCCAGCAACTGGGCTAGATCTGTCCAGAAAGAGAGCTTCTTATACCGGTCTGTCTTGTTGCGAGGATGCTTCCATAGTCCTGGGGCCAAATGGCCAGGGGTGTTCATCACGAAGGCATTTAGGATGAACTCCTTGGTGACATTGCCATTTTTGCCAGTAGATGAATGATGGGGTTCTGCCATTTTGGTTATTTTCCCTTGGGGTAGCTGACCAGACTCGAGGGTGTCGATGCGGCAGAAGAGTTCTTGAAGACACGTCGGCGACCGCAGTCCATTTTGTCCCCATCCTCCACCATCCACTTGCCGAACAAGAAAACAATTGTGATTCCACTGAGTATGGTGACATCGACTTATCAAGGTAATTTCATGGCATCTCGGGCGAGAGACCACAGTGGAGTTTAGCCGTTTTGCACTGAGGATGCGTCGCCATCGCCAGCGCAGGGCACGCAATCCGCGCAGCGAATCTCCCCATCGCACGCCAATGCGCAACGACCATTTCGCAGCTGTCGATAGCTTCCTACTGTGTCACACAGCATTTGATTCACTCAGGCACTCGTTCTCGGCCTGATTCCGCATAACGCAATTACGGATACAGACGATGCGAGACGCGATAACCACATGGCGAATCTGATTGAAGCACAACCCTCCGATAGCTCTCCACATTCTCCAAAATGCCGTTAAGCAAGAAAAAAAAAGTTAAGATATGATAGTCTCTGCTCATATCCGCTCATATCCCGGTCTTCATTTAAGCCGTCTAACTGCCCACCCAGAGAGCCAGCGTCTGCTTGCAATTCGACACATCCACCATGTCTAACCAGATAGACACCTCCAAGCTGGCTCTGATCCCCCAAGGATCAGCCTATGGCTTGCTCATTGGGCTGGGCGTGCTCTTCTGCGGCGTGATTCTGATTGCTGTGCGCGTCCAGAAGGCCTATCTCTCCGAAGATTCGGGCAAATCGGAGATGTTCCTCGTGGCCAATCGATCCGTAGGAACAGGGTTAACGGCATCGGCGGTGTTTTCATCGTGGATGTGGATCAATGAGACGGTGCTGGCCGCGGCCATGTGCTACCGTTATGGACTGGCAGTTCCTCTGGTATGTGGTCTCGACTAGATCAATTGATGGACTATAAGAAGTGAAATACTGACGACTTTTCAGTGGTGGGGATCAGGCCTCTGCTTCCAGATTGCACTGATGGCCGCTCTGGGAGTGATGGCCAAAATCAGAGTCCCCTATGCCTACACGTCGCTGGAGATCATCCGCATGCGATATGGCAAGATCGGGCATCTGGTCTTTATTGTGCTGAACCTCACCAATAACGTCTTTGGGTGCGCCTCGATGATCATGACGGGCTCGCAGCTGATATATGGTGTTTCGGGAATGAACTTTGTTGCGGCTACAATTCTGATTCCTTTGGGAGGTGAGTGCTTTTATACTCCCTGAGTATCCACTATTTACTAAACCCTCTAGTGGTCTTGTACACTGCGGTGGGTGGTCTCAAGGCCACTTTCCTCACGGACTTTCTTCACACGGCTATTGCCTTGATCCTTATCATCTACTTCACCATTTCCGTCCTGACTCATTCGGCGGTCGGGGGACTGGGTGGTCTCTATGACAAGGTTGCGGCCACGGCGGGCGAGAATTATGTCCCTGGAAACTACCTGGGCTCTCTGCTCACGTTCAAATCCAAGGGTGCTATTATTTGGGGATTGATTTTAAAATTTGGTAATCTGGCCCTTGTGGTCATGGTAAGTACCGAAATCGAGTATCAGTGTTGCTCTAGACTGTGGTTTTCTTGCTAACCTGCCATCAACCAGGATACTGCATTCTGGCAGAAATCATTTGCAACTGAAGTCAAGGCAACTGTGCCCGGATATAACATTGCTGCAATTGCTGTGTTTGGTATTCCCTGGGGACTGGGAACCGTCATTGGCCTGACAGCTCGGGCTTTGCATAATACCCCGATTTTCCCAACATTCCCCGGTTCCCTGACCGACGCTGAGGTTAGCATGGGCATGGTAATGCCATACACGCTTAAAGCACTTCTTGGTGACGGCGGAATTATCGCATTTTTCTTCCTGCTGTTCATGGCTCTGACCAGCACGGTGTCATCGTCGATGATCGCCGTCAGCAGCATTCTGTCCTATGACTTGTACAAGACGTACTTGAACCCCAAAGTATCCGACAAGAAGCTTGTGCACGTTAGCCATCTGACGGTGGTCATCCACGGTGTGTTCATTACAGGTATCTCCATTGCCATGAACTACGGAGGCGCCAACATGACTTGGATCAACTACTTGCGGCCGGTGATCTCCTGCCCCGGGATTATTCCCTTAATCCTCACATTATTCTGGTCACGTCAAACCAGACTGGCGGCAATTTTGTCACCCGTGCTTGGCTTCTTCACCGGTCTAGCTATTTGGCTAGCCACAGCGAAGTCCATGTACGGCGCTGTCAGCATTGAGACCACCTCAAACGAATACCCGGCTCTGTATGCAGCCATTGGATCATTCTTCACCCCAGCTCTCTACTCGGTGATTCTTTCGCTATACAAGCCGCACAAATTCGACTGGCGAGAGTTCCTCCGCATCGAAATTGCAGACTCCGCGCACCTGCACACAGCGTCCGACACATCGACCCTCAACGAAAGCAGCGAGGAAGAACAAAAGGACGACCAGAAAATGGCCCCAAGCTCTGTCAAGCCCGTCCCCGAAAACCCCCGCCCCGAAAGCACCAATACCAAAGACCTAGAACACGTGGGTGGAGTCGGCGAGAAGACCCTAGCGAGCACCCCTGCACCCGTCTCATCCTCGTCCACCCAGCTCAGTCTTGACGACATCCAGCACCCGTTTGACGAGACCACTCTGCGCGAGCTGTACTGGTGGCTGAAGATCGCCTTGATTGTGTTTGTCGTCGTGGTGCTAGTCACCTTTGTTGCCTGGCCGCTGCCACTCTATCGGAATTATATCTTCACCAAGTCGTTCTTCTCGGGGTGGACCACCGTGGCAATCATCTGGCAGTTCGGAGCATTTGGCGCCGTGGTGATTTTCCCGCTCTACGACGGACGCCGAGAAATCATAACCGGGGCGAGAGGGGTGTGGAAATCATCGCGAGAGTTTCTGAGTATGAAAACCCGCGGTTGAGCCCTGGAGAGTTTTCTTTTGGTTTTCTATAGATAGAATACACAGATGCATACAATTAGACGCTCAGATCTTTTTTGATCCTTTCATCGGTGCCAGGGAAGGGGGTCCGAGGGTCGATCGAGATCCTACCAGAGACCTGGTTCAGCATCACGATGCACACAGCATCATCAGCAGTGTGCTCGCCACCGACATCATTGATCGACGACGCGGAATCGTTTCGGGAAGGATTCTCCTATACCCCGCATCACGCCATTCTTCTGAAGTTATCCAGGGATCTTGTTAGTCTTGTCGCTCTCAGTTGCCAATTGCTATAAGAAGGGATGTGGGAATGGGGGGAAATTAACAGATCTACATTCACTCTCCACCCTGAAGCCCTAACCATCTCAAAGATATTCAGCAACTCTTCCCATTTCCCTTTCTTATTTATTTATTTCTCTTTTCATTTCTCTGTTATTTATTTTCACAATCCATCAGCATGTCGACCCCAATCCCGGCTAACAACTTATACCTGGGCCAAGCGCGCGCCAGCCCCAGTGTCCAAGATTGCATGACCATCTATGACAAATGGGCCGCCACCTATAACGACGAAGTAGGCAACGAAGCCCAAAACTACGTGGCACCTGTGCTCGTCGCCCAAGCCGCCATCAACTTCAAATCCCCGACGGGTCCCGCCAACCGCGTGATCCTCGATGCCGGCTGCGGGACCGGGCTGGTGGGCCAGGCGCTGGGCATCGGAGGCGCCAAAGCCATCGACGGGCTGGACCTGTCACCCGCGATGCTGGACATTGCCCGGCAGACAGGCCTGTACCGCGAGCTGGCGCAAGCAGACCTGAACCGGCCGATCGACAAGCCGGCCGGCACGTACGATGTCGTCGTGTGCGTGGGCACGTTCACACTCGGCCATGTGGGCCCGGACCCGGCGCTGAGGGAACTGGTGCGCGTCACGAAGACCGGTGGCATTGTTGTTGCCACGATCCTGGAGGAGATCTGGATTTCTGGCGGGTTCAAGGCTGAGGTGGAGAAGTTGAGGGCGGAGCGCTTGGTGGCTGTGGTCGCCGATGAGCTTATAGACTATGTAAAGGGCCACGGCGACAAAGCGGTGCTGCTTATCCTAGAGAAGATCCCTTGCGCCTGAACGACTCGGAACGACTTGGATGACACTCCCAAAGCGACAATGTTTTCAACACCCGTGCGACTTTTCTTTCACCCCACAGGCGACATCTCACGTTCTCAACAACTACATCCCCCCCAGGCGGCAACTTTTCAACAGCCCTAGCGACTTCTTTTCAACAATACTCCAGTGCGGCTCCGTGAAAGCAGGTAAAACTCTCGGATCAAATGTAATTACATTCAGGCAGCCGGAAACAGTTGCAGAGTCATGGCACTGATTATATCCATGATCCAAAATAAGCAATGATGCTTTTTTTTATCAAACTCCAGTGGATATAGAACTGAATAGATCTTGGATGGTGGCTTGTATCTGTTATGGTAGCCCATGTTCACTCACTCTACAACCCTGAACAAAAGAGGCATCCACTTTGTTGATTAGGTTGACCATACTTAAACTGGTGGGTAGCTTGGATCTTTTCTCCGTGGATCAGATGAAATTGTCTGGTCTAAGAGATCTGGAGTGCACGCATCAACGCTCTAATGACTGTCCACTGTTGTCACAAATCTGTGTGTACTGCAGAAGGACGCAATGGGTCCAGATTGACTCGTCACAGGGTATTCGAGTCTTTACTCTCTAAGTCGAATATAAAGATATCCAACGCATAGATATCCAGAACTTCATACTGTACCTTGACACGTCAGAGACTTCTTCCCACCCGTTTGATTTTTTTTAACTCCTGTTTTATGGTATGTTACTTGATTTTTGATTGAATTTCCCCCTTTTGTTCAAACCAAGCGACCCTGACTCAAGCACCGCGCCTGGCAATGCGTGGCCCCTAGGGGAATTTGGGGGCGACCAGGCAGATCGCCATTTGGCTTCGTAGGGCTGAGATAGAATCGGCGCAAGGGTGAACTTTGTGTGGGCGGTTGATATATGCTTTCAAATGCATCTTGTGAAGTATGTCAAAATTTAATCCAGAAAACGATGTCAATATGTGCAGTGAAAATGAAATGCTAGCACCCTCGGATCTATCCATCGGATCCGATCTATGAGTATGTTTTGAATGTTATTTCCTTGTTTTCGTGGCTCTGCGTTTTCTTGCCGAGTATATGGGGACCCTGTGTTGAGCATGGATAACTAAAATTTGCGACAGACTTTTTTGAATTTTTTTCTGTGTTGAGGTCAATTTACATTTACTTTTTGGCAATGAAGCAGCTTCTGCCACGGATTATAACTATGATGCAAGATGAGGACAGGAAGCTTGAAATGATTATGGATGTTCAATGCTCGCCTGTAATGTTAAATCCTACCTTGGTATCTTTTGCAATCTACATATAACCCTTTGAGTCCACTTTAAAAAATAGAGCCTTCAAAATATATAGCGTCAGTCTTTAATTCAGTAAACAGTAATAGTCTCGATGTTATAGATCTGAGGGGTCACGTGAGTCCGTTGTGTTGACAGACAGGGGCGACTGGAAGAAACATCAACCCATCAACTAATGCGTGCTTGGAAGGGCGCTATGGAATCATCAAATTGACAGCCTCTCTTGATTGTGGTGGATCACGCTTGCTGGATCGTGCCGCAAGCTATTTGTGGACAAATCTCACCTTGCTTGCATCTCACTCCAAACAACTTCCACTTGAGCCGTCCAACAAACACTTCTCTTGAACCTTTCATTCCCACTCTCCCATCATCCTTCTTATCTCTTGTAACCTTGGGTCTTTTTCTCTTTTTCTAAGATGGACCTAGACGATTTGGATGATCCTGCGCTCAAGGCTGCTATCGAAGCCTCACTCCAAGACGTGCAGATCCGCACCAACAGTGGAGACCTCTCGTCTCGAAATCCCCAGGGCCGTGGTGGTTTCGTGGATCTGACTGCAGATTCAGACAACGATTCAGAAGTGCAAGAGCTCTTCCCCAAGTCTAAGTCCGTTGTTGGCTCAGAGACCGATAACGAAGCTGAGCAAGAAGGGGAAGACGAAGAGCTCAAGCGCGCACTCGCTCTCTCTATGGAGGGAATTACACAGAAAGATGACGTTTCTGAAGTGTCTCCTGTTACTGCAGTATCTCCAACTACATCTTCTATCTTCCAGGGGAAATCTAAACCATCCACATCACTTGGGATTTTTGGGTTGAACCGGAAACAAATGGAAGAAGAGCGCCTTGCACGTCTTGCAAAACGCAAAGCCGAGAATGGTGTCTCACCCCCACCATCCCAACCAGCTTTAAAAGCACCCAAGCTCGACCTTCCTCAGCGAGCCCACTCGGCCACCTCAAATTCTTCCTTTGGCGCTTCATCCCAGACAGTGGGACCTCTGGGAAACGTTTGCAACCACCCTGCAACAAATTCCCCACAAACAAACATTCGTCCAACTTCTATCCCGGTCATTCAATGGCCTTTTGGAGCAGTCAAGAAGACTGTTGTTCCTAAATTCCCCCGACAAGGCAATGACATCACCGTCGAAGAAGTGCTCCAACGGCATGACTTGGAGCTTGCTGTTCTGAGCTCATTTTTGTGGGACATGGAGTGGCTTTTTTCCAAACTGGAAACACGAAAAACCAGGTTTCTGCTGGTCATGCAGGCAAAGGATCAATTGACGGTGAGACACCCCCCAACCCTCTTTAAGTATTGGCCAGAAACTGATAGGTGGAAGAAAAACCAATATAAGCAAGAGACTGCCGATATGCCGAACCTGCGGCTCTGCTTCCCACCGATGGACGGGCAAGTAAACTGCATGCACTCAAAGCTGATGCTACTTTTTCATCCTGGTTATCTTCGAATCGCAGTGCCTACGGCCAATCTCACTTCAACCGACTGGGGGAGAACAACCTCATGGAGAATGTGAGTATATTTCCACATATTCTTATTCGAAATGCTAATGTAACTGTTTTTAGAGCGTGTTTCTTATTGATCTTCCCAAGAAGACCCAAGACGGCCCGGATGACTCGACAGATTTCTACGAAGACCTGGTCTACTTTCTCAGAGCATCCACGGTTGACGAAGGGGTTATTGCCAAGTTGGACAACTTCGATTTCAGCAAAACTGCACGTTACGCATTCGTCCACACCATGTAAGTTGATTTGGCCCCTTGAAATAGAAACATGTTAATGATTGCGCAGTGGCGGAGCCACTAACCCCGGAGAGTCATGGAGACGAACGGGGTACAGTGGTCTTGGCCGGGCTGTCACTCGCTTGGGTCTACGTTCGTTTTCACCAATTAACATCGATTTCATAGTAAGTGGCTGCTCATCCAACTGCACCTAGTGTTAATATCACTGATGCAATATCCCAGACTTCATCCGTTGGTTCCCTGAACGATGGGTTTCTGCGAGCCATCTACCTCGCCTGCAAAGGTAGCCTCTAACATCGCTCTGTCTGATAGGTCTTCTTAATGTACCTCTAACCTGTGCTAGGCGACGACGGACTCACCGAGTACAACATGCGCAATACCAGGGCCTCGGCCGCCAGAAACCAGCCCGAAACTCAGAAGGAAATGATGCTAAATATCAGCCAGGAATGGCGCAGCCGTTTCCACGTCTACTTCCCGTCTGACAGCACCGTGCGGTCCTCCCACACCAGACCCGAGTTGACGGCGGGTACGATTTGTTTCCAGTCGAAGTGGTGGGAGGGCGAGAAGTTTCCGCGGCATGTCATGAGAGACTGTGAAAGCGAGCGGGGGGTCTTGATGCATAACAAGGTTAGTTTCACTCCTGTTTGTCTTTATCTTCTCCCTGTTCTTTTTCGACTCTGTTTTGTATCTCGGCTGATGTCTAGCAGATCATTTTCGTCTGGCCCTCTGAGCCCATCATGATGCCCAATGACACCCAGTGTAAGGGGTGGGCCTATGTCGGGAGTGCAAATCTCTCAGAAAGTGCCTGGTGCGTATTCTCCGTCTGTCATATATTTCTCTACTCCACCATTTTTCAACTATCGACCCATGAAACTATTCACTGACGAATCATCTTGATCCAACAGGGGCCGTCTGGTCAAAGACCGAGCAACCGGCCAGCCCAAGATGAACTGCCGCAACTGGGAATGCGGCGTAATAGTCCCCGTCACAAACCCAACCCCTTCTGCAAACGAGGCTCAGCGGCAGAGGCAGCAACAGAGCGAAGAGCTGAAAAACGACCAGGCACCACATGATCTGCCCCAGAGAGAACCCAAGCCGGGACATCTCCCCGCGGAAATCTTCAGGGATATAGTCCCCGTTCCGATGAATCTGCCAGCTGCCGAGTTGAGGGATGGTCGTGAGCCGTGGTTCTTTATGGGCTGATTGACTGATGTCAACCATCTTGTTTGAGTGTACAGTCAACATACAATTAACTTTTTTTTTTTTTTTCGAAGAAAGATTCAGCTACAATGTCATCGAGTATGAGGACTCCACCCAGGTACTCTTATCTGGTCTCTTGGGTAATCTTCTAATACGAGCACTGGATTCGGATTCGGTCGTTGTAGGCTCTTAGACCGAGAGGACAATATTAATATCAACATAGATTAATCGATTATCCAACTAAACTGTACGGTTGTAGATTGTATGTACTTGTGTTCGCGTTCTGTCTTTTTCTTTCATCTGTCTTTTCTATTTTCTTCGTCGATGCTTGCCTCCTCCAAGGTGAAGCAAGACTCGTCAGTGTCAACATCAGAAATGTGCGCGCTCGAATCTGCACGGGCACCCGCCACACACGCTCCATGTAAATGCATATTAAAAGAGAATAACAAGAAATAGAAATAGATAGAGGAAATGGGAAAGGGGAAAAAAAGGCAAGTAGAAAGGAAATAAAACTTTTTAATCACTCGACTTCTTCTTCCCCTTGAACGGGCTCTTCACAGCCTCGATCAACAGACCCAACAAGCCAAACACATAGCCCATGCCGAAGCTCCAGCCACGGACACGGACGGTGTAAATGAAGAAGTAGACGAGCATCCAGTTGATGATGACAAAGGCAAGGAAGATGCCGAAGCAGCGCCACTTATCACCGGCATGGACATTGAGGTTCTGCATGTACTCGGAGCCATCAGAGTAAGGACAGTACTGGCAGTCCTTGGTGGCATCGGGGTCGTGGAGGTATCCAGCGCGAGCGAAGTTGCGAACAAAGTCGCCGGCGTAGGCGTTGCAGGTGTAGCCCGGGGGCGGGTCGAAGTGGGTGGCTTCCTGGGGCGCGCACTTGATCTGGACGGGCGGGAGGATGGCAGAGAGCACGCCGCGCAGCCACCAGGTCACCGGGTTGACGTAGTACATCCAGTACTTCCAGAAGACCGGGTAGGCGGCGTAGGGGCGGACGATGCCGTTGAACAGGTTGACCATGACGAAGAAGAAGGGCAGCATGTTGGAGATGACCGTGAACGAGGGCGCGAACGCGCAGATCCACTGGCCCCACGAGGCCTGGAACAGGAAGAATAGCATCGACATCAGGAACACGTAGCCCGCTGTTGACGAGTCCGTCGGCAGTCCTACCGGGTAGTACCACAGCACCCAGTAGATCAGGGCTGTGACGATGGCGGCGGGGATCTCGCAGACGATGTTGGCCGTGCAGAAGGCGACCCAGCCGTAGATGCGCGAGGGGTACTCGCGCGCTTCCCAGAGGGCGCGGTTGATGTAGAACTTGGGCACGATCGAGTTCATGATAATGGGCGGGATCAGGATGATCAGGAACACCGAGAACATGCGGTCCTGCATGCTGGCCACCGTGGTGGGCAACATCCAGAAAGTGAAGCCGTTGAAGATACCGATGATCACGCTGACGAACAACTTGCCGTAGTAGTACGACGGGTCGCGCCAGTAGTTGAGGAACAGCCGCTTGATGAGCAACTCGGTCTGCACCGAGGTTGGCGCCGCGAACTCGTACTGCGAGCCGCCCGCCTCTTCGACGGGGACTTTGCTGCGCTCCGTCTTGATGCGCTCGATCTCCTCCAGCATTGCCCGGTTCTCGTCCGAGTTGCGCCACTCCTCGTTCCAGTCCACCTGCTTGCCGTCTCGGTGCGTGGCCTTGGCCGCCGTTTCCAGAATGAACTCGGCAACGTTTTTGCTCGGCGGGCACTCGAATCCGCGTTTTCCGAAGTACTTGGTCACCGCCGATCCGTCCTTGCCGACGGGTCCGAAGTAGAAGGTGTTGCCACCCGGGTTGAGCGCCAGGATCATGTCGAACTGCTGGATCAGCATCGACGACGGCTGGTGGATCGTGCAGACGATGGCCTGGCCTGCCTGCGACAGCTTCTTGAGGAATCGCACGATGGAAAAGGCAGCTTGGCTGTCAAGACCACTGGTAGGCTCGTCGAGGAAGAGAAGAAGACTAGGCTTGGCCGCCAGCTCCACACCGATGGTGACTCGCTTCTTCTGCTCGACGTTGAGGGAGCCAATAATGGCGTCCTGGATATCCTCAAGCTCCAACAAGTTAATGATCCGGTCGACATACTCGATCTTCTCTTGGCGCGAAACCTCACGCGGCTGGCGGAGGATCGCCGAGAACTCAAAGGCTTCCCGGATGGTCGAAGTGTTGTCGTGCAGGTCCATTTGCTCACAGAAACCAGTTCCCCGTTGGAAATCAGGTCCCAGCGGGTGACCATCAACGAGCATGCTTCCACTGACGACACCCATCTTCTGGCGCTGTGCCAGGGTGTTGAGCAACGTCGTCTTCCCGGCGCCCGATGCGCCCATCAGCGCAATCATGACTCCGGGTTTAGCAAAACCGTTAACATCGTTCAGGAGCTTCCGTGTTCCATTGCCGTAGGGGACCGTGTACTCGACGTTCGACCAGGTGAAGCACCGTTCGCTGGAGGAAAGGCGGTTGAAGGCTGTCTCGTTATCCGATGATGATCCATCCCCGCGGGCCAGAGCTGCATTGTCATCTGGCTTGGCCACCTTCTCTTCGTCGTTTGTTTCTTTCGGCTGGCTGGCGAGCTTCTTGCTGCGGTTGGACTTCTTGAAGACCAGTGCACCACCGCCACCACCAACGAACGAGAGGACCTCGGCCGCGACGACAGTGACCAGGATGTACAGCACAGTGAAGGCGATGATCACACCAAAGTTCCGCCACAAGTGATCCCGGGTGCTACAAAAGAATTAGTTTCAAGTACAAAGAGATAGTAAAAGTTGGACAGGGCACTCACAATTCAAAGTTGGCCTTCAGGTACTGCGCTCCAGGGACAGACGTGCTGCCCAATTGAGATCCAGTCAAAGCGCAGCCCTGGTATTTCGGGTCGACGCCAGGGCCCTGGGGCACCAGCTGCGAGGGGTTACAGTGCATGAGACGATCGGAGAACTCGTTGGCCAAGACCGCCTCATAGCTGTACGAGATGGGGTTGACATAGAAAAGCCATCCAAACCAAATCGAGTCGTGGACCAAAGTTTGCTTGGGAATGACATAGCCGACGTACAGAATGAGCAGGTTCAGGGCAATACCGGCGAAACGGACGGCATCATCGATGGTGGGCGAAAGTGCAGCGAACATCCTGTACAGCGAGGTGATACAGAAGGTGGTCGTGTACACGAACAGGAAGTAGATGAAGAACTTGGAAGCAGTCACATCCAGACCTGTCATGAAGTAAACAATGATGGTGAATGGTACGACCATGCAGAAAATGGCCGGAAAGTCCACCACCACACGGGCGATCGAGACAGCAGATGGGCGGTAGAAGGCGTAGTCCTTGTGCCGGGCGACGATACCACGGCCAGACACCGCGGGCATCAGTTCAGTCAACTGCAGCCAACCCAGGAACAAAAGCGAGAAGAACAAGGCACCGCCACGCGAGAAGGCGCCGCTTGTATCCATGGATTCTCCGTAGAACAGCGAGGCGACAATCAGACCATTGGAAATAATGATGAAGTACTTGGTGTAGAGAGACGTCTTGTCACCCCAGAGCAGCCAGAACTCGCGCTGGACGCAAGCCATGACCTGGCGCACCAGAGAGACAGTATAGGGGGAATTTTTGGAAACCGTTTTGCTCTTGGACTGGGCAACCGTGGTCTCGAACCGGCGGGTGTCCTCCTGCTCAGTGTCTTGAAGGCGCTTCTCATAGCTGCAGACGTCGCCCCAGATGTGCTCATAGGAACTGCTCTTCCTGAAGACTTCCTCAAGCTCCTCGGCGGTCTTGGGAGTAGATGCTTCGCGACCGGGCTGGAACTGGCGGGCATTGGGGTCACAGAGCGAAGTCAAGAAATCAGCAGTGGTCGACTGCTCGGGGCAGTCGAATCCCAGGTTGACAAAGTACTCTCGCGCCTGGTTCGCGGGGCCTTGGTAGAGCATGCGGCCATTGTCAATCACCATCACCTTATCCATGAGCTCATAAATGCTCTCCCCGGCCTGGTACAAGGTAACAAACGTAGTGCGCTTGCTCACATCGGTCATGATGCGCAGCGATTTGGCGTAGTCCAGGGCGGTGCTGGCGTCGAGACCACGCGTCGAGTTATCCCAGCAAACCACCGAAGACTTGGTGGCCAGGGTCTCGGCGATACTGACACGCTTCCGCTCACCACCAGACACACCGCGGACGTATTCGTTACCGACAAAAGTGTTCCGGGTGTGGCCGATGCCGAACATTTTCAGCAGGGCATCGATAATGATGGGAATACTATCACGGTCATGTTTGCGGGTCTTGTTGATAAGAGAGAACTTCAGAGTCTGCCAAACCGTGAGCGCCGGGAAGTGCTGGTCGTCCTCCGGGTTGTAGTTCACTTCGCCACGGAAGTGTCGGTTCTGGTCCTCAGCCGAGAGACCACCATAGCTGACTTCACCGTTGACCCCGGCAAAGGCATCGCGGTTATTCGCGATCGCCTTGAGGAAAGTCGTACACCCGGCGCCAGGGCGGCCCAGCACCAGCATCATTTCACCCTCGCGCACGGCGCCACTGAAGTCATGGATCAGATCCCGAATCGGCGGCTTCTTCCCAAAACGAAGCTGCGGCACAAATCGGCACACGATGTTGTACAGATCCGGGCCGAAGGTGCCCACAACGGCATGGGGCAGCGTGCGCACGAACGAGGCACCAGTCTCCACGCCCTGCACGGTCAGGTTCTTGAACACCACCCCGATCCTTTTCGCGGGCTCTCCAGCAGTGGTGCGGCGCTCCAGGTGGCCGCCCAGCAGGAATTCGCCGAGATCAAAATCGCTTTCCACCTCGGTATTGGACGAGGCCTCGTCGCCCTTTTCCTCGTCTCGAGGCTGGCTGGCGCGCGACTTGAACCGACTGGCGGTCTTGCTGGTGGCCGATCGGGTCTGGCTGAGTCGGGTCAATTCCCGGCGCATTTCCTCCAGATCCTCCATCGCCCCGCGGCGAGAAACGGGCTCCCCCTGTTCCTGCTCGCCCCACCGGCCGCCATCGAGGCTATCCTGGGACGAGCTCAAGGTGGAAGAGGCGGTCGATGTCGGATTCACCGGAGCTTCGGTCTGCTGATTAATCTCCTCCCTCTTGGGAGACCGTTCGGACTGGGGCTCCATGGCGCGGTGGTCGGCGTCCATGTCGCCACTGCTCGGGGGGGGGGTTCTACCTAAATGCTCTCCGGTGGGATATTAGGGAGGTAGAACTTAAGAGACAGGTGTATTGAACCAATTGGGGTATATACAACTAGTAAAGAAGGACGAGAACAAGGAAAAAAAGAAGGAAAGAGGAAAGAGGGTAAAGGAATGGGGGGCGAAGGATGATAATTTCTGATACTTTTAAGTACTTAAGTACGCAAACGCCATTAACTCCGGATGGATTTGTCAGGCGCTAAAACGGCATCGGGTAATCCACGGAGGAGCTCTGGTGGAGAATGCATTGTATGAGTCAAACTGATTCACACATTTTTTTTTTCTTTCGGAGATAGCGCCGGCGTTTAGTTTGTCAGCCCAAGTTGAGATTCATTTTGGCACGTTCTATGTTCTACTGCCCTCCCTAGGTAAGATTTGGCTTGGCGGTTGGATTAGCAATCATGGACATTCAAATATGAACTAGTAATTCTGAATAATTCAAAGTATTGGTCACATCCTGGCGGAATATTGATTCCTATCGCCTTGGGGGATTACATATGTACAGCCAGTGGGGATCTGCGGCATTCATATTCCGCCATTAATCATCCCAAGGCTTGAATCAGACTAACAGCCCGATCAGCCTCCAAGCCCCGCCGGGCTGATTCAAACTCCGACAACCGAAGACTTTTTTTTTCTTTTGCCCGATCCCGGGTTCGGTATTTTCCAGAGATTGCCGAATGCGGTATGTATACACGGCGGATCCCGCAGACAGTGTTTTATATAGGGATTATTAAGTGGCACAGGCACAGGTGGGCTGCAGGGTCCTCGGTCTAGACACGTTCACCGTTTGTTTATGTACGTTGTGATACATCAGCTTGGCATAAGATCTGACTGCCTTTTATACTATTTAAGTGATTCCTCCGACATACTGCCGGTGACCGGAACATACCAGCGAGGTGTTTATCTGCTGATAGCAGCAAGGACTAAATAACCAAGAATAAAAATGATATAGCATCAGCCTGCGACTTTGTATAAATAATATACTATATCCCTGGAATATCTCGATCGATAGCCCCACGTGGAAATGCATGCTCCCATGTGGTCAACCCGCATATTCGTGCGACCGCTTGGAACGTTGTATAGCCAGTGCAACCATTCATCAAGAATCAGTTAAAAATCAATAGTTGAATACCTTCAACCAACTATGTAAGGTATATTGAATGTTAGAATGGCAACTCAGGCCCCTCGACTAGTGTAATTGGCGTCGACACTCGATCTCGTATTCACCCACAACCCACAAAACAACACTCCAGCTGCGAATAAACAAAATCCTGACAGCATGCTGCTTCTCTGAACCTATTTTTCTCACCTATCATTTCCCGGGTATTTACCATGACCCAAAATCTAGGACAATGCCCCCTGACAGCCCTTCCCAACGAGACTCTCCTCGGGATCGCCGATCTCCTGGCCCCACGAGACGTGGGCTCGTTACTACGCACGGCGCGCCGACTGGCCACTCTCCTAGATGCTCCTCTTTATCGCCGTGCACGCAGCTATGTCTGTGTAGATGGAAACGTGGTCCTCGGGTGGGCCGCGAAAAGGGGTCAGGCCCCCGTCATCCGCAAGCTCCTCCACCCCGACGCGGCCCCCATCCCACAGGATCACAGGAACAAAGCGCTGTGTCTCGCCGCTGAAGCTGGTCGGGATGGCCTAATTGGACTGCTGGTGTCTGGAGGGGCGGATCTGTCTGCGGCTGTTGATCTGGAAAATCTACCAGTGGTCAATCAGGACGATTCCTTGGCGAAGGACGATCCGGAACATTCCACAGAGGGTCAGGAGGCTTCGCCAGGTCCAGACAATTTGGAGCATCCTTCAGTTAAGGCTGAGGCTGACGACAAAGACCCACCGGCTCAGGTTGGTTTGGAAGATGCGGATGACCTGGAAAACTCTCCGGTCAGCGACCATGTCGGAGACTTTTCAGACGGATACGAAGAACCACCAGCGATCGATCCGAGATGGGAATCCACATGCACACCCTTACAGGCTGCAGCAGAAAATGGCCATGCGAAAGTCGTCCAGCTACTCCTCGACCTAGGCGCAGACATCGCAGCCACAAATTCCAAGCAAGAGACGGCACTGCACGTTGCAGCACGCAAGGGCCAGGAAAAAACATCCAAACTACTGCTGGAGCGCGGAGCCGACGTAACAGCAGTGGCACTCGGAATCGAGACGCCCCTCCATTGCGCAGTTTCTTCGCAAAATGAAGTGATGGTCCGGCTACTCCTTGACCACGGCGCGGATCCAGAGGCAAGGTCCGAGCATGGACAGACCGTGATGTATTATGCCCTTGACCCCGGCTATGAGCCCATTCTCCGTCTTCTCCTGAAAAGGGGTGCTAAGGTTACCGTGTCGGATACTACTTATGGCTTCACGCCCCTGCACTTTGCCGTCAATGGCAGCGAGCTTGCTGTCCGCTTACTTCTAGAGCACGGCGCGGATGTGCTCGCACGTTGTCACTCCAGGTTTACTCCTCTGTTTATTGCCGCCCAGGATGCGGAAGAGCCGATTATCAGGCTGCTTCTGGAAAATGCAGTGCTAGGTTCGGCGGGTGTACAGGAGGGTCAAATACCGGAATACATCACTGAGATCAAGGGCTTCGAAGAAGCCGAAAGGCTTCTTCAAGAGATAACTGGGGTATGATTCCTCGACCTCAGTTATTGTCTCATTGTCTGCGTATCCAAATGCAATCATTGGGAAGAAAGCGCGAGAGTTTGATGCATTTTGCACAAGTTTCTGACCACAAAGACAAGACAAAGGAAAGAAGAAAGCAAGATGGCCGATGTAGCGGTCTGGTTTGCGGGGACGAGCCTCAGCCACAACCTTCCCCTCCTATCTCGAACTACAAAAAAAAAAGCATAAATTTAACCTTGTATTTGATTCTCTCCATAAAGATTACCACAAAATTCGCAACATGACTACCGAGGCCGAGGAATACGCCGTAGAGCAAGAGATGGCCTCTTTCTTCAGAAAGACCTCCGCAATACGCTCATCCTGCGATGCCCGAGCACAGGAGCTTGTAGGAGGGACCGCAACCCCAGTCATAGTGCAAGGCGTGTGCGGCTACACCGTCTACGCAGGACCAAACCAAGAGTTTGTTGTTCAATTTCGACTGCAGTCTCTTAGACTCAAAACTGAAATTACAACGCTTGCCAGCAAGATCTATGGATCCTTGGTGTCATCTGTCTCTCATCACGGCCAGATAGGAGAAGATGATTTGCAAGGAAGAGAACCTGTCGCAGTCTATGTGATGAGTCGGGTGCAAGGAGTCAGCTATCTTGATTTCATTCTTGCCCATAATCTTCCGGAGAAATCGGTCGAGTACTATTCCTGGAGAGAGAATTTGATCTCCGACTTTTGCAGGGTATGTTTTGATTCCAACTTATATAGAGAATAAATTATTTCCTACGCTCTTATGCCGAATTCCTTGGTTATAGATTCTTTGCTGTTGCGTGGAAGAATCCACAGAATATATATCAATCCGTCCGCGAAACCCTCTATCAAAGATATGGAAAAGACCTGCGATGACTACTAGCAGTTTGATTTCAGTATCCACTGTGACAGTGGATTGATCTGGTGATTGGCAGGTGGCACTGCGCTACAGAGAATAGTTAAGTCCGATGAAAAGCAAGTTCGATGCTAGTTCAACAATAGTCCCAATCCCAATGCAGTACTATACAAATAAAACCACTGGCTTTTATGCCACATCATATTTCGACAGCTTCAGGCAGAGGCACTCGTAGATCCGTGGTCAGAGCTAGCCTCAAGACTAATGCTTCTTCCTATTCCGGTACTCTTCTGCTGACAGTTTCTTCACTGCATCCTTGGAAAAGAGATACCCAAGACCAGACCAGACAGTGGTAGCAGCCACCACGTATCTATTTGGCTGTCAGCAAACCAGGCCCAATTTGATCCAGGTTACAATAGGAAAGAAGAAACAAACTTACTGGAATACGCCCATGGCTTCGTTTAGATGCCAGGCACTGACAATTGCCTCGGGCACCACCGGCAGCGCGATCGCGCTCCCAACTAACACCAGCTGCAGGGCAGTGTTAATCTTCGAGATCTCCGTTGGCTTGACCTCGGCCGATGGGAGCGAAAAGTCCCAGTACCGGGCCATTGTCTTGGGTGGTGGAAGCGTAATCCAGCGGTAGTAAATAGCAGAGATGGCCAGGCCAACATCGCGACCGAGGATAATCACAGCGAGCCAGACTGCAGTGTTTCAGATCAGCAAAGCCTCGAAAACAATGCCATCAGGTCTCGGAGCTTCAAACTCACCAGGAAGAGACCCATTGACCGCTAGACAGGCCACCCCGATGGTCATCAGTAGCTTATCGGCCATGGGGTCGATAATAGTGCCGACTACTGTCTGCAGTTGGTATCGACGGGCGATATAGCCATCGATGAGATCGGTGATCCCGGCATAGGCAAACAACGATAGAGCTGCACCATGGTAGTCATGGACTAGCAGGTACCCGACCAACGGGGCAGCCACCAGCCGAGAGAACGTGAGAAGGTTAGGGATAGTATAGATGTTCTCATGGGTCCCGTTTGGAATGCGTGACAGAACCCCTGGTTTTTGGGGGGTGTTTGGCCTGTCCGGGGTTAGTCAACACCAGTACTCGACAAGGAAATGGAAATGCCACAGACTCACTTTTCGGAGGGAGAACTTTTCTGGTCTTCCGGTGTTTTGGATGCAGACCACCTCTGGTGTTGAGGACGGAAAGATATCCTCGGAGCAGAGAGAAGACTCCCAAGTCTCAACTCTCTGAGATAAACAGTCAGATCAATGCACTCATGGATTAGGGAAGCACCATACCTGGTTGGTAGCGAATTCAATGGTAGGGATTGACGTAAAGTAGGGATGCAATGCGAATGGAGTCCATGTTTTGGCAGCTGGACTTTACCCACATGGGACCGGAAAGAACTATGCGGGCTTCCCCACAGTAGAGATCCCTGCCGGCTTGCTCGGAGGGCCAGCCGTTGGGCAGCACATAGAGCATTCATGGTGACACAAAATCAAAGATAACGCGGTAGGAGCAAACACGAGAAAAGCAAACGAGAGATGTCAACGGACCCCGGACACATGCCCCTTCACTCGTGTTCAACGAAAGCCAGAAAGTCTAAAGACAAAGCGCATATAGCAAGGGGAAAAAAATCAAAACCAGCAGATGCAAAGAGCAGTTCTTTAGCACCTGGCCCAGGAGCTATCGGTCAATCAAATAGTCCATGAAATGGCCAATCAACATCCAATGCTATCGTGTGGCTTGATATATGGTTAGCTGATGTCCAAAGGCCCTTGCGAGGGGACCATACGAAACAGCACAAGAAACAAAACTCACTGTGCTTGATGTGACAATAGGCCTCAATGCATGGCCCCGTGGCTGTCCGGGACATTCAAGAAGCAGGAGACGAGATTCAGAAAAGCGGATTATCTCTAATTCCGTCCCCGGACAGCTGTCCCCGTTGGGCCCGTTTGGGACATCGCAGCCCTACTTTGATTTCTTAATATTCCGACCTACTTTTCTCAATTCTCTCTATTAATGGTCCAAATATCCTAAAGCCATGGGTTTGAAACACTGAGGTTCCTGTGCACTGCCCATGATGATGATCCATCACCCGGCCCACATCATGCCCCCGGGTTCACCTGACTGCAGCACTCACACTGACAACCCGCCTGATGGCTAACATCATTTCAGAGACAGGAATGTCTCTGCCTTTAGAGACTGATAGTATTGATTTTATCTTTTATATATGTCTTGAGGCTCCTCTAGGATCTACAACATAAAGTGTCTAGGTAGCGACCAGAGCCCTAGATCCAGATGGAGAGCAAACGGCTGCCTTTACTAGGGGACAGCGGTTGTTGTCCCACGGGGACTCAGGATGGCCCCTTCACCTGCCAGTCATGGCACCTCAGACTCTCCCTCTCTTCCACCTCCCGAGAAAGGTGCACCTCCCCTCAAGGACAAAAAGCCCCCTGACCCCAACATGGCCAACCCGCGGCTCCTTGTCAACCGTGCCTGTATCTATGAGCGACGACTGCCCGGCGATGCCTATATTACCGTACATGTACAGCGGCTTCAGCACGGGTTCTACTCCAGCGCTGCCGTCAGTGACAAGGACGCTGAACATGTGGATTTCCTGGCTCTGGGCTTTACCTTCCACTCGCCGCACACGCTCACTCATCGCTTCAAGGCTGCCACTATCCGGGCTACAGTCCACGGCACCCGCGAGGTGTCGACCTCGGCGCATTACCCACAGGGCTACCCGCCCGGCAACCCTCGGTTTTTGATGCACGCGCCGCATCTGATCTATGGCACAGTCTCTCCAGAGACAATGGAATGGACCTTCAGCCTGGCCGGGTCGCTGGGTATCTCAGAGATGCCCGTCAGTGCCAGTGTGATCCCGTCGGGTAGTGTGAATGGCCGGTATCGCCGCTACGAGATGATGCGCATCCAGGGCTCGGCTCGTACGCGCAAGAGCCCACGTGGTCGCGAGTTCGATGTCGAGGCCGGCGAGGTTGTCTGGTCGCTTGAGGAAAATAGCCTGCAACAGTCTGGTCTGCCGCGCGAGTTCACCTTTGTCATGCTCATCCAGAAGCCTTCGCCGACTGCGAAGATCTCCCTGTCGCTCGACATCGACCCTGTTGTCTCGGCCTGGTTCGGCACGTACCCACGCTGGCTTCTATCTCTGCCGTCGTACCAGCCTGCGGAGCGCCGTGGCATTGACTTCCGCCAGGAAATGGGTCAGCGCTTTGGGCCTGTCGATGAAAAGCGGGGATTTAATTTTGCTGCTTTGGAGAGTTCCTTGGACGACTACATTGCCATGCCGGGACGGAAGTACTCGCGCTCGGTAAGTGTGAAGGGATTCAACCAGCGTGCTTCACCTTCAAAGACCACAAATTAATGGATTCCTACAGATCCAGCTCCCTCCAGAAGACCCAATGCCCTCCAACCTCAACGAGCCCTACCGACGAGGCTACCCCGGCCAATACGGCACACTCGACCCGTTGCAGCAGATGCAAAACCACAGCCTCTCACTCCAAAACAACCTCCTGCAAACCCAGCTCCAGCAGATCCAGCCCATGCCTCGCGCACAGCCCTCTTCACAGTCCACCTCTGCCACAGCCGTAGGAACATCCGCGCAAGCCACCGACGGCTCCAACAC
The DNA here is from genome assembly GCF_028826965.1 of Penicillium alfredii. Taxonomy (NCBI): domain Eukaryota; kingdom Fungi; phylum Ascomycota; class Eurotiomycetes; order Eurotiales; family Aspergillaceae; genus Penicillium; species Penicillium alfredii. The sequence continues at coordinate 3,469,804 of NW_026622706.1, read as the reverse complement.
CCTCAACATCCGCCTTTTACTTGACACCTCGGCCGCCTCGTACCTGTCAACGCTGCGCGCAAAGAGCCCTCGCGCCGATTCGCCTGTCACCGTTCGCCGCTCGGAGCAACTGCGCCGCACGCGGTCCCGCGAGTTTCTTCGGGAACGTATGGTGAATGGCGTGGGTTCAGAAACCGACCCAAGGGCCAGTCCTCGGTCTAGCAAGCTGCACGAGATCAAGGACAATGAGGATGATGTCCCACCGGTTCCTGGTGGCTATCAGCGGGTCATGATGATGGCGAATCGGCCGATCAGTGCTGCCTTGCTGGCGACTATGACCAAGCCGAATGGCGCGATGCACTGATTATTTTTCTCGTTTCTTTTCTTTTCGTCTTTTCTTGATCTATGGTTGAAAAGATCTACTCGTGCTCCATTTCCAACATGTCCGATTCCATGTATCTTCTACTCTGTATTATTATGTTGAGATACCCATCAATCTTCAGAACTGCCATGCTCATGCTTTACGTCTAAGTAATTACTCCAAAGCAATAGTTCATTTACTAGACAAGAAAATCGCCAGTAGGTAACATTTGCATCGCAAACCCAACTCCAAAAGGAGCCCACACTCTCAACCCGGTCAGGGTGTAAACAAGTTGGGTTATAAGTCTTGGTCCCATTACAGCAAGGCACATCAAAAACACGCACCGTGCCCAGGGCACAGTCCGAGGTGGCGTTGCAAGGCACAGGCGGACAAATAGGTTCCACACACACCCCGAACCGCTCTGGCGTCCCGACGCAGCCGCAGTTCGTATTGTAGAACGGGAAAGCTTAGGCAGGTGAAGCCTACACATTCGGACCGGGTGCAGACTCTATTCAGGTAGTGGCCGGAGGGACACTACTCATTGGATTAGTATCGAGAATCGAGAATCGAGAGGATATAGATATGTATCAGGGGTTAGGGGGAGGGGGGGAGAAAGAAGAGGATTTGGGATAGGGGAGACAATAGATGATAAATGATAAACATCCAATATCTGAACCCACTTACAGTATTCCCGCAAGAGCCGCAGATATTCGGATTCGTGGCTAGATCCTTACAAACTCCAGCACAGCAGTTTGGCGTCGTTGTAGGGCATGAGGCCGCGCCGGATCCGCAGTTTTTGGCATCGGTATTCAAATCAACGCAGGATCCCGAGCAACAGGTCGAGGTATGTCCTGTGCACTATCAACTCTCTCGATATTATGGGAATTAACAATATAGCCCATTCTCATGCATCGAACACTAGAAGGGGGTTTATAGTTAAGGAGAGGGAGGAATGAGTGGTGGGCTAGACTCATAGCATGTCCCCAAGTTCCACAGTTGGCGGCGTCGTTGCTGAGATCTTTGCAGGTTGCTGAACAACAGCCCGGGGTTTTGATCATTTGCACTATTATATAAATAGTGCTAAGTATATCAGTGAGATGAGATAGAAGAAGACGAGGAAACAGATTGATATATAAATATATAAATATATATATGGGAAAGGAAAAGAAGGAAAAGAAAAGGAATAGTTAGCTATACAGCCAATTTGCATTCTCCATAGTTTTGGACATTTGTTGATGGATCTATGCAAGAGAAGTGGCAACATTTTTTACCGGACGGACACTAAAATCAGTATCGTTTTTTCTTTTTTTAGTAAGGGGTCGGTATTTCACTATATTATCTTTCTATTAAGACCATAAAAAAAGAATACTATTCATTCAAGAAGTAAAAGAGAAGTCTTACCCTAAAGCAGAATAGAAACCACCAATCTTCTGCCCATTTCAGTGGTTAATTCATTCAAGAGATGACGATATCAATGAAAATAGGTTGAATTTTGACAATTATGGATATTCAAGCTTTCTCAGATTGAATTTCTGGATCAGATCAGTTAAATAATTTCGTTTCTTTCACGTAGCCAGCAATATGACTCAATATGACTACCACTGCCTTTTTTTAAAAAAAAACAACCCCATCCACCCCAGGTAAGAACAAGCATGGAGGGTTACACCTCCAGATATTTCTTACCTAGGTATATTACCAATTACCCTTCTTTACTACTTACTACTCTTAATAGGGGGGATATGTGATACCCTGTACCACACTGATCATAAGCCCCTATTTGATCTCGGCTTGATTACCTTCACTTATACTTACCGTTACCCTCAGACTTTGGGAGCCAATCGCCTATATTTCTTGTCTGGACGACTGCCGAAGTGGCCGATGACTGGATGTATGTCGGCGATATGCCAGTAATTCTGAATTATCGAGGATTGTTGCTTCACAATATTATAATCAATATAGCAATGAGACAATCGATGAGATATCCATTGGCCATGCTTGTCCAGGAATACCAACCTAACCAGAAAAGACACAGATCAAATAATTAAACAATAATAGCAATAGAGATAGATCATGGACCATGGAATACAGAGAGGGTAGAAGTTATCTTTTCAAAGCCAACTAACACAGCCCCAAAGCCTCAGGGCTATTATCTTAGAATTTGATCCCTTGGGACTTTCGAATATTGATCTCATCACGGGTATTCATGGATCTCTCCAAGGGAAACCCTAAAGCCTAATAACACTACAGTTTATACAATTCACAGAAGACCTTCACAGAGAAAAGAATGAAGAATCACAGTTGCCTACCTGAAATCAACCAGACCCAAACCCGAGAAAGAAAAACCCATTCAACGCCAATTATAAAGCGCATGGGCAAAAGCCAGCACAAGAAAGAAAAACATACAGAGCGGCAGCCGCCGAGTAAAAGCAAAGAGCAATTGAAAACACACAGTAGCAGAAAGAAAGGGGAAAAAAAACCTTTTGGGTTGTGGGGATTGTTGCATCACATCGTCAGGTATCACAAAGAACGCCACCGTTCCCGTCCCGGTTCGAGACCCGAATAGCAGAGAGCCGACTAACACATATAGGTATAGACAAAAGACAGCAGAGAGAAACTGGAAATCACACGGAAAAAAAGAAGAACACATGAGTACACCGCCAGTCGAGTGGCCGTTGCGAGACAAGCGAAGTTCCAGACACAGAAAAGAAGAAACAAAACAAAACAAAAGGGTCTATCTTCGGGCAAACACAAGAATCAAAAGTACGCAGTCCCAGTTCCCACACTCCATCATAACCCTAACACCAAAGACACGTTATAGCAATCCAAAAAAAAAACGACATAATAATCAAATCTGCGGCTGAGCTGGGGCCGTGGTCGTCCACGTGGAGAGAGGCTGCGCCGCAGCATAATGGGGGTGGTTGACGGGAGCAGTGGCTCCGACATAGTATTGAGACCGGTCAGGGCCCGGGTAGTAGGATGGGTGGATAGGGTTGGATTCGCGGCGGGACACACTGGGATCGACCATGCCGCGCGGCTCGAGGGGCGCCTGGTTCGAGTCCAGCTGACCCGACAGACTGAAGCTGCCCCGTGAGTAAGTGGCGGGCGTGGCCGGGTCCATGGGCGATGTGGCGTCGGTGGCGACACTGCGCGAGGAGATAGATGAGTTGCGGTACGCCGATGGGCTGTGGTCGGAGTGGGACCGGTGGCGGTCGCTGAGGGAGCTGGGGATTGCCGTGTTGATTGCGCCCGGAATCGACGAGGACAGGGCACTGTGGCTCATCGAATCAATGCTGCTGCCGTAGGGCCCGGCGCGGAGGGCGTGATAGTCCTCGACTTTGGGTGGCATCGCCCCGGGAGCTGGCAGGTAGGGGTTCGGGGCGGGGTGCCCGGGCATAGACCCTGCCATCGAGTAGCCTGCGATCGGGCCCGTGTGCGGCGGCTGGGTGGCGGCGTAGGGAGCATGCATGTAAAAGTCAGGAGACGGGTTGGGCATCCCATAAGCCGGAGCAGCCATCATCGGCGGTCGGTATCCATAGAGGGCCTGCGAGGGATCGTGGGGGTTCTCCATCGTCCCCGACTCGAGATCGTCGATCGGGGCGCGGAAGCTCTGTTTCTGGGTGAGTTCGGCGCGCGGCCGGATGTAGCGCAGCGAGTCCACCATCGAGGGTGGGTTCAGTGCTCCGCGCATCACATCGTCCACGCTGTAGTATGACACGAGATGATGTGTGATCCCCGTGACCGTCACGCTCATCGTCTTCTTGACCAAGCCCGAGTCCTTGAACCCGTACGAATCGACCAGCGACCCGACCAATGCCCGCTCGACCTCCGACTGATGGGGACGGTCCCCGAATGACCCGGGGGGTGACGTGGGGGAGTAGCCCTGGCCATTACTGTCGTGTCGTGGGTATGGCTCACCCGGCCGAGAGGACGGGACTGGTCGTCGGTTGGCCTTCTTCATCGCGCGCTTCTTCTCGCCAGGAGGGAAAGGCTTGTCGAGTTCACGATAGACCAAGAAGTTGCCCAGAATGCGACTGGGACTCCAGGTCACGCCGTCAGTCCACCGCTTGATCCCCGATGCATTCTCTTCGTAGATAAAGACACTGCCGCTGCGCACGAGATGGCTGCGTTCGCGGTCGTGGGGTCGACGAGGGACATGGTGCAAGACCCCGGATAAGCAGGCCTCGAAGAGAATCAGCGCATCCTGCGTCGTCGCCACATAGCCGGTGAAAGTGGGCTCCAACACCGCTGCGTTGCCGTTCACCATGGTGTCTGGAGAGATCGGAGGAAGATAATCACACAAGTGTGAAGGGCGGAGGGAAAGGGAAAGAAAAGGACCAAAAAAAAAAAAGGGAAAAGGAAGCAAGGGAAGATAATCAATACAAGCCGACGAGGCTCCCAGGTACCCCGAATAAACCCCGAGTCCAGAGAAGAAATGAAAGATTAAGCTAAGAGATCGACCAGGGTCTGGAGAAGGAAGAGTAGGAGGTTTTGAGTTGAACCCCTCAGTTGTTGCGCACCCAAGGATCGACGCATGCACGGGCCTCAAGTCAGAGAGTCAGCGAGTCAACCGGTTGCACCGATCTCTGGAGATGGGATCGACTGGCGGGTTCCACGGATATGCTGCGGCAATTAGCTGTGGAGACGAAAAGGAGAGAGGGTGAGAGAGAGACCCTGGAAGGTCCACTCGATCGAGAATATCAATTAATATTAATGATTTGATAATTTTCATTAACAGAATAATATTACCTAGGTATATTCTAATGGACAAGTAACTTACCAGGATACCAGAAGGATACCTGTATACCTCGGGAAGTAGAAAGGGACTGCAGAGATCGGAGTATGGTATGGTCACCGGGAGGCTAATGGTTAATGTTAATGTTAATGTTAAGTGGGGATTCTCCTCTACTGAGTATCAAGTAACCCAAGTAATCTGCTATCTTCCCATCTTCTATATTCACTGTTCGAGGAGACTCGGGGGAGCGGAGAAAAACGGGAGTGACAGATGGAGCCGATGATTTCACCTCGATATTCCAATAAAAAGAAAAGAAAAGAAATGGGATTTGAATATTTGAATAATCAAATCAAATCAAAGTCTTCAGTAAATTATTATTTTATTTTATTAAAGGCACCGTTTCACCAGCATTAAGGATCTGACACTTGACTAAGCCGGTGATGGAGTCATCGAGTCCCCCGTGCCATGGATGATCCCGTACCACTCACGTTATATTCAATATTTAATATTCTCCATGACATGTATACTTAACATTAATCGATTCTCTTATTCTCTTATTCACTTATTCACTTATTCACTTATTCACTTATAAATTATAAAGGATATCTAATACAATCGAGGATAAAGCCAGAATCCAAGGAGTAGGCACTGCTGATACCCGTATCACGACACTGCGCCTGAACCCCGGGCCGGTGGGTCGATGACGCTCTGACGCCAACGGGTGTCGCGCTTGGGCGAGGCTATTGGTGGAGGCTAGTGGAAATAAATTATAATAAAAAAGGAGATTAATTATAATTATCATAATAATTACAATTATTTTTTTTCACATTATTACTTGGCCCCCAGGGTGGCCAGTGCACTCCATCCCGCGGAACTATTGAAAAAAAAATCGGCCTCCACTCCACCACGAAGATCCCCAAGAGACCAGTCAGACCAACCGCTGAAGCCCGGGTGATGCTTCCCCATCATATTCCCGTATTCCTTTCCGTCCCACTGGTCCGTGTTGAAAGAGTGTCGGTCTGCCAATTCCAAAGGAGGGAAGCACCACGAAGAGAGAGAGGACTGAGCGTCAGCGATTCCGATTATTCCCTGGGTCCCGTTCAAATATTGCGATAATCCATGGATCCCCTAATGTAGGAATATTTGAATTCCAATCAGCATGGACGGAAGTATAGAACCGAAGACACAGAACAGAAGAGATCATATAAAGAAGAAAGAAAGAATAAAAATAAAGAAACTGGAGAAAGAGTTTTCGGGAAGTCTTTTTTGCTCTTCCACGGCCTCATTGGATCAAACCTTCACGGGAGATCCTCCGCAGATCCAGTCACTGCCACATTCTCACATTCTTTTTTTCCTTTTTTTTCTATAACAGGTGAATGATCGACTTTTCTTCTAGTGGCTTGAGGCCTTTTTTTTTTTCTAGTCTATTAGAGGGGCTTGGCTTTTGTGACAAAACGGACGACTGTCCTCCGTGTTTCACCCTACTCTGGCAGGTCCCAGAGGAATGGGTGAACAGGAGACGATCCTAGTTGGCGCAACGCTTGTTGAAACTCAATTGACGCGAGTGACAGATGTCAGACGGACGACCTTGTTAGTATATTAGTATATACTCGATCATGTATAGGCATAGACATAACTAAGGTACTTCTATATAAGATAAGATAATACAACAGAAGTACTGATCTCCTTCGAGTAGGTAGATACGAGAGATCCATCATGGGAACAAAGGATCGACTTGACCCAGACCTCTCTCTGGCACGGATGAGTCGATCTTGATAATTATAATATTATCATATAAAGAAAAGAAAAAAAAGAAAAAAAAGAAAAAAAAAAAGTCTGGACCACAAATGATTGTCTCACCAGCCAAGGCTCTGTCCTAAGCGCGCAACGAGGCGGAGCACTGCGTACTCCCTAAAGTCCCTCGAGGCGGCATATTCAATTCTGGTGATCGAATTAGATTCTCCCGATGACCTTCAGTTTTCCTTTCTCCACTTATTTACTGATCGCACAGACGAATCAATGTGCCAACCCCATTCTTCTCCTCCCCTCCTATCGTGCCCCATGTCGATCTTTTCTCTCTTCTTTCTCATTTTGCCCTAATTTGCTCCTAAGGACATCCACATCCACGGATGGTGCACCACCCGTACCAGACACTCGGGCTAGGCATCAGTGCGACAGACGCATGAGACAAGGGGAGGTGGGGGATGTAGGAGGGCCTGAACGCTTTTCTTTTTTTTTTCTTTTTCTTCCTGACGTGTGGGGTCTTCCCAAGTCTATGATTCTATGGGTATTTCCAAGCTGATAGTGTACTCTCGATAGAATACAGATCAAGCAGAAGAATCAAAGATTTCATATCATCTAATACTCTTCGAAAAAGAAGCATGATAATAGAAAAAATAAAAATAAAAATAAAAATAAAAATAATTCAGACAAGACGCTACCGGGGACAGACCCCCACTAGTGCAAGTGGCGTTCCATGATTTCTTTTCGCAGAAATCCCGCACCTCTCCAGGGTCTGACGCTTGCTAGTTCAAGCTGAGAGCGATCGTCACCAGCCTAACCATGTCAGGTGCAGACGCGCCCAATTTTCTCTGGAATTCTCTCCTTTTGGAGTGAAGATCCGGTTTGACCACCGATTCTGCGTATACTTAATGTATCTATTAGTAGGCATTAGTATGGACTAAACTGCAAGTGTGTACAGGTCTATTAGGACCTGCCTAGGCTGGTATCTACTTTAGTGGCGGGGCATATGCACTGTGACTGCGCATGTTAGTGTTTGTCTCACCCATTGCTGGGACTCGAGCTGAGCAGATATCCTAATGAAAACATTCAAATATTTAGAGCAAATAATTTAATTACCCTTGAATAGTAGATCATATATCCATCCCTAATCAAATAGTCTCATGAACCATTCCATAATACCTACTTAAACACTATGATATAATCGAGATCAGGATCATCGCGATCGTCTATTTCTTCCCTTCTGGGACTTGGCGCGTTCCGTGCGCCTTCGCCCCGAGCCCTGTACGACCTAAAACATGACCATGGGAGGTCTGGTGATACACTTGACTGACTGTGGTACCTACAGGAGTGAATTATGGTTATATTATTCGATTGTTCGATCGAATATGGATATAGACATGACAAGATGTCATCGAAAACTAATCGCACGTACTTAGCTCCAAGGTTAGTGGTATTTATTTTAGTGATTTACTTCGAACAGCCGATCCCAACTCTATCCCCAACCTACATACTCTACACCCATCCATCCATCCACCCCCCCAACCTTCCCTAGTTCTCTGATTTGGGTTCACCGGCGCCCATGCGGTGGACCAATCCATGGGTGTCCAAGGTAGGCTAAAAGGTTGCAAGATTGTGTATCCAGACCCTAAAAGTCTCGTCCCCACGCCCATGTGGTCCAGCAAAACTCCTGGCGATCACTTCTTGTTCTTTCCCAGGGCCCTAGGCTGCTGGGCTCGTGTCCTCCACAGGCTTTTGTGACCGACAACGGTGCTGGTTGTTGCGATGTACTCGAGTACATACAGTAGAAAGTAAAATTGAACATCCTACTGCAATATTTCAGGAACGTACTTATTAATTATTAATTATTGTTTACTTTGTTTCTCTTTCCCGGGCACCGGGTTCTACACCTACATTATTTGTACAAGATAGATTAGGTACGAGGACAGGGTATGCATGAGTTGTCCTCGCAGTTTTGATATCAGACTGCAATCCGATCATGATGCTACTCTCTCTTTCTCTCTCTCTCTCTCTCTCTCTTCCCAGTGCAAAATATCCTGAGATCTCGGTGCATCGCTTGTTCCTATTGGGTCGATCTGATGTTTGTCTCATAGTTATCATCCTAACCACTGTACCTAGACACCCAAGTATATGCACTTGGGTAGCTCCCTTTGCAGAAAATATACATCGCCCTACTACCGAAGGCATGAGGATCGCAGCAAGGACGCCCGTCCGAACCAGTTTCTCTGACTTGCATTCCTATTCCGCTAATTCATCACAAGATGGTTTTTCACTTGGTACGTGTTGGGGTTTGGAGATTGATGGATCCAACGGATTTCCTTTGGGACTGCCTTGCCAGGTGATTTTTTGCATATTTACCCATCGTGCTGGAGAACTACTGGAGATATAGTGAGTTGATGAGATCATGACCTAGGAAAGATCTAGACTTAAAAGGCTACCAAAGATCATCGTGCGATCTCGTCTTAGGATGACTCTTATGCACCTAAAGGAGATTATCTATATCTTTAGGTCCAAGTTCCCACTATATATATATATATATATAGTGATACAACGTATCTATGAATATATGGATAGTATAGAATTAAAACCTACATAGATTATGTACCTCCAAGACAGGAATATCTCACTACCCAACGTGTTCGCAGATACACACCCTTGTCCGCCAGAGATCGACACCACTCACATACATACACATCCACAACATCTATGTACATGTACACCCCTCCTTTTGTCTCCATCCCTCCCTCTCTATCTTTCACCCCTTGCGTCTTTACCACTCTGGCTGGATGATCGAACAAGGATGCGTTCGCGTGCCCAACTTCTGGGGAAAAGAGCGTCTGGAATGCGTGGGCGATGGGTCTTGGGTCCTTTTGCATTTTTACATTCTCTTTTCTTTCTTTTTAAACTCGGAGCTACTGCACTGCACTATGCAGCGTGATGGGTCCGGTTGCTGGGCTTTACTGATTGCTGGATTGTGGGTGCCAAGGTTGTGATGTCTGGATTGGCATACCTACCCAAAGAGTAAAGCTGCTGGGCGATTTACCAAGAACACCAAGAAGCAGTTAGCTACATACTACTTAGGTATCGGTGTACTTTCTACGTGTTGCTTACTACAGTAGGCTGTTCTCGCAGATGGATGTGTGGACATGACTCGCGGGCCTGGTTTTATCAGTTTAAGTAATTTGATATCTATTTGCCGCAGTATATTGATCGCGGTATAGGTCAATATCAGGACCAGAGAAGAGAAGTAGAATACATGACAGAAGGCAACGACCCGATATCTAGGCCATAGATCGTATATTGTACACTAAGAGAAGACAATATCCCAAACGCCAGAGTTGCTTACCGCTAATGCCAATAGCAAGAGACAAGAAAGGAAACGAGAATCAAGAGCCAAGAGTTGAGAGTCAAGGCGACGACCGCAAAACACCTGCAACAGCAGAGTCCTCATCAACGCTTAACTCCGGAGCAAACCCGCTGCCCTTCCGCACATGCATCAACAAGCGAAGCGCCCCCGCCGGCGTCATGCCCTCGATGCGCCGCGCCATGCCAACACTGACGGGCCGCACGCGCTCGAGCGCCTGGCGCTCTTCGTGGCTGAGGCCATGGACCGCGCCGTAGTCGAGATCTGCAGGCAGAACCAAGTTCTCGTCCTGCTGGAACCGCTGCGCCATCTTCTCCTGTCGCTTCACATAAGGGGCGTAGCGGCCCTCGATGGCGACACGCGCGCGGATATCCGGTGCAAACGAGGACGCCGTGTATGCGGATCTGCGCGCACCGTCGATGTGAGGGATCAAGGCATCGATCTCGGTGCCGTCGAGACACAGGATATCGAGCGCCGAGCGGATCGAGGTGTCGGCGCGGATCTTGAAGCCCTTGCGGGACCATGCGGTCGACGAGAGCCTGGTGTTTGCGAGGAGAGACTGTAGCTCATGGATTTGGGCCTCTGTCTCGGTGAAATGGTCCCAGCGCTCGTCTGAAACGACGCCTGCGTCTCGGGCCATGCGTGTGAGTCGGAGGTCTGCGTTGTCCGATCGAGTCGAGATACGGTACTCGCTTCGGGTTGTGAACATCCGATAGGGTTCCGACACTCCCTTCGTGATGAGGTCGTCGATCATGATACCGATGAACCCATCGGACCGTGTGAGAGTTAGCGGGGCCCGGTTTTGCGCCGCGAGTCCGGCATTCGTGCCGGCGATGATACCCTGCCCGGCCGCCTCTTCATACCCGGTCGTGCCGTTGAGCTGGCCCGCTAGGTACAACCCGCCGATCAGCTTGGTTTCGAGAGTGGGCTGCAGATTGCGGGGATCGATGTAGTCGTATTCCACTCCGTAGCCTGGCTGCAGCATCTTCACATTCTCGAGACCGCGCACTGTTCGCAGCATGGCGTACTGTGCGTCTGCAGGAACGGTCATGGAAATGCCGTTCGGATAGACCACGTCGTTGGGCGCAAACCCTTCTGGCTCGAGCCAGATCTGGTGCCGGGGCTTGTCCGTGAATCGAATGATCTTCGATTCCAGCGATGGACAGTACCGCGGTCCGCGCACCATCTCCCTGATATGCACAGATTTGTCTAGGTTGGCACGGATGATCTCGTGAGAAGACTCGTTCGTGTGGGTCATCCAGCATGTAAGCTGGCCCTCGTCGCCGACTTGGACAGTCGAATTGCGATATGAGAAAGGCTGAGGAGGCGAGTCACCAGGTTGCACCTCCAAACCCTTGAAGTCAATTGTTTTCATATCCAACCGAGGCGGCGTCCCGGTCTTCAAACGTCCTAGTTGAAAGCCTGCGTCGCGTAACGACTTGCTCAGGCCGTAAGTCGGCGCCTCGCCCATGCGCCCAGACGGAAAGATGTCCAGTCCAATGTGAATCTCACCACCAAGGAAAGTTCCTGTCGTTATAACCACACGTCCGGTGCGAATGACCTCGCCGGATTCCAATCGGACACCAACAATCTTGCCCTGGGTGCCGGGGGTGTTCTCCATACCCTCCTTCGAGACCACGATGTCGGCGACCTTGCCTTCCACAATGCTCAACCCTTTTGTATCAACCAGCTCCTCCGTCATATATTGTTTGTACAGATCGCGGTCGATCTGCGCGCGAGGGCCCCAGACAGCCGGTCCTTTGGAGCGGTTCAGGATTCGAAACATAATCCCGGCCTTGTCAATGATGCGGCCCGCAACACCGTCCATCGCATCGACCTCTCGAATCATTGTTCCCTTGCCAATCCCACCGAAACTGGGATTGCACGAACACACGCCAATGTTCGCGAGCGAGGGCGTTACCAGAGCAGTGCGCGCTCCGGAGCGCGCAGCGGCAGCGCATGCCTCCGACCCAGCATGACCACCACCAATCACGACGACATCATACGTTCTGCCCATATCAACCATTGATTAGCACGTGCCCAGTCTCAGAAGTGACCAAGGCGAAGAGAAATCACATACTGTGTGCCGTCCGACACAGTCGCCAAGCCACGAGTCCGGCCCAGCATTGAGCGAAGACCGCGACCCTGGCGAAACAGAGCCACCGACCGTGGTCGAAAAGCCATGTCGAAAGACAATCGGGGTCTGGCGAGAGAGCTGATAACAAAAACTCAATCACTGCACCTTTTTCAAGTTGATTTTCCGCCGATAAGAAAATCGTCGATATAGGTCACGTGTCATTTATTGCCGTTAAGCCCGAGGGCGGTGAGGCATGTGACATCCGCTGACTCAGCCATCTTGCGCCATCGGCCAATTGCGGGGCTGCTGATACATTTCGGCTGCGAGGGGCGCTCTCACTTTCTTCTGCTCTCGACGCTGAGACAAAAGACATTTGCAAGCTATTGACCCTAGTCGCTTGACTTCTCGTCATCATGAGGGCATACTGGTACGACAATCTGCCGGTACGTGTGTCCCAACCCCCCCATAATCTTCAATTTTCTTGAATATATTATCGACGATCAACAAGTGGGACATCCATATACTAATTTCCTTGGCTTCTACCAGGGCGACCAGCGCGAGCCGCACGACTCAGGCAACATCGTGTCCGAGGACAAGCTCGCCTCCCTCGGCGTCCTCTACAAGCACCTTCCCACCCTCGAAGCTGTCGATGCCCTGGCGCATGAACGCGGCTACAAGAACCGTGACCAGGTCTGCGTCTCGCCGGAGACCATGGGCGCCGTGTACGAGGAGAAGGTCAAGTCTTTCTTTTCCGAGCACCTGCACGAGGACGAGGAGATCCGGTACATCCTCGACGGCGAGGGCTATTTCGATGTCCGCGGTCAGCAGGACGAGTGGATCCGTATCGCTCTGCGCAAGGACGACATGATCATTCTGCCTGCTGGTATCTACCACCGTTTTACCACGGATTCGAAGAATGTATGTTTTGATTTTGTTGACTGTTTTCATCCCACTCTCCGCATTGGCTCTGATGCATGGGCAAATTGGCTGACATGGGTTGGCTATAGTACGTCAAGGCTATGCGTCTCTTCCAGGACGAGCCGAAATGGACGCCTTTGAACCGTGACGCTGAGGTCGATGTCAACCCCCACCGCAAGACCTATGTCGACACGGTCTTGAAGTCGGCTACGGCTGTGAACTAAAAAAAAGGGTTGTGTCCTGTGTTTGGATTTGAGAAGCGCTTATGAATTGAATTGACTGATGCCACGCTTGGAACCAAGACTTGAGTATAACTTCAAGTCGATTCTGATCACTACCCCCCTTTTTGAACTTCCGGGTTTCTTGCATATACCAAATGATGAGAATAGAAATTGTTTTTTTGTTTCGGGAATAGTCCTTTTTATCACTTTCATTGCGATGGATTGTAAGTGTACAAGTGGTAAAGATGAGTGGCTTGAGATGCTGCCAAAACTAGATCTGGATGGTTGGTCATGGTCGTAGAAAGAGTCGTAGCAGTGCAGTCCTATCTCACGTCGCAGGCATCCCATCTGGCATTGACCCTGGCATAGTGAACTGGTCGCTAACACCGCCACTGCTTTCCTGCCGGGTCATGCTCGAGCTTCGCAAACCGCTCATATCAACATTGAAACTGCTGGAGCGCGAGCCGGCGCCGAGCCCAAGTCGAGCATCGAGTCCCCCGCGGAACCGCAGACCCTCCGCCTCCGGATCAGGGTTCTCGGGGAAGCGTAGCGGTGCGCCTGTATCGGCGGAGCCAGCACTCCGCGGCGGTGCCGTGGACCCGGCGTCAGAATCCTCGGTCCTCACGCCCGTTCGGCCCATTCGTGGCCACAGGTCTGGTAGACCCACGACCTGCACGCGGGGCTCGACGACACGTTCTTCGAACCAGGCATGGACCCGCGCTTCGACAAGCTGGGCCACCTTGGGTACATCCTGCAGACGGCTGCGGGACCCGATCAATGACCGGACTGAAAGGTCCAGCCGGTAATCCGGCAAAAACGAAAAGGCAACATTGCTTTTGGGGCTGCTCTTTTGGTCGGAATCAACGCCCGTGTCGGTGGGACCACCTGTGCTGGGGCCTGCTTGCTCCCCTTGCTCGGCGGTCGGAGGTGATGGGGGCGATGTTGGTGTTTGCAGTGGGTGTGTCGATGCCGGGATCAGTGAGATGCATAGTGTTCCCGAGAAGCGTACCACCGAGACCGATAGTGCGACCGGCAGGATGGCAGAGCACGGTTTGGGGTAGTTCAAGATTAATGATGTTTCCACGGCGATTGAAAGGTTGTCGTCGCTGAGGTCGACATCCAGCAATGCTTGCAGCCGGCCACCGTCCGAGTTGGGATCATCTACTGCGATGATACGGCAATTGCTAAAAATTGGGAACTCCTCGCCGAGGGAGATGTCGGTTACGGTGATTTTGTCTATGAAGGATGGTTTCTTCTCGGGGTTGTTCATGGCCGCCGTGAGGGAGCTGAGGATCGAGGACGTGGGCGAGTCTTTGAGCACATACGCGGTTTGTCTGTATTGAGCAATGGTCTGCGCAATCAGCACATTGAACCAGTCCATGGACTCGGGCTGGTGAGACGAGTGGAGCATGCGATGCCGGCCATGTTTGGCCGGGTTGGTTGGCACGGCGCTGTAATAGGTCTTGCGGAGAATCGAGCGGGTGTTGGTGGAGGATGCGGGAACGGGGCGGAGAACATTGGAGTTGGAGGGCTTTTCGCGCAGTGTCTTCTGGCTTTCTTGGGGCGCGTTGTAGACGGAGCTGTAGCGGCGGTGGGAGGTGCGGGTAGACAGGCCGCGGGACGGGGGTGGCGGCGCTTCGCCGAAGATGAAGAATTTGATGAAGGCACCTATCAGTAGCACGACGGAGAGCTGCCCGAGGAGGAGCCCCTGGGTGAAAGATAGGCTGCGGCCGTGTTAGCGATCACTCGCTGGAGGGGAAGAGAGAGCGTACGAAGACTGCGCCGCAACTGGCGCGGGCTCATCTGCAAATCTCGTCAATATATGCATTCGAGGGATCAGACAGGACGCCGACTCACGTTGTTGGAGCGCCATCGTCAGCAGCTGTCGGATCGTGCCATCCCCACGGGAGAGAGTTGAAGTGCGGCCTCGGTGGATCTTTTCTTGGCCGAACTGCTTATCGCTTTATCGCTACTGAGGTGGCTCGGTCATTCTTCAGGACACGCTGGACCGTGTGATTTGGACGCCACAGGACCCTCTGGTGCCTATTCAAAGATCTATTACAACTGGTCTTATACACAAGGCCATAAGCTGGCCTCAACAAACCCACTACACCGGGTTTCAGGCCTCGTGTCGTTGATCTCCAATACCTCGGCAGCTGATCGGGCTATCTCAAAAATGCTCCAACAAATGCGCAGTCTGTCTGTGGTCGCCCTTGCGGCCCTCCTCTTCCTCTCGCCGGTATCATGCACCACTTCGTCGCAAAAGCCACCAGGCGAAAATGCCATCCTTCTATCCAAGGTACAAACCTTGACTCTCCGCGGAAACCGCATGACCAGCTCGCGCCGCGTCTCGCCAATTCCCCAGCTCAAGTGCATTGGCCCCTCGAAGAAAGTATGCGATCTATACCCAATCGAAACGATGCGCTGCACGAATCAAGGCTACGACTACGACGAAGAAGACGTCCAGTGGACCTGCACGGCATCGCTACCACCCGAGCTCAAGCTTGGTGCCACGGACGTCGTGTGTGAAGGATATCGGAATGCAGATGATAAGTGGGTGCTCAAAGGCAGCTGTGGGGTGGAGTATCGGCTGCTGTTGACGGAGAAGGGAGAGGAGAGATTTGGGAAAGCCTACGGGAACTCAGACTGGTCTTTAGGGAACCTGGGCAGAAAAGTGTCTGGGGATGGCTACCGAAAGGTGCTGGCCATTCTGGGAGACTTGATCTTCTTCGGGTTCGTGGCTGTCGTCTTCGTCCTGGTCTTGTGGCCTATGCTTGCTGATTGTTTCGGCCTGCGAAGAGGCCAGAGGCGCCGAGGCATGGGGCGTCGACCGGGAGGATTCTGGGGAGGTGGTGATGACGACGACTATCCAGGCCCCCCACCCCCGTACAGCAGGTACGCTGATAGCTATAAGCCTGCGTTTGGAGGTCGGCAATCCGGACAAGGCTGGGGACCGGGTTTCTGGACAGGGGCGCTTGGTGGTGCGGCGGCGGGCTACGGGATCGGCAGACGTGCCGGCAGTGGAAATGGTTCTTCGCAACGGGGCGCATCCTTCGGCGGATTCAATGGTTCTGACCCAGGTGAAGGTAGCTCGCGGTCTGCACCGCAATTTTCATCCACGACGTCCAGCACCGGGTTCGGATCGACACGGCGTCGGTGACTTTGATGCGACAGGGTTTGCTGCGATAGTGAGCAGACAAAAGATATAGTGTAATCGAACAAACTGTAATTCAATCAACCCGGGGGCTAGTGTTGTACAATCGTCTTTATAGACGCCCTGAATGTTCAAAAGCAAGCCAAAACACCGTACCAGAGCCCTCAACTCCCAGCCATGCGCCCCAGTCGCTTTGCGCGAACCCCAAACGCCATCGTAAACTCATTCGTGATTAGCCCCGGAGGGAAGTCCATGACTCTAAGCAACCATGGGAATATCATCGATAGACCCCAGAACCTGTTCAGTTCCACCGCCCGCCTTCTTTGTCTGGTTCTTGCTGCGCGACTTGCTCTTGGCCGGGCCACCGTTGGTCTTGTCAGCCTCGGGGGCCCCATCCGTTTCGGTGGCGCCAGTGGGATTGCGCAACAGCTCCTCCTGCATCTGCTTTTCCTTGCTGTGCTGCTCCTCAATGACCCTCTTCTCCTCGTCAAGTTCTTGCTGGATGACCTTGGGATCATCGTAAACCGTGTTGGTCATCTCAGAATAAGTCGCAATGTCGATAGTCTCACGCGGACCAAGAAGTGTGTCCTTGATCTTCTGCGGATCCCGGCGCTCCTCATTGTTGAACTTAAGCTTGATCTGCCGCCGAGACCGGCCCGGGAACATCTTGCTGATCACCATGAAATCAGTGCCAAACATCCGCAGCCCACGGTAAAACAGATCCGTCATATCCTCGTCCCAGCTTTCAGTCTTTGACCGTTTGCCATATGAGGCCTGGTTGACCTTGCGGGTGAACGAGCTTTCCACCACATCTTCTAGGTCGCCCGCGCTCCGGGCGGCATCCGCATGACGATCCACTTGCAAAGACGCAGTATCGAGGACAATCTCGCCGTTGACGATTCGCATCACGGGACCCGACTGGGTCTTCACATCGGGTAACCGGTCTTGCTGGCTCGATTCTGGCTCCTTGCTTTCCTTGACTGGCGTTGGTGGGGCATTAGAGCCTTCCTCGTGCGCCTTTTGTTTCCGCTCTTGCTCGGCCAAGTCTATCTTCTGCAGCTCAGTCTCCCGCTTCGACTTTCTCCCGGTTTTGAGATCCTTGCACAACTCCGACATCTTTACAACGTTCGGCAGGATTTCCACCGTCTCTGCACCGTCTGGGGTTGGCTCGCGTTTCTTGCGGCGGTTTCGTTTCGCATTTTCGGCCCCACCCTCCGCCTCGGATGTCTCGGCCTTTGAAACTTTTCGCTTTCTTGTCTTTGCGGCTGTTTTAGCGGCTGTCTTGCTCGGTTCTGGAGTGGAGGGGGCCACAGATGCACTGGGTATCCCACTTGGCTCTTCAATCGTGGGAACTAGGGGCTGGGAAGATGGCGGGGTTGCAAGCGCAGGAGCCTTTCCTCGTGAACTGGCATTCTTTTCTGATACTTTCGAAGCCCGTTTCGTGGGGCGAATCGGAGTTGGGGCTGAGGGAGTATCTCGAGGTTGAGGTTCGGGTGCGGGTGCTGGCGGAAGAGGGCCTTCGCTCGGAATCTCGACATTTTGTGAATCCTGAGTAGCCTCAAGACTAGTGGGTTCAGGTACAGACTGCGCTGGCTTGTGCTCTATTGACGGGCGGGGCTGGGGTTCGGGGCGTGGTGCGCTAGGCAAGGATGGAGCAGATGGAGTCGGAGGGGCAATCGCAAAAGTCGCATCTTGCGAAGTAGATTTTGTAGGTTGGGATATTGACGCTTTGCGCTTCGGGAGAGGTATCGGGATAGCTGTGGCTGTAGGCTTTGAAGGAGCTGGGGTCGCGGGTTTTTGCGCGTCAGGCGCCGCAACCGGTCCTTCCTCCGCGACTGCAGGCCCTTCTGGCTCAGCGGGAGAGGCGTAAGGCGGAGGAAAAGAGGTCGCCGGAGCCTTTTCTTGCTGGGAAGCCTGAGCAGCCTGCGCTTGGTTCTGTTGAGTCGCACTGGGCCGTCTTGCAGGCGGAGGCCCGCCTCGGCGAGGGGGCGCCTTGGGGGCGAATTTTTTGCCCGATTTGTCTGAAAGATTTGCTGTCAGTCACCGTACCCGCGCCCACTTCCTCCAAATACCTACTGATCACCGAACTCGAGAACGACTTCATGGCTGATGGCGGGGTTGCAGTGACGAAAAAAAAGTTCCCAAGCCGGGGTAGTGGGTGGTCACGTGAGGGGCGCTAGCGCGACGCTAAACTTGGTCGAAAATCCTCCTGGCTTCCGCTCTTTCTCGATCGCATCCCACCCCTTGGCTGGTTCCCTGTCACTCCCGTCACTTCTGTTGTTGCCCTGGGCCCCTTTTTCCCTGTCGTTTTGCTGGGTGTGGTCGTGGGTTCTGCATTTGGCTGATTGAGGGTGACATCTTCCCCTCTCATGCCTGTCTAGCCACTGATGCCGGCCGCCGAATTCCCCGTTGTGTCTTCAGAATCCGGTCTTGTCAAGATGGAAGACCGGAAAAGGCCTGCCGTGGACAATGACTCGGCCCCGCCGCCCAAGAAACAGGCCACTGCTCTGAACGGCAGCAAGCCTCACCCGGATGCTGATATGCCATGGAAAGACGACTTGGAGGTAAGTGGATTGATCCAGATGGCTTGTGGCATTAAGCACGCCTTTCTTTTAGTGGAAAATTTCGTGGACATGGTGCTGACAATCCTCCCCTGATAGCGCTACCAAAAAGATGCGATACTCCGCCAGATGCAGGAATATAAGCGGGAGAAGACTTCGTTGGAATCGCGCCTTAACCAAATGTCGAAAGCTGCCACGCATCACAATGACCACCTCCGTATTATCGATGCGTGGTTCAATCAAGTAGGCTAATTCATCACTCCGCCCGTGGTTTCAAGACCAGTCTGGCAGAAGGGATGCTGATGTGGCTACAGTTGATCGATGAAATTAAAATACTCCTCGGTTCTTCTCAAGAATCGGACAAAGGTTGGCATTTCTCTTTACTTTTAGTCTGATTATGTGCATCGGTTGACACTTTGGACAGAACCTTCCTTTAAAAGCTCGCTGCAGTTCGAAGACGTTGAAGCGTTTGAATCGCATTTGAAAACCCGATCAGAAACCATCCGCGAAATCATCTCCAAGCTCCAACTCAAGTCTGATATGTCTCCCGAGGTCTCCGATCTCCAGAGCCAGCTCGCCAAAAGACTAGCACAGGAAAAATCTACCATCACTGAGTTAGAGAAGACTCTGGCTGAAAAGCAACAGTTGGAGGAAAGCCTCGAGGCCGCCTCGCTGCGATACATGGTGGCCGAGAAGAAAGTCGACCGCGCGAGAAGTGTGACGGTAGCAAAATTGGAGAAGCAGTATATGATGGGTGTTTCACGGCCGAGCTCAGAGGGGACACAAGCAAAGCGCGAACATTCTTCCCCTGCGAATGGCGGAACACCCGTTGGGGATCGCAACCCGGAGTTGGAAGAGGAAAACCGCAAGCTCACTGCGGTATCGGAGAAACACAAGGAACAAGTCCAAAAGCTGGAAAGTGCAAATGCCAGTTTGCTGGGTCAAATTACGGAACTTAAGGTCAAGGTAATATTATCCAGGTTATTTTCGTGAATTATCGCTGACATGGGTGGTGCAGTCCTCAAGGCTTACTGACGATGACTACGCGCATACGGATCTTTTCAAGCAACTTCGATCACAGCATGATGATGTGGTCAAGCGCATCAACCACTTGGAAGCGACGAACGTACAGCTCCGCGAGGAGGTCCAGAAATACCGCTCGGAAAGGACTGCATACAAGGTTCAAATTGAGGAAGAAACCCAAAGCACGATCGCCGAAAAGGAAGCTCAATTGATGAGAGCGGAAACCGATCTGGCACGGATACGAAATGCTCGCGATGAACTCCTAGCCGACCACCAGATGAGAAAAGCTGCCCAAGACCAAGAGAAGACGACTGGGGTCAAGTTGCAGGAGTTGGCGGCTGCTCGAGAAGCGCGGATCACGGCTTTGGAATCCGAAATTGAACGACTGCGGTTACAAGCCGAGGGTTCGAAGGCGGCTGATAATGTGGATGAATTGCCACTTGAGGAGCTCCGGGCGAAATATACTAGCCTCGAACGTCAGTACTCGATGCTCAACACCGAGTTGACATCCATGCAAACCGCGTACAAGAAGTTCTCGACTTTGGCATCTCAGAAAGTAACAGACTTTGGCGCTTTGGAAGAAAAGGTCGCACGCCTGCTGGCCGAGAAGTCCAAGGCAGATCAAAAGTTCTTTGCTGCGATGAAGAGCAAAGAATCACGAGACGCCGAAGTTCGAAATCTTCGAGTGCAAAATTCCAAGACGTCCGAAATTGTGTCGCAGTTGAAGGATTCCGAAGCAAACACGCGCTCGCTGTTGTCTAACATGGAAAAGCAATTGAACGAGAACAAGGAAGCTCTAAATATTGCCATCAAAAAGCAGCACGACACCCAGCAACAACTTACCGAGGTCAACATTATGGCAGATGGGCTGAAGAATCAGGCTTTCGAGCTCAAAGCGCTATCGGTATCCAAGGACACCGCGTTAGGAAACACCGCCAGTGCTTTGCGTCAAGCTGAAACAGAAGTTGTGGGCCTGAAGCAGTCGCTTGCAGACTCCCAAAAGAACCTTGAAACCTGGAGGAGCAAGAGTCTGGGCAACTCCTCGTCGGAATATGAAATGTTGCGGGTAAGTTGGGCATCAAAACTTCTCTGATCAATCTCCATACTAATGTTCTCTCAGACACTTGCGCTGTGCACCGTGTGTCGCCGCAACTTCAAGAACACCGTCATTAAAACCTGTGGGCATGTTTTGTGCAAGGACTGCGTCGAAGAGCGTCTCACTTCCCGTTCGCGCAAATGTCCCAACTGCAACCGATCCTTCGGAAGTAACGACTACATGCACATCACCCTCTGATTCAACCCGACTTCGAACTTCTTTTCATGTACATTAACCCTTTTCTTGTTCCTTTCTTGACCCTTCTTGTGTTTCTTATTCTATTTTTATTCTTGCCCTTTTTTAGTGGATTACGTTCGGACAGGTTCATGGTGGGGTGTTTGGCTGGTTTAGCAGGCTAGGGTTGGGTCGGCGTTTGGTGAGTTATGCCCTGTCCTTGCCCCTGGGGCACCTTTTTTCTACCCGGGGGCGCCGAACGCTATGGTGGATTTCTGGGGCATCAGGGCGCTGAACGGCTGTGCTCTCTTGAATACCCACTTACCGGAAGGGAAAAATGGCGCACTTTGATTTCCCTTGACTATGGCTTGTTAGATTTTTGTGTCATATAGGAGTACGTGTTGGATGGAAAAGAAAGGATCTGATGAATGCAATGCAGCGACATTCTCGAAACGCCGTCATGAATTGAAGATTCTACTATAAAGCAGCTCGTGTCTACCGACCCACAGGTCCAGTGCCGGCACGACCTGCCCGGCCTGTTCGACCTCGGTATTCCATTCGCGCTTGATGCGCGCCATGATCGTATCCTGTAAGTTCTGGCTGGCCAACACATTCTGGGCCTGGTAGGGCCCCATCACCGACGCTCGCACGGCGGCGCTGAGAATAGCCTTGGCGTGGTTCAGAACAAAGATATACGCCGTCTGCTGCAAATCCAAGCCCATAGCCCGACACACCACTCCCCAGAGTGGCGCAAAGTGACCACGGGGGCCCAACTCGTCTGCATCGTCAAAGCAAGACTTCAATGCCTCGGAGAAGTCATCGATGGCGTCGCCGCGGGCTCGGCCGTTTGCTCCGGGCTGGCGAAGCTGGCCCGGAATGCGCGCTCCCAGACTCCCAACAAAGCTCTCCCCTGGGCAATACTTGCCCGCTGTGCGACGACACATGGTGTCGATGCATCTAGGTCATTATCGAGCGTTTCTAGCATCTCGGGCTCTCGGTAGCCTGCCAGAACGTAAGGTAGCGAGGTGCTTGCGATGGAAGCGATGGAGAGTCGGAGGAAGCGATTAAATGAAGCGATTGGTGTTGAGCGAACTGGTTTATTATGCGCAAGGTAAGACTCCAGCCCGCTGGAGTATGCAAATGAGCCCAGTGGTAGGGCGGAGTCGGAGAGGAGCAGCAGCGCGTGCAGTGAGGAAGAGCGGACCGCATCCGCTTGGAATTTAATGGGATTATTATTCTTATTATTATAGGCGTCTGGTCATCAAGTCTCGTTAGCGAAATAAACCAAGGAATTTAGTTGAGGATGCGGCGCTCACCATCGGACGTCCAGGACGTCTTGGAATTAGTATGCGAGGATGGAGGGCTCGGGTAGAGTGAGCCGGCTAGTTGAGCCCGAACATCTTGCAGCCGCGACTCGAGCTGGGCTACCTCAGCCTGCAGGTCTTGCGATTGGGGCTTTTGCAGAAACATCGTGTATGGAGAGAGAAAAACCTGGGGATCTGGGGGAGAAAGAAAAGCGGGAGATAAGAACGAGTCTTATAGATCATCCAGTTTTCGCCCGAGCGGCAACGATCGGCAGAAAAAGTGGGCAATCGGGGGCGCCCGATGGCTCCCTATCAATCGTTATTATTCATGGTTATTCATTCCTATTACTCGATCTCCTGCCCTACTTTGCCCGATCATGCTCCGATAGCTGGTCCATTCCCTCCCTTCCCCAAAACCATGTCCGGCAAGCGTCTGCTGGATGCCATTCAGCTTCTGAATGTGTCCAAGTCAGTAGCTGTCAAGCACTTGGCTATTCGCCAGCACCAGCTCGATGTCTACACTCGGACGTCGTCCCTCACCAAGGGGATCAAGGACCAGACCGACGGGCTGATTTTGACCGCACAAGCCGCTGCCGCACTGGCGCGCCGCTTCAACGAACCCTCGCCACCGCCCAACCCACGGCCGACGGCCGACTCCCCGAGCCCTCGCCCGACTCGGCCAACGCCCCAAATACTACCTCGACCACCACAACGCCCCCTTCCGATGAAGCCCGGAAATTGCAACGCCAGGCCGAGTTCCAGGTCCCTTCCTCTGCCGCGCAATACAAGGGAGATGAGAAGCCCGACGCATTAAATGTCAGCCAACAACAGGATGTATTCTACGAGCCCTCGCAACAGTCTGCGCCGGATCTCTCCGCGCTGCCTCGAGTCAAATTTCCCAAAGCGACCGGGGATGTTCAAGTTGGTAGTAGTGATGGACTAAATGCAGATGTTTTCCACTCGTCTGTGGACCCGGACGTTAAACAGTCCACGCCGGATCAGCGGCAAGAACTGCCAGAAGAGATGATGCAGGGTCTTTTCCACAGCCCGAGGGTTTCTCGAATGTTGTCGGGGAAGCCGGCGCCAAAGAGAGATTGGCTGCCAGTAGACAAGCAACCGCCTTGCGACCAAAGCGCACCGTCAACCACCCCATCAGAGACCGTCGCGAAATCAGGAACCGAGGAGATGGAGAAGTTGGGGACGAGCGTCGCGGAGGATGTGGCCCCAAGCGCCGAAGGGCTCGAAGCTGGAAAGAAGAATGAAGTCTACCAGATGATGGAGTCTCGTGTGCCGTCGTCACGACTCGGGAGACTCTGGCAGTATGGTGGCCTCGCGACCTCGATGGCCTTCGGAGCTGTCGGCGAGACGGTTCGACGGGCTACCGGCAGCCAAGAAAATGGGTCTCTCATGTTCAGTGCCGGGAATATGGAACGACTTGTGTCTAAACTGTCCAAAATGCGAGGCGCAGCTCTCAAGCTGGGGCAGATGCTCAGTTTCCAGGGTGGGTTCCCAGTTTTCTCTCTTCTGTATCTTTCAGCTTCTCATCTCTCTAGACTCAAAAATGCTGCCCGACCCCATCCAGCAAGTGCTTCAACGTGTTCAAGACCGCGCCGACTACATGCCCGCTTCACAGCGCGACAAGGTCTTGACAGAAAACCTCGGGCCGAACTGGCGAGACCTCTTTGCCTCGTTTGACGAAGTCCCTATGGCGGCTGCATCGATTGGCCAAGTTCACGCCGCAGTCCTCAAGCGAACTGGGAAACCAGTCGCCGTTAAGGTGCAATACCCGGGGGTGGCCGACTCAATTGACTCAGACCTGAACAATCTGTCGATTTTGCTCACAGCATCCCGGCTGCTTCCCCGGGGTCTGTACCTCGACAAGACGATCGCCAATGCGCGGACCGAATTGGCCTGGGAATGTGACTACAAGCGCGAAGCTGAAGGCGCAGCCCGATTCCGCGGGCTCCTGCGCGACGACCCAGTCTTCGTTGTCCCGGAAATTATAACCGAAGCATCCGGCAAGCAAGTTCTGACGATGGAAATGCTGGAGGGCATTGCAGTCACCAAGATCCAGGATTTTAGCCAGGAACAGCGCGACTGGATCGGCACCCAGATCATGCGACTGTGTCTACGCGAGATCACCGAGTTCCGGTACATGCAGACAGACCCCAACTGGACCAACTTCCTGTACAATGCGCGCACCAACCGACTGGAGCTGCTCGACTTCGGCGCCTCGCGCGAGTACCCAACCAAGTTCATTTCCACCTACGTGCGCACCCTCGTCGCCGCCGCCCGCAACGACCGCGCCGCCTGCCACACCCTCTCCATCCAGCTCGGCTACCTCACGGGCCTCGAATCGACTGCCATGGCCGACGCCCACGTCTCCTCTATCCTCGCAATCGCCGAGCCCTTCATGCTCTCCTCGCCTGATCTTTACGACTTCCGTGACCAGACCATCACCGACCGCGTGCGCGACCTCATCCCGCTCATGATCCGTGAGAGGCTCGCCCCGCCCCCGGAGGAGACGTATAGCTTGCATCGCAAGCTCAGCGGCGCTTTCTTGCTCTGTGCCCGCCTTGGCAGTCGCGTTCCGTGTAAGGATCTGTTTGCGACGGCTACTCGGTCGGCCGAGGACAGTGGGTTGCTGGTGGATCAGAACCAGAAACAATAGATTTGGCTGGCCATGTAATAATGTATAGACACATGTATACTATAGTTCAGTGGGGGTTTCTATCAACTGCCACAAAAAAGAAAAGAAAAGAAAAGAAAAGAAAAGAAAAAGACTTTCCTCTCATTTCGATCGCTTCTCTATTTCTTTTCTTCTACTTATCTTGCAAGGTACAGATAACTCTAGTCGCAACAAGATGAAGTTGAAGTAGATGTATAAATACAGGTCTTGAAAGAAAAGAAGGGTTGGAGAAAAAAGAAAAGAAGAAAGAAGAAGAAAGAAGAAAGAAGAAAGAAAGAAGAAAGAAGAAAGAAAGAAGAAAGAAGAAAGAAAGAAGAAAGAAGAAAGAAAGAAGAAAGAAGAAAGAAAGGAAGAGGTAAAGGGGAAATGAAACATAGAAATGAAAAAAATTCTATATGTACATAAAAAGAGAAGACGCCATCAATGCTGGTCATTGAACAGGGAATTTTGTGTGAGAGGAGGCTTCTGTCTTCCAGACCAGCTGGAAAGAAGATTTTTCTTGGAATCGTAGATCCAAATGCCGCCAAACCTGCCGTGTCAAAAAAAAAAAAAAAAAAAAAAAAAAAGGGATAAAGAAGGGAAGGATGGTTGTGAGGTAGATATCCGACGAAGGACAGTCATCAGAGTAGATTGCGAGACAGTTCGCTCATTGCAATAAACTCACAGGCCCGGGTCCTCGCGCCCAAAAACATGGCGCCAGTAGTCCTTCACGCCAGAACAGATATCCGAGTAATCAGCCCAGGAAGCGAACTTGGACTCAAGCTCGCAGGCGGTCCAAAGGATCTGGCGCCAAAACCTCTTCTCGACGTCGATGGAGGCACTGAACTGGGCGACCACTTTCTCAGGAGTCGTCCAGGCACGGGTGTAGGAGCCGTCATCCTCAAAGGCCGGGTTGACGTCGTGCTTCTCGAAGATGGTGGCCGGGTTGAACTTGGGGAAGTTGGCGTGAATGAAGAACACGCTCGGGGCCGGGGCTTTGTCACCCTTGACGCGCCACTTGCCCTGGCGTGTCAGCGCCCAGTCCTGGGACGGGTTGAACTGCGCCATGGCAGAGCCGGCTAGGCCGCCAGCCGTGCGGTGGCCAAGGGCGCAGATCGACTCGCTGACCTGGTAGAAGGGCTCGGCCATGGCGGTGGCGGCCGCTACGAATGTTTCCTTGTCGCCTTCGCCGGCGGCGCCCTGCGACAGCAACGGGTAGTAGTGCGATGGCCCCCAGTAGTTGTAGTAGGTGCAGAGCAGCAGCGTGCGGGTGTGGGTTTTCTTCGAGATCAGTACCTCGCCAGATTCAGTGGATTGCCGCAAGTCCATGGGCGGGACGGGCTGGCCGGCAATCTCGTAGAAGAGCGGCGAGACCGACGACGCCCAGAAGTCGGGCCAGGTTACCATCTCCGTCGAGCGGAAGGGTTCGTTGCGGAACAGCTTCTCGGGCCTCTCGAGCGGGAAGGCGTCGGCGTCCAGAAACAAGATCTGTTCGAATGACGAGAACAGCATGGCAAATGGCTTGAACTGGTATTTCTGAATTTTCGCGGGCGCCGCCTTGAGAATGCGTGAGAGCACCACACACCGTGCTTGCAGCGCCGGCAGAACCTCGTCACAGATATACTCCTCGTACTCGGACTCGTCCGCCAGGAACACCTCCACGGGTAGCATGGATCCCGTCTGCCGCAGCATGCGCAGCGAGATCACCAGCACGGGCAAATATGCTCCACCCGCCGTCGAGACCACGCCCTTTGTCCCAGGGACATAGGGGATCCGCAGCGGCGAACGGGTAATAGCGTCCACAAACCCCGTATGGGCCTCCTTCATTTTAGCGACATCCTCGGCGGGTATGGTCAGGTAATTCGGACGCGGCGGCGCATCCTTGTCCTTGAAGCCTTCCGTCGGCGCTTTTTCTTTCTCGATAACAGGGCTGGTACCGGGCGAATGTCTCTCCAGGAGCGTGTGGAATTTGCGCCAGAATTTCTGGTGGTCGAAGGTCAGGTCCTGGGTCGGCTTGATCGTTATATTGGCGCCATAGAGTTCAAGAGGCGTATAGGAATGCGGGCGTCGCGATATGTTCCAGGTGAGGAATGAAGCCACAGCGAAGGCAACCAGTAGCGTCCGCAGGCGTAAAACTGACCGTGGGAGCACCATGGCGAAGGAGTTGTTCCTGGAGTGAGGCCGGCAATGCCCTCTGTTATACTTCTGTAGAACCCCACGGGGCCCACGTCAACCTCCAATCGGCGACCCAATGAGACCGACGGGATCGGGTGCGTGCGGATAGGAATCCCAATTTCACAGAGGGACCATCGCATTCAAATTCCCTCGAGTGTTGAAGTGTTGTCCGAAGAGAAGGAGAGGAAAGGGGGAAGAAAGACAAGGAGAAACTGGGCAGCCTAAAAATACAAGACAATGCAAGGCACATATTTTGGATAAAGACCGAGTCCCCCCCTTAGCCGCACAGACCATGGGATGGATCAAAGGTGAGTTTGTGGTTACGCATACTCTACATGCCCTGGATTTGTTTCTTCTCTGATATGGTCTCTAGATATTAAGCCATGAATGCGTACGAGTCTAAAATGAGGAGCCTCGGATACTATCAACACTCGTTTCTACCAATGCATCAAGATCATGGCAGAGCACATCACCCTGAATCCTGGCTGGTCTCTTCCTCTTCCACAATGGTATCCGAAACAAGATTCCGATCCTCCACCTTCGATTCTAAATAGTCGAATGGTGGATCTCCGGTGGAGTCTGCTGAGTTGACCTGGACGCGTGGTCTGGTATCCTTGATCCGCAGTAACTGCGACACGGCACTGCCGGTAAAATGCAGGCACAGACCCACGAGAGCCCCGGTCAGGACTGCCCCAGTCACAAAGGAAAGAAAGGCCTGTCAATGATATCAGTCGCCCGGCTTACAACCATGGAAGAAAGCCAAAACTGAAACTTGTGGAACACATACCTCGAATTTCGCCACAATTCGCAGCGGAATCAAAGCCACATACAAAATGCAATGACCCAAGTATACTAGAGGAGTTGCAGTAAACCGCAGTAGAGAGAACAGGGAGGAAAGCAGTTGGGCCAAAGCGCTGTGAACAAATGCGGGGCCGTAGGTGAGGGCCGCCACCCAGTCCATCGTGGAAGGGCAATTGATGTATAGGAGACTATGCCCAGAAAATGGTGTACAGATAGATATCTTGGAGATATTTTCAATCTCCAGCATACCTGGTGGACGCAAAATGTCCGATCAGCTCGACGCGATGGAGAGGAAACCCGGGGAAGCCGAGCTAGCTCCGCAAACCCTAAGCCCTATGTTTCCCTATTGGGTCGCTCGGCGTCATCGCCGTTGACCTTGCTTCGCTCTTTCCCTCTCGTCATCCTCCTTTTGATCGGTGTGCAGTGTCTTTATGCTGCTGTATTGATCTGTCTCAATTATCTTGCCCTCTTGGTCCTCTCCCTCCCCTCGTCATAACCTGCCCACCCAATCCTCACAACTTGCACCCCACCTTCGATGGGCAACACCCCTTCTAAAGGCCCGGCCGGTGACACGCCGCCGGGCCATGCAGCCGGCTCAACAGGTGAGAGAAAGGTCGTTCGCCGACCGTCTCTCAACACAGTATCGACATCCAAGGCCACCGCCGCCGACCCCTCCGCATCTCGAGAGAACGCCGCCGGATATTCGGCTACATACCAAGGATCTGTCCAACATCGGCTCCAATCCCGAAACCCCCCAGAATCGCCGACCAAAACCAGCAGCAGGCCAGAGAAACAAGATGCGAGAAGAGCTGAGCCTGCGCAGAGCAAGGATATTCCCTCCCCAGACCCCTCCAACCCGGTGCAGGTGCCGATTTCGCGCAAGGTCGCGGGGCGCGATCCCGTGGCACCTTCGGCCCCGCCGCTCAACTCGTACTATAATGCGCCGACTCATTTGCAACGGCCTCCGCGCATGCCATTGCCGATTGGCGATGCCACCACCACGCCCGGGTCGCCGATCATCGGCCCCGAAGACTCGCACATCCAGTCCCTCCCGGCAGACCGCGTCCTGGACGAACAGATGGGTCAGGATACCTCTGCACTGAGCAATACGACACTGGAAGGGGATGAGCTAGTAGATGAGCTCCAGCCATATACGGTCAGTGGGGTGGGTAAGGCGGTGCCCACGACAATTGAATGGACGGGGCCAGGGCAGAAGGTCTATGTCACGGGAACCTTTGTCAACTGGGAGAAGAAGTTCCGTCTACACCGAAGGTATGATACTGATCATGGCTGTCTTTTAAACACTACAATGCGCTGACATATTCGGCAGCGAGAACGGGACTGTCATGTCTGCGAGGTTGAATCTCCGGCCGGGAACGCATCACCTGAAATTCATCGTTGATGGTGAGATGCGAGCGGCTGATAGCTTGCCGACTGCCGTGGATTTTACCAACCACCTAGTCAATTATATCGAAATCAGCGCCGATGATGCTCGGAGGGAACATGACAAAACGTCCCACCCGGCGGTTCCACCGGGAGTGCACCCCCGCAAGTGTTGCCGGAGGATTCGAAACATGACCAGTCAGGCGATGCCGAGGACGATCCTCCGAGGAAAGATGAATCCGAGGAAGAGGTGCCGCCCGGGGATTTCGGTAGTGCCATTCCGCAATTCCTCGCTGATCTGGACAAAGAGGAAGAAAGTCCGGCGTATTCGCAGGCGGCCAATGTCATCGGTGACACACCCACTCCCCCCAGTCTGCCGCTGTTTCTGGGTAAATCTATTCTCAATGGCACCACTCCCATGAAAGACGATAGCAGCGTTCTCAATTATCCGAACCACACGGTTCTCAACCACCTTGCCACGAGTAGCATAAAGAACGGTGTCCTCGCCACCAGTGTTACCACCCGATACAAGCGAAAGGTGATTCTATCTCGTTCCTAATTCCTTATCTGGGAATTCCTCGCTAAACCCTTCAATAGTATGTCACGACTATCTTGTACAAACCCACTGGCGACATTACAGAGTAAGCTCTGGCCAGGCATTGGTACGTACTTCCATGGTCATTCAATGGCCTCTTTTGCGGGGACCTTCAAATGCTTGGGAGGGGATGCACACAGGCATATACTTAACAGGATTGTATGTTGAACATGCGCCAAGAGAAGAAGAAGAAGGGGTATCACATATTGTATGGTTTCCAAGGCGTTGCTTTAAGTGTTGGTTGAGGAGTTAGGGTTGTGGTCTGCAGACAATACATAGGGGCGCTTGGGCTGGGATACGAGTGCAAGTACTTGAGGCATTGACTTGAATTGAATGCTAGATTTCATAAGATACCAGCCGCTGACCCTCGCTTTGCTCGGAATGCTTTAGGAGGCATAGTAGAAAGTAGGAGTTAGATTTGAAAAGCCTTGTAATCTGCTTAATATACAGCTTTCGATTTTTTTTTCCGAGTATATCTAAGCATCTTCCTAAACATCTTTCTAGTTTTAAGGCAATACCCAAAGAGGATATTTGCTTGAGCTAATTGCTAGATAATTTCACGTAGGCATTAAGAAACTCGAGAAATGACACATCGTGTGGTTTTGTTTTTGGCGCAACAGCCTCACGGTCAGATATTCTGATATTATAAATGCTGGGATTTGAACGCTTCGTAACACATGACAAGAGAACAAAACACCAGACCTTAATCCCGCCATTGCACAAACACTTCATCCGTCCGGAATCGCTGCGTACAAGTAGCCTCCTTCAGCGGGGTACGGAAGCCCGTCCCATAGGCTAACATTCCTGCCTGTGCAATCATGATCCCATTGTCGATACAGAAACGCTCGTCGGTGGCATAGACACTGCCGCCTCGATCGCGTGCCATGATCCCCATCATCTCCTGCAATCGCTCGTTGGAGCCGACGCCGCCCACAATGAGAACTTGCTTGGATCCGACATGAGCCATGGCGCGCTCAGTGATCTCAACTAGCATCGAGAAAACGGTCTCCTGGAGCGAAAAGCAGAGATCTGCGCGGGTGGGTTTGCTGTCTTGGTCTTGGTTTTGGTCGGCCGCCGCCGCGGCCGCATTCTGAGCCTGTGCGTCTTCTCGTGCACGCTCTTCGCCGCCCAGACCCCATGATGCCGCCAATCCATCGATGGCGGCCAATATCCCTGAGAATGAACAGTCCATGCCTTTTACAACATAGGGCAGATCCACCAGCTGCTTTCCTTGCTTGGCCAGCTGCTCAATGTTATATCCCGGTGCTGGGTCGTTGGGAATGTGTAGGGTTCGCGCGAACCGGTCCAGACAGTTTCCCACCGCAATGTCGAGCGTTTCGCCGAAGATACGGTACCGTTGCGAGCTGTATGCGATCACCTGGGTATTCCCGCCAGAGACATACAATACGACGGGGTTGGTGGCGCCGGTGATCAGGCGGCCCATTTCGATGTCTGTGGAAGATGGACATACGGTCAGCGTTGATTATTTCAATCATGAGGATCAGATATCAAACTCACGTCCCACACAGTGATTTACCCCCACCAATTCCTTGCCCCAGAGCAGACTCAGCATCCGCGCCGCAACCGCCACGCTCTGCAGCGGGGCACCCATACCGGGACCCTTGGTGAAGCAGATACAGTCCACCTGGTCAACCGAAACCCGCGCCTCCTTAAGTGCTTCCTTCACCAGCTTCACCACCCATGCCCGGTGGTGCCGCGCCGTATCCTTGGGCAGGAAGCCCTCGCCTGGCGGAGAGACATAGGTATGGCGGATATTGGCCAGGACCTGCGGGGTGCTGCCGTCCTCGGGATGCAGCATGATGCCCACGCCAATTTTGTTGGCGGAGCCTTCCATGCCAATACCGATCATGATGAGAGTGAGCCCGAGGATATTTCTTCAAATATGGAATTGACACTGCCAAAGGACCGAGGGGGACTCGAAGCTGCAAAGAGAACTTGGGAAGATTTTCTTATCGTTATCGGGAAGGCCCCTAAAAGCGGCGCCGTTTCTCCGTGGATCAACATCTACATACTTCGTCTGGTCTTCCTCTTCTTCTCTTCCTCACTCAGTGTTGCTTCACCACTTTCTTTTCTTTTTGCATACTTGTTGCATCAGAATCTGTGCTACGCTGATGTCTGCCTGATTCTACATCCATACCCTAATTCACCCCCTTCTCTCCCTCCCCCCACTGCAGTGGGCTCGGCACAATGTCTTCTACCACCCACTTCCCTGACCCCCCAAGCTTCCAGGAGCAATCCAACCAGTTCATTTCCTGGTTAGAAGCAAACCCAGGGGTCAAGGTCAACCACAAAATCTGTCTGGCAGATCTTAGATCGAGTGGTGCTGGAAGAGGCGTCGGTAAGCAAATCCCCCACCCACCACACAAAATTCCACTGTTGTGTGATTTACCCCCTCAACACCCCCCAAAAAATATCTTTTGTCTCCCATAAACTCTCTAATGATAGGTAATCCTCTTTGAATATAGTGGCTCGAACCCATATCCCTGAAGGCGAAGAGCTCTTCTCGATCCCGCGCACCCTGATCCTTGCCGTCCAGAACTCCGAGCTGAAGACCCTGCTCCCACAAGATGTCGAGGCCCTGGGCCCATGGCTGTCACTCATGCTAGTGATGCTCTATGAATACCTGCAAGGCGAACGGTCCCGATGGGCTCCATACTTCAAGGTCCTCCCGACCCGGTTCGACACCCTGATGTTCTGGTCGCCGGCTGAGTTGCAGGAGCTGCAGGCTAGTGCAGTGGTCGAGAAGATCGGCCGCCAGGGCGCAGAGGAGTCAATTCTCGAGTCTATCGCCCCCATCGTGCGTGCGAACCCGGCACTCTTCCCGCTTGTCGGCGGACTGGCGTCGTATGAGGGCGATGCGGGCGCGGCGGCTCTGCTTGAGCTCGCCCATACTATGGGATCCTTGATCATGGCTTATGCCTTTGATATTGAAAAGGCTGAGGACGATGACGAGCCTGACGCTGACGATGATGGGTATCTGACCGATGACGAGGACGAGCAGCTGCCCAAGGGCATGGTCCCGCTTGCGGATCTGCTCAATGCCGATGCAGACCGCAACAACGTGGGTTTTCTTTTCTTTTCTTCTTCTTCTTCTTCCTCCACGTGCTATGGGTCATGGTCTGATACTCTATCTAGGCCCGCCTGTACCAGGAAGAGGAATCCCTAGTCATGAAGGCCATCAAGCCCATCCAAGAAGGCGATGAGATCTTCAATGACTATGGGGAAATCCCGCGCGCGGACCTCCTGCGCCGATACGGCTATGTGACCGACAATTACGCCTCATTTGATGTGGTCGAGCTCTCGCTAGAAAACATTTGCCAGGCGGCCGGTCTCGACAGCGCCGATGTAGAAACTCAGCCCAAGGTAACTACATTCTTATTCATGCACCACAATCAGGTCGTGCTTGCAACTTTTGCCAATTCATACACATGGAAGCCAGACCCAGACTAACCTATTTATCAGCTACAATTCCTTGATGAGCTCGACATCCTCGACGATGGCTACGTGATCCCCAGGCCATCCGCCGAAGACGCATTCGAAGACATACTGCCCGCCGAGCTAGTGATTCTTCTCAGCACTCTCGCGCTGACCCCGCAAGAGTTCGAGCAGCGCCGTTCCAGAAACAAGCCACCGAAGCCCGCCATGGAGGGCAGTCAAGCAGGTATCCTTCAGCGAGCCTTGCTGTCCAAGCAGGGTCAATACGCTACCTCTCTCGCCCAGGACATCGAGATTCTGCACTCCTCCGGCTCTCACGCCTCGCTGGAGGGTTCTGCGCGCCGGCACCAGATGGCGATTAAGGTCCGCATCGGCGAGAAGGAGATCTTGCAGGCTATTTTGGGTCTGCTTGATCGCCTTGTTGCTGGTGGTTCCCTGAAACGGACTGCCAATGGTGACGATAGCGAGTCGAGACAGTCCAAGGCTCCGAAGGTCTGACTGACATCGTCATTTGTTCCACCCTCATCTCGACAAATTGATCCTCTTTTAAAAACGTTGGAGAGGCTTCTACCCAAGAAAACTCCCAGCAAAGTGGTGCATGATTGCAAGTGATTAAATTTCTGTTAGATTTTTTGAACCTTTTTTTGGCCTTTTCTTCTTTTCCTTTCCCCATCATCGCTTGCATCATATCATCGGGGATCCATCATACAAAAGGGCCGTTTTTGACTGGCCCACCTGTCTCCCGTCGAGGTTCAAGAAGAAAAAAGAGAACTATGTACACTAATCAAAGGCAGACGTCTCCCAGGCCGTGCTGTCTATTGAAGACCAGCAAAATCGGCCAGCAACATCTGCGTCATATCAAACGAGGGGTGAAGCGGTGAAGAGGAGAGGAAGCAGAGTGCAGAAGTCAGGAAGGGAGAAAAAGAGAAGGGGGGGGGGAATAAAGATCAGCCTCCAGATCGCGTCCCTTCGCCGCCCGCGGATTTCATCAGAACATGAGGGGATACTAAAACTACAAGTGGAGATAGGTCGGCGAAAAAAAAAAAAATAAAGAGGCGAGGGCGAAGGGACGAAAACACAGGAACGCCCGCCAAATGCTGTCCGAAGAGGGGGGGGGAAAGCGAAGAAACAGATGAGCTCAGGTCTCGGCACCTGGTCCAGAATTCGAGCCCACGGGCTGGCCCTGAGAATTACCGGGCTGATCCGTCTGCAATCGTCGAGCCTGAGCTTGGACTGCCTGCGCCTGCGCCTGCGCATGGGCCTGGGCAGCCACTGCAGCTTGTTCGCGTGCCTTGGCCATGGTGATGGCCCGGTGCTGCATGATCTGGATGCTGTACTGGTCGGTGTCATAAACGGACTCGTCGTCGGAATCTTCTTGGTCGTACTTGAACCGATCAGCCTTGAGGGGATCCATCTCGACCTTGGAATGCGATGCCAGATTTCGACGATCGATCATCAGTCGCCCACCTCGGCCGATTCGTCTTCGGAAGGAGGGCATGTGATTGGGTTTCTCGTGCAACTCCATGGCGCGCGACGCGAGCTTGTCCCGAGAAAAGAGTGGGCTAGCAACATCCAACGCAGTGTCCATGTCACCGGAGGATTCTGATGATGGTGGCGTAGGTAGTTGCGCAGTGAATGCGGGTCGGAAGGCTGCAGCATCGAATGTCCGTTCTGGAGACGGAGACAGTGGTGCTCGGGTGTGATCCACATAACCCTCGTTCCACTTGATATGCTTGGTGATGTTCTGTTTGATATCGCGCAAGATATCGTTCTCCTTCTCGGCCTGGACTTCTTCCAGCAGCTGCAAATCCTCTGCACCTTGCACGCCAGCCTTGAGAGGCATGCGAAGCTGCGGAGCGTTGGGACGTTGGGACGGCATCTCCATCTGCTTTTTTTGGGCTGTGGAGCAAGGATGTTAGTATGCGTGCATACAGCTACCGGAGTACCATCGCTTACCTTTTGATTGATGAGATCCTCGTCGTCGTCCTTGACGCCGAGCTTGCGCTTCATTTCCTTGACATCTGCGCGCTTGACGAAGAGCTGGCGCTCCATCACAAGCATCTCCTTCCGAGCGACCTCGCGCTGGCGCACCAATGCAACAAGTTGTCGCGCATCTTCCAACTCTTTGCGAAGGCGTCGGAGTTTTTCTGCACTCTGCGCATCTCTCCCACGAGTCTTACGGATCTGGCGAACCTCGCGCCTACGGAAACAGACAAAGGGGTCGCTATCATCGGTGTCCTGGCCGGTTTCGAACTGCAAAGAAAAAAGCGCG
This sequence comes from Penicillium alfredii, assembly GCF_028826965.1. Taxonomy (NCBI): domain Eukaryota; kingdom Fungi; phylum Ascomycota; class Eurotiomycetes; order Eurotiales; family Aspergillaceae; genus Penicillium; species Penicillium alfredii. Next base: position 3,433,729 of record NW_026622706.1, on the reverse strand, counting down.
TTAGCTTTGTTGCACTACTGGAAGGGAACGGACGTTGAACACATACCTTGAGGCTCGAGTGCAGGGGATGGTTCCCCGTGGTGGCCCGGCGCGACTTCCAGTGCTCAAAGATGTCCTGCGCAAAGCGCTTCACGCTTTCCTCTACGGCGGCATCCATCGCATCTTGCATTTCGGAAAATGCCAGCACCGGCGGGCTGTCGACTGTCGCGAACGGCTGCTTCAATTGCGCGGTCTCCTCAAAAAAGTTCATGGTCGCCTCGAAGTCATCCTCGGAGCACCGGCTTGCTTGGTCGCGGTCCTGGTTCATGATGTTGAGGAAGACATCGTCCTCCTCGGTCATGTTGTACGGACATCCGCAACAATCCTCCACCGTGGAGGAGAAGCGGATGTACGTCGCAGGTTGCGAGAAGAAAGGCGGGTAGAGTGTGTCATATTGCAGGTTACTGAGGATGGTCTCGGGGGTGGGGATATGCGCCTCGTTGACCTTGCCCCGGGCGGTGGCATTGATCGCGACTTGCAAGTGGAATTCCTAGAGCACGCGCCGACGTCAGTCTTCATAATTGCGGAGAACTCCAAATTTTCGCGTCACCGTGGTGATGGTGTCACGTGACATATGCAGGGATGAGGCTAAAATTAGGGTGGCGAGGGCACTCACCGACTCCTCGGCCTTTTCGACGCCGGTTTCGATCTGTTGTAGAGAGCTCTGGATCTCCTCGTCGATTGCATCGATCTCGTGCTCGTGGACAATGGGGATGGACGCCTTGGAGGTGAGCTTTTTGGGGCGCGTCCTCCCCAGGCCCCCGTACCGGGTCATAGCGTCGGGACGCGCAAAAGGGCAACGACCATGGGCAGGGAGGGTGTAAAATGGGAATCAGAGGAAAGAGCAGATCATGCGCTATCTGGTAGTCGTATTTTTGTGATGAAAACCGATGAAAGGCGGGAGATATCGACGGCGGTAGACGGGGGGATTGACGGCGGGCGGATGGGTTGACGTTGCAATGTGACCCGGCGGTGGCCTGGAGTGGCCCGGTGCACGGCCTCAGGGGCTCGCTTGCCTGGCCCGTTTCGGTTAGTGCGGGGCTGGGCTCTATCAAATTCCCCATCGAACCTCTCCGTCTTCTCCTACGCCGATCTTGCCTTGTCTCTCTCTTGGTTCTGTCCAGTTCTCTTTCTCGTTTCTTTCTGTATCTCCCCTCCGAAATATTTTCCTCGTTCCTTCGATACTCTTCTCGACTTCCCCGACCATGGACCACCCGACCGAACCCAACGCGGCCGCCATCTACGATGCGCGCAGACGCCGAGGCTCCGTAGGGACCTCCCAGCTGTTCGAAAACATTGTCTCGACCTCCAACTGTATGTTTCACACGGTCGCATGTAGGATCAAATGTGATGGGGGTGCTGGGCTGACAGGGGAATTTACAGTCGACCGAGATGAAGTGGACCGACTGCGGAAGCGATTTATGAAACTCGATAAGGTCCGGTAGTCGTGGTACAACGTGGGGAATCAAGCAAGGCGTACTAACAGCCCTCCAGGATAGCTCGGGGACTATCGACCGCGAAGAGTTCCTTTCACTGCCTCAGGTGTCGTCCAACCCGCTTGCCACACGGTTCGTCGATCCTTCCTTGGGTGTTTGAGTGGTGGATGGGAGAGAAAAACAATCAGGAAAGAAACAAGCACAGGGATACGAACAAGCTCTAATACTTGCATGATTATCACAGGATGATCGCGATCTTCGATGAGGATGGTGGCGGCGATGTCGACTTTCAAGAGTTTGTGACGGGATTGTCTGCCTTTAGCTCCAAGGGCAACAAGGAAGAGAAACTGCGCTTTGCATTCAAGGTCTACGACATTGACCGCGACGGCTATATCTCCAACGGCGAGCTATTCATCGTGCTGAAGATGATGGTGGGCAACAACCTGAAGGACGTACAGCTGCAGCAGATCGTGGACAAGACCATCATGGAGGCCGACAAGGACCACGATGGGCGCATTAGCTTCGAGGAGTTTACGGATATGGTGGAGCATACGGATGTGAACTTGAGCATGACACTGAGTAGGTGCCCTTGCGTCTGACTTTGGTGTTTAGCATCTTGATGCTGGTGCTGACTTTCACTCTAGATCAAATATAGATGATGTTTTATTTTAACCCCACTGTTTCGGGGTCTGTCGCATGGGCTGGAAATGAAGCGCAAAGGCCCGGCGATATCCTTTCTTTTCTTTTCCCTCATGTTTTGGTTCCTTGATTTATGGCTGATGCTTTGGCTTCTCACTCAACATGACATGACTCGATGACCAGCGTGTTTCTGTAGCTTAGTTCCCGCGAGTTTTTATGGACTGACGTGCGTCACTGCCTACTTACTGCCTAGTGAATTGTCCATGGATGTCAGTAAACTCCGCCAAGCAAGACAAGACATGCCTTGTATTGGACTTGTATATACCTACCCACACCCCCGGTACATCGAGGTACCTACCTCGGTACAGTCGGGGAGTTGATTCAGCCGCAGAGACAAACTCCTCGAAACATAACCTCGGCATCTCTCCTACTTGGTTCCTCGCCTTTCCATTCGGGCTGCAGACTCGTGGGCCAGGTGATTCCCATCCCTCCATCCCACCCACTCAAACCGGGGGGAATCCTGTACAGCCACACGGTCCTATTCTGATCCTGGTCACTCGGCACGCATGGTGCGCCCAACGGCGAGGGTGTTTGTCCGTTGTCCGGTGGTTCGTCGGGGACGAACCGGGAACAAACACAGAAATAGAAATAGAAAGGAAAACAAAGAAGGGGGGTAAAAAAAGAAGAACAAGAAAAAAAAAGAACAAGTCTGTGCTTCTGGCCAACAGGACTGGATGGGGCGTGGTGCGACGACAGCTTCGGAATTCCGAGACGCTGGATTCGATGGGCTGGTGTTGTACAGGCCGAGGGCTGTCAATCGTGTTGGGGTGAGTCTGACATTGGTCATGGATGTGTTTCAAGTGGTTTCTCGGTGTATGGGTGGGCAGTGCGCAGGCAGCATGTAAGTATCTACTGTAGGAAGTAGGTGAGGTTGAAGACCTGCTCCCCCGGGATATCTGAAACAGATGAAACATCTCAGTGGATGGAGATGGGGGAATATATTCCCCCGAGACATATTCTCTACGCCCTCCCCGGAGTCACTGGGAACCTTTGCATATCTGAAGTACTCAAGTAATTTTTTTTTTTTTTTTAAAAAAAAAAAAAAAAAAAAAAAAAAAAAAAAAAAAGCTGCGACAAACATGTTCTCTCCCCGTTCTCGTTCGCCGCGTGTTCTGTACGACTTTTGCCATCCACCGTGTCGGGCTGCAGGCGATATGCCTAAGGGAGTACAAGGTAAAATGAGATAATTGTATAGGGAAATAGGAAATAGGAAATAGGAAAAGAAGAAAAGAAAAAGGGTGCTGACGTTGGAGCCTGATACGTGCAACATCCAGCGCGAGAGTTCTCCGATCTATTTATTCCCATTGGGGTTGCACATCGCGCATGGCGGATGGCGTCAGATGCTGATTATTTTGTGATCTCGGGCTGGATGTAAGATGCAAAGTACGGAGATTGAAAATGGCATGTTTATTATGCTCATTGCGTTGTCCATGTTTACTGTGTATCATCCAAACCTCAAGTATACATACATACCTCAAACCCTAAGTGTTCACCCAACCACCGCGTCGGATCTGGGCCAAATAGTGACAGGAGACCCTGAGGCAAGGTCGACGGGGCCAAGACTCGGGGACAATCCCGCCCAAGGGAACTGACGTCTGTACCTGGCCGTCCGACTATTGATCGGCACCCCTTCAAGGGATCCGAGGACATCGTGCCTCCTGGGTGTAGGGTTTATTGTTAAATTATATTAATTTTCTACAGCCCATGGAATAATAGGATGAACACCGTGAACAAGTCTACTTGCTTTTTTTTTTGCATATTTTATTGAATTACTAATTAATCATTTAGGTCTATTAGCAAGTAATTAAAGCCCTCGAGCATTGATCCGGCTCCAAGGGGTAGGCAGCTGTCCGGGCAATCCCCCGGAATGCCCCGTTGATTTGATGATTTAAGGATTTGATTATTTCTAGGTTTATTCCAGGTTTGCTTTTTTTTTCCTTCCTTCCTTTGGCGCAAGGGGATTTCTCGGTCTGATTGAGGTCCGAGGTACTGGGTACCTGAGTCTTTGGTACATTTGGTACCTAGGGACGGAGCCACTGGAAGTACCCTGTCAGATTCCAGTTACACATCAGAGAAGGAATATGACATAAAGAGTATAGTATAATACAAATATCGTTAAATTAAATCAAACAATAATAATAATAATAATAATAATAAAATAAAAAGCAAAAGATCACACATGACCCCGACGGCTGAACACCCCAGTCTCGCGGGAACCCACCAGGAACCGACGCCCCGGGAACCCGGATCGCTTTAGGCGCAGATCGGTGACGATCCGTATAGTCGCCCGATAGGGTTACTTCTTTCTTTTCCTCTTCACAGATCTGCTTTACTCCCTTGGAAAAGTACTATGCTCAGCCCTTCTCTAGTCCCTTTCGAATCCTTTCGATCAGGCTTAGTACTCTGGTCAATATTTGACTGGTGACGTCTTCCTGGACTCTCGTTTTCTTATTCTTCTCTCTCTCTTCGCACGCCGTGATTGATGTCCATTCCATCAGAGCAAGGATCGACCCTCTAGTGACTCGCCTTGGGTACTCAGGTGCCAAAAAAACAACACAGAAAGAGAGGGAAGTCATCACTTCTGTACCCCCATTCAAGCTGGCCTCCTACGCGAGCCCTCCGCTGTCCCCCAAACATTGGACCGACCTTGATCTGAGCAGGTCCGTGTGGGACAGCCTAATGGATGGCGACCACCGCATGAAGCAGCATGAACGGTTGATGGCACCATCAGGCAATGCCGCCCACTCGGCCCGTACTCATCGTTTCGACCCGGCCATGCACCCGCGCGGAGACCCAACAAGCCTGTCGCAGGCGCCAGACCGGGTCCCGATGCCCTACGACTACGGATACACCGGCCCCGCCTTTCACAGCGGCGCGCTTCAACAACCAAACGAGGTCCAGACATATGCGCCGGAATATGCGCGCCACGCGCAACATCCGCAAGCGCATTCCCTCCAGCGCCGACGCGCGCAGCCCCAGGGCCCGGCGCAGTTTCTACCTTACGACTCGGCCATGCTGTATGGCTTCGGCGGGCAGGGCGCCGCCCAGGGTCCCTACGAGGTTGTGCCACAGTACCCGCCGCGGCAGTCTGCAGCCATGGACGCCCTGTCGAACCAGTTTGCCGTTCCACAGTACTTTGCCCCGGAGGAACCCTCCGGCTCAGGCGTCTCGGTGCTCTCGCCGTACCTCAATGCCCAGCTGCAGCCTTATAATGGCGAACCTGGCTCCATGGCCCGCCCGAACTCCTCCCAGCCCTTCCCCGCCACCATGTCTGATTTCACCCAGATTGGGACCGCTTCGGCCAGTCGATTAGATCCGTCGCAGCAGCCGCAGCAACAGCATCAAAAACAACAACAACAACAACAACCAGAGCCGCAACCGCAGGCATCGGATCCCTCGAATCTCGATGAAGCCTACACTCAGTACCAGCATGCCCTTCGCAGTACCTTTGATCATACGCGCGCCGGGCGATTGGCCGAGGCCAGTCGGTCGTTGCTGGAAATTTCCGAGTGGATTGTGACTAATGCCCGGGATCTTGGTATGTCCGCCTACTCTTTATTTCTCCATTTTTTTGTCTCTTTTGCTTTCTGGTCAGCGGGGGAGCAAAGGGAGGGGAAGGGAGGGGGTGGAATACAGAGGAAGTACAACCCCGACGCAAAGTTTACTAGCGACTCGGTAGCACCAAGTCGCACTCCGAACTGGACCCTGTTGAAGGGAGGGACCTGCAGGCACGCGTCATGCAAAACATCATCCGACCACTGATCGACAAGCCAGAGAGCTAATTCCATATTTTGTGGCACGCAGGAATCCTCCGCGACGACCGTCTTCTCTACTCCGATCGATTGAAGCTCTGGAACAACTTCAATCTGTGCTGGCTAGCCGTCTGCCAGAAACAAAAGGATCTCACGCACGATCTAATTACCACCGGCCAACAGCCAGCGCAGAACAGCATACTCAGTCGGGATCGCATGGACGCCATGGGCAAGGACCTGATTCAACTCTGCGATCAGCTCGAGCAGCACGGGCTGGTGGATTACCAGATGGGCATTTGGGAGGAAGAGATTCTCTGCAGTAAGTTCGGCCCTGGCGATCCATTGGCTTTTCCAAATCCATCTTCTGATCTCTCCCCCGAATTCAATATAGTCCTGGGCCAATGCCTCGATCTGATGGAGAGTCGACCTGAACTTCTCCACATGGCGTCCGTGCCCGAGCCTGCTGCCGCGGCACCTCGACCATGATCCCCCTCCAAAAAGAAAAAGCAAAAGCCAAGAAAGGAAGAGAAAACTATTTCTCCCCGATCCATCCGGGAATCGCCTCGCTTCGATAAAGAGAGGGGGGCAGATCGCTCGAGCTATCTTTTTCTCGGAAGCGCAAACAATGACAGTAAGCAGGGCCCACCGTGGAATAAGCTATTGCCTGCTAGCGCGCCCATCCGACGTGATCGAGGACGATCACCCTTCTGTCGACCAGAATTCTACCTGTCAGCTCTTGTGAAAATCCTCGTCTATGTGACGAAAGAGAAAGGAGCTGCTGCCTTCGTCTTCATCTCTCTCCCTCCTATCTCCTCTTACGGTACTTACGCGCAGTTTGGACCCAAGTCTATCTATCTATCCATCCCTCCGACGGGATGTCGCATCCTTCATGTTTTATTTTCGATACGGCGTTACGAGTGTTGTTGTCGTCCTTGCGCTATAATGAAGCCGACGAATTGTATATAGCCTGATTATCTTGATTTTACTTTGATATTTTGTTTTGTTTTTGGTTGACTTCGGAGCCAGGATGGGCGCATTGATTGAGGCGTGGGGGCAACAAAAGATGGGACTCGGGAATCTGGCGCAAGTTGATATATCCTCTTTTTTCTTTCCTTTTTTTTGAGAGATTTTGGAATCTATTAAGTTTCATAGAGGATCGTTTCCATGGATGATTTCATATTCCTTGCCGTGTGATATCTATCGGACCTTGGACCCATATTGAACTAATTGGATCTACATGACCAAAGTACTACTTGCGAGTGTAAGTATATTTATGCTTTATGGAATTGGAATTATTCTTGGCCGAGGTTATAGATTCGCTGTGGAAGATTGTCTCGCGATTTGCGGCGGGTTCATAAACCAAATGGTTTAATTACTGGCCGGAAAGACACCAAATATACAGATCGATCTCAGGGTAGCTGGTCCAGCTTGAACCAGACAACACAACTGGAGGAATGTTTTTCTTCCTTTATCTCACTAATTGAATCGATCCCACCTCTATGTAGTGCAACATAGAGTAAAAGACTTTGAAGCACCTTTACACCCTACGAATAAGCTCCCACTGACCACAGTAATCATGCGACGGAAACGCCCAGATGCATTGAGTACAGGATATAGAACAATAGTTGCGACTTGGCCTGCCGCAAGTAAAATAATACACAGTAGATAAGAAAGAACCGCTCGAGACACTTCCCCCAAGTTTCACCGCTTGACCCAGGTAGGCATCTTGCGAGCCTTGACGCGGCCCGGCTTCTTCCTTTCCACGCGACGGGCATCGACCGTGACAACACCAGCTGAAAAATGTTAGTAGAGAAGTATAATACGAGGGAGTAGCAGCGGGAGAGGAAACTATCAACATACCCTTCCTCAAAATGGGTTTCAAGCCCGGCTCGTGCAGCAACAAGGCCCGCGCCATAGCCAATGTAATGGCCTCCGCCTGGCCAGTGAGACCACCGCCACGAACAGTAATCCAGGCATTGTACTTATCGATGCGCTGGGTGCAGCGCAGAGCCCACAGGGCGCTCTCACGGTCATGGACGCGGTGGAAGACGTCAACAAGCGATTTGCCATTGATGATAATCTCGCCCTCGCCCTCAACCAACTGAACAACGGCCGACGACTCCTTCCGCTTGCCCTTGCCGCGGGCCCGGCCATGCTCATCAACGGGGCGCGGCACATGCTGCACAGCGAACGGGTTACCCGGCCGCACGAACGTCTCGATCGTGGAGCGCACCTCGTCCGGCTGCATCTCCGGCTTGATCCGGTTCAGCCGCTGCAGGATCTTCAGCAGGGCCTTGTACTTCTTCACCGGGATGATCTCGCCCAAGTGTTCCCGAAGCTGCCCGATCTTGAGCCACGCCATCCGCGGCGCATCGTCTGCCAAGATTGTCGGCAGCGCTGCGTATCGTGCTTGGATTGTCTCCAGCTCCAGCATTTGGTCGATGAATCGCGGGTTGCCTGAGAAGTACGCCGGCGAGGCTGGCACGATCCGCAGACCCTGTACGTTAGGGTTTCCCGGGTTGATCTCTTGCAGCTTGATCGGCGGCGCTGCTTTCACTTGGTTCACATCTGTCATCACACTCATATCTGCCGCTTCGCTCGTTTCGGTTCCATCGACTGCATCGGTCATATAGCTGCGCGCCTGTCTCCGGGGTCGGGAAAGGTATGCGGGTTGGGCGGCAAGACAGGAGACTGAGGGTCCGAGGCGAAGCGATTGCATCGCCTGGATAAGGCTAGGGGGGCTGCGGCAGGCCATTCTGGGAGAATTGAGAGGCAATTGCGGCGGCTACCTCCCCCGAAAAACAATGCTATCGTGAGAGGACGATCCACGCAAATGTCAAATCGCCCTTTTCCGTCAGTCACGTGCCCGCGTCATGGTTCCTCCGGGCGCCGAGAAAAGTACAAAATTTCTTAGCTGCAGCCCCTCCTTTTTTTTTCTCTCCTTTCCCATCCTCCCCTACCCCTTTCACCATGTCTTTCGGAAAGCTCTACGGTCTTCCTGTATGTTTTTGAAACTTGAGTCTCTCTTTATCTCTATCTAACCCATCCACCAGGACAACCCTCGCACCGTCTCCATCCTGGTCGCTGCTAAGAGCAACGACCTGGACCTGGAGCTGGTCAAGACCGAGGCCAACGGCAACGCCTCGTTCAACTCGGGCGCAGAGTACCGCAAGGTCAGCCCCCTCGGTAAGGTCCCTGCCTTCGAGGGTGCCAATGGCTTCACTCTGTCCGAGGCCATCGCCATCGCCGTCTACGGTACGTGTCATGTTTATTTTTTTATTTTTTTTTAATTTACAAAACCCCACCTTGCCCCTCCACGCATGCCTCTTTTTTATATGATGAGATATCATCAAATTCTAGTTATCCCTGTCAGAACTACACTGTTGATAACCCACCAACTCTGAAAAAAAAAAATTTGGCTACCCCACTTGCCCCTTTTTTGGGCCACATTGTGCAATTTGTTTTTCTGATTGCCCAACCTCATGGATCCACCTGGTGTTAAGACAATCAACTAACGTGTTGTTTCAGTGACTTCCCAGAACGAGAAGACCACCCTCTTGGGAAAGACCAAGCAGGACTACGCTTCCATCCTCCGCTGGCTGTCCTTTGCCAACTCCGAGGTTCTGCCCCGCTTCGGTGCCTGGTACCGCCCCCTCCTGGGCCTGGAAGGCTACAACAAGAAGGCTGTCGATGAGGCCTCCAAGGTCGCTCTGAAGAGCGTCGGTGTCCTCGAGACTCACCTCACTGCCAACACCTACCTGGTTGGCGAGCGCATCACCCTGGCTGACTTTTTCACCGCCGCCCTTCTCACCCGTGCCTTCGCTACAGTCCTGGACGCTAAGTGGCGCTCTTCTAGCCCGGCTGTTGTCCGTTGGTACAACACCATCATCAACCAGCCCGCTTTCAAGGCTGTTGTTGCCCAGCCCGTCTTCGCCGAGGAGGCCATTAAGTACACCCCTCCCAAGAAGGAGGAGAAGCCCAAGGCCGCTCCCGCTGCTGAGGAGAAGCCCGCTGAGAAGCCCAAGCCCAAGCACCCGCTTGAGGCTCTGGAGAAGCCCACTCTGATCCTCGACGACTGGAAGCGCAAGTACTCCAACGACGAGACCCGTGAGGACGCTCTGCCCTGGTTCTGGCAGAACTTCAAGGCCGAGGAGTACTCGCTGTGGCGCGTGGACTTCAAGTACAACGAGGAGCTCAAGCTCACCTTCATGGCCAACAACCTCATCGGCGGTTTCCACGCCCGTCTGGAGGCCTCCCGCAAGTACATCTTCGGTGCCCAGGCCGTCTACGGTGCCAACTACGACTGCGTCATCCGCGGTGTCTTCTTGATCCGCGGCCAAGACCACGTCCCCGCTTTCAACGTCGCCCCTGACTGGGAAAGCTACGAGTTCACCAAGCTGGACCCCTCCAAGGAGGAGGACCGCAAGTACGTCGACGACATGTGGGCCTGGGACGTCCCTGTCACCGTCGGTGGCAAGGAGCAGCAATTCGCTGATGGCCACGTCTTCAAATAAGCGCCGCGCGCTTTTTTTGCTTATCCCTCTTTTGAGTCATTCTCCCACCTTCCAAAAGAAATACCCGCTTTGGGGAACCATGTGTTGTGCCATTTCAAAAAGCGCTAAAGGTACCTCGTTGGTTTCTCTGCTCCCCCCCCCCCTCCCGCCTGGGGTTTGAATGGAGCATCCTTCCACTTATTTTTATTTTACGCGCCGATGCTGGTTACGTTCACGGTTATGATATGTTGCGATGCGGAATGATGATGGACTGGGCGCCTGGCTTAGCTGGGTCGCTCGATTGCTGCTAGTTTCTAGCAATGAAGGTCACACGAATGGAGACGAGTTTTCTCTCCCAATTGGTTCTTAAGCTGTAAATGTCCAAGTACTTGTAGAAGTACGCTACCTTGGCATGTACATGTAGTCCTCTATATCCATGATGTTTCTAGAACTGTACAACCCTTACGACCCTTTGGCAATGCCCCCACCCACGTCTACTCGAATGAGTTGACTAGTTGGGTTGCTTATGGAAGCCATGATGTGGAGTCCAATGGAGATCAGGATATACCATGGGACTGGTTTATATTCCATCTTGTTCTTCACCAAGTGTCTATTCCCGAATCTCGCAGTCCCATCACGCTTTGTGTAAAAACTGCCCTTTTACAGACATTAGCTTGGATGTCTCGTACAGATTGAATTCGAAAGAAATAAGACAACTGGTGCATGAAAGAAGAGGCTATCTGTAATATTGGGATTTATTGGCGGGGCTACACCTTACATTACTTTTCATACTGTTGCTATAATACATCCCTCTGGCCACCGGCTATTCTACGGATATATCTCCCTTTTTTAACTCAAAGATCCCATAAACACGGAACTCTTAACTGCCACTTGCTACTCTTTCCATTTTCTACCCACATCAATCACTAAATACAGTTCTTTGCATTTGCATAGATAGACAGTTTATCTAAGCCATTCATGAGGGGCGGGGCATTAAACTAAAACAAGCAACAAAGCTATAGACACAGCTATTCCTCCAAATCCGGAATCAACGCCGTCTTGCGCAGGTTGTATACACTCAGCCACAAACTTCCGCCAGAGTCTCGACCAAAGGAGACCAGGCCGCGGTTATTTGTTCGCTCGCATACTCCTGCCTCAGACACAAACACATGGTTGTCTGGTGCAATGGTACTATTCTTAGCCCAAATCCTTCAACAATGAAGATAACTTGAATACAATATGCAGTGTGGGAATCTAGTCAATATTCAATACAATATGATTGGTTATTATTATCGAGTACCGCTTCAAGTGTACACCGAAGAGCTAAGCTTATTATTAGTCTTTAGAAAATGCCACACAACTTCACTCAGAGTATATCAAACACCTTTTTGAACAAATGGAAAGAAAGGGGTATCATATCATGGCGTATGCCATAAAACTGTTCACACATATATCAAGACAACAGAAAGAAAACAACAAAAGCCAATAATGGGGTGGCCATGGGTCTATGTTCAAGTCAAGGAATGGATTTGATTCAGCCTTTCTTTCCAATGGGCATCCCAACCTTCTACTACCTAGAGTAGAATAACACCTCCCAGGGATCAGCGTCGAAACCCAAGTCCTTCCTCTAGCCGATCTAACAGAGCATTCTCCGACCCAGCCGAGGAAGCCGGCGAGGGAGATCTGCGCGGCTGAGGTCTGGAGTCAGTCTCGTAGGTGGTGTCGATGTCGGCATCGGCACTAGCATCGGTAGTAGTGCCAATCAAGCCCGGAGATGATTGTGCTTGCACTTGGGCCGGCGCTGGTTCCGGTGCTAATGTAGTAGCCGCGGCAGAAATACTGACCCCAGAATCGACCAAACCACCCTCAACATCACCCTCAGCATCAGAGGCAGGAGGGTTGAGAGGTCTGGCGCGAAAATTGTATTGACGAACAAGAGGCGGATGGGCGTTCTCAGCCTTGGCCTTGGCCTTTTTATTCTTCTTTTGGTTCCTTTTCTGGTTTTGTATCCGTTTATCGGGGTTACGCTCGCCATCATTCGTTGCATCAATCTCTGATGCTGCTTCTTGTTGCGTCTTCGGCGGAGTGGTTACGTTGCCCATCAACTGCGCAGTTTTCCTTTCCTTTTTGCGCAGTTTGCGGCGCTGGTTTCTCACCGCTCGACGCTCCGCAGGATCGTCTGGCATTTGGGATGTTTGTTGAGAGGTGGCGGGTTGGTCCAGGGTCAGGTCGATGATGTTTTGGTCCTGGGGAGAATTGATGGTATTTTGAGGGAGGTTGATGCCACCGTCTTCGTCATCAAGCTTCTCCTCGTTGACTTCGATGTCCAGGTCCAAAATACTGCCTTCGCCCTGGTCGACGCGGTCCGTCCAGACTCGAAGAAGCTTGCTGACATCGTCGTGGTGCGCCAGCACATCCAGGCGGTGGAGAATATTAACGAAGAGAGTGGACTCGTCGATGGCCGGGTCGTTGGTGAATTCCGGGATCTCGAGAATATTAAACGGCTCGCTGAGTGCTTTGAGCTTGCTGTCGTCGATCAGGATCGTGTTGGTCTGATCCCATCGCTGGCCTGGCGAAAGCGAGTTTGTCTGCTGGCGTTTCTTATTGTGGGCCCGAAACTTGCCGCCTGACCCCTTCGCAGGTGAGGTTTTCAGGTGCTCGTTTCCCGGGTAGGTAGCTTGGATGTTGGTGTTCGCCCACACCTTGTGCAGCTCCTTGTACACCTGGATCTTGTTATTGTACTGGGCGTGGCTCAGCCCGAACTTGTCTCTGCCCCAGAGCGCTACCACACTCTTCTGCCTTTCGGCGGGAAACAGTTCCTGGCAGACGGCGTTCACGGTCTCCGGCTTGGAGCTGGACCAGATCATGACCGCGTATTTGTTGGTCAAGACATCCAAAAACCAGTCCAGATGTGTTCGCCGCGCAAACTTTGGCGGGAACTTGCGTTGTTTGCGGTAGATGAGTGTGCCATTTAAATCCAGAATCACCAATAGAGGACGCGGGAATGTGCATGGCTGCGGCGTCTGTAATGCCTGCTGCATATATGCCTCTGTGGGGCTTGGAATGACCAGCGGATCAGGGGAGCGCGACTTCATCCTGCGTGTTCTGGTGTCCTGCGCATTGAGCGGAGGTGCTGAGACACCGGCCATTGTGCTCATGTGATGAATGGGTGGAAATGGGAACATTGGGTTCATAGGTAGCATGGAGAACGGACTGGGTGTGTTCCCCATCATTGGCGGAAAGAGGCTGGGGTTCAAGTGCGGCATAGCCGGTGGTATTGCCGGGAGATTGGGCTGGTTGTTTACCAGTTTCCATAACGGCATATTGAATGAACCGAACGCAGTAGATGGAGCTTGGCCGGGCGGAATCGAGTGCGAAACCTGGCTGCCCTGTTGATTTGCATGTGAAGAGGACGAAGAGCTGGTCCAGGGGCCATATTTCCAGGGCGATGATGATGATGAATGGTTCTGTGCCGGGAGTCCTCCCCCATTTACATCGTGGTTTGCACTATGCGACACGTTCGGGTCCCAGGAAACGCCAAACAAGGCCGCCGCCCCCGAGGGTTGACCACCGCCTTGGCCATTCATGAATCCAGAGTCCATCGTCACCGCATTCTGGGATGTACCGGGATATGAAGGGCGTGTATTTGACTGGGGCGTGGAACCTGCCCCATCAGTCACCCGCTTCTGCTTCTTCTTTGCGCGAGGCAGCTTGGCAGATCTGGACCGCGCCGAGGAGTAAAATCGGGTGAAATGAAGCGAGGTCGCTGTGGATACTGAAGAGATCTGTATATACTTAAGGTTAATCAAATTGATCAATTGTGATCAATTGGAACGCGATTCGAGTCGCGGGAAAGGGACAGGATCAATGCATACATCAGGGGTTGTCCCGCAGCAAGATGAACTAGGTATAGAAATTGCAATAAAGCCACGCGATTGATTACCAGACCGGAGGCAAAGAGACATAAGAAATATCAGAGATGCAGCGCGGGTTCTAAAAGTTGTTTGGCCGAAGAAAAATATCTAATCAGCCGTTATCGGCCCGACCGCCCTGACCGGCAATATTTTTTTCGTGATCGGCGGAGTGGCACTGTCCAACCCCAACGTCGAGCATCACACACCATGGCTATCTCTGACATGCTGAATCGCCGTGTGCGAGCTCGCCCGGAGGAGGACGATGTGGATTCAGAGGCATCAGACTCTCGCGACCATCTCTCCCAGGATGAAGACGATAGCGAATCAGAGGATGAGATGCAATTACCTGATGTATGAGAACAATTCGAGTAATTCTTTGGGAATATTGCTTACTGATTACTCTTATTCCTGAATCCAGGACGCAGACAACTCCGAAGATATGGGAGAAGAGGAAGAAGATGACCAGGACGTGGACGAAGAGGACCTCTCAGACGAAGACAACGGCGACGACGACATCCAAGCCTCACTGAGCAACATTTCCTTCGGGGCCCTCGCCAAAGCGCAGTCATCAGTCGGGCCCAAAAAGAGAAAAGAAAAGCACAGCTCAAAACAACCAGAAAACTCGACCTCAACCGCCTCCCCGCTAGACGATATCCGCGCACGGATCCGAGAAGCACGAGAGCAAAAGCGAGAGGCAGCCCAAAAAGACACCAAGGACCCCCAAACCAAAAAGACCAGCCGTGCATCCAAGCATGCACCAATGGTCCAGTCCTCCAAGCACCCAGTAACCCGCAAACGCACCGTCGTCGAGCCCCCCGCCGCCCCCAAAGCGCGCGACCCGCGCTTCGACGCCGCGATCATGGGGTACACCGGGGCAGGGAAACACCACTCGGAGAGCACGAGCAAGGCATACGCGTTCCTGGACGAGTACCGGGCGTCCGAACTCAAGGAGCTGAAAGAGCAGCTGGGCAAGACCAAGAACGCAGAGCAGAAGGAGGCGCTGAAGCGGCAGATCCGGTCTGCGTCGGACCGCATGCGGGCGATGGAGAACCAGAAGCGCGAGCGCAAGGTCATGGCGGACCACAAGAAGCAGGAGAAAGAGCTGCTGCGTGAGGGCAAGAAGAGTACGCCGTACTACCTCAAGAAGTCGGATCTCAAGAAACAGGTTATGCAGAAGAAGTATGAGGAGATGGGGTCTAGGGATCGGGCGAAGGCGCTGGAGCGTCGGCGCAAGAAGATTGCCTCTAAGGAGAGGAAGGATATGCCCATGGAGCGTCGGGGGATGGAGGGTGGTGGTGGTGCAGAGAATGGAGGGAAGCGTCGCCGACTGGCGTAGAATTTGCGATACCCCGAACGAGCATTCTATCTCTTCTTTCTTTTCTTTTCTCTTTTCCTTTTTCTCAACTTCCTTGTCATAAATCTACTTTTATTGGGCATAAAGTAATGATGGCAAATGTGTACGGCTACCTCGGTCCCAAGTTCACTGACCATCCTGATATTAATCCATTTACACCAGTGCTACACCTCAGAAAGTGACAAAAGGTATATTGCGAATGACCCCAAACGCCAGAGCGAACATGCAAATCGGAAAGACTCAACGTAGAATAGTTTCCCCAAGACATCAGAAATATAAAGTCGCCAATCAGATCAAAGTATAGACAGCATCAAAGGAGATATAGAGCATCAATGTCATATAAACGGGGTATGGAAGACCCGGAATTCAGACCCTATATGGGTCGAAGATAATGCAAGGCATTGATGATGCCCTGGTATAATGAAATCACCAGCCAAGTGACACCTGAGAGCAGTGAACGCTGCATCCCAATGCGAAGAAAACCACAGTGTTATGTCCACAGATGCCTCAAAACGAGGTGGCTTATGTCCTCGATCTGGCCAAAGAGCAGGAATACCTGCTTCAGAGCCGATCATTCGCACGGCTCACACCAAACAGATTGTTTCATCGTCTTGAGAACTCGCTGGGCGGGCTCGGCTCTGGAACTCCTTCGACATAGGAGCGAGTGTTGTGTTTTGAGATTTCACCCATGTAAAACCACATCAGGAATGGAAAAGATCCCAGGCCCGTGCACAAAGACCCAGGAATTCCTCCTTCTTTTTCCGCTGAGTTTCTGGAGAGTCCCTGCCAGCTCCAAAAGGCCCATGGAATGTCGTATTGGGCCCGGCCGTCGCAGCGGGGTTCGGCCGATAGTGAGGATCCGGGCCATGGCCTAGGGGTGGGCTACCATTATCCTGCTCATACTCGCTTCTGGGCCGGCGGCGTGCAGTGCCATCCGTGGACTGCAAAAAGGTGGGAGCTGTAGGCGCACTTGGAGGCGGAGGAAATTCCGACATGAGGGGGGCAGTCTTAGGGCCCATATGAACATTCTGTGGGGACGGCGGAGTGGGGGGCTGGTGACCTCCATAGTGCACGAGCCGCGGCTGGAGCTCTTCCCGTCCACCAGACAGCTCTTGAACGGCTTCTTCGGCCGAATGGTATTCACGAGGGCGGCTGGGAGTCTGAGACATGCCTGGAAGTCCGGGAGAGGGCACCGGGGCCAGGTTGGATTGCGAGTTCGTGCTCGAGGCGTTGGGGTAGAGACTGGGGCGACCGGGTTCACGATCACGGGCACCGAGTGCATCCGATCCAAACACATCGGAGAGAGGAGGCAGTCGGTTGTTCGTCTGGTTCGCCGGCACATGCAGGTGGGAGGTCGAACCCAATGTCGGGCTCTGGTTGACGACATGGCGTGTCAACGGCTGGGGCTGATACCGACCGCCAGTGAAAGTCTGGTTTAATGGGGCAGACTGAACCACCCGTTCATTTGCAAACTGGGAAGCGGACGGGGGAACGATCGACAAGCCGGGGGGTCTTCGCTTGGAAGAAGCAGTCTTTGGCATCCCCATCATACCCGCTTCGGATGGCCTAATACCGTCGGGACCGTCATCCTTGGCCGACCTCTGCAGCCGTGATTCAATAATCGACCGCTGCTGATCTCGCACGGAAAGGCTCCGTTGTAATTGCTCGCGCATGATGGGATCGTGCGTTTGGAAGCCGGGGGACAAGCAAGCCAGGCCAACTTCTTGCATACTAACTCCATCACGGGCGGTCATGGGTCCTCCGGGGGGCGGGCCGACAATCCACTCGAGGACGGAAGGCTGGTAGAGAGATCCAATTTACGAGGGCGAGGTCGACTCTGCATTCGCGGCGATGAGCCCGGTTCCTTCTTTACTGTAATATTAGGACCCCCACTGCCAGCTTGGGGTCTGTGGGAGATATCAGCATCCACATCACCAACGTTTCCAGACTGGCCAACTTACGGTGACAACGTAGGGCCTTGCTTCCCGGATGGGGAGCCATTCGCAGCCGGTCCATCTTGTGAAGTCGTGGGTGCTCGAGGAGGGGAGGGGTTTGACGGAGCTGGAGGAGCCAGGGTCGGACAGTTCTTCGGGCTCGCTTCGCGGGTGGGATGCGGCGACGATAACGGGGCCGCTGTAGCGGAGGCAACTGCAGTCGACATCGCCGACAAGGAACAAAGAGACCGGAGTTGAAAGAGGGTCGAGACCAATCGAGATAGAAATTAGACACCTTCCACGTTTCTTGCACACGATCGGCGTGGGTGATGGTCCCGTGCGGAGAGAGGATTCCGAGTGGTAGGTGTTTGCCGGGACCCGGAACAAAACGTGCAGAGAGGGAGCTCGGTCGATATCGAGGTCGGAGAGTAAGAGTGATCTCACCACATATACAAAGGAGTATGGGAACAAGAGATCAATGGAGGTGAGGGATGGTAGGTGTGACGAGAGAGATCAAAGAGTCCGGAGCAACAAGCGAGAGAAATGGACGAGATGATCTGGGCCCAAGGGAGATCAAAGAAAAACAATAAAAATAAAATAACGAAGCAGAATAGAAAAAGCGGAATATCAAATCAGAATCAAAAGAAATAAATCAAAAGAAATAGGGTAAAATCACAGAAATTAAAAGAAAAAGAAAAGGAGGGGGGAAATCAAAGGTTGGACCAGGGGGGCTGTACTCGGGACTTTGGCTGGAGAGGGGGATACAGAACCAACCCAAGTACCCGATACTAAGTTTGAGGAGTCCCAAAGCATGCGGCACTGGGCGTATCAGGATGGGCCCCAGCTGAGACACGATGTGTTTCTGTTCACGACTCTGCGACAGTGTTTTCCATGTCTGGGGAATGGGCAAATTACGGGGTCCACCAAGGGGGGGTGAGTTGATAGATCCACTGTCTGTGTGTCTGGGATGTATTATTCTCGATTTTATTTGGTTTGATTTGATTCTATACATGGATTGATCAATCCATAAATCCATCGTGGACGTCAAATGCATTTGGGCCCGCGGCGATCGGCGAGTCTCGTCACATTGTGACATGCCGTCCCAAATTGATACCTGTAATTATGGAGTGTCCATGACCTTGAATTCTGACCCCTGCTACCCGCGAACTATTAGCACGCCGTCCCAATAGTTCTGTCGGGGTTCCAAGGAATGGAACTCATCCGAGTCAAGGGCCCCCCCAACTCGTCAGGCCTACCAATTCTGATTGCTGGATATGAAAATAGAAGACACTAAAAAAAAAAGAGTCTCCAGATTTTTGTGTTTCTGGTGGATCATTGAACATCGGTGGACCACAAAAAAAAATATCATGGCCTTGATCCTTCGAGCCGATCCCACGTACTGTACAAAGCCAACTGGGAAAAATTGTATGCCAACTCGGGCGCGGGGGTCACATCGTGCAGCGACTCAGATGGCGTGGTCAAGTCAAACATCGACCATCGGCGCTTATAGCGACAAGGATTCGACATGAACAACCACGAAGGGGTATAGCGAAGGATGTGTGGCGCACACACACCGCATCAGAACATGGATGTAGCCCCCCTCAGGATCGCATTAGCTCGTCCCTCCCCAAGAGGCACCTCGTTCCTGTAAGGCTCTCACGGTGTCACTCATGCACGGAACCAGCTGCCGACTGCCCCAGGCCTGCCATCTGAATCAGACTTGGCGCCATCCTGACTGATCGGGGGTCTCATTGGGTCCGAGGCTTCTCACGTCACTGGAGTTCGAGGTCAAGGACGTCGATCAGTCCACCGCATGAACCCCTCTGTCTTTTTTTTTGGAAGCAAACTCTCTTGCTCTTTTGGGGTCGCTATTCGAGCTGTTCTTGGCCCCAATCTGACATGTTGTCACTCGCGCACTGTGCTGCTGTGGGACTGAGGGGGTGGAAGACCACTCAACCACAAAGAGAGCTTGGGTTGCTCTCTCGGTAGATACGGTCATAGAATCCATGAAGAGAATGTCAAAACATATGAATGACATGAATGAGATGAATGAGGTTCAAAGAATTCCAAGATCATTGGGCCCAAGGAACATATCCGCAAATGGCAGGCGGTGAGTCCGACTATCGATAACCGTTTTTTCTCTCGATATCTTCCTTTCGCAGTCCCCGCCAGAATTTCTTTGCCTGTCGCTCTTGGCTTGGATTCTGCTAAACAAATACGCAATTAGCAATTCCCTGGTGGAAAAACCACATATCAACCACATCCCAACCAACCACCCCCCTCACTTCACACACGATGCCCGAATCCGTCCACTCGCAAGATCAGGACCAGCCCATGGCGGACGAGGTCGCGGCCGAGGTCGACCCGATCACCTTGGACGATAAGCACATTGTGGTGGTACGTTTGGTGGGTGCCTGAGAAAAAAAGGAGAGAACTAATACCGAGGTCATTTTCTAGCTCCCCGGTGCCACGGAGACGGCTGCGTCGTTTCAGTTTGAGGGAGAAGGTCACACAATGGGCAATGCGCTGCGATATGCGGTTATGAAGAAGTAAGTCATATATCTTCCTGTTTATCGAGGATACAGAAGAGAGAGAGAGAGAGAGAGAAGGATCGGTCATGGCTGGGAATTCATTTACTATTTTATTGCGATACTCGGCCTCTACACATGGCTAACTCTTGAAATAGTCCCGCTGTCGAGTTCTGCGGGTACACCATCCCTCACCCCTCCGATGCCAAGATGCACTTCCGCATCCAGACCACTGGTAGGCTTGTGTTCTCTCTATTACGAGGAATTGAAGCATTCCTGCTGACCATATACCTCACCTAGACTCAACCACTGCCACCGAAGCACTCGAAAAAGGCTTCAACGACCTGATGGATCTATGCGATGTGGTGACCGAGAAGTTCACCGCGGCACGAGACCAATTTAATGACGAAAAGGCTAATCGCATGGAATCCTGAAGAGGAGGCTATCTCGAAAGAAAAAAAGAATTTTTGTATTATTTTAATTGGCGTTTGGCTAGAGGACAAAAGCGCTGTTTATATCAGACCTGTTCTTGTGTGCATTGTTAGCAATGGATTTCTGAATTTGCATAAATCAGACCTATGCATCTACTCCCGGTTTATTCATATTGGTCTCGAAGATACTAAGACATAGAAAAGATGGCCCTATCCTATAACATTGGAAGTCCGATGTTTACATGCATTCGATGTGAGACAAGAACAGAAATGATTGAGCGAGCTACTCAGACAATATATACACATCATGCCCCTAGATGGCGCAGTTTCTCTGACTGCCACATCGGGACCGGCTATGAGGAAGACGAAAAAGAGAAGGATCGTGGGACACAGGGCAAAAGACAGAATTTAATTGCGGCCCTCCAAGAAGCCCGAGACGAAGTTGCGGGGTAACCGCGCACCGGGGTCTTCTTCTGGGCGGAAGTACTTCATGACGTGAGAGAGCTGCTTCCAGTAGTTGAGGGTTTCCTGGATCGAGAGTCAGTAAAAGTCATACTTAAGTTGGACAAGAGCGCAGCGCAGGGAATATAGTAGACAAGACAATACAAAACAATTGGCAGAGTTAACTGCCCAACCATTGTCCCATATCAAGTGTCTATGCCCGCATGAAAGTTGACGGAAACGTAGACTGACCTGGAACTCGGCGTGACTTTGAAACAGGAGCACATCCACCACGCTCAATTGGCTCACGTAGCGGTGCTTCTCAAACTCCTGGCGGATCTTCGTACGGATGGCAGACACGGGCATGCCCAGAGAGTACATGGTCTGGATCTCGGGGGACTGCAGTACTCGAATATATCTGATTAGTCCAATGCTCGCAATTGGGTTCAGATAGAGCGGCAGCCCTATCCCACAGAGTTCCATGCATTCGCAAGAGACACCTCAAGCACCACAGTAACTGCAGCGCATCAAGCAATTGCATCGGTTCCAACACCATCATAGGGATTTCAGGACAAACTGACCGCTCGCAGCCATTCTCGGTACGACTTCAGAACCCGGTATTTCGCATCGTTCCAGTTGACAGCTAGAACCCAGCATAAAAGGATTAGCTCAATCTCTCCAATCGAATAGACTCCTCGTTTCCTCCAAGTGTAATCCCACGACATCACCAATCGGAACACCTCGGGGGTTGGGAATGACGTACAGGAGCGCGTCCGCTGCGCGAGGTATGTAGGGTTGATGGTCATTATGGAGAATCCGGTGATCCACTCGACCCAATGCGTTTCAATTGGGAGGGAAACGAGGTGCGGGAGAGCGGAAGGGCGGTGCTTGCTGAGCTGCGAGAGGGAGGGTGGAGGTTTCACTTTGAGGTGGTGGAATGGGCGCAGCCTCACCGCCTGCCCGATCCAAAAAATTTCTCTTCGCAGTTTCGGCGCAAGTCGACGATTCGCTTCATGTTTTCTTGACATGAGTTTTCCTTATTTTCTTTGTTTCTTGTTGCAGTGATTCTGTCTCGGTGTTATTATAGTACTGCCGAGTCTGTACTGGTGATTATTTCTGTACTTTCTCTCTCAGTGCTGCAGTGTGCCGCAACTCCAAGTCAACCAACTGCTTGAACGTCTCGACCCTACCAAATGGCGCCCATCAAAGGGTCGTCCAAGGGCGCCTCGTCTGTAGGAGGCGCTAAGAAACCCCCCTCGTCTGCATCGCGCGTGAGCAAATCGAGCAAGAAGGATGTCAAACGCCCACCGCCGCAGGAAGTCAAGGCCAAGTCCCGCTCGGCCCCAGAAAACCTGAAGAAGACGAAGAAGAGGGTCTATACTGAGGCGGAGCTGGATCTGCCTAAGCTGAATGCTATCACGCCGGTTGGGGTGGTCAAGCCCAAGGGCAAGAAGAAGGGCAAGACTTTTGTCGATGATGAGGTATGATACGGTCCTTTTCCTTTTGTTCTTCCGCAGGATTGTTTTACTTGGATGCATTGCTAACAAGCTTCTTATGTGTGTAGGAGGGCATGAGGACGATTCTCGCAATGGTGAATGCAGAGAAGGAAGGCCAGATCGAGTCGAAGATGATGAAGGCCCGCCAATTAGAGGAGATCCGCGAGGCCAAGCGAAAGGAGGCCGAGGCACGGCATGCGAAGAAGAAGTCCAAGCTGGAAGACGCCAAGGATGCTATCCGGCAGAAGAAGAAGCGCAAGAGTGGTGACGACAAACCTACGGAACCAGCCCCGAAAACCGCAAAGGGTACGTCAAAACCACCCAAAGAAAAGCGGAAAAGCGTTTCATTTGCTTGAACATCACCCAGAAGGGGTAAAAATGTTTATGTATTTAAGACGCGGGGTTCGGCGTTTACACCTGTTGTTCTATATCTATCGGATCCAAACCATCGCTGTGAAGTGAATGATGCTGTTGGTCATGTCAAGGGTTCTCGTCAGAGGTCGAAGTAATGCCGCTGGAGAGTATTCATTGTGGCTATAACAGTGCCACTTGTCGGGGAAATGGGATGGTACAGGGCATGGCAATTCACTGCACCGTATGCATAGCGAGCTTGCGGCGCATGGGGTTGAAGTCGGGCTTCGGTGCCAGGTCAGGATCTTTATCCAAGCCAGGGTGCTTGGCAATTTGTCCGGGCAATTTCTCGGGATTTTCAACAACGCCAGGCGTCTGGGTGTCGATTTCCTTGGCCATCTTGTTGAGGAAGTTCGTCACCTGAAAAATAGGAGCATTAGCAGCAAGTCCCATGGAAGGCCAAACACAGCCCTGGAGAATACATACCGGCTTGACAAACCACCTTGACCCTCCAAATTCAAACCAACCAAGATGACCACCCCACGACGTAGTCAGCATGACTCCGTAGGGAGTCTGGCTAATTTCTTGAAATGGTAGAGCGTCGCGTGAAGCAATCTATTGCAGATCAGTGGCATGTTGGGATACTTAGGGCCCGGAGGGAATGTGGCTTACTGGATCATCTTCGGCCTGAACGCTGAGAAACGGAATTCTTATGGCGAGGAGCGAATCGGTGGAGGCAGCGTCACGGTAATAGGCGCCTTCGGTGGGATAGCCCCAGGTTGAACATTGCAGGGCTCTGTTCCAAGTATCCCACAATGAGAAACCAGGAAGTGTCATCAAAACAGAATTTAGTCCACTTACCGATCAAATTCATGCAAGTAAGTAGTGTTTCTCACTGCTTCAACATCCACACGGGGGTTCTTGGAAACTTCCTCGGCATGCCTAGCGATATTTTGTAAGATGGATGTTCAACCATTCTTGAAAAATAGAAACAGGGCCACTCACTGTTCGAAGAGGTTCTTCATGCTGGAGCCCATCGTCTTGCTGTAGACTTCCCGGCCAATCCATGTCCGCTGCAGATTCGCCGAGCTGACGTCCAAGTTCCAGGGACTCGCGCAGAGCACGGCTGCTCTCAATTGACACGCGTCGCCTTCCTCGCCGAGATACTAGCAACTGTTAGTCTAGAAAAAGAGAAGACGTGATCCATCAACACATACATTGGCAAGAATATTGGCACCAAGTGAGAAGCCAATTCCGAAAAGAGGCCGGTTGGGAAATGTTTTTCTGAGCCATTTCACGGCCTGACGAACATCCCACGTAGCCCGAGCATTATAGAGAACTCCGCTAGAAATTTTGGTCTGCGCGCATCCTCTAGAGTTCACCACACACGCTTCCCAAGAGCCGTCAGCCATGAGAGGAGCAAGGACGTGCCGCAGATACAACTCATGTGAACCACCGCTCAGACCGTGGAGTAGCACAAGCATAGGTTTCGTGTCATTTGACGGTACCGCAGAGAACTCATCCTCAGAATAGAAAGACGTCCGTGGCGGAAGACCTGACGGCATGGTATACTTCCTCGCTTGGTCGGTGAGTTCCCCGTCCGGGGGCATATCGTATGGCCGCACCACAAAGTCGATGGCGAACTGGCCCGTGTACATGGGGCTGTCCGCCTCGAACATTTTGCGCTTGTAGTAGATCGGGACCGAGTCAAATTTCACGACCGTCCAGGCTGTTTGGAGATGGCCGTTGAAAAGGAATGGGTTGAGATGGCATGTGTCCGGTGTTGCGGCACGGCAGACGTCCACCAGGGTCGTCTGCTCCTTGGCTCCGGGCTTGTCAGAGACCTTTGTCAATAGGAGCTTGTTGTCTTTGGCATGAAAGAACGAGATGCGCCCGTTCGGACGAGTCCATGAGAGCAGGCTCATTGCCAATAATCCCGATAAGAGCACTGATACGGGATTCGAGAGCAACGTTGATGCGAGATCCGGTATGGGCGTCTGTAGACTACAGAAAAGAGACCGGATATCTGTCTATTGTCCAAATATACAGAAGCCTTTTTTGTAATGGAAGTTTTGCGTTCTCAATTCGAGAACCTCATGAAGAGAAAAGAGCAGCGAAAAACAAGGCGAAAAAGCAAAAATAGATCGATGAGAGGGGGGACCTCGGCAGTTTCCAATTCAGACCGGTGTGACTAAGCTTTTCTTTATCACCACGTGATTTACATCTATGCATAACTTGTGCCTCAGGCATCAAGAAGGTGTGCTTAGTCATCTATTCAGAACATGCGCCATCGTCATGGGACTCAACGGCTTCTCTGTCAGTTGACAGTGTCATGGCACGCGAGTACTCGGGCCCTTTTTGGACATCAGAAAAAGCCCCGGTTGATATTGGGAAAGAAATCCCTGGGATATTGCTAACAATAGAGTGATGATGCGATGATGCTCGATGCGGCCATCGGGAATCCGCATGCGGAAAGCCCTAGATAGCTTCCGGCGGAATCACCCCAGCTTTCGGACAATGGACATGTTTCTCGACGGATGTTTCAAAGGAAACAAAAACAGTGTTGACGCGCTAGGAGAGTCTGTGGATCTGCTTCGCGATCATCAGACAAGAACGGGCTGAACCGGCGACGATCCGTCTTCCAAGCCCTATATGTAATGCTGATAACATAGGCACCAATCTTCCGTGACCCAATCCCGTGGTCCGCTTTCGTACAACTTTATCACCCTTTACGAGTACTTCAAGGTCAACAGATCCACCCTTCGTCGGTGTTCTTTTGAGAATGCTTGCGCCTGGTTGTCACACGATGCACCCCATCTCTACTACAACTATGAGATTTCAGCAGTCGAGTCGAAGCTCATCACATTGAACCGTCCGTCTCTCATGAGGTCTGATCATAAAAATACATGCCCACCACCCATTCCGCACGAGTCCTTCAACGCCTCCCCATGGCTTTAAGCAGAGAATCCCCATCCAACATGCCTGATCTCATGCATCGAGCTACAGAGAAGCTGAAGATACTGATGAAAATGAAGTCGTGGCCTCAAACCCGTTCGAAAAAGAAGGAGCAGGAAAAGCCGCGCCGCTGCTATCTTATGGAATTGCCCACCGAGCTGCTCCTGGAGATCACCTTACACCTCCCGCTACTTCCGGAGGCCGCTTTTGCGTTGACCTGCAAGCGCATGTTCGCCATCTCCGGAGAAACCTTGACCTCAAAATCCTTACGCTTTGCTCGTGATTTCGCGCCTTTATTTCACCACTACCGCAATGGACACAATTTTGTCACACCGCGCTGGCAATTCATCAACTTGCTGGAGAACACCCGCTGGCGTGCCTGTTCCAAGTGCCTGAAACTCCATCCACGAGCCGCATTTCCAGCCCGAGAGTTGAGACGCAAGCCAGAGGCACGCACATGCAATGTGGGAGATCTCGCCGGCATCGTTGACCTCTGCCCGTGCAAAAAGTTGACATTCCGGGATAAGATGGATCTCATAGACCACTTGCGAGTGCGGCAGATCTCCCTGAATGCCTTGAAATCGGAGTTTGGAAATATGGTCGAGGATCGTTATTGTTGGCATTCGTGCAAGGAACAGTACGGCTCGACCGAGTTGCACGTATCCTTGTTCCCAGAGCTCAATGCAGAAAATGGATTGGTCATTCGTACCGAATACCAGCTCACAACGGAACCTGGACAAGTGGGCAAGGAGGAATGCATGACACCACGCTTTGGGTGCGCTCATCGATCCGTCGATTTGTGGCTCTCAGGAGTCTATCAGACCACGATCTGTCGCCTGTTCGATTCGTTTTGTTCATCCTGTCAGCGCATCTCGGTTTGCAGTGCATGCAAAACGACACTGAAGTGTCCTCGAAAACAGCCAATCCAATCCGAGAAGTCAGGCAAAGTCAAGTTTTTATTCTGGACCCAGCGATGTCTTGGAGGGACGGGTGCTGTACCCGATGCGACCTGGGCAGCGCAACGAATCCATCCCGCTGAACCCTCGATCAGTGTGGAAAACTGCAATGAACTCTGCCCATGGACGGTGCGGGAACATCCTGCACTCGAGTTTCCGCCAAGTTTGGGACAAGAGATTACTGATCCCGCTATGGATAACCAAACCATGACTCAACTATATTCGTCTCTACGCATGATTTGATGGAATTGGCAGAATGGCGCTGGAGCGTGTTCCATATATCATTTTGTGGAGTTGGTGCGCTTGGAATCGGAGTTAATGAGGCGTTATCATATTTATTTAGTGTATAGTAGTCTCCAATACAGTGGAAAGGATTATGGTACTGTTGTCTCTTAGGACTTGCTTTTTCCCGAATAGGCAACCGGTATCAGCTGACCGCCGGGAGTTTCTCCGAACCGACGCTCCCCAGTCTCACCATCTCGCGCGTTGGCACAGGCGACTTGGTCTCCCCATGTTTGTCTGCATCTCGGGGCGATGAGCTTCCCACCACCCCATTCTGGTCAATACCCGCAGTATATACCCCCACCACAGTACCAGGGTATTCCCCCGCAGTTGCTGTACAGCAATGTCGCGCCATCGCCAGCGCCATACAATGGCTATGGCAAGCCCGGGGTGTATCCGCCGGGCATGATGCCCTATCCCGCGTATCCTCAACAATATAACCCGCCATCGCAGCCATCACCACAACAGCAACCTCAACAGCATCTTCCGCCACCACTACAACCGCAATCGCAGCCAGTACCCACTCCGCAGCCTCCGCGCCAGGCCCCTGCCCCCGCGCCCGCGCCCGCGCCTGCACCGCTTCCACCTCCACCTGTTCCTCCGCAGGAGGAGATGCAGCATCAGTTTGTCAACCCAGCTCAGTTGTTTGTCCAGCCGCCGCTGCCAACTGCGCCGCGATCCCGCTACATCCATCCCTCCCAATATGGCGAACTATCTCCCATTTCGACTCCGGCTGCTAGTACACCTCCAATGGCCCCGGTTGCTTCTTCAACCCCGTCACAAGCAACAACAGTTCATGTTGCCCTTCCTCCCAGCCCTCAGCCAAACGCCCACCTTCAGCAAAGCCAGTCAAGCCTGCATACCCAGCAACCGCAACCCATCGTCAAGGCCGAGGCCTCACAAATTCAACCTCAATCTTCTCCCAAGGTAGAGCTGAAAAAACCTCCACCCACCCCACAGACCAGTGTACCGCGCCCCCAGCCAACCCCATCGCCTATGACGAACCACGTCCCGCAGGTGATGATACCAGCCCCTTCTCCGGAAGTCCAGGCGAAGATGCAAAAACCACATTCCAAAAAACAACAGCAGAAGCGACAGCCCATCCAACAAACCGCCGACAAATCGGCAAAGCCACCGAAGCCCACAAAACCTTCTGTCGATTACCAGGTTCTGTTGTTGTCGCTGGCAGATGAATATCTTAATGCCGCCCACTCTAATGGAACAACGACAGCGCTGGTGACCCGTGAGGCTGATATCGAGGAATACTACAAACTTGTGGCAACCGGGCTTGGGTGTTTAGAGGCTGTCTTGAAGGTTGGTAGAAAGTCCCTTTTTTTTTCTGTTTCATGCTAACTAGTTGACACTAGAACTGGCGACTCCAACCTCGCAAAGAAGCTCTTGTGCGACTTCGCTACGCACGAACCTTGTTTGAAGAAACCGATAATGACCTGGAAGCAGAGACGGCGTTGAGCAAAGGAGTATGTCATCACTTCATTCCCTCGATGATTTTGGCAAGGCTAATTTATTGGACAGATCGATCTTTGTGAGCGAGTCAGTAAACTTTCCATCTCCTTGGAACTTTCTGTATATTGACATTTAGCAGAACCGTATGCTGGACTTGAAATATAGCATGCAGCACCTCATGGCAAGGATGCTTTACAAGACCAACCCCAAAGCTGCACTCAAGGCCGTCGATGGCATGATCCAGGACGTGGAAACGTATGTAATTTCTGACTTGCATTGAATGTGGGAAATACTGATAAAAACAGGTATCGTCATGCGGCCTGGGAATATGCATTTCGATTCCTTCGGGTGACCCTTTCAATGTCATCTTTCTCTCATCAAGATACCATACAAGCGGTTCACCACCTGCACAAGATTGCAGCTATGGCCAGTCGCAACGGAGACAAAGCTGTTTCAGTCATGTCGGCGGTTATTGAAGCATTGGCACACTTACAGCAAGGGACCAATTCCGATTCCATCGAGCAGGCACAACGGGCAGTGGCCACGGCTCGAAGTCACCAGCTCAACGATGAGCTCCGTCATATCCCTCAGCTTACAACATTGATCCAGATGGTTGATATCTGCTGCAGTCTCTTGGAGTACGATGTCAACCAGTCTTCGCAGAAGTTGAAAATAATGCAGACCCTGATGGATGAGACTCTGGGCGACGCCAACTGGCGCGCCGATGGTTCATTTTCTGTTCCTCTGACTGGGAGATCGGCTGGTCCATCGTCCATTGACACAGGAGATATCCTGCAGGTTCAGAATGGGACATTGCTCTTGAGCTTCAACTGGCTTCCCCAGCATGATCTCTATGCGCTTTGCTACTTTCTGAGCTCGATCACCCTTAGTGCCAAAAACTCCTATGATGGCCGGAAGGCGGAGAAATATCTTGATGAGGGACTTCGCATGATTCAAGGTAAGTGAGGGTTGTGACTTGTTGCATTTGCTGAGCTACCGCTAATTATTGTTTTTGTCTTGCAGGAAATTTCAAGGCCCCGCAGGCAATCTCCGAATCAATGGTGAATGCTAATCGACGAGTGGAATGGCGGCAGTCTCTTTACTGCAACTTCCTTCTCCAACGCGTCTTCCTAGCCTGCGCTCGGACCGACTGGGATCTTGCCAGCCAGACCCTCAATGACCTGCGACAGTTTGCGCAGGAGCTTGGCTCAAATCTTCCGCACATCATCGAATGCTTGATGAAATATGCCGCTGGTACCATTGCACAAGCCACCGGCGATCTCAAAGCCGCGTTGAGTATTTTTCAATCACCGCTTCTGTCACTCCCTCCTTCAACAAGTCGAACCACGCGGAATGATCCCTGTCGTGACACGCGCATCCTTGCCGCTCTCAACACGGTTCTAATCATCCGTGACCCGGCGCATCCAGCCCACTCGCATCTTCCTGGTTTACTATCCATCCTCGACTCCTTTTGTCTGGTCAGCCCAAACAAATATATCCAAGCGGCCTACTATCTGGTGTGCGCCACTGTACACACCGACTCCACCATCCAGACCAAACAATACCTGCAACAGGCTCTCCAGTCCGCCACCACCATCAGCAATAGCCAGATCACATGCATGACCCTCACCTTCATGAGCTGGCGATATTTCCGCGGGGTGGTCGGCGAACAAGCCGAGAAAAGTTCGCGCGCCGGTCGTGCCATGGCCAAGAGAGCCAATGATCGCCTATGGGCCAGCGTGACGGACGACATGCTTGCCGAGACCCTCGAGCGGCAGGGCAAAAGTGACGAGGCTCTGGGCGTTCGAGAAGAAGGCCAGCGCCTGATCATGGGACTTCCACCCGGTTTGAGACGCTCAACATGACGTGTTTGTCTGCGATCCATCGGTATTTGCCGCGCTTCACGATGCACCAGCTATTGCTCTTTCTCTTGCTTTTTTGTGGGTTGTCTTTTTTAAGGATTTTTTTCTTGGGGAGGCGCTTCGTTTACGATACCATTTTATGGCTACACCGGGGGCGGGGGCGTTTCTGTTTTTTTTTTTTTTTTTTTTTTTTCTTTTGCTTCTTAAGAGGAACGAGCGCATGGCGTATGGTTTTGTGCAGCATTGGATACAAGACGAAATGAGTTTACACCTAGGTGTCTGCTAGGTAGTCTATGCTATAAAGAAAGATCATTCGGGAAGAGAAGAGAGGCGTGTGAACCACACCCCGTCTTCGGGATCATCAATTGCTTCAATTATAGAAAGGCAACAGACACAACACCCGACATCCGTACCTAACGTACAATCACCCTGGTATAGTCTGGACCACACGCCAGCACGAGGCTCCACAGAGCACAAGCAGGCGATCAACAAAACAAAGAAAAACACCGCCCATTCCGAGTTGGACTCCATGCCCCTAGTACGCCCACAGTCTGGGGGCTGATAAACCCGGCGCTCGAGTAATTGGGTATCAGCGACTGCACAAGAATTAAGATTAGGCAAAACACACGCAAACAAAGAAATAACAGCAATATGAAAGAAAATAAAAAAAAAAATCAGCCGAGTCCACCCCACACGCCCCGGATTCTGCGCGCAAGCTGGATGTCCTTTTGCATGATAGTGACGCGCTTGGCATGTAGCGCGCAGAGATTGGTATCCTCGAACAAATGGACCAGGAAGGCCTCGGCGGCCTCCTGCAGCGCCTGGATAGCGTGCGACTGCCACCGCAGCTCGGCGCCGACGTCTGCGGGCAGCAGATCGAGTGCGACCTCGCGGACTAGGCGCGCAAACGGCAGTTTTTGAATCAGGAGGTCGAACGAGCGTTGGTAGCGCCGGATTTCTTTCAGTGCTACTGTGCCGGGCTTGTAGCGGCGGCGGCGGCCTTGTGGTGTGGGATCGCCAGCTAGATGGGGTGAAAATGTCAGATACGGGTTGCGAGAGTACAGCGGTACGAATAGCATTGCGACTTGGCTTGTTCTTTCTCTTTTTAGGAGGGGGGATGGATCAAGGGATGCGGCCGACCACACGAGCGCGGCACTCATGGGAGAAACGTACGTTGGACATTGCTCGTTTTCTTTGCGACGGCGGGCTGCTTCCCTGCCCTCAGGCCGGCTGTGGACTTGCGCGATGTCGTTGGCCGTGCTGGAGAGTCTTTGCTGGTTGCTGCCAGTGCGGGTCGTCCTTTCTTCGGCGTGCTAGAGGACCCTGTCTTGTGGGCTGTTTTGGGTGGCATCGTGGACTCGAGGGACAAAAGATGTGTTTGCGAGCCAGAGGAAAAAAAAACAACAATTGAAAATGGTTGCGCGCAGTAAGCTTCCTGCAGATCGCACACGTCAAGATGGCCCTTGCAGAATTCGAGGCTAAAGCAAGCTTGTTGAAGCACGAGTGCAATGCTGAGATCAAATAATATCACTCGAGAGGCTGGGAACCTTGGAAACGCCCATATGTCCCCATTGGGTTCCCCAGCCCCCCGTGTTTCTTACGTAAGACGCGTCGTGACACGTGACGATAGAGATAAGATACGGTCTACTTGGTCTTTGGGCCTCCGATCATCTCCCCTTATCATCATCTCCCCTCCCCATATACACCTGGCGGTCCATTTGTCCTGCAACTCCTGATTCTTGTATCAACCATGGCCGCACTCTGGGAGAACAATGGGCAGGCGGGCCAGTTTCCCCTCGAGCAATGGTTCTACGAAATGCCGCCCGTAACTCGATGGTGGACGGTGGCCACGGTGGCCACCTCGGTGCTGGTGCAGTGTCACGTCGTGACCCCGTTCCAGCTCTTCTATAGCTTCCGCGCTGTCTACGCCAAGTCGCAGTACTGGCGGCTGTTTACCACTTTCCTATATTTCGGCCCACTCAACCTCGATCTATTATTCCATGTCTTCTTCCTGCAGCGGTACTCACGTCTCCTGGAGGAATCCTCCGGCCGCTCACCGGCGCAATTTGCCTGGCTGATCTTCTATGCCATGACCTCGCTCCTGGTCATCTCCCCGTTTCTGTCGCTGCCGTTTCTGGGCACTGCGCTCTCGTCTAGCCTGGTTTATATCTGGGCGCGCCGCAACCCGGAGACTCGTCTGAGCTTCCTGGGTCTCTTGGTGTTTACGGCCCCCTACCTGCCCTGGGTGTTGATGGCGTTCAGTTTGATCGTGCACAAGATCGTGCCCAAGGACGAGATCTGTGGTGTCGTCGTCGGCCATATCTGGTACTTTTTCAATGACGTCTACCCGTCCCTGCATGGCGGTCATCGTCCGCTCGACCCGCCCATGTGGTGGCGGCGTCTGTTTGAGTCCCGGGAGGCCGATGAGACGCGCACAACTGATGCGACCAATGTGAACCGTGAATTCGCGGCGGCTGCCGCGCCCGAGGTCCGATGAGTTACTTGTTTGGGTTGATGCGGTGTCATTTTGCCAGTTCCTATATATCTGGCAAGGAATCCACTCTTGAGTGGAAGTATAGAGAGTCCATGGATCCTTGAGTCAGTCTGAGAACCCTTGATTTTGGTTGAATTCTCTCTAGACCTGATTGGAGCGCGGCCGCGATTGATCAACGCTGAAGTTGAGAATCCACGAAGCAACGCAGTGGATATACAGGACATTCCACCTGCCCCCATCTTCCTGGTTGGAGTATTCGTCCCTCCAAGACAGAGAAGACGCAGAAGCAGCATCTTCATTCGACCGGACCCTTGTCCAACAGTCAGACAGGTCAACACACTTCCCTAAAGAGTGGTATATCAGGGATCTTGATCTCGATTTCGGCTCTACATTTTCCATGATGGAATCGGACAGTTGTTATGGCGGAATTGGAGAAAGTGTTTTGCCATTGATAGAGCGTGGTTTGCATTTGGACATAGCCTAGGATACCCGATATGAGTCGATTGATCTCGATACTAGCATTTGAATTCTACTATTGCATATACTTAGTTCCTCTTTCTCTCCTTGAACCCTATTCAACCTTAAACATCCTAACCAATCTCGTCAACATGGTAGATTCTCTCCCTGTTGGAAGTGCCGCCTGGACAAGCGGGGAAGAGTATGAAGGCGAGTATTCCGAACACATCGATCGGTTCCTTGACAGCAGCCATGTATCATTTCTGCCGAATTTTCCGTGGGCGATTTCCATCTTGTGCGCAAGATCCAGTTCGGCGGCGGCGTTGAATAGATCGCAAGGTTGCGCATGCGAACGATGCAGTCGAAAGAGAGAAGAAAAAGAGGAATTTTTTTTTTTTTTTTTTTTGGATATGCAGTCTGAGCTTGCAACCATGGACTATGTGCGGTAAGTACCAAAGCTATCAAGACCTGGCTCTAGTACAACCATGTCTCTGTTATGCAATAGCCAAGAGACAAACATACCCATTCCGAACATCTTCGGCTACGAAATGGACGAAAGAAATACCGTGGGATGCCCCTTAATCCTCATGGAGTAAGTCGCATTTCGCTCGCTGGTCGCTGTCCAAATGTGCCAGGACTGGGTCAATGACGAATGGGGTCGGGCTTTGCAGTACTTACGTGGGCACAGTGAGGCGGAGCTATTCCGGTTTTATCTGAGAGTTTGACTGGCGTTTCTTCTGGAAACGAAGAAGAAAAACGAGTCCCACGGGTGGCGTTGCCGAGGTACGTTGCCCCCAACCCTGCGTAAAAGCAGGCAACCATGAAATTGACTCCCATTCCATGGTCGTTACAGAGTTACTCGAAGTGGAAATATTATTCGCATTCTTTCTTGGGTCTGCTTGGATCTGCTTGGGGCTGAGTTGGGGCGGAGAGTATGCGATCTTTTCTTACTGTCCAGCTCTACTGACATCGATATATGCCCTCGCGATGGACCCTGGGGCAATTTATCTACGGCCATTGGCATTTTCCCCCACCAAACGTGCTTGGCCTCAAAACACCCAGCGATTCTATCAAACCAGGAAAATGGGGATGTCGATCGACCAGCCTCTGACCTCGGCCAAGGCTGCCCACGAGGCACAGGCCCATGCCTGAGGGGTTTTGGTTACTGGTCGCATTGTCATACATTTTGTCATCTTTTCTTGCGATCCTTGACTCGAGATGTCCACCGTGTAAAGGGGTAGAAGAGGGACGTGTCATACTGGGGCAACTCTATACATACTGTAGATCCCAGACGGGACATCAGGACGGGACAAAAAAGTGTATATAAATAAGGCGTACACTGATCGCCGGCTGTTTCTGACTATGGCCCGTGGACTGGGTTGACGATCGGCGTCATTGCTACTCTCACTAAGGGGCCAACGCAGGCTACCACGAAACCCACTCACGTCATGGTGCCACCCGCGCTGATCGCGAGTCGTAACATCTGGAGAGTCTGGAGAGATACGTAGGAAAAGAGGGGCATACATAGAATCTCAGGGAGACAGCGTGTGTATGTAAGAAAGAGAGGGGCATGAGTCTGTGTTCTCATGCGGCCGAACCGTGGGTTGTTGGCTGTTACAAGTGGAGGCGCTTGTCGGGGCGCTGTTTCAGCGTACCA
Organism: Penicillium alfredii; assembly: GCF_028826965.1. NCBI lineage: Eukaryota > Fungi > Ascomycota > Eurotiomycetes > Eurotiales > Aspergillaceae > Penicillium > Penicillium alfredii. Next base: position 3,398,735 of record NW_026622706.1, on the reverse strand, counting down.
GCGCCCAGCTGCTCGCGATTATTAGGGGCCCGTGGGGGCCAAGCGCCACGCCTTTTTTTTTTTTTTTTTTCCTTTTTCTCTTTCAATTCCACTCCAATCATGAATTGCCTCATTAGGGGGGGGTGTGATACGCGGAAGTGGACCTTGACCTTTTCTCCAAGTACCAAGTATAAGTCCACGGATACGACTCGAGTTTCGAGTGCATTCTTCAACTGTTCCTTGGGGATATTGGTGGCGCTATCTTAGCGAATCGGGGTGCATTCCCATTTCTAGTGAATCCTTTTTTTTTTTGAATATAATATTTTAGTAGGTTAATATATATATTAACACCCATTTCATCATCTTATCGAGCGACGTGGAGTCTTACGCAAGTGCCATAGTACCGCCACGATGGACAGTACCTGCGAGGTACATACTAAGATGATAAATATAGTATATGGATGTACTCGACTACTCTAATATTCTATGTCACACTTTGCAGCTGGTAAGAATGGTCAATGGTCAGACTAGTTACTGCAGATGGGTCTCCCAGTTCTCACTAAGTTCGTTGTCGTGGGGATCCCCACAGCGCTACCCTAGGTTGACCAGACGATGACGAGGCAGACCCTCTTTGATAACCTAGGGTGCTGTCTATTCATTGCATAGTATTTAGTATGTAGTATTTAGTTATAGTATGTCTGTATATCTATATCTCATAGGATATAATATATTTATAGATATTAAAAAATAGTAGAGAGTACATCGAAGTACAAGTCAAGTACAAAATAAGGCAAGTAGGCAGAAAAAGAAGGAACCAAGGTCCACTCCAGCCAATCACATCCCTCTATTCTGTCCCCTAAGTGGGTCGGGGGGCCCTCAGCCACCGCTCAGCCTTCTCTCGACTGTTGACACTTTGCCCCCTTTCTCTCGCGATATTTTCGATAGTCTCTCATTTTTCCTTTTTTTTTTTCTTCGGCCCTTTTCCACTCCTTGATCTTTTCTCGTTTCGCTCTAGCTCTCCCCACTTCCGTCGCTCCTTATTGTGCGCTCAGACCACGTCTTTCTCCCCTTATTATCCTCTCCCAATTTCTCCCTGCGCGCGCGTTGGATTTTAGTCCCCTATTTCCTGCGAATTTTCGCCTTCCATGATCCTGGGTTCTTGAGTCTTTTTTTTTTTTTATCTCGAAGTGCCTTGGGTTCTCAACAAAACGGAGGAAAGAAAAGAAGAAGAAAAGAAAAAAAAAGGTCGTGTTGGATCCTTCGCGACCTTGGGGTCTGCGAGACGCGCTTCCGCACGAATTGTTCAAACCTGCTGGGTGCAATTGGTGATTGCCTACCACTGGTTTTCTGTCTCACCTCTCTCGACCTTTTCCCCCATCATGCGGCGTGGTCTCCTGATCTTCCTCGTCGTCAACCTTCTCCTGTTGTCGTTCCTCGTCCGCAGCGTCTCGACTCTATTATCCCTCCTGATCGAGGATGCCGCCGCCGATGCGATCCACCGCGCCGAGTTGCCCTCCCCGAACTCGAGCCTGATCGAACACAGGCCGCAGATTATCCCCAAGATCATTCACCAGACCTACAAAAACGAGACCATCCCCGAGGTGTGGAGGGAGGCGCAACGGAGCTGCATTGATTTGCACCCGGACTACGAGTACATTGTATGTTCCTTTTGGATTTCCAAAGGAAAAGAAGAACACAAAGAGACCCTGGATGCTAACTTTCTTCCAGCTCTGGACCAACGAAAAGTCGCGGGACTTCATCGCCGCCGAATACCCCTGGTTCCTCGACACCTTCGACGGCTACAAATATCCCATCCAGCGAGCCGACTCAATTCGCTATTTCGTTCTGGCACACTACGGTGGAACATATATCGATCTGGACGATGTAAGTCTTTTTCTTTTTCTTTTTCTTGAGTGAGTTGTGTGCAGATCTGACGCCATTGTCTAGGGTTGCAACCGTCGACTGGACCCATTGCTCGCCTACCCCGCGTGGGTGCGCCGGACTGTCCCCACTGGCATCTCGAACGATGCCATGGGCTCTGTCCCGCAACATCCGTTCTTCCTCCGCGTGATCGAGCTGTTGCAATTGTATGACCGCCACTGGATGCTGCCCTACATCACGGTCATGTACTCGACTGGGCCATTGTTCCTGTCCGTTATCTGGAAGGAGTACATGTTGGACAAGCCGATCGAGAGTGGTCGGGTCCGGATCTTGATGCAGGATGAGTACAACAAATTTTCGTGGAGCTTTTTCACCCACCACACGGGTAACAGCTGGCACGGGAAGGATGCCCGTCTGATCTTCTGGGTAAGTTGCGCGAAGGATTTCTCAAACTCAAATTCCAAACTAATATTTTTTAGATGGGCCAACACTGGATGTTCCTTACCTTCCTCGGCTTTGTCCTCGCTGGCATCGTTGGATTTTGTTTCTGGTGGACCTACGGGCGTGTCATGCTTCTGGGCGCCCAATATCGTTACCGCTACACCAAGGTGCCTGCCATCATCAGCCCGTCGCGGCTCTCCTCGCCTACAAGGCGCTCGCGACTCACCGTACCGACTCTCCTGCGCCGGGTGAGCTTCAAAGAAGACGAAGAACTCGGCGGGATCACCGAGACCTCCTACGAACTCGGCCGTCGCGATGATTAAGAGATTCAAAAGAAAGAAAAAAAAATCTCTGTGTATTTGTGTCTCGATACGGCCTGTCGACACGATTTCTGCATCAGCGCATTTATTGTACAACCTTGATCATCTTTTTTTTTTTGAGAGCGTATGCATGGTGTCTCAATCCCGTGGCGGGATCCCTGGGTTTGCTGCTCACCTGGAGCCAATTGGGTTGCTTTTTGCTTCTGGGAATATACGCGGTGGTGCGCTATTCTGCCACCTTTGGTCTTCATGTTCTCGTCTAATATTTTTTTTGTTTGACATACCGATTTTGTAAACCAGCTAGACTTTTCGATTCTCGGGATCAAAGGGGCGGGATATTCCCAGTGTGCTCATGGATCTGAGATCTCCAGGGGAGAAGGATGAATTCATGGCTCTTTTGCTCACTTTTCTTCATATAAGATGTAGTCCGAGGTATTGGTCGACTGATACGTCAACTCGGGAAGTGTTTCACCCTAACCCTAACTCTTTAATTCCCTCCGCAACCTCCAACCGCAGTGCCGTGCCTTGCATTGTGTGATACATCTGCGTTGACTCAGTCAATGTCTCTGGAACCACGTTTTATTGGTTTCCAGCACCCACGCCAGAGGTTTCAGTTGGATTTTGGAGTTGCTGGATGCTGGGGATTTGTTTCTTTGACATACTCCAGGCTGCATTCTCCGCATCCACCCCCTTTGTGGCCTTCCCAGCACACGACAATGTTGCTCGCCCTTGTTTCGGACCCGCCACTTTTCCACCTTCAGAAATGTGAGGCCAGGCTATAAAGATGGGGGGAGGTGGAGCCCGTGAACTCGATGGATAGCCCCAGGTTGTTCTGCCTTGCTATTGTGATATAGTTGACTACAATATCTTCTGCTGCTATACACCTCTTGATCTACTATCACTACTACTTCTACTTCCCACTTGTCTATCTACTCTCCTCCTTTTACTCAAGAACCTCCCATTCTCTATTTGATCACCAGAATGCGATCCACCATCCTCACCACCACAACCCTCCTCACCTTCTCCCTCTTCTCCACCGCAACACCCATCCCCATCCCCTTCTCCCTGGCCACCCGCGACACAGGCCTAACCGAATCCCAAGTCGCCGCCATCGCACCCAAATCCAAGTCCTGCGACAATCCGCCAGCGAAGGGCGAATGTGCCACCGCCAAACAAGCCGCCAAATCGACGGCACAGTCCTTCGACACCTACAAGGTCACGTCCAAGGCCGAGCAGGCGGCGGTGCTGAGTCTGATGGCGTTTGAGAGTGATGAGTTCAAGTATAATAAGAATCATTACCCTGGTGTAGCGGGGCAGGGCAGTACGTATACTTCCTATAAGCATGCATCTATACAAATCTATGGATTTGCATGCTATACCACCTTATGTCTATACATATATATTCATGCTGATCTGTTACAGCTCGCAACATGCAATCCCCCGCCTTCAACAAAAAATACGCCTCCTCCCTCCCCGCCCTCAAAGACAAGCTCGCAAAGGTCTCCAACAACCCGGCCGACCTGCTGGATCTGCTGCGCAGTAACCCGGCCCACGACTTTGGCTCTGGCGCTTGGTTTCTGACGACGCAGTGCTCCAAGGATGTGCGCTCGGCGCTGCAGTCTGGGTCCGAGACGGGCTGGCAGAAGTATATTAGTGACTGTGTCGGCACTTCTGTTACGGAGGAGCGGAAGGAGTATTGGGAGCGCGCTGTTAAGGCGCTTGGTGTGAGTTCTTGAGTGTTGATTGTGAGGAATGGTTTGTTTTGAGTGAGTTGTTTGATTTTATGATTTATGTTTTTCAGAGCTGGTCTTCGATGGTGTTTCGATGGGCTCCGCGTTATGAGTGATGTTTATGCTTGAATATGAATCTATCTACTTGCTATTGTACCGGTACAAGTCGAATTCAAAGTCATTGGGTATGTCCAAACACGTCGCACATAGCTTCGTCTCATGCTAGAATGGGTAGCTATCTATATTTCCCCCTTTTTTTTTTTTTCTTTGGCTTCACCATTTTTATCTACAAAACACCCTTGGTGCTCACCACATCCCCCGCTCCAACCTCCCCCGCTCCGCGCCGCGCACAAGCCGTCCGAATCGCAACTGCCAACGCCTTGAACGCGCTCTCGGCCCGGTGGTGGTCGTTGTCGCCGTACGTGCAGCCGACATGCAAGGTCACGTCCGCCGCCTGCGCAAAGCTCTGCAGCCCGTGCGTGATCATCTCCGTGCTCAGATCGCCGATCTTCTCGCGCCGGAACCCGAGGTTGATCACGGCCCAGGGTCGGCTCGACAGGTCGATCACCGCCCATGACAGGGCCTCGTCGAGCGGGGCGTCGCCGCGGCCGAAGCGCGTGAGGGATTGGCGCGCGCCGAGGGCCTTGGTAAAGGCTGTGCCGAGGGCGAGCAAGGTATCTTCCGTTGTGTGGTGGTCGTCGACTATATTATGTTAGTGGGCTCTTACAGTGTATATAGTTCAAGAGAAGGGAGAAAGAGGGGGCAACTCACTGTATAAATCTCCCTTCGCCCGCACCGCCAAACTCCAGCCCGAGTGCTTCGCCAGCGCATGCAGCATGTGGTCCAAAAACCCAATCCCCGTGCTCACCGTCACCTGCTGTGTCGGCGTGAACTGCGTCGCATGTCCCGCGTTCTTGGGAGGCACAATGCCCTTCTTGGCGGCCTCGGCTTCTTGGGGGTCTGTTGGTGCAGCAAAGTGCGTGGTGGGCTCGTAGGGCGGGAGCACCCCGCCATCCAGCGATAGCGACACCTGGATCTTGGTCTCGTTGGTGGCCCGCGAGATCGACGCGGTGCGCGCGGCGAAGGCCATGATGTTATCGAGGGTAATTGATGGTTTAGAGCTCAGATTATTCGAATTGTCGCGGTTGGAGTAAATATTCCCAGACGCACGTTGGTCATCGGATTTCTTTTTTATCTGAGTCGCTATCGGGAGAATCGTTGATCCGCTTGATCAACTCCAACTTGCTCTGAGTGTTGTTTAACAACTTCATCCGCTGGCTGGTCCAGAGAATTCAATTGCGAGTTTGATTATTCCTTTTCAACTGCGCTTGCGTCTTGTCATCACTCTCCCGGCATTACTCATTGTGCTCTCCCTCCCTCGTCCCGCAGCTCACCGATAAGTCCGGCATCACGAGATCTCGACTTCGAACCTTCGAACCCATTGAATTACACCTTGTATTGCTTATTGCTTTGTTCTTGACAATGCCGCCTCCTTCAGATCAAAGGGCCAATATTGAACCCCCGCCAGAAATCACCACAGAAGCCGCCAAAGGCTTCATGACCGGCGTGTTTCGCGTGTGTAGCCCAGCACTATAACCCAGGTACCACTCACCCACCACTGATGCAGTAATAGTTCGGCTCCGTCTCTCTATTAGCCCATATGATCATGGTCCTCCCCCATCCCTTCACCTTCTCCGCACCTACTCCGCCCGTCACCCCCGAATCGCAACCCCGTCCCCGCCCGTCACCCTTCTCCCGCGAGTATCTCCGCTCTCGACTCTTCTACCGCCCACTGGAGGGCTTCTCCGAGTGGATCTCGCCTACGGCGCGCATCTACCGGGGCCTGACGCCACAGTTCAAGGTCTTTCTGCAGATCGCAGCCATGACCCTGGGCGGCTGTATCTGGGCCGAGAAGCGCGTCACGGAGTACATCGAATTGATCCGACGGATCAAACGGGCGGAACGAGTACAGATGGAGAGGGCGCAGGGCTCTCGTCCATAAATGAAGAAATCCTGCGATGGTCCCCGCCGAACTTCATAGTTCTACAATTATTTGGATGGGATCAACAGCTGTCTCACCTCCCGGGATTCTATTGCGTCAGCCCGAATCCCAGTCTCCTCTGGCTACCCGTTCGGGCGTGCATCCTGTGCATCCTTATACACCAAGGATGACGATGATCATATGCCTCTTCTCTTGTCCTCGCATGATTGCCAGAAACTCAGCCCTTTTCGGGTTCGACCTGATCCATGATCTTCTTCTTGGTGGGCTTCACGACGTCAGTTACCCCTGGATTATTTGGTTCTATCCAACTGGAGCGAGCGTGGAGTGCGTGGGTTGTCGATCACCCCATGGATGTGGATCCCACCATGAATCCTATTGACCCGGAGTCGCCATTGCGTAGATAGTCGCTCCATAGTCTGACTGCACATACTCCATTTGCATCAAATATTTAAGCATTTAAAGAACTTGGCTTTTTGTTTATCGCTCCGGCTTCTGCTATAGTGGCCTGCGCTATGAAGTCTAATTGATGCGCGCAGTCGGTGTGGAGCGCGCCTCTTACGTGGCTGCCAGCTCCGATCATTCGAATGCGGTAGCCATTCGACATATCGCGAACGCATGTCTCAAAGATGCGGTGGGCGTTGGGTCCAGTGTAGATGTCGGGTAAATATACAAACCTATACACATACTTATTTTTCTTTTCTTTTTCGCCTCTATAGCCGTTGAGAAAAATTAAAAAGCATAGAATCGAAAAGAAGAATAAGAAAAACCATCTAGAAAAACAAAAGAAAATAAAAATAAAAAACGCAAATAAGCGGCGCCTGAAACATGGGTGTGACTGGAGAATCACAGTTGGGGCGAACTGCTACCTGCATCCGGCCATTCCTCAACTCCTCCTTTTTCCCCCTCGACTTTCTCTCTTTTTTTTAACCCGAGGGACTCATCCCCTGATCGGCCTCGTCTTTTTGTCTGCTGTTCTCGTCTTGTTTTCTTGTCTTTCTTTCCCTCTGCTTTCGGGCATTCGGAATCATACCTCCCCCGCCCCATTCTCTCGCTCTTCCCCTCAGGTTTCTCGCCAGCAGCGCTGATCGGCAGATCTGATCTCATTCTGGCTCGGATTAACCCTAGGAGCCACTTTAAGAGTCCCATCAATCCGATTGATCACCTCCCTTCCTTCTGGGGTTTCGCCGTTCTGGGTCCGATTGTCTGCGTTGTGGTACTCTTCCCCAGGGATTCCCCCTTCCGGCTACATACACTCCTTGAGCTTCGTTGCAACCATTCGACTGCTTCGCCACATTGTTGACAGCTGCCAGACTGTGCCTGGGGGGGAATTATAGCCTCCCTGATATAGTCGCTGGTCCCCGCTTTTCGTGCAGGGCATCCCTCCTGTCTTCGCAATTGCATGCCAATTGCTTTCTCATGGCGCCGTGACGGGTCTACTGTATGTGCAACCCTTTCCCCTCTTTTTCTTTCTCTCCGCCTCCGGTCTCTCCAGAAAGGGCCTCATTCGACATCTGTCGTACCCATCATGGCCTGTGGACTTGCTACTGACCAGAGTCTAGTGCAACCGACGTCGAGGTCGTTGATGAGATTCGCTCCTTTCTCACCACCCTCGCGCCGCCCATCTTTCATCACTCGAGAATCTTGTACCTAGCTCCCCTTCGCATTACGCCGCCATGGCCGACCCTGCTTCGACAAAAGAACGAAGAAAGAGTTTAAGCGTCTTCAGTCCCTCGTCGGCGGCTTCCGCCCCTCTTGTCCGACCTACCCTCCATGATCGCGCTCCCTCCGATGATGCGCTATCACGAGATAAGAAAGGTCGCCGCAACTCAGGCTTCTTTGGTCGGTCCCAAAGCCCCAACCGATGGTCCAGCGGGCCTCATGCCGCTCTTCGCCCCAGCACCGCCGGCTCGGATACTGCTGCCCGGTCTATGGCATCCGCATCAACCCCTGTGCTTGCTGTCCCTCGCCCGCGCCGGAAGTCCCTGCAGAAGAAACGAACCTCGGTATTCGGCTCTTTGAAGTCTCTGCATTCTTGGGAGGATGACGACCCACTCAGTGCCTCTGTCGGCTCCCTAGGAGATGACCAAAGCGTGACCAGTCCCCGAAATGGGATCTGGTCCGCCGCTATCCTCCATCATGGGGCAATTCAGATGACTGGCGGTATGTGGAGGAAAAAGAGCCAGTACCTGGTCCTCACCGACACGCACCTTATTCGCTTCAAGAACCAGGCCAAAGCCGCCGATGCATTTCCCTCAATACCGTCTTCTTATAGTCGCCCAACCGCATCGAATCGTCAATCCGTGGCTTCCATCAGTTCGTTGCAGGACGTGCAGATGATCGCGTTGGGTGATGCGTCTGTGGGGATTCCATTGAATAGCATCATTGCGGTCTACATGCTAGAGGACGGTCGATTATCACCCACGGTCGAGGTAGCCTATCTGGATGAACGCACGCATAAAGCTGCTTTGGTTCAGATGCAAACTCCCGACCTCCAGGAGTTGAACCTTTGGATGGTGGGGATTCGCCAGGCCGCGCAGATTGCCCGGTCAAATGAGCCGCTGCCATTCAACCGATCTTCGGTAGAGTATGTAACGCGGATGTTGGAACATGAACGAGACTACGAACCAGACGCATTCCGCATGTTTCGGGTTATCCAAATCGCATCCAGCAAGTCGCCAAACCGTTCTTCCTCTGACGACCTCACCAAGTTATCGCCCACGGGATGTTACCTTGCAATTGGATCACATAAACTTCACCTGATTCCCATGCAAAAGGCCGCCAATCGATCATCAGTGGTGTCTTTCTCCGACTTGGAAACCGCCGCTTCCTTCGGTCTCATGAACTTGACTGGCCTATCTATGGAATACGGTGATGATAGCCTCCATCTGACTTTCCGGTGAGACAGTTCCTAGACCACTTGGTTTAGCAAACTTACTAACCGCCACTAGCGTGCCATTACGGAAGTCGTTTAATGTGTTCCTGGCCTCGGTTCATTCGGTTGAAGTCGCTTGCTGGATCCGACAGCACACTGAATTTTTGCGTCCACTGTGGACTAGGCAGCCCTATGATTTTGTTGTTCCACGCGAGCTGCACAACGACGACAACTTCCCGCCTGTCGCTTTGGATGAGGATTATGGTTGCTTCGACCGAACGTTGGTCGCTTACTCCGCTAGCTACGATATCGACACCTCGAACATTCGATACACCATCGACTTGGCATGCGAGGATGCCCCGTGCTTCCGTCTATTACGGCCAGCCTCTTCGAAAAACCATCGGTACAGTGCTCTGGAGCTCATTGCGGTCATGCGCACGCTTCGTTACAATGAATTTTTCCGGTCGATCTCGTTTCGTGGCGTCAACCTTGACGCGTTGCAAGGTATCCGTGATGTGCAAGGGGTAGATGTAGATGTACATCTCGACCGAGGAGGCTGCTTGGTGCAAATCCCAGGCCAGGAAATCCTGTCTGTCCTTTCGCAGGAGGTGCGTGCCTTGGCCCTGAAGAGCAAATGGCTGCGTCGGCTTGACTTTTCTTACTGCCTTACCCGCACGCCGACTTTGGACAAAGGCAGCCGAGATCCTGGTTGTGGAATTCCAGAGGCTATCTTCCCTGTTTGTCGTCGGGAGATGACGAGCGTGGACTGGGTGGTGCTCAATGGAATCAAGCTGGGCGATTCCGATCTGGATTACCTGGTGGATGCGGCATCACAGCAGCGGAGTCACTTGAGGGCTCTAGAGGTTGGGGATTGCGGGTTGTCCGTGCATGATTTGGACCTCTTGTTGTCAACTATTGTCACGCAAGAATCGACGCTCGAAGCGATCAATATCTCGGGCGTGCAGGGCCGCTTGAATCCCGACGTGCTGCAGCAGTACATTGGGTATTTTGGCCAGATCCGGAGGATCAATTTGTCTCGTATTGCCCGAACATCGGGCACTGAGCCGCTCATCACTGCAGAGATGCTGTTCAACTGGCGACTCGAGGAGCTTGCTCTAAGTCGGACAGCTGTCAATCGTGAGACTGTGGATGCCATAGCCACCTACCTCGCCAGTGATCGCTCCCAGAACTTGCGCGTTCTTCGGCTCGACCAGTGCGGCTTGACTGGAGAAGATGTGGCCATGTTCATGCACTCAATGTCCATTGGACCCGACACCCCACGCGGCCTTCATCTCCACGTCAATGAAAACCGACTTGACGATGGCTGCTCGTTCATCTTCAAGGCTATCGCCAAAAACCATGCCCCCTCGCATTTGTCCATGCGGATGATTGATTTCAAAAAGGAAGAGCACTTTCGCGAACTGGTGGAGGCGCTTCGCAAAAACCGCACTCTTCGATACCTGGACATTTCCAAGGCTTCGCTCCCGTATGACGCCGGCCCTGAGACTTGCCGGTCGTTGCAGTTGATGTTTGAAGATAACGAAACGCTGGAGGCTTTGGATATCAGTGGCGAAAATGCGCACTTGGATGTTGCCCGGTTTGGAATCGGCCTCAATTTGGCGTTGACCGGCTTGAAGTTGAACAAGTCTCTGAAAGTGCTGAGGATCGAGCACCAGAAGCTTGGTCTCCAAGGCGCGAATACATTGGCGTCTGTGCTAGAGGAAAATGACTCGCTGCGCGAAGTGCACTGTGAGAACAACGACATCAACCTGCAGTCCCTCACGGTCTTGGTCAATGGCCTCCAGTCCAACCGGACTTTGCTCAGCCTCTCCTGCATGGACCGGGACCGGATCCAGTCTCTTGATAAGGTGCGTCGAGAGGTTGATAATGTTAAAGCGGAGACTGGGAATGCCCAAACTTCCACGGCAAACTCCATCCGCCGCTCCTTGCATGTTGCTATGAACGTTGGACACAACACAGTTGGACACCGGCTGAGTAAAGCTCCGCCGGCGAACACCGCATCGTCTCTGGAAGCTTCGCCATTCACTGCTCATAATGTAGAGTTGGTTCTCCAGTCCCTGAACCAGAAATGGGACATGGAGGTTTCCCGACTTCAGCGCTATCTTCTTCGCAACTACAACCTCTTCCATGGGATTGCAGAGGACGATGAGGATGATGCGGCTAGTGATGGCCGACCTGACACAGCAGCGAGTCTCGGCACGATGCTCGACAATCTCAAGTTTGATGTGGCTGTTTCGACGGATGAAATCCGCGCCTCCCCACCAGAGAAGACTGCAACGGCAATTCAAGTCCCCAAAGCGTCGCCTCCTGACAACCAGTCGCAACTGCAACTGCAGCCCCAGCTCCCGCCCCAGTCTAAATTCAAGTCTAGCACCACCCGGATGAAGAGCGTACCTGACCTGCGTCCCCACGTCGCTCGTGCACCACAGATCCTCCCATCTGAATATGACTCGTCCAGTTCTTCATCTGCACGCCTGCCTCTCCCTGTCCCGGCTGTGCCTGCGGTTGTCACCAAGGCAAATAGTGTGCGCAGCGCTCGCAGTTCGAGTACCGTGTCCACTGGGAACGGCAGTGCACGCAGTACATATGACGTGGCTTCATCCACTTTGAGAGGATTCTTGAGTGGCACCGCGCTCAAGGAGCGTCGACGCATGGACCCGGTGCGTCCATCGCCTCTTTGTGTTTCAAACGACAAGCCACCCCAGCTGGACTGGTCGCCGCCGAAACTGGATTTGCAGGAGCTGCAGTAATCCCTGTGTTGACATGTACATATTACTTGTACAGACCTCTCTCGATGACTCCTTTACCTTCCCTACCTCTGAAGCCCGCCCTTTCTATGGAAACATATATACGCTTCCCGCATCGAGTGCATCTCCCACCCTCGTCTTTGCATCCCTCACCTCACCTATGAATCCTCATCATATGACCTCTTGACTATCTGCTCGCTAAAACCTAGCCAGCTGGCCTTGATACCCTGGCGTTTCTTTCTGATTATGTTTGGGCGTTCGATCATGGTTTATCAAGTGTTGAACAGGGGTTATTCACTTCCTTGATTCTGCTTCATTTCTTTTTTTTTTTTTGCGATTTGCGGATTCCCTGACACACTGTATAGTGTGATTGATGATTTCTGTGATATGGTGTCTCTGGCATTTAGTAGCGACGGCGTTGTGCTTTTTTTTTTTCAATTATTGATGGTTGTGACTTGTGTTTACTGTCCTCTGGGCATGATGGGATTCTTGGTGGTTTCTGATGGTGACTGGATATTTCACGTCGAGAGAGCGAATGGAGTAATCGGTAATGAGATAATGGGTTCGTTCTGGAAATGCATGACTTATGTTACTAGCTCCTTTGTTAACGGCATTAAGGATCAGAAGATGTATTTTGTCCTCGAGCTTCGGTGTCCTGGCTGGCATGATTCAGGGTTGAAAGTGTCACGTGAAATTCTTGATGTCTAGACTGACAATATCAACCATCTTGAAATTAAATTGGGCAACTTGGTTCCTGCCTGGCTCATCGCTAAACTTATTTTCCCAGAAAAGTTCACAACAAGACAGATAAGGGAGCCCCGATCGGAGTGACGTCGGATACTTCCGATTTCTGCGGATGAGCCGTCAATCCCCTGATTCTAGGCGTGTGGGGGTGAATAGAGTGGAAATGGGGAACATCTTTTGCTAAAAATGAAGCTAAAAATGAAGATACGGAAACAGAGTCTTCTCTCGTACGAGGCTCAGAGGGTAACGACCTCATCGTCCATGTTCAGGTACTCTTTGACCATAATATCACCCCAAACCCCTCCCGAGATCTCCTCACCCTTGGCCTCTAGGATACGTCGGGGAATCAATCGCAAGTTAAACCTGTCAATACATGAAGATTGACCAAATAGGACGCCTACCCGCTCGTTCGGCATTTGCGAAGTGGGTACGACACACGCCACAGCTTGACTGAGAACCGGGTGGTCCGACAGAGCAATTCTGGTTTCAACCTGGACGACCAACCCACCCGTCGATCGATAAGGATCATAAACTGGTTCTTTCAGATGTTGTCGGAACTCTTCCGACAGGAGGTCTTCTGCGATAATGGTCCGATGGGCTCCCGTATCAAATATCATATCTGTCTCGACTTTGTAGCTGGGGTCATCGGGTTGGCCGTCAACACCCTGCAAGACGAGTATTCCACGAACTGTGGGAATGTGTCCGTCGATCAGTCCCGCTCGAAGTGAGATGTACGGCTGTCGAAAGTCCTCTTGTGCGGCCTCGCGAGCCATCTCGCGTAAACGCTGACGGGCTGATTCTGTTGGAGGCGGATGAGGTTGAACCATTCGTATATCAACATTCGATCGGATCGGTAGCCCAAGGCCACGTTCCAAAGGCGAATCCGACGGCGTTGACTGGAGGGCCATCTCTCGAAGTTGTCGACGGCTTCCGGTTCCCGGAGGCATTGCTAGGAATGGCTCATCGATATCCCCAAGAGCAGCTTCGGCGGCTTGGATAGCCGCCCGCCATGTAGTGCGAATAGGGATCGTGACTGAAAGATTATCGTAGCGTCTATTCATCGAAAGGGCGACTTCTCGGAGGAGTTCTCGTGGATGTAGCGTGACGCTAACTTGCGAATCCATCGTTAATCTAAGAGGTGGGATTCCGTGAGTATTTCTCGAGGTTGTAAACGAATGTCGGCTACCTACTGCCTAGCACGTCTGTGCTGTAACTCTCCTGAGGTTTGCGTCGGCCCAATATCTTCTTTGACGGGACTAGCAAGGAGACGAATGCGTTTCTTTTCGGACGCGGCAGCAGCAGCGCCGGACAAGGATCGGCGTCTTTTAGCCCTGGCCATAATGAGATAGAGTCAGGACCCGGCTGTTAAGCAAATAGGGTCGGAGAATCCATACCTAAGGTGTGGCTGTTTTGTTCGAAAGGTACCTTCCACACTTATTAACTTCATAAAAAGGGAAGTCGCGGTCATCCGTAGAGGGGCATCCTGTCTACCTAATATAGGAGGAGGGGGTCTATGATGGATCAGTGACGAAGATAACTTTAGATTACTATGACGGGTACATACAGAGGCATCAGGTGACCAGTCCGTACGTTCTTACGGACGGAAGTTAGTTAGCCAGAGAATCAACTTCGACGTATTCGTGAGGACTGCTATTATTTCCTGCGATGCTGCAGAATTGCCCCGGGCACGCAGCCCAGAAACCCAAAAAATGCTAAGAGGGGGCCCCCAAATTCTGACCCACCTACTTAAGCCTCAAGTTGACTAGGGCTTAATGATTTCATGAAGAAAATGAAATATCCTACTAATATTAGAAGATGGGCGAGAATCTGGCCCCTCACTGCAACCGAATCGCCCCTAACTGTCGGCCCCCTTCTTTTAGTTTACATCTATGGATCCCAACACTCGGAACATCCACAAACATATAAATATCGGTCCCCATACTCTCCCTCTTGAGGCGTTTCAAAAACACATCACCTGAGACACCTTCTTCTTCTTCTTCTTCACATCTTATCTTTTCTACAATGGTTCTCCTCAAATTTGTTTTGGGCCTGGGCTTCGCCTCTTTGGCAGCAGCCGGAGGTTTCGCCAGCAGCTGCGATGTCGACTACGATGAGGAATTGCCCAACCTCAAGGCGACCTGCCACAGCAACGACCCCCACGTCAGAAAGGTCTCCGTCCTGGATTTGAACCGCTGCTATGTCCAGAAAGGCAACACACTTGATGGGGAGGACGGCGAAAAGTACGTGATTTCTTTTCTTTCTTTCTGTATCTTGCCTCAAGTCACGAAGCTAACCACTGCTTGGAAAAACAACAGCGGGGCCGGAATCCAGACTTGCGGCGTCAAAATCAAGGACGATGATGGCCCGGTTCTTACTGGCGGTTGTCTCGACGATGATGTGAAGCTGAGTATGTGCCGCCTCTAATATCGGATTTCTCTGGTCCACCTACATGGCTAACACGATCTTAGATGACCTGATCAATAACTACGATGGGACACTGAACTGCCATGAATTCACTGGCGTCGTCCACCAAACTCTGCACGATAACTGAACGTGCGCAACTATTGCATCCAAGATACTGTCAATAGATGCTTTTGATGATCGTCCATGACCTAAGAAATATCTACTTTGCATTTCCAAATAGCCATTTCTCAATCCAAAATAGAGTACACTTAACGTACACCTAATTTGACACTCTACTCCACCAATGGACCTCGCTACGTCACAAAGTGGGACAATTCGGGGTGAAACGTGGGGTCCAGAGATATAGGAGGCGCCTAGGTAGGCAAATAATAAGTAATAGGTTCTTATTTAATGACTTGTTGTGGTGTTCTCCATATTTGACCATTATTTTCCTTTCTCCTGTCAAACACACTGCCATGCAATATTCCCATGTTCATAGAATTTTTGTATCTGCCTGTATCCTCCAGGATCTATTCTTTTCTAGATATCCCAAGGCATTGATTATTTGCATTAGCGCATACGTAAGCTTAAGCCTTCTTCCAAAATAGCTTTTTGGGCCAACAGAAACCGCGGGGGGGCCAAAATGTAAGCCTATGATACTGGGTAAATTGTATATCCAGAAAACTATGCCAAAGAGTCTTTGTAGAGGCTTTCTGGATCATATTGTGCCCTGTATTGCTCAGAATATCTTATAAAATCTCCAAATTACAAACGAGCTAGCTATCGAGAACTAAGAATTGCCGAAGAAAATGAAGACTACTTGCCTTTTGTCGAACTCCCCCCCTCATGATCAAAATGTCAGTCTTTCGGCAATATCCAATCATAATAAGTTTGTTTGGAGGGATAATTCCTTAAACTAACAAAGATCATCCGATCTCGAAATTAAACTTATCGGTAGGTATAAGCCAGAGGTTTAATTGACCTTAGAATTGTGATGATCTGCTGCCGTAGCCTTTTTGACTTCCTGCGAGACAGATTCGTTGTGTGACTTATGATCTTTGCATGGTGATCAAAGCTGCTGAGCCTTATGAGGATCCCGCTTTTTCTCCGAAGGGCAATAGTAGATGCAAAGATATCCCTTGGGCACCGCGTAGCCACAAGAATAAATATATAATTGGTGCCAGCACGTTGCAAAATAGAAAAGTTTATGGGTCTTGATCGGGTCTGGTATCCTCCAGCAGCCAATTTGGGGTATGCATGAAAAGGAGAGAGAGAGGTAGAGATCTAACCTAGCTGACTCCTGGAAAATCACTTAGGTTTTGCGATGAGTTACGGTGTGCTCCAAGAGTACTATTTCGAAAATTGGACATTCGACGGATCCCCACACTATCATCGGCCTTATCGGGACGACTGTAAATAGCGTGATATATCTATCCATGCCGTTTTTTTTTTTTTTTTTTTTTTTTCCCCCGCAATCTTCACGCGACGATGGGCTCGCCGGCGCCAGCTCGCAGCTGTCTGTGGCACCGTGATCGCCTCAGTTTCTTCTGTTCCTCCTACAACAAGACAGTATGGCACCTGTTCGCGACGCTAGGTATTACATCGGCCCTGGGTTGTGCTCTCGTCTACAGCCCGACTACACTCTCCCTCGGTGAATGGTATACTAGCAGCAACCGCACGTTGGCGTATGGAATCGTTCTATCGTGCAAGAACATTTTTGGTACCAGCTGTCCGTGTCTGATCCGAGGCCTTATCGACGCCTATGGTTTTTGAAGGGGCGTGGACTGGAATCGTGGGGGACTTAAGTCTCTTCGTCATTTTCTTGATACCAACCCATCCATCGAAAGTGTCAATCCGCACAACGCGAGCACGAAAGATTCCCTGGACCTTCCTCAGACACCGATCGATCTACGTTTACAGCGTGGCCATCATCTTCCCGAGCTCGGGCTACGGAATCTCGCAGACTTATTTGAGTACTTACGGCCGAGACGTTGGTATACTATCCCAGACGATAGGCACATTAATAGTAGCCGTCTTTAATACGCCCGGGATCATCGCTTCTTCTTTCTTCGGGTGGCTCAGCGACAACAACTGAATCAAGCTGTCCGTGCAGGTGGTAGCTGTCATTCCACCTCTCGCCTATAGCTTATTCACTTTTCTCTTCTGTGGCCTCACCACCGAGGGTGCTATTGCTATACTTATCCTCTTCTCGATAATATTCGGGTTTTTTTTTTACAGTGGCTATAGCGCAACCTAGGCGGTATACTTAAATAAATAGAAAGAGAATCCGTAGGAAGAAACGAAGCCATTAACCCTAGAGTTCTCTATAGCCTTCTTAATAGAGTCGGAGGAATTAGTTATACAAGTAGCAGTATTGCTAATATAGGGCTACTAGAGTCCGGATTCATCCCAGCCAACCGTCGTTTCGTATATAGTACCCCTTATAGACCGTTAATCCTCTTTACGGGGCTTTCTTCTATTTTTAGAGGTTAGATTATTTTATAGAGGTAGAATCCAGCCAGACTCTTACCACTTCTATCGAAGACTTAAGGAATATAAGGGGCTCGAATAAGCACTAAATAGCGACTACAAAGCTAGTATTTATAGTTAGGCATTTATTTGGAATTATGAGGTCGCCAGGTTGCCAGGTGAGAATTTTGGGCTTAGTAGTAATACGTATGGGTTACTATTCTATTAAAAATAAAGTCAAGGCCACCAATAGTCGCACACCCAAATCCTTCCACCCGTACACTTTATAAATATATTAGGAAGGGAAATAGAATATTAATGAATGCTTGATTTATAAGGTAAATACTAAGAAACTCACCAACCCCTCATTCGGTTGCTTCCGGTGTCGGTGTGATTATCATCTCACCACTTTTGATCTCCTCCATCTTTCACACAATTCCCATACAAAAAGAAAGAAAGAAAACAAAAAAGGTAAAATGGCTGGCGAGACCCCTGTTCACTTCTTCGACCTATACTCGGACCAACCAGGTGCGCAACTCTACCTCTCCATGGAGGACATTGCGAAAGAATCACTCACTAGTCCAACAGGTCCCTTGAAATCATGGTCGCCCAACACTCTCAAAACCAGAGTCGTGCTCAACTTCAAGGGCATCCCCTACACCCAAAGCTGGCATTCTTATCCAGACATCAAGCCCCTCATTTCCAGCTTCGGCGTCCCACCCAATGATCAAGGCAGACCATATACACTCCCAGCAATCAAGCATAGCTCCGTGACTTTTCATTCCAGTGGTGTTACCATGGACTCCCAGGTGATAGCTCTCCACCTCGACAAGGTGTACCCCTCGCCACCGCTATTCCCATCCGGCGACGCGAGCTACGCGCTGTTCGTCGCCGTGAGCCGATTCCTGACTCTTCTGGAGCCTGGGTTCCGGCCCTTCGTTGTCCCTCGGGTCCCAGACCACCTGGATCCGCGAGGCTCGAAGTACTTCCATGAGACGCGGGCTGTTGCCCTTGGGAAGCCATTGTCGCAGGTGCGGCCGACAGACCAGGCGACCATTGAAAGCAAGTGGGAGTTAGTTGAGAGCGAGACGGTGCCGTTGCTAAAGATGTTGAAGGGCAGGGACTGCAAGAAAGGCCCCTTCTTTGAGGGCGAGCATGCCGGGTATGCGGATTTGTTGCTGGCTACTGCGTTGGCGTTTATACAGCGTTTTGACACGGAGCTTCATGAGAAGTTTTTGAACCTGGGCGATGGGGAGTTTAGAGATCTCTATCAGGCTGTTCTGCCTTGGTTGGAGGGACAAGGGGAGGAGAAGGATTGGCCAGTTCCAGAGGCATCAAATAACCCACGGTTTGACGCTGAATGACTGACTATTGAAAGATGGCCAAATATGTGTCATGCCATAGGGACGGCCTAGTTATCAGTCACCGAGATATCCCCAGAAGGACTCAGGATGTGGTCGGGCACATAACGCCCCAAAAAATGCTTCCGGGGACACTAGATATCGGTGGAATATTTCACCGATTTATTGGGACCCCTCTTAATTGACTGAATCGACTGGGCTCGAAAATATTGTCGTTGTGATCTTTGGTTGATGTTAGGCGACGTTGTATACGTTGTTCGGTCGAATCGGCGTAGTAGTACTTCGCCGACAATCCCCACATACGGCTTACAACTCTGGGACTGCCCAAAGATTGTTGGACGCGCCAGCACAGTGAAAGTGAGCCCGAAGACCGATTCTGCTCCGACAACGCGTATCCTCACCCCGCGCATTGAGGAAGTCGTGGTGTTGGGAGAACAGATCGACCGTCGTCAGACCCTTATGGTCCAGGATATTCGAAGCGGTAAACCCGTTTCTGAGGTTATGCATGACACGCAGTTCGAGGCTATCCACCAGGATAGCGTGTCACAGGCGGCGGCGCCATGCTCCAACCGCAACCCCAAGGAAGCCAGTCCCGAGGACCAAGAGTTAGTAGCGCCATTCGCCGACTCAGACACTCCGGGGGTCTCTGATGCACTTGATAAACTGGGCATTCCTGGACAGGCATTCAATATCATGCCATTGATTACAACAAGATCACTGTTGGACCTGCCTTCACCGTTCGTTATGTACCCGCCAGCAACCCACCAGGAAATGTGGGTGATTTCATCGACGATGTTGCCATCGGCGATATTGTCGTCCTTGACAATAGCGGCCGTATTGATTGTACTGTTTGGGGCAGCATCATGACCCAGTACGCTGGCTTACGGGATATCGCTGGATGCGTTATCGATGGGCTGTGCCGCGATGTGACTCGGGCGATCAACGATTACTACTCGATCTTCACGGCTGGACGTTGGATGCGGACCGGTAAAGATTGCGTTCAAGTTGGAGGAGTCGATGAGCCGATCGGCATTGGCAAGGTGCGTGTACAGCCTCGCGACATCGTTGTCGCCGATGCAAACGGCGTGGTCATTGTTCCGCGAGATCGAGCCCGAGAGGTAGCTCAAGTTGCAAGAAATAATGGGAAAATGAGGATGGCATCCGCAAAATGATTGCTGGCGGCGCCTCAATCGCCGAGGCGAGAGAGTGTTTGGGCTATTATACACTGCAGCGGAAAGGATAGAAAGGAGTATATATATAATTAGCTCTTCAGATTGTCATATATTATATAGCGTGTCTGTTTATAAGATGGTGATTGAGAAAACATCTATCTATGATTTACCTAAAGGTTAGGGCTAAACGACGCCAAAATGCTTTGATTCTAGGTTATTCACATATCACGAGCGTGCAACCTGCAACTCAGCTGTATACCAGTTTTGAAGCGCCCGAATATCATAGCTCATGGCCACGCTATCAAAAACCTTGAGATGCTCCCTGCAAGAGGCCCCGTCGTTTGATAATCGGCTGACCCATTTGCCATGCTTTCGAGCAGCCGCCACGATCTTTTCGATGGCATCGACAAACTCAGGCTCGTCCCCTTTTGCAGGAACATACCCAAGAATCGATAGGGCAAGGTCGTTGGGCCCGATGAAAACCATATCTTGGGAGAGATTAGCGAAGAAATAAGTCAAACATCGTTCGAGTATGGGAGATTCAATTTACTCACCAATACCAGGTACAGCACAGATCGCATCAACATTATCGACGCCCGCCTTCGATTCAATTTGAAGACACGTAATAAGAGTCTCATTGGCTGTTTTCATGTATGTCGGAAGATCAATGCCATGGGCGATACCGGGAAACGGCGAGCCTTGCCCTCGAACACCTTGTGGAGGGAACTTGGCATAGGAGACAATAGCTCTTGCTTCCTCAGCTGTATTTATTTGAGGAACAACGATGCCGCTGATAACGTTGTTTCCAACGTTAGTATAGAACTGGCAGGGCTTTTGTGTTATATACTCACTGTGCACCGGCATCCAAAGCTCTTTTAATCAAATCCGGGTGAGTCATTGTAAGACGAACAAGCGGCGAAACCCCCATAGCAGCGCTGGAAGCAGTGGAGTTGTGCATGGAATCATCACTGATATGGCCATGTTCGCAATCGATGATAATGCCCTTTATAGCCATCAGTAGGGGGCCAAAAGGATAGAGCAAAAAAAAAAAAAAAAAAAAAGCTGACATCAACGCCGGTCTGAGCTACAATTTGGGCTGTTCGAAAAGACGGCAGCCCTAAAAAAGTCATGATAGGCTTCGACTTGGCTCGAAGAGCATTGAGCAGGCGCAACCGAGGGTTGTGAATTATGGTTGTGAGAGCTGATGCGTATGACATTCTGGGTGATATCAATTGACGCCCCTGAACACTGTGTTTATGAAGAAGTCGAGGAAAGACAGATTCTAATATAGAGTTTTATGGTAGGAGATCTTGGGGTTGCTGATTGTCGGTAAGATTGATTCACGCCGGGTTCACGGCGAAACCGTCGCCAGTCGCCATTCTCTCGATTCAAAAGACAGAAGGATTCGCCTACGGCAGGAAGGAGCCACCTGGGCACACTCAGGATAAAATTAGTCAGCTGGACTGAGCTGGCAGGAATCGACTAATTATTGCGCTGATATGGGAATCTCAACCTATTGGCTCTATAATTTGATATCGATTTGATTGTTATATTCTGGCCATCAGACGAGAAAAGGAGGTATAGATGTGCGGCTATTTCCTGTCGTACCCACTCTCTCTCTCCCGGTATTACCAATATATTACATTGCTAAAATGCACTATGTAGTCCATTTTCATTCTCGGCTTCATTTCAATTCCACAACGGTAGGCGACGAAGCAGTGAGTTGCTACAGGGGTCCAGAGATCTAGATCCCTGCATCGTGCAGATACTTCCATTGCTTGGAGTCCTTATCAGACGTGACACGTCTATCATCGATTCTACTTACGTCGGTTCCATACTTCACGTAAAATGTAGATCAGATGAAGTAAACAGTGCGCAAATGATCAGATAATTGTACATATGATACATCGTCTTGTGCAAATCTCAAGCAAATCCCCCTGAGCCTCACGAAGCCCTAGGGACTTGAGTACTCAACCAACAGCAGAAAGAAACGAGGATCAACATAGAACGGAATCACCAGCACGAATGCCATTCACCAATTCCCGGGAAATGATCTATTCGAATGTGGGGGTGTAGGATCATCAATTAATATACAACTTGAAGAAGGCAATGCCATCTAATCAACGGGGTCGGTGAACTGTACCACACCGTTGTCCCGGTCAACTTGGTTCTCCTGCTTGCGGTGTTCGCGGCCCGCCTTGCTGAGGGCTCGCAGCGTTCGAAGGAAGGCGTTGCCGGCGACACCGAACTCATCCTCGCCACGACTCACGAGTTGTTTCTCCCGACGTGCCTGGCACATGCGGTACAGCGACCAGCCCTGCGCCTGACCCAGCTCGCTCAGCTCATAGTCGACCGTCCACTTGTCGGACGCGGTCAAGTCCTTGGGCCGTTCCACGGGGTTGTCATTGACCTTGTGCTTCACTGACAAGACCATCGCGAGGATTTCCCGGTTGTTTGCTTCTTCTTCTCCTGACTGCTCCGGGGCTGCACCCACATACTCATCGGCGGGAGAGGGCGAGTTAGAGCTGGACGAGATGGAGGACTCGGATGTCTGGTCTTCAGATTCGGAAGACACAGGGGACTCGGATTCCAGATCAACATCCGCATCATCCGGAGTGGGGTTCAAGATGCGTTTCTGGTAGGCTTCAATCTCTGCCTGGTTCTTGGTCTGGATGGCGTGGATATCCTCTTGCGTGACTGGCTCGGCAAAGATGTACATGAACGGAGTGGCAGAGTCGCGCGTCTCGAAGTGGAAGCGCAAGGACTGCTTGGGAACCTCGCGGTTGCCTTATCTAAGATCTGATTCCACAGCCCCAAACTCAATCCAAACTCGGCATCACCCAACGTAGTATCTGTTTGTCCGTGCAGCGCCAGGTCCATCTCCGGCAGACTGATGTACTGGAATCCAAAGATGCGCTCGACGTTATGGAACGCCACAAAGATCCCGTCCATGCGGCCAACACGAACCTGCAAGGAGTACTTGAGA
This sequence comes from Penicillium alfredii, assembly GCF_028826965.1. Taxonomy (NCBI): domain Eukaryota; kingdom Fungi; phylum Ascomycota; class Eurotiomycetes; order Eurotiales; family Aspergillaceae; genus Penicillium; species Penicillium alfredii. The sequence continues at coordinate 3,375,607 of NW_026622706.1, read as the reverse complement.
AATGCGGCGCGGATCATGTCAAAGAACTCTCGCTCGTAGGACTCTAAGTTGCCGTAGCGGTTCTTGATCTCGTAGCCTAACCCATGCTCGAAATTCTTCGCGTCCATGCGGATCGATACCACCGCTCGTGTTTTCAGGTCAAACATGCCGGTGCCGGGCAGCCGAGGATCATAGGCGTCAAGCTGTGACCGCATAATGAAATCGCCAGCGGTGGAGTAATGGTAGGATTCAGGGATGGCTTTTTCCTCTTCGGGTGAGATCTTGTTGTCGCTAGATCGGCGATAACGCTCAAATTCGTCCTTAGGCAGTGTGAGCAGCTTTTCCATCGACTTGCCCAAATTCATGAGGATATTGGCTGAATCAAATTCCTTGTCCGCGTCAATCGCGTAAGTTCCATCCTGATAGTGAAGGAACATAGCAGCCGGCGATCGGTTCAGGCGAGTAAAGGAACGATACGGTTCCGTAAACCCCTGGGACAGCGTCCGCGTGTCGATGCTTCTCCAACCAGACAAAAGGTAGTGGAAGTGCGAGAGCACAGAGGTCATACTCGAGGAAGACCCGACATATTTCTTTTTTTGCTGGACTGCAATATTGCGGAGGGTCTCGTCCTTGGAAGAAGTGATGTACTCCTTCAAGGCATCAAAGTCGAATTCCGTCACGGGCATGATAGAGCCCAGGTAGGGGTCAAAGTTGTACACACGAGATCGGGGATCACGAAGCTGGTAGACACCGGGGCTACACGCCACATGAGTACACCAATCTAACTTGGAGACAGATAACATGGCTTACTTGAAAAGTACTCGGTCCAGGCCAAATGAAAGACGCGGAACCGGTGGCGTAGGGATATCCAATGCTTGGGGAAGATGGTTAGTCGCTATGTGGTCACAACACAAGGGAAACACTTACGGGACACAGTCCGATCGGCCGAATTCATGGATCCGGTTTCCTTTTTGTTCACAAGGCTTGAGGGCCCGTCCAGCTCTGCTGCCTTTCTTCTCTCCGCATCTGAACGAGCTGACCTTTTACTGGGCTTTTTCTTGGGCTGAGCAGTTTCATCTAGCAGCCGGGCCACCCTAGCACTGAAAGGCTTCTTGTCGGTCTGCTGCTCTTGATTCGATCCATCCTGGGTACTAGTTTTGGTAGTCTTCTTTTGGTCGCCCGGTTCGCGAGTCTTGCCCTCAGAACCTGCCTCAGCCTTCCATTTCGGCGGTAGTGTTTTCTTTTCTCCGTCGGTTTTTCGTTTCTTGTCGAACTTATGCGGTTTGCCATTTTGGGGTGGTTGCTTGGGCGCTCTATCATGGTTTTTCGTATCCTGCGAAGCAAAGTCCGTTAATGTCTCAATGATCGGCCACAGCATGGGACAAAAAATGGGTGTTCGACGTACCTTGCTGGGCGCATGATCCGAGTGAAAGTCCTGGAGTTGGATCGATGTATTCTCGGACTTCGTTTCCGACGTCTCGCCTTGGGATTCAGCCGGGAGCGGAGTGGCGCTGTGGAATTGACGCAGTCTGGCCGGCGCGCCGGCTCGGCCAGCTAAACAGGAGAAGCAAACATGGTGGCGATGAGGGCCTGCGACAGACCGAAGAGAGACCCGAAACATTCGGGCTACTTTGATAGGGTGAGAATCAAAGAGACCAGTCGCTACGAGCCTCGATAGAAAGCGCTTAAGGTCAATGTCAATGGTGTCGCGTTGCGCTTGAGATCTCGCGGTGGTTCTTTTTCTTTCTGCCAGGATTCACCGTATTGGTGCCCAGGGTATTAAGAAATCGAGCTGGTACATAAATTGGCTGCCACAGCTTGACCTCGTCAAGTTTCTGATTGACAAAGATAGTAGAGGAATCACTGGGAATGGTGACATTTCTACTTGAGAAACATTGGCTGTTGAATCATTTAGATGACTCGATCGTGGGCGTAGGCCCCGATATACCTCTATTCTGCCTGCAGCTAGCTTTTTGACCAATAGGATATCGTAAATATAGGGCGGTGTAGCTATAACAGGAAAGCGGTAAACAAGTATACCTAAGGGTCAGATACTTTTTGGTCTGCCTCTGTGCACAATGAGGAATGATTAGTATTGCATTCAGAAATTGTTCAAAAATGGAGTTTAAAATAGGCAATCAAAGGAATAGAAGCTGGGATAGAATTGAGGCCCAAGGGCAACTAAACGCGGTGCAATTGGGTTTCTGAGGGTGGAGAAATGCCGGAGAAAAAAAAAGTCGAATTTAGATCTCCAACCTCCGCTTCTCCAGTCTCTCTCTTTCGGTCTCTCTGGTTCAGTGAGGTGAGTTCTTTTGTGTGAGATATGCTGCTCTTTCCAATTTAAATCCCCGTTACTTTTCATTCCTCGCGCCTCCTTAGACGCACCCAGGCGGATTCGAGGAGGGGCACTGATACATACCCCGCGGAGGGCTTCCACAAATGCTAACTGCCACTAGTCACTCGAGACACTGCTCCCACAATGGCACAAGACCAAGTTCGCGCCCTTATCGTCGGAAACGGTGGCCGTGAACATGCTCTGGCCTGGAAATTGAGCCAATCTCCCCTCGTGGACATTGTCTATGTTGCTCCCGGTAATGGCGGCACAGGTCGAGGTGCGTCCAGCAAGATTGCCAACGCCAATGTCAAGGGCGATGATTACCCAGGGCTTGTGGCATTTGCACAGAAGAATAATGTGAATCTGGTGGTACCGGGCCCGGAGGCTCCTTTGGTGGATGGCATCCAGGGCTATTTTCAGGCCGGTGAGTTCATGCCTGCTCCCCGCTAGTTTTTTCCCTTCTGCGTCGCTAAGATATTCCCCATAAACCAGTTGGCATCCGATGCTTCGGTCCTTCCAAGGCTGCTGCCCGTATGGAGGGCTCCAAGACTTTCTCCAAAGACTTCATGCAGCGCCACCAGATCCCTACCGCCGAGTTTGGAAACTTCTCCGACTACGAGTCCGCGCGTCGCTACCTCGATTCCGTGTCGCATAATGTGGTGATCAAGGCCGACGGATTGGCCGGTGGAAAGGGTGTCATCATCCCCACAACGAAGGAAGAGGCCCACCAGGCTCTGCGGGAAATGATGGTGGATCTCCAGTTTGGCCAGGCGGGCAATGAGGTCGTGATTGAGGAATATCTGGAGGGAGATGAGCTCAGCGTGCTCACTTTCAGTGACGGCTACACGATTCGTTCGCTGCCCCCAGCTCAGGACCACAAGCGGATCTACGATGGCGACCAAGGCCCCAACACGGGTGGCATGGGGTGCTATGCGCCCACTCGCATTGCGCCCAAGGAGGTGATGGAGGAGATTGACCGAACCATTGTGCAGCCGTCCATTGACGGCATGAGAAAGGACGGTACGTTAAATGTTGTTTGTCTAATTAAGCTCGAGACTGATCGTGTTTCTTTCAGGCTTTCCCTTCATCGGTATTCTGTTCACCGGTCTCATGATGACCAAAAAGGGACCCAAGGTTCTGGAGTACAACGTCCGCGGCGGTGACCCCGAGACGCAGACTCTCTTGCCGCTATTGAGCAAGGACACGGACTTGGCGCAGATTATGGTGGCTTGCGCAGAACACTGGCTCGACGGTGTCTCGATCAAGGTTGAGCCCAACTTCTCGACAACTGTTATCGCCGTGGCTGGTGGCTACCCTGGCTCCTACGCCAAGGGTAAGCCGATTACTTTGGACGCTGAGCCGGCTGGCACTCTTATCTTCCACGCCGGTACAACCCTGTCTGGTAACGAGCTGCAGACCTCTGGAGGCCGTGTGATTGCCGCAACGGCGACGGCGTCCACTCTCGAGGAGGCCGTGTCCAAGAGTTACGAGGGCATTGCGACGATCCACTTCGACGGCATGTTCTACCGCAAGGATATTGCACACCGCGCGTTCCGACAGACGGCAGACACCTCGCTCACCTACGCGGCAGCCGGTGTGTCGATCGATGCCGGCAACCAGCTGGTCAACCGAATTAAGAGCTCTGTGGCGCGCACCAAACGACCTGGCACCGACGCTGTCATTGGCGGATTCGGCGGTCTTTTCTCGCTGGCGGCCGCCAACTCGGAGTACCACCCGCACTCGCCGACCCTCATCGGTGCGATTGACGGCGTCGGCACCAAGCTCAAGATTGCGCACGCCGTGGGCATCCATGACACCGTCGGCGTGGACTTGGTCGCGATGAACGTCAATGACCTGGTCGTCCAGGGCGCCGAGCCGCTCTTTTTCCTGGACTGCTACTCGTGCGGACACCTGGATGTTCCCACGGCCACTGCATTCGTGACCGGAGTCGCTGACGGCTGTGTTCAAGCCGGCTGCGCCCTGATCGGCGGCGAAACCGCCGAGATGCCCGGCCTCTTCGTGGAAAACACCTACGATGCCGTCGGTGCGGCCGTAGGCGCGCTCAACACGACGGGCGACAATGCCCGCCCGGTTCTGCCACACACGGACTCGATGCGCGCCGGCGATGTCCTCTTGGCACTGGGTTCATCCGGCCCGCACTCCAACGGCTACTCGCTCGTGCGCAAGATTGTCGACCGCGCCGGCCTGCGCTACACCGACCCGGCACCCTTCGCCATGCCGGGCCACACCGAGCCCATCTCCCTGGGCCGCGCCCTCCTCACCCCGACCCGCATCTACGTCAAGCCCGTCCTGCACGCCCTCGCCTCCCACCCCTCCGCCATCCGCGGCTTGGCCCACATTACCGGCGGCGGGCTCGTCGAGAATGTCCCCCGCATGCTGCCCTCCACCTTGACCGCCCACATCGACGCCCGCGCCTGGTCCCTGCCCCCGGTCTTCGCCTGGCTGCAACGCGCCGGCAACGTCTCCTCCACCGAGATGGCCCGCGCTTTCAACTGCGGTGTCGGCATGGTCCTTGCCGTTGACCAAGCCTCCGAGGCCGCTGTGCGCCAGAGCCTCGAGGCCCAAGGTGAGACTGTCTACCGCGTCGGCGAGCTGCGAGCTCGTGCCGAGGGCGAGGAAGGCTGTGTTCTGGCGGGCCTGGAGTCGTGGAACGCATAGTTTGGATATATATCTTCTTGCCTTGCCTATTTTTTTCTTCTATCTTTTCAATATTTTCCGATGCCTTTTGCTTTCTTTGACTTTCACAAAACAATCTGTGCGTTGGATACGAGTCCCCGAAATGACTGATGCGGATCCTGTATGATGGATGAAACGAGATACACCAATTGATGAGAATTGACTCTATACTCTCTCCTTGAAGTGGGTTCCTATGTAGAGACCAATAAAGTACCTGGTTGTAGTATAGGTACCATGTCTCTCCCTAGACGATGATCTCTATGCAAGCCCCACGAGTTCTGCTCTTGAGTCCTAAGTACTACCTCGGTAATGGAGACATTCAAAACAAAAGGCAATTTGGTCGGAGATACAACTCAACAGGTAAGGCTAGAAAGAAAAAAAGGAACGCGACCTGTGCCAACTCCATGTACACATCCTCACGTACACCGTTTGCTGTAGGACCGGCCGTCCAGAGGAACAAATCGAGGGGGTTGGGAACAGAAACAGGCCCACGACTGTCGCTCTCTCCAGAAGGGTAAAAAAAAGAAACGACCGACTCTATTCCACTAAAATTTCGAGGTTCCATTTTCAGGCTATCCGCTTGATAATGCGAGTCCAACAACGCTTGCAATCCACCAGTGCCTCCATCCTGCCTTTTGATACACCAGGAAAGTACGAGCGAAGACGAGTAAGGCGCTTAGAAGCACTTGCGGTGCACGATCGAGGGACCACTCTCATCGTACTCCTGCTTGGAGATCCACATCTGCTGGAAGGTGGACAGCGAGGCCAGGATGGAACCACCGATCCACACGGAGTACTTGCGCTCCGGGGGAGCGATGATCTTGACCTTCATCGACGAGGGCGCCAGGGCGGTGATCTCCTTCTGCATACGGTCGGAGATACCCGGGTACATGGTAGTACCACCAGACTAGAATTTGATGTTAGTCAAGTCTCAGGCAAAATGGAAATCAGACCAAGACACAGGAACTTACCATGACGATGTTGCCGTACAGATCCTTACGGACATCAACATCACACTTCATGATGGAGTTGAAGGTGGTGACGTGGATACCGCCGCTCTCAAGACCCAGGACGTTGGGCTGGAACAGAGCCTCAGGAGCACGGAAGCGCTCGTTACCGATGGTGATGACCTGGCCGTCAGGCAGCTCGTAAGACTTCTCGGTGGTGGAGCTCTGCGAGGCGGTCTGGATCTCCTGCTCGAAGTCGAGAGCGACGTAGCAAAGCTTCTCCTTGATGTCACGAACGATTTCACGCTCGGCGGTGGTGGAGAAGGTGTAGCCACGCTCCGCCAGGATCTTCATCAGGTAGTCGGTCAGGTCACGACCGGCCATGTCGACACGCGAGATAGCGTGGGGCAGCGAGAAACCCTCGTAGATGGGGACAACGTGAGTGACACCGTCACCGGAGTCGAGCACGATACCGGTGGTACGACCGGAAGCGTAAAGGGACAGAACGGCCTGGATGGAGACGTAAAAGGCGGGCGCGTTGAAGGTCTCGAACACGATCTGGGTCATCTTCTCACGGTTGGACTTGGGGTTGATGGGAGCTTCGGTCAAGAGGATGGGGTGCTCTTCGGGGGCAACACGGAGCTCGTTGTAGAAGGTGTGGTGCCAGATCTTCTCCATGTCATCCCAGTTGGTGACAACACCGTGTTCAATGGGGTATCGGAGCGTGAGGATACCACGCTTCGACTGTGCCTCATCACCGACGTACGAGTCCTTCTGGCCCATACCAATCATAATACTATACTCCAGTCAGTCTTAGTGGTGGGATAGGCGGTGCACAAGCACCAGCCCATGAAGAAGAAGAGGGGAATTTACCCATGGTGACGGGGGCGACCGACAATGGACGCTATTCAATAGTTAGTAATTTTTATTCCAAAACCAAGACCCATTATCAGATCAAAAAAGAGGGGGATGCCCCTCGATGCAAGGGTTGGTGGGATGATGACTTGGGCCAGGAGGGGGGGGGAGTTTGTGGGGTTGAGACTTACGGAAGACAGCTCGCGGTGCGTCGTCACCGGCGAAACCGGCCTTGCACATACCCGAACTGTAGGCAATTCATTAGTATTGGAATTTGGATGGTAAAATTGATTTTGTTTCTCGACGGTCGGCTTGGATCGGGTTTGGGATGTGCCATGAGAGGGCATTGAGCTGGGCTCGATTGCCAGGACAGATCAGGGGGGAGAGACGGAGGAATGAGGACCGCGACCGGGAGGTTGGCGACACCCAAACACAAGGACCAGCGCCAGAGTCGAGAAACAATTCATGACATACCCATTGTCGATGACGAGAGCAGCAACTTCCTCTGTAGTGACCCAAGGAGATTAGCCAGAGTTCGCAAATTAAGGATATTTTGGGGGGGTGGGCAGCTGTTGACAGCTGGGAACCCGCTGAGGTGGCCACAACGAAACAAAAAACCACACAACTTACCTTCCATGGTGACGGATTGAAAAGGAGACCTGGGAGAAAGAAAAGAAAAATGGGAAAAAAAGAAAAGAGAGATGGGATGGGGGGAGTATAGAGATGAGCAGGGGAAGAGGAAGAAGGAAGAAGGGAAGTGGAGAGGAGGGGAGGGTTTGGGTGGTTGGGACACCTGGTGTGTGCGGGCTCTCTCGACTAGCCGCCCCTCGACCGCTGGTTTTTTGCTTTCTTTATATCGCCTTTTTTTACACTCTCTAAGGCAGAACGATTCAATTCAGCTGCTCAAGACTCTTTTCTTCATATATGTACTTTTTGTCTTTTTTCTTTTCCCTCGCGCCTTCGTGGGGCGAACTACCCGGATATCCCACGGGAGAGTCTAGGCTCCGATATTGAGAACTACTGCTTTGGGTAGGCAACTCCATAGAGTGAGTGCATTGCCGCTTTGATGAGGATCAGAGACGAGTAGATTTCAGTCCAACCTTGGACCCTTGGGTTGATAGAGTGTCTTGCGTGCTCAGCTCTACTCAGCGAAAAGCGGCGAGGGTCAAGTACTAAAATAGGAGGGCAAGCAAGGCCAAGAAATCACTGATAGATGTCTTGTCAATGATCCATGGATGGCTATATGGGATAAATGCTCTGCCTGAATATTTTCTATGCCCAACGTTGTTTTGACGCATGTGGCGTACACCGCGAAGTGTGGCCTGAGGCAGAAACTCCTAAGTATAGATCAGAGATGCCTGGGGTCGACATTCCACGGCACTTTTGAGGCATTTTGCCTACGCAGGGACCAGAGGGTTCGAAGATCCCACCTGGCCACCATCCCAAAAATCTCTGCAAGGGAGTACACGCAAGCTGAACAAGCAGGTTACCGCCACTTGGAGAGCGGTGAGCGGGTCACCTGACCGAACCATCTGGACGTCTCTGGAGGTCTCTCGATGCGCTGAGTCATCGTGCCCGCTTTCTGGACTTTTCTTTAAGAGAAAGTGTTGTCGCAGGCACAGCAGAACAATTGATACCGATTCCCCAGAGTCAAGCCAATCTCGGTGCTCTTGATATTCCTACCGACTCTCCTCACAACCGAGATCCATCTTGAATCCTTGCTGATCACGCCTCCCATCAAGCGCAACTACCCCGCCATCAATCCCCTCCAACATCATGGCTATGGACCCTCAAATGAACAAGCTCCTCAAATGGAGTGTCCAGAACTCGCAAGCGTCGCAGTCTGAGGATGCTGCTCCCAATGCCTCGGAAGCCGCGCGCACCCTGACCCCGGACATGATCAACACTCTCTTCGGCGGCCCCTCCGAGGCCGACCTGATGAAGGCGGCTATGGAAGTGCTGCACTCGGACGATTCGGACTTGGAGAACAAGTTGATCGCATTTGACAACTTTGAGCAACTGGTTGAGGGCATTGATAACGCGAACAACCTGGAGCCGCTGGGACTGTGGACGCCGCTTGTCCAACTGCTCCAGCACGAGGAGGCCGACATTCGACGCATGGCGGCATGGTGTGTGGGGACTGCAGTGCAGAACAACGAGAAGGCCCAGGATAAGGTATGTGAAGCGCATTGCATGCCGAGTGCTCACCAGGACTACGCTAACACATCTTGCTTGCAGCTTATTGTGTTGAACGCCATTCCCACCCTGGTGTCCGTGGCTACCACGGATTTGAACCCGGCCACCCGCAAAAAGGCTGTGTACGCCCTCTCTTCGGCGGTGCGCAACTACCAGCCCACCATGAACGAATTGACGAAGCACCTCCCAGAGGGCTACTCGAGTGAAAAGACCGATGCAGGCGACATGGACGCCGTGGACGCCGTCATGGACAAGCTGCGATCCCATCCGGTTGAATCTTCCGCATGATTGAACCGGATCATGAGTGGACCAAGTTCCTAGAATAGTGTGTCTATTGAGGCAACACAATAGCGGTTTGACGCCGCGCATTCCCGGTTCGACTCGGCCTTGGTGTCTGCCAACGCAGAGGTTACTGGCGCATTTGGTGCCTGGATGAAATCGCCTGCGTGATAGGACCGACGCAAGGCCTCGCAATGGCCACTTGAAGCTGATGCCATCCCTTGATGCGCCACGCCCGGAAGGATTCCCAGGCTTCAGTTATACTCGGCTGCCTCTCAGAATTGTGCGACAGCCTTGATTCAATTCAGGATCAGTGATTTTTCCTGATATGTACATACTTGGACTACTGTACCGATAATCTGCCATCACCTGCAGCCTAGCGAGGCTCTGCCAGGCGAGATGATACCCCAAAGACCACATGGTTATATTTGAAACTCGCGTGTTCCGCATCTTTAGATTCTGTAAATCCTGGAAGTAGAGTAGATTTTGCTGCCTGATTTGTTTTTTTCTTTTGGTCTGCCTAGTGGATGACGTCTCCAGAGTGCAGGTGAGATTGACAGAGGCAGAAGGATTTCCGACAAAAATCCAAGTAAAACCTATGAACCACGTAAACAAGACATGAAGTCGATGTAGAATTTTGAGCCTCGCTTCCAAGTTGACATGAACCATCTTGACACTTGGCGTATGCAGCCACCCAGTCCCTTCCAGCTCCCTGCCAATGTCACTTTGCTTCATCCTACCTGACAGAGTTCTGGAGTCACTGTCGTTGCTACTGTTGATGTACACAGTTCTTGGCTCGAGGGCGTCTACTCAAGTCACCTGTATAGCTCACCAAAAGATGCGTATCTTGCACGACTGAACTACGATACGGGGTATCTCCGCTGCTTACCTCCCGATCAACATCTCGTCCACCTTCCATCAGAGTCCATCTTCCATGTTCGTATATGCGTCATTTTTTTTTTCTCTATCATAACCTTCTTCGGTGATCTAAAAGAGTTTGATAACGTTCTTGAAGAACTTATTTCGCTATGGCCGATGCCGAACAAGAATGTCAGAGCAAGTTCCTTGCTCCATGCCCCGGACCCCTTCATTGTCCAGCCCGAAAACACAATCCGGGATTCCACGCTCTGGTGTGAAGTATGTTTCTGTTATCTTTTGCCCTTGGTTTCTACATACTCATTACTCTCAGGAATATCCTCGGTATCATCAGTACTCACACCTGTGTGTGCCATTGGCAAATATCTATGGTACCATATGATCCTGTGTTGAGGCTAGGCTTATGATTTGCCATGACGTTACTATGGATTTCTTGGGAGCCTGCCAAAAGCCAAAGGCTTGCAGACAAAATGAGAACCTCATTTGGTTATACAAATTTGACAGCGGGGTATGGAATGTTTATGATGCCCGCCATGGATGCACTGACCTCGCGTCATGTCCATGACTGACTCCACAACAAACCCTCTGGAGCCAGAATGTCGAGCTTTCGAGCTGAAAATCAGTGGGTCTCTCGAGATACACGGTCCAGGATGTGATGACCCTCGAACATGCACTTGCGTGACATTTCTGAGTCATTCGGCGTCGTTGAGCTTCGTTTAGTAGATTGGCCTGTCCACCACATACTGTAAATGTGACGAACCTCGGCCCCGTCCTCCACAATCCCTGGGGTCAAACGAAAGCTCTATGGAGCCCTGGATATCTTCTCCGGTCCACAGAAATGGGAGTGGAGGGGAGGGGAAGAAGCAAGGATCAAGTCGTTGACGCTGGCATGTATCTCCATAATGATGCCGGCCGGTTTGTGTGTCGGTCGGGCCACTGGGTGGTGATGAAGCCTGACCACGAAATCACGAACAAATCGGATGCCGTTCTTGCATGGGAAAGACAGACCGACGGCTATAGCCACTATGTTTACTTTGTCAGTGGAGGGAGCTGGCTCTGTACGAGTAAATCTGGGGAACTCAATGTTAAGAACGAGGGACACTATGCGGTCATGTACCATAATGTGCTTACGCCTACTTAGGGGTTGTACTTAGGTGGCAGTTTTACGTCAATTGAAATAATTGATATTGGAGATGTAGCGGGAGTCCCATGAGTAGTAGAGTGGATAAAGTGACGGAACGAGGGGCAGGCCCTAGATATAATATTGAATTGATGGATACGAAACTCTCTATTGGCAACTCATAAGAAGATCAATGGTTTAATTGAATAGTACTAGGGTGCATTGTGTATAGACCCTTAGCTAAAGCCTACAAAGAATGTATCTATAAGCGACAAGATCCATAGAAGCATCCTTTTCACTCGTGAAGAAAAGTGTCAATAGATACATGAGCCATGGCTTCGTAGTATATCACAGTACACATCGCATACCTATACCTCTCAGCCCTAGCCGGCACAATACGTGTTCTGGGACCTCAACCACTCGCCATAAAACCACAACACCGGAGCTACAGTCCCCCAGACCCAGGCTCACAAACGCCAACAAGCTATTTCCCCAGCCCAACCCCAGACTTTTATATAGACTGTCTGCAAAAAGAGGAAATGCAAATCCAGCAATCGTCCGCACGAAAGCCGCCGTGCCCGTCGCACTAGCTGCGTACCGCGAGTAAGCATCCACGACATAGGTCTGCGCACACTGGAAAGAGATAATGAGCCTAAAGGCAGAGATCGCAGCCCCGATGTTGGGGATAATCCAATGGGGTTTGAACTGCGCTATCCAGCCGTAGATGAAGAGACCGGCTGGGACTAACAGCCCGCCTGGTACCATCAGTGGGACGCGGAACTCGGGTCGATCGTCATGTTTATAATACTTTTTGAGCCGGATGTATACCTGGGAAGAGAATGGTTATTAGTTCGCCCTTTGCGTGTTGATTTGAAAGAACTTACTAGGTCGAACACACGGCCGCTGAATTGAAGCCCGAGTACAAACCCGATCCCAAGAGAGAGATAGTTCAAACTGGCTGTGCCCGTGTCTTCTCGATAGACATCCTCCCACAATAAGGGGAAAGATGCCAAGCTGAATTTAGTATAAGCTTTCTCTGGTATGTAATTCTCCGAGATTGACACGCCACTCTCACAAGATACATCAGACCATATTGGTAGCCGCGATACAATGCAAGAACCTGGGTAGCTGTTTGTGTGAGGAGCATCCTGAACGGCCGAACCAGATTCTTGCGCAGCTCCTGGCCGAGGGTGTGGTCCGGGTTGTCATGTTCTGTGTACAGGTGATCTTTTCCGGTCTCTTTCTGCAACTTTCGTTTCTTCTTCGCCAAGGTTGTTGGTGCGTAGGTCTCGCTCAGGAAGCAAAAGGCTAGGAGCTGGACCACGCCGTCGGCAATGGAGACAATCCAGAAGATCAATCATTGTTGGATGCGGCAACTCGGGGACCAGCGATGGCGGTGCGGGCATGCTGCAGGCTCTGGGAGCCCGGCTGATTGATTCCAATGGGAAGGAGATCCCGCAGGCTGGCGGCGGACAGAGCTTGATCTCGCTGGCGGGTATCGATGTCTCGGGTCTTGATCCCCGTCTCAAACGGACTTGCATCGAGGTCGTCTGCAACTGGCAGAATGCTCTCTGTGGGCCGTACGATGTTGCCCATGTCTATGGACCTCAGAAGGGTGTGACGCCCCAGGAGACGGAAATTCTCGCCACGGCTCTGGATATTATGGCGTTGGCATTAGTGCGTATGCATCTATCTTGCAGCGCCCGTCAACCTTGGCCGAGGCAATTGACGAGGCGGACCGGCTCTTGATGGAGAGTGCGGAAGGGACCATGCGGATGGTGATGGTGGGAAGAGCGTTGAATAGCAGATTTGCGATTGGGGCCAATGGTTTTTAACTTGTTACTGAAACCGATGAACAAGAGAAATGAGAAATGTACGACCATCTGGCTATTGTCAGGGATGTAGCAGACAGCCCCATAATCTCCCTTGAGACACAACCTGTGTCTAAAGAAAGGTTAAGTGATGTTCGGTCAACAAAACATGCTAGACTCCACTGGACGATCGAGTCGGCGGATCGCTATGTGAATTCAGATAGACTGGCCAAGGCTCGGGTATAATCGTATAATGCATAGTTAAGAGCCACCGACCAGCGAGACCTGTGCCAATTTCAATGTGAGAGCAAGACATTCTCCCAGAATCGACCAGCATCTTTCTCCCAGGGGTCTGGGACTCGCGGTCGTTGGTATGAAAATAGGACTTGGGAGCTCTCCGGAAAGATGTTGATATCTATAGCGGTGAGACGAGCCGGCTCGGGAATCACCATCTCGGGGCAAGCACCCTCCGATTCAACGTCAATCAACTTCTGCAGCACCAATGCTGCATCAGAGGATCTCCAAATACCTTCTTGGCGTTTTTTGCTGCGCAATAAACGCAATGCCTCGCGCCGCAGGTGCCAATCGCGGCATTTCTGGCCACAGAAGAAAAGAGCGGGGATAACCCCAATTTTGGCAGAGAATCCAGTCGTGGCCGGCTGGGGCGAGCTGGATTCAATCAAAAATCCCGCCAAATAAACGACCCATTGAAAGTGCGACAAAAGGCCGTCGTAGCCCATCTCCGTTTGACCGGGTTGGCTGGCCATGACGACCATGATATGGGTGATCTCACACCAGAGTTCGACTAGCTTCAGTGCATCGTAGTCTCGTTGTAATAATCCGCTCGAGTGGTTTAACACGAAGCTGCTTAATTGGCTGCGCCAGAATTGGAGCTTGCTGAAAACCGTAGGTTGTTGAGTCTGAACTGACGTGGCCGGGCTCATGTCCAGCTCGAATCCCTGTGGGCAGTTTTGAGAGACTATCCACCCCAGAATCACCATTGCGTCGCTCCCTGGGTCTGTGTTGTCAATCGTCCCGGAGATCTGGGGGTTGTTGGTAACGAGGGAGGCAAGCGAGGTTGACTCATTGGTCATGTATTTGACAGGGTCGGTGAAGGTCGACTGGTTTAAATGCAGCTGGGCAAATGTTTGGAGTAAAATTGGGCCAGCAGGGCTATCGTTAAAGTTGACTTTCTGCCACTCTTCCAGTAGCTTGTAGCCCGATCGTAAGTGGAGACAGACGGTCCGTTCGTCCTGCTGGAGAGAGGCGAGCGACACCAAAAGGACACAGCCGACTAACGCCGTCTCAGTACTGCCACGGGGAGCATAAGGATGTTTCGTCAGGGTTTGCCGAAGGTGCGCGATAGCTTTGCTGCCTTGTCGAAGCGAGAATAGACTATCCCGGCCATCTTGGGACTCAGGTTCCAATTCACGGCCGGCGGCGTCGAGTGCAAATCGCCTGTGGAGCGCACTGATCGCAATTGCCGCATGACGAATTGCTGGCTGCTCTTCGCTGACTTGATGGACTAATCGCTGCCAAAACTCGTCGTGCACGTAGCCAGCGCATTCCGCCGAGGTATAGGTACGGAAAGCATTTAAATGCCAGCGCTCCCTCGGCGTCAAGTCAATTTGGCTCGCGTCAACGAGAGAAGCTAAAAAACAATTGGGGATTTTGAAGGAATGCCCCGTCTGGGCTTGAATGGCACCGGTACGAGACTGACTGACGGCCCTCTGGGGTACTCCTTTGGCAGATCGGGCCTTTGGCTCGGGAGATTCATATCCATCGCATACCCGGTCGCTATCAATACACCGGCGGCAAGAGGGGCGAGCTTCATCACATTTCTTACGACGAGCCCTACACAGCTGTGAGCAAAGCAGCCTTACGCCAAAATACCGATTTGCGGATCCGATCCGCACGCTAGCGGTCAGGGGTCATACTTGCAAGTTAAACAGCCTGTACGAACCTTGTGGTGATTAGCCCTGATCCGTTTTGCCTCGTCTATTTTGGCCATTTGGACCCGTCCACTGTGATATGCACAGACGTTGGGGAGGGGAGAAGACGGGGAGATTCCCCAAGATTCGGAAGATTAAGAACCCGATGAGCCTCAACCCCCAATTGATGATATCATCGCTGTGACTGCGCCTTGCCGTGATCGACGCTGGAAAATAAGATGAAAATAAGATCATTCGAGGGAATTTACTAGCCATGAGTGTGTTGCATACTGGACTATTAGAAACTGCTCATCGACAAAAATTCGGGAATGAGCACCGAGGAAACACATCAGATCCCGGGAAATAAATAACGGTGTGGGAATCGCATCCATGATTGAGATCTTACGCTGCAGAATGACGTGCACAATAAAAAATTCAATGAAAATACATTTTAAAACTACGGCAAGACCATGAGCCCAAAGCATCAAAATGTATAGGAATATAACCTTGAGGGTGGGTGTGCTAAATTTGGGCGCACTGCCATAGAGCACTACTAAAGACTGCGCATATATACTTGTAGATCTAAACTATCGATCCTCCATCCGACCGATCTACCATACTACCAGCCAGCGAGTCTTGCCTCCCATCAGCAAGCGGGTGATGTGCAATTTGCACCACTCTTTCCGTCGCTACTGTAGTAGACACTCGGTTCTGCTCGCTGATGGTCACAACCTCCTTGTGGGTCGTTCGCGCAGGTCGGATGAACCCTTTCGATACCGACCTGGCAATGGTATGCGTCACTCTGTCGACCCATACGCCCCAGAAACCGCACCGACGATGGTGAACAACCACTCCACGAGTTTGATGGCTTGTGCCATCCGGATAGTTGCGTCCAGACTCGGACACAAACAGCACCTCGTCGGGCCGTTGCACCAGATCCGCCAACCGGTTCAAGATATCGAACTCCAACTTCAGTTTCACACTGTATACCAGCGCCTTGACTGCTGTCTGTGCGGTAAAGCGACCTGCATACTCCAGCGCCAGGATGCTGATGTCGAGCAACGCGACAATGATGATCACGTAGATCAAGTGCAGCATCAGCCGTCGGGTCGCCTCCTGATGGAGCTCGTCGAGGAACATTCCCGCTCCCGCTCGCAGCATCTTGCATGTCTCGTACACGTAGATGCCCGAGATGATGGACTCCTGGATGAAAAACAGCGTGACCTGGATTTTCTCATATATCGCGTACGGCAAGACATAATCGCGGAAGTGGGTCGAGTTGGCGCCATAGCATAGGATGATAACTGGGATATGGAGGATGATCGCATTGACAATAATCATCCCGAGAACCAGCCGGAAGGTATTCCGCTGTTGCACGATCAAATGGAGTCGAGAATAAAGCACCATCGACTGGCCCGTCACCATCGCACACCAGCCGATGATGATCAGGGTGACGGACAAGTAGCTGTTCGCCAGGACGAAGTCTTTGAGGATGAAACCAATCGCGTAGATGGATATCCCCCATGTGGCGACTAAGAAGCTCCAGAAATAGAGCCCCTTGTGGCGTTTGAAGGTCAGGAAAAGAAGGAAGGTCAATTCAATCGTGTTGTAGAGAGCGATGGCAAGAGTTGCAGTTACCACGTAGGTAACAGGACGTGAGGGCTTGAATTTGAAGCTGTTCCCGACATCTTGCAATGGCATGTTCGAGGAGCAATGAGGTTGATGGGAGGAACCATGTTCGAGAGCTTCGAAAGCTGTTCTGCAGGGAGACAAAACAGAGGAAAATATGACAGATGGGCTAAGATATATCTCCCAATTAAAAATGGTATGCACCTCAAAAGAAAAACCGTACCAAGAGCGGAGTTGGAAGTGTAGAGTTCAGCCACCAGTCATGTCCGCGGTAAAATCCGGTGTCGACGGGTCATAGTCCATTGTTCGCCTTGCCACCTTTGATTGATATGCTAGGGATGATTGTTTACGCATATATGGCTAATCGTTTTAGAACTGTAGTTATTGCTCAACCTTCCAATATCAATGCATATACCGAGGTAGAGGATTAGGTTTCTCTTTCATCGACAGTGGCGAATTTCAGATCCAAAGAAAGTCTATGTCAAGAGCTATTCTTTTCCAAGAAACACCTTAACAAGAAACAAATGAAATCACATCCAAGTGTTGATTCCCTCAAAATAAGACTGTTCATAGTAAAACAAGCCACGAGGAATGTACTTCCCAAATGGGAAAGCATAGAGAAGATCGGCCCGATGTTTCTCCGGTAGGCATCGTCATTGCCCATCCACTGAGTGAGAGCTCCCTCATCGCGCTTATCGCACCACCACCCTCCATGGACGTCTCCAACAACCGTCTCTTCCGCTGGTCCAAGCCTGAATGGCTCAACAACTCTGCCGTCCGCAATTCCGGGGTCTACACCGCCGGTGCCCTGGTGAGTGACCTCCCACCGCGACTGCGATTTCGGGGTCAGCAATGATTGCAACCCCAGGACATATATAAATGACACTGCAGAGCATACAGCTGATGAACTGTCTTTTTAGTTCGCCGCAGGCTTCTTCTTCCTCATTGACGTCGCGGCATTCTCCCGCAGCCCGCGCAACGGCTCCGACGTCCACATCAAGTTCATCGACTGGATCCCGGGTATTTGCTCGGCGCTGGGTATGCTGGTCATCAACTCAATTGAAAAGTCGCGACTGCAGGCCGATAGCTTCAGCTACAGCGGGAGCGGGGTTGCCTGGAAGGCGCGGTTCGTGCTGTTCCTGGGCTTTGCGTTACTGGCAGGCGGTTTGGCGGGGAGTGTGGTATGTTTATTGATTTATTTCCTTCTCATTTCCTCTACTTTTCTTTTCCATCATCTTTAATGATTGATGTCGGTTTTGTGGGCCCATCTCACCTATTTATCTTCCAGACGGTCATGGTCCTCAAGTATCTCATCAAAGACTACCCGATCCAAACGCTGTACTTTGGCATTGCGAATGTTGTCGCGAACAGTTTGGTTATGCTGAGGTATGTTCTATTGCTTGCTGCCCTCCCTGGAGAAGACTCATGTTCTAATTGATTCTTCTAGCTCTGTGGTTCTCTGGGTCTCGCAGAACATGGAGGACGACTACACCTACAACCTCGCGCTGTGAACGCGACTGGTGTCGAGTGTGGCTTGTTTCTGTATTCTACACCTTTGAAATGATGGACATTGCTTCCGGGAACGACACGCATGGATTTTATATTTTGTCTCAGTTGGCGCTCTAGCATCAATCGATTTGGGTTGCTCGATTTTACCTACCGAGGGTAGTCCCCTATTGTTGTAGAAATTGAGGTCATCCTCGAGAGATTTTCCGGTAAGAATATCGAATTTCGTAATATGCCTTAATTAAAATCGCATATCAAATTGCCCTGTCATGGGAACCATCCCTTGCAACAACGCCCATAGTGATTAGTTATAAAACCCAAAAAAAGAAAGTCGCTCGACAATACAAATGCATGCACATTCGCACCCAAAAAAGATACATCAGTCAATAAGTCGTGATACCTCCAGTCTTAATGCTCCTCGCAAAACAGCCGCAGAAACTCATCGATATAAGCCATAGCTTTCTCTTTCTGCAATGAAGGCGGCGTGGATCCCGGGGCAGCTGGTGACTCTTTCAGAAACTTGCGCAGTGCAAAGGCGGCTGCCTTGTAGGTTGCATGGTACATAGCTTTAAACTCATCATCATCGGCTGGGAGCGCCGGGGCTGGCGTCTCGGCGCGAAGTCCCTCAGCTGCCGGAGTCCCCGTAGACGTGTCCGGGTCCGCATCGGCTGCTGGACCTGCCAAGGAGGGTTTACTAGACGCAGACCGCGGGTTTGTGCGGTGGAAGCCGTAAAGCCGCATGCAAGTCAGAATGGTGCGAGTAATGAGTTTCTTGTTTTCAGCAATAGTGGTCTCAGTGTTATTGGACGGTGAGCTGGGAGTGGAAGAGGGTTTCTCCTTCTCTTCCGAGGATAGAGACGATTGCTGTTGCGTCAGCTGCTCTCGGCGAGCACTGGGTTCAAGGAATGAGTTCGGCGTCGGCGCATGCTTCTGCGGGTCTGCAATAGGTCCCGGGGTTGCCCGTGTTCCGCGCGTGCTGCCTGGACGATGCAGATTGGCTCCGATCGATACGGACCGTGACCGGTGCGACACAAGCCGGTCAAGAGTGGGAAGACTAGGCTGTTCTTCTTCGGGTTCGCGCTTGATGCGGAGGGACTGCAGGTTCTGAGATGAGGACAGCGGCCGTGAGGGCGCCATCAGCTGCGAGACGGCCTCGCCGCCCTTCTGTCGTACCCGGCGGTGGTGCTGGGCCGCAACTTCAAACAGGGTAGCCACCCGCTTCCGCTTCGGACTTGGCGAGCTGATGTCCGGGAGAAACTCGGCACAGCGGGCATGGTTGGCGGAGTGCTCTTCGTTGGAGCTGGGCGGCGGTGATGGGAATGCCTGCGCCTGGGTAAGGAGAGATGTTGATAGCGGCGCCGCGTATATCCTCAACTCATGCGAACTACCCGGTGGCATATTAGATTGGTTGTTGACCTCGGAAGGTGACGAATGTGGCGGCGTAGGTGGGCGTGCACAGGATGTCGCGTTCGAGATAACGCCGTAGACCAACAGATCCGATGTGACCGCTCCTGTTTTCTTGGTGGTGCTGCCATCGACACTAACCAGCAGACCGACCGGGCATTGAAGTGACTGGTGGAGATCCAACTCATCTTCACCAAGCCAAATGGTACCGGTCATTTTGGTTTGGAACCATTGCGCCGTCCCCGCACTATTCGTGTGTAGCTCGAGATTGGGACCGGCTCGCGCATGGAGAGGAATGAGGGCCGGGTTCACGAAACTTCGAAGGTTTAGGTTCGCCTCTTTGGAAATATCGGACTGCCAGTGGGAGTTTGGATCGACTAGTTCAATCCCTGATTGCGGGTCAGCAAGAACGGTGATGTGATCGTGAGGAGCGTACGATTTACCTTCCAAGTGACGATCCGGATCCAAGGCGATGGACCCTGACCAGAGACTCATATTGAAAACTAACAACTAGAAACTCTTCGCATGTTAATTCATGGTTCCAGCGTCGGTGGTGCTGTAGCTAAGCTGCATGTCTGAGCTGCTCGACGTGTGATGCCTCGACGCGCAGGACTCGCGCGTGATCACGTGATATCTACATCGATGTTGACGAGGGAAACTAAGACAAAGTGACAGCTGGATTGAAATAGTACGGTCGTCGTGAAAACATCAGTTGCACTTTCTATATCCATCGTGGTATAGTACACCGGGAGTATCAAAGCCAAGGAGGCGCTAGAGCCGCCGAGCGAGGAAAACGAGGCCTTCCACCCCAACATCGCTCAAACAAAGCATATCGCGCATACATCGGAATCAAAACAAGCACAAAAACGAGATCGTCATAGAAGCCTTCTGATTACCCGCCGAGGCCAGGTGTGGCCGCCCGGAATAGCTCCTGGCACCCCACGCGCCTAGCCCAACCTTCAACAATCAGAACTCTTCCTGCTCTTGGAAAAACACTGAAAAGCTGATGATCGTTCCGTAAATCAACAGACCTCCCAAAATCGACATCACCATAGCCGGGATCTCAATCGCACCGCTGTGCGCAAGGACGGCAGGGAGTGCTAGGGAGAAGAGGTCGGTCAGCAAGATGATACAGAGGCAGCTAAACAAATACTGCAGAGATATAACTCCTTGGCGGTGTTGTAACCTAATGGTTGCAAGGAGATCAAGTTCCCACGAAAGGGACCGTGGCCAACAAGGACAAGTGACTCACCAATGCCCGTCAAGACCAGAAATCCCGTCAAAAATCGCCCGAAGTCCATCGCTGAGTTACTGGAGCTGTCCATGAAGTCATCAGGATTTGCGCATCGTCCGCAAATCCAGTTGGGGAGGGGCGCAATGACATAGATGGCGACGACCAACAGAGGCCAGTACTTGTGCCAGAGCGCCGAGGAGAGAATAACAAGGAGGAAACCAATCGCAAGAACCTAGCGCAGATGTTAGCAAAAGGAATTTTGGTCAATCGCGGGAATGAGTCCTGCCAGTTCAACGTACAAATGAAAGCGCGATGATGGTCTTCAATCCAGCCGCCATGGTTGCGGAGACGCCAGCACTGGCCTTGATCGATGAAATTGATAGGGAAGAAGAGTAATCGGTAGCTTGAGAAAATCAGAAACCACAAGTTCAGTGCAACAGCGACAACCCCATCGACGTCGAGGCGGAGGAGGAGCGCGGAGAATGAGTGACGTTGGCGCCTGACGGTCACTGGGTGTGGGGGCCTCAGGCAGCCAGAGCTCATGCTTCACACCGCGTCACCTTACTGCCTGCCATCTCCATCTCCAGCTTCCCCTCGGATTCGTGCTTTTGCTTTTTCTCCTCATCCTCATCCTCATTATCCTCACTTCTCCTATTCTTTGATCCTTTCCTCCGATCCATCATGTTCAGGAATAACTACGACAACGACGCCGTCACCTTGTAAGATCTCCACCTGACCTCCCTCCGAAGCACCTTGCTGACTCGAAACCGGGAACAGCTCTCCACAGGGTCGTATCTTCCAGGTGGAATATGCACAGGAAGCTGTGAAGCAAGGGTCTGTGGTGGTGGGATTGGTGAATAAGACACATACCGTGCTGGTCGGGCTGAAGGTATGCTCCAACGTCCAGATGGAAACAACTTCGCGGAGAACCGGGGCACGAGGGAAATTGAAACGCTGATGTCGACATTGTACACCCCAGCGCAACGCAGAAGAATTGTCGTCGTACCAGAAGAAGATCATCGAGATTGACTCGCACATGGCGATTGCCATCGCCGGGCTCGCCTCGGACGCCCGTGTCCTCTCGAACTTCATGAAACAGCAATCGCTGGGCTCCAAGATGACCTACGGGCGGCCAATCCCGCTGGACCGCATCGTCACGCAGATCGGCGACCGCGCGCAGACCAACACCCAGCACTACGGGAAGCGGCCGTATGGTGTGGGCTTGTTAGTGGCCGGGGTGGATGAGGCCGGCCCGCACCTGTTTGAGTTCCAGCCATCGGGCATTACGTACGAGATGGCTGCCTGTGCCATCGGGGCTCGCTCGCAGATGGCCCGTACGTACCTGGAGCGGAATCTCGACAAGTTCGCCGACTCTAGCCGCGACGAGTTGATTTTGCACGGCCTGCGCGCCCTTAAGGAGACTCTGTCGCAGGATAAGGAGCTTACGGTGGACAACACTTCAGTCGGAGTGGTCGGCCTCGCACCCCCGGGTGCCAAGGGCAGAATGGAAAGCTTCAAGTTGTATGAGGGCCAGGAGACTGTGCCGCTGTTGGAAGCTTTGGAGCAGTCTGAATCGTCCGGTGCAGGGGAGGGCGAGTCGATGGAGGTTGACTCCTAATGTATGGGGAGGGTTCTAATGATGCGCATAGACATGAATCCGCTTAATGGGACTCGGAGATTGTCAATCGTTAACTCGTAAGAGTTGCCTTCTATAAAATATCTACTCGCTGTCATACCCACCGAGCTATGTATATGTATCAGACGTCGAGCCTCACAAGCCAGCACCCACAAGCAGGGAAGGAATTTCACTCCTGTCCCCAGTTCAGCTGCATCCGACCATTGCTGACACGATACGCCAACAGCGTAGGCCACACCTCAGTGGGATCACGGGCCTCAGCCAAAATCCCCCCATTGTCGGCACTGATATAGCCATCTTGCACCGCATTGCGCACCCACGCCAGCAACCCATCCCAGTAGCCATTGATATTCAGCAGCACGACCCCGACCCGGTGGATCCCCAGCTGGTTCCACGTCGTCATTTCCATAACCTCCTCGATAGTCCCGAACCCGCCCGCCAGCGACACAAACCCGGACCCGGGCCCGCCCTCCAGCACCTTCGTCGCCATCAGCCGCTTGCGCGTGTGCATGTCCGGCACGACTGTCGTCACCCCGTACTCCGACTCCGGGATTCCATCCGACGACGACACCACCCGTTCGGCTGTCTTGCCACCCGCCGCGGCTGGCGCGTGCGCTTCCGGGGAGTCGGGCCCATTCGTGCTCGAGGCTATCTTCACCAGCGCTTGCGGGATGACTCCGTGCACGGCCTTTGGCCCCGACAGCGCGACCAGTGTGCGTGCCACCTCGCCCATTAGGCCGGTTGTGCCTCCGCCGTACACTAGTTGCACGTTGTTCTTGTGGAATTCGTGGGCCAGTGTCCGCGCTGCTTCCATATGCACTGGGTTGTTGCCTGCCGTGGATCCGCAGCTAAATCACTCGAGTGTTAGCTTGAGTCGCTTGAAATATATTTCGTTTTTTACTCTTTCTGCGTCCAATTCCGATGCTCGTTACTAGAGACCGGGGCTTGCGCCAGACTCGAAATGTCGAGGTGTGGGGGAGGGGTGACTCACAAGACGCAGACCACGGCTGGTTTGGCGTCAGACGGCATGATGTTGGATTCCGATAATAGAGCGTATTATAATTTAGAGCCCTTCAGCGGACTTTGTATACACTGGCTGGGAGAAAAGAAAAAAGGTGAAAAAGACTGGGATGTTGGAAGGAAGAGCAGGGCTGACCGGAGACGATAAGAGATAATCCCCACGTAGTCGAGTCTGCCAGGCGGTTACAGGCGGTTACACAACGCAGGGCCAATGAACAGGCTCCAGATGGCCACGATGAAAAGTGAGTCAGACAGGATCACCTGCGATCTGAAGGAATAATAGCAGGAAATACTTTTTACTAAGGAACCTCTCAAAATGTATAGCTCGTACTCCGCAGAAAACGCCCCCCCGGGAAAATCATATGCAAGGGTATCATGAATGCAAATCAGCTTGCGACCCGGCTCTTCTTCCTCTTCCCCTTGTTCTCGCCCGAGCTCGGCGGCGAGCTGCTCTTATCTGACACTTTCCCGGGTGTCTCGACTCGCACCTGCGGCGTGGACGCCCGCCCGGGAGCCCCAGCAGGTGTATTCCCGGCCGTCGCATTCGGCGCCAGCTTGGACCCGGGTTTGGCGGCGGCGCCAATCGAACGGTCTTGGTCGCCGCCGGTCCGCGACAAGATAAAAGAACCAGGTTCGCCCACCAATGGATTATCGTCCATAAACTCATCCCCGTAGTGGGTGAATAGACTGAACGCTTCAGCCAGACTGCGCGTGTCTTGGTAGCTAGAGCTGGTTGTCGAGACGTCCAGGCCAGCTTTACCGGCCGGTGTTTCGGTGGCCGGCGCGGGGGCATCCGGCATGGGTGTGTTCTCTTTGCTTTGCTGCGATGCCTGCTGACTGGAGTCTGCGGCGCGCGCCATCGGTGGCATATAGGTATGTCCGTACGCCGGAGTAAAGGTAGGTAATGTCGACGCAGTTTTCATGAGTCGTGACAAGGAGGTGACAGCCGAGAGCTGGCAGTGAAGAAACCCATTAGCTATGAACACATATGGAGATAGCAGTCGAAGCACGCCGCGGGAAAGGACGTACAATTCGATTTCCCACCACACTGGCGACCGACGGTGCCATGTAAATACAATCACCGACCACAAAGTAGGTCGAGATCACTGTTACTTCGTCGTCCAGCCCGCTTCGTGTCCGTCGGTTCTGTTTTCGAATCACCCAGACGTTGGACGGTTCATGAGCGAAGCGAGTGTCGGACTGCGCCGCTGCTTGTAAGGGATCATATGCGACCACAAACTCCAGACCTTGCATAGTCTTCAGTCGACCCTCGAAGGCTTCGCGCGTCTCGACGAAGTGCCGAAAGGCGTCGTTGTAGCTGGCTTGAATGGCGAGTGAGGCATTGTTCGAGGTAGGGTCAAAGAAGGGAGATTCGGCAAAGTAAAAGAGGACTGCAGGTAAATTAAGAAGAAGAAGAAAAGGTCAGAACCAACGCTGGTCCCAATGAGGGGAGCTATGTAGCTTACTGTTATTGGAGTGAAGATACCCGCCCATCATCTGGACGTGCGGCGGGGACCGCCAGAGGATCTCCTCCATCGAGGCGTCTTGGCCCGCCATCCGGGGCACAAGCAGAAAGAATGCAAGTCGCTCCCAATTGCGACAGGCTTTCCGAATGGGCAAAGAAGGGAAGAAGAGGAGTACATGGGAGTGTTTGCGAGACAAAAGTGCGGAGAAAAAGATGTTTAGCATGTTTGCATATGGGCTACGATCTATAAAAACCCCCCAACCTGCGCTGAATGTTGAATCGAATCCCTGGCAGATCATTTCTACCTGATGGTTTCAGATGTTGAAGATGCAAAAATGGTACAAAATCTCAGGTTAGGTCGTTGGCGTGAAGACTGTGCAGACCGTGCGCAGTTTGGTCAACATCTCGTCCCACTCGCCCTCGGTCGTGCTGAGAGTGGTGATGGCACCGCCGGCGCCGATCCGCCAGGTCTGCCGGCAGTTCTCATCGCGGTTGTCGACGCTGCAGCTGAATGCCATCCGAATCATGACCGAAAAGCTCCCACCTCCACCAAGGTCCAGGAAGCCCATTACTCCGGAGTAGATGCCGCGCTTCCGAGCTTCAATCCGTTTAAGATGCACGCAGGAGCGCTCCTTGGGGGCACCTGTCATGGAGCCAGGAGGCAAGCACCGTTGAAGAGCCGTGAGGCCGTGTACGGCCATATTGGGTGATTTTAGCTGGGGCATGTGCCGCACGGCGACCCCAAGGCGATCGGGTCTGACCTCGCCCTTGACATGGGTGATCATCGAGAATACTCGGCCGTGGTCCTCGACTTCAAGCAGTTTCTCGACGTGAACCCCTCCAGGCCCGCAGATTCCGTACAGGTCGTGCCGGATGAGATCGGCGATCATTAGATTCTCGGCCATCTCCTTAGTCGAACCCAGAATCTCTTTGGCCTTCTCCATGGACATGTCGGGTGATTTGCGGACTGTGCCTTTCATCGGTTTCATCTCCAAAGTCGACTCACGATCCCAACTGAGGAAGGATTCCGGGCTGCTGCTGAGAATCTTGACGTTGCCCAAAGTGGCGAAGGCACTGAATGCAGCGGGATTATATTTCTTGAGTCGCTTATAGAGCTTCCATGGAAACACGGCGCGGTCATTTTTTGTGGTTGGGGTTGGTAAGTTGATAGAGGTTTCGCAACTCAAACACAGCTCATAGGATTCCCCGGCCTCCAATTCCGCCTTGCAAGCGTCGATTTGTTCTTTATAATTCCCTTCCTCAGGGTAACTGATCTTCCCTTCGCGGAGTATTGAGTCCAAAAACGACCTATCAGAGTCTTCTTCGTTGGGGATGTTCGAATGATTTTGTAGTAACTGTAATGTCTCATCCAACCAGCCGGCAGGGCGGTGGTCAGGTTCAGCGGTGGATTGGATGATAATGTTGCCAGTGCTGTTGTCCACAATGATACTTCTTTCACACCATAATAAACTGACATCCGGTAGATCTTCAGCGGAAGTATCTGGTGGCGCGCGGTTTGTGGTGGGATGTTCATAGGATGATTGCGGTGATCCTTTGGGATGAGGAAGACATGCAAGACTCAGTTCGTAGGAAAAGTAGCCCAGGAATCCGCCCCAGAAGGGGACCTGGGAATGACCGGAATGTACCTTTTTCATTTCCATCACATATCGCAGAGCGTCCCACAGCTGAGGCACTCTAAGGCAACCCTCAGCCACTTGGCCTTTCTCATGCAGTTGGTATAATGTCAAATTCTGCAGCTCCACACTGTATTCCAGCCTCCAAGAGCCAGGACTCGGGACGGAGATGATGCTGTGACGTCCATTGGATTGAAACACAACCGTGGGGGCACCTGGCTGGTTCAGCGCCTCACTTATTGTTTCAACAGACAGGCTGGATCTCTCGAGTGATCGAAATGCCGAGAAGGCCGATGTTGATGCACTCCACCTCAACATTTCGTACGCAGCATCTGGGAACGAGCTTGTATGATCATGAGGACTGATGGTAGCATCCGGGAGACTTCCAGAGCCTCCTCGATTGGCGATCTTGTTGAATCCGAGAACCATTCTCCACCAATTCCTGAGCAACGTTCGACAAGCGTCCCTTTGGGACTTGCATGATTCAGGGTGGAATTGAACACCCCAAAAGGGCTTTTGCCGATGGCGAACCGCCATAGGAATTTGCGATTTTGCGGCACTGCCATCATCAAGTGATAACCAAGCTAAAAGGTCTAAACAGTCTGATGCTGATGATTCAGCTGGCGCACTGGCGTTGGCGTATAAAGAATGATACAGGGTAACCTCCACCGCCGAGAGACCTTCGAAGACGTCTGTCGAGGCCGTCGATATCTGACGTACCTGACCATGCAGTGGATACGGGAGCCGCTCAATGGGGACTCCGTGATGAAGACAAAGACTCTGGAACCCCAAGCAGATACCGAAGACTGGCAGCAAGTCTGAGTCAGGGAGATTCCAAATGTCGCGCATGACGCCGACATCTTTTGACAGGTTAGGATCTCCTGGCCCTGGGCCCAGCACGACGGCCTCGTAAAACCGGAGAAATTCATTCATGTTGCCATTGGGCCATTCCGAATCGATGGTCATCACCGTGACTTTGACGTTCAGGGTCTCCTCGAGTATGGCGACCACATTGTAGGAAAATGAATCATACGCATCCACATAGAGGATGCGCTTTGGGGCGGAGGAGGCAGCGTTGGACCCTGATCGTGGCTGTGCGGTGCCTGTGCCATCCCAACTCCCCAGCATTGGTGCCATAACGGGACTGAGTCACCGTTGAATGCTGACAGGGAAACGGTGATCTCGCGATATGCCTCTTGAATAGATGGCAAGAAGCTAAGCCAAGCGTGGATTTCCTGCGTGATCATCTGTTTCCCCAGAATCTCAGAAATCATGCATCTCCTAATTCCCGTTGTGGAGAGTGGCGAGATCAACCAACATGTGCAGTGCTGGCTCTTGGGTCCTCGAAGATAATTTCAGCGGGAGCCCTTCATCGTGCTTGGGTGCAGACCCCGGTCATAAAATCAAACCCAAGGCGCCACCTAACAAAGCATTGTGCAAAAAAGTCGAGAAAAAAAAGAAGAAAAAGAAGTTAAGTTGAGATAATGAGAAAAAGCGGGTACCAACGGAACGGATGGAGCCGGTGGCGAGCGTGACCAAATCTATTGGAACTATGGAGAAGCAGAACACTACGCGGACATCACAGCAAAAATGGGTATTTGACACAAATTCATCACAAAAATCAAGACTGGCTGGTCATGAGAGTCGCAATTTTGGCCGCCACCTTGGGGAAGTACTGGGCCACAAAACCTTCAGAGTAGTAGCTGTGCGCCGAACTATGATCTCCAACCAAGTTATGCGCCAGTTCATGGCACAGAATCACCCACCAGTATATCATGGCATCCGTGCGGTCGGGGCTCGTACTCTGGAGCAGTGCTTGCTCTTGCAGTTGTTGGAAGTAGAAATAATTGCAAAAGATACTGCCGGCCCGGTTGAACGCAATTGTCTTGCCGCCTGGGTCGTAGAAGACGCTGATACTGTCGGAACGCATCGAGAAAATCGATGCACAGTCAAGCAAAATCGAAGCGAACAGATTGATACCGGTCCGATTGCTGGCGAGAAAGGCAGATCGCTCGGGCACCGACTTGACAAACAAGACATTGACGCCGTTCGGAAGCGTTGCGACAAATTCCAGGTCCTGACTAGGCCGTTCGTCGCAGTACGACTTACTTTCAGTGACCTGATTAGTCTCTGGTCGGCTGTAAACGTCGGATGACCCATGGGGTCGACAGGCCTGGACGGCAGAGAGGAGCTGGTTATGCAGTTGGTGTGGAGAGTTGACCGAGACAGACTGTTCCGGGCGCGGCTTCTGGGGATCTGCCGCAGAGTATGGCGGCGGAGGGGTGGACGACTCGGGAAGCAGAGAGCGAGACTCGCCAGAGCTTGAACCGGAGCGTCCATTGTCAAGACCAAACCGTTTCGTCAAATTGGCGAACAAGCCACGGTTCGGCCGAGCTGGCATGGGCTCGGGGGGCTCAGCATGCGCTTCAGCTGCCACGGCCTTGCTGTTGGGCGATTCGGGGAAGACGCCCGGCATCGAATCTTGTCTCTTGGTCTCCGATTGCTCTTCGGCATGTTGAGCCTGAGCCGCTGCCCAGGCGGATTCCTTCTCCTGCAGGGCACGCCTCTCTTCTTCCAGGTGAGCCTGGCGTTTATCCTCGGCCATTCGAGCCTCGTGGGCCTTTTGCCTGAGAATGCGCTCCACGTTATAGCCTCGTGCACGCAACTCAAGCAGGTCTGTTTTCAGCAGCATTTCCAGTGTGAGGGTGGAGTGGAGCTTAGGCCGCGTCAAAATCAAATGGACCAAAGATTGACTGATCTCGTACAGGTCATATTTCCCAGGGCAAACGCACAGGCCGAAGTTCTTCCCGAGGTTGGCAACGATGGCGTTTCGCTTCTGGGTGTGAGACACGCGCCGGCCCTTGAGAGACCGTGTCAAGGTGATCGAGTTCACCACACGTACACCAAAGGACTGTTCCAGCCATCGGGGTCCATGGAGGACAGAATCTGCTGGCTGGTCATGCAAAAAGAGCCGAGCGCGTTCGAGAATCACTTTGTGCAACTTGACGCCTGGAGTTTGATCGGCCGCCACTCCACCGAAGCGCGCCTGTTCTTCAACGAGGCTGCTCAACGGGATTGCTCCGAGAGCAACATAAAAGTTCTCTAGGGCTTCCTCTTGCGGCGCTGCAAGGATGTGCTCTTTGAACAGGTTGAAGCTCTGGAAATCATCCACAACCACACTGTCTTTGGCAGCTGTAAGGCTCCATTCTCGAATGTCCAGATCATCCTCCTCATCAAAAGGCTCCTTTCCAGATGAGTTCTCTTTGCCACCCTGGCCTGGTACATCAGTCGGAATGTCCCGACTAGCCAGAAGAAATGGTGCTTTCTTCATCTCGCCGAACAAATCCCTGTCCTTCTTCAGTACTGGAAGGTGCTCCGCCAAGGTCCTGAGAAGCATGAGGTATTTCTCGGAGCTCTGGAACGCCGCGGAGATGCGGGCCGGCTCTCGCACGAGCATCCGTGCGATTTCGTTCTTGGTGGGTTCTCTCTTTGACCCAAGAGCCATAAGAAAGAGATTCGCTTCTTGTCCAAAGTCCACAAAGTCGAAGATGTCTTTGTAGTCTTCTCCGTCTCCCAGGTAGCAGAGCCTGGGTGTTACGAAGCGAGTCTTTGAACCCTTCCCGGCCGGGTCATTAGTCGCGATGGGGATGATTGGAGAGCTGCCAACCACACTGATATCCTTTGAATCCAGATCCGATACTCTACCGGCTAGGTATTTGAAGATCACCCGAGCATCTCTTTGGGTAGAAGGGGGTCGACGAATGAGAATCTGAAGGCAATCTGCCATGGAAGGATGAGCCTTAACCCCCAATTTGGAGGCATGGGGATGGAGATTCCTTCGAAGGATCTGAAAACCAAACAACGCCGCGCCCTCGTCGGTGAAGCACTTCTTCGGCACGCTGAGATTTTCGGAGCCCTCGACTGGCAGAAAAGGGACGGTGACTACACTGATATCGTATTTTTCATAACCGTTTGTGGTGTACTCGCTGAGAAAATATGACAGGGCTTTGCTTCGTCGACCACTGTCACTCTCCGTGTTGCTGGCGGTCATGAGCCATACGACATCAGAAGCAGCTGGGTAGCTCTTCAAGCCCATCATCGTGAGGAATCTACCCTCGTTGCTGCCATTATGATAAATACCCGGCCATTCAAGCACCGGCAGTCCGAGACCACGAAGAGAGTCCTTCGGCTCATATAGTTCAGAGATCTTGTACCGCGTTCCTTGCTTGGCCTGAGTATCATTCCGACTCTCGGCAGTGCATATGCTCGTGTTTTTGAGTCGCTGGATATCGTTCGCAGGAATGTCATCCCGCACAGATGCGAGATATCGTATGAGGTCGACATGGTTCCATTTCCTCGACGAAGGTACCTTCGCATCGCTGGAGGCAAGGTTGTTGATAAGACGGTCAAAGATCACACCAAGCTCCACGGTTTTCCGAACCCCGAGAGCGACCAAGAGCTTCTCTTTAACACCATTCAGACCGTGTACAACCGGCAAGTCATCGAAAAGACGGACGGAGGCAAAGTATGTCTGCGAAGGCTGCTTCATCCCAAGCTTGGTGGGGATTACAGTTTTGGGTTGCAACGTAGTGACAACGGTCTGCTTTGAAGACTGACTCAAGGTCTCCCATTGCCTAGAAAAGACTGGCAGGACTTGGGCAGCAAAAGGTGCAGTTTTTGTGATATCTTGGTCTGCCGGAAGAACATTTCGATTTCCAGCATTGTCCACGAGCCAGCTAAGCCACGGGACGAGTTGCAGCTCAATCCATCCCAGCGCTTCTAACTCCTGCTTGCCAAGAGACTTGGTGAACCGGAATGGCACTACAGCTGGCGGTATGGGCAAATCTGCCGGAATGCGCTGCGGATTCAGGAAACTTGTAATGTCTGCAAAGACGATCAACCGGGTTGGGTGGCCTTCTTGGTCCTCGTCATTTGCAACTGCAACACGTAGTAGGCTTTGGGCTGAAAGCCTGTCAAGTTGCCCAATAGCTGTTTTATGGCCCAGCCAAGTCAAAAACTCGACTATCTGGTTCGAGCGCAGAGTACTGGACTCCAATTCCCGCTTGATGTCTGACACCGTTATTTCTGTGACGAGCCCGAAATCTGTCAACTTCTTGACAAAGTTTTGAGCTTTTTTCACGAATTCATCGGGCAAGGCTGGAATCGAGTCCATGAAGCTGAGATCCTTGGGTGCGATGCGTGTCTGGACACTAGGAATGACACCACAAGTAGAGAGAACCTCGATGGAGGAGTTCAGGTTGCACGTCCAAAACGCATCTTCAATAGTTTGTCCCAGAACCGAAGATGGAGTTGATTCTCGGAAGGCAAACTGGTTCGCGGTGTGGATAGCTTCAGGTAGTACATCCACAACATCTTCCTTCCGTATCTTCGCGGAGCGTGATGAGCCGACTTTAGAGGACAACTTGGATTTGATCGTGGCCATTTCCGCAGACCAAGCAATTCGACAAACAATGCCAACCGCTCGTAACATTTCAAGATTCCATGAACTGATATATCGGGTGTTGAGATCGATACTCTCCCGCTCAACGGTGGGGATCACCGACGGCGCAGATACATGAGCATTCAGTCCCGTGGTCTGCTGTGTGGGGAATCCAATGAAGATTCTCCCAGCCTTGGAAGGCAGGATCGACGCAAGAATATCCGACTGAGACGAGGATGCTTCAGTCGCGATGTTAGCATCATATGAAGGGGTCAAGATGGCAATGGTGGCTTTCTTGGGCGGCGGCTTCCGCGTGGCTCGTTCAAGTTCCTTGCTTAAAGAACGTCCAATTGACGGTAAAATCGATGCAGTATTGATGTGCAAGAAGACCGAAGCGGTCAGCATAGTGGCCATGTTGCTCGGCTCCTCGATGCGTTCTGGTTGCTGAGTGTTCGATGGTTTCTCTGGCCCGGGTCCTGTGAATTTCGAGAAAAAGCTTCGCAGAGAGCTGGTTGTATCTCGGAGGTTATCAAGTCGGAACAAGCTCGCATGAGGGTTCCACTCCACGATTTTCATCCAGGCAGCATCGACCTGCGCGATTTCTCGAGTGATACCGGCAATCTTCATCAGGCCTCCTGCAGTCTTGGTTTCAATGTCTCTGGGAATTGAAACACTGACACTGGGTGCAGTCTTTTTGGATAGTCGTAGAAGATTCCAGTCATCCAGCCAGAGTTCTATTTCCTCCAAGGCAACGAATGTCAAACTGCTCGACAAAAACTGGCATAGTTGCAGCAACGATGGAATAGGCGAGGAGTCATTGCGATAATCCAAAACAAAGGTGGTGTCCTGATTTGAGGTTTCGCCAAGGTCTAATCGACGGGTGAACAGCGCATTGCCCTTCCAATAGAAGGCCATGGCTTGTTGGCCGGATGAAACAAATGGCTCTTCACAATCATCGAAAACACTATAAAAGCCAACGCCAAACGCGCCAATCTTGGTCTCGTCAGGGTTACCATCTGCGATGCGTTTTAATCTTGCCCAATCCTTTTCACTAAATGGAGCGCCATTGTTTGAAATCAACAGACGGCGGAGGGTATGGTTGGCGATCGTATGTTTGAGCAGAGCTGTGGGATCGGTTGAGGACGGTGAAGGAATTGTTGTAGATGGGAGGGTCTCAAACTTGATCGTCACCTTGGTTGCAGAAGCATCGGCGGCGTTCTGAATCATCTCTCGCAAAACTGTCCTATTGAGATCTGTCAGCTTAAGTCTGCCCAGAACGGTGGACATCTTGGAAACCTACCATTTCCCTGAATACCGAGCAAGAACCTTTGAGATCAGTCCTCTCGTGTCCACTGTTACTGCCTCTTCATCGGCTCCGGACCCCATGGTCCGCGCCTTGAGGGCGTTGAAGTCCACGTTCATCGACATTGTGAGGTCTCGAAGAGTCTTATTCAGGTCCGGCGATTCCAAACAGTGGAGGGTGTCTCAAGTAAAATTCTCGTCTATTTTATCTCATGAGACATGACATGTCTAGGAAGAAAAGATCAAGTCTTCGACGGCCCAGGCAACGAAAATAAACTCGAGATTCGGGATGCACTGTGCACACAGATTGAAATGAGAACTGGCAGGCTGGAGAGGAAACAGTCTAGCACGTTGAAAGCAGATTAAGAAACTGGGCGAGAAATAGAAGGAAAAGACAACAAGGCAAGAGAAGTCATAGACTTAAGCGACAGGAGAAGGCGAATGGAATCTCCGAGACTGCGGAGTTTATGTGTTATCAGGCTTATCTTGGTGTTATGTAATCAGGGCAGCTCCCCGCCAGCACGGGCGACCATACCGACCACATGTGCATTATATTACCTAAGCCGGTTATCGATTGTTGTCGGTGTCGAACAGTGCGAAGATGTCGGGCAACTCTCCTGAAATTCCCCCCGGTTGGGGCTTCTTGTTGATTTTTTGATTGTACCAGGTCTTGAATACTGCAGCTCGACTGCTCTGGATATCTCTCACCGCCAACCCCCTCTCGGATGATTTGAGGAACCTTGCCGGCTGTCGTGGATGCGGGCTTGACATCGCCGACCACCTATACCCCGGTTCCTCTCCAATGACAAGATGGGTGTCGACCCACTATCACCAATTGCGCCAGTGCGCCTGAGAGCGCTTCTGCTTCCAATTGGAAAAATCAAGCGCTCGCGCTTCCTGAGTTTCGCCGCCAGACTTCAAGCCGAGAATGTGGTCCGATTAGGGGACATCAGTCCCGATGCTCGGCCAAACCGAAGTATGCCAGAGGCCCGATACCCCCAAAATAACAAGGGACTTTCAGGTAGAGTGCTGTAATGAAAACTAACTCCATTCTCTTTGTCTAGACATGTTCTCGCCGCTCGCATTTCCCACCGGAATGATTCTATACGACCTTTCCTTCTCGGTCCCACCAACCTCGCACCTCGAGCTGTTCCCCTTTGAAATTTACCGAGAACCCCTTGTCATAATTGCCATCGCCGACGGAACAGAGCTGCCCAACAGTTCGGGGGTAGAAAAAGAGAAGCCTCCGACACCAGAGGGGCTTGATCAACTACTGGAAGAGCTCAGCGCAGCCAAAGAAGCGAGCCCGAGGGCTCTAGTCAGCCAACTTTTGGTATTCGATTATGAGGGCCTAGATAAACTAACGAATGGGCCGGAGAATGTCCTCTGGGTGCCTCGTCCTCAAGCATCGAAGGCCACCACGATGAAAACAGTTTTGTGTGATATCACCTCGGTCTTGCTCTCCGAACTGGATGATTTTGCAAAAACAATGCAAAATATCCCGTCGATTGAATCGCCCAAAGCTTCTTCTTGGGGCCCACACCGAACTCCAGAGCTACGACCGCGGCCTGTGGATCGATTGTTGAATCGGATGACTTTGCCTACGCAGCTGCCGCCCAACCCCAATGGGACACCGGAGACCCCATTGAGCTCGAACGCCAGCTCACCGGCCCCTAGTGACCACGAAACCCCTACAACATTTGATGAGATCACGCGGTCCATTCACCTGACCAGTCGCACAAATTCGGGCGGGAAGCCTCCCTCAATAGCATCGCCCAAGGAGCAAAGTCGTGACCGTATGTCTGTGAGCGGATTGAGCGCCACAGACAGAACCAAGAATCGTATCAAGGGCCGTGCTGGGGTTGTCATTGGCACTCTTTTCCTGCAGGCAGGAAGATGGCCGGATGCCCTTAAGGAACTAATTGAAGCCGCAAACAATGCCCGCGCGGGCAGTGACTATATTTGGCATGCCAAGGCGCTCGAATCTCTTCTTCTCTGTCTCCTGATGTTTGGATGGGCAGGAATGGACTTTCAGGTATGCAGGTGGGCACTCATCAACACTATAACTCTCTAATTGTCCTATCAGATCCCATCTGTTCTGTATCCTGTGGCCGATAAATCTTCCAAACCACTCCGTGACTCCAACCCCACCCCATCTTCGACTGGCAATCGCATCATCTCTCTCCAGAATCTGGCCAATCTGTTGCCAGACCTTTCCAACACCATTGTGAATCTTTATAACCGTGCCGCCAACATCACAGATGAACCACTTCCTCAATTGGTATTCTCAGAGACAGTTATTCGGTTATCAAGACTGCTGGTATCAGCTCGTATCCGTGATGGTGCTCTCGACGATAATGCCCTGAAGCACATCGTGATGAACGAGCCTCTCATCCCTCTGCATCAGCCGGAACTGCCTCGGGGGACAGTTCTTCTGCGAAAGTCTGAGATCGCAAACTTAATATTTCGAGCATTGCCACTTGCCCCTAGCTCGGATGTGCCCGCCACTGATGCCGTGCCCATAATAGTTGGGGTTGTATCCGTCTTGAACACTCTTGATCTGCCCAGAAAGAAAGCTTTCATTTTGCGGGAGCTTCTCTCGGTAATGGTGCCAAGTCTTGTGCAGGCACGGAAAATCGGTGCGGCGGAGGTTGGCATTCACCCTGCTGCCGGGCTAGCGTCTCTTAGCGACACCGCATTTGACGTCAATGCTCTCGACGTGGGCCCTGGGAACATGGAAGCAAGTGTGCGTCTACTTCTCGCTACGATAGGGGAGATATATGGGGTTCAGCCATCAGCATTCTTCGAGTGGGAGAAAAGACAGAGCCAATCCTTTGCTCTCGGTGGGTCCCAGGAGTGTCCCGAATATGATTCAGTCTCCGGAATTGCGGAACGAGCATTTCGACACCTCGCTCTGGATAGATACGGTGATTTGAACTTGAAGATTGACGTACTCAAGGCATGCATCAACTGCTGCGAGGCTCTCCCCGACTTTGGTGGCGTTCTTCGCTTCACAGTCGAGCTCTTGCAGACAATTAGAGGGGATCTGATGCTGAGTGAAGCCCATAAACTCCCACCTTATCTGCCACCAGATGAGCAAAGCCGTCTTTTGAATAATATTAGACGAACCGTTGGCGCTGCAAACAGACTTGGTGCATCGAGCATGGCCGCTGAGTACTGGGATGACTTCCTTGTTCGTGATGTGCAACTGCTGGCCCTCCCCGATCCCCGACGGCCTGTTCGTCGATACAAAACCGAATTGGATGCAGTTACGACGGGCTCTGAGAAATCGAAGAAAGATCCATTCCTTTATAATCCTTTTGCCAAGCCCAGCAGCAAGGCCCTGGAGATGCTTATGGTGACTGATGAGCAAGCTACGTTCCGAGTGACTCTTCAGAATCCCTACGAATTCGAAATCGAAATCGAACATTTGCAACTTGAAAGCCAAGGAGTGTTCTTTGAGGCCGTGGCTGAAAACATCACCCTTCCTGCTCTTTCTTTACAGGATATCACTGTCCTGGGTGTCGCTCACGAAGAGGGCAACCTTGACATTACCGGATGCATTGTGAAAGTGCGGCACTGCCGAATGCGAAGATTCCCCATCTTCAGGACTTATTGGAAGCCTGAACCTGAGATCAAATTCAAACGAACCGGGTTGGCCGCGAAAAAGCCGCTCAACGAGCGCCCAGTTTCCTGGAGCTCGACGACGTCAAAAGATGGAAAGGTGTCCGCGAAAAAAGGACCCGAGGGGGAAACGTGCCCGGTTAAAGTGATTGGGAAACAACCATCACTCCTGATTGAATCAATGTCTCTCTCGCAATCGGCGATGATGGTCTTGGAGGGCGAAGTCAGGCCTTTCACCATCACTCTCCAAAACGTCTCGTCATGTCCCGTTGATTTTGTCTTGTTTACCTTTCAAGATTCAACCACCAGACAGCTACAATCCGCTCTCAGCAATAAGGATCTGCTGCCGGTCGAGGTCTACGAGCTCGAGCTGAAACTAGCAACCCGGCCAGCCCTACAGTGGCTCCGTGAGGGTCAAGATTCTAACGATTGCTCGATTCCGCCGGGACAGCAGGCAACGTTCACGGTTGATGTTCTGGGGAAACCTGGGTTGCAGGACACGACCGTACAAATCGATTACTCGTGCGTGGGTTTGAGTGATGGTGGCCTGCCGGACATATTTTATACCCGGCAGCTATTTGTGCCACTGACGGTTACCGTTAATGCCAGCGTGGAAGTTGCTCGCTGCGATATTCTGCCCTTCAGTGGCGATTTTGCCTGGCGAAACCATCTGGATTCACCCTCAGGCTCGGAGCAGGAGACGTCAAATTTGCCTTTGTCTGCCACTGACAAAGATCCATTCTCGCAGGTTCTTTCTCGTCTCGGTAATGGGACGTATGGACCTGATCACTGTGTCATCCTGCTTGACCTCCGCAATGCGTGGCCAAGCCCTCTCTCGGTCTGGCTGCATGTCAGCGAGCACTCTATGCCGGCGCTTTCACCTTCCACGGCACCGAACGACGACCTTGATGGGAAATATTCTGTCAGTGGAAATCTGCAACCCGGCCAAGTATGTCGGTTCGTCCTTGTGCTTCCTCGCATTTACTTGGACAATCCCCATGCCTCGATTCCCGTCGTCAACACCGGCACGCGGAGACAGTTCGTTGTGAGTGCCAACAAACTGTCGTTCGAAGCCGAGGCCGCCTCCCGAGAGGCATTCTGGTTCCGAGAAGAACTCCTCAAACGAGTCCTCGGAGGCTGGAAAGAACCCGCCACAGGCCGCGAGGGAACCATCGACCTGCGAAACGTTCGCCTGAACTCTCGCATGGTGGAAGCCATGCGCCTTGAGGACATTGAAATGACCTTTAACCTCGCCGCCTCTGAATCTGCGTCCTCCTCAGCCAATGAATCCTCCACCACAGTCTCCCAATCCGGCCGTTCACGCTTCCACGCTCAGACCGACGAACTCCTCACTCTTACTGTCACCGTCCACAACCGCTCCTCCCGTCCCATCCACCCCCTGCTTCGCCTCCAGCCGAGCCTGCGCCACCAGCCCAACAACGTCGCCCTGGATCTCACCCGCCGCCTCGCCTGGACCGGCATGCTGCAACAGTCTCTCCCCACTCTCCAGAGTGGCGAGTCCACACAGGCTTCTCTCGGCGTGACGGTTCTTTGCCGCGGTGAATACGAGTTCGGCGCTAGTGTCGAGGAAGCCAGGGTTCTGTGGCCTTTCAGCGGTAACCAGGCATCTAGTTCGCTTCAGAGTGGTTCTGATCCTGCCGCTCGTCTTCATGATGATGCCGGCATCCAGGATACCTTTGGTACGGATGTCGTCAGACGACGCCGCATTTGGCATGCGAAGGAGACATGTATCATCCATGCTCGGAGTTAAAGGCTGTGTCTTTGGCCAGCAATGCCGCCTACGAACTTGCCTGTTGTTCTCATGATATAAATTCCATTTTCTACCGCTCATGCCCGGTCTTCTGTGTAGCGTGCTCCCCTGTTATCTTGTATACTTGCTCTCCTACATATTACCGGATTATATACAGCCATGGATGAATGAACTTGTCTTGTTTTCGGGAGAGTGCTGGAAGAATATAGGAATATAGGAGGTTCTCCGGTGTATAGAGTTTTTTGTTGGTGTAAGAAACCAACGCGGGACTTAACTGGCCGTAGAAGGCAGCCATGATAGATCAGGCAGACCATCAATAAAGACCAGAGATAGACAGGATTGTGAAAGATAGCCTATCTCAGTCCACGCCTCATAGACTAGCTTCTCATCATTTGAGGCAGCCGGCTCGGTCGTCGAATTCATCATTGGCATCCAACTCTGCATAACGGCCAGCCAGATAATGTAAGAAATCAATGCCAGGATGGTGCCAGCGAGTGGCTCTGGCTTTTCGGTTCTTGTATGTGCATCTTTTCAAGACCCGTATATTGCCAGTAACGGGCGAGGGCACGACTTTGCAGGGTATCAAGATTCTAGCCGTGATAGATGATGATGCACGGGTAGCAGCGGGGGAAACGCTCTTTCCTGAAGAATAAGACAATGGGAAAAGAAATCGAATCTCCTTGGTGCACTTGTCGATTCGAAAGTGTGCCATTGTTTTGGAAGATCGGCGTACGACGACCAATTGATCACCCTGTCCCGGCCAAGTTGGCATCTTCATTGCCTGCCGTCGGCAGAGACGAGCTGTCCCGCCCAGGTTGCATGTCTCCCGACGGAAAGCTGAGATGCTTCCAATCCTCAATCTCCTCGATGATACACTTCAGCCGGTCCCGGATACTCTCGACAGCATAGGTACCAAGGATCAGACGCAGCGGCGGGTAAGCACAGTGACCAAGCTGCCAGACGAGATGCGCCGCCTTGACGGCACTGGCTGGCTGCTTGTCGCCGAGCCACATAAGCATGCGTCGCGCATGCGCGGCAGGGGACGTGGGGGAGTTATACGGAGCACTGGGGGGCTTGACCAAGAAATGGCCGTAGAGGGGCAGCGGAGATGAGAGATGATGTTCGGAGGGATCGGCAGCCATGGCCGAGGGGGACACCAGGTCCCCGATGTCATCGCGGCGCATATGGCCCGGCTCGACGAGCGTGCCCTTGATGTTGAAGCTATCCACTTCATACAACATACTCTCCATCAGGCCCTCCACCGCATATTTAGACGCGCAGTACGGGCCCAACCCGGGCACTCCGAGCGCCCCCGACGTCGAGCTAAAGATCAGATAGCGGCCAGCGCGCCGCTCCCGGAAGTGCGGCAGTGATAGCTGGATCATGTTTAGCGTGCCCGTGAAGTTGGTTTCGAATTGGTTCCGTATGTCGAACTCGTCCTGGTCCTCGCAGGCCCCGATCACCCCGTACCCAGAGCAGTTGGCAATCACGTCAATGCGCCCGAATCGCGCGATGGTCTGGTCGATGACTCGCTTGACGGTTTCCCGTGCGCGCACATCACAGAGGAGTCCCATGCAGTTCGGGTGCTCGTCCTCCAGCTCTTTCATGCTTTCCGGGCTATTCTCGTACGTGCGGCCCACGGCGGCGACGACGTCGTTACGCGATAGGGCGATCTTGACTAGCGATCGACCCATGTGGCCCGTAGCTCCGAAAATCTAAGGAAAGCAAGTCGTGGTATCAGAATAAGCTGTATTGTTTCTGGAGTGCCGATTGTAGGCCGGTCATTCCGTTGGTGGGGGTAGCACCTTACCAGCCATACGAACGGTTTAGGGGGGTTTTGAGGACCTGGCGGATCGGTCGTCGACGGGAGATGCAATCGCGGTTCGCGAGAAGCCGCAGGCGAAGAAGCCCCTGCGCCTCTAGGGGAATTCTGCTCCATCGTGGGTGGGAGGTGCAGAGGAATTGAGAAGAAGTTCAACCGTCTCCGCATTGTCCGCGGAGGTTGACCCACATTCTTAGCGGACTTGACTGTTCTACGAGCAACAAGAGACATCTCAACGCATTTATAATTACGCCTATAGACAGGATCATGCACCCAGGAAAACGCCAATGCCCAAACATGGAAGATTTATCGTCCAACCTCTCGTCGCAGCCGTCCCGCGGCTGTCGAAGGGCCCGGCTCCGGCCAGCTACCGACGATATCGTCAACTTCCTCCAGAAAAGTAGTGCTGTTATGGACAGAAGTGCCGCCTAAGACAACGCGCACTCCTGGGGAGCTCGCGTTGACCTGCGCAACCATCTTGGCCTCTTCATACGTGGTGCCGCCGACCATGAAAATGATGATGTCCTGAGGTTTGTCCCTCGTGTGCCCACTGCCTTCCAGGAATGGATACTGGAGCTCCTTCAGGCGCCCTTTAATCAAATTCTGAAGTGTCACTTCCAATCGCGGCGAGTGCTGCGTGTAGACATTCTCGACGCCCTTCAGTCCCTTGAAGCGATCTCTCGCGCCAGAGAAGAACGAAGTAGATTCGAACAAATCGGTGAATCCGCCTGCGACGGGAGGGGCTTGGAGAGAGTGATGATATGCGAGCAGCTTGGAAATGAGATTCACTCGGTGAGGAGGGACACTGCCCGCACTGACGAGCTGGTCAAGAAGCGTGGGCAGCGCATTATTGGGCTGTTTCTCGTAACGAAGAGCATAGAGAGCAACCAAGCGTAACTTGTTGTCGGCTGGTACGTTGGGTAGTTGGATAATTCGTTGCAGCGACTATAAAAAGAATCAGTATCAAGCCAAGTAGGTCGATTGACAAGTGAACAAACCCTGATATCACTTGAGTGATTTTCATTGCATGCCAAGCTCTGCTCCAGCTCGCTCACATCGAGTAGAGTGTCTTCACCAACACGCCGGCTGAGCTCCCCCACCAGGGTAACATGCTTGCTCACGTTGCCGGCGAGCTTGCGGAACTCCGGGTAATCCTCCACAAAGCGCTTCATGTCGGCGATAGACTCGATATTCATGTTGCTCTGGGTTTTGACTTGGTACTGCTCCACGTACTCTTTGATATTCTGGCCCAGGTCGCCAAAATTCTGGTACATGTTCTTTTTAAAGAAAGGGTCTTGATCCTGGGCCAAGACGATCTCCTGGAGCTCCGGTCGAATATCGGGGACCTCACTAAGGTCCACGCGTCCATTGTTGATACCTAGTAGTTCATGTACCATGGCTTGGTAGGTCCACTGGGTGAGCAGCGGGGTGATGGGGTCGTCGCGCCGATCCAGAATGAGCAGGATAGGCGGGGTATCCATCCGGCGGAAATTGAACAGTTGTTCTTCTTGCGTGAGGTGGTACCGCACCTCCGTTGCCAACTTTCGTGTCAACAGACTGTTCTTCTCATAGCGAATCAACGGGTTCTTCTTCAGCGACAGCAGCAGAGCGAGGACCCCTTCGGTGGCTCGTTGTAGCGCTTCTCCGTCCCACAAGTCCGGCGAGTGGCCCCATAGCCGTTGCAGGGGAAACCCAAGGCTCAAAGAGCACAGGTCCGGGTTGATCACCATAAAGTCGGCATATTGTTCCTGCACAGAATGGACCACCTCATGACTGTCTGCCTCGGCCAGTCGCTCGAGGGAGGATTTGCGGATAATGTTGCTCAGGTAGATGTAGTATTCGCCGTACTTGGGTTCTCGAAGCTCATCGATGAGCAGCTGGATGGAGCTTGGAGATGGGCGCACAAAGCACAGGCATCGCAGATGGCGCATCTTCTCGCGCGCAGCGTTGTCCAGACGGTCGATAAGGTAGACTTCATGGTTGAGGAGCGCGGATTGGGTGATGGCGGTCGAGACGATCGGCACCTGAACATCAAAAGAGTTAGCCATGTGCCGAGGAGCTATGGTCAGAGCGCGTGTCCCACTGTCTCACTGTCGAGGAGCAAGATCTTCATCTTGGTCGACGAAGACCCCGAGGCCGACTCGCCGGCCGTCACCATCTTAGAGATGTAGCCCGAGACGGCCGCGACGACATCCATGCTGGAGAGGACGCCGGGCGCGGCAAAAGAAGAACAAGGGAAATTGAGGAGAGAGCAGCCCGTGGGGGATGGGGAGGTGGTTGAACGGGCGAAGGTGGAGATCGGCGACTTGTTGAATGTTGGGTGCGTCTCCCACATGACGTTCCCTTGCTCTTTTCTTCTTTGCGACTTCACTTTTTCCCCCCTCGAGCTGCTCTCGCTCTTTGGGTCGACCATTATGTTGCCTTACATCGACTTCGGTGCGTATCTACCTGAAATGGACCATAAAGCTCCCCGGACTGATCTCCCCGCAGTGTTCGACTACCCAGCCCGGCTCACTGGCGCATCTATTGATGAGTGTATGCCATATGCCCTTGGATTCCTCAATTCACATGAGTCCTAACGACCGCCTCCAGTGAAGCTGATTGCCTCGTTCTTGCTCTCCTACCCACTGGCCGCCCTCTTGAAACGGATTCCCGACGCTCAACCGTGGAAGAAGAATGCCTTCATTATCGGTGTGTCGCTGTTCTACATAATCGGCCTGTTCGACCTCTGGGATGGTCTACGCACGATATTGTATGCCGCAGCGGGCACCTACGCGATCGCTTACTATTTGGATGGATCGCTCATGCCCTGGTTCGGATTCGTCTTTCTCATGGGCCACATGTCGATTAGCCATATCTACCGCCAAATCCTCGACGATGCCCAGGTGGTGGACATCACCGGTGCACAGATGGTCCTCGTCATGAAGCTCTCTTCTTTCTGCTGGAACATCCATGACGGGCGTCTTCCATCGGAGCAGCTCTCGGATGCGCAGAAGTACTCGGCTATCACCGAATTTCCGGGGATAGTAGATTTCCTAGGCTATGTGTTATTTTTCCCGTCGCTCTTCGCGGGTCCATCGTTTGAGTATGTCGACTACCGCCGCTGGATCGACACCACGCTCTTCGATATCCCCCCTGGCACCGACCCGTCCAAAGTGCCGCCGACCCGCAAAAAGCGCAAGATCCCCCGCAGCGGCACCCCGGCTGCAATCAAGGCGTTTGTTGGACTGGGTTGGATCTTTGCTTTTTTGCAGCTGGGCAGCAGGTACTCAGCAGACTTTATACTCTCGGATGCCTTCCTCAAATATTCGTTCCTTCGCCGTGTATGGTTCGCACACATGGTCGGATTTGCAGCTCGTCTCAAGTATTACGGCGTGTGGTCCCTGACCGAGGGTGCCTGTATTCTGTCTGGCATGGGGTATAATGGCTTCGATCCGAAGTCTGGTAAGGTCTTCTGGAACCGGTTGGAGAACGTCGACCCCTGGAGCCTGGAAACCGCCCAGAACTCCCACGGATACCTGGGGAGCTGGAACAAGAACACCAACCACTGGTTGCGCAACTATGTGTATCTGCGTGTTACGCCCAAGGGCAAGAAGCCCGGTTTCCGCGCCAGCATGGCCACCTTTGCCACCAGTGCACTCTGGCACGGGTTTTACCCGGGATACTATTTGACCTTTGTGCTGGGATCATTCATTCAGACTGTTGCAAAGAGTATGTTAACCCTGTCTCTGTGAGAGTCGATTCTACTCGATCACACATCGAGCTCTTGTCCCATCCTTCCCCACTACCTTGATATCAACCATGACTGACCTGTTTTTCCACCAGACTTCCGCCGCTATGTCCGCCCCTTCTTCCGGACCCCAGACGGCACCCGCCCCATGCCCAACAAGCGATACTACGACATTCTCAGCTGGCTCGCCACACAGCTGACCCTCTCCTTTACCGTGCTACCCTTCATTCTACTGAGCTTCGGCGACTCCATAACTGGCTGGTCGCGTGTCTACTTCTACGGCATCGTCGGCACCGCCGTCTCCCTGGCAGTATTCGCCTCCCCGGCCAAAGCCTACCTTATTAGCCAGTTGAAGCGCCGCAACCGCCCTCACGTCCCGCGCACTGTCAGCCAGGAGTCCGTGCGACCTCCTACGCTGGGTCTGCCTAACGACCCGGAGCGCGACTTCGACGAGGCTGTCCAGGAAATGATGTCGGAAATTGAGTCGCGCCGCAGGCGGGGCAGTGCCGTGACCATGCCCACTGGTGAAGAGCTGAAGATTGCTGTTGAGCAGCGAATCGGCAGGAAGCTTTAGAGTGCGTTTATTTGGGCTCTCCAGATTGGACTGTAAAAAAAAAAAGGGGGGGGGAGTTTGGATGGGTCAAAGATCAGAGGGAAGAGGCTTGGCTTAAATGCGACTTTATTATACCTGGTCTCTTGGTTGCTTTCGGGAATTAACCTTGCTGTCTTGTTTTTCC
Source organism: Penicillium alfredii (assembly GCF_028826965.1). Taxonomy (NCBI): domain Eukaryota; kingdom Fungi; phylum Ascomycota; class Eurotiomycetes; order Eurotiales; family Aspergillaceae; genus Penicillium; species Penicillium alfredii. Next base: position 3,330,627 of record NW_026622706.1, on the reverse strand, counting down.
TCGCCTAGGCATACTCTATTCCTAGTTATCATGGCACTTTTAATCAACAGAGGTTTCGGGTAGATCCCAAGAGTTGTGGTCAATAGGTGCGTTGAGCACTATTCGAGAAAGACTGTCGGGTATTATAAATCAATGAAAGTGGGTGTCAAATGATAAAAGTGATAAGAGTCAAGGACATGGATAAAGCACATGAGTATATCAGACAAGAGAATCAGAGTCAAGAATCGAAATCGAAATCGAAGTATCATCCAGGTGCGAGAAGAGAAGAAAAAGCATATATCCATCCATAATACACGGGCATTGTATGCCGCGAATGCAAGAGGTCACCATCGCCGTTCATGCAACTCTCCATAAGAGGGGGGGGGGGAAAGAAGTGAAGAGAAAGAGAAAAGAGTCAAGGTGTGAAGAAGGCAAAGGCAAGAAAGGGGGAAATTATGTGAGTGCGTCCAGTCGTTCCATACAAATCGTATCGAGAAAATGTTCAGCGAAGGGGAATAAAAGAAGAGGAAAAGTCAAGAGAAGTGGTATCGAGGGGATGGCCTCGAACAAAGAATAGGAAGAAGATCACAGAAAGGAGATGCTGGTCTGCAGTGTTGAGGGAAGAGGAAGGAAAGGTTAGACAAGTAGGGGGTGAAATCAAGAAGTCCCGAAAGAGTGGTCAAAAAGGAATGATCTCCAAGAGGGTGAAGGCAATTCAGCTGCAAGCAAGAGAGGGCCAAGTCGTAAGAGCGTAAGAAAATTGAAAAGAGGGCGAGCTGGGTTGAAGGATCGACAGAGCAGGAAGGAAGCAGGTCCGAAGACAGAATTAAAAACCAGTTGTTGTGCCGATGACAGCCAGGGTGATCTGCAGACCGTTAGAACAAAGCACACGACTCCAAGGACAGGTCTACTCACGATGATGACGATGATCACCACGCCCAGCGAGATCATCCACTGATTGAGTTTCCTCCACCAGCGGGCGTTCTCATACCGCCGCTGCTGCAGATCCAGGACCTGCGCCTCGTACGCCATTTCGATATCGTCCTCTGACTCCATCATCTCAGGCGCCATCTTGGGTTTTGGCGGGAGTGGAAGAAAAGCAGCAATACACCAGGCTGGGAAAAAATGTCAGTAGTCTGCTACCTTCAACTGTGAAGGAGGGAAATTGTCCACATACTGAGAGGGAAAATGAACCCCAAGCAGAAAGAGTACACCTGGATGTTCCGCCGCCCAAAGATTGGCTCGGTCCTGGAATCCAACGAAGGAGCACCCCATCCACTGGGAGAATACTGGATGACACGTCGGTCCTGGTACAGATGCGGCGACCAACTATGGCGCAAGCGGTTGCGAGGAGTACCGACTCGGTCTCCGTCTTCTGGCTCTGGGTCCGGGACCCAGTGGGCGCGCGGATCGCGCGGGTCACTCTCGAGACGTCGCTTAACATACTGGGGGCGCTCGGGAGAGCGCGGACGCTCCGGTGAACGTGGCCGCGGGATGTTGAGAGGCGTTGGCATGAGACCGAAGACACTTGAGTTGCTTGTGCCCGGGCGCGTGGACGATGGTCGACTAGCATCAATCATGGACAGAGCAGAGTTGAGGCCCATGGGATCCCATTGGTAGTAGAGCTTGGCCCATGCTGGGAGGATATTGAAGACGCCGCTCGAGCCGGTGCTAGGGCGCTGGAGACTTCGGGCACTGTCGCTTCGCTTTGATCCCGATGATAGGCTGTGGGGGAACCCGCGCATTGGGAGTTTTGTCAAACTGTCGAGGCGCTCATCGTCATGGTCGTTCACCAGCCATACAGAGGAGGTGGGCTTTGAGTTTAGCACGGCAGCCGATGGACGAGTTGGTTTCGACATCTCGGAATCTGAATGCTCTTCTTGCGGGGAAGATTCGTCCGGAAGCTCGTCGGCAGACCACACAGATGATACTCGTGACAAATGGGGATTCCAACGGCCAGAAGCTGGGCCCGGAGTGAAGTCGCGGTCATAGGACATTGACGTGTCTGCATGAGAGCTTGACGAAGAGGGAGCACGGATGCGCGGGAATTGAATAGGCACACCGCTATCAATGGCAGTCTGAATGTCCCGTACCGAGCGCAGACTGCGTGAGGACGATGTCGCAGACCGGGATCGGCTTGCAGATGGACGTCTAGACGTTGAACGGAAAGAGGCCGTGGACTGATACGGGGGAGTAGACCGGAAAGACTGCGAACGAGAGCTCAAGTGCTCAGAGGAAGCCGTGTGGATCCATGGGGCGGCACCCGCATGTCTGACAACGGTCCCTCGTGAGTTGTAAGATGACAGCGAGTTGGACCGCGGGTCCGAGTCGGAATGAGACGTGCCAGGACGGTGGAAGTGTGTACTGGAGTTGTCCAATGTCACGAAATTGGGGCTTGATGGCACGCCAATGGGTTCGACATTGGGACTAGAATAGCCCAGGACAGACTCCTCCTGGTCATCAGACTTTGGTGATGTGGGCGGCTCGGATACCACAGCTTTAATGGTGGGCGTTGCTGTAGGCAATACAATCATCTCGTCATCTGAATACTCAGGCTCTGAACTTTCGGGTCCATCATCGGGCTTGGCCGATGGGACCTCTGGCAGAGAGGACTTGCTCGACGCTGGGTCATCTTCCCACATTGCGGGGGGCGAATTACCCGTATCGACAGTGGACGAAACATCCCAGCTGTCGCCAATGGAATGATCCAGCACACTGCCGCTCGCGCCATGGCTGAATGACGGCGAGGACCAGGTCGACGTGGACTGACCCGGTGTGCCTGAGTAGCTGAGACCGGTGTCTGAGATGTACTTCTGCTGCCCTTTGCCGGGAATGGGCAGGAGGATCTGCTCCGGTTTGGTTGGGAACGGTGTAGCGGTATACATATCAACATCTTCCTGCTCCTGGACCATGCGCAACGAACGAGTGGGCGACCTCTCATTTGTGTGGGCAGAGCTGCGCTCTCCCAATGCTCTCCGCGTACGCGGCGAAGACGGTCGAACTTGAGAAGACATGGCGAGCCAAAAAAAAAAAACAACTACCGCATAGCCCAGCGACAGGGAATCGAATAAAAACAACGCTCTCCAGAAAAGAAAGAATGAAACCAAATAAATCAACACTGCACACTTTCAACGTGGGGCATAAACAAAGCAAAAGAGTGACGTTAATCCCTAAAGACTGTTTTTTGTTTTCCTAGAAGGGTAGCATGTAAGGAATGTGTGTCTCACCCTGGAGTCGATCGAGATCCCAAGGGTGTGTATTAGACCAAATTTCATCAGGAAACTAAAAAAAAAGAGCGTCAATCGGACCAGTCGTCACAGAATTAAGTCGTTTCAAACATTAAGGAGCGTGAAGAAGCGAAATCAAATCATTAAGGCGTTTCAAAAACGAAAGGTAGCGCAACTGGAAGCACAAAAAAAAGACATGAGACACGAAAAGAGAAGAAAAAAGGGAGCCAAGGGGGGGCGAGGAATTTTGTTGCCCAGCGGTGAAGCGCCAGCAAGGTGAGGCCAGGGCGCCTATCACCCAGGGGGTTATGCAGCCCGTTGACTCGGCTCCACGGGAGACGCGCTGACTTGGTTCGCGTCGAAAGTCACTTGAACATTGCAGTATTCTCCGTCTCTGATGTGTCGTGCAACCCGTAGAGACCTGTCATCTCAAGGATTCAAGCATCCTGCACCCGAGCCCGTTCCCACATCGACCCAGGGTTGTGTGTGTCTGTATGTGTATGTGCTATAATCCGAGGATCCAGGTCCTGCAGTCAGAGTGGACCCCAATGCGTTGTCCCTGGATCCTCATGGATTGAAAGCTGTGTGTCTCATGTCTTTGCCCCCTCTCGAGACAAGACGAATAATTGATTTTTGCCTTTGCTCGTGAAAGATCGGAGAATTTCGTCCACGATTCCCCTCGCATGGCTTAAATGAAGATAGACACAACCCCCAAGGGGGGATGATAGCTCACATTGGCACACGAGTGACGCCCGGTCCACCCGTTCGGGTGTGACTGGGATATTTTTGGAATGACAGTAGCACCGACGTTGATGACAGGATGTTCGGGGGAGGGATGTCAAGGATCCCATCTCTCTCCTCGTCATACGAGATCCTCGATAGTTGCAATGTCGAAAGGAAGAAGAATAGAGAACAATGCACTCAATGCACTCAATACCACCCCGTACCGTCCATGACGGTTAATTACCCGCTGTTTGCGGTGTCCCCTCATAATGGGCTCTGCGCGTATGGTCAGCAACGGTTACCGTCCCCAGTGACTCGAGCCTCCTGAGTGAAATATCCCCCCGCTCCCAGTTGCACCTCTTCGAGAGATCAATCATGGCGCCCGTTGGGCTACTGGCTCGTCTGAGGAGTCTGTACATGAAGCATCAAGGTATGTCTTTTTTGGGTCCTGAGGTTGTTCGTGCTAATATTCGTCAGATGAACCCGCGCTATCGTTGCAGACCCTCATCATCTTCTCCGTATGTAAATTGTCTCTCAATGTGAAAGCGAAGACTAGAAGAAGATGAAAGACGAAAAAAGAACATTAGATAAAATAAGATCTAACCTCTACTCAGGTCGCGCTCACTCTGCTTTATGTGGTCCCATTCTATCTTTCTCCCGACACTCGGCCGTCGCCCAGTCTCAGTCGTGATGCGCCGTCCGTGATTCGGGCGCGCATCCGATCCGTCACCGGGTCCTGTATCATCAGTTCCCTGCTGGTGCTCTGGGTGATCGTCGACAAGGGTCACTCCTCGGTGGCCGCGGCGTTGCGACTGCTGGGCTGGTGGCCGATCGGCCTGGGCGATATTGCCCGAAGCCTGCTCCTGACCATGATTCTCTTCGTGGGGCCCCTCTTTGAGCGAGCAGTTGTCGAAGGTGAATGGAGAACGTGGTTCCGCGGCAGCAAACTCGCCGAGAGCCTCGGGGGGTGGATTGGCTGGAGAAACTATGTGGCCGTAAGTTCGATCATCTTCCTCTGATATTAACAATGTACAATGTACAATATACTAATCCGATGACACCCCCAGGGCCCCGTCACAGAGGAGGTCATTTTTCGCTCGGTCATCGTACCGCTGCATCTCCTGGCGCGCGTGTCCCCCGGCCGCGTCGTGTTCGTGGCGCCGCTGTACTTCGGCATCGCCCACGTCCACCACTTCTACGAGTTCCGGCTCACCCACCCGGACACTTCGATCCTGGCAGCCCTACTGCGCTCGATCCTGCAGTTCGCCTACACCACCGTGTTCGGCTGGTATGCGACTTTCCTCTACCTGCGCACGGGGTCGCTGCCCGCCGTCATTCTCGTTCACAGCTTCTGCAACTGGTGTGGTCTGCCCCGGTTCTGGGGCCGTGTCGATGCCACCGAGTCGGCGGATGCCCTACCGGCTCGTGGCAAGGAGGATCCCGAAACCACCTCCGCCGCTGACGCCCCGGCCAAGCTGGGTATCGGCTGGTCGGTCACTTACTATGCGCTTCTCGTCGCTGGGGCCGTTGGTTTCTCTTTCGCACTGTGGCCTCTGACCGAGTCGTACCATGGGGCGGTGCCGTTCGAGTAACTCCGTGATGATTTTGATCGAACTTCTGGTCGGACTCGATCGGTTCGATCTCATCTTTTTTTTTTTTTTTTTTTTTCCATGCTGGTATCTATTGGGAAAGCTTCATGCCAGCGTGGCTCTCCTGAATTCTTTTCAGTTGTCTTTTTTTTCCGGGCATGTGTTCATATGTGTCATCTTAGACCCGAATCATTTATATAGATACATGAGCTGTGAATATTTCGATTCTTTGAATAAACAGACTGTTGTCTACGAGATAAAAGTATTTACTCTATTCAGTGTACCTTGCTATACCGCCTTCTGGTTGTGGATTTACCGCCTGCTAATACCAGCATCTTGTTGGTCAAATTACAAAAATCCGGCAGAATAACGAGTGCGGTACATCGAGTAAATAAACACTTTCATGAGACTGTAGTCCCTACAAGTAAGAGCTGTCTGATTGCAATAAAATATCCATGGATAATATCTGATATTATTAATTATATTATGTCTCCACTAAACATATCTTAGTAAACATACATCTAACATGGATACCGTTGAAATATATTTTTTGGCTGGACTTGAGTATAATTTATATAATGAGCAAGACTTACGCCATCCCACCATAGTCATCACAACATGCCCAGTACAAGATTGAGAAATTGTACTTAGATTTTGATAAAAAATAATTTGATATAGATTTTTACCCCCACAGGCTGCTAATGTACATATTTTGTCTATCCAGCAGGAGTAGGGTAGGTAGGTTGTTGATTCAAATCCCAGAATCAAAAAACGACATTCACCAACTTACCCCCCTAACCACAATTACCCGCCGCCTTTTCTCCCAGTCATTCTTCTCGCGAAGCCACAGCACACCCTCAGCCGTTTCCAGGACCCGGCTGACAATCCAGTCCTGTTCCTCCTGCGAGGGGCCGGAACTTTTCCCCTGAGAAGAGGTCGTCGGGGTGGGAGACGGCATACGCGGGATAGTAACCGCACAGCGCAGCTTGCCGTTGATTTGCACGGCGACGGTCTGGCCACTGCGAGAGGAGAGCGCCTCGGCTTGGTCGGGGGTTAAAAGGGTGGCGGGCCAGGGGGAGGAGAAGACTGATGGTACAGCGGTGGCGGATTCGGCCTTGGTGATGAGGAGCTCGTGGAGAACCTCCCAGCATTCAGATGCTAGTGCGGGAGCTATCGGAGCGAGAAGACGTAGTAGAGCGGAGACGGACATGTAGAGCGGGCGAGGCGAGGATGGGAGGGTCGAAGATAGGGTGTTGGTGAGTTTGGTTAGGTCGGAGATGACTGTGTTCAGACCATAGGGATTGTTCTCAATGCAGGTGGTGACGGAGGAGATGGTATTGTGGGTGGCCAAGACAGCGTCTGCATCTGAATCGCTCAGGTCCTGTAGCGAAGACACAAGAGAGGCCGCGTGGCCCGTGGACGCGCCGAAATCGCCTTCTGATACCGTGAAAGAGGACTGCACCAGCTTTTGCTGTGCATCCAAAACAACCTTCCAAAGCCGTCCGAACCAGCGCTCTATCCCAACTATCTTGGTTTCGTCCCATTCTAGCACTTCGCTGACTGGCGCGGAGAATAAGATGTGAGCGCGAGTGGCGTCCGCGCCGTACTTGCTGGTGCAGGCAGTAGGGTCTACGCCATTGTGCTTGCTCTTTGACATTTTCTCGAAAGACACATTGGGTGCAACCTGGGTACGCTTGATCAAAGGCTTATCGGGGCGCGACAGGTCCACTTCCGAGGGGTGCAAAAACCGACCCGTCGAGGGCTCGGAGAATGTTTTGCCATGGACCATGCCCTGGGATAGAAGAGTCTTGAACGGTTCCGCAGGCGCGGGGTGATCCCCAGCGTTTGTAGGAGCCGGGAACAGTTCTGACTGAGCAAGAAACTTGTAGATGAACCGAGCGTAGAGGAGATGTAGGATAGCATGCTCGACACCGCCAATGTAGATATCCACGGGCCGTGCCAGAGACGGCGAGAACGGGGCAGCTTGGTTTGCAGCATCCAAAAATCGTAGGTAATACCACGACGAGTCCACAAAGGTATCCATGGTGTCTGTTTCTCGCCTGGCAGATCCTCCGCAACTGGGACAGCTAGTGTGGAGCCACTCTTCGGACGATTCAAGAGGGTTGCCCTTCTTCCCTCGTAACCAATCTCCCTCGATCTTCGGCAACTTAACCGGAAGGTCCTCTGGCGGCACTGGCACAGGGCCACAGTCAGCGCAATGGATGATGGGGATGGGGGCACCCCAGTACCTTTGCCGGCTGATCAACCAGTCTCGCAGACGCCAGCTTTCGACAGATTCGGCTTGCCCAACCTGTTGGAGGTCGGTGACAATCTGCTTTGCGGCCGCCTTGGAGTGCAGACCTTGATATCTCCCGCAGCGCGAGGTAAGAAAGCCCTCTTGGGTAAAAGCTTTCGCGTTGTGGGCAGAGACAACGCTATTAGTTGTTCCATCTTCCCTCTTTTCCATCGGCTCGGACGCAATTACGACGGAGATCGATTCAGGATTCACATTCTCCTTGTAGAACAGCATGTCTCTCGTATCGTGACCGGGAACGCCCATCACGGCCCCCTCGCCATAATCACCGAGGACATAGGGTGCCACAAAGACAGGAAGCTTTCGAGGCAGATGGGGGCAGTCTTTGTCAACTTTTTGCAGTGGATGGGATGCATTGATATCAGTCAGTCGGTAGCCAGCCTTTGAGTCCGATGGAAGCGATGAAGCCTCATCAAGAAATTGTCGTAGTGCGCTGTCTTTCTCGGCAGCTTTCAACACCACCGGGTGGTTCAACGAAAGGGCAATATACTCAACCCCATACAACGTGTCGGGCCGCGTAGTAAAGACATCAACCGTGACCTCCTCGCCTGTCGGTCCATCGATGGACAGAGGAAACCTGATCTTGGCACCTTGGGATTTCCCAAGCCAATTCCGCTGCATCGACAAGACCCGCTCGGGCCAGTCGCCCGCAAGGGAGTCGAGGTCTTTTAGGAGCAATTCTTTGAGCTTTGTGATACGGAAAAACCACTGTTTCAGGTTTAACCGTTCGACCTTTGCCCCGGACCGCCATGAGAATCCATTGGCATCAACCTGTTGAAGAGTCAGGTCCATTCCCACTTGTCATAGGTAATAAACACCCACTTGTTCGTTCGCCAACACGGTCTTGTCGACAGGATCATAATTGACCAGTGCCTCCGCCTGATATGCCAAGCCCTTCTCATACAACTTCAGGAAGATGCGCTGCGTATGTTCGTAGAACTCCGGGGCACAAGTTGCCAATTCCTAAAATGCATTAGCGACATTCAACAAACCCCGGCGCATGGCAGGAAGCCAGTCCAATCAACATACTCGGTCCCAGTCAAATGAAGCAGAAATACTCCGCAGTTGTTCCTTCATCTTTGCAATATTCTCCTTAGTCCAGTCCACCGGGTCGACACCTCGTTCGATCGCAGCGTTTTCCGCAGGCAGTCCGAACGCATCCCACCCCATCGGATGCAAGACATTATGTCCGCGCATCTTATAGAAGCGCGCCAGGACATCGGAGATTGTATAGACTCGAAGATGGCCCATGTGCAGCGTTCCGGACGGGTAAGGGAACATGGACAGGATATAGGACGTGGGTTTGGACTCGGTTTCTTCGTTCGGTGGTGAGCGTGATGTAGTCGCGTTTTCTGTTTGCCATTTTGCTTGCCATTTCTTGTCGAGGGCAGGGAGGTCGAGTCTGCGAGGATTGGAGGCCGTTGTCGCAAGGCGGAGGAACGCGTTCGAAGTGAGAGGTACTGGCCGTACGGCTGGGCGCGCGCATGCCCAGCCGCGTGCAATGGGCTTTAATCGGATGCGTGAGAGAGTCTGCATGATGATTGCAGTCTCATCGTGTCCACCGACAAACTGCGTGGCTCCAACTGGGGTGGTTCGCGCACGAAAAGTTGCCAAAAGTTCCGCGGAGCTCGGGACACTTTTTGGACCCGATGCGGTCTAGCGTCTCGCAGCATTATCATCCGAGGTGTTTCTCTCTTTTGACACAACACAACGCACATCCTTCGGTATAATGTACTATTTTTTTTGCTCTATGTCTAGCACAGCTCTATCATACACTGTCTCTCACATAATATCTCCGGATCTTTCCAGGTAGATATTTCTAGAGTCTCAGAATGTCACCGGTTTTATCAATCCCACCACGGAAATGGTCCTTGACCACTCTGCCCGTGAGGATCGTCTTCTGTACAATGCCCTCCACATGCTTGGGCTCTATTCGACCATACCAGATGCCCTTACCCGCCAGCGGGTGAGGCTCTGACTCTCCCACCGTCATCTTGGGCGGGATATATACAATGACGTTACCGGCATACTTGTGGCCGCCGATGTGGCTAATGAGTCCCACATTGGCATGATCGGGGCCGTCCACCGTGACGGCGTCGCTGCCTGTGGAAGCGAAGCCTCGCGACTGCAGCACGCGCTGAAACTCGGTTTCCAGAACGGGCGCCATCATCCCGCAGCGCATGTCGCGACCCCCATGCCCACAAATCAGAATCGTGGGCGAGTATTTGATGTCCACGACTTCAGTGAACTTCGAGGATAATTCCGGGGAGCGGGTCATGTCCGCTCGTTTGGCCTCGGGGAGAGTAGAGTGCATCTCATGGAGTTTCTCGGGAAGCAGAAAAGCGCGCACAAAGGCAGTCAAGTCTGCAGTCGAGTCTGATGATGATGCAATATCCACCGGTATTGAGGGGATGTATTTGAAGCTGGGGAAAAGGAACGCAGAGGCCGTAGAGGAGGGAGATCTTGCAGCGGGTACAATGGATGAATTCGTAACTAGGATGTTGTTAAAGGGCTAGACGGAAGCAAGAGAATTGGTTAGAAACAGCTCCATGTAACAGCCCTGAGAGAAAATAGGCGCATACGTCGAGGTATGGTCCCCCGCGACCGAGCAGACGCTTCAATCCCCGGACCAGGTTGCCCCAGCCTTGATTCTCGCCGTCATTCTCGATCCGGCTCGTCCAATCTCGCTGTCCCGTGCAGACCAGAAGTTGCTGGGTATACGCCGCCATGGTCCCGTTCAATGCTTGATCATGATCGATCGGTAACCCCTCCGGCATGGCTGGCGTGGACGGACAATCGCAGGTGGACTCGGGACAGGCATCTGTGATGGGAAACGGAGGCGGGATATCGAGTCGCGCACGCAGTCGACTGGGGCGGCATGGCGTGGTGGACAACAGACGAGCGAATCTGGGGCCTTGATGGCCTCTGCTCCAGTCGCGTAGGAGCGAGCGCGCAAGGGCAGATCGCGGGCTCATCAGTGATTGAACCGCGGGGAGCCGGTGCTAGGAAGAAATGAAAGAGATATCAAATAAAAGGAATCCAAGGAAACAACAGAGAGAAGAGAAAAGAAGAGAATCGTCGAGTATCTCCGCGCGCAAACTCCGAGCTCGGGATTAGCAATTCGCTGATTCGCCGCTCTTGGCGTATACCAAGTATACCAAGTACACGCCAGCCTACGAGCAAATATATCTGTCTAGCAAATAATGAACAAAATCAAAGGGAAAACAAACACATCGTCCTGGTAAGTGAGTCTATTCTATTTCCAGGGTGCACCAGCACACAAGAGAATTGCCCATACAAGGCATATATGTACATCCCAAAAAACACAAGCGAATGGCAGCTCCCACGCTGCTCAGAAAAGAGTACATGGGAGCAACATGAAGACCTCATATATCCATGAATCCCTTGAAATCGACCATAAAGACTTGACGAATTCCCACCAAAAGTGTAGGAGTATTTAGTCGCTCTTGCCATTCTTGTAGGTGCCCGAGTGCTGGGCCTTCTTGCACCAGCCTCGGTGCTCGCCATTGTCACCCTCGTGCTCGACGTCACAGATAGGAATGGTGGTCGGGGTGACCGTGGAAGAAGCCTTGCGGGTCGAGGTGTGGGACGGCACACGAGTAGTAGAGTGGTGAGTCGTAGAGGCCGGGCGAACGGTCGAGAGAGTAGGAACGCGGTGGCTGCCGTCCTGGACGGGGACAGCGAGAGCAGAGCCGACGAGGGCCAGGGCGACGAGACCGAACTTCATCTTGATGGGAGGTTGATGTAGCAGAGATGGCTGAGGGTTTAGGGTTGGTAGAAAAGAAGGAGTGGGTTATTGGGCAAGACGTTTTGTTCAAATCTCGGACGAGAGCATTTTTATAGGCGAATATTCCACAGGAAAGAAAAAGAGAGAAATATCTCAGGCGTCGTCACCATCCAAAAGTCTATCAAAATCGTGCGCCACCCGTCTCCACATGGCTGATACACGGATTCTGTCAGGAACCCACCTGCGCCAGAGCCAATGACAGTATATCGACACATTTGGGGATTGGGATCATCTTTTCAAAGAGACTTGAGGAACATTTAAGTTAACAGACCCTGACCCACACTCTCCACCCGACTCACCTGTTACTCGACCATCCACGGATCCGAGTCTGTAGATGAGACACCATCTCCACTTCTCCATGGCGCATTATACTGATTCTGTTGCATTCTAGACCTGATCCTGGCCCTGGGAGTGTACGTGGAGGTGGTCGTGGAGGTCGAGTCGATCGTATATTAAATAATAATTGACGCAGATGGGAGAAGGAAGTGTTGTAGAGGTCAACGTTTTTTGGGTGGTCGATCTCTCTGCTTATCTGCAACACTGCCCTGGCTGTCTTGACTCCATCTACTGGGCCGATGGTTTCATTGGCCTGAATGCCGAGTCCAGAGAACGGCAGAAGCACGGGATGCGATCTCGGAATGCCGTGTTTTAGCCTTAGCCTTCGACATGTACAATCAGACCGATCAAATTCTGACACTGCACTGATCTCTTCGGTCCACAAACCAACCGTGACATGTAGAGGGTTACTACTTTCATAAGGATATTTTCGAGGATGATACGAAGTCTGGCATGGGAGTATTATCACGAATATATCCTCTTCTTTTGGTATAATTTGAGTGATCACGACCTGGTAGTCGTATAGTTGGTAGTTTGCCACAGCGTCATTTTCTGGCCCGCAGGGGTTGGGATCGGCAAACGGGGGAGGTTGGCCCAGAACCTGGATCATTTATTGCAGCATTCTGCCTGGCTTCCAGGTTCCTCAAAGCTTCTTGAATTTCTCCTCCAGATATATATCCCCGTGTCGCCCGGTCGCTTCATGTATTGATATATAGTTGGTAGATGCAGACGCATGGAAATTGCCACCTGTGAGGCAACTCATACCACGCTGAAACGATTCAACTCGACTCATTCGGAACAATCGTAATATCCAGAAGACGCAAGGAGTGGAAAACTTCGAAGTCCATATGGGTGGCTTTCTTGGTAGACTTCACCAATTTCCATGTTGCCCATCCAAAGTCGAGTTGCCGGACTCATAGTTCCTGTGTTCTGCCAGTTCTGCTCAATGAAACATCAGTCATTTTGCTGCTTTGTTATTGGAACCATAGTACGGAACTAAGGCTTGTTCGTTCGGGGCTTCTTTCGATGTCTTTTCCCGAGTTAGGGAAATAACCGGGGATTGCCCTATTGTGTTGTTTGCTGTGAAGGTCATGAAACACCCATTCCTGTCGCAAGGATTTTTGCTCTTGGGAAGACGCCCGCCGCTGAATTAGATTCATGATCGAATAACTGAGCCTCGGGGGAGGGATGAATCACAGTACCCGCAAAAGCGAAACTCGATTTATGCTCAGCAATTTGGCGACATCCTTTCTCAGGCAAATTCGACGCGATCGGACAGTTGGAAACCTGTCGCGTGTGCCAAATCCCAGCATCGAATACGATCGAATAAAATCCCACTTGCCGGTGAAGAGGAGAGTCTAAATCCGGTTATTCATTCCGTGGCGCTGCAATGACCTGACTGCGTATCCGAGTCCTTCCAGAGTGGAGTGCTGCATCTCCAATACACCTCCTCACCCGAGTTCGGCGGGCCACTCTTGGAGCCATTTGGCCGAGATTCGGCCAAAAAGCGGACATCCCTCGGAAAGAGACGAGAAATCTTGACAAGGAGCAACAGCTGGTTTAGTATCCCCAAGGAACCAAAGACATCATCGTGAAACCCTTGGTATTTTCGTTTCCCCAAACTTGCATTTCTCTGCCTTACCCCTCATTATGTCAGCTTCCCCGCTGCGGGGAACATGGCAGCCCACAGCGAGACTCGTCAAGACGCTGGACTAAGGGAAAGTATACCAGATATGTGTGTGTTGTGAGAGTACCTAGGCCCTAAGCTAGTTGAATCCACACTCAGCAGGTCTCGCTGTTCTACCCCTTATACCACGAGGGTGGAGTAGTTTAACTAGATAATGTCGAGATATTGTTTCCCCGCATCTTATTTTCACTCACATTCATGACTCAAGGCCTACTATCTATACACTAAAGGAACGCTAGAGCTATGCGATTGCCCCTGGTACTTCCATAGCTAAGGTTATCCAAGGATGTACTAAATCCGAAGATCCCGGTTCTGGCGCATGAACACGAGCAACGCGTTCCCCCTCGTGCGGAGAAAAAACCACGCTTTGCGAGTGGATGCTCTCCCATCCCAGCTCGTCCGACCGGGTGCTCATTTGTCCTCGTGTGCCGTCTCGCTGCGTCCCGTTTACTAGTGCCCTCTGAGGGGTGTACAGGACTTGGTGGAATTTTTTTTCAGTAAATGTTTTCCCTTTCTTCCTTATGGGTGGCATGTTGCCGCCAAAGAGGGGCTCGGAGGGTATATAAATCAGCTTGGAACTCGTTTCCTGCTTTCCCTTTTTCTTCCTTTCCCATCCAACAATCATCACACTATCCATCCCATCGACTTTATCCACGCTAGGTAAGCCGATCGCGATCTTTCATTTTCTCCGATCTCGCCCAATGTGTCAGTCGCGTGTTCCCCACTTCTCCCCCGCGCGACGCTGTCGCCCTATCAGGATTTCTCCAACACCGCATTGGGTTGACTGACTTCATAGACCTCTGCCATCTTATAAAAGGGAGACACCAACGCCAGTGGTAGCTCTCTTCACTCCTGAAATAATACTCTTTCAAACTTGAAAAAAAAAATCATCCGTCAAAATGGTATTTATCCGTTCCCTTTCCCGTCAATTACGACGCCCTACCGCTCAATTTCTCTCTTCTGCCAATAGCCCTCTGAAACCCGCCGTTGCTCCCAGCACTTTTGCTCGGGCTTCTCCGCTGGCTGGTTCTATTTCGAAAACACGTCCGCTAACTGCTACTGCCAACCTTCAGGGCAAGGTTCTTCTGGTTCTCTACGATGTGAGTTGCTCGCTCTACTAGCAGATGATGAGTTCCATAGAGCTGACCGGGTTCGTCTCTTGTTGCAGGGTGGTGAGCACTCCAAGCAGCAGCCCGCTCTGCTGGGTACTACCGAAAACGAGCTTGGTATTCGAAAGTGGCTCGAGGACCAGGGCCACACCCTGGTGACGACCTCTGACAAGGAGGGTGAGAACTCGACCTTTGACAAGGAGCTTGTCGATGCTGAAGTCATCATCACTACTCCGTTCGTGACCATCATTCAATAATTCTGAAAAACATCACTGCTAATCGTGGCGCTACAGCTTTCACCCCGGCTACCTGAGCGCGGAGCGTCTCGCCAAGGCGAAGAACCTGAAGCTTGCCGTGACTGCCGGTATTGGCTCGGACCACGTTGACCTGAACGCCGCCAACAAGACCAACGGCGGTATCACCGTTGCCGAAGTCACGGGCAGCAATGTCGTGTCGGTTGCCGAGCACGTGGTGATGACCATCCTGACTCTGGTCCGAAACTTCGTCCCTGCCCATGAGATGATCAAGCGCGGCGACTGGGACGTTGCTGAGGTTGCCAAAAATGAATTTGATCTGGAGGGCAAGGTTGTCGGTACCGTTGCCGTGGGCCGCATTGGCGAGCGTGTGCTCCGTCGTCTCAAGCCCTTCGACTGCAAGGAGCTGCTCTACTACGACTACCAGCCCCTCAAGCCTGAGGTCGAGCAGGAGATTGGCTGCCGTCGCGTGGAGAGCCTCGAGGAGATGCTCGCGCAGTGTGACGTTGTCACTATCAACTGCCCACTGCACGAGAAGACTCGCGGCCTGTTCAACAAGGAGCTGATCTCCAAGATGAAGAAGGGTATGTCTTTTTTCTTTTTTCTTGATGCTTACCGGAACATTAGTCAAAAAAACATTGATATACTGACATGCCTTTGCCCAGGCTCATGGCTCGTGAACACCGCCCGTGGTGCTATCGTCGTCAAGGAAGATGTCGCCGAGGCCCTCAAGTCTGGCCACCTCCGCGGCTACGGTGGTGACGTCTGGTTCCCCCAGCCCGCTCCCAAGGACCACCCGCTGCGCTACGCCGAGCACCCCTGGGGCGGCGGCAACGCCATGGTCCCCCACATGTCCGGCACCTCGATCGACGCCCAGGTCCGCTATGCCCAGGGCACCAAGAACATTCTGGACAGCTACTTTTCCGGCCGCGAGGACTACCGCCCCGAGGACCTGATTGTCCACAAGGGTGACTACGTCACCAAGGCCTATGGTCAGCGCAAGTAAAAAAAAAAAAAAAGAACGGGCGCACCTTGCATGATGCAAGATGATGCAGGACAATGCAGCATCTGCCATGTTTTTTTATGCTTAATGCTTTTTGAGTTTTTTTTTTTATCTCTTTCCGCCAGTTTTGCCTGAGACAGGTACTATGCGGGGAAATGTACAAGGTAGCATCATATAACGATACCAATGAAATGATTATCTGTGATATTTCTCCCCCTTTATATTCTTCTCCACGCGATATTGGCAAAAGACCACATCCATACTGCAGATGCACCTGCGACAGATGGGGGACCGATACCGATCTCAAAGCCAAACCAGCCCCGAATTATCCTGGTGGATCTCCGAACCATTCACATTCTTCCGATCAACAATTACAGCTAAGATGAATAATTCTTGAGAGGGTTTCGAGGGGAAGCCCAAGTTGTGTCATATGTGCTTCCGCGGGAAGAATCATAGTATGAATGATGTGACTGCGAGTAGTAAGTCTATGGCGACAAAACAACATGACCGCGATGCCTAAAATGCAGAGACTTGTTCGACAAAACAAAACACAAGTTCTCACCAACAACGCCGTCCCCATGACCGTGGAAAACATAAACCGCAAGCTCATGACGAATGATTGAATGTATAGTACCGCAGAAAGAAGGCGAAATCAATGCCGATGCCCGTCTCCCTCCTCGTCGCTATCATCCATAAACCCCTCCTCCAAGTCTCGACTGAGTCGGTCCTCCGCCTCTGCGGCCGTACTGCGCCGACGCTCAAGTGCTTCCCTCCGCGCCTCGTCCATGTTCATCCCGACCATGAGCTCGCCCTCCTCCTCGTCGATGCTGATATTGTCGTGGTCTGCTAGGTGGGCGCCCGGCTGCCAGGACGAGGGGAGAAAGAAGCGCATGACTATGTCGGCGATGCGATCGCGCAGGGAAAGTGTGTGCGCAGAGATGGCGTGGAGGGGGAGATATTGGGAGTAGCGTTGGTGATAGCGGCGGAAGAAGGGGATGATCAGGAATGAGAAGAGAAGATACACGATCAATGCTATTGAAGCAGGGATTATAATGGTCTAAAAATAAGGAAGGGTTTGGGTCAGTTCTGTGGTCTGTGGCTTCCGTTCTCGAGTTGTCCAGTCGGGGAGATACTGTGGAATGACGGGTGGGAATAGGGGTATGCGCGTACCTTGGCAAAACTTGATGAGGATCCCATTGTGGAGGTTGATATTCCAGAAATGGGTGTTATTCAATATAAAGGAGTAGCAAGGCCGTTTCACTTGCCATTAGGGGAGTAGGTATCTGTCGATAAGAACCCCCGAGTTGTTGACAATACACGGGATCAAAGGTCGTGGCTTCGGTCCGAAAGTCCACAAAATGGGATGAACAGGCAATTAAAGGAAAAAAAAAGAAAGCCCGAGAAAAACACACAGTTGGCAGTATGTCTTCAGCTCATGCCACCAAGTGTCAAGGCAAGCTTACTGAGGCCATTAGACCCCAGACTATCACATGACAGTCTACATCACGTGATACAACCGGGGAGTTTCTCCGAGCCCCCTAATCAGGGCGACGGGACCAAACGCCCGTGCTTTGATCGACCCTGGTGTGAGACAGGACTCGCTGGGACTTGTATGCTCCCACATCTTTCATGCCACCTTCTCTCCCTTTCTCCTTTCTTTGTATGGTGAGTCCTGTACGGCGCTTTGTGTGTTTTGTTATTGGCCCCTTTCAGCGCGGCTCCGTCACCAGCGCAGCGGGTATACTTATTACCCAGGGAGGGACAACACAGAAACCACTTTGATCATTTTGAATGTCATCACCCCTGCACACCAGATCAAGAGCGATACCGCTTCGGCTCGCGGACAGATTTCGAAATCCCAGACTGTCTTTGAGAGTACTGCGGGGGCCCCTATGCTGCGCCCTGCCTGTCCCCAGTGACGCCCAATATGCCCACCAGCGCACCAGCCGATAAATCTAGGCAGACCTCGGCTGGAAAGTCGTTTTTTGGGAGGAAATTGTACAAGGACCGGTCTGCCGATGATCGCTATGATGGGTATGGAGGCTCTCACGATAGCCTCGCGCCGCCCGGCAGTTCAGCTGGCTCGCGCTCGTCCCGCTACTCGAAACGCTCTTCGATCCAGTCCGTCGACATGACCCATGATATGGACCCCGGTAGCATAGCGCCTACCGCCGGTGTCATCACATCTATTCCCTTCGAGAGTCTTCCCTCCGACACTAAGACGCCGATCCCGATCGACTCCATGTTACGGCCTGATTCATCCCGCCATGAGGCTTCACCCAACCTTATCGGCAAGGCTGGTGGGGACTTCCATCAGTATCCCACTTGGACTTCAACGTCTGCGCCAAATGGATATGTCTCGCATCCCTCGGGTCCTCGCCCACCCCCCAATCGAACATGACCATGACCAGCAGTACATCTGGTGACCGTGGTACTAGATATCAACAGTGGGGGCGACCAGGAAGTTCGGCTGCAAATAATGGGATGGGCTATAATTCTTCGATGGACTCGTCTTCAAACTCTCGAACGTCGCTCGACCAAACCAGCCTTTATTCCTCCGTCTCTTCCAACACGCGAGGCTCGACCTACTTCTCCTCAGACGGCTCATCCCGCACCCTCAACACCTCACATTCGGGTGACCGCAACACTATTTTCCCTAGCAGCAGCAGTGGCCGCCTGTCAAACGCCCAATCTTCCTGGCAAGCGACGCAGCCGGTACCGGCTGCCGTGCCCCGCCCTCCAGATCACTACCTGACGCGGCCTCGAGACGATCGCATGGTTGATCATTTATTCTTGGAATTAATGCAGAAACGTGGCTGGCAGAATCTTCCCGAGCAAGCCAAGCGGCAGATGCTGTCATATCCCGCTTCTAAGAAGTGGACTTTGGTACATCAGGATCGGTTAACAGAATTGCAAGGAGAGCAGAAGAGAAGACAACATGCGCGACAGACTCATGGCCACGATGGACTTTCCGGTCTACTGGAGCGGGCCGATGAAGAAGGCAGCCCCGAGTGGTACGTGAAGAAGGTGATGGACGACACAATTACTTCCAAGCAGCTCGCCAGTTTGAGCGTCAGTTTACGGACTCAGCCTATCAGGTAAGTCCCTCAAGATCCCAATGCTCTGTTATTCAGTATCCCGCAACATTGACCACCATGGTAGTTGGGTGAAAGCCTTTGTCGAAGCTCAGGGTCAGGTTGCCTTGACCAATGTTCTCCAGAAGATCAACCGAAGAAAAGCATCTGGCCCTGTCCCCGCTCCCCCCACTGGCGATAAGGATCTGGATCGAGAATACGACATTGCCAAGTGTTTGAAAGGATTGATGAACAACAAGTATGGCGCAGACGATGCCCTCGAACACCAAGGGGTCCTTGTCGCCCTGGTTAGCTCGCTGGCATCTCCTCGTCTCAATACCAGGAAGCTTGTGAGCGAGGTCCTTACCTTTCTTTGTCACTGGGCCGATGGCCAAGGCCACATGAAGGTTCTCCAGTCGATGGATAAGGTCAAGCATGATCACAACGAGACTGGTCGCTTTGATGCCTGGATGCGTATTGTCGAGGTGACCGTTGATGGCCGTGGCAAGATGGGAAGCTTGGTTGGTGCCAGTGAAGAGTACCGCAGCGGCGGGATTGGCATGGAGAATCTTCTGATGGAATACGCTGTTTCAACCATGATTCTCATCAACATGCTGGTGGATGGAGCGGAGAATGACTTGCAGCTGCGATGTCATATCCGGGCTCAATTCATCTCATGTGGTGTGAAGCGTCTCTTGACGAAGATGGAGGGCTTCCAGTATGAGGTTATCGACAAGCAGATTGAGCGGTTCCGGGAGAATGAGGCCATCGACTATGAGGATCTACTCCAGCGCGAGGGCAGCAGCATGAAAGACAACGTTGAGGGCGAAGTAAAGGACATGAGCGATCCTCTGCAGATCACAGATGCGATTGCGTCCAAGATCAATGGAAGCCGGGCCCATGACTATTTTCTGTCGGCCATGCAGCATATGCTTCTCATCCGGGAGAATGCGGGCGAGGAGGGTCTGCGGATGTTCCAGCTCGTGGATGCTATGCTCAGCTACGTGGCCATGGACCGGAGGCTTCCCGACCTTGACCTGCGGCAAGGGTTGACGTTCACCGTGCAGAGTCTCTTGGACCGGCTTCATACGGATGCAGAAGCAAGGCGAGTTTATGATGAGTCCCTGGAGGCCCGCCAGATTGCTGAAGCTGCCATCGCCGAGCGTGATGAAATGAAAGCGCAGGTGGAGCTTGGTGCCGAGGGTCTTGTCAAGAAGCTCCAGAAGCAGATTGATGAACAGGCCGGCATCATCGACCTCCAAGGACGGCAAAACGAAGCTTTCAAGGCCGAGGTTGCAGAAGTGCAGAGACTACGTGCACAGGAACTGCAGCGAAATGAACTGGAGACCCGAGAGCTCTACCTGATGCTGCGGGATGCCCAGGATATCGCCGCATCCAATGCTCGGAAGAACAAAACTACCGGAGTCGCAGACGCGACCCATATGCCCGGGATCATGGATCGGGAAAGACTCATGGAACGCTTGGAGCGCCAGCTTGAAAGAACCAAGACTCAATTCAAGCTTGAAGGCAAGGTCTGGGGTCAGCACGGGCCATCTGATCGTCTCCGCGAACTGCGTGAGAAGATGGATGGAGAAGGAGAGTCAGATGAAGAGTTTGCAGAGCAGACCCGTCGTACCCTGGATTCAAGTGCCCTGGGGTCTGTTTACCGGAAGCGAAGCCATATTCCAGAGATGGATCAAACGCCGGATCACGAACCGCAGCCCTCTCTGGACGAAAATGATGAGGATATGCACGACCGGACTCGTCAAGCAGAGCTGCAACAACCGCGCATGAACCCTGCACAGGCGACAGGCCTGCTCGGCGAGCTTGCTTCTAAAGTTCCCAAGTATGATGATGAAACCCCCGAGGCGGCTGGTACCGCAGAAGAGCCCACACCTCCAGCACCCGAAGAAGTCAGCGTTGCCGAAGAGGCTCAGGATCAAAACCCGGAAGACAAAGAAGAGGCGACTCAAAAGGCTATACCCCCTCCGCCCCCTCCACCTGGTGGGAGTGTTGTACCGCCTCCCCCTCCCCCAGGTGGAAAGATTGTTCCCCCTCCTCCCCCTCCAGGTGGAAGTGCTGTTCCACCGCCGCCCCCTCCAGGCGGAGCCAAAGGTGTTCCAGCTCCGCCGCCACCGCCCCCTCCCGGTGCCAGACCCGGGATGCTTCCTCCCCCTCCCCCTCCCCCAGGAGGTGCTGCAGGACTTCCACCACCACCACCTCCTCCGGCTCTTGGGGCTGCAAGAGGCTTGGTACCGCCACCGCCACCACCCAGCGCACCCTTGGGTGCAGGCTGGCGGCCGAATTATATGGTTCCCGATTCTGTTTCGTCCCCAGCGCTTATGCCATCTATCCGACCTAAGAAGAAGCTCAAAGCTCTCCACTGGGAGAAGGTTGATACTCCTCAGGTGACTGTGTGGGCTGGCCATGCACCGACAGCCCAAGAGAAAGAAGAGAAATACACGGAGCTCGCCAAGAAGGGTGTGCTGGATGAAGTTGAGCGGTTGTTCATGGCCAAAGAACACAAGATCTTTGGAACTAGTACAGCAGCGAAGCAGCGCAAGGACAAGAAACAGATCATCTCCAATGACCTGTCTAAGAATTTCCAGATTGCCCTGGCAAAGTTCTCTCAGTACCCTGTGAATGATGTGGTGCGGATGATCATTCACTGTGATCGGGAGATGCTGGATAACATGGTCGTCATGGACTTCCTGCAAAGAGATGAACTGTGCACAATACCGGAGAATGTTGCCAAGCTGATGGCACCCTACAGTATGGACTGGACCGGACCCGATGCCGTCAGTTCTGAACGCGAGCAGGATCCCAACGAACTCACTCGCGAGGATCAGTTGTACCTCTATACCTCCTTCGAGTTGAATCACTACTGGAAGGCCAGAATGAGAGCGCTGGCATTGACGCGCTCCTTTGAGCCTGAGTATGAGTACATCTCTACGAAGCTGCAAGAGGTGGTGAAGGTTAGCGAGTCGTTGCGGGATTCAGTTTCCTTGATGAACGTGCTCGGCCTGATTCTGGATATTGGAAACTTCATGAACGATGCCAACAAGCAAGCTCAGGGTTTCAAGCTGAGCTCCCTCGCTCGGTTGGGAATGGTCAAGGATGACAAGAACGAGACCACCTTCGCCGACTTGGTTGAGCGGATCGTTCGCAACCAATACCCCGAGTGGGAAGAATTCCTCGACGAGATCAGCGGCGTGGTTGGTTTGCAGAAGACCAGTGTTGATCAACTTCGAACCGACGCCAAGAAGTATATCTCCAATATCAAGAACGTGCAGTCGAGTCTGGATGCGGGCAACCTGAGCGATCCGAAGAAATTCCACCCGCAGGATCGTGTCAGCCAGGTGGTTCAGCGAACCATGAAGGACGCCCGGCGAAAGGCTGAACAGCTGCAGCTTTACCTGGATGAGATGGTCAAATCGTATGATGATATCATGGTCTTCTACGGTGAGGACAACTCGGATGAAAATGCGCGACGAGACTTCTTCGCCAAGTTGGCCGCGTTCTTGCTCGAGTGGAAGGTAAGTTCATTTCTACGCTTACTGTAATACTGGCAGAGCTAACAATGTGGTAGAAATCACGAGAGAAGAACATGACCTTAGAGGAGGCTAGAAAGCGCACAGAAGCTTCTCTTGCTCGCAAGCGCATCAATGTTAACCTCGCCAACGGCGGTGGCGGTCCAGTTGAGATTCCGAATTCACCTGCCACCAGCGGTGCAATGGACTCCTTGCTGGAGAAGCTACGTGCCGCAGCTCCTCAGGCTAAGGATCAGCGCGATCGCCGCCGCCGTGCTCGGCTCAAGGAGCGCCACCAGTTTCGCGTCGCCTCGGGTCAGCATGCCCCCGACGCCGATGGGGCCGAAGAAGGTGACTCTGGAAGCAACAAACCCGCTGACGGCGACGAAAATGTTGATGAGAATGGCCATCTCAGCCCTCCTATCGCCGAGGATGAAGAAGGCGGGAAAGAAGTTTCTGAAGGCGAGGATGTTGCCGATCGAGCTGCCAGCATGCTCCTCGGTTTGAGAAGCAACTCGGACGCTAGCGGCGAGCGCCAACGACGCAGAAGAGAAAGTGCCGACGAAGAGCGCCGGAACCGCCGCATGAGACGGCGCACTGGAGCAACCGGGAGCAAAGACGGCGCCGATGGGGCCGGCCTTCCGGCAGTCCAGGAGCCACCCTCGCCGTCGCGTACAGATTCTATTGGCACGGAGGAACAGTCGCTCCCAAGCCCTCACGACTCGCAACCACCGCCACCTGAGATTGTCATCTCAGACCAACACGATGCGTCATCCAAAGAACCCCCGGCTGAAGGGTCTTCTGCCAACCAACCCATTGAATTGTCGGATTGAATCCGCTTTAATCTAATGTTTGATAGAGTCTTTGTGATGTCGTCTCGGAATCTTTGTCTCCTTTTGCATCATCATCACCACCACCATCGCCCTCGACTGTATAATACCCTTACCCTCACTTGCTTTTCTCTTTTTTCTTGATGAGCTAAACATGGTGTCATGATACCATCTTCCCTCTCTTTTCTTCTCTGCACTTCATATGCAATTTTTTACTGTCTCGTGTCTCCGTCGAGGGCGCATTCGCAAACCTACTTGACCATTCACTGTCCCATGGTCTCTCTCATTGTACATAGTCTTCTTTTTTTCCCTTCATGGCCTACCGCCTTTGGTCATGTCCAGGTCGATTGGCTCCTCCCATTGAATTACATCTGGTGCTCGAAGTTCTGACCTGTTTCCCATGTGGACTTTGAGCACGGGCGTGATGAAGCGAAATTTCCGCTGTGCAATATAATCTTAGTGTCTAGGATGTGAAATTTTTGCGACCCACATATAGATAGAATCCAATTCCCATCGCAACAACGCTTCAGCTGGCCCAGATAGGCAAAATATTGGCGCTTGATCGTTTGTGTATAGATTCGATCACGTGACCTACAGGCCCATGAAGTCAACTTGCGACGCACCCGCGTTGTCTTTGACCCTATGGCCTCCATTGCCCCAGTTCTTGCGCATGCGAACACCTCTTCCCCGAAGCTTGCGTTGGGCCTCTCCCTTCCGCCCATCATGGAATCGACCATGGACCGCAAGCCAACATGACTTTTGTCTACGACCTTATGCCGCAATCTCCGAAGCACCAGTCCGGCAGGTCATTGGGAAATACCGCAGTTTCTCTTCGGCCGTCCCTGCTAGATTCATGCTAGATGCTGACTCGACTATTTACGCTTTGTCAACTGCACCGGGAAGAGCAGCCATTGCAGTCGTGCGAGTCTCCGGTCCGGCGTGCGTCTCGGTATGGGATTCCCAGCTTAATGAGTTATAATGTCGCATGCTCGCATAGGGGTGCAACTTACTGGAAACTAATCGCTGATTTTATTTGATCATCAGATATACAATGGACTCTGTCCACATTCTCCACTTCCGAAACCACGCCTTGCAGCGCTCCGCACTCTCTACGACCCATCCCAAAACCCCTCCGCCAACAGCGTACTCGATGCCGGCGCCCTGGTCCTCTACTTCCCCGCCCCAAAGACCGTCACTGGGGAAGATGTGCTGGAGCTCCATATCCACGGCGGCCCGGCTATTGTCAAAGCCGTGCTGGCGGCCATCGCACGCACCACCCAGTCCGACGCGGTGGTGCGCTACGCGGAACCGGGCGAATTTACGCGCCGCGCCTTCATGAACGACCGGCTCGGTCTGCCACAGATTGAGGCGCTCGGCGATACTCTGTCCGCAGACACGGAGCAGCAGCGACGGTTGGCAGTGCGCGGTGCCAGCGATGCGCTGCTGACGCGCTACGAGCGATGGCGCCAGCTGTTGCTGCATGCGCGCGGCGAGCTGGAAGCCCTGATCGATTTCTCTGAGGACCAGCATTTTGACGAGTCGACCGAGGAGCTGGTTTCGTCGGTTGCGTCGCAGGTTCGCGCGCTGCACGCCCAGATTGGTTTTCATATCCAGAATGCGTCCAAGGGTGAGTTCCTCCGGAATGGTATCAAGGTCGCACTCCTGGGTGCCCCGAATGCCGGCAAGAGCTCGCTTCTTAACCGTGTTGTCGGGAAGGAGGCTGCTATTGTCAGCACCGAAGAGGGTACCACTCGTGACATCGTTGATGTCGGTGTGGACCTGGGCGGGTGGTACTGCAAGCTCGGCGACATGGCCGGCATTCGCGCTGACCTCGGGGGCTCTGTTGTCATTGGCGCAATTGAACAAGAAGGTATCCGGCGAGCGAGGGCGCGCGCCCTGGAGTCGGACGTAGTGGTTGTGGTTGTCTCGCTGGAAGAGGCCGTCGATGGTGTTCGTCTGTTCGTGGAGCCCGAGGTTCTGGATGCAGTGAATGACTGCGTGGACGCAGGGAAATGCCTGGTCATGGCCATTAATAAGTGCGACAAACTACCAATAGCTGATCGGAGCAGCCGCCTGCCACAGTCTCTAAACGGGACTATCCACGACATCTTTCCGTCCGTGCCAGAGGATCGCATATTCGCCATTTCCTGTGAAGAGGCACAACAAGACTCGCTATCTCTAACCCAGACCGACCCGGGTAATCTCCAGGGCTTCCTGCGCGGGTTGATCTCCACCTTTGAGCAAATCGCGTCGCCTGAGGGCGTGGACGGGGATGAAAGTGGCCAATATGATATTTCGTACTGGGAGGACTCCCTGGGAGTCACCCATCGCCAAAGCTCTAATTTACAACGATGCCTCGACCACCTGGATGATTTCCTGTCTCAGACCTCCCCCAGTCACCCTGATCCATCCAGCCAGAATGGCCTCGCCCCTCTTGAATCCGAAGTCGATATCGTCACCGCTGCAGAACATTTGCGCTTCGCTGCCGACACGCTGGCCAAAATCACAGGCAAGGGCGAGAGCGGAGATGTCGAGGATGTGCTGGGAGTGGTCTTCGAGAAGTAGGCCTTTTATTTTCGCTTTTTCCCTTGTAGCTTTGCCAGTCTGGATGGTGAACTGACAGTCTCTTCAGATTTTGCGTCGGCAAGTAATTGGTCTTTCGAAAAGCGCAGCCGTTGTTCTCGGCGGGTTGGTCTTTTGGGTTGACGGCGATCCCTGACTTTGGGGGGGGGGGGTCCTCGCTCAGAACGAGAAGGATTAACATGGTTTATTGCCGTCGGGATGAAGTTTGCTGCTTCTTGTTGCTTGCGAGTCATCTGTTTATCGGTTTCTGAACCTGGTCGTCTTGGGAGGCCCTACTTCCCCACGGCAGCTGGCGTCGCATCATCTGCCTTGCCGGCAGGTCCATTGTACCCTCCACGACCCATTGAAAGAGTTGTTTAAAGTGGCGAGAAGAAAGCGATGGAGGTTGAGATATAGAGCGCTGGCGAGAAAGGAGATCTCTAGGGCTGGTGTTGCGATGACTATGGAACGCTCTGATCCAATCCGACGTGTTCGAGCAGAGCATGCAATGTATAAATACCCCCAGTTCGATGATAATATAAACTGAAATAAAGAGGCAAAGGAGAAAAGTAGAGATGGGCAGGGGTATTCCAGGTTTCATGGCATCCTTAAAACACCGCGTCTGCCTTACCTGGTTCCCCTAAACAGGCAATATGAATCACCCCAGGCATCCAGAATTTTCGACTTGTCTCTGTTTTTCTTGCCATTTATTATGATTGTTTTATTATGTCTTTTTGTTTGAATGTTTTCTGTTTTGTTTTCTTTGTTGTTTCATTGAGATTTGTCTGTCTGAGATGTCTGACGGCTGATGGTTTCGTGTTCCTGAGCATTCGACTGCATGGAACCTTGGAAGGTTGCATGGAAGGTCTGAGTCAAGGTTATGGGTGGTTTGTGAGAAGACTGAATTTTTTTTTTTTTTTTTCAGCTGAGCCAACTTGCCCGGCTAAGACGAGGAATCCTCGAGATTGATAGTTGCAAGTATGGATCTGTTGAGTGGATCGGTGCTAAACATAAACCACTAAGATAGGTTGCCCCCTACTATAACCACCGACCAACCTCGAATATTCTACAATATTCTAAATCAAATTAGAAATATACTCCCCTGGGAAGATCTCCACTGTCTTCAGGCACCCCCAGCCAATCTCCAAAAATATAAAATAAGAAGCTCACGTTGTGCCATTGCAGATTCCCAGCTGAACCGCTATGAATAGCACACATCCCTGTGCCCATGTGGCTTCTTGTCTGACACTGTCGGCATTCCGACTGGGATTCTCGGATGATTAGCTCGTTTCAGCCTTATTCGGGGCCCGCATCGGGTATGTTGCGCCATTCTTATTATTATTCTTAGTAGTTGCAGTATCGGTGGGAAACAAGCCAGTGGATTTCAATGCATCCCAGAAATTTGAAACCAGTCCCTCTCAACCATGCTCAAGGATAATGCCCCCATATGTTAAGGCAAGGGGAAAAAATAAGATGCAAAGACGAAAGAAAAACAAACAAGGAACCCCACCCCCGTAAGTCGCCCAGCCCGGCCGAGACAGCTTCAATCGGAACTCGCTTTGTATCATGAACACATATTCCCGGGAAAGATCCACCGTGTCTAACCTTGTTGAACCACATTCGATCCCGCAAGGAGAATTTGGATGCTTCTTCTGTCCACTCAGAGCATGTCGCCGATGTACGCTCGCAGGTTTCCCAGACACTCAGACTCATCCAGCAAGTAACTGCAACCCGGGCTATCTTCGGCATGCTGGAAAAGAGACGAGAGGGAGCGAAAGCAGGCACCACAGCAGCTGCACCAGAAGCGGTCGGTTGGGTGGCAGGTCGCGAACGTCTCATTCTGGGAATGTCCCAGAGCGATCTCCTCGACCTTGTTTCCATCCATACAGGGACTGCATTGCAGATGGAGGAGCAGGTTGGAAAATTGAGCGAAAGAGCGGTCACAGATGTAGCATTCGAAGACCCGAGGTTGGTGGATTCTCTCGTGCTATATAGAACCAATTAATGGTCAGGTTAGCAGCCCAGTCCTTCCAGAGAGCAACAGAAGAAGTCCACTTACTTTGATAAAGTCGCCTTTTTTATCAAAAGCCCGCAAGCATACGTTGCAGGTCAAGTGCTGAAACTTGTTGTGGGCCTTGAGATCTCCCTTCGAGTTGAAGAATCTGTCGCATTGAACACACCAGAAGTGTCTCTCGAGGTAGTGCCTTTCGAGATGGGCGTATCTCTTGAAGTCAGGGCTGTCGCTGCAATGTTGGCAGAAGTGGTGTCTCATGGACAGTTGACGGTGCACCTCGAGGGATTGCTTCGAGTCAAAGGCCTCCTGGCATCGCTCGCACCACTCATGGCGCGTGGTGGTGCGACAGTGGGAGAGGATGGCTTCGGCCGTCAAAAACCACCGCTGACACAGGGTGCACCAGAACCCATCTTCATGGTACTGGACGTGATTGCCAAATGCTAACTGCATTTTCACAACAGAAAACAGAAAACGGAGGATATCAGACTGGGGTGCAGGAGGGACGATGAGGGCAAGTGCGAAGCACGTGATGTTGGCAGGAAGATGGGATGGGCAAGTGAAAGAAACAAATAAAAAAAGGCAACGACCAAAATACCCCTCGGCGACAGTACAACGACATCATCGCGACACGAAAACAGCATGAGGCAACGCGATGTGTAGCCTAATAGCTTGGCCACAGCCAAGGTGTATATCACCTTGGAAACAAAGACGGTAATCATCACCATGTCTCTTCCACGCTGTTTTCTTGACCCATGATGGATAGACGAGACGACCATTGTTCTTGTTCACCGGGTGCCTGCATTAGGGCACGTTCTTGTTGCTGCTAGATGACCTAATCTCGAACAATGAGAAGAGCCCAGGATATCTCGGGAATAAAGGTATCTCCAAAACTGCCAAGTCATAGCTCTGATATTTGATGATGCAATCCGCTGACTGGAAAAATGCCAAAAGGCTATCAGGGACAAGCAAGAAGGAGAAGAATCATATAGATCAAAAGGTGGTAACACCTAGTCTTGCATCACGGAATTATTCCAGCTCATATACACCACTTCGGACATTCGAGCTTGCCGTGACACCTGGATGAAGCTCTCCTTCTGAGGCTGTATACACCGAAGAGATGGAAATAGAATCTGAGTCTGAGTGATTCTCGACAGCTTGTGGGTTCTGTGCCTGCAACTCTGACCCGGAGATCTGCGACGTATCGACTGTTCTGGGAACCTGTTCCGCCCCATCTTGATTGGAATGCGAGGCTTGAGATGAAATTCTGGATTCCCCGGGCCTGCCATGGTCTGGGAACATCCCGGGTGCTTGAGTGGATGGCGCGGACCATCGAATGGGAACGGGCCGAGGAATGTACACCGCGGATAGTCCCGGTGACTCTTCCCTGGTTCGCGAGCGGCTCGGACTTCTGGTTCCCCACGGCCGGGGGGAGACCTCTCGACCGTCATTCAACGACGCTGCAACCCGATCACTCACCAACGAGAGACGTGGATCGTTGATTTGTGGCACTTCCTGCCTGTCTGGATGCGAAACAGCGTCGATGGGTCCTGTGCGACAATCTCGGTGCACTCGTTCTGGAGTGGCCGACCGACTACTAGGGAGTCCCTGCTCGAGATTCCCGGGTAGCTCCTGGCGGGTGGAAGTTCCGACTTCGCGAGTGAGTTGCAAAGGCAGAGGACAGGATCTGCTGTTTGAATCGCGTGCACTCTCAGTGCGTGGCACACTCGAATTTGCCCCCTTGGCCATTGATTCAGGATGTACTAGGGCTTGATTGAGAAGTCCCTGCACCTGCCATTTCCTTTCATCTGAGATATGGGCATGCGGGGAAAACCCAATAGTCTCTGGCATGAGAATCATGTCTGGAATGTCCAGTTCGGGAATGTTGCTGCAGGACAAAAGTAGCTGGAGAACGTCGGGATGCCCATGGTACGCGGCGTAGCGAAACGGCTGCCAACCGGTCTCGTCTTTCCTCAACGAGGATGCACCCTTGTCCAGCAACAGCGAAGCGACATGCAAATGACCTCCCATGGCGGCTAAACACAAAGGTGAGTCCTCTCGAATGCTGTCTTCAAATTTGGCGTAAAGCGGAGACCCTCGATCGAGGAGTTTCTGCACTGCAGCAACATGCCCATATCGACTTGCGGCACAGAGTGGCCGGTCTCCGATCCCATCTCGGCCATTGAGCGAGGCCCCCTTCTCGCACAGCAGGTCCAAAAGGTGAATGGAACCCCATGACGCTACAATATGAAGAGGTCTTTGCTGATGCTGGTCTTCCGGGGCTTCAATGTCGGCGCCAGCCAAGAGCAATAGCCTCGCAATGTCGGAGGCGTCTGCCATGCAAGCATAATGAAGGGCCGTAAGGCCTGTCTTGCACCGCTTATCCAGGGGTGCCCCCTTGCGCAGCAGCAGTTCGACCACTGCGAATTGGGATTGGATCACGGCCAAGTGGAGAGGCGCCCGGCCCATGGCGTTTACCATGTTCAGAGACCCTTTCTTTTGACAGAGAACCCCCACAATCTCTTCATGCCCATTGTAGGCGGCCCAATGAAGCGCAGTCATCCCCGTGTCATCAGTGCTACGAGAAGACGCCTTCCGTTTCAACAGCAATTCGACAGCTTTGAGCTGGCCAGCCTCCGCTGCACAGATTAGAGGCGTCTTCCGATCACGACCCGGGGTCTCAATATCTGCGCGGTGATCCAAAAGAACGCTAATGACTCCAAGGTGACCTGCCTCGCACGCGTAGTGTAGCGCCGTCATCATGGTGCCATCCTTGGCCTCCAAATCCGCGCCGTGAGAGACGAGAAGCTGCACAATCTCTTGGTCTCCTGTCTTGACAACTGCATGCAGTGCAGTCATTTGATTTTCGGCACGAGCATTGGCCTTAGCGTCATGCATTAGAAGCACCTGCAGAGCTTCCAGTTGACCACGGTCCGCAGCAACCCGGAGTGCGGTCCGGCCCTGAAAATTGGGGGCTTCAATCAAATTGCCCTCTGCCAGGAGCATTTCCAGAACCCCACAATGCCCGCGCGAGGCTGCCAGATGAAGGGCTGTCCAGCCCGATCCGTCTGTTACAGCGAGCCGGGCATTTCTCTGGATCAGCAGGTCAACAACTTCCTCCCTTCCACAATGCGCAGCCACTAATAGGGCGTTGCGACTCGACCGCTTATGGCGTTCCTCTGGGTCACAACCTCGCTCAATGAGCCGTTCAACCTCATCCGAGGAGCCAGCCTGGGCAGCCTTGACAATGGGCGGAATAGAAGCGACGTCTGTGGAGGTGAGGTCGATGCTGGTGTTGATGTCTGTTTCTTCGTCCCTGCGCCTGCCACGCCCCCCGGCTGGACTGCTGGGCTGAAAATTCGAACGGCTGCGGCTGTTCATGCGCCCAAGAAACGATGATATTCGCTCCCTTGTCGATGGTGAGGAGCGAGCGGTTCGACTCGAGGCTGCAGATTCTGTATGCCATCGCCGGACGGTACTTCCATCCGGCCGCTGAGGGGGCTGAGGGGGCGATTAAAAGAGACGCTTCTGCTGTGTCCCGCATTCACTGGCGCCGAGGGGCTGCTCGGCAGAGCCAGATAGCCCTGTTGCTGGGCAGGTACCTCTAGGGAAGAGGTGTTCAGATTAAGGGTTCCGGTCCGGCTGCTGTTGTAGCCTACATCTGTGAATAAGCTCGGGGCATGACTCGAGGCAATGGAGTGGCTCTCTGGCGAGAGAACGGTTGGAACAATCCGTTGCTGCTGGGCGCGATAGACCGACGTACCGGCCAACGCCCGGTCAAAATCGAAGGCCCGTTCGCTGAAGGCCGGGCCACTACTCTGCGACATGCTCCCTGCGCGCGATGCAGTCCGGCTGCGACTGGACAAAAGTGTCTGTGTGTCGTCGGCGACCTGGCGTATGATCTGACGGGTCGTGGCCCTCCTGAGCAAGCGGACCTGCTCCGCCGACGAATGGCTTATAACCGTCAGCGCTCCTCTGCCCTTGGGAGTTGGATTGGATCCCGGTGCGCGCTTCTTACCATTGGCAAACCTGAAGCAGTAGCTGCAGGGCCATCACCTGCGCGTGCAATTTCTCCTGGTGTCCTCTCATGAGTTCATCATTCCAGACAACCCTCACTCTTGCCCGAAACCCCGCAAGCCTCTCCTCTTGGCCGCCCTGGACCAAGGCTGCGACATCCTGCGATAGCACCTCCATGATCACCCGGCAGCCATTCATGGCCACCGCCAGGCTGTCATGGTATTCATCCGGACTTGGGCCATTGGCAGCGCTGGCCCGGGCCCATTCTCGCAAGCTGGTTAGAGCCGTCTGAATGCAATTCAGCTCCTGGATAAGGGACTGAATAGTGAGATCGGCATCGCGGAATCTGCCGTACAGCTCATTCAAGCCATGCACGGTAGCCACGATAGCCTGAAGCACTTGAATTCCTCCTGAGAAGACACCAAAAGCCGACACGGGGTCCATGGCGCATCAGGGGGGGGGAGGGGGATGGGTGGGGGGTGTCAGCTCGAGACTGGGACTCATAGCAACGAAGATCACATGGGGGCTAATGCAGGCCCCGGGCTCTTGTCTCTTATTTTCTGTCTGGTTTATAGAGAACAAGATCTGTATCAATCGATGCACGCAAGCCACCCTCGCTTGGCTCGGGGCCGCCCAAGGAGGCGCAGCAGGGGGAATCTTCAGGTGTATAACATCGAGTGGAGAAGCGGCTGATGCTTGTACTTTGTTGCCACTTGATATGCTACTGCCTGCTGTGATTGTACTGTTGCACCTATCATATCAATGAGTACTAATGATCCTCTATACTCTTCAATGAAATGTATTTGCTTTTTATACAGAAATGCCTCTCTACATGCACATATATAAAATAAAAAGAAAAAAAAGCTCGGGTATCACGTCAAAACGCCAGAGATTCCGTCCCAGTAAGGGAACACACCCGATGGAAAGAAAAAGAACTTAGGCTCCAATCGCATTTTTCACCCACTTCTCGAGACCTCCCTTGGCAATGATCTCTTGCACGTTCGGGGGCAACTCGCCGACCTTGTGTGTCCACTTGGGACCATTCTCACCCTCCTGCACCTCAATGCGGCTCCGGCGAACGTCCCAAGTCAGGGTCCAGCCGGTACGACGGGTGAGGGCTTGATCCTCAGCGTTGCCAAAAGTCTCACGCAGGCGGCTGATCAGGCGCGGGATCTCCAGTCCCATCAGGGCATTGTTGATACTGTTTCGAGAGAAGATGTTGCCGAAGCTACCGGACACCACAAGCGGAATCTGCTTGGCCAGGATCGCGGTCGCGGCCTGTTCGCGCGAACTTCCGCATCCAAAGTTGAAGCCCGTGACCAGAATGTCACCTTGCTTGGCGATCGAGGAAAAGGCCGTGTCGTAGTTTGACATGCAAACCTCGGCCATGGTCTGCACGGGAACGTTGTCCTGGTAGGTGTACTTGCCCGGGTAAATACCGTCGGTGTTGATGTTGTCGCCGTCGCAGAACACAATCTCACCGGAGACCCGCTCGGGGAATCCAGGGTACAGCTCCGTCAACGCGTCATCCGAGGGAGCCTCCTCCGTAGCCGGTTCGGGAGTGAACTTCTTCTCACCATCGGCGACCAGATCATCGAGCTGACCAATGACCTTCTCCAGGGCCTGCTCGGCCGTGAGCATACGATCCTCCTCTCGGATTCCGTCGCCCTCGCCACGGACCACACCATTCCAGCCCTCTGGAGTTTGATACCAACCAGGGCCACTGAGCTTGCCACTGAGGGCGCTTGCGGCCACGACCTCTGGGCTGCCAAGGTACGCCTTGGCATCGGTGCTACCCATGCGACCCTTGAAGTTGCGGTTGGATGCGCTGATGCCGACCTCGCCGGGCTCAAGCAGACCGGTGCCGAGGCCAATGCAAGGACCGCAGCCGGCGGGCAGAGTTGTGGCGCCCGCATCGAGCAAGATCTGCCAGTCACCAGCACCTTCGGCAGCGATCTGCTCCGGGATCGAAGCAGCCGCAATGTAAAACTTCACACCGTCGGCAATCTTAGGAACTTGACCGCCGTTCTTCTCGGCAGCTTCCTTGAAAACTCGAGCGGCAGCAGCAATATCAGACGCACGAGAATTCGTGCAAGACACCAGGTAAGCCTTGTTCACTTTGATATCAGCGGCCTCCAGCTCATTGAGAGGGGTGGCCACCTTGACTGAGTTCGGTCCCGAAACGTAGGGAGAAAGCGAGGAGAGGTCCAAGAACAGTTCCTTGGAGTACTTGGCTCCCTTGTCCGCGGTCAACGGGTTGGCAAACAGCTGCTCCAGAATCGGGTGGGTGAACCGTTGCGGGGCCAGCGTCTTGTAGGGACCATCGGCCAGACCCATGGCGGCAGTTGTCGCCTTGGCCTTGAGCCAGCCCTTCAGCACGTTGTCGATGGGGAACAGTCCTGACAGGGCACCCCATTCCGTGGTCATGTTGGCAATTGTCAACCGGTCATCCACGGGCAAACTCCGCATAGTCTCCTCGGAGCCAGTAAACTCAATGGCGTGGTTCAAGACGTCATCTTTGTCAAACAAACCGCAAAGGGCGACAATCACATCCTTGCCCGTAACACCAGGGGGCAGAACACCCGTCAAGGTGACCTTAGCCACCGGGGGAATCTGCCACCAGGTTTTGCCCGTTGCCCAAATACTGGCACCATCTGTCCGCACAATTGGAGTACCCAAGCAGCCCACGCCACCATACATGTTGCTGTGGCTGTCCGAGGCAACCACCAGGGTGCCTGGCCACGCAAACCCTTCCTCAACCATGATCTGGTGTCCAATACCTCGGCCGGCGGGGTAAAATTCAACGTGGTGAAGCTTGGCAAAGTTCTCAATCTGCTGGTACTTCTGCAGGTTCTTGTCGGTCTTATTCTGCACGTCGTGGTCAAGGGTCATCACGATCTGCCGGGGGTCGTGCAGCTTGGAGGCTCCGATAGACATGAACTTCAAGGCCACAGGCCACGAGTTGTCGTGGGTCATGCAGCGGTGCGGAGAGATGGTGACATAGTCGCCGGACTGAACAAACTTTTCTTTGGCGAGACCGACAGAGTACTGCTGCACGATCTTCTCGGTCAGGGTCTGAGGCACAGCCTTGGAGGCCTGCATAGAAGAAAAGACAGCGGCAGACGTAGGGTCCTCCAGCTGGGAGTGGAAAGCTTGCTGGAAGAACACCGGAGAGGAAGCAAAGGTCCGGCGCTGTAGGGTGCTGGGGACAGGGCCGCGCAGCAAAACCCAGCGCCGGCCAGAACTGGCGGAGGACATTAATCGGGACTGCATGAGAGCACAAGGCCAATGTCAGTTTACCATTGCGAATCAATTGGGCCCTAAACAGTGACAAGACCTACAGTCATGCTGCCGTACAGTCCGACTTGCTGATTGAGAGTCGGGTCGAGGAGGAAAATTGTCGCTCGGCAAATGAACGGCCGGGAATGACTCATCCTCGCGGTGATTGGATAACAACTAACTATGAGGAGCTACATAGACACAAACAGTGCAAACACATCACATTATGAGGCACGTGATTCTTCTATTTCGCCGATGCCGGATCGATGAGCACGTAACGGGCTCTTTCCACCTGCCATTGCTATACATTCGCTGGATGGATATCTTCTTTTCTTTGTTTTTACCTCCACCTTTTGCTTTTCTATGCCAGAACAGTAGCTATGGGAGCTACTACTACTGGGTCTGAATACTTCAAACCATTCTACATAAATAAACAAAACAAAGTCATTGCATTTTGCTGTAGTACTGCAGCTCCAGTGAAGAGACAACCACGACACCAGTACGGCCGACATGTCATAGTTCAAGAAAACGAGCAGCCTAGGTAGCTACAATGAGACTGGATATTTCCTATTTTGGGTTTTTTTTTTTTTTTAATCGAAATTCCTCATTCCATAATTTCACCTCGAATAGATCATGTTAACTTTTGACTCATACCCCGCCATAGCCGCCCTCAGCGGCCTACAAAACACCCCCAAGAGAGGTATCGTCGACTGTCGATCCAGTGACTGAGTTGGACTGCAGTCCAAAGAACAGAAATTCGAGTTGCCTCACTCCCAAAATCTTTTGTCAGCAAAGTGCATAAGTATACTTCTGTTCTCCCAAGGTTGATCCACAGCGCGGTTCCCCACTGTATCTTTTTCCTCCCGCTTTTCTTTCCTGCACTACACCAGATACCTCCGTTGCTCTCCCACGATAAATATTCCCCCGCAAGATGCCCTCTCGACAAGAAGTTTCGTATTTCGGGGCTGGCCCAGCGCCCCTGCCGACCAGCGTGGTCGAAGCCGGCGCAAAAGCGTTCGTGAACTACAACGACTCCGGACTCGGACTCGGCGAGGTCTCGCATCGCTCGCCTACCGCCAACAAGATCCTCGACGACGCAAAGGCCAACCTGACCACCCTCCTCGATATCCCGGACAACTATGAGATCCTGTTTATGCAAGCCGGTGGCAGCGGCGAGTTCAGCGCCGTCGTCCAAAATCTCGTCTCTGTCTGGGTGGAGCGCCGACGCCGTCGAGCGGAGGCCGACGTGCTCAAGGCCAACCCCGGGGCCGAGAAGGCACAGGTGGATGAATTGGTCTTCCAGAGACTTCAGAAGGAAGTGGACGAGGAGCTGAAGCTGGACTATCTGGTGACGGGGTCTTGGTCGCTCAAGGCGTCGCAGGAAGCCAGCCGACTTGTGGGCTCAAAATACGTCAATGTCGCCCTGGATGCTCGGAAGGCCAATAATGGAAAGTTCGGCACGATCCCCGCTGAGGATAGCTGGTCGTTGACCCCGACTAAGCGTGAGGGAGGCAAGGGATCTGCATTCGTCTACTTTTGCGACAATGAGACTGTGGATGCTGTGGAGTTTCCGGGTTTCCCCAAGTCTCTGGAACCTCAGGGCCAGGATGAAGAGGATGAACGCCTTGTCGTGGCAGACATGAGCTCCAACTTCCTGAGTCGCAAGGTCGATGTCAGCAAATACGCCGTCATCTTTGTAGGGTTTCCAGCTGCCATTTGCATTCCGTATACATGGAGCTAACAGATATATACAGGGCGGTGCGCAGAAGAACATTGGTGTCACTGGTATCACCATTGCTATCGTTCGTAAGGACCTCCTGCCTCCTCAGACTACGACGCCGCCTCCGGCCCTCCTCCACCGACTGAACATTGGTGGTCTTCCCGGACCGGTGGTGCTCGACTACGCAACTATCGCTAAAAACAACTCTCTTTACAACACGCTCCCCATATTCAACCTCTGGGTTGCTGGTCAGGTCATGGCCGATCTGGTGACCGCATTCGGTACTCAGAAGGTCAGCGGCCAGGAAAACATCGCCAACCACAAGGCAGAGCTTATCTACGGTGCTCTGGACAAGTACCCGCAGGTGTATCTGGTTGTGCCCGACAAGAGTGTCCGCAGCCGCATGAATGTCTGCTTTCGCGTCCACGGTGGGGACGATGCCAGGGAGAAGGAGTTCCTGTCGGGGGCAGAGAAGCAGCTCCTCCAAGGCCTTAAGGGACACCGCAGCGTGGGCGGCATTCGAGCCAGCAACTACAATGCTGTTCCGCTGGAAAATGTGCAGAAGCTGGTGAAGTACCTTGAAGACTACGCCACGGGGCAGTAGATTGCACCGGAGGCAGTTTTGTTGGTGCTGGAGAGCGCATTCAACCTCGGGCTTCTGGCCAGAAATATGTGATGAGTAACGATGGGACGCAAAGGCGTCCAGGACAGTTGCGACTGTTTATTCAACATAACTCCCCAGTATATGACATATGCTACAAAAAAGAAGGGGCTGGTGATGGTACAGAGAATAATCAAAGCAAAAGGGCTTTTAAAGCTTCCACACGGCCCATTCCTTCAGATCGAGATCTTTGATGACTCCTTGCAGTGGACCCTGAAGCTCTCGTCCCTGCGCCCACAGCTTGGGGCCGGCCATATAGCCGATGAAGCCCTCGGGGCCAGACACCAGGATCAACTTGCTCTTGCGAGAGCTATCTGTGGAGGGGGTCGAATCGATGAAGTCTGAGATAGCCTTCTTCCCAATGAACGTGTTCTCCTCGTCCAGATAGTAATCCACTGTGATTTGCCCCGGGTACTGAGATTTCAGCGCCTCTAGCTCCTGCACAATGAGAGATGTGCTCTTCTCTGGCAAGACAGCCACAGCTGCCTCACTGTGTGGAGTCGTGCTGCTGTTGGACGTGCCAAACCACCCCGAGAACCAAGACCGGCGTGGTGACGGCATCTTGGGTGTATCACTTTGACCACCAGCACAATCCTCGGTTCGTCGATTGGCCCATAGTATATGTATTCTCGGTCGATTTTCCTGGCTCGTACGGTTCAACAGAGAATATCCCGCCTGCAAAGCCGGAGCAATGCCCGTTCCACCGGCAATAAATAGTATAATTTGGGTTTCCTTCGGGATGGCGCATTCGATCTGCGGGCCTCGCATCTCAACATCGGCACCCACAGCAAGGCTGTGCAGATACCGCGACACCTCGCCGAATGGGTCCTTGCGAATGAAGAACCGCAGACACCCTTCATTTTCCTCGTCCACGCTGAGCGATGTAGCGGCCGTCGTCGGTAAAGGGGTATAATCTCGACCAATCTGCAGCTGAGGCTGCTTGAACATCACGCTCCATATACCAGTCTGCCATGCCTCTTCGTAGACGTCATAGTTGCTGCCGCT
Source organism: Penicillium alfredii (assembly GCF_028826965.1). Lineage (NCBI taxonomy): Eukaryota > Fungi > Ascomycota > Eurotiomycetes > Eurotiales > Aspergillaceae > Penicillium > Penicillium alfredii. The sequence continues at coordinate 3,291,909 of NW_026622706.1, read as the reverse complement.
AGGTTTTCGTGGCCGCAGTGTAAACAAACTGCTGGTTGCTGACACCGGTTCCCGGGATACGAGACTGTATTTGGTAAAGGTTTCTGGGTTCAGAGTGGCCGAGGTCGAGTCCTGAGATCGCACATAGGCGCCTGCGCCTGCGGTTGCGAGGGTCACGACGGCCAGGCCCAGCCACCGACGAGGTTTAGGGGAAGCGGGCGGCGAGGAGGTGGAGGTCGATGCATATCGGACAGGCCGAGTGAGAATCAGGCTATGCCGGGGTGAAAACGGAGTGGGCGGCTTCATGGGCAAAAATGGTGAAATTCGCGGGAAACAAAGAAATGAATCGCGGGGATTTGGGGGATGAGCCCACTCAACCCGATTGGGCGCATCACGAAAATCACCCCTTGGGGCTTCTGCTTTTTCTTCTCTTCTCTTCCCACTGGCCTCGCGGGCTACGCTTCGGTCTTGCTGCAGCCTTTTTTTTAATCCGCTCTTTTTTTTCTCAGCTGGCAATGGAGACTCTTGTCGGCTTCGCTTGACCACGCATACTTGTCGATTCAAGCTCGCCTCTCCTGAACCGAACTCACACTAAAAGAAAACGACCCGAGAAACAAAGAGAATGTCGCGTATTACATTCTCTCAAGATAACCGAAATGGGAATTCCGCTGCCCCTCGAGACTCCCTAGAACTCGCTTCCCTTGCTTCCTCCTCTCCTGTCTCCGTGGGCAGGTCATCCCGGTCCTCGTCCCCCGGCATCTCGTCCTCGCGCAAGCTCTCTCTCGAGGATGAGGATCCTCTAGGAGCTCCAGACCATGACGACAATGCTGAACCAAGCCGCCAGCGAGGATTACGTTCTTATTCCATCTCCTCAGCGTTCGATTTTGGGCGGAACCTCTTTCCGCTGTCGCAAACACAAGGTGGTTACGCTCCGCTTGGGACCCCGGCACTGGACCGCCAAGAACTTGGGGATGGCTCGTTGGAACGGAACAAGACATTGACATATTTGAACGGTCTTTCGCTCGTTATTGGGTTGACCATCGGGTCCGGAATCTTCTCGTCCCCGAGCCAAGTCAATGCAAACGCGGGCTCGCCTGGAGCCTCGCTCATTGTTTGGGTAGTGGCGGGCTTATTGGCTTGGACGGGAGCTGCTAGTTATGCCGAACTGGGAGGAGCTATTCCGCTCAATGGAGGGTCTCAGATTTATCTGTCCAAGATCTTTGGAGAGTTGGCAGGCTTTCTCTTCACATGGTGTGCCGTGTTGGTCCTGAAGCCCGGGTCTGCCGCGATCATCTCCATCATTTTTGGGGAGTACGTCGTGCGAGCTTTTGTGGGTGCCGACGTGGAAAATGTCAGTCCCTGGATCAACAAGGGAGTGGCCTTCGGAGGACTATTGGCTGTGACATTGTTCAATTGCATATCCACCAAGATCGCCACTCGCGTTGGGGATCTTTTGATGTTTTTCAAATTCGTCGCTCTGCTCGGTGTCACCGTCACTGGCGTCGTCGTGGCGATGACCGGTCTTTCGTCTAAAGGTAAGGCCAGTCAGGAATGGAAGACGACCGGCTGGTTCGAGGGCACCAACACAGAAATCTCTGATTTCGCCGTGGCATTATACGCGGGGCTCTGGGCATTCGATGGCTGGGACAATGTATGTGCTCGCTTGTGACTTAGTGGCTTACACTCACTCACATTTTCAGACCAACTACGTGACGGGCGAGTTCAAAAACCCTAACCGCGACCTACCACGAGTGATCCACACAGCCATGCCGCTGGTCATCTTGAGCTATCTGCTCGCCAATATCTCATATTTCCTGGTTCTGCCCCACTCCACCATCGAGGCGAGCAACACCGTCGCCGTTCAGTTCGGCAGGAAGGTGTTCGGTCCGGTGGGAGCCCTGATTCTGGCACTGGTGGTGTCCGCCAGCTGCTTCGGCGCTTTGAACGCAACCACCTTCACCAGTGGCCGGCTCGTCTATGCGGCTGGCAAGGAAGGCTACCTTCCCTCGCTCTTTGGCCAGATTGGCCTCCGCAACTCTTCCTCCTCAGGTCCTTCGCCGGGCGGACGACTCCGCCGCCGTTCTTGGGCCAGCAAGTCACTTTCTCGACTGTTTGGAGAAGACGTCCACTTCGGATACACTCCCATGAATGCCATGGCCTTGAACGGTGTGCTGACTGCCATCTACGTCGCCATGGGCGAGTTTAAAACCCTAGTCACTTTCTACGGTGTCGCGGGCTATACCTTTTACTTCCTGACTGTACTCGGTCTGATTGTCCTGCGCATCCGGGAGCCTCGCCTGGAACGTCCATACCGCACCTGGATTACCACCCCGATCATCTTCTGCTGCGTCAGTCTGTTTCTGCTCAGCCGGGCCGTGGTTGCCGAGCCACTGCAGACCCTGATCGTTGTGGCGTTTATCACAACGGGTGTCCCAATCTACTACTGGCGCATTCACCAGCGGGATGGCCAGACTGGATTCCCTGGCTGGAAGTTCTGGAAACGTGCCGCATAGCTTCCTGGTCTGCTGAATTTGTTGCTCTCGTGTCTTATGATTTGATACCCATGCATATAACTCCGGGTGTATGGTGAAGCTTGCTTTTGAGGGTGTTTGTCCCGCATGCCATGGGAAGCTGTGGAAGTTGGCGTACAACGTGATGACCGTGGCTATTGGGCGTGCTTTTGCATTTCGGCGTGACCCATTCGTTTCCTTCTTTTGACTGTTTTAGTATTTGACTACTTGGCGTGCATGCCGGTTCTGTTACCATACTAATTATAATCTTGGTGATAGTCATAGTTTCCCTGCTTTGGTGAGGTTTGAGCCGAGAAAGATCGTCTGGAGGGACTGGAATGGACATAAAAATCAGAGAGTCGATAGGATCTCTCATTAGGGTAACAACCTAAGTGAGGTCGGCCAGCCATACAATCCATAGAATACAGTCCATGTAAATGGTTATGGAAAAGCAAGGAGATAAAAAAATGGTATCTATGGAAAGTATATTCAGACTTCAGAAGCTGATAATAACCTCATCCTACAGGCAAGACCTGCCACAAAGACAATAAAAGTCATTTGGTAGTTCCGATTCCCTCGGTCTTCAGCGATTGTTCGAATACTTTCAGTCTCAAACATTCACCTAGAAGAAGGCATCTTGAGTGAATGTCATAGATGATATAAATCGTAGGATTTGATGGGGCCGCCCCCATCTTATATCGTCCGTGCCTAATCTCACTGCCTCACTCAGTTTTGCTTCTCTGACTTGTCCCTTCTCCGAGTCAGATTCACACCGAATTGATCCCAATATGAGTGCAGACACCGATGATATCTTCTGGGGTTTGCAAACTGCAAAGGCCAAGTCAGTATGCCATGGACATTGTTTCATGGTCAGCCAGCTAACATCCCAAAAGCTTTTGTGAAGAGGTAGCTACCCCAATCAGGCAACCAAAATAAGCTCTCTTTTACCCATGAAACTCACCTCTTGGGTTGTCTTGGTACAGGACTATGTGGTGACCAGATATGTCGCCGAGTTCATCAACAGTTTGACCAACCTCGTCTACAGTAGGCAACCTCAACGTTCGTGTGAGGGCCCAAAAATGAACTGACAAATCCAGTCAGTTACGCGATCTATGGAATCCGCCAGCTGCGACAGAAATCCAATGTCGATAATTTCCGTGTGCTCCCCTACTGGGGCTTGATGGCAGTCGGAATATGCTCTGCCGCATTCCACATGAGCCTCAAGTACCACACCCAGATGTGTCAGTCCTGTCTCTACTTCTGCTTATGATATCTATATATCCAGCTAGCTTACCCTCATTTGGCATTGTTCTTCAGTGGATGATCTTTCCATGCTGTTCGCAACCACCCCGGTGCTGCACCGTGTGTTGACAGTCAACGCGAGTCACAGGAAATCAATGAGCATGGCGCTTCTGTTAGGATCCGCCCTCTTTGGCCTTGTGATTTACCACGTGGTAACAGATGAGCTGATCTTGCACTCCGTGTCCTTTGTGGGCATGGTAACGGTTATTGGAGTCCGCACTATGCAGCTCATTCGCACCCAGACGCCAGCAGATTCAGTATCCCGAAAGCAGGTTTGGGGTATAGTTCGGTTTGGGGCTCGTGAGTGAACATCTCTTTCTAGATAGAATTCCAATATCGACTAACTCTGTATGCCAGTCATCTTCAATGTGGGCTACTGGTGCTGGCTACTTGATAGATGGGCATGCGGGTTCTTGCAAAGTTCCAGAGCGACAATAGGTCTTCCCTTGGCTTTTCTCTTGGAGCTTCACGGGTGGTATGATTCGGATGCCTTCTGTCCCTCTTTCTTGAGACTGATATTGGGGATGCTACAGGTGGCATATCTTTACTGGAATTGGTGCCTACATTTTCATTGCGGTCGTAGACCATCTTGTCTCCGCCGAGGACCACGGGGATATCGAAGCGTCATTTGCCTGGCCGGCTCCGTGGGCTTCTCGGTCGATCTTTGCGGGAAGAAAGCCTGCGGAAGACAGAGCAGGGAGGAAACAAGAGTGAGAAGCTTTGGTAGGGATCGATTCATGTGGTCTTTATCTTCCAACTCAAATGAATCCAGGAAGGATATAGCAACAAGGCCTGCGACTATGTCTGGGATTGCCTGTCTTGCTTTATGGGGTATCAAGAGCGTGAATTTGAGTTGGAACATAGAATAATAGCAGGTATTAAATCTACCAAGACATGGACAATTCGAATTCATACTTGTTGACAAGTCCAAGGAGGGCACTATGGCATCTGGAAATTCTAACGAAAGATTGAATAAGAGTAATGAGCTGGCTACATTGTAAATTAAATAGTAGCTTCTGCTCCTGAATCCTCTACGCTTCTTCAAGATGTTTTAAGCAATAGTTTACTGAATCATTCTGACATAAAAACAAGCGAAACACATCCTCCTTGACCACGTCTCTTGAACTTATCGTTTCGCATCATGAATCTTTAGGGGTTTAATCGGAGCATGTCGTCATATCTCGACCACTTGGCGAGAGATAGTGCCATGAAAATGAAATCAGGCTTGGTCGATGCAGATGGACGCAACCTCCTGGGTAGGGTTGATCTTGTGCTTGCCGTCCGTAGGTCCGTCCCAGTTGGGGGTGTTCTCAGCACCCTCGGAGTAGAAGCGCCTAGTAACACAGATGGTTAGGGTTATGTCCCGGGACTATGAAAACGAGGCTACTTACGACCAGGTGGTGACGTGAACTCGGCGGTCCGACTTGATCTCGTATCCCTGAATGGTGCTGCTCAAGGGTTTAGCAAGTTATATTCTTCATGAGAGAGAAATGCACTTACTGCTTGTCGCCGATGTTGTAGCAGTTGCCGGTCTGGTAGTTGGCGCTCTTGTCGCGGCCGTGCTTGATGTCAAACTTGATCTGTGTGGGATATTGGTCTTAGCCTTCATTGTCCAGTAGTCATGGATAGCCATTGGCAGTGTTAACATACCCACACATTGGTTCCCTGGGCTCCATTACCCTGAACTCCATTCCCATTGCCCTGGACGCCGTTTCCGGCATTTCCAGACTGGCGGTAGTCCTGGTTGGCGCTATTCTCCTGGGCAATGGCACCGGTGGCCAAAAGGCTAAGGGTCATCATGAGGGTCTTGGTGAAAAGCATTGTGTCTGGTGGATTGGGGGGAAGAGTTTTGAGTGTTTGAGAAGATCTTTTTCTGATGGTTGAATGATTGACTCCAGCTGCTGGAGAGCTCTCTGTATTTATATTGTCTTCTTTCCCTACCAAGATGATTTCTTATGCCTATTGCTTACCGACATTGATCAGCCTTCTTGTTTCTTTTGTCTCTATCTAGCTTGCTTGAATCAGCTGCAAGAGTTCAAGAATTCAGACGATGGCCAATAATGTTGTTCTGTGCTCATGTATGATGAGAGACGACCAGCCCTTGCCTTGACCTTCACTTCGCAGTCTACGTCATTTCTTAGAATTCTAAAGCTATATCAGTGAGACCTACATGCAAGACTTACATTATGCGAGAATGCTCAACATGTGCAATTTGCAAGGGGCGAGCTTAGATCCCCGCGAAGATCTCTCAACACCCCACACAAGAGGTGAGACAAAAGCTCAGACACGATGGCACACAACATCGCGCCCTTGCATGTCAGAAATAACGCAACCAAGAGGTCGATGCATGGGCTTTTTTTACTCGTAGCTCTTTTTGGTCAGCTTGACTCGGACGAAGCTGATTGATTCGTCCCTCCGCCAGTCCCTGCTGGGGATTTGATCGTGATGGAATATACCAAGCTACCAAGTCAATACTGGACATGACTAAACTAAGAAGATTTAAAAAAAAAAAACATTTTTAGTGCGTCCATGGCAGGTATACCAGAGCTATCCATGGATAGAAGACGGCTAAGTAGCAATCCCCTTTCGGTGACGACCCATCAGTGAAGGAATCATAGAATAGCCATTATAAACAAACATTCTTTTTTTCTTTCTTTGTTTCTCAATTTCTAATTTTTCTACTCTTTTCTGGGGAAGATTCATGGCTCTTTCAAAGCATTTTCAGCCGGTAGAGGATTATGGACGGGGGTTCAGGCACCTTCTGGTATACCAAGGCTTAAAATACGGAATCAATATCTTTATCGATGTCATTTCAGCTGAAACTGCTTTTCGGGCAACCAATTAACAAGAGGAAACCATACAAATAAAGATCTGCACTGTTCGAAAGGCAGCAAGTACCCAAAAGGAGGATCAAGCCCTACTCCATCAACTATACGCTGAGCTGGAGAGTGTATAAAAATAATAGGTACAACGATCACGGCAGCTTTACGAAAGCGAGGCTATAGTTCCTAGGTCTTTGAAACAGACCTATGACTTATTAATATCTACTTTAACTTGGTATCTTCGGGAGTTTATCGATAATTATATAGATAGAGAGGGCTACTATAGTCGAAACTATAGATACTACGAGAAATGTAAACAAATTAGTAAAGGTATTTATTTAGTTCCGGCGGTTATTGTTATCTATACTAGAGGGGAAACGAGCTGCTAACTATTATATCCTTATTTAAAAAGTTATAGACCGCCGATAAAATATACTTCCCGGAATAATATCGGATATAACCCAAATTCCCTATATCAAAGTCTTCCCAGGGTTTAAGACGCCTGACTACTTGAATGTATATGCTGGATGCTATTTACTGACTCAATTGAGACTCGTGCTGACTGGGGTAAGTAACCTCTCCCTAGTTGAGATTCACATCCACACCACCATCACCCAGAGCATTTGACAGTCAACCATACAGCAAAACATATTCAAAATGCAGTCTCTCAAAATAATAACCATAGCGAAGGACTTGCAGTTTAAACCTCGTCACCTGCTCTAGTCTTTGCACTTGGGGAGTTTTTCTAAACAATCATTAGAATAAGATCCTCCCACACAGTTCGAGAACATACTGGAAGAGCAATTCGAGTCGGTATAGTAGCCATTCACATAGCAGGTGGTGCCCAGAATTGTGATCTGGTCCCAGGTGCTGTTCGAGATTGAGTATTTCCATTTTACTGCGAAGTAGACATGGGTCGACGAACCAGACACCCTTGACACAGTCACCGTTCTCATAGCAGGCAAACGTCCTCTTCTCTCCAGCTGGGATCCCAAATATCTCCCCATCACCGAGATGCGGTCCGTAGCGACAGTTGACATTGTCACCGGGGTTGAGGTTGACGATCTTGCAGCTACGAGCGCCTCGTTTCGCAAGGTCGCTGTCGTCTCCCTCTTGTTCGATAGGTTCTGCGGGGGTCGCCATAGACAAAGGGAGGAGGCCAACGAGAGCAGAAAGTGCGAAAGTCTGGAGCTTCATTGGTACGGAAATAATTGGAACTCGGATCAAAAGCGGTGGACTACATCATGGGGTCTTCCAGATTTATACATGCCCAGTTGAAAGTCCGGAGGAAAAGAAGGCTGTGTACGCCTTCAATGGCAGTGCCGCCCATCAGATGATTCAATCTCGTATTCATGAACTTGTTGGTTGGGAAATTGTAGGGATGCTCGTATCGCATGACGATCCTTCTTGGTTCAAGTAGATATAGATGATCCAGGGAAAAGATGTTGAAGAAATAATTAAAATTTAGTCTTAATTTCACACTTTAATCTTTGTCAGGTGCCAAATAAACTCATTTAGAAGTCCTGGCAGTAATTTCTGTCAATATCTTGTGTATTTCCGCCTCATCACCCTTAAGCTGCAAGTGGCTTCCTGCATCTGAGCTGGGATAGTCCTCCAAGACTGTTTCTTGGGCCACAAGTTGATAGAATCCCACATATTGCCCAACACAGACTGCGCCATAAAAAGGCTCTTCTTGCTCTTTCTCCGCCTCCGGTGTTGGTTGAGCGCGTACTAGTTGCAAACACTTGGCGAGTTCTTTGACAGCACTCGCCCACGTTGCCGAAGGCGATTCGTATTCTTTCGTTTTGTTTTCCATGATAACAACTCTCCTATTTCCCCTGGCACGAACGATGTGGATGATGGCATCGGAATGCTTGTGGGTATTGTCTTTGCAAGGTTGTACCTCAACCTCAATACTATACCCGCTCAGCACTGGGAAGTATAGCGATAAAACACCCAGCCAGAAGCGATCAAGTTCCAGGGACTCTTGGGATTCGATTTAGCTATGACACTACTGAATAACTTCCGATTGCATGTACAGTAATATTCGAAATCAGTTTTACCACCACACTCTTTCGAAATAAGTCCTGAACCCTCACTGCTCGGCAGCATGCTAGGGAGCGAAATGCCGATTTGCGAGAACTTTATTTGCATAATTGATCAGATTTGCAGTCGTATCACCTAGTTTACGTTGATGAATCTGGATGTGATAAATGGGCTGGGTTTAGGCGGACAGGCTGGTCACCACTTGGCGTGGCCCCCTTGCAGGTATCACAGTTCCATCGCGATCAGCGATATCAGATACTACCTGCGTATTCCCAGGATGGGATCGTTCTCTCGCGTGTCTTCCGTGGTTCAACGGATGCTATTGTGTTCGAAGACTTTTTAGCCCAGCTTCTTCAGCACTGCGGAAGATGGCCTGAACCTAAATCTGTTCTGGTTATGGATAATGCGTCGTTTCATCATTCAGAGCGGATTTCGCAGATGTGTGCGGACGCGGGGGTAAAATTGGTTTATCTGCCGCCCTACTCGCCGGACTTGAATCCAATCGAGGAGTTTTTTGCTGAGCTGAAAAGCTTCATTAAACGTAACTGGATTTACTATGAGGCAGATCCCGATCAAGGATTTGATGCCTTCCTCGCATGGTGTATTGATGTGGTTGGTGCAAAAGAGAAGAGTGCTCAAGGCCATTTTCGGCACGCAGGCTTGAAGATCGAAGAAGTCTCAGGAAGTTGCTAGGTACAGTCTCGGTTGAGGAAGAGTTCCCCCACACACACCTCACAACGTAATGACTATTTGTCGTGGGCAATTACTCATTAAACCAAGGGTCATCTAGAACTTGTCTCGCTGACGCTCTTGTCCACGGCTCAAACTGCAATAACCTTCCAATGATTTGCCCCAGCCTCACTATATCCTCTCTTGTGAGATCGGGACTCTGCGGGCCATCAAAGTATACTTCTTCCAGCCATTCCTGCAAGTTGGGCCCGGTGCTTTCTGTGGCTATGCCGTCCCCTGCGTTCATCGTATCCCATGCCTCTTGCCATCTTTCAGGTAGATCATCACTTGCCATCTCTTGCATCTGGCCAACGAGAATTTTGGGCGTTAGAAAGAAGGTATCAAAAGGTGGCTGACCCACAAAAAGTTCAAAGAGCTGTCATGCCTATCAGTTCACTGTTGTATAGCGTTTAGCCTTGGGGATTTCACCCACCATGCAGCCCATGCTCCACAAGTCAACATGATAATCAATGCGATCTTGAAATATCACTTCAGGTGCCCGAACAGGTAAAGGTGTGTGTAGTGTTTGAGGAACTGCAGTGCGGAGAAACGATTCTCCGAAATCGATTATTTTGATCGCTTGGGTCGAATCCCAAGAATGCGTCCGATATGAGGTAGGCTTAACGATATATTCGGGTATGCCAGGCTCCAGGTCTTTTCCATCGCGCCTTCGGATATGGCCAATTTCTGGTTTTCCTAATATCTCAATAAACTTCTCTTCGGTTACATTGTCCATGCAAGGCAAAGTGAACGCCAAATTGCGGGTATGTAGATCTGTATCCGGTGAGAATAGTTCAAAATATTCCTAAGAGAGTGACCTACCTCCATGTCCAATATTCTGTTGGTGCAAACTATCAAGCCCGATAAGACTTTGCTTTGCAATAGCTTTGGCGAGCTTTCCAGGGAGTCTCCCGTCGGGAAAGTGTGCATCAATTGTATCCGGGATATTAGGCCCTAGAAGCTCATAAACTAGGCATTTATGAGATCCATTCGGGCCCTTCAGATCGAAGTAATCAAGCAGGTGCACGGTATGTTTCAGACGAGGGTGACAAGACGCCAGCTGCTTCATAGTTTGGAGCTCTCGCGTCTCCCCATTATATTCCCTTTCTGCAACAGAAATTTTGACAGCAACATAAGCCTCTTCCCTGCAAACAGACAACTTTTCGGTTAGCTGGAACTACCGCGAGTCACACAATTTTGTACAACCTTTGATCTCTCGCCGCCCAAACTGTCGAGTAACCTCCCCATCCTAGTTTATGCAACACCTTATACCTTCCAGCTTTCAGGTATTCTCCCAAGGTGACTGGGTGGTAACCACCTTGTCGGTAGCGATGAAGTGGCTCCGCGTCAACTAGAGAAATATAAAGGGGCTGGTCCATCTGACTCTTGTCTGGATTGGTAGACATGGGCTTGGAGACAATGCAAAGCCGTGAGATGCTCCTCAAGGGGACAGTACGCCTCGATAGTCTCCAGGCAACTGCCATTAAATTAAATCGAAGTTGTCTGTGCGTATTGTGTCAAATATTATCATAAGTCCAGATTTTGATCGGATGTCCTTCGCGCCCAGGAATCGATGACATGTCAACAACTCGCAAACGATAGCCAATCACATGATCTGAATAAGCACCTAATACTCTTTAGCGGCAAATAGTTGGTCAGTGGCGCACGACCAAAATAGATGAAACGGGCTAGCCTGACCTAGCGCACTTCACCGTCGCCATCCTCAAGTAAGCACAATGTAAACGTGACTGGACTTGCCATATTTCAGAAATCTTACTATTGCAGAAACCCATCGCACACGAGTCATACCGACCTCAAGCCGCACGCCACAGCACTGTTTGCAACTGAGGAACAATTCAAAAACAACAAGGCTCAAACGGCTCATATCTACCATGATGAACAGGGGCGCTATACCGGTCATGTCTTGTATCAGGAAAGAGAGAACAAACCGTCGGATGAGTGAAGTGCCCCGAGTGATGCTAGGACACTAGTTGCCGCGTTATATTTAGTATGAGAAGTACAGTGTCTATGAAGGAATCGAAACGCTGCCCAGGGGCCCACATCAAGAGTAGCTTATTTTTGGATCTCCTATTTCGTGAGACTTTTGTACTGTACTGTACATAGCCTAAGATGAAATGCGAGAGAATATAGCGCAAACCGAACTAAAAACTCAAGTCGCCAGAACTTCATTCCCCTCAACTAACAAACGACGTTCAACACGACCGAAGATGAGCTCTACATAGCTCCAGGAAGTTTGTAACTTCTTTCAATATGAAAATGAAATTCAGCATTTACTGCTATGCAATTGTGTCTGCTTTTCTGAACGCACAGTCAGTGTCACCTCACATGTGCTGTTCAGACAGTAAGCCACTCAGTAATCTGATGGTCAATCCCCTCAACGTTAGTGCAACTTAGCCCCTCCTATAGTCGAGATTCAGTCTAAGTCAATCGAGAAACACCTATTTGATGTGCGGAAATAATGAGCTCAATCTTAAACGCGTTAAGCTCTTTTTACTTCGGGCTTCAATTATACCATGAGTGAACCGCAATTCGGTTAAACGAATCGACACTCGAAAAATCACCAAAATTTCATTTATAATCGCAGTCAACTTCACTATCTAATATTGCCGATATGATCCAATAAGACTCCTGAACGCTCATATGCTCGCTCTAACGCCAAAGCAGGTTGTTGCTAAATTATGTCATAAATAGGGATTGCTTTCTTCACATTCTCGACCCAGCGCCGAATGTCTTCTACGAAACGTCGAGCAATGCCCATCTTTATGCCCTTACCGATAAAGAATTCCGGGTCTTGATCCTTGTAGACCTGCTCAAGGTCAAGACCATTCTCGAGCATCACGTCACAGACTTGTCGAAATGCAGCCTTGAGGGTGTCATCAGTAACATTTGACACCTGCCATTCACTATATTCCTTGACCGCTTCGTCCCTAGGTCCAGGTATCTCGAGCGGGCTTAGAGACTTCGGGTCGGCAGCCGCCTGGGCGGCCGGAATGTCTAACCCCGTGGCGGAAGACTGCGATGGCAGGACGTTGATGTTGATAGGAGGATACGGCAATCCATTTTCAACGGTATATCCACCTTTGCGATTCTTCTTCTCTAGCCTCTGTTGCTCTTCCATGTATAATTCTTCGCGTACCGTTTCTGGCACATCCTTGTGGCCTTCCAAAACCCCGCCTTTCTCGACGTGGGTGACGAGGCGCCTCAGATGATGAGTTTTCAGTTGGTAATGCTTTTTCCCTAATGGATCAACCCAACAATAGGGCCCAAAAGAGCATGTCGACAAAGCGCATCGCATCAGATTATAGACGCTGCGCCAGATTGGTTTTTGTCCAGAAGCATCCTCCTCCGCATCAAGCTGTGCGTCTCTTTCATCGAGCATTCTTCTCGTAACAGAAGATTTTCCTCTTTTCTCCCCTTTCTGACCGGCGGTTAGAGAAGAGTGACGATCGTCTACGTAGTTGAAACAGATCTTAAGCGTGAGTTCCTTACCCCGAGAGAACAGACCTGACCACATCAGAAGCTGCTTCTCAATAGCGGTCCAAATAATGTCGGTATCATCAAATCGTTTAGTCAGATTGCGCTAGATACGATTATTTACTGAAGCGACAATTGCAGTATCATCAGCTCTCACCCGACGGTATCGGGGAATTTTTCGTCGAAGAACCTTCTCTAATTTCTTCTCCAAGAAGAGCTACCAAAAGGCGCTGGGGGCCAAAACGAGGTCTTCCTCTATGTCCTTTGACACCTCCCGATTGTTGACTGTCACTCGCTATTCTATACGGTAGTGGATACAGGTCGGCGGATCCTGGTTGTAAGCTCTCCCTTTATCCCATTCGGACAACTAGAGCAGTCGAAGAGTATCTAGTCGTGATTGGCTCTCTGGTTCAGGTCCATTCTCGTGCACACTAGGCGGAGAGGGACTATAGTTGGATCGCGAACTACCAAAATACCCAGGGGTTAGAGCGTACTGCGAGCTGAGTTCCCATGGTTCAGGCTCTTCGGGCTGAGAGATATAATCGACGTGATATAGGCTCTGCGTTATTCTTACACGATAGCAGTCCTTGAAAGGCCCATGTCAGCTTCTCGGGAGTACCAGTTTTCACTAGACTCTGGTAACAAATAAAAATCACAGGATATAAAAGAAACCATAGGAATAGAGAAGCATGTTGCCTACCAGGGTTAGTTCTCTAGGGAGCCGCTGTAGCCTTCTATTAGATATCAAACGAGTGTAGGCGAAGGCTGCGTGTGACGAGAAGAAAGGGAATTGAAGAAGGATCTTGCCAAATTGTGAGGATTCCCCCCACTCTTTGGTCTGTTTACATGAAAAATTCCATCAGCTTCTACGGGGAATTACAGTACTATAACAATGACCCATTTGTCGTTACCAGCGGATAGGGATTACTAGGGATGAGCTAAAATTAGATTGGCGTGTTTCAAGTTAGGGTTCGGGGATTAATTCGAAAGACTGTGGTGGTAAAACTGATTTCGAATATCACTGTACTAATTCCAAGTCAATCTATCTGAGACAGTCAGTTGGACGTCAGATCAACTCACATAAGACATTTCGTAGGGAATCTTCAACTACCCCGTTAAGATCAGCCGGTCTCTTGCGAGCGATGTATAGCGCTAGAATCATGAAACCAAAGTTCGGGTTATGTTTTGATCAGAGCGTGTTTGCCATCAAAGCTGATCACCGCACGCTTATCAATTGGAGCGGATCCGAGATCCAATCGGCTGTTCTTTACCTTAGCGAATATCGCGCAGGTTGATCCACTTCTCCCCCGGGTATTCTTGTGTTTTAGCGGATATCGCGCACCGGCCCACCTTGGCGGTTGAAGACGCGGGGAGAAGTTGGCACAAGAATTCTCGAGTCTCTCAAGATAAGACCAGGTTTAAAATGGCCCGGATTCCTCTGCTCGGTTGGTGGCTGAACGCTCCAAGAAATCAGTTCTTTACCGACTATACCGTGTCTACTTGTTTTTCAATCCCTCCATAATGTCCACGAAGATGCATCCTCTGGACCCTCTAGCCCCCAGGGAGATCGCACAGGTGGGATACTCTTGATATCAACACATCCGGACATGCTAACTGAGCCAAACACTCATCCTAGGCCGCCAGCATCGTGCGCGCCGCATTCCCTGGCCAAAGCCCTAATTTCCGTTTCATTACCCTGAAGGAACCCGCTAAGTACGACCTGGTCCCCTTTCTGGAGAGGGAGCATCTCAAGCAGCCACCTTTGACACGTCCTCCCCGTACTGCCCACGTTCAAGTGGTAATTCGCGGTGACTCGGCATCGAATGAGCTGATTGAGCTCTTGGTGGACTTGAACCGGGGTGTCGTCTCGAAAAAAGAGCACCTCCCGGGGAAGCATTCCTTTATCGACTCGGCGTACATGAAAGCGGTTGAAAAGTCTTGTATGGCTGATAGCAGGGTTCAAGCTGAAATCGAAAAGCTCAAGCTGCCCTTGGGTGCCGTGGTCGTTGTCGAATCTTGGGCCTACGCTACTGATGGCATGAATGAAATGTCCGAAAGGACTACAATGGTGAGTGATATCCAAGGTACCTGCATCTCCCGTTACTAAACTCAAGATACAGTGCTGGTTTTATATGCGGTTGGTGGACCACGCTGATGCCAACTACTACGCCTATCCACTCGATCTTTGTGCTGAGGTGTCCGAACAACTTCAAGTTACCAAGATCTATCATTTGCCATCGTCCAAGGACGAGCGCACCCGTTCCAATGCCCAGCCGTATGATCAGCGCAAGGTTCATTCGACCACCGCCAGCGAATATCACCCTGATCTACGACCTCCACCACGCACGACAACAAAGCCCTACCACGTCGTGCAGCCAGAAGGTCCCTCATTCTCAGCTGAGGGCAACTTACTGACCTGGGAAAAATGGACGATACGGGTGGGCTTCAACTACCGCGAAGGGCTAACCCTTCACGATGTCCGCTACGACGGTCGTAGCGTCTTCTACCGCTTGTCTCTGGCAGAGATGTTCGTTCCCTACGGTGACCCGCGGGCTCCATATCCTCGGAAGGCAGCCTTTGATCTGGGCAACGATGGTGCCGGAATCAACGCCAACAACCTGCAGCTCGGATGTGATTGTCTAGGCCTGATCAAGTACTTCGATGGCTGGCATAACACTTCGTCGGGAGAACCGCTCAAACTCCCCAACGTGGTCTGCTGCCACGAGCAGGACGACGGCATCCTATGGAAGCATACCAACTTTCGAACGCAGAATGCAGTTGTGACTCGCTCGCGGATCCTGGTCCTGCAAACGATCATCACAGTCAGCAATTACGAGTATATCTTCGCGTTCCACTTTGGCCAAGATGCGTCCATCCACTATGAGATTCGCGCCACTGGCATTCTCTCCACGTGTCCCATCAATATCGAGGACAAGGTGCCCTACGGAACTGTGGTTGCTCCGGGCGTTCTTGCTCCATACCATCAGCATCTGTTCTGTATACGTATAGATCCCGCCATCGATGGGACTGCCAATTCGTTGCAGGTTGAAGAATCCAATGCCATGCCCATAAATAACCCGTCGATTTACAATCCTTTCGGAGTCGGATATACCACGAATTCCAGCATCATCACTGAAGAATCGGGACTGGACCTGGATTTTGCCAAGAATCGCTCCTTCAAGATCATCAACGAGCAGAAGATCAACCCGGTGACTGGGACTCCAGTAGGATTCAAGCTTCTCCCCTCTTATAGCCAAATGTTACTCGCCCAGCCGGGGTCTTACCACTCCAAGCGATCCGAGTTCGCTGATCACGCCATTTGGGTCACCCGCTATGATGACGAGGAGCTTTTCCCGGCAGGTCGGCACACAATGCAGTCTCTTGGGGGAGAGGGGATCCGGTCCACGATTCAGCGGCGCAAAAGTGATCCTGAAAGCACATCATCGGTCCGAAATGAAGATATTGTGATCTGGCACACATTTGGGTCGACTCACAACCCCCGAATTGAGGACTGGCCCGTCATGCCCTCGGAGAAGATGGTGGTGGGGCTTAAGCCCGTCAACTTCTTCACGGGGAATCCTGGCCTGGATGTGGCAGTGTCGACTCAGGAGAGAAATAGAAGTGCTTTGGTTGGGGAAGGGGGTAAATCAGCAGGTGCCTGCTGCCGATTGTAATGAGTTTGATAGAGAAAGACAAGAAATATAGCAAAAGCTAAGCTCATCCTTGAATGTAGTAGAGGTCTGAACCAATCAAAAGGTTAGAAGAATGGAAAAGGTGCGACTGCGGATATCTACTTGTGGTTATATCAACATGTCTTTGTAGTGGCCAGGGATTATTTGTAGATTTCAATGCTTTGTGACCTTTTAAAAAGCTTGTTGGATTGGTGAATTAGAAGACCATTACACCCTAAGTCCATCCCAAGTATCTGCCCGCAGAAGTACCGCAGCTGGGCTTGGGATTTGGTCATTGAGTCGACTTTCGCAGGGTTCTGCCCAAAACTGCAGTCCAAAGCACCGGTCTGCAGGATGATAAATTCGGGTGGAGATGGCCGTTCGGTCATTAACAAACACCTCTAACACACTCTTGTCAAAGAATGCACGGATCCGCAGAGGCTCCTCCGTTTCCTCGCCATGCTCGTTTGCGAATGTAAACAGTGTATGTGGAGCGGACTCGCGCCCGTGATTGATAGCAGTATCATCAATGTGCGGCCGATGAATGATGAATGTTTCATCGCGCGAATCCCAACAGAGCGTGGTACATTGCTTGAAGTCTATAAAAAGGGAGTCAACAACGCCGCATGAAAAGCAAATTCCACGAAAAGTATGTGAAGACTTACCGGAGGTGTGTGCAATGTCGAAGCCAACACGCGCGCATGATTGGCCGACCAAAAACTCGGCATCTAGTTCCCAGCAAGACGTTGCCAATGGCAAGAAGTTTCCAAAAGCTGCAGCCAGGGAGGACGATAGTAATGCATCTGCGAGGTGGCCCGTTTGAGCTCCTTGTCGAAGATGCTCAAGCCGCGGGTCTGTGCTGACCCCCAATGTATGGACGGTAAAGTCAACTGCCTCCGGTGATTCCGGAATTGCCTCAATCGAAGTAATCGAATCTAACGGTGAGTTTCGTGCCTTCTTGACATGGTATAGAGTCATCAATCGCACTAGTCGGGGGAGCGAGATCAAACTGCTCCAGCCCTGGCGATGGCGAAGATCATCAGACAGATCTTCCTCTGTAATCCATCCATAAACAATCTGCCGGGAGGCTTTGGGATCCCAGAAAGAATTGGCGGCATAATAGCAGCCATGGTCAAAAATACCGGAAAAAACATGTGTTGCTAAGGCCTTGTCGGTGCCGTTACCTTCTCCAGAAGGTTTTACAGACATCCACAGCTGAGATCGAGCAGCTCTTTTGTCGAGTGCATCTCTGGATTCAACTTCGCCTATGCTTTGAGAGGGCAGGCGTCCTTCGGCCCCCATAATAACGAAATCCCGAGACACTCCGCCGGAGTCGCACAAAGTCATCAGGTTGGAAACTTCCCAGTTGACCCCAAAGTCGCCAGACCAGCGAGAGGGCCGGAAGTTGAGGCCTATGTCAACCAAAGGGCCAATATATTGCCATTCCGTCAGGTTTTTTGGGTTAACGGAATAGACGAAGACCGTCGGGGTTTGAGCAGCAATGCCACCAGATATAAATCCACAAAGACCAGATCGTGAGGTTTCTGGAGCAGTTTGTTGTGCCCCCGTCCATACTGTGATGCAAGGATCTCGCCAGCCGGTCACTTTGACATGCTGTGGTGGTCCTTTGAGGATTGGATTACAATCCTGGCGCTCCCACCTCATGCCCCCATCTTGCGAAACGGCTATGCTGAGAGATTCACTCCCACGGACATACGGCAATGTATAATGGATGGGGAGTCGTCCAACTGATGTGTATACGGCGGTAAGAGCTCCAGGATTTCCGTGGATATCCGTGGGTCGGACACAGCCCGTGAAGACACCGCAGCGGTCGTATTCAGCCGAAGGCGTCAAAGCCGGCTGTGACAGTACTTCCCATGAGACGAGATCGGTGGAAGTAGCATGGCCCCAGGATATGTTGCCCCAGACGTTACCGTGCGGGTTCCATTGGAAGAACAAATGATATATCCCCGTAGCAGGGTCATACCCAAGGCCACAGGGATCATTCATCCATCCATGGGGAGCAGTCACATGGAAAGATGGTCTCCTCTGAGAAATGTTCTCTGCGAATTCTTTCTGATGGCCAAGGGTTGTACTTGTACCTGCTTCGGCACGGTTTTCTAGGGCGGACGGCAGCGATCTTTCTTGGAAGACACGGGCTTTCAGATCCAGTGCGCTTGTGAGAACAGACATCCTGAGTTCTTTTTTCAGGTTGATTAAGAGTCAAGTGCTGAAAAAGCCCTCGAGAATCGAGATAACTTCTATTGGACGAGCTGGTTTATCTTCTTTTCTTCACAGAACTCCACGGTGCGGAATCCTCGGAGAAAAAGATTGTGTCATTGCACATGACAGTGATTCCATTGTGGTAACCACAGACCGTCTCAGGGATAATTTGCCCGATCCTGCCGGGACATGATCGGAAATGAGGTCGGGATATGCAGCAGCCAAACGGGAAATCATCGGCGAAACCCTTGGAGCATCCACCCCCAGAACAAGCTGATCTGTCGAATAGAGTAGATCAAAACAGTCTAGTCGATCATTCTTTTCGGCGTATTGAGTCGATCAAGGGGACTCTTGATGGGCGTCGATGATGAAATGGGAGAGTTCGGACAAACTCCATTCGACAAGTAAATCCGGGCAATCTGCAAAATCCGGGGAAACAGGCGCCTCCATCTTCTTCTCCATGGGGAAGCACGTTCAGGCCTCTCGCAACATGGCAAACTATTGATTTCAGTGCCTCCATGAAGCCCGCATGGACCCCGAGTCCAAGCTGTGGTGCCCAGAGCTCTTGGAGTGATCGCACTGCTGCCCTGGTACTCTAGCCCACGCATGGCATTGGCATTGAATCACAAGGACGTGATGGACTTTGGAGCCCATCGCATAGGATTTTCGGGTCCTCCCAAGCATGGGCGCGCAGTGAACGCGTTCCTGGTCATCGTCTGTACAGTGGTTGGCGCCGCGTCGTTCTTGTTCGGGTTTGATGATAAAATCATTTCTCCCGTCGCCGCATTGACGCCCTTTGTCAGTTCTCCTGGATCGTCCGAACAGAGGACAAGGAATGGAACTGATATTTCTTGTTAGGTTGCCAAATACCAAGGGCTTCATTCAGTGGCCGGGAAACATGTCCTCACAGCTCGCAATCAGAATCTGATCTTTTCTCTTCCTCTCGTGGGTTCCGTGATCGGTGGTCTGATCGCGTCCCCATTGAATTTCCACTTTGGCCGGAAATGGCCCCTGGTCGTCGCCTATATCATCTCAATCGGTGGGGCATTGCTTCAAGTCTTTGCTCCGAACTTGGGAGCCTTTGTGGGCGGACGTGGAGTGAATGGCGTTGCGTTGGGCATTGCCAACGCCACTGCCCCTTTATATCTTTCCGAGGTTAGCCATTTTTCTCTTGAGCATGGCCCCGACGATGCTAACTATACTCGCTCAGGTCGTCCCGGCTTCCATGAGAGGCCGAAGTGTCAGTTCGGTCAATATCCTAAATCTCACAGCCGGTGTGGTTGCCACCGTGGTGGTCTTCGGAACCGAAAGGCTCGGGGGGCACTTGTCTTACCAGGTCCCACTGGCCGTGCAGTGCGTTTTGCCGGTTATTCTTCTCTTTCTCACTCTTCCTCTCCCCGAAAGCCCGCAATGGTTCGTTGGAAAAGGAAACATAGTGCGTGCACGACACAATCTGCGGAAACTTCGTGGCTTCAGTGACCACCAACTCGAAGACGAGCTCCGACTCATGGCACTGTGCGAAGAGAAGGAGCGCAAACTGCAAGCAGATGCCAAGTTTTGGCACATATTCCATCGAGAGCATCTCAAACGAACCTTGACTGCGGGGTCCTTCTTCTCTCTCAATCAGGTTTCGGGAATTATTTTGTCGACGACATATACCACGGTGTTTCTCACGGAATTGGGAATCGCCGATGCCTTCTCCCTAACAGTCATCGCCTCGTGCTGCACTCTGGCTGGTACCATTGCTGCTCCGTTGGTCATCGACCGCGCAGGTCGACGCCCGACAGCGCTTGTTGGTATGAGCATTCTTTTTGTTATCGACAGTATCGCAGGCGGTCTCGCATTCGATCGAGGGAATCCGCGATCCACCATGGCCATAGCCATTCTTTCATTCGTCTTCAATTTTTTCTGGGCATCCTCATTCTTCTCACTATCCATTCTAATGCCCTCTGAGATAGCAACCCCCAAACTTCGGCACCACACAATGTCCTACACTATTGCGTGTGCGCAGACCACTGCTGTCATCACAACGCTTGCCGTCCCACAGCTGACTTCGGCGGATGCGGCAAACCTTGGGGCGAAAACATATCTTATATTCGCCGGCTGCATGGCCGCCATTCTTGTTTTTGTGTTTTTCTTCATGCCCGAAACACGAGCTCGAACGTTCGCAGAGATCGATGAGATGTATGCTGCCGGAATTCCCATGTGGAGGTGGCGGTCATACGAAACTTCGAGGGAAGCGAGAACGGGAGAGCCGAGCTCAGAATCAGCAGAGAAACCAAGTAAGTGAGAGGACTGAAAGAACTGCTCCTTGCCTCATAATGTCCTCCAATAGAGTTATGTATATCACTCCTGCAATAGATGTACCCTCAATATCTGGTTAGAGAAACCACAAGCATTATGCCCACGCTTCAAGTGGCTTCTTGTCATATAAACACATTGATAAGAGGGGAAAGACATGGAATATCGCCTCTCGCAATCCACCGAATGTTACTAAGTCTCACAAGAGGTCATCTGCAAAGATATCTGGATAAAGTAATTGGTGCTTAGATTTTTATATACAACGAAATTCATGACTTGAACCCCTAAGGGAAAACAAGACAATCATTGGTGAGACCAATCCGGGATTTTTTGGCCGGGAATTCGAAGGGAGCGAAGATTGGCCTTATACTTCTCCAGATACGGATGATTTCCTCCACGAAAGCTGGTTAAAAGCAATAAGAAATCTTCTGCCATGCCCTGTGGTGTCGGAGTAGCAGAAATTGGTTCGGGGAAATTCCCGGACGGCGTCATCGTGGTTCCGGGCATGTTGATGGCACTTCCATAGGGTGGATTGGTATTGCACAACACATCGGTTGCGCATGAGGCAATATCGTACAACTTTTCGGTCTGGTAAAGGATCAGAACTAGAGACAATGCCACTGGGAAGGAGGAAAAAAGACAGCGACGGTGGTACGTACCAAACCTATTCCATGTGCTTCCATCGAGCTCAGCCGAAGCGACTGACACAACTGAAGAGTCGATTCGGCGATAGAAACCGCATACCCAAAGGTCAGCTCGGGTCGCTCGGAGTGGGTCCGCAAGAGCCCATGGGTTGAGCACAGCAGCCAAACCCGGTTCTGAAGCCATTTCTGAGTGATAAACACATCTGCAGCCTGGGTTTCCCGCAAGCCTATCGCGAGGAGAACATTGTTGGTCTCACCATGTCCACCCTTGGCTTGCTCGAACCAGTCGTAACCCCTATACCGTTCGGACTGGTTAATCCGGCCAAGGTTCTGGTGGATTGATAATGCCTTGGCTTCGGTGAGCCTCTGACAGTAGCCATTGCTGATGTCGCATCGCCGGTTCCAGCAATCAATGACATCCTCATCAATGGCATCAAACAGCTCCATCAGCCGCGCCAGACCCATCATTCCCTCGGCATCTTTTTCGTTGTGGACGATGATTCCCGAAATGACGCTATGGGTAGCATTGTGGATGAAATCATGTACGGACCGCATGCTGAATCCTGGCTTCCCCCAAAACGTTATTGGGTGTCGCCGTTGAAGAGCGTAGGCTCTAGATTATACGATCAGCAAAATATGAACATGCCAGGAGCAAATAGAATTACCGTTCTGTGATAGACAGGACAAGGTAGGTCCGTAATCGCTGCCCTTTCTCTTCCTCGGACAGATCATGATATGAGTCAGGGTCATTCAACCCTAGGGTGGCTGCAAGGTCCAGGGCTTCCCGCAACCGGAGCCACGCCGCATTGTGCTGATTACTTCCAAAGAGACATCCAAATAGGAAGAAACTTGTTAATACTGCTTCAATCGTGGGATTCTCCCCAAAGTCGGAACAGCTCCGCATTTTGGTTGCTTCGTTCATCATGGACCGTGCCTGAGTAGCGCGAGACGAAGTGGTTGGTCGCTCGTTGATCTCAATGGGCTGTGTCAGCGAAAATGCGCACAGCGACAGCAACATTGATCCAAATTGTGGGTTTTTGCGATGCTCTTGATATAGCATCCGGGTAAACAAGGACGAGCGACTGAGCACCGGTAGAGTCGGGTGTAGCCGGTCAAAATAGACGTCGATCCAAGGAATCATGTTTCCTTCGCTGATAGAGGACGGCCATGCCGCATCAATCTCCTGTCCATTGGATTGCATCTGCCCCGCCGCTGGGAAGGCCATGTTTTGGGGATCCTGCGGGGCCATGTTTATAGCCGAAGCCGAAGCATCCGGTACCGGCTGAATGATGGATGGGAGCGACGGTTTGAGGTAGATATTGCTCCCTGAGAACTCAAACATGGGAACCTGGGAGTCCAGGTTGTCCGGAAGCCAGTATTCAACGTCATTGCGCTCGTCCCAGCCCATCCCGCTGTTGCTGTGAGAGCCCAGGGATGCGGTGTCTGCCCCCCAAGCGCCAGCGACCTGGGTTGGAGTACCTGACGGCGGGAGTCCTCCTGCACTCTCTACAGGCATGGCAACTTCGCCATGAGTGGAAGCCCAGGACGTTCCCGGTAGGGATACGGCTTGGCCCGTTTCCACGGACGAGGGGGGGTTCTGGTACTGAAACCCATCTTGTTTAGCAATGGGATTTTCTTGCGAACTTCCCCCGACAACAGGGGTTTGCTGCTGTCGGATTTGCGACACGCGACTGCACCCAGGTTAGAGAGAGCGTCATCGGAGCCGGAGCCAGAGCCGCGATCATCACTTACTGTCCGGTGGGCCCGCGTTTCTTCTGCGGCTGAAAGAATGTACAATCGAACCCCATGGACTGGCAGGCCTTGCATGGCTGCGATAAACTGCACTATCGGACGAATCAGCCCTAAAATTCCCAGCAGGGGACGAAGGGGGTGCGAATACTCACCTTGATCTTGCGGAACTTGCACTGGTCGCAGGCTCGCTTGGCGATGGCTCCGGCGGTTTTGTTGCGAGAACGGATGGCGCCGGTGGCGCTGGCCCCGGTCGGTGATCCAGTACTCGAGCTGGAATCCATGACGGGGGAATTGTCACTCCATCCACGCTGGAGGTCTGAAGGAAAGAGGTTGAGGGAATGACCCACTTGCGAATTCGCCGCCTGGGCCACCGGGAGCTTAATCCATGGATGCTCGAGATCGCATCACCAGAGTCCCTCCAGAGTGTCCCAGGGTGAGATTCATCTCGCAACGACAATCGCCAAAGCCCATGGTCCATCTCACGGAGTCCGGGTTATCGGCCCCTTCACACTCCGCTTTTTTTTTGTTTGGCGTCTCCACACGGGAATTCGGGTAAATCCCATGAGAGAGAGTCGGTCATCCTTCCGAGGTATTTCAAAAGAAGTGCCGGCCCCCCAGCCAAAATTCGAAATCCAAGCTTGGTCACGATGAATGCGCAACAACCGTGGGAGCGTATCGTGGCCCAAAAACGGTCGACGAGAGATCAACTCCTCGCCCCGTACTTGGTCGACGATATAGATCAACGGGTCCCTCGGGTACACCAGGTTGCGGAACGCACTCGGTTGGAACAGGATCCTATCATCCAGAAGATCACAGATATTGACAACATTGCCGCTTTACTTGAGCATCTCGAGAAGGGGGAGTTCAACGCGGAGCAGGTCACCAAGGCATATATCCAACGGTAAGATTGTCAGGGACCGCGTGCCCCGCACACCAAAAACTGATGTCGCCGACCTTATTTCAGGGCCGTGGTGGCACATCAACTCGTCAGTGATGGCTCCGTTCATTCAGGCTGAGGCCCAAAGCTGGTGAGTGCTGACATCAACAGACCAACTGTCTTACCGAAGTGGTTTTTGAAGACGCCTTGGAGCAAGCAAGACATCTCGATGCTGCATTCAAGGACACCGGCCAGTTCAAAGGCCCATTGCATGGGGTTCCCATCACACTGAAAGATCAGTTCAATGTCAAGGGCGTGGATACCACATTAGGGTATGTGGGCAGGTCTTTTGCTCCGGCAAGCGAGGACGCGGTCCTAGTTCAGATTATCAAGGACATGGGCGCCGTAGTCATCGCCAAATCGAATCTTCCCCAGAGCATCATGGTTTGTCTACCCCACGCATGCGAAATCCCAGGAATTAACCGCATCTATCCCAGTGGGCGGAAACCGAGAATCCCCTCTGGGGGCTTACTACCAATCCCCGGAACCCAGAATTCTCTCCCGGGGGCTCGAGTGGCGGCGAAGGCGCTTTGCTGGCATTGCATGGCTCGCTATTCGGGCTGGGAACTGATATTGGAGGGAGCATCCGAATCCCGCAGAGCACAATGGGTCTATATGGCTTCAAACCCAGCGTGAGTACCTGCTCGAAAGGTCTATCCTTAGTGTCTGTATGAACGTACTCATGTGGGATATAGAGTCGCCGGTTTCCTTATCATGGTGTTGCGGTGTCCACCGAAGGTCAGGAGCACGTCCCATCTTCCATTGGACCCATGGCCCGGGACCTTTCTTCGATCTGCTATTTCAGCCGACTTGTGGCAAATAGCCGGCCCTGGAACCTGGACCCTCGATGCGCACCCCCCCCCTGGAACGACCAGGCTTTTCAGGAGATCCAGGAACGGCCAATGGTCATCGGGTTAATTGTGGATGACGGCGTTGTGAAGGTCCATCCACCCATCGCTCGAGCCTTAGAGGAACTATCAACAACTTTGAAAGCACACGGTCACGAAACTCTGATTTGGGATGTCTCTGGTCACGCTGCCTGCATCAAACTGATGGACCTCTTCTACACCGTCGACGGGGGCGAGGACATTCGCCGGGACGTGAGCGTCGCGGGCGAGCCATTCATTCCTCACGTTGAAGCTCTGGTCAAACGTGGCAAGGCTATCTCAGTATTTGAATACTGGCAGTTGAACAAGCGCAAATTCGCGGTACAGAAGAAATATCTTGATCAATGGAATGCGACCCGGTCCCCGTCTGGCAGGCCCGTTGATGTTCTTTTGAGTCCGACTCTGCCGCATACAACTGTTCCTCATCGGAACATTCGCTGGGTCGGGTATACCAAGATCTGGAATTTCCTCGACTATCCGGCCGTCACATTCCCCGTGGACCGAGTGAGGGCTGATCGTGATAGCATGCCCACAGTGCCCTATACTCCGAGAAACGCCCTGGATGAATGGAATTGGAATCTCTATGATGCGAAGGAGTTGGAGGGCTATCCGGTGAATCTGCAGATTATCGGCAAGAAACTTGAAGAAGAGAAGGTTCTGGGCGCAGCAACTATTGTCGAGAAGATCTGGAGAGACCACGTCAAGCGCCGTGATGGATGAATGTTGACCTTCTGTCTCATAATAGCATCCGTTGCCCATAGTCACTTGATCACCTATTACATTCATTGGAGTCCGCTATATTTCTCTCTTTTTTGAAACACTTTTAACAACAAAGACATAAATCATCACGATCTCGGCCTCCAGAGTCACCCAAGCCAGACACCTCTGAACGCCGTGGGGGAAATGCAACAGGGATATCATTGTTCTTCACGTCAAGCTTTGGGTGGCTCGAAAAGCTCGGGCTTCATGTTGATCTTGCAAAGCTTTGCTACACAGCCGCTGAGCTGGAGCAGCGACTGCACGCCGTCCAAGATACGCATATGGGTGAAGCCAATCTCCCGGATAAATTCCAGCTTGGAGTGTTCTGAAAGCGTGGGAATAGTCTTGGTGACTCGGAACATGGTGCTGATGATATCGTGAGAGGAATACCCCAGCGTCCTGCACAAAAGCCGGTTTATTAGCGGGATGTGAGCCGAGTTAGACGAGTAGACACGAACGTACCATAATTCATTCAATGTTTCCAGGGCCACGTCCACCTTGCCCTCCCAACAGGCTTTGATCATGGCCTGCACCTTGACTGGATGAGGGCTATCGACAACTCGAAACACATTGTCGCCGCTGATGAAACCGAAGCCGGACCATGTACTCTGCAGGTTGTTGATAGCCTGCCGCATATCACCCTCGGCACTGAAAACCAGGGCGGCAATTCCATCTTCAGAGTGCTCGACCTTTTCCTCCTCGCAGATTTGCATCAATCGCTTCACCACCTGGGCGTCGGTCAACCGGGCATAACGTAGGATTGCACAGCGCGATTGAAGGGGCTCGATGATCTTGTTGGATTGGTTGCAGGCAAAGGCGAATCGGGTGGTAGACGAGTAGATTTCCATCGTACGTCGCAGGGCCTGCTGGGCACCAGCGGTCATGCTGTTACATAGACTCATGAGTTCCGTGCCACAACACATTGGTCAGGGCAGCAGTACGCACCTATCGGCTTCATCGAGAATGACAATTTTGTGTCGGCCCTGGGGTAGAGTGACTTTCTTCTGGGCAAAGCCCTTGATCCGATTCCTCACCACGTCAATGCCTGGCTCTCCCTATTAGTATCGAAGCACCATTTGGCTTAGCGAAAAAACAGGACGCGCGGACGCACCTCTCTCATCACTTGCGTTCAACTCGAGGACCGCCTCCTTGTAGGCGTCTCCGAGCAATTGTCTCGCCAGACACAGAACCGACGTAGTCTTTCCAATACCCGGCATGCCGGAGATGATGACGTGGGGCATGTTCCCATCTTTGGCAATGATTTTTAATCGTTCCACGGTCTCGGTGTTGCCCACAATATCATCGAGGAACACGGGGCGGTACTTTTCGACCCTGTCGTAGACAAGTTAGCCATCAAATCCCACCATCGCGACCAAGATACTGACCAGGGCAGTTCATAGTCCTGAGGAGCCCCCGCGGCCACAGACTTGAGGCGATTGCCGGCGGCGCTTGAAGATGATTCGGCTTGCACCATGGTGAGTGACTAGCAGTAGAGTCTGGAGGAAGCCAAGGGAGACGCGGACGCGTCCCGAAAATCCGCGATAGCTTATCAGCTGGCCTGTGCTCAATACCTTCGGTATAGTCAACACAGGAAATTGGCAATTAGAAGTGCACTGTAGATGAGAGTTGAGTTGCTGGGCGGGGACGTCTTGGGCCTCTTTGTTGCGATTGTGTTGTAAAAGTCACCTGCATCGCCGGGTCATCGTGCGCTCCGCATTCCTCCCCACTCCCCAAACCACACGTCTATTCTTATCCCTCGGGTCTCCATGCCTCTGACTTCTGTCTCTCGGACGTCGTAACTGATTGCAGCTGTCCAAATATTTCCATTCCCTCAATCCATCCTTATACCATCCCTACTCCGGGGCAGGGTGTCTTGTCTTCAACACTTCACCCTCAACCGAAAACCTCGCGCAAAATTTCCAGTCAATCAACTGTATCCCAATCCTTGCCCAGCCTGGGAAAAAAAAAAAAAAAAAAACCATTCTCTCGTGATGGGACCGACTTCCGTTCGTCGAAACCTCTTCCACCAAAACCTTAGCCGACGGCCTGCCTCTGCAGGACCATCCAATGGCACCGTGCCGCTTGGAACCAGCAGCCTCTCGAATCGCCCTTCGCACCGCCTGAAGCCGACATCATCAGACTCAATTGCAGCATCAAGAAATGCTAGGCTGGTTGAAAGCAGGGAGATCGCCGTGCGGGAGAGGGCCGGTGGCTACAAGTTTGATGCCCCCACCAAAGAGCTGCAGCCTCTAATCGGGGAAGATGGGGAGGAGCTTGGTGACCTGGATGAAGAGGGAGCCGGTGGAATCCTCGACTCGGAGCTTACTGTGCACGAGAAAGAGAGTATGTCGCGTCAACATGGGTGTTTTGGCTATGTCACAGTTTGCTAATGCTCATTTCTAGAGTTCGATGCTGCTCTGGGGGAGATGATGTTTCGTAATCGGAACAAACAGTCGAGTGGTGAACCCGATGGTGAGTTCTCTTCCATTTCGCGCATGAACCCCTTCCCCCTTCATGTTGCCATGGCCCGCTGATCCTCTATAGAGCTCTTGAATATCGTTCACCAGAACCTCCAGCGACAAGTAGCTTCGTTGGAAGATGACAATTGGATGTTCGAGCCTGAAAAAGATACGCACTCCTAATGGCAACCCGATCTATGCGCGCTACATGCATCTTCAATTCATGACACTATCGACTGGGTATGTTCACTGCAAGGCGGTGCGTCCCGCGTCGCCAGGGCTAAACCTTGGGCTGCCGCTAATCAAGCTCCATGTTGGATGGCGGAGCCTCGACTGTCTTCGCCGAGCTTCTGGATTGCGGAGCCCGTCTCCCACCACTGTTATCTTGGCCACCTCCGAAAAACATGCTGCCCATCATGTCCAACAGTGGGTTGCCTTGCTTCGGGACCTTGATGGCAAAATACATCTCACCGATCTGGGCCAAGGTGTCGTCCCAGATTCCAACATCTTTGATTTGTGCCGCATAGTGTGCGGTAAGCTGCCGGAACAGATCCGTGCTTCCACGTTGGATTGTGAGCAAAAGCAGACTGATGAAGTTAAGCAGGGGCAGCGCTGGATACACTCGGATGTCGGAGCTAGCACTGCTGACATCCTGCACGCCGAGCGAAGGATTGGAGGCTGAAAGCCGTGAGGTGAAGATGAGCAAAGCCTTGTTTGCGCTTCCAATGTTTCCAGTCAAGAGGTATGGGAAGACTGCGCGCGACGCATAAAGGGCCGCGGTGTGTGGGTCGTCGTTGGTGTACCACTCGTACTCAAGTTTCGCCAGAGTCTCCGCCGATTCGGATGTTCCCAAGATGAGATGTTTCTCGGCGTCGTATACTTCGTTATCTGGGGCGTTCAGTTAGATTGTACAAATGATCACAGCCCAATACAAGCAACTAACCTTCTGCGTAGACCGAGCCAGCAGTATGGTGCAGGTCTGGATCTCCTCGTTCAAGCGGTCCGTATCGCCCGCTCCACCCAATTATCTCCTGGATATACCGCTTCCTCGTAGGTTCGTCTGACGGGAACTCGCGCAGAAGCTCAATGAGACGCTCTGATGGATAATAGTCAGAGGATAAATATTCTCGACACACTCGGACAGTTGCAATCGATTTGATTGACCGCACTCCCGCAGTAACCAAATCTATGCCACGCAGAAACCAGAGGCCAACTCACTCTTCCGAGTCCGACCTTCCACGTCGTCATCAGACCCCGAGATCTCCCACTCCGCTTTGTTGTAAACCTCTAGCACCAACATTATGGCCAAATCTCCTCCACTTGCGGACGCTCCTTGTTGGGCGCCTGCCCTCAACAGAGCCGTCGCTCCACCGGCTAGGAGCTCTGCCGCCGCATCGTAGTTGGCCTGTTTGATGTACCTAGCCGCAATGACACGCAGCTGCTGGTGGGCTTCGTAGTAGGCACCGGATGCGATTCTGGTAGCAGAGCAAAAGCGTTAGTGCGGGATTTCTTCGGGTCACTGGGAGAGAGTCCAGGCAGTGTCTTACTTTTCCCGCTGACGGGCAATGGTTTTGTCGATGCGGGTAGTCATGATCAGTCCGGAAAAAAGAATAAACAGAATAGAAGGAGAGAGGTGACCAGAGTCCTGCAATCAAAGCCCCGAACACGAGCGATGGGGGAGGAAGTTCGCGGGGCGAGTTGCGGTTCGGTGGGGACGCGGTAGCTCCGCTGCGACCACCATACATCGTACATCATTCACTTTTTTTTTGTCGCGAATTGCAGTACTTCGTGCCTTCTTCAACTTCTTGTACCTCGAATATCTTGCGCTGTGCCAGAGCTTCTCTCCTAATCTACATGCGATCCAGGGGCTCTACCCGACTCCACCAATTGGCCGTCTGGGTCACTGGTATCAAGGGACCAGTTTGATCTAAAAAGGCACAGGCAATCCGCTATGAACCGGTCGACTTTTGACATTCAGCCCGTCAACCGCTTCGTCGGTTCGAATACCACGATTCGGCGGCCACGAGTGAGTGGGAAATCGATTCTTTCATATCGCCACTAACCGTGGACCTTCACTCCTTCGGTGGTAGGAAATTGCGTGCTTTTCTTATGATGATGACCACCGCTTCTCGCTGGGGGAGTCATCCCTACGGTATTACTACCCGCCGAGTCTGCCAGCAGACTTGAATCTGGGCTATAATACGTTCCAAAAGCTGAACGATGCCCCGGATGAGCACTTGGATGCGCTG
Source organism: Penicillium alfredii (assembly GCF_028826965.1). Lineage (NCBI taxonomy): Eukaryota > Fungi > Ascomycota > Eurotiomycetes > Eurotiales > Aspergillaceae > Penicillium > Penicillium alfredii. The sequence continues at coordinate 3,261,144 of NW_026622706.1, read as the reverse complement.
CTGGAGACGATTATCGCCCTGGAGAAAGACACGCAAAAGAGATGCGAGGCTGATATCGTCACTTGGAGAGGAATGATGACCAAGGTGTGTTTGAGGCAATGAGTTTCGAGTGAACTTCTCTGACCAACATTGTCTTTCAGATCTTGACTGCTCCTTTTGACATGATGAATGGGTGTGTATCAATCTCTACCTTGGTCCTTGTCTCGACAAAGCTATTCCTAATGCTTTCTATTCCATTTCTAGCTTTGAAATGAACGCGACCCGTTTTCAGGTAGGAAGAAGCCCCCTTTGTGCTCACCCTCTGACAATTCATCTGACCAACATGTATGACTAGGATACCATGTACGAAAGGCCAGTTCGGTGTTTGCCACAGAACCCAAGTGCTGATGTACCCTCAGATTTATCGAAGAGGACAATGTCTACAAAAACGAGCAGAAGGAGCTCCAGCGTAACCAGAGGATGCCGCCTGGCATGGCATCCCAGGAAATGATGATGTATTGGGGTAAGAAGATCTTCTGGATACGATGCGCGATAATATCTGACCATTCTTCCAGGCTACAAGTTTGAAACCTTGTCTGTTCTGCGAGAGCCTTGGGATTCGAGCTCGCGCGAAGAGATTGAAAACCGACCAAACGAGGTCGTCAACAATGGCGCGCAGTATTGTTCGGTTGCCCGCACCGGAATTGGGAATGTGCGCATGATCCTCGGCGGCGAGGTTGACGCCGGTATGTTGGCCCAGGACACATCTGTATGACAATACTGACTAGTTTTTACTTCTTTTAGTTTGGGACTGCAAGCCGGAACGCAAAGAAGACCCCGTCCATTGGGTCGAGCTCAAAACATCCGCGGAGATCCGCAATGATCGTGATATGCTGAAGTATGAGCGCAAGTTGCTGAAATTCTGGGCCCAGTCTTTCCTCCTCGGCGTGCCCAAAATCATCGTGGGATTCCGTGATCCGCAAGGCATTGTACACCGCTTAGAGGAGCTGGACACTGCCAGTCTCCCGGGCAAGGTGAAGAAGTTGGGCAAAGGGACCTGGGATGGGAACATCTGTATCAATTTCGCCGCATCATTTCTCGAATGTAAGTTTTACCGTGTCAATAGAGCTCCGTCTTGTGCTGACCACTGCTCTCTATCTTTCTTTTTCCAGGGCTGAAGCAGACCATCCAACAGGATGGGACGTGGAGGATCCGGAAACGAGAGAAATCGCCGGTCATTGAAGTATTCCAGACCGAGGAGCAGGGACATGGCGATATTCTCTCATCGACATTTAAGAGCTGGCGATCAGGTTGATCTTTTCTTTCTTTTCTAGTTGGGTATTGCTATGAACAATAATATACGAGTATTGAACTGTCACATTAGATATCTCATTCCCTCATGTAAATTCTACCAGATGCCTAAGATGGAGCACCTCGGGTGTTCTAACAAGACCCATACACCGGATGACAACACTGCGCGGGATGTGGATACATCGTTATGGGAAGAACTGGTCATGAACAAGGTGCCCATCAGGCCGTGGATCACCGCTTAGGTTGGGTTGATGTTGGGAGTGGGCTGGCCTGTAGCTGGGTTGTCAGGCTGGCCTGTAGCCGGGTTGTTGGGCTGGTTGTCGGCGCTGGAGGTGCTAGTCTTGGGATCGCTTCCAGAATCCAGATGGAAGCGATGAACAGTGCCCTTCTTCTTGTTCTTGAAAAAGAGGGTGCCCGCTGGCATTCCGTGCACCTTCTTGTCCAGGGCCTTCACATACACCTCCTTGGTGTCCGGGATCTCTTCGAGATACAACCACACCATTGCGGCGTGCTCGGTCTTCGGGCAAACGGTGGCATTGCGGGGGATGTTGTTCTTGTCAATATCAGGGTCTGTTGAGAGAAAAGTCAGCTAACTGCGATATATTCATTCCACATCAAGACTTCGACTCACTGGGCAAGCATCTTTGCTTCTCGGGGTGCCAAACTGCCATGGACGGCGTCAAGGTTGTGCAGCCGCCAAAATTGAGCTGAACGTAGCAGTAGTTGTGCTCCGCGTCATGAAGAATATAGGCCGGATCCTTGGCTTGAGGGGCGGGCGTTTGGAATGGCTCAAGGTCGCTCTGAGCGACCGTGCCAGCAGCGAGAGCCGCAGGGAGAGCAGCAGCAAGCAATGCTAGAAACCGCATCTTGAGTATTGGGGGTTTGGGGGGTGTAGAGGGAAAGGTAGATAAATTCCAGGAGAAGCGACCCAGATAAAGCCGATCCGCGCAAAAGTCCAAATATAGACCAATAGACCAAATCCACCCAATCAATATTATTTCAAGTCGTAAAAAAAAATCAAAATCCTTTAGCTTGGGGGCCGATGGGGCGGAATTGTTGATGGGGGCCAAGGCGGGAGTTGGAAGAATTCATGCGATAGTACATCGTAAACCCAAGTGGATTATTGCCAAAGAATTGTTTTTATCGCGTCTATGGAACATCAATCAAGCCTTTTGAGACTGTCGTTGAAAATAAGCGTCTCGTTCAGCTCGTTTGGCGGCAGACTTGAGGGCTCGTTTATGGCCATGTCCGTTCAAGTGGATCTTCCATTGCGCCTCGCCCGCCATCGTCTTACGGCAGACATCGCAAGTGTAGCACTTGGATGGCTGATCGTCCCCCTGGTCTTCTCTAGCGCCTAACACCGCTCTTGCCAATTCTGACAGCGATTTGGGGTCGGGAAGAGGCTCATTGTGGAGCAGACACTGCACAAGCTTCTCAGACGGTTCCGCGATGCATTTCTTCCAGTCGTTGATGTCGCTGCTGTCGAGGAGAAAGAGACGATCAGTGCGGTTGGCTTCCAACAGCGCGCGCCACAGTTTATTTCGAATCCATTTAATCTGAGACACAGCGTATTGCCGTGTAGCGCTCCTGATGGATTCGATACAAGGCTGCCTCAGATCCTCAAGCTCCTCTTGGCTGACGTCGGCTTGCCGAAGTGCCGTGAAGTAGGGCTCCAATTCTTTAAAGCCGATCGATACCCAGACGCCGCGGGTGTGATCGACTTGGATGCCCTGCGACTGTTTCTTGTGGATATAATCCGACATTGTCTGTGCTTCCGACATCAGGCCCTGATCGATCATGTTGTCGACGCGCGTATTCAAGCGCGTATCCAGAACCCCTTTCTCCGCATGCACCCAAAAGATCAATGTATTTTCGAACCGTAGCAGCCCGTTACTATTTTGAACCGCCTCTCGCTTCAGGCGACTTTGTTCCGCGTATATTTCCGAGGCTGGTCGCCCTCTCTGCAGATAGATCTCCAACGATCGCCGGATCTTCCGCGTATCCTTCGGGTGCCATCGCTCTGCCATGACTGGGTCCACCTCGCGAAGTTTCTGTAAGAGAATCTCGGGCGGAGCATCGAGGATAGGCCATTTGTCCGAGGTCGAGTCGAGTTCCGTCGGTTCAAATCCGTCTTCATCGTTGGGGCCTTCCCCCACCAGTTGATCCTTGAAAAGCACCGCTTGCGTGTAGTAGTGGGTACCCCCGACTAAGATGGGCAGCTTTCCGCGCGACCGGATATCGTGGATGAGCCGAAGGGTTTCGTTCTTGAATTTGCCGATCCGCCATGCCACGGCCTCAAGGTCAATGCAGCTCAGCAAGTGGTGGGGGATGCCATTTTGTTCGGCCGGGGGAATCTGGTTGGTGATGATAGGCAAGCCACGGTACATCTGCATCGCATCGCCATTGATGATTTCACCGTTGAATCGTGAGGCCAAGTCTACCGCGAGCTGTCTGCAATCGTCAGCCACCGTGATGTCGCGATACATGATCCCCCACATACCTTGGATTTACCCGTGCCCGTGGCCCCAACAACAGCTATGAGGGGATCCATGATTGCTCTTCGACCCGGCCAAATTGATCGGACAGAGAGCATACCGACATTGTGTCGTAGCGAAAGAGGTGTGGAAGGGGAAGAAAAAAATGGCGGGCGTTATCGGTGAAGTGACTTACCTCATCCGCATGGTTCAAACGCTAGGATGAGCTCGGTTTAGATTGAAGAGTTGATATCTTCGTTTGTGGATCATCTTTCTCTTTCTCTATTCTGTTGCAAATTCTTCCTCTTCTTCTTCTTCTTCTTCTTCTTCTTCTTCTTCTTCTTCGTTCAGAACTATTCGGTGTGTCCCCATCTCTCATGGCAAACCAACCCCCGTCGATTGAGGTGCAGGGTCTCTCCTACAAATTCCAAGATGGTTCGTCGGGTCTGGAGGACGTACAGATGATTCTTCCACCGGGGAGCCGGACTCTGCTGATTGGCGGTAATTCACTTTCAACGAATACTCGTATCGCTTGAAGCATGGCTAATCCCAGACAGCGAACGGCGCGGGGAAAACCACGCTCCTCCGGCTCGTCTCAGGAAAGCGCCTTGCCCCCACCGACACCATCGCTGTGGGCGGCACCGACCCCTTCAAACATGGGCTGGAGGGCGTCACATATTTGGGTGTGGAATGGGTGCTGAACAGCATCGTCCGCACCGACATTGACGTGCCGACGCTGCTGGCCTCGGTGGGTGGCAACGTCTATCCTGAGCGACGCGACGAGCTGGTCGAAATTCTCGACATTGATCTGCGCTGGCGCATGCATGCCGTCTCCGACGGTGAGCGGCGTCGTGTCCAGCTGGCCATGGGTCTTCTGCGGCCCTGGCAGGTCCTGCTTCTCGACGAGATCACCGTGGATCTCGATCTGCTATCCCGGAGCAACTTTTTGGCTTTTCTCAAGCGAGAGACTGAGACCAGGCCCTGTACTATCGTCTATGCCACGCATATCTTGGATAACCTAGCGCAGTGGCCGACCCACCTTGTCCATATGCATCTGGGGAAGGTCAAGGCTTGGGGTCCGGTGGAGGATTTCCATTCCGAGGTGCCGCAGTGGACGTCTGAGAATAGTCGCCTCGGAGAGTTGGTTCTCAAATGGCTCAAGGAGGACCTGCAGACTCGAGGGCCGCGGAATGGTCGACAAAACCAGGCCAAGACCTACGAATCCCTCGAAGGGCTCGGGGGCTATGGACTGGAGAAACCCAGCTAACTTTGAGGGGTTGTCTTAGCGCAATGATACGAAGATTCTTTTAACAATATGCCGTTCAACAATGGATTCAACAAGGCATGGGTGGGGTTTCTATGGTTTCAGGGCATTGGGATTCTATAGCGTGGACCGATTCAACTTTTGGAGTTTATATTTTTCAGCCATGGCTCATTTCTCTTGGTTTTCTTTTCGTTTTTATCAGGTCATGCGAAGAGAGATCATGAAAACATGTCTGGAAAGACATATATGCGAGCAGAAGTGTCCTCACTTGCCACTGCCAGTTCAACCCTACTCTGGCAGTCCTTAGCCGATACCGGCCGCCAGGATAACTGCGTGACCGCCCTCGAGGGCGCTATCCACTTGTCAATGGTCACCAAGTGTTGCGTTTCGAAACTTTCAATAGAAACCCGGTGAATGGACACAATGCCACTATCTTCTCCTACCGCAAGAGTAAATGAGCCCTGGTAGGTGGTGGGCAAGAAAGCAATGGCCGTGACCGCAGATGTCACAGCTATTGTGGACTTGCACTCGAATGAGTCGTCTGTCTTGTGCCAAATTTTCACGGACTTGTCCCGTCCTGCTGTGGCGAAAACATGTTCTGTAGTTACTGGGGCCCAGGCGGCCCCCAGGATCATTCGAGAATGACCTTTGGGGTTTGAAGCCCAATTGGTAAAGGTGGTCGAGTCCTGATCACTTCGCTGGAAAACAGCCCATTGTCGATCCCGGCCAACACTAAGAAGGTAGCGATCATCGACACAGAATGAAAGATCCGTGATGGTCAGCGAGTGTGCGGTAAGAGAAGGTTTAATCTCATGCCAGTCCGATGTGTCATACAAGCGAATCACGGCATGATCGATGGAGCTGGCCTTGCAGGCAGTGGCAATGATTCTTCGGTCATGGCTCACGGCCACCGCTGAGATTTCATAGCCATGGCCATAGAGCTTCTCATGCTCGGGCCACAGTGTATACCGAGCTAATTGATCTTCCAGCGGCGGGGTCTTGGTAACTGATAGAGCTGACGCGGTAGGCGGTGTTTCGGCTGCGAGCTCATTGGACTCGTCTTCTTCCACTGGGGCCTCGTCACCAAGAGGTTTATTCGAAAGACCCAAAACCGGAATTTCAGCTGTGTCTGGGAGATCACCCTCGATGGATTGTCGGAAGCCGGTGAGATTTTCAAGCATCTGAGCAATCGGTTTGGGCTCGTTGAACACCCGCAAAAGTTTCTCGTCGGCACCTGACACAAACTGAGATGGCCCCAGCGTGTCGATGCAGTTCAAGTCGTATCCATGGATTTGTGGACGAGACATTTCATGCCACGACGATACATTTTCGCGTACCCATTGAGCATGAAGCCGGGTGGTTTGATCTGCGCTGGTTGAGAGCAGATAACCGCCCGTGGGCTCCCATTTTATACCATTGACCGGGCGAACATGGCCCGAGATACCAAATTTCTGGACCCAGACATCCGCATTAGAGTCATATCGCCAGACTCTCCAGCTGCCTGTCCGACCCAGGCTCACCACCACTTGTCCATCGGGTGACCAGAGTCCAATCCAAAAGCCACCTGCACTGCCTGTGGCTGTGGTCGATCCCTTTTGCACACTAATCTCCCCCATTCTCTCCGTAGACATCCATACACTCGATACTGGGTCTTGTTCCCAGATCGTGACAGTATTGTCCGCAGAAGCAGAGAGGAGCTGTAATCGCTTCGGATTAGGGTTCCATGCAGCGGTATAAATCCAGTCCTCATTTCCAAAAAGAAGAGCCTCGAAAGTGATGGAGTATTTCGACCCAGCTGCTTCAAATTCGTGGGCCTTGTTCGATAGGGTTGGTTCCATGCCACCCAACAGAGGGTCGGCATCATCTATCGGGGCAGGTACTTTGGCTTCGCCCCGACGGAGCCGCCAAAGCCGAATATATCTGTCCTGGCTTGCAGAGGCAAGCAGGAGGTCATCGGTGCCGCTTTGCTTGTCATTTGTGAAGGACAGTGACCTGACCCACGCTTCATGGCCCGTAAGAATGGCGCAGCGTTGAAACCCCGGCTTTTCAGTGCGTGAATCGGCCACATATATCTGTACTGTAGTCGTAGTGCCCGCAACAGCCAACACCAGAGACTTGGTCGTGTCGCCCTGGAGTACTCGCAGGGACAGTGACAATGGAAAGAAGCGAGGTTTCATAGTTATCGTTTCAACCAGGTCGCACTTCAGTTGGTCCTGTGCATTGATCCTCCAAATCTGAACCGTGCCATCTGCTGCCCCGGACGCAACAATGTTTGTGCCGTCGGCCACCGATATCGCATTGACCGAGCCCGTATGGCCTTCAAGAGTAGAGACATGGGTGTATTGGCGCGGGTCGCTGGTTTCACTGCGCCATACTCGAATTGTGTGGTCGACAGAGCCGGTCAGGAGGAATCTCGTGCCGGAGGGGCATGTGTAAAATCTAACCACACTGACTTTGTCGGTATGGCCAGGGAGCAAAGCGTAGACACCGCGCTGGGTGGTTTCCTGGAGAAATCGTCAGGTTCTGGAATGGTCCTTGGCTTCCAATGGACTTACTGAAGGGTCCCATAAAGCGACGTTGTTGTCGGCACCGAAGGCCAGCACGCCCGATGACACATCCCAGTCGGCGGCGCCTGGGTGCCGATTGCCTCCGACACTGATGTAGTCGGTTGTAATGGTCGGCATGAAGGCTTTGGCGAGCTCCAAATATTTTTGTGGGCAAAAGACCTGGGAAAGAGAGCGCAAAGAAAAGATAGCGCTTATCGATAAGAGTTGGTTTCTGCCATCCCAAAAAGCCCCTCTCTCTCCCTCCCCTCTTCACCCGAGAATCCTCTCTCGCCTCTCGTTGATTTTACTTAATGGCCGATTCAGCTGCCGGAGGCGAGGCCTCCATTCTAATTACCGTCGAGTTCACGTATGGTCAGTTCTCTTATCTTCCTCGGACCGAATCTAATGAAGGCCTCCAGTGGCGGACTCGAGATGCTCTTTTCCAATGAGCGCAAACACCCAATTGTGCTACCCCCTCGCTTAGATGATGGAAGTCGACCTAATATCACGTACCTACTTCAACACCTGGTCGAGCACGTCATGAGAGACCAGAGGAAAGCATTGTTTATCATGGAAGACAATGTGTAGGTTAATACCAGGACTTCTCTATCCTAGCAGTGCTGATCATTTGGGACAGGCGACCGGGCATCCTGGTTTTGATCAACGATACTGACTGGGAACTCGAAGGTGAAGAGAAATACGAGCTTCAACAGGGAGATAATATTGTCTTTGTGTCAACGCTACATGGGGGATAATGATGATTGGGTTGCACATCTAGAGTCAGAACGGGAACACACCAACACCTTTATATCGAAGCAATGCCGCGGGAGCATATCGGGATGTCGGGACGAGCAGGCTTGAGCCCTGGGCCATTGCGTCTAGACGACATCTTCCACATGCTGTTGGGTGATCCTCTCGGGCTCGCGAGGGGTTCGAAGCCCACTGGGAGTTCGCAACCCACTCTGGGGTGTGGCGAGGCCTTCCTTCGGGCTGCCCAATCCTTGCATCGGAGATACTACTCCGCTTGGGGGTACCGGGATCTTCAAATCTTCGGGGGAAGCGGGAATGATTTCTTCGGGGAGGTCAGGAATGTGGATTCTTCGTGCCTCGTTTTGATAGCTTTCGGGGATAATCTGGACGGTGTTGGTTAGCCATGCGTCGATATGAACCAGGCATTGAAATCATTCTACCTCGATGATCTCGTCCCGGGGGAACTCTAAGAATGGGATGTCTGCGGCATTACAGGCCATGAGATACCCATACAGAACCCTCAATACGCTCTCATGCGCAATGATGAGCAGATCATTCTGCTCTCTTTCCAGCTCAAGGATGATTGGTTCGAGGCGGACGGCGAGATCGTGGTATGACTGTCGAAGTAGTTAGCCATTTGCGTGGGTGCCCACCAGGACGAGTATTACCTCTGCACGGGGGTACCGATGATGATAAGGGTCCAGCTCATGCTTTGAGACCTCATCGCCATATTCTGCTCTGATATGGTTTTCTGCCATTTTCTCGCAGACTCCGGGATTTAATTGACTCATCTGAGACCGCTGCCGAACCTTGTAGCCTCGATCATACAGGTATTTGGCAGTCTCCACGGTTCTCCGTCGAGTGGATGTCCAGACTTTGAGAGGTCTCAACTCATATGCTGTTTCTCCGCGGTCAAACAACGCTTGCTTCTCCGTTTCTCGATGGGCTAGCAAGCAATCAGTCATTTTCTTGGCGTAGTCTTCTCCTTGTTCAGAGAGAGAAGCATCGGCCTTGTAAGAGTCCGCTTCCAACGAGACGCCAGCCTGTTTGATCGTTAGTTGCTTGGACTCTCACAAGACGTGGCAGAATCACCTACCCGAGCGAAGTAGGTGCGTCTCGATTTGATATGGAGATTCAAGAGGTAAAACACAATGCGGTTGGAGAGATATCCAAAGCTTCGATTGTTGACAATGAGTCGCTCACCGGCATTGATCATCTGGAATTAGTCAGTATGTCAAACCTCAAAGAATTCAAGTGGGAAGGACCTTGATGTAATTCAAGTCCTTTTCCTCCATGGTGGAAAATTGGGGGATCCGGGAGGAGATGCGTGTCAAATAATGCTTCACGGCATCTTCCGGGCTCCAGCCAACGTACTGATACATTCCGTGAGTGAATTTCTTCCAGTGCCACCTAAGGGAACCAGACTCACGTCAGGGGAGGATATCTTAACCCTGCGGACGTTTTCCTCAATGATGCGTTCATCATCACACCAGGATTCGATGAAGAGTGTCTTTCAAACTAAATCAGTGCCATGAAGCCAATATACGGACTCCAGGTATCCATGTTACCTCGATATCATGCTTCGCAAACTCCTTCGCAAGCGAACGCCGACCTGAGGCGAGCGGATTGACGGCATCATAAATCGCGATCTGCCCATTTTCATGGTTCAAGAAGTGGTAAATGTCTTCTCGGCATTTTCTCACAATCTTTTGGCGGAGAAGAACGGACGATGCAGATGCTAGACATAGAGTCTGTTAGCGAGGGATCTCGGAAAACCACAGAATAGTGTTGCGACTACCATTGACGTAAAAATAATCATCGGGCATGTCCTCTCCAAATGGAATCGTGGCCCGGCGGTAGTCACCCAGGTGGAAAATTCTGGTTTTGACACCCAGCCTATACAGCTCGTCAGCATGTTTTTTTTGGTGAACTCATGTATCAGGATGCGTTGGGATCTATTTTCATAGGGAACAAGACATACCAGCGAAGATATCGTGCGAGAGCCACAGAGATATGTCTGGTAAATATTAGTATTCAGGAGCAACTGTGGTTCCAGGATGAATGAGCCTACGTCTTCCCTCTGGCGGGCAAACCAACAGTGATGATTACAATTCGGCCCGAATGAAACAGCCGACCAGATTCGGTACTGTAGAGTTGGGCCGGGGCTAGATCGGCTTTTTCAGGCAAGTCATGAATGGCGTCGACAAAGATCGAGGATTTCCGTCGAAATTGTGGTGAGTTAGCCACGATCTCAGCGGTGCTACTTGACGTCAGCTCGAGTCCAACGGGCGTCTGGTATTCTAGACTCTGCCTCTCTCATAACGAAATGCTTCATGGGGTTTGGGAAGATCATAGATAGCATTTCCACCGGAAACGAAGATATTAGGCAATCGAGAGAAGCAAGCTTACAGTAACGTATCCATGGTCGGGTGGACAAGTCGACCAAGACAAGAGAAAATATTCAATACCAAGTAGCTGTCCAAGTTCCTTGCAATGAATTCCAAGCACGAGTGCAATAAACCGAGTCCCTAAAGACGAAACCACACAGGTGGGGAGAAAGTCGAAGAGAGACAAACCCAAGATGCACGGGGAGGCGGTATAGGCTGATCAAGACCTCAAATTGTCCAGTCGATGCTCTCCGGTGAGCGAACAGCACTCAGGTAAAATGGTGGTTTCAATTAGAGACCTCTCAGTTGGCTAGAGAAGAAGAAACAAAAGCAAGAAGGCTTGGAATCAAGCCAAACAACCAGGGCCCGGTCGACATGGATTCCACTTCGTCATGGCGTTCCACCGGGCACGGGGTGCTGACATAATCGACAATCCCGGGGGCCGACAGCAACCAAAGACGCCGAGCAGGTGACTCGCATTTTTCACTGGAAAGCCTTCGATCCTCTCCGACCCGACTCCTGAGCGGATTAGACAGAGCCCTTCTTGCAAAACAATTTCAATCCTCGGAGACGTTCATTCGTCCCAGATTTCCCGGGCTGGTCTCACCCTTTTTTATTTTGCCACGTTGTCTGTCCTCTTCCCGAAGCTCTCGAGAAAAGAAAAAAACACAACATCCATTGAAAAACATCCTCGCGTGACGACATTAACCTTTCTATAATTGTCAAAAACCATCAATATGGCCGATATCCTATCATCGCTCTCCTTTGTCACGGACAATCCCGCCGTGGCAGCTATCAGGGATGCATACACGTCGTTTTCCGATCGAAGGGCATTGCTCAATCTGCCCAACCCCGGCACGGTGGATAACCTTGCACGAGAGGTGCAGAAGGAGGTTCTGCTGTCCAACTTTATGTTCTCGGGTCTCCGTGCAGACCTGACCAAGGTGTTCGGCATGTCTCCCCTGTTCCGAGTGTCGCACGCGTTCTCCATGGGCTCGTCGGGAAATATGCCGCCGTACGCTTTCTCCGCCATGTACGGAAGTCCCAAGGTAAGGATATCTACATCTATGTCTTGATAAGAAGAATGGCTTCTCTTGTTGCCCTGTGTCTCCTCGGTGCATGTCTCTGATCGAAGCTTTCATAACAGGTGTTCATGCAAGGCAACTTCGGAAGTGACGGTACGCTCGCTGGGGTCTACAACTACCGCTGGAACCAGGCTCTGGTCACCAAGACCAACGCCCAGATTATGGCTGGTGGCACCCAGGGTCTGCTCCAGCTCGACAACGACTACACTGGCTCGGATTTCTCGGCATCTCTCAAGGCATTCAACCCGTCGTTCCTCGAGGGTGGTCTGACCGGCATTTTCGTTGGAAGCTACCTGCAGTCCATTACCCCCGCTCTGGCCCTTGGTTTTGAGGCGATCTGGCAGCGACAGGGTCTCAACACTCGCCCGGAGACTGCTCTTTCCTACAGCGCCAAGTATAAGGGAGATGACTGGATTGCTACGGCTCAGCTGCAGGCCCAGGGAACATTTGCTGCTACTTACTGGCGGAAGCTCTCCGAGCGGGTTGAGGCCGGTGTTGACATGAACCTGCAATTCGCCCCCAGTGCGGCCGCTATGATGATGGGTGGTCCCAGCCGCGATGGCACCACCGCGATTGGTGCCAAGTACGATTTCCGGGCCTCCTCCCTTCGCGCCCAGGTCGACAGTGCCGGCAAAGTCAGCTGCTTGCTCGAGAAGCGGATCGCCATGCCTATCTCGTTGACCTTTGCGGGAGAGATTGACCAGGCCAAGGTATGCAATTTCATCACCCTTTGAGCTCCCCCCCTCCCGTGAAATACACCAGCGCTAATGGTTCCCTTTTTCCGTTCATAGCAAACGGCCAAAGTCGGTCTCGCCGTTTCCCTGGAGATCGCTGGGGAAGAGTTGATGGAGCAGCAGGAGAAGGCTGATGTCACGAACATGGTTCCTCCGCCATTCTAAGCTCCCGTTACCTTCCATTGGGATCCCAGCCCGTTTCTTGGTGCAATGGACTCGAGCTGTCTCTCTTCCCCCACCTCTCTCCGGCTAATAACCCTTCGCCCCCCTGTTTTAGTAGTTCTTCGCTCTCCACTGTCTGGACAGACATGGCATGTCACTTCTCTCGGTATATCCTCTTGAATCTGGGTTGCGGGTGCAGGCGGCAGTTGTTTGGCGCCATGGAGATTTCAATTTGTTCTTTTATTTCTGTCTGTATAGATTCACACTCTGTTTCTTCGATTGCCATCTTGTCCATCACTCGATGCCGCATCTCCGACTGTTTGGATGGCCTGGGGAGGTCGTGTTTATGTGACTCTATTCCCTTCCATGGCCATACTTCTGGCCAACCCATGATTGAGGTATGGGATACACCTGTGGAGAGCCTTGGTTATGTTTTTCGCATCATAGACGGGCCAATGTAAAACACGTTTTGAATTGATCTCTGAGTAGCATATACCTAGTCACCAGGTGTATCTATATATATAGAAGTTTCTTTCTTACAGTTCTTTTTTATGCTCTCTGGACTGACGTCTGATGGACTGTATAGTTCTGAACCCGAACAGAGTCACCTGATATGACAAAGCGGTCAGTAATCTGCCGGTATTTTCTATCGGGCGGTGTCGGGAGTGTGGCCTTGGCCCTCGCTTCTACGAGCAAATGATAATCCATCCGAACGAAAGCAACTGGGTCCCTGAAGTGGACACGGTTGAAGATGGAGCCAAAGGGCCCAAAGAGTCCGGAGTACGGTGGACCTGGCCTTATGCATCTACACCTAATCACTGTTCGACGTATCCCCCTCCCCACCCAACCAACCCTTGGTCCAAGTTTCTCGGCAAAGGAGTGCTTGATTTTCGTGATCCCTGAGGTTAGTATCCACTGTGCAATTGGTATGTCTATTGCACTGGAGCACTAAGAACTACTAGTAAATCTAGCAAACCTTTAGCTATGCGCTATGATGCGAATTATCACCCAATAATCACCCTCTGGGGGGGAGATTGTATGGAGTTGATAAATTATGGATTCACTCGAGGGATCCACCGTGACATCATCTCCCACACCTCGGGACGAGTAATTATCTCCAGGACTCGAGTGGTTTTCTGAGTGGCTGTTCCAGCAGACTTTGAGGGTGAATGTGGGTACTAATTATAATCATTCATTCCTATCATATAATCACCTTGGGATTAATAGATCCTGATCAGTTGAAGGTCATAGATTTGAGACAACGCGAGCTTAATCGTCCACGTGTCTGATGGGAATGCTGTTCCTTGCTTCCATGCGATCCGGTGCTAACATGCCGACAACTGCATTGATACACGGGAACGCATGCAATTTTGAAACTTCATGCCCATGCCATCTCACGGAGTGGGAAGTGTATCTCCTGTACCGAGTGAGGGTTCCACTCAATATCCCATTCCACCCCCTGTCAAGATCACTGAACTAGTGCATTGTCACAGATCCATCAAAAATGTCAACCCGAGACCGGGAATGATGAAGCTGTTCGGAATCCCGACATGGCTGACAGCCGATCTATCGCATGACATTGGGGCTGATCCGGTGATGTCGATCCGAGCTGTTAGTTGCAAACCGTGTGATTGTATGTTTGGGCTGTATATTCATGCACCCATCCAGTCTCGGAATGAACCGTTTCCAATGATTCTCGAGGACATACATACATACGTACGTACGTACATACATACAATACACATGAATAAGAAAACAGGTCAATTTTCGTAATTTACAGGAAACAGTGTCAGACGTATTACGTCGTACAAAAGACCCCAGTGATGCACTTGGAGCCGATGCAGCCCTGACTTGGGTTACACCAGTGAGGAAGCTCGAGAGCTCCTCAACGTTGACCTTTTGAGCCAGCTGCATCTTTCCAGCTGCAGCGCAAGGGCCATATTGCGGTTGGTGTTTTTTATTTAATTTTTTGAGGGAATTGCCTCCCCCCATCTATACACACTAAGCTGGTCCTCAGTTCAAGTGTGTGTGTACCTGGACCAAAAAAACCCGGGTGCTTGCGGTCTGTGAGACTACTTTTAACCATCAGGGGCAAGGCGCCAGGAACATTCCTTAGCCCCTTTTATTTTTTTTTTAGTTGTTATATATCTTTTATCTTCTCTTATTTTCAGCTTTCTTTATGATAGAAGGCTTGTATCAAATAATAAAAGAAAAAAGAAAAAAGAAAAAAGAAAAAAAGAAAGAAAAAGAAAAAGAAAAAAGGAAAAAAACCAGAATGTTTCTTGTTTCCATTGAACTTGGAGGCAACCGTGACCTCTTTCGGGTGAAATCCCAATTAATTGAACTTCCACACAAATGCCAAGGAAACCCTTGCCTGAATACTAAAATACTAAAATACTAAAATACTAACATACTTAAATTATAAAATTATAAAGAGAGGGAGGAAAATAGAGGGAAATAGAGAGAGAGAAAGAAGAAAAAAAGAAGGCTGGGTCAGAATGATTCCTCAGGTGTCGTGTTCTCGTGACCGATGTCATCACGATCACGAGGGCCCCTCAGGTGACCAGCCAATGACCGCGGTTCCAGTGAAAACCACACCGGGTCAGCCGACTGCCACGGGATGGCCGGAGATGACCTCGAGCTTGGATAGCTTGGAGCTCTTTTTTTGATGTTCTCTCTCTGGCACTTGGTACTAATGTACTAATAAGGTATCCCGTCGATGTGGTCCATCCAAGTGGAGATGAATTATTCCCGTTCGATCGGCCCCGTTCTTTTTTTTTTTTTTTTTTTTCCAGTCCCAACGAAAACACTTTTTGATCCCCCTGGATGATATACATACTATACAAGGGAAAAGATAATGAAGCTGCTCTTGTTTTTCTTTTCATTTTTGAATTCCCTCTTCTGTAATTTCCTCTGTTTTGCATTTCCCCCAACTCTCCCTCTCTTGCTCGAATTCCATACCGGTACACTGGCATGTATTGGTAAATACCCTAATTACCCTGTATCTATGATGTCATGTATTGTCACCGTCTGTCATCTGTGTTCGGTACGGTATTGCCTCTGCGATGAGTTCGACCATTTGTACACAACGTCAGTGAACCTGAGGCAAAAAAGAAAGTCCCCCCTAAGAAGTAGAAATGAAGAGAGAGAAGAACAAGAATTATATAGAAAAATGGAATAGTCACTCCTAGCTACTATTTCATGTATACTTCTATCTGCATCTTGTGTATTTTGTATAAAAAGGTCGCTCCAACCCAATTTTTTCCTAAACAATACCTGAAGGGCATCTCTCTCTCTCTCTCTCTCTCTCTCTTCCTCTCCCGCCCCTCTCTTTTCTTCCCCCTCTTCCTCTTCACCTCGAAAAGTGCTGCTCTTTCTCTCTTCTTCTTCTTCCTGATATCAACGTCACTCTTCTCGGGCCCTGAACCCACCTCAATTTCCCTTCCACTCTACGCCGTTATTGGTTAAGCATTCTACGACCAACGGTTGTCCCCGTTTCCCTCTTCATTCCTATTCCTCTCATCTCTTCCGATTTGCGTTCTTGGCACGGCCCTTTTCTTTTTCTTCTTTTTCTTCTCTTTTTTTTTTTCTTCCATTTTTCCCCTTCTTCCCCTCCATCTTCTCGCCGAAGAGGTGTGTCGTTTCTTCTCATCGCACGCGCCCCCCCCCCCAATTCGGTCCTTCCGCCCCTCCCCTCCAAGTGGCTCCACCGATTTACAACCCCCCCCCCCCAAAACGGACTTTCTCAACTTCCCACACCTTGACTTCTCGACCCTCTCAAATCACTCGATTCCCCTCTCCCCTTCGTCATGTCACAAAGTCGCCCTGGGTTGTTCCCAAGTTTGCGCATGGGTGGTAAGAGAAAAACCTCCCCCTCTGGAATCAATTGTGGTTCTTCTTTCCTCCCCCAAACTCCCCCCATACTGACTCTCTTTCTTTTCTTCTCTGCAGAGGTCATCCGCGAGAAGGTCCAAGATGGACTGACGGGCGAGGCCAAGGAGATCTCGTATACTCAGTGCAAGATCGTGGGCAATGGGTCCTTCGGTGTGGTGTTTCAGACCAAGATGGCCCCCAGCGGCGAAGATGCTGCCATCAAAAGAGTCCTCCAGGATAAGCGATTCAAGGTAGGATGGGACCTCTTCTGATGTAGCAAGTCTTTGCTGACCCCGCCACAGAACCGTGAACTGCAGATTATGCGGATCGTGCGCCATCCAAATATCGTCGAGCTCAAGGCTTTCTATTACTCCAACGGCGACCGGGTATGTGTCTTGCTTCCTTGGCTCTTTTTCCTTCTCGTTCCTTGGGATCTGACCGTGTTCTCTCGTTCCCCTCGACCAGAAAGATGAAGTGTACCTGAACCTCGTCCTGGAATTCGTTCCAGAGACTGTGTACCGCGCCTCCCGTTACTTCAACAAGCTCAAGACCACGATGCCAATGCTAGAGGTTAAACTGTATATCTACCAGTTGTTCCGGTCGCTGGCATACATTCACTCCCAGGGGATCTGCCACCGTGACATCAAGCCTCAAAACCTACTCTTGGATGTCAGCACCGGCATCCTGAAACTTTGCGATTTCGGGTCGGCCAAGATCCTGATTGAGAACGAACCCAACGTCTCCTACATTTGCTCTCGCTACTACCGGGCGCCCGAGTTGATCTTTGGTGCGACCAACTACACAACTAAGATTGGTACGTTTTCTGGAGAACTGGCGTGCGATGTGACATGTTGACTAATCCGTCCTAGATGTGTGGTCGACCGGTTGTGTGATGGCCGAGCTGATGCTGGGGCAACCGCTCTTCCCTGGTGAATCGGGCATTGACCAGCTTGTGGAGATCATCAAGGTTCTCGGCACCCCGACTCGCGAACAGATCCGCACCATGAACCCCAACTACATGGAGCATAAATTCCCTCAAATCAAGCCCCATCCCTTCAACAAGGTACTTTCGCCTCGTCTCTCCCAATATTTTCAACCGTATGTTAACCAGACCCCAGGTTTTCCGCAAGGCACCCCCGGAGGCTATTGATCTTATCTCGGCTCTCCTGGAATACACCCCGACGCAGCGTCTATCGGCCATCGAAGCCATGTGCCATCCCTTCTTCGATGAACTGCGAGACCCGAACACACGACTACCGGATTCCCGTCATCACAACAACCCGGCTCGGGAGCTGCCCAACCTCTTTGATTTCTCGCGGCATGGTAAGTGGAGACCGTCGCCATGTATCTTTTACTTGTTTAGGTGGACCCCAGACTCACCCTGCATCTAGAACTTTCAATTGCCCCCGAGTTGAACAACCAACTGGTCCCAGCCCACATCCGCCCGGTTCTCGCTTCGCGGGGGCTCGATCTCGATAACTTCAAACCTCTTTCCAAGGAGGAAATGATGGCGCACCTCGACTGAGTTTATTTTTGACGTGGTGCACCCTCTTCCAGGGGTGCGTCCGTTCAAAATGGTTGCTGTCTGCACTGTGGTTGGGGATGAAACTGCCACGGACGGGTTCCGTCGTGTGTTCGGATGGAGTCTGGGGTAAAGAGTGCCCCAGGCTTAACTATCGTTTGTTCGCCTCAACCCTGCAGACACGGCAAAGCTTGATCGGTGGAAGGGGAGACATGTTATCCGTTAATGACCTGCAAGCGGAAAACTGGATTGTTCGATTTGAGAAGGGGAGGCAAGGGCTGGTGATTTCTTTTTCACGCAACGGTGGGAGGTCATGGCCAGGAGTTTTTTTTATTTTGAGGTGTCTGAGACAGCTCTTGGGAGGAAAAAGTGATACCCTTTCTGTGCAAGTCTGCCTTCGGGAGGGGTTGAAGACTGCATGGTTTCATCGGTCGAGGGGAGGAAACACAGACGCAGCAAGCCGAGCTTCGTTCTTCCGGAAGTCTTGTTCCACCCCATTTTCCATTGAGATCCTGCGGATTTCTTAGACATGGACTTCCGGAGGGATTCTTCGACTTGCCGTGCTAGAATCCCTGTTTGTTCATCCCTCTTTGTGTCTTTGCTGTCTGTCTTATTGTTTGCAATATCATTGTCCACCTTCATCGGGCTCGGCTGGTCCTTCCCCCCTCATCCCCGGGTCCCTCCGACTCGCCATGAGCTCCATGCCATTCCAGTTCTGAAGCAGACGATTTCATTTTCATTTCCATATTCATATTTCTATTCGCATTTCTTGTTTCTTTGTGTATGTGTAAAAAGAGGTTCGTAGACATGGTGACTTTGATGGTGAGTGCCATGTAGGACCGGGGCGGAAATTCCCCCGTTCCGAGATCGCATTTCCCTGTCGAGCTCCCCCCAGCTATGACCCTCGATTCTTCCCCTACCACTCCCCAAGGATTCTCCCAGGAGTCTTTCGTGGTATCAGTGAGCTATTGCATCAACAACAACGCCCAATGGCCGAGTACGACCGTCGGAACCACGGCTACCGCGGTGGGCGCAAGCGGCGCTACCGAGGTGAGTGATCTCGACAAACTTCCCGTATACACCACTGACAATCCAATCCAATCTTATTAGATGATGAGGACTATGATCGCCGTCCTCAAAGACGAAGATATGAGGAACCGCCGGTTGTCCAGGTCCGTCGGCAGCTGTTAACAGTCGCCGAATCGGTATGAGCTCTTCGATTCTGCCCGCGCGCCTTGCTTCTTGGGGGCTATGGATACCGCAGCCACTAACACCTGTCGCGTCAAATTAGGCAGCTCGGAGAGTGGAGGATGACGTTGAGGGCATCGCAAAGTCCGTGGTGGAGAATTATGAGGATGAGGAAATGCGCGATACCTTCATCAATATCGTCCTTGATCTGTACGGTGCCTGACTGACCCCCCACGCTTCGACGCCCAGAATCGACTAACCGAAAATTCTCCGAAACAGTGTCTTGGAGCAGCCGATGAAGATCCCCTTTGTTACCGCGACGGTCTTGGTTGCGCACAGCCTAAAGCTCGAGCTTGGAGCGGAGGTACTGAACAAGGCGGGCAACGCGTTGCAGAGGTACATTGACACCGGGGCGTGGCGTGAAGTGAAGCTTCTACTTCGCTTCCTTGGTATTCTTCAACCTGTTTACGAGGGAGAAGGGATCTTCCCGCTTCTGGAGGAACTGTTCGCTCGTGCCGTCGACCTACAGACGGCGTCTTCAGAAGACGTAAGTGATCGATTTCTTGTCGATAATGGAGCCTCTCTAATATATGGGGACAGTTGCTCGGTCTTGAGCTCGTGAAAATCATCTTATTTACCATTCCCTACGTGATGTCGTCTCCTGCGACTGGGTTCGAAACACAGGCTTCTGCGCTTCTCGAAAAGACGGATATTATTGCATCCACTCCTCACGCTCTCGTGGATCTAGTGAATACATTCAGCCCCGAAGAGGACAAGCCCGCTGCTGGTCAAAGCGTTATCAGTTTGCTCCAGACTCAGCTTCAAGAAGAGGCCAGCCGGGGTTGGAAGTTGAACTGTCTTCCTCGCCCGTGGAATGACTTGCGGGACGGAGAGACCGGTGAACCTAAGTCCTTTTATGTGGCGGCAAAGGTTGCCTTCCCTCAAATCACTGTTCCCAGTCCGGTGCAAAATGGGACACGTGCTCTCTTCCCTGAGGTCTATCTCTCAGTCTTTGCTTCGCAGGATGTCGAAACGGTGCCCCCTACATCAGACATCGCGTCATCGCTCTTGAGGGATGTACTGGTCGATACGATCAATCTCCTGGACTTTAACCGGGTTGCAACGGCCAAGTTCCTGATTGACGTCGACTGCTACTTTACTCCTCACACCTTTGTGAAGCGCGCAACACCCTTTGATCGAATGCGCGATTTGGAAAGCCAGGACTTGGCTTGGAAACCGGAGGATGTGGCTGTCGATGCCGTGTTCTCGCAGTTGTTCCAGCTGCCAACGCCAGAGCACAAACTGGTGTACTTCCACGCTCTATTGACGGAATGCTGCAAGGTTGCTCCTGCGGCTATTGCGCCCAGCTTGGGCCGTGCCATCCGGTTCTTGTACAACAGTCTCGAGACCATGGACTTGGAATTGAGCCACCGTTTCTTGGATTGGTTTGCTCATCATCTGAGCAATTTCGGCTTCACGTGGAAGTGGAGCGAGTGGTAAGTCAATAATACTCTTCAAGAAAAAGAAAACGCAACATCTGGTATCTAACACGGGTCAGGATCGATGACCTCGAGCTCCCGGTGGTTCACCCAAAGATGGCATTCATCATCGGTGCGCTGGACAAGGAGATTCGATTGAGTTTTGCACAACGCATCAAGGGAACGCTCCCCGATCCCTATAGGCCATTGATCACAGAGGGCAAAGAGAAAGATACGCCCGAGTTCAAATATATGGCTGAGAGTAAGTATCATTTCATCTTAGGTGTGGGAGTACGGCTACTAATTCGAGATATAGTGGCCCCCTACTCCAAGGAGGGACAAGAGCTCATGCAACTCATTCGCAAGAAGACAAGTGATGACGAACTCCAGCCGGTCATTGCATCCATCGAAGAACAGGCCAAGGGGCTGGGAGTTGAAGATCCCAAGGTTCCCTCCACAGACGCTCTGGTAACGTCGATTTGCTTCGTGGGATCCAAGTCACTTTCACATGTTCTGTCGTGCATCGAGCGGAACAAGGACCGGCTTCTGGCGATCGGTACAGAGTCGCCGCGTGCACGCTGCCAGATCATAACCTCCGTTATGGAGTACTGGGTAGATCAGCCCGGCGTCGCCATCAACATCATCGACAAGCTGCTCAACTACACTATCCTCAGTCCACTCTCGGTCCTCGAGTGGGCTCTGTCCGAGTCCATCGCCGCAGGTACCACCCTGGCCAAGACCCATGTGTTCGAAATGATCTCCGCAACGGTTGGCAAGGTTACCAACCGCATGCGTCAAATCGTCGCTGCTCGTACCCAGCCCAGCCTGTACGAGCCCCAGTTAAGTGTCCTCGGCGAGACTCTGGCCCGTGAACGTACCGACATGCAGGCTCTCTTCAAGTTTATTGAGGATTCTATCATCTCTGTCGCCACCGGCAGCAATGACGAGCTGATGGAACGCGGTGACGGCAGCGGCGACCTGCCCGAGGACGCCATCATCCGCCAGTGGGGCCGTCGCTGGTTGCGCGTCTTCCGAAGAAAGGCTGCCGTCGAGGAATCTTTCATTACCGACGCCCTCGTGCATGCGAATCCCGTTGGTACCGTGGCTCCGCCAACGGGTAGTTCGACGGCTGCGGATGGGGATCTCGACATTGCCGATGCTGAGTAGATGCTTTGGTGAGTCACTCGGGATATCTAGCTGGATGAATGATGCGATAGTTTCTTTCTTTTTTTTCATCTATTTGATTTTTCATTTACTCTATGTACACTATCGCCAGGTGCACTTGGTTCTTTCCACGCACAGTTCAGCCAGATAAGGAAGAGGGGGGGAAAATACGTCGAGCTGATACATCCTAACTTTTTCCTTTCTCTAATGGAGATTCATGCCCCTGCATATATTTCAAAAAAAAAAAAAAAAAAAAAAAAAAAGGAAGTAGACACATACTTGGTCTCTACCAACGACCTGAGACTCTATGTAAAACAGATGATCTAAGATATACATCCCAAGTCAAGTAGCCTGCCTGAATATCCACGAAAGTCTTGCTCTCCGAAACCCCTTAGTTCAATTCCTATTTTCTAGCGCAATCTAGAGTCGCCCGAATCAACCCCAACTCCAATCTACAATACATATCCCACAGGTCCTCATCGCTTCATATACACCTCGCCGGAAACCAACCACCACACACAAAGAAAATAGACGTCCCGTAGGAGTAAAGAAACGAAAGAAAAGAAAAACCGTCACGCATATCAAAACATATCAGTATGCCTTGGGGGCATCAAGGATCTCGTCGGTCCATCAAGTATGGCCCAGGATCATCGCCGTCACTACTGGAAACCCCCGTGTACATGGAAAGATGGTCATAGCTGCCGCGGCGGGCTTGGGCCGTCTCTTCATCGGATTCAAGCGACGGGCCCAGACCCGATCTGGCCGCGTGGGGACCGGACCGTTTGGTTGTCGAGATCCGGCGATCCTTTCCCCGTCCCTTGATACCCTTATTGCTGTTCTTGTATAATGTCGCAAAGTATTCCCACATTTCTCGATCTCGAGGGTTGGGAGGCCCGGTGTCTCCGAACTGGGAGAAGCGCGCGGTGAGATTGTTGAGGGTTGCGGCATGGAACTTATTCTGGTGAGACTGAAAAAACGGATTCATATGTCAGCTTAAAAACAAAGAAAAGCTTCTAATGAAGATATTCCGAGGAGTGTGATTACCTTGAGGTTTCCTAGTTGGGTAAACTGTTTGCCACAGCTATCGAGGAGACAGGTAAACGGCTTTGCGGGCTGGTGGGTGATTTGGTGGGCGCGCACATTGCCCCGTTGCGCAAATCGCTTGTGGCAGATGTCACAGGAGTAGGGCTTTTCGCCGGTATGTCGCCGCTGATGGGTCTGCGAAAGCAAGTTAGTTCCCGACTCGTGCGTCGCAAAATCACACCAGGAGTATACTTACCTTCAGGTTTCCTAGTTGCGAAAACCGCTGTCCGCATGAGGGTTCCTTGCAGATCTACTCGTCCCACTTGATTAGCACTATGATGGAAAGCAACCCTTGGGTTAGCGAGGTGATACTCACGAATGGTTTGTCTCCCGTATGGGCTCGGATGTGAATGTCTAGATGTGTCTTTTGGGCAAAGCTCTTCCCACAGTCTGGCAGCGTGCAAGTGTATTTGCGCTTCTTCCCAGATCGGGACAATTGCCCCTCATTGGTTAGCAAGTATCGGGACGAGGGCGAGGACAGTGGATAGCTCGCGGGATAGCTCGACATGGCCGATGGAGCCAAATGTTGGAGCGGTGGCAGTGATGGCTGGACCGGGGGAGAGCCCGCTTTAGATTGAATGGCCTTCATCAGCACGTCAACCCCAGTTGAGAAATCGACATCGTGCGCCTCTGGCTTTTGCTCGGCCCTGTCGACAGATGAAGTCGAGGGAGGCTGACCCAAGCGAGGTTCCGTGCTAGACTTTGTCACTTGGTTGATGGCATTCTTCGCCGGTCGAATCTCCGGGAGAGACTGCAGCGCCTGTTGATCCGAAGCCAGACGCAATGGCTGTGGGCTGATTGACTGCTGGGCCACATAATATGGGTGATAGGGGTGGGAAGGTTGACTACCCAGAGAATGATTGACGTTGTATGCTGTGGAGCTGGGAGCTTGGTAAGGCAGCGAATACGGTGCCGTGGGATGCGAATAGAAGGGGAAGCTCTGGTCCAGGGACGAGTCCATGGGGCGTCGGGCAAAGGCCCCCACGGCATGGCCGGGAAACTCATAAGACACAGGCTCCGTCTCCATTTTTTGCTTTTCTTGGGTCTTTTGTTTTCTTTTTGGCTTTGAGCCAAAGAATCAAAGGCAAGCCACGAGCTCCCGGATCCGGAAGGATCTCCTCTGGACACGACTGGACCAAGTGAAGAGCCGAGGGAATGGGATTTGGGTCCTGGCTAGGGCAGGAAGAAGCAAGAAAATAGACAACTCGGCCAGGCAGAGCAACAATCGCGGGTGGTGGAGTGGATGGCGATATATACCGAGGGAGTGGGCGACGGGGTCAGGAAATAGCAAATATATGCACGTAATAAGCCCTGGGTTCACGAGTGATGATTGACGACTAGTGGTGATCATCTCGCCCGTGGCGCCTCTGGATCGAGATGCAGTGGAGCCAGTCAGGGACGAGAGCACTCCAATCATTGACATGATGGGATTTGAAAAGGGGAGTTGCAGGTTGGCATTGATTTCGGGGATCTCCAGGTACCCCCGGACGAACTGGAGTTCGACGCATCACTTTTGCACTAAATGAACAAGTCAGTTTCCACCGGTGAGTCGTACAGAAATCCTCACAGCCGCGACTGGCGAGAGAGCCTTCAGCTCGCCACTGTTGTCTTCCCCAACCCTCTGTTTCTCTCCTTTCTCTCCCTCCTTTCGACTTGGCCTTCAACTCGAACTCTTCTCATCCCCATCTCATCCACCTGAATAGCTGTCAAAACCCAGAAAGAAAAGCCTGTTTGCTTTTGCATCGGGCCGGGCCTTCTCGCGCGGGATTCCCAAGTGGACCGGGGATCGACCTGCAGTCGACAAGTCGATTTTGTCGATCGTGTGGACCCAACACACTCCCGCTAGTCGCCAATAGTGTGAGACTCCCCGAATATCCTTAGCCGCCCATGGCCCTGGAAATTCCCTCGTGATCACCTGGTGGATCCTGAACGTGAGGAGCCTAGTGTTTTGGGCGGGAGAAAGTGACAGCCGTGGAACCCCCGGACAACTCTGCACGAGAGTACCTGCGTGAAGTGAAACAGGATGGATCATATCGAACCTCGAGGGGTTTCGCTGCTGTATTCCCCCGGTCATGCGAGAGAGGCTCTTTCATGATTCAGACGAGCAGGGATCGACTGGTTGGGATTCGGGATCCAGCTCCATCCACAATGGCG
The DNA here is from genome assembly GCF_028826965.1 of Penicillium alfredii. Taxonomy (NCBI): domain Eukaryota; kingdom Fungi; phylum Ascomycota; class Eurotiomycetes; order Eurotiales; family Aspergillaceae; genus Penicillium; species Penicillium alfredii. The sequence goes on along the minus strand of NW_026622706.1, from coordinate 3,235,990 downwards.
GTCCCCCCTTGTGCGACTCCGGATTCCTCGGGACTCAACTACGGGAGATATGGGACAGGGGAAAAAGTGTGGTTTCTGGCCGACGCCTCGAAATTGAGATAAAAAAAAAAGAGCACGTTGGAATATTGGAAAGCACAAGATGGAGGGGGAGAAGAGAAAAAAGAAACAAGAAATAGCACACATTCGCATCACTCAAATCAAACGAACCCCAAGCCAGACCGGCGATACAGGAACCCAAGCAAAACGTCACATTGCGCCAAGGCATTCCCCATATCCCTTTTACCGTGTAACTGGATTGTGCTGCGAGTATCTACCAGGGCGGGTTAGCCAAAATTGACCAGGTAAAACCACAATCTCAACACTTACCTCCAAATTCGTGCACGCATGTCTCCACTGCCCGTCGCGAACAATCCGCCACTGGGGCTGGGCGCAACCGAAATGACTGTCCACACAGGTAAGAAGATCGTCTCGGACTGGGGTCGCAGCATACTCACCGGAGTTCTTGTGGCCCTGCAGCATCATCTGGGCATTGCCAGTGATCGGATCCCAGAACTGGACCCCGCGGTCCTTGGAGCCACTCATTACCCACTGACCGTCGGGCGTCAAGCAAACACTGAGCACAAAGTCCTAGAGTGGGATAGAGAGAATCAGCATGGGAAAAGAGCAGGATGCTGATGGAGAAAATGGGAACTCACCTTGTGGCCCTCGAATGTGCGAACGCACTTGCCGCCCTTAACGCCGCTGTGGGGGTGCATGCCACGGGGGACAGTCAGCTCCCATAGCTTGATGGTCTTGTCCAGACTGCCGCTGACCAGGTCGCGACCGTTGGGTGCAAATGCGACCGAGTACACGCTGTCCTTGTGGCCGTCGGGGTTCTCCAACCGCTCCACCAGATATCCAGTAGTGGTGTCCCATACGCGCACACTCTTGTCCAGCGAACCGGCCGCCACGTAGTGGCCATCCGGAGACATAGCCACGGTGGTCACCCCATCTTCGATGCTGAGCGTGTAAACAAGCTTGCCATCGAGAATGTCCCACAGACGCACGGTCTTGTCGCCGCTGCCCGAGGCAATGTAGCGGCCGTTGCCGGCGAAATCCAGAGAGTAGATATCTTGCTCGTGTCCGGTGAAGATATGCTTGATGGTGCGCGCGGCGATGTCCCAAACCTAGAGTCCCATCGCATTCCATCGTTAGAAAATTGCACGCGTCTTCATGTGTTCCATCGACTACTTACCCGAATCTGTTTGTCCTCGGCGCCAGTCGCGAGATACTTGCCGTCTGGGCTAAAGCAGACACTGCGAATGTAGAGGTCGCCGTCTTTGTCGACGGTCTCATCCTGCAGCGAGGCTACGGCGTGACCGGTGGTCACGTCGAAGATCTGCGCCGAGCGGTTGCAGCCCGTCGCCAGGTACTTGCCGTCGCGGCTGAAACGAACACAGCAAACAACGCTGTCATGGTTGAGGTGATGCACCAGCTCCACATCCAGCACGCGCTGCACTTCAGGGTTGAACACTGCATACCAATCGGGGCCCTCCCGCTTCTGCGAGGCGGGCATGTCGTCCGGGTTCCAATTCGCCAGCATGTTGCCCGGGCGCTCGGCGCGGACAAGAGGCTGGTTTGGCGGAGTGGGGCGAGGGATTTGTGGCGACGCACGAGGGTCAGGATAGGCAATGTGCGTCTGTTGAGGGGTGGCTGGGCCTGGGGGAGCACGACCCCGGCCCTTACCGGGCCCGGGGGATGCGGTCGGGGGCGGCGGTCCATAGCCTAAAACGAGAAAACACATGTGTTAGCGAGTCGGCGAGAACCTCAAATCAAACCACACATACCGTTCACAGCAGCGCCAGGTTGATATCCTCCAAAAGAGCTCTGCGGGGGCTGCGGCGCGCCTGGCTGGGCGGCCGGGGCAGGCTGTTGAAGGGTATGCTGGGGAGGCTGCTGATCCTGGGGAGGGGGAGGGGCAAGACCGGGACCACTACCTCCTTGGTTGGTCATGATACCACCGAACAAGTTGCTAGGGCCGTGACCCAATGCAGGCGGCGGCGCCTGGGAAGGACCTGCGTGCTGCGCAGGACCAATATGAGAGGGAATAGTTTGCACGCCGCGCGACTCAAGCTCGTGTCGCAACATTCGAATTTCGGCCTCGTAACTGGAACGCAGAGAAAGTGCAAGGTTAGCGATCAAGGAAGACACATCAAGAAAGGAGCTTAAAGGGGGAGGGAAAGAACGAACTCTTGTTTCATCTTGATCTGGGTTTGCTCCAGCTGATACACCTTCGAACGGATCATCTCCATTTCTTGGAGCTGTCCGGTTACTGCGTGATCTGTCAGTTAGAGAAACAGTTTCAGCGAATTTCGCAACCCATGAGCTGTCGCCATCGGGGGAATGGACGACAGGTAATATAACGTGATAAAGTGACGGGATGGACAATCCACACTGCTATTCCATAGAGTGGGATAGAGGGGGAATAGGCAGGGAAAGGAAGTGGGATACATACACTGGTGCTCGAATTCGCCTGTGCTCCGCGACTGGTTTTCAAACTCCTGGCGCAGTTGATCCAGCAACTCCGTCAAGCGGGAGTTGGGAGCGGGTACCATCCCGCGATGAGTGTTGTACATGGCGCGATTGGTCGACCTCTAGGAGGGAAGGAACCAAGTCGCTAGATGGGATAGTCGCTCTGGTGGTCGGTCGGGATCAGCGATAGCTTCGCAATGCCGAAAGGATTGAACAAGGGATTTAATGGGAAGGTTCAATTACTGGGGCGTCAATGCTGCTTGGTGGATGACACCATGCAGCTAGCCACAGCGATAATGAGAGATATTAGAAAGTGAAGAATGGATGGAAGTTGGAGAGAAGAGGAGGGGGAGAGGGGGCAAGGTTGGAGATGACAGTTCGAGCGGGAAGGTTGGGGAGGGGGGGGGAATGGAATTGGCGGCTACCGTTGACGCGAGAAGCGAGGTAATAGGCTAGAAGCGCACTGGGTCTTACAGTAACAGATCTCACCAGGAAAAGGAGAACCGAGCCAATAATCTCGGCAATCCGTTTGCAGCCGTCCGATCAGAAAGAAAGAATCAATTGCGCGGCTCTTTCTTGGGGGCCCAGATGCTCTGAAGAGCTTTCGGGCTGAAGATACCCGGTGGTACTTGGATCTACAGCAAGTACTGCCGGTACTGGAGGTACTTCTCAGTACAGGGGAGTGGGGCCTGGGGAATCAGGCAGAGAGGTACCACCTTGTAAACTTGCATGGAAGCTCAATCAAATCGGGAGGCAAAATAGAATTTAAAATATATAAAATAAAACCCTGCCTCTTTATTTCCAGATCCTAGATAAACAATCATCTTGTAACCTTAGAACTATTCTACTTAAAAAGGTACTTAGAGGTATATAGGGTCTGCGGTAGCTCACAAAGGAATTTAAGGTAACGTAATCCACAAGCGAGTGCTGCACCATACGAAAATCGCGTCATCTTCGCGAATCTATCTAATTCAATTGCTTACTATGCTACCATATCGCTCTCAAATACTAGAAAATCTATCGAGAAAGAGGGTAGGATCTTATTAGCTATCGAGGCGAGTTAGAAGCAAGAAATTCTTTCGATTCGCGAAGTAGCGCGCAGATTTGAAGTCTAGCTAATCCTTTTAAGCTAATTCACGCGTTAATTGCTAGAAATTGACCTAATTCGAAGAAGAATCAATTCTCTAATAGATTCTCTCTATAGATCGACATAAAATAATTCCTTGGTTAATAACTATACGAGAAATAGTTACTATTCTATTAGCTAAATATAGATCTACCTTTATTTAGTCTATTAGGTAGAATTAGGTCCATAATTTTATTAAACGCTAACCAACCCTCTGCTTCGATCACTACTTTCACCCAATTTGGTATCGAATTCGATTGATTTTACAGAACCCCCTGTTCAATCTTATCCTATGCTTCTTGCGCTGCATCGACTAAACGTTCTAGTATAGTACTATTATTAGGTATATCTAGTAGCTTAGGGTGTAGCTCATAGATTTTTATCTTTAATAAAACCTACATGTTACGGAACCTGCAGACACCAGTTATCTGAGGACCCCGCAACTTGACGATGGGCCACCAAGAGTAAGTATAAGCCTAAACGCCGGCGGAAACTGACGGCAAAATATATATTTAAGGGGAAATACATTATATATATATCTATATAGATTAGCTTTCCTTTAGCACCGCTTTATTATATAACTCGATAGAGCGAGTGATCTAGTGGGATAGATCGGGGAATCTATTCTAATAGACTAGGCGATCTGTATAGATAGATTAGGGAAATAGAAAGACTAGATATATATAAAGATACTCCTTCGCGTTTATATTTAGTTCTTCGTGATTAATTATATATTATTTCTTGGATACCACCTTTAGTCTTATTTATAGTTTACCTTCGTGATAAATATCCTACGAGTAGGGGAGCTACTCCGGTACTAACCTATTCGGCGTATACTTAACTAGCATATCTTCGCAAGTACCCAATAGGATCCATCTATATAAGGCCGGGCGTGGCATCAGCAGGATTGAGGATAGGCTTAAGGCTTACAGTTAACAAGAGAAGTATCACCTTTAAGGACCAACTCACAGTGACCAGGTAGGTATGCGTAGCAATAGGCAGATACCTCAAGATCAAGGCCTATCAGTTCAAGAGGCTCGTAAGCTAATATCGACTACGCACTAAGCCTCTAAAGCCTCATCAGCTACTTCGGCAGATCTTCATCAGCAAGCTTCGCAGCCAATTCAGCGAGCGCCACCGCGCTGCAGCGACTGTCGCGAATGAGGGTATTGAAGATTTCAATGTCCAAAACGTCTTAATTAGGTTTTTTTCCCTTGTATATAAAGGCGTTGTGGTGAATATAAATCGATTTGAATTCTATATACTTGGTATGCTGCGGCACTCGCTTGTGGATTACGTTATCGTCAAGTACAAACGCTGATTAAGCACCACCCCATCCAATGGCATTGCCCCGGCTGCGTGGGTTCCGCGCTGGTGTGACTGCAGGAGGAATTTATTATTCGCCGATCTCTCCCCTGGGCCTTTCCACTTCACTCTCCTCAAAACACCCTCTCTTTTGGTCTCGAAGATGGATATCATCCTCGAACTCTGGGACACCTTTATTGGGGATCGCCTGTACTCGACCATTCTCCCAACCTCGCTTTCCTCCGCCGTATCCTTCCCGGGTTTTGTGAACGCGGCCAACAGTTCCCTGTCCCTCTTCGGTGCGGCCGAGCCCTTTGTCTACGAACCCGCCACCCAATTGATTCATTTGGAACCCTCCAAATATGCGTACCTGAGTGCATGGCCAAGGAACAATGTCTATCGACAATTCACCAGCTTTTTCCTGATCACCTGGTATAGTCCCCCCTCTCCCCTCTCAAGGCCTTTGGATGGGATGTGGTCACTGACAGACCGAATAGGATTTTTGGCCTCTTAGTGTATTTCACGGTTGCAACGCTGTCTTACATCTTCATATGGGACAAGACTACGGTCAAGCATCCGAAATTCCTCCGGAACCAGATCACCTTGGAAATCAAGCAGGCCATGGGGGCCATGCCCCCCATGGCTCTATTGACAGCTCCATTCTTTGTGCTTGAGGTTCGAGGCTACGCCAAACTCTACGACGCCGTCTCCGATGAGCCTTTTTCGTACTACAGCCTCCTGCAATTCCCGTTCTTCATCTGTTTCACCGATTTCTTCATCTACTGGATCCACCGTGGCCTGCACCATCCGCTCGTCTACAAGACCCTGCATAAGCCTCACCACAAGTGGATTATGCCGAGTCCCTACGCCTCCCACGCATTCCACCCGCTTGACGGTTGGGCCCAGAGTGTCCCGTACCACGTCTTCCCATTCATCTTCCCGCTCCAGAAGCTCGCCTATGTGTTCCTGTTTGGCTTCATCAACCTCTGGACTGTCTTCATCCATGATGGCGAGTATGTGGCCAACAGCCCCGTCGTGAACGGAGCTGCCTGCCACACCATGCACCACCTGTACTTCAACTACAACTATGGCCAATTTACCACGCTGTGGGACCGCATGGGTGGTAGCTACCGCAAGCCCAACGAAGAGCTCTTCCGACGGGAGACTAAGATGGGGAAAAAGGAGTGGGAAAAGCAGTCCAAGGAGATGGAAGCGATTCTCCAGACCGTCGAGGGAGAGGACGACCGCAGCTACCTGGTCCCGGAACAGAAGAAAACTTTGTGATCTTCAAGTGTTGTTTCTTCCTCCTAAACGGATTTCTGCCGGCTTCCCTTCCCTCGAGTTGCTGGTTTGAGCTTCCGGCATGAGTGACGAGTTCATGGCTCTTTGGTCCCTTGTCATCCTTTCCTTTCCTTTTTTTCTTTCCCTCCATCAACCGGGCTTGTTGATTCGAGAACTTTAATTGGCCCTGTGCGCATCTTAGACCTGTTTTAATACTCAAAAAGCTGACCCCGGCCCCTGTGGCCCGCCGGCGGTCTGCTTGGTTCTGTACATATTTTCATGGCACACGCAGATTACCCTGGAATGAGATCTCGATTGAGATCTGAAGTTTGACATTTCTAATTAATAGCCAAAGACTGGCTCTTGTTTATACTGCACAGCTTTGCGAGTCTCCCGTTGAGCAAGAACCAGTGTTTTTTTGCTGCCTTTGAATATTTTCTCATTGCTCGCATCTGTCCTTGGACGCTGCACTGTTATTATCTCGTATCTCTGATGCCATCATGATATCGCGCCTCTCGTAAAGCTCCGCCAGTCAGCGACCAGATGGCCCCGTTAATGAAGGATAGAGACTTGATGTATCTGTCATTGAACGGTCCGAGGTTCTTCCAGGCACCATGTCCCCATCTGTCACCTGCCTGGTGGAAGATGGGATTGAGCCATCAACATTCTTATCGTTCGTGGCTTTGTCTTTGGATGACAACACATCGAGAGCCATCATGCGGGTGAAATCCATTAGCCAATAACTCTTGCTCTGTGATCGGCCACACCTCGGCGCTGGAGGCATCTGCTTGTCCGGAAGCAATCGCTTGGTGCATGGCAACCACTCGATTTGCCTGCGCAATATCGCCACACTCGAGCACAGTGACCTTGGCCCGTAGGCGAAAAGACAGAGTGATGAGGCGGTGATAGAAGATGTCCTCAGGCCTGCCACCGGCCAGTCCTTCGCTATCAACGCTATCAACCAAAGGAGGCACTAGAGCCAATTTGGGTTCAAAGCGCCGAACACTGCGCGCGGTAGTGCCGTCGCGAAAAGCAGATGGAGAAATATATGGAGGATTCGAGATCAGTACATCACAGCCAAGGTCTGGAGATGGGTCCTCAAACATATTAGGTCGAGAAAGGCAGTTACGCAGTACCTCTTCGACCACTGGGACCGAGGCATCGCCTTGCCCGAGGACATCGGCGAGACTAAAGTGGACATCCGTGGATGCCCGACGGGTTAATAAACCCCGTTGAAGATTATATGCGAGATTCTTCTGCGCCAGTTCTAAAGCAGTGGGACTGATATCCAGCCCCCGAACCGACAGTTGTTCAAAATGCGGCGCCAAAAGTGCGTGGAGAAGAAGTGCGATACACCCTGTGCCGGTACAGAGATCGATAACGCGTAGGGGTCTCGCCTTGCCCGGAAGGGTTGCGTCTTGCTTGCATGCCACGGCAAGTCGCCGAGCCAGTTTGGCTGCGTGAAAGGTATAGGATTCGGTATCGGGTCTGAAAGAGGAATGAAAAAAAAAAAAATCAGCTATCGAGCCGGGTCCGATGTCTTCGCGGACACAGACCTGGGGATTAACACGCCTCGTTTGCAGAGGATCTCCAAATCGCCGAAGGGCTGGTCGCCCAAGATATATTGGAGTGGAAATCCTTTGGATCGCCTCTCGCACATGGATTTCAGACGGGTCTTCCATCCTCGTCCCCATGCATTTTGCCTGGATGGCGACTGGCTATCGCGGAGCGCGCATTCACGTAGCCAACGCAGTTCATTGCGGGCAGAATCGATCGAGCGACATTCTTGGAGAAGCAAGACAAGCAGAGGGTTTTCCCTATGCGCCTGGCGAAGCAGCGAGAAAGGGAGTCGGGGCATTGACGCGAGATCAGAGGGAAAGCCTCATGTGAGCCCGGTGGGAGATCCACGAAATGCCAAGCCCAATCTCTTCCACTACGCCTTCATCCTCATCACCATAGTTTCTCGAACAAAAAGTCGCAATTTCATACTGCATGAATATTCGGCTCTAAGGGAAAATATGTACATCAATTGCCCCTCCCTAACTCCGATACACTGCTAAACCATGCAAAGGGACATTCTAGACGAAATGAAATCAATCGTTAAAGCGCCAGCAGATAACCCGCACCGGCAATACCAAGCGCAAGGTGCTTCGGCATGCTTGTCGGCCGGGCAGCCATGTTGCCCGACGCTGGGATCGAGGTGAAGAGGCCTGATCCCCCCTGGGGACCCCCAATACGAGCCCCCGTGCCTGCTACAGCCACTGTCGTTACGGGGTTGGGAACCGCGGTGGCGCTGGGCACAGAGTCGTCGCCAGTTCCAATTTCCAAGACTTCGTCGTCGGTTGAGTTGAAGTTGGTGTTCGCCAAGGAGATCTCGTTGTTGGCGAGATCGTAGACCACATAGGCACTGCGCAGAAAGGTATCCCCCAGGACGGCCATGCTGTTCCCGGCAGGGACAATGCCAAAAACACAGGCTCGGTCCCCGTTGCGGAAATACAGGTCTCCCACATCGAGGACTAGTTCGTTGGCTCCCACCGTGATCGTCGGCGACGAAAAAGTATAGGAGACTTTGACATCCTTCTCGGCCAAACTACAGGGAACGTACCCGACTCCACTGGACGAGTCATAGTCGACATCCAGGTCATCGTAAATGTCTTTGACCACGGTGTCCGGCAGATAGGTGAGGGAACTTCCCGAGTCCAGAAGTACCCCCGCGGGCAGGGCCTTGGATGAATAGTTATGCTCGGTCGATGTGGTGGTCAGTGTGACCGCCGTCAAGGCAATGATGAACTGGGAGTAGAGCCCATGGACTTTTTGGATCGGCAAGGTCTCGAGTGAGCCGTGATATTTCTTGGTGTTGACCCCACCGAATAGGATCGAGCCTGTGCTGGCATCCAGGTCGTTGAGCCAGAGGCTGTAGGCGTTGGACTTGATCAAGCCTTTCTCGACCATAGCCTTGGGCAGATTGGCGTACGTCTTATCTCCACTCCGACTGACTTGGACCTCGTTGGAAGGATACCCAATACCCAACACGCCCTCTGGAAATGGGTGTGGTTAGCTTTTATTTATTATTATTATTTTTTTTTTTCAAAGAGCACGCATGGAAGACCAGAAAGAAAGGTTCCTACATACCCGAAGAGCCCGATGAGTAGCCCACCCCAAACTGAAAGTCCTTAATGGTGGCATCGCCGATGCGGAGAGTGTCTGTGACATAATTGCCGACCGCACCGGAGCCGTCCGCATAGCTGATATTAAAATCGGACGAGACAAAAGAATACGTCGAAGAGGCGCTGGAGTCATAAGTGCCGGACGAGCTGCAAGGATCGTCGTTAGAAGTACAAAGCGACGAATTGGGTGCATTACACCACAGATCGCTACTTCCAGTATCGAGAACCAGCCGCAGGGTTTGCTTTGGCGTCCCCAGCGTGACATTGCTGAAGTAAAGAGTTTCCTGGAGATCGTCAGTCACCAGGTCCAATTTCATCCATGTTCTATATTCAATGCAAACCTCGTTATCCAGATCTTGGCTGACTGTCTTGGCTCGTTTCCTCAATCGATCCCGGGCCGCGGGGTCCAGGACATTTTTGCGCTGGATATCCAAGCCCACCGCAGCTGGGATGTCTCTCTTCTGAAGATTCAGGCGACCCACCGCGGGAATTGCGAGGGTTGCCAGTAGAAGCGCAGACTTCATTTTCCAGGGTAATTTATGGGTTTATGGGAAATGTCGAGAGAACCTGAGAACACAAAAAAAAAAAAAAAAAAAAGAAAAGAAAAGGAAAAAGAATAGCTGGGACCGAGTCTATTATCATCTCCCGGACAATGTGCCACAGCTGTCGTATGCTCGCCACCCCAGACCTGTCATGACTCGAGTTGGGAACCTGGAAATTTGGGTCCTGGTCGAATTGTGGCTTGGTGGACCTCTTCGTTTTCGTTGCGAAAATGCCGAGGGATCCGTTGACGGGTAAGGCGCTGGTCCAAGTCTCCACCGGATTTGTCGTCGTCATCTTTTCGCGGGTTACCGAGAGGTTGAGGTTTTCCGGGTGCGGATGGTGCGAAATGTTAGAACACGAGAAAATAAATCATCATCGTAATAATAATAATAATAATAATAATAATAATAATAATAAATAATGCGAGATTGTTGCCGCGATTTTGGAAATAAAATAAAAATCAACTAAAATCCCCAAAGTTCTCTACGTACGCAGACACCCGTATACACGTAGTGGGCGATGACGCGGAGGGATGACGCTCTTTTACTGCACGGCACTGGATTGTTAATCATGCGAAAATGACCTGATTGGTTCGTTTCTAGTTCGGTTCTATATACAGGGTTATACATGGATGTTAAATTAGGGCATATGGTGGGGTCATCCCTAGGTAGTCTATACATATCTATTGTACAAGTTTCTGTCTACGCCATCACAGCCCCAGAGCGTCCCGAACTCGGTTCATGGTCCTGTTCGTGTTCGCCTGAGCAGCTTCAGCTCCTTGCTGAGCAATCACTTCCAGCTGAATCTGGTCCGCCATGATTTGCTGGTACCGCTCGCGGATGTCGTGAAGATGATGGACGATCCGCCCAGCCACGTGCTCCTTCAACGATCGGAGGCTTGCGTTTTGATACTCCGAGGCAATAATATCGCATGGGATATCCTCAAAATGACTGAGGATCTCAATCAAATTGGAAACACCAGGACGATGGATCGGATCGTATGTGATCATGGGCTCTGAGTCTGTGAGGGCGACTTTAACCTTCTTGTGAATGCTGGCCGGGGAATCGGTAAGAAGAACCCTCGATCGCTCATCGGCGTGGGACTTGGACATTTTAGAGGTTGGCTCTTTGAGCGACATAACTCGCTTGGCGGGAGCTGTTTACTTTTCGTCAACGATTTGCACCGTGGTTTTGTGGTCAGAGCGCGAGGTCTTACAGATCAACGCCTCGGGAATAGGAAACAGATCCCCAAAGAGGTGGTTAAAGCTATTGGCCGTGTATCTGGAGAACTCCAAGTGCTGTCGTTGGTCCTCGCCTACCGGGACATGAGTAGCTCTAGTAACCTATTAGCAAGAACCGAGAGCTCACCAAAGACAGATCAGCACCGCACCTATGGACGAGAATGTCGGCAGCTTGGAGCACAGGATAAGAAAAAAGTCCCAGTCGCAGCTGTGCCCGTGCCTCCGAATGCTCCAGTGTTGTGTCTTCTGGCAATTGTAGTTTGCTCTGGTGATGCCCCGGGCTAATTAGTCGCTGATACACGCAGGCTTCTTTTGTCCCTGGTGATCCAGGGACTACTTACCTTCCACTGGGTCATCCGCGAAAGATACCCCATTGAAGCAACGGTGCTCAGGATCCACATCAATTCCGCGTGTGCAGGCACCTGGTATCCGTCATTACTATCGAGATGTTACCCATCAAAGGACTTTGGGGGCGATAGCACCTACAGCAGACTGGTAGAAGATCGTGGAGCGATTCGGGTCCAGTCCCACAGCAAGGAGAGTTGCAAATGCCTCGGCTCTCCACTTTTTCAATTGAGAGGCGTTTTGCGGCACTGTCAATGCATGGAGGTCGACAATGGAGAAGAACAGCTTGGTCCCAGGGCTTGCATCTTGCTGCAGCTTCACCCATGGAAGGAGAGCCCCCAGGTAGTTACCCAAATGAGGGACACCGGTGGGCTGAATCCCAGAGAAGATCACAGGCTCTGGAACTGGTGTTTGCGGGCTGGTACTGCTCCATCGATACCAGGTCCTCGCAACACTAGAGAGCTTTTCCCAGCGCGCACGGTGGGAATTTTCCCTCAGTGATGCCATGAGGCTGCCATGACGACAAATGGCGGCACACATCCTCTATCGGATCATGAAGGAGCGCAAAGGTGGGAAAATTGGGTCTGCGTGCGATGCTTTCTCGACACTCGGCCGCAACCACACAGAGGGACCACGTGACCTGGATCAACAGATAGCCGAAAGTACCGAGTAGTTCTACTGATGTTTATGCGAATGACTAGAGAAAACCAGAACTGAAAATAAAGAATTTAACGCCCATTCTCCGCTGGGGTTAGGTATGAGAAACAATAAAATACATGGAGCCCGGAGAGAGGTTGCATCAAATGGGTAAGAAAACCAGTCGAAATACCCAAGACTATGGGGCAGTGAACCCCAAGATATGCACAGTCTATTGATTGTTGCGCTCGGCAAACCGACCAGTTTCCAAGATATCGAACTTGGCGTTCTCTGCCGACTTGTTCTCCCGTTGTCCAAATTGGGCGAGGTATGGGCGAAGAGACTGTTCGATCTCGGGCAAAGATTCATCCATGGCCTTGCCAACATCTGTCATATCACCGGTGGTTAGTAGTTGGGTTATCCAAGCAATTTCGAGGGAAGGGTAAACTGTACCGAGGCTTTCGTGTTCCCAGACATTGGCCTTCATGCCGACCCCGTAGAACGCGTGCTTCCGAAGGAAGGCGAGCCACGTTTGCACTACCTGCGGATTGCCATCCTTGATTTGAATCAACCGACGAAGGGTAATTCGCTCGAAATTTTCCTTGCTTTTCTTGTGCACGAAATTGCTTCGCAGTACGGTCCAGCGTTGAACAAGGCGAGGCAGGGGCACGGGGCCGGACACGGGGAGGTTGAGGTAGTACGCAGCGCGAATGGCGAAGTCCGCAAAAAACTCGACGTTATCAACGCTGTAGGATCGCAGCTGAAGATCACACACTGGAAGACCGTATTCCGCCTTCCTGCGCAGCGGTCGTAAATATATCGCTTGTACGCTTCGTGGCAGTCGAGCGTTCTCGCCAAGAGCTCCTAACCGTTCCGCCCTGACAGAATAGTGAGCAACAGTGGGTTTGGAACAGCTCTGGATCATGCGCCTTGGAGACTAACCATTCTTTCACGCGTGGCTCGGAGGGTTGTTCGGGGGGTTGCTCGGGGGATTGCTGGGGTGTCGACCTGAGCTCAAACGCAATTAGCCAGGAACCCCAACAGTGAACACTGGAGAAGAAGCTGTATCTCACGGAGAAGGAGATTTCGACGTGGGGTCCACTTGGACCGTTGTCTCTTGCCCTGGCGATGAGACATTCGGTTGGCTTGATAGAGAGCGGATAGATCCGGGCACCTTCCCCGAGGCAGTCAGCGCGATTGCAATGGTAAATGAAAACAGCAAGAGTAAAATACCCGTAGTTGGCGGCCCACTCCAATTAAGGAGCGTGTAGAATATGAAAACATGGTCGATAGTGTACAATTGGGGGGAGATGGATGGACGGGGGGTTTTTTTTTTGCAGGTTGGCCTGGGGCTGACCGCCTTGCAACCACCCGCGGTGCATCCATGGACTGAAGTACTGGATCCAACGGGTTTGGACTAGAATCACCGCTGAACACTCGGGGTTTGTAGGGTTCATGCGGTGGTTCTTTTCGACTTACAGGTCTACAGGCTTAGAAATTCGAGTTCTCTTTTGGTCATGGATGTTGGGGTGTTACAGGAGAGAGAGAGACATGGGAGGGCAGCAATAGGAATGAACACAGATATAGAGAACAAAATAAAAAAGAACATCCGTTCAAACTCGAATGCGAATCAAATAGAGACAGAAAGAAAGAAAGAAAGAAAAAGCCGGTCTTGCAATTGAAGTAGAAACTCGCAATAGAACCACCGGGATGACTACGCACTCGGCAATCTTTTCAACCTCACGCTCTCATCTTTTCTTTCTCCAACGAACCAGTGTAGGCGCCAAAATGACCAAATCCGACCTTTCCTCATTCCAGCAAGCCAATGAGGCGGTATCGTTCCTCGAGAGTCGCTTGCCCGAGGGTTTGCAAAATCCCCGAGTGGCCATCGTCTGTGGTTCCGGGCTAGGAGGACTGGCAGACACCATTCACGCCCAGCCGCGGGCAGAATACGACTACGCATCCATCCCCCATTTTCCTCGTCCAACAGGTATGGTCTGGTCACTGAAAATGTGGTTGATCAAAATGACTGATCGTTCCTAGTCGCGGGACATGCTGGGAAGTTGGTTTTTGGGTTGCTTGGCCACAAGATCCCCGCAGTGTTGATGGTGGGCCGTACGCAGTGAGTCTCAATACAGAATCGCCGAGATGCGCCTTTGCTGATGCTGGTGTAGCTACTACGAGGGGCACTCGATTGATCGAGTTACCTTCCCTATTCGCGTGTTCAAGCAGCTGGGGGTTGACACTGTCGTGCGTGAGTTTTACATGGTCCCCTCAGGTCTAGCGCCAAAAAAGACCGCGATTTATAGCTGATCTATGTATGGTATAGTGACAAATGCGGCTGGAGGCCTGAATGCTGAATATTCTGTGGGAGATATCGTCGTGCTGAATGATGCAAGGCCTCACCCTCCCGAATAATCACCGAGCTTGAACTGCTAACTCCCCCCGGCAGCATATCTTCCTGGCAGGCCTGGCAGGCGTGCATCCTTTGAGAGGGCCAAATGCCGAAGAATTCGGAGTTCGCTTCCCACCTTTATCCGATGCATATGATCTCGACCTTCGTCGCCAGGTGCACCAGGCATGGAAAGCAGTGATCCCCACCGGAAGCACAAGAAGGCTGCATGAAGGTGTCTATGCGTTCGTCGGAGGTCCTACGTAAGCATGCCATGGGAACATTGCCTCGCTTGACAAAGCCTCCAACTGACAATACCCAGGTATGAGACAAGAGCCGAAAGCCGAATGCTTCGATTGTTGGGGGCCGATGTGGTGGGAATGTCAACAGTCCCGGAGATCGTCGTAGCCAGGCACTGCGGTGTTCGAGTGCTAGCATTTAGCCTCGTGACCAACAATGCTGTGCTGTCTCCAGTCCCTCGAGGCGACGAGGATATTTTCCAGAACAAAGCAGCAGGCGAACTGAGCGCCATTTTGGAGGAAGGCAAGGCGGGACACGAGGAGGTTCTTGAAGCTGGCCGGACCGCGGCGCTTGATATGCAGGTAAGATGCCCCTTCGTGTCCACCAAACCGTAGCCGATAATTAACACCAATGGCAGACATTGGTCGTGCAAACACTGGTGAACGTCTTCGAGTCTTAAAAAATGGTGGTCAACACCCTCGAAGTTTCACATGTTGGTGCATCGGGGCAGTCACAAGGGTTGATGAGAGGCCCAGTGAGTATAGATCTCGATGAATGTATGTAGCAAGCCAATCAACGATGATTTACCGCCAGACCAGCAAGGCAAGGAAGAAATTATTTGTTTTTCCGGCTCCTCTTTGCCTGGAGGTTTTTGTAAAAGGCCTTCTTCCCGCTCTGCTTTGTGGTTTGAATGTCCTTGTACTTGGATTCAAACCGTCTCGTCTCTCTTTCAAGAGCCATGGTTTCTTCAACAAATGTCTTCTTGCGATCCTTCTTCGTGATCCGGCCGCTGAAAAACTCGGTCGGGCCCTCGATAATGGTTCCGACCTGAGAGAACTCGGGCAGTTTTGCTTTGCCGCTTTCCTTTTTGTAGTGTCTCTTTGGGTCCAGCACGGAGCGCATTCGAAGAAGTTGGAAATCCCTCTTGAGTTCGGGCGTCAGTTCCGTCTTCGGGAGGTTGAACCAATCAGCCCCAGCAGTAGGCTTGTCCTTGAAGATTGTCGGCAGTCAGCAGAGGAGCGAAGACGCCATGCAAAAACGTTAAAAAAGACATCATGAGATGAATGCTCAGAGTAACTATGAAATAAAGACTCTCATTGGTACAGCACAGCCCAAGACGGACTGGTTACGCTGCATCAAGCGCTAATGCGTTGGGATAAAATTTCCTCATAGCAATGGAAAGGGGAAGATGGAGACAGGGTCTTCGACTCACTTGGTTTAATTTCTTGGTATGAATTGGGTGCAGAGAGTTCGATAATTCCTTCTGCTTTGGATCAATGATGTGGGCTGAATCCACCGTGGCACTCTCCTCGCCCTGACGAACATAGGGCTCGATAGAGGAACCTGTCAATTTCGGAATTCTAAGGTGACATGAGTCCTTGTCTCCCAGGAAAGTATAACCATGAATCCCACTAGCATACCTTAATGATGTGGCATCGGCGGGTGTGACTTGATTGTTGGGGCCTCGCAGTCGATTTTCTGCTTCTAGAAGAAGCTGTTGGATCTGGGCATCGGTCAAATCCACCTCGTCCTGAGGAGAGACAGTATTGGCCTCCCCACGAGCTAGATCTGCCATCCCTGCTGGTTTGGATGAGAGAAATCGTGAGAGCAGTCCACTGGGGGGGGGGGGGGGGGAGAACGTAAATCTTGGTTTTTTTTTGGGCTGGTAGCTTTTAGCTTGTCGGAACCGGAGAAACTTTTATGAGAAATCTTTTTCTTTTTCCCTTATTGATCACATGACTTTATAAGGCCCTTACTTAGGTTCCATGTACTGGAACCTACATGGCTTGAATTTTCTGCGCGCATAATATGTACCGGTACTTTCCATCAAGTACCAGCTTTAGTAGACCACCCCGCACGATCAGACCAGGAGATGATTATGCTGATTGATCAACCTGCCCCATTCTGACTACATAAGACTATTCTTGTAAAATGTCAAATATATAAATACCATAAGGATCTTAAGGAAAAAGGTGAACGACGTAAGAAATCCAATTGCTGGACGAAAGAGCTTGGAGGGGGACACCCGGAAACGTCAGACCGCTGCCCGTGCTTGGCACGCTCCTACGCGCTTCTCATCGCACACCTGCACCTCGGCTTGACACGTTCTCCCGGGGCAGATCAGTTCGTCGGATTCCATCAATTTGATTAGTTTATTTGCAATTCCTTCCATCGCGCCTCCTCTCGGACTCGGCGGCCCGTCCCATCCGTTCTCCAGTCGCGTCGCATTCTCCCAGCATCCTGGTGAGCTCGCAACACCAGCTTAATTCCATCTGATCCCGGACACCACACACGGTTCCAAACACGCTATTTTCCCATGGATCCCGCCTCTCAGGGTGCCGGCCCACAGCAGGGCAGACCACAGCAGCCCTCTTATGATACCCAGAATGGAGGACATTATGGTAATTCAATTCCAACATCACCCTACACCGTGATCGAGAACTGCGCCGGGACCTGGTTATAGGCAAATTGCTGGCCTTGTCTCTTCCTAACTCGAGCTCAGTTAAGTGCATAAGCTGACATTGCGATTATAGGGGCCAGTGCAGCGGTAATGCCATCCACCATGACCAGAGCCTTGTCGCGATGATCTCGTGGCGATGAGTCTAAGATACAGCTAGCTAACATTCAACCTAATTAGCTTTCAGCGCAAGGTTATGCACCAGTCGCCGAGCTCTACACCGGCACTTGGGCCAACGTAAGTTCCTAGGGAATTCTAGCCTCGTCTCCCGCAAGCCCAAATACTTATTTTTTCCAGGTAAACCAAGGCCTTCAAGGAACAGCTCGCGATATCCTGACGACCTATTGGCAACATGTGATCTCCCATCTGGAAAACGAGAGCCACGACTATAAGGTTCATCAGCTGCCACTGGCTCGCATCAAGAAGGTGATGAAAGCGGATCCAGAGGTCAAAATGATCTCCGCGGAGGCGCCGATCTTGTTTGCCAAGGGTTGCGACATCTTCATTACGGAATTGACCATGCGCGCCTGGATCCACGCCGAAGACAACAAGCGCCGTACACTGCAGCGGTCTGATATTGCTGCGGCTCTTTCCAAGTCCGACATGTTTGATTTCCTTATCGATATTGTCCCTCGTGAAGAAGCGACCTCGCATGCCAAGCGATCTAGCCAGGCTGGTACGGCACCCGGACCTTCAGCGGGTCAATTGCCGCCGACACAGCATGGCGTTCAGCCGCACCAACATATGGGGCCTGCGGATTATGGGTCCCTGGGCCAACATGGTCTCCCGCAAGACCAGGAGTATCGCCCACAGCCGGCGATGTACCCTGGAGCAGTCCAGTCTGACCCAACCACGGCATACGGGCAGCCCCAGTCTCAAATGTTTGAGGGAATGTATGCGTACCCGCATCTGCCTCCCCAGCAGGTACGTGACCATCGAAGTGTCCGATCTATCTTGAGAATGAAGGCTAATGTCATCAAGTAAATGGATATTATGCAACTTGTTCCACGGCAGCTTGAGGAATAGTGCATGTTTTGAGATAAATGCTTCGATCTTATTGCTTTTTTTTTGTCCGTTCTCTTCGCAGTGTTTTATTTGATTTTATGCAAGGCAAAGGCAACATGGATACCACTGGTTTAGTAGGGGAAGAGACTGGCACTTTTTCCTGTCTTTATTATTGATTTTTTTGTGGGTTTTTATCAAGAGCCTCGATCGAGGTTTTCGTATTGTTTGTGACTGCTCTATGGTAGAAAATTGTATAACCTTGTGACCAGGCTTTCCCTTTCATTGTAGCAGACAGTTAGGGTATCATCAAATGGTGTCCAGCGGGGTTGATCAAGTCTTCTTGAATCGCGATGAGAGGGTCGCGAACTTGTCTACCTTGGTTGGTGCTTGGACAGTACGGGTGAGTCTATCAACAGATTAGCAAATGCACGGGGTGAATTGGATTGCAAAGCCATACTTCTCGAGCAGCAGGGGCCCTTGCATGGCGTCAACACGCCCGTATTTCTTGTTTCGCGTGGAGATATCATAAAACTCATCCGCATTCTCAGCCTGCATCAGTTGGACTGTCTGCTGCAACTCGTCAAGATTTTCACGCAGAATGGGCACATTCAAGCTATCCACGAATTGCGCAAGATATTCGACATCCATGGCCAATGCTATCACTCCATTTGGGTTGATTTTCTTCACCTCGGGGGCGAGTGGTTGTGCCTTCAGAGCCAGTTAGTATTCGGGGCCAAGATCTCAAAGCTCGACAAGGGGGCTCACCAAGATCATATTTGCGGCATGACTCAGAGCGTCAAAGTAAATCAGCTCTTTGATCTCGGTCGGCAGACCGAGCAAAGTAGAGTTCATGATATTGGACAGAAACCGAGTCAAGGTCTGCATGTAATTACTGGGCTCAATGGGAGCCGTGGGTGCCATCCACTCATATTCCGCGGTTTCGATGAGATCGTCGAGTTTGGAGTTGACTACCTCGAAAATGCGTTTTTCAGCTGCTTTCTTGTTATTTTGGAATTTCTCCGTGGCTTTCAATATGATTGAAGTGCCGGTGGAATTCTGGGACCTTGCTGCCGCCAGAAGGAGTTCCAGCTCGTGGCAAGCCAGCTCAAAATGCTCCAAGTTGATAAGAATTTGGACGATCTGTCCCAGGTATTGTGAGGAGAGACGCTCCACCAGAGTGTCACAGACCTTCCGTGACAAGAGATCGTCCAGCGACTTTTCGGTCAGTTCTGATGTTCTGAGGGGAAAGAAGGGTCCGCACTCACCTCTTTCAAGGTCTCGTCAATTGCAATCGGGTTCGAGAAGTCATCGTTGGCAAAAAAGTAGAACTGGTTTAAAAAATTCCGGATGTCGATGCAGCACAGCGGATACATTCGCGAGAACGGCAATATGCATGGGTACCTGATTCCAGCCATCAGTCAAGGCTATATAAACGGAAGAAAGATAATATCCCCAAACGTACGATTGCTCCTCGCGCGGCCTGTCCGGGCTATACCAGCTCACATTGAGTACCTTGTCGTATTCTTCGGGGGTCTGGATTGGCATGGGCATGTAGTCATCGGTCGACACAATCTGGCCATGTCAGTCGAATCGACCAAATCGTCACAGAAAGAAGCCATACCTCCTGGAAATCGTCACTAAATCTTTTCTTGAGAAGTTCCGCGTACTTTTCAAAGAGTTTCAGCAAGAAGTCATCGAAAACCCTGACGGGGAAATTCCAGGTCTATGTCACAGGTCAGCCATGCAGACCGCAGTTTATGAAAGCTGGGGTCTCCGACATTCATCGTCTGCATAAACAAGGCAATCAGGTTCTTGATCTTGAGAATGTTCTCTGCGTTGTCCACTTCAGGAAGTGCCTTGGAGATCAAAGCAACGGCCGTTTGACACATGGAATCCCACAGCTCGTCAATCTAGTCAAATGGCACCAAAGAGCAGGTCAGATATCTGGATGCCAAGAACAATGAAGGAGATACTTACATCTACTGGCGATCTGAGATCGGGGACTCGTTTCATCGTCGACCGCTCCACGATAGCAAAACCTGCCATCTCCTCCAGTAAATTGTGTAGACTGGCGCCGTCTTCATCAATCAAGGTAATGGACGCTGGAAGCAGGAGGTCCTTTTGTCGTCGGCGTGTATTGGCGTATTCAATGCGAAACTTATCCATGTGCCCTAGAGACTGGTGGATGTGCAGGCACTCGAAAAGAGGGGTGAAGTCAACCTGAAGATCGTCGTTGTGTAGCAGGTCATACTCTTCGTCCTCGTCCGAAACCAGCTCGATCGCGGAATTCAGGTTGAAGTGGTCCAAGTACGGGATCCTCTCAGCTCGTTGTTTCTGTCGCGATTTGCGCTGGTCTGTGTGAAAGAGGGCAATTTCACCAAGGTACTGGGACATCTCCCGGATTCGGTAGAGCCACGTATTCAAGTCCGACATGACCGCTTCGGCGATGGCCCGCTGTGTCGCCGGCACTGAGCGCTGGATCATGACCGCAATTTTGTATTGGGTCACCCCCTTGAGATGGACATTCTGAAGCTCCTCTAATGCTCGAAGTGCCGCATAGTGATTCTTTTTCGCCAACAGGTCATGAACTTGATTGGCCAGGCGTAGGACCTCCAAGCAGTCCTGGATAGCACGGGAGGTTTCATCTATGTTCTGGCGGTGACCACGTGATTCAACAAGGGCCTTCTTTTGTTCCGCAAGCCGCTCAGTACTGGTCTGGATGGATTGGTTGAGGTCGAGGATCTCCGCGGTCAGGCTCACTGTCCCTTCGCGAATACCCAGCAGTGAGTTGACGGACGAGACGAACTCCTGGTGGTTGGTATTGCAGATGCTCTCAATCTCAGCCTCTTTGTCACTGGCAAACCGAGAAAGGGAATGGAGGAGCTGTGGGGTCCGGTTGCCCACACTGTATTCGCGAATGGAGGGGATAAGCTGGTCTAGGTAGTCGGTATCGGAGGGGGAGATGATGATCTAAATATGCGGTCAGCCCATCCTCTAGTCAATCTCCTTTAAGGGTCTTTACCTGATTGAGCACATGAGGCTCCCGTAAAGTTGCCATGGATGGCATGATTGCAAGCAGGGCCAAGCAGGAGTCCTAGGGCCTAAAAGCAATGAGGTTCAAATACGCTGCGCACGGACCTCGACCAACTTACGCTACTACGACACTAAGTGGGTCTAGAAGAGAATTATCCAATAGGCGTCCGATCTCCTGAACGTCACTTTGTATAGAGATATCCGCATCGTATATAATTATTTATCAGGTGTAGAAGAGCCTGTGATGCAAGTAGCCCAGGTGCATTTTTCCTGTTCAATTTACGGTCAGGAGATAATAATCTGGCACTAAGGAATCCACAGTATGTTCCAATACGAGTGCATGGGACTATGAGAACGTCTACTGAAGGGCTATGAATTAGTGTTAAAGCGATCTGCGAGCGGCATCAATGCATATTGGGCACTCTATATACTATTATTAGCTGCTTTTTTATCCGTCTAACCATTACTTTCTCCAGGAAATCTCCTTAGCCTTGGGCTTGTTTACTTTCCTTGTGTTAAACCCCTATGAGTCGCGATCCCAGCCGTCCCAGCCGCGATTTCAGCGTATGAGTCGAGATCCTAGCCAATGAGCTGTAAAATCAGTGAGTCGCCGCGGCGATACGGTAACGCGACAACAAAGTATGAGTCGTAGCCTGGGTATAAGTAGAGGCATTTCTTGCTGCTTTCTTTCTTTCTTTCTTTCTTTTTTTCCCTTTTTCCCCAATCTTTTTTGTCCCTTTCTTCTTATCCTCCCATCCTCTTTTCCCTTTGTCTCGTGGCTCATTTTACCTGCTGCTTTGTTCCTTTGTGCGCCTTGACTTTTTTCCAAACATCACATCAAAACCTGACACCGCCTGCCATGAGTGACCGGCGCCAGGCCATGCCTTCGTTGGCTGATGGTCATCATCCCTGGTCTGGTAACGGGAATACACTTCGTTATGCAGGACCTTTCTTTGACACTTCCTCTTCAACGGATGAGGATCCCATTCGTCCCTTGTTAGATCATTTGTCTGCTTTCTTGTTGAACATCATGTACTGACCATCTTCGCAGTACTCCAATTCCGCCTGAGTCGAACGCATCGAACCTGTACTCAGGTTATTTGCCTATGCAGGCTGAGCCTCCTTTCGGATCTTCTAGCGCAAATGGTCAGGGATCTGCCTTGGCAGCTCTGCCTGCCGCTCTCCCACCTACCGGGGGGTTCGCTTCGGGCACATCGAACGTGACCCCGATGCCCACTGGAATCAGTGGCTTTCCGTCTTCCACCTCTGCTTATGTTACAGCTACCCTTCCGGTTTTTCGTCCGACTCCATCCAGGAATAACATGGGTCAGATGAATGCGCCAGTGAACTCGACCAGTCTGTCTGCAGACCGACGTGGTCGACATTTCCTCGTCAACAATGTGATCAGTGATTCTGATCCCCAGCGCATTGTGCAATTTTTCCATGTATGTGAAAAAAAAAAAAAAAAAACCAGTTGACTGGGACTCAAGACTGACCCGCGACAGTTTCAAGAATTCCCCACTCTGGATGGGCCTTCGCTGAACCGGCTTTCAACCGAGAACAGCTTTGTTGTTGGCTTCGCCAACATCGCGGACGCAGACGCGGCCAAGGATAAAATCCAGTATCTTCGACCGGGCTGGGAAATTGTTTCGTTGACTCGCAAGGAGTTTGACCGGTTTTCCGCGGTGCGATCTCGCCCATCTGACTATGAGGGCCAGGTGAATGTTTCCCTTGGTACCGATGCTACCCCCCAGATGACCCTTTCCCAGGCACAGGCCATGGTGCGGTTGATGCTGGGGCCTGTTGGTCACTTCCAGTTTGTTGAAAGCAACCTTGGTCGTGGCATCTTTGAATTCCGCGTCGAGTTTTTCGATATTCGCCACGCTTTGAATGCCGCCAAGGCGTTTCCAATTTCACCGAGTGGAGTATGCTTTCCTGTTCCTCCTTTTTGAATGATGGATGTTGATATGTTGCAGGTTCTGCTTTTCGATGTCACCCTGCACCAACCTGATGTCGACTCGCAGCTGCAAACCCCAGCTGCCATCCTTGCCAGTGCTGATCGAAGCAACAACCTTCAGTCGACCACGAAGAAGGCTCATTTCGTCCCTACTTCGGACTCCCGGCCTCTGGTTCCCACGGGACCAAAGAACATGGCGCCGAGCTCGAACCGCCGGCGACCCACTCCCAAGTCCACCAGGGTTGTGTCGGTTCCCGACAAGAACCTGCAGCCCAACCCTGACAAGATCCGCAACGGCTTGGATGTTCGGACAACGGTCTGTACTCACTCTCGTTCCCTTTTGGTGTAGTCGTCTGACATGTTTTTGGGAAGGTGATGATCCGCAACATCCCCAACAAGATCACGCAGGTATGATTACCTGTGATGAGAAAATCATTTATCGAACAATTTGGATTTCTTATCAATTAAAACAGAAGGAGTTGAAGGATCTGCTCGACCGGACCAGTTTTGGTCGATACGACTTCATTTATCTGCGAATGGGTAAGCGATCTGCTCACTGTGTGTTCGCGGTCAGAGTATTCTAACAGTTTCCAGACTTTACGCATGGGTGCAAGTAAGATTTCAGTGATCGATGAGTGTTTCATACGCATTGACATGATTATAGCGTGGGGTATGCCTTTGTGAACTTCGCTGAGGTAGGTCCAAGTCCTTCTTCTACTTACGTCTATATTCGTTGTCGCTCACCAGTCTTTAGCCAGGTGACATCCTGCCGGTAAGTTCCGGAATGAAACCATGTCTATAAGGAGGATTTAACTTTTTTTTTTCTTCCATACAGCTCTTCCACGCCCGCCACAATCAGCCGTGGTAAGACCGAACCAAGACTTTCACCCCTACCCCATGCAGTTGAGGTGGATATACTAATGAAATTCTGTAGGCCGGGCTACCAGTCGGAGAAGATCGGGGAGATCAGCTACGCCAGTCAGTTACAACGCTCTCGCTTGTCTTTTGCTTTCGCTTTTGTTTTCTTGGTGAGACTAATATAGGATGTGGACACAATAGCGACCCAAGGTCAGGCGGGGTTGATCGAGCATTTCCGCAACAGCTCGGTCATGCTGATGCCCCATGAGGTTCGCCCTCATGTGAGTGGAAGATTTCACCCTTTGCCAGGGTTGCTCATGTTGACCGCGATCAGATCTACCATGTGGGAGGTCCCAACGCCGGGATGGAGCGTGAATTCCCTGCTGCCAATGACAACACCAAACTCACGCGCAGCATCAACAACACGCGCCAGAATGGTCTGTCGTCTTGTTCTCCATGGATGATCGGTCAACTGATGGAGAATTAGGGCTGTTCCTGTCCCGTCTCGTCAATAATTCGGGTTCGCGTCCCCGTCCCCACAAGAAGTAGATGATCGACATGGGGGAAAAAAGATCTGGACTGGATGTGACAACAATAAATTCGTGATCATATTCTCAATCTCGGAGTTCCTGTGGTTTCTGGGAGGGTGATTCCTGTACCTAGTTTCTGAGATGCGCGCCTGGGAGTCGACGGGTCTTTGATCCGCTGAATCTTGGGGAGTTGTGGACCTCGAGAGTGGGCCATATCGCCTGCACTCTGCGCCTCGATCTTGGTATCCAACAAGTTTTTCTTTCTTGCTTTGCGTTCATTGTTTTCTTTCGCTAACGCCCAAGTTGTCGATCGGTGATGTGGGGCAGGGGAACCTCGCCCCTTCCGACTTTTCTCCCACTCTCTGCTCGTCTACCATCTCCGTCATGGACTCGAAAGAAATCCTGGCGGTCCATTCCACCCTCCACTTGATTTTTCACCGCAACAAGAATCAGCACCAAAGAACCAAATGGTGGAAATGGCTGTCGGCCTTGAAGCGCATTACCTTGAAACTGGCCAACGCCCTTGATGATCGCGCGTTTGATGCTACTGCCGCCCACGCCTACAAGCAACATCTAGCTACCTCCCTCATCCCAAGATGTTTCCAGTGCGTAACGCCTCTGGCCTGGTCCCTAGATGCCCGATCGGCACCGGTGTGAGTTGCCCAGGATGTATGCTAACCCCTTGGTCCTCTCCAAACTCCAGGGCATTTTCCACTGTCGTGGCCGATAATCAGTTTTCTACGCTGGGAGTAGTCTTACTTGCTGCTTTGGCGCGTTTGACAAAGGCAACCAGGATTGCGCATGAGCGTAAATCGCAACCCCGGGCGAAACCCCTCCCGAAAGGCCCCCCCGCTGTAGCTTCGGCGAAGGAGGATCTGGGAGAGCGTGTTTCTCGATCAGGGGATTCGAGGATGGACATCGCCGAGCTCACTGAAGCTTCCAGCCAGTCAACCAAGAAGACACAGAAGGCCAAAACAAAAAAGCGGAAGAAAAATGCCATTGATGATCTCTTTAATGGTTTGCTATGATTTTCTTCCATCTACCCTTCCGGCATCGCCCAAGCAGCACCTACGACGGGTGTGGATTATATACCGAATTGCGATGGTCAAATTTCCGATACAATGATTATCTAGATCGAAGCGAGGAGAGGCCGAGTTCGCCCAGGAGGTTCACCCCCACATGATGGGCTGTGGCCCATGCCATCGTGTAAAGGAATTTCGGGGAAAACACGGTCCAGATGAAGAGATGCGTGCGAAGAGCTGTACAGGCAGCCATGACCGAGATCACGGAAGTTGCGACATGGAACGTCAGCAGGGCCGCGGGATTGTGCTCTGTGGATACTTGACTGGTTCGGAGCAGGTGGTTTTGAGAAAGCCACCAGATAGGTCCAGCCCAGTTGCTCACAAAGGTGAGAACGCCGACCAGCAACACGCTATAAGAGCCCACGCCATTGTATGCATTGGAAAGATCGACAGACGAGATGGCATTCGAGCCCCCAAAGGCAAAGAATGTCATGTACTGCAAGACCAGGCCCGTGATGGTCAACTCCATACCGGTCAGGTTCATCGAGGATAGCATCACCGCCTGGGTTCGGAAGATCAGGAACAGTGGGATGTTTGTGACCCTTGACTGGGTCATCAAAAAGAGATGAAGAGCACCATGCAAAAGGGCGTTGGGTGCCGCTAGAGGTGGTCAGTCCGGGGTCAATGGAAAATTGGGCCAAAACGAACCTCGCGCGATTCTAAGTCTATACCGGCGGCAAATTGCGAGAAGGACCAAGCAAATCAATCCCCCGAAAACAAGCCTTGCCTGCAAAATCAGCGATGGGCCGTTGGGCCACATCCCCACTGTCTTGGAGATGAAGGTTCCGTCGAGGAGTTCCGGGACATCTGATGCTGCAAAGTTCAATTTGAAACCAAAGGCGCCGATGGTCAGAGTCAAGGCCCACAGCTTCAACAGTATAGCATCCGGCAAACTAGAGAGAAGTTGGCCGCCCGCATCGGCATAGGCCACGACCACCAAGCCCCACAAGATGCTTGGATTGCGTGGAAAGAAGGTCCGACCGATGTCTGGCTCCGCAGCAAACTTTTGCCCCGTCTGGTTCCACCGTCTCAAAAATCGCAGGGAGACCGCGAGCCCCAGCGAGGCTGCTTTGTTCAGCCGTGATGACCCCGGTTTCGAAGATGATTGCGATCGGGCGTGCAGATAGACAATCCATCCGGAGCAAATCCAATACCAGAACTGCTGCTCCTCTTCTACGTAACTGCTCGCGAACATCATGGCCCCATATCCAATGATCATGAACATCAAGAACACCCCGGCATACCGGGACTGCATGCACTGATGACAGGTAGTTGGGAAAACGAGCACAGCGGCAATAGCTGTGACCAGCAGACCCAGACAAAGTCTTCCTAGATTGTAATTGCTGGCAGTGCTGCTCATCACATCCTGCGCGATCTTTGAGAACCGCAACAAAGCGGGTCCGGCGAGCGTGTACGAGTCACCGGCCTCGGGGGCGTCGGCAAGAAGCTGATGCACTTGAGACCATGCACACTGAGCGCCCTCGATCCCCGAGTCTGGTCCCGAGGCACAACTCGATGCAATAGTCTCAAGACCAAATGAAGACCCGGGAAAAGTTGCTTGGATTGTGTTCAATAGCTGTCTCGCATTGCGATGCAAGAGATGGAGCTTCTGTGATCCTATTACCAAGTCAATATCAAAATGATCAATGTGACAGGGGCGCGAGCTTGGTACCGTGATCCCACATATTCAGAAGCTCTGGAATGAAGACCCCCAGGCTATTCAGAGGTATCGGCAAGCCCAGGAGTCCTGCCAATGTCGGAGTGATGTCCGCTTGTTCCACCGTTCGATAGTACTGAAGATCAGCAAATGGTTCAACAGGGCTTTCTGCCCGCTCCCCCAAGGCCTCCAGCTTGGGAGAGATGAAAAGTAAAGCAGGCGAGGTTTCCCCCGCGGACGATCCGCCATGGTTTCCTGCGTCGTTCATGCCATGGTCTCCACACAACACAAAAAGTGTCGACTGCAGATGCGGCTTCTGTTGCATCGCACTATAGATTTCGCCTACCACCATATCCATCTCGTGCTGTTTCGATGCCATAAAGGAACTGGTCGACAGTCAGGTACCACAGCCCAATGAGCACGAGGGATTCTCCTGTACCTTCTGGGGCCCGCTTTATGCCCAATATGATCCAATCCCAAGTAATGCATGATGAGAGCCGACCAGTCGCTGTTGGAAAGCTCACCGGGGACGTGGCGGGTGACATTATGATCTACTTCCACAAAATCCTGTGAGAGAGAGACTTAGCTTGCATGCTAAGGGTGTTTGTGCACTAGCGACTAAAGTACAACTGACCGACACGAAAAAGCTCGTTGTCCCATCGGCCCGGTCAAACATCCCCGGAAAGAGCTTGAGCCATGTATCGTCCCCGTACATGACCAGCCGGTCTCCTCGGGCTTTCAATTGCGCCAGCCATGTATCTTGATACGCGAGGGTCGACGAGGTATCAGACTCGGCAATATTTAGAATGACGTCCAAGAAGGAGGGAACAGACCCCGTGGTCATCGCTTTGAGCCGAGGCATTGTGACCGTCGGCGAGCTCGCATGGGCAGTAAATGGCAAGGCAGCGCCAGAACGAATCAAGCTATTGTAGCACAGTCAGCTTCCCTGTTCTCGTTGGACGTATAGTCACAAGGTGATTCTCACCTTTGCGTGAACAAGAACCCGGAGCCATTCGCGTAGACAAAGTCACTAGTGTTCTTTTAGCTGAGTGGTTCAAGGTAAGATAGAGTGACCGGCTCTACCATACCTCCTTAGGGCATCCACCACCATGAAGATGACCTTGTCGAATACTGCGGGCGTGCCATTCTCGTTCTCGAATGTAGCCAACCCAGGGAGTAACGGCTTATAAGGGAAGAACCCCGAGGAGAAGGTGAGAATGCCCACAGGCACCAGCAAGTTGGCAACCAAGGTCGCCCAGCTGGATCGAAAGATGGCCATAGTGCCACCATAAGAGCCCGGGGGGGGGGGGATCCCAAGAGACAGACCAGCGTAGATGTAACGGAGCTAAGCAGGGCCGATCAAGGGGCAGAATCGCGTTTATTCCTCTCACACCGCCTTCTGGCTTTCATATCACCCCTCTCCGACGTGCGCTCGAAGATGCTCCTCGGCCTTTTTTTACCCTTCTTGGTAGTATTATATACGACCTGAGCAACTCAGAACATCCTACGATCACCTGGAGGAATTGTACAAATATCTAGAAAAGCAGTGGAGTTTTGGTACCTTTGGTTGTATGGTGACTATGTATCAAATGCAGAAAAATCACAGAAATATCTCGCCCATATACTTCTCAAATAGACCCCCAACGCCATGTTTTGTCTCATTTCGTCTCCATTTCACTTTCTCTTCGATCCCTTCTTGGCTTTGGAAGAATGCGACTGGAAAACGATAGATGGCCGCGTCCTCCGATTGCGCTTTTGCACACGGCCTGATTTCTGGGATCGGCTCTTGGTTTTGAGGGCATCGAGATCCATTTCTGAGGGCAAACCGAAGAAGTTAACCAAGTTCAATCCAAAGAAAATACAAAATGTCCAGGGAACGAGGAGCGACCAACCTTCACCGGTCTGAGAAGACTTCGCCGCATCATTGGCATTGTGGTCATCTATTGAGGGTGGGAAGCGGTTAGTTTGCAAGTTGATTGAGAATCCACCAGTCTACATACTGGCTCCATCTGCACCCAAATCCATCTCAGACTTCTCTGAAGCTTCTGGACGGGGCTGCGATGCAAGGTCCTGGAGTTTGGCGGCCAGTCTTTCAGTTCTTGCATCAACCACCGGGCCAAACACCTTCTTCCGAAGATTGGCTCTGTTGCGCTTGGAGACACTAGCACGGACGCTCTTGGCCATGGTTCAATAGACGTCAAGTAAGAATTTAGGCGAAGGGGAAGGAGGGAGAAAGAGAGAAAGGAACTGCTCGATCCAACGAGTGCAACTGGAGTCTTCTGCCATCCAACTTTTTTTCCCCCCAGTCACTGTCTTATGTCATCCACCGCAGAGCGCGCACTTCACCCCCGACGCCATCAACTGCGCTCCAGAGCCCCTTTGCCATTGTTCTATTCGACTGGTTGCAGGATCCCTTTCTCCAGACAACCCAGTGCCCAAGCAGAGCCTAGGTTGAAATGTATTCCTGCAGAGTCAGCATACCGGGCCTGGCTGCATTGAATTTCACCTCGTGAAAGCCGGGGAAGTCTCCAGTCTATCTATCTTAATATCCTTTCACGACCATGGCTACCTCCGCCCAGTCGCCCGAGATACCCTATTTCGTCGGTCTCATCAAAACTCTAACAAACACGCAACTGAAGGACCTGTTGAGAAATCAGGGTCTCCAAGTGTCGGGGGTCAAGGCAGCCTTGCAACTTCGCATTATTGAGTGTTCGTCCACTTCGCTCCCAATCCTTTCCCTAGCCTCTTTCTTCAAAAGTTCTTATTTGTACTGATATTGTTCACGAAATAGACCTCGAACGCCTCTCCAGCTTGGAAGGGAACACCGTCCGCTACGATGCGCTGAAGAGAAGCATCCACGCTACAGCAATCCCTGGCTCTGGGGCATATCACCCAAGCCCGGGCTATCAGTATCAGCCACCTCCCTCGCAGCCGTCACCGGCGCAGGTCCGCTCTGCCGCTCTGGGAATCTTTATGCCGTCCCACTCGTACAATCCAGGTCCGAGTTCTGCTCTTCCTCTTATTGAATGTGGCTCATTGATATTGCTGTTCTAGGTCCCTTGGTTTTCAAAGAAAGTCCATTTTACACCGTCTTGGAACCTCTCACCTCTGTGGTAGAATGCAAAAGTAAGTTTTGGATTCTAGCTATACTCACCACGGGGCAGCCTCCATAGCTAACGGATACTAGTTCGAGAGCAGACAAGAGATAGTATAGAGCTCAAGCTTGTGCTATCACTCCCAATCATCTCGAGGCTGGACAGGGATCCCAACCTTCGGGTGATGGTTTACTGTGCGGCAGACTCCGGCCTCAAGCAATACACCAAGTCCGATATCGCGTTTCCGCATCAGGTTGAGCTCAAGGCGAACCTCGATGAAGTCAAAGCCAATCTTCGGGGGCTGAAGAATAGACCTGGCACCACGCAACCCGCAGATGTCACGCCTTACTTACGGAAAAAACCGAATTATTCCAACAACATCGTTATGACTTATGCATTGACCCAGAAGGCAAGAAATCTAGTCTCCCCTGCAATTGGTCCTATGCCTGGCCTTGGACTAACCGCTCTGCAGAAATTCTTTGTGATCGCCAACCTGGTTCAGCGACATCCAGTAGAGGAGCTTGTCGCGCAGTTGCAGTCGCGCAAACTCATTTCGAAGGAGCAGGTCATCCGCGAAAGTAAGAAGCCATTGTTTCTGTGCAGATCGCGCCACCTAACAACTTTTATCTTAGTGAAAAATCGTGCCAATGACTCTGATATTGTTGCTACATCCAGCGTCATGTCTCTCAAGTGCCCTCTGTCCACTCTTCGGATCCAGGTCCCATGTCGTTCTGTCATTTGCACTCATAACCAATGCTTCGATGCATCCTCATTTCTAGAACTGCAAAAGCAGGCACCCACGTGGACCTGCCCTGTATGTTCCAAGTCAACTAGCTTCGAGTCACTGCAGATGGACCAGTGAGTTTTGAACACCCCACTTTTTCCATTCTGAAGGCGCCCTGTTTGACTGATAAAACAGATACGTCGATGATATCCTCCAATCAACATCGTCCGACATGGATCAAGTCGTTATTGAACCCGATGGGACATGGTTAACACCCGACGATGCAGGGTCAGCCAAGCTGGCCGGCGGTACACCCGCATCAGAGGGAGATGATGACTTGATTGAGATCATTGAGCCCAGCATCGCTCCAGTGAAGCAAGAGCCTGTTCCCCTGAGTGTCTCTCTGGCGCGGACACCAGCGCAGTCAAGGGAAACGTCAACTCCATCATCTGCAGCTCGCATGTCGAGCAAAAAGCGACCTGCTACACAGGTTATTGATCTCATTAGTAGTGGGGATGAAAGCGACGAGTCTCCCGCGCCTCCTCCTAAACGACCCGCACTTGACATGGCCGTTCGCGCTTGGCCTCGACCAAGTCATCATACATCCACTAGTGCCCCTTTTAACGGTGGGCCCCATTCGTCGTCGAACTAGAGGGGTTCGCTTGACACTCCCTCGTTTCTGTTTTTGCGGTGCATATTCCCACGGTGTTTTATGGTGTTTACCGGGCACGGGTGTCTTTGATGTTGCATTTGGTTGACCGGGGCAGGCGGGAAAACGGATTTTGAATGCATTTTCTCTTCTTTCGCATAACCTCTCCAGAGCCCAGACCCCCCAAGTTTTTTCTTTCTTTCTTTTTTTCTGCTGTAAACACGCTGCGCGTAGAGCAAAAAAGCGGCCGGGGGTGGAGCCCCATGCTGACTGACCCGTACGTAGACCGGTCCACGGGTACCACCTCAGAAGCTCAACTCAACCGCCCCCCCCCCCCCCAACCCATCATCACTGCAACTCGCCCTCTTCCACCATGTCATTCGACATTACTTCTCCGTCAAACGTCTCTGATCCCAATGCCCGTGTTCTCAGTTCCTCGTGCTTCGATTTCCTGCTCATCGAGCTGGTGCCTATGGCGGAGCGGTTAGCGAAAGAGTTATCGGCCGAGCACAACGAACCGGACGATGAAGAGATCAGGGAGACGACCTTCTTTCGTCTCGAATCCTTGGGCTATCGTGTTGGACAAGGCCTCGCGGAAAGGTGAGCTACACTGTATCCTTCGGTCTCCCACCCCTTACCCTGTGCTTTCCTTGGTTACTCCCAAAGCAAAATGGACATCCCAGATGATTCGGTTTTCATCTTCCATAATGCTGTGTGGCCGACTGACAGTTCTCTGGCTGATACAGGTTCTCCCGAGATCGCCCTCGATTCACCGACAATCTCGATGTCATCAAATTCCTCTGCAAGGATCTATGGACGGTTCTATTCAGAAAACAAGTGGACAATTTGAAAACAAACCATCGAGTATGTCGGCACGGCGGCAATTTTCGGCAAGCAGCCTTTTTAAGATATACACGTCACTAACGTGAGATAGGGGGTATATGTTTTGACCGACAGCGCGTTTAGACCATTTGCGAGAATGAGCATGGCCGTACGGAGCGAAGCAATTTCCATGGCCCAGGCAGTAAGAGATCGGGCAACTTCCTCCGCTGAACTTGAAGGATGGTGGGCTGACAGTGGCTCTAGTACTTGTGGTTTCCCTGCGGCATTATTCGCGGTGCATTAGCAAACCTGGGCATCAACACGACGGTGCAAGCGGAGACATCTGACCTCCCGGGGGCAACTTTCCAAATCAAAACCGTTCAGCCCCGACCCTGAAGGCGCGACATGGATATCCAACTGGGCCTGAGCTTCCCTGCCGTGCAGCCGACCTCGAATCTTCACACGCCGAAAGCCCCTGACTTGACCGGTGATTAAATACGATCGGTGTGACAGCACCCTCTAGGCCACCTAGAGAAGAAGCTGTCCGAATACCGGCTACAGCAAAATACAGGCGACGGGCAGGTATGAAACGGAAATCTTAATTTCTTGGCGTGCATGTCTGTTGCTATCTTGCCTGCCAACACCCTCCTCTCATATGATCCACGGCCGCCTCCCGTGCACGTCCGTTCGTCGTTCATATTCTCATGATCTCACGCTTAGAGCCTATCTTTCCGGGATAACAAATGATTAGCGAGGCTCTGCCATTTGCAACCGACGGAGAATTGTCCACAGACAAAGACCCGTTGGCAGAAACAAGCGCGAGGAGGATTTCCACCTGCGCAGCGAATCATGATGGGCGGGGGAAGCGTTTACTTTGGTGGGGGATTCTTGATGAACTCGACGCCCTTTTCGATGTTGCCCTTGAGTCCGCTGATGCAAGCCTCGAGAAGCTTCTTCTCTTGATCGGTCACGCCGTCAATAATGTTGACAGCTTTCTCCGCGCCGTTGGGCTATATCCATCATGTCAGCTAGCCTTCTTAACAAGCAAATATGCACAAGAGGAAAAGCAAACATACACCAAGCTCCACAGGAGTAGAGAAAAACTCCACCCCAGTAGCCTTGACAATTTCATCGCCACCAGCTACGCCGGGAAGGTAAACAAAAGTAGGCTCCACGATGCCCTTTTCGCCTTTGGTGGCCTTGATCACGGCCTCAGCGAATCTGGAATAAATCAATATCAATGTTCGCTCCACTTTGGGAACAGGGTGAGATCAGACCTGAAGCCAGCAAAGGCCATGGATAAGGTAGCGGAGCCAGCGCCATCCTTGGCCTTGACAACCTCATCGCCGCCAAACTGAACACCTGTGTGCGTTATTAGTATTTGTAACAGGGGATTTCACCAGAAAAAAACAAATCACGCACGGTTGACAAGGGCATCGTAGCGGTCAGCAGGGATCTGGAAGCCCGGGGAAACCTTGCTGAACAGGGGCACAATAGTCTCGCCGGAGTGACCACCGATGACCGGAACAGTTGCCTTGGAGGCATCCTTGAGGCCAGAGAACTCCTGCGTGAACGTTTCGGCGCGAACAACATCCAGGGTGGTCACACCAAACAGGCGCTTAGGGTCGAAGACTCCAGCGGCCTTGAGCACTTCGGCTGCGATGGGGACGGTGGAGTTGACGGGGTTAGAAATGACGAGAGTGAAAGCCTTGGGGGAAAATTCGGCAATGCCCTTGACGAGGTCACGAACGATCGAGGCATTGACCTTGAAAAGATCGTCACGAGTCATGCCAGGTTTACCTACACCGGATGTTAGCGAACCTCATGCGCACACACACAGCAGGCTAGACAGGTGGGCTGACGGGGAATGCCGGCTGGGATAACAACCACGTCGGCGCCAGTCAAGGCATGCTTCAATCCATCATCCTTGGGAAGGTAACCAGAGATTTTCTACTTCCAAGTCAGTATGTCCATTATTAACTCCCGGGGGTTCTGAGGAACCTACGGCAACCGAGGAGATGTGAGAAAGGTCCGCAGCGACGCCAGGGGTATTGACGACATCGTACAGGGCGAGCTCGTCGACAAGAGGACAAGCCTTCAAGAGGAGGGACAGGGGCTATTCAAGACCATCAGATACGCTGACGACTATTTCCCACATCTAAACGAAACCAACCTGGCCAATGCCACCAGAAGCCCCGAGAACAACTAAGCCCCGCACAAGTCAGCAGTGTCCAGCAGGGTGGGGCAGAAGAAGCAAGATCAAACAAGACCAAACCAAAACCTACCAGCTTTAACCATGATGAGAGAGTGTGTGGAAAGAAGAAAGGGAAAGGGAGAATGTATTGATGGAGAATGGGGGGGGGGGGGGTGGAAAGAGGATGATCAGGGGAAGGAAAGCGCGACTTAATAAAAGGTGGAGGGGCATTTATGAGGGGCAACCCCGGACCTCAGTCCAGAGGGGGTTAGTCATGGCGTCTTTGAATGGCCCGTGCCAGTGTACCTCGTTTACTACTAATGTTTGGCTGGGGGCGCAGGTACTGAAGCACTTCAGGTACTTCCAAGGGTACAACCTTACAATCTTGCCCAGGTGAACCCTCCCGTCCCATCGTTCCGTGAATTTCCTTTCCATCGGAAAAAGGCGGGACGCCCAGCAATCTCTCGCTCGCGCGCTCTCTCTCTCTCTCTGATTTACCCCCGAGATCTACTCCCGATGTGACTATGCTCGGCCCGAGCCTCTTCTCTACATGTGCCTTGGATTATGGGTAATTGTTTTCACATACTCCCCGATCGTATCCGAGTCTTGGGGGCATTGGACAAGAAATCTTTCAGTTTGTTTCATTTTGCGTTTTTCTTCCCCTTGATCTTTTTGACAAAAAGACCAGAAACCCTGCGTTTCCGCTTGCTTCTTTGGAAGGCCTCGGTACTTCTAATGTCCGGGGCAAGATCCCTAGATTACATAGACATCTTCACCCTGATCCAGCACGGCGCAGTCGTAGACACCTATCCGATCCGCTCTTCTTTCATCCGGGTCCTCCTGCCATCCGCAATTTAGAGCTGGTTACTTCAGAGTCCATTTACTCCGAATCCTTCTCCGCGGCCTTGCGGGCCTGGGCGCCACGGGGCTTCTGCGCGGGGGTATCCTTCTTGGCCTTCTGCGAGCGACGAATGGCACTCACACGGGCAACGGCCTCCTCGCGGAGGTCGCCACGGTAGCCATTCTTGGCGGTCTTATCGGCAACACCCTTGTAGATCCTGAACAAACGAAACCGCCATCAGTACCGACTCGGTCCACCCAGAGGGTTCTGTTCTGCTTACTTGCGGGTGCCAGTGTTAGGACCGAAGCTCACGGTGACCTGGTTCTTGGCGGGCTGCTGAGGGTTGCCGGGCTTCTTGGAGGTCACGGCAACACCACCGTTGGCAGTAGCCTGCACACCGACGGCCTATTGTAGTTGAATTAGCATTTCACATACCCCCCCAGAGTATCGAGTGTCACGTCGCAAGTCAGATACCTTGTTGTTAGCATAGCCGGCATACTAAACATCGAAACACAATTGTCAGCAATTTAGAAAAGCGGTATCCCATCCATCAAAGCTCCGTACCTTGAAGGAATGCTTGTTCAGCAGGTTCAGAGAATCCCGGGAAAACTGAGAGCCACCACCGCTGTTGCGCTTGACCAGATAAGCATTCTGGTTGCCTGTTCCAAAGAATTTGCGATCAGTCGGGTGTATGGCGGAGTGGTACGAAATCCCAAAGGATTGTAGCAGATAGACATACGGGTGATCTGCCAGATCAGGTCGTTGGAGATGTTTGTTCTTTCGGCGGCCATGGTGACTGGATGGATATTCGAGGGGATATTGGCTCGAAGTCGCGATCACCTCGACATGGGATTGTGGGTGTTGCATGCCAAGCCCGGAAGTCGCTAAGCAGGCCGCTTTGGGAATAGACCGATAATATCTTGGTGCCTGTTCCGTCAGGCCATCAGGCCACTCCTCGACGTCTTCTTGACCTCCCTTGTCCTGTTGGTTCTGTCCCTCTCCTTCTTTCCCTCCTCCAGTGGTAGCATTCCTGCTGGTCCAGCCCATTCATTTTCTGGTGCTCTAGCTGGTCCCTCTGATCACTAACGCCCTTACCCTCCCCTCACCCTTGATTTCACCAGATTGCCAAGCCATTCGGTCACTCCTCTGCCTTGGCCTCAAATAATCATGACCTACTATCTCTTCTACTTTCTCCTTTTCTCCGTCATTCTCGGTGGAACTGGTAGGTTGGTTCTGGAGGGAAGAGACATAAAGGGATCAGGGTTGTGGAAGCGATGAGCCTGACTTATCTGTAGCACTTTACATCACTCGATCGAGGTGGTTACCTCTGCTGCCAGTTCCCGACTACATCTATCAACGTCTTCCCTCCAGTTTTGCGGCCGATGCAGAAGCTGGTCTGAGTTCGTCACAGTTCGATATAGCCGCCAATGTGGCCGATGGGGACACGAGAGCGGGCCTGGACCAACGAGCAAAGCGGGAGGTGAGAAAGATCATGACAAGTCGACGGGTCGACTTTGATGAGGCCCGCCGGATCTACACAGAACAGCGATTTGCGAAAAATAATATCGGACCGGACGGGAGACCTCGGGACCCAAAGTTCGTCTCGTTCTCATAAACTGCTCTCCGGCAATCCGCAGAGTCGGCAGCTTTAGTGCAATTTCCTTATTTTTACACCCCGTCGTAGTAGTCTGCCACTTGCAATGTCCTATGCTTCTACTTCTACTTTGATTTCCTCTTCTTTCTTCCTTATTTTCCGTACTTGTGACTTCTTGGACTCCACATCCTGTCACTGAGGTTTGTCGAGCTCAGCTCCAGCTCTTCAGGCAGGGTTGGTCCTTATGCTGGTACAATCTCCTTTCTCTGTCAATTAACATGGACATGGCTTGCTGTTAGAAAGTGTGCTTGTAGCAGTTGCTGCTGGAAAGAAAATGAAAAGAAAAGAAGATATAGTACAGTCTGTCAGTATCCAAGGAGCTTTGAGGGAGCCACGTTGTAACAACAGCTCGACAAGAACCCTGGGCACAGTGGCCCTTGAATCATCACATCATATTAGAAAGGACGAAGAGCAAAAATGGTCATCATCCGAGACGGCACAGAAAGCTATCAGCCTCCCAAGAAACATAAGAACAAAAGAGAAAAAAAAACCAAGGGTCAACGACTATTTTCCATAGCTCGCCTGCTGAAAGCCCGGTGGCAACGGAGGGGCACCTGCTGGAGGACCGAACCCTGGGGCTCCGAACCCAGGCGGAGGAGCTGGCGCAAAAGATGGCTGCTGGCCAACATTATTAAGCCCTGGCGGTAGAAAGGACTGTGGGCCACCATAGCCGGCTTGGGACGGAGGGGGCCGAGCTGGAAGACCAGGCGGCGGAGTAGCGAGGGACGGGGCGGGGGGGGAACAGTCCGATTATTTTGAGATGGAGGCATGTTTACATAGCCCATAGGGGCGGACATGCCTCTGCTCATGCCAATATCAGGAGCTTGTGGTGGCCCAGTGCTTACTGGGCGAGAGCTATCACCGTTGGACATCACCGTCGGTGTTGCCGACAGACCAGGGCCATTACCCGGGAACTGAGGTGGCGGGAGCTGCTGGGTTGGTGGCCGAACGTTATGCTTGCGAGCCTGTGCCGCCAGCATTCGCTCCGCCTCATCGCCGTGTCTTTCGCCTTTGCCATCTTTTTTGTATGCGTACTGCACCGAGACCTGTTTGTTCATCAGGTATTGGCCATTCATATTGGCTGTAGCCCCGTCTGAAGACTCGAAATCAGCAAATGACACAAAGCCATAGCCCTTGGAGAGGTTGTTGTCATCGCGGGCAATCTACTATCCAGTTAGCCACCGTCGGGGTGGAATATGTTGAAGCTCAGAGGGGGATCCGACCTTAGGAAAATTGACCAAATTCCCGAATCGACTAAATGTATCATAGAGCACCTGCTCGGTGACCATGGGGTCGAGATTTCCAACGAAAAGCTCTGCGCCAATTTCCACGGATTTCTGCTTGTCGGCGGAGGCTTTGTTCACACGAATGGGTTTCCCATAGAGGCGGATACTGTTCATGATTCTCGAAGCATATTCGGCATCCTCCTCACTGATAAACTCCACAAACCCATAACCCTGGTGTAGCTGGGTGACACGATCTTTAGGCAAATGAACATTGACGATGCGCCCGGCCTGCAGCATCAGTTCCCATACCAGGCTATCCGAGGCCCGTTCATCGAGGTTGCCAATATACACCGTAGCCTCCTTGTCTTGTTCCCTGGGCTGTATTAGCAACGCACTGGGTCCATTTAATGGTTGGGGAAGCGGGTTAATTACCAATGCCTTGCGCTGGACATGACGACAAATCAAAGGCGAGACTTGAGAAAGACACAGGGAGCAGGAAGAAAGAAAATCAAATGAAAAGAAAGCCCGTTTCACATAAGCAGAAAAGAAGCAAAGCAACGAGGGAGATATGAGGGACACTCTGGGAGAACGCGTTGAAGATCCCTTCTGCCCCCGACTTCCGAAAACTTCTAATTTCACCGCATCCGCAACGATCTCTCTCTCTCTCTCCCTCTCTCTTCTCCAGCAACCACCCGATCATCTCCTCGTTACTCGGGAGATTTCCTATTCTTCCAAAACAATCTGTGGACAGAAAGTTTCCTGCTTCTGATCAAGATGGTTCAATTCTCTGAAGAAACCAAGGTTGGTCATCCACCCCCCTCTCTGCGAATGCTCAATGGCTCACACTCCCATTTTTCTTCTCCAGGAACGGGTCTCGAAGATCATCGATGTTTCGAGAGTCGCTATACACTAGTGAGCTTGACGCAAGAAACGGAGACTCATACGAAGGAACCCGAACTGACCCATAATGATTCCTCAGTGGCTACTTGCCTCTGATCGTGTATCTGGGTATGACATGATTCTGGGGTTGTTGCTGAATTGGCATGTCTCTGAGGAAATCCATGGCTGACCGAGAAAAAACAGGCTACACATATAGCGAGCCCAAGCCATCCCTGTTCAAGTATTTCCGATGAACCCCCTCCTGTACGGTATTCCCAGCACGCTTTGCTGACCCTATTATCAGATTGTTCTCGCCGCTTGCCTAGAGAATGTGCCAAAATCGAAGTGAGATGAAGTGAGGGTTGGCCTGGTCCACTAGCCGGAGCGGGATCCAGTGGTCGAGTCGCCTTCTATCGAAGATTGAAGCTCTATATGGTCGGGCTTGTTTGGTCGAGCGAAGCCTGGAACTCTGAACCGGCTCAATTATGTATTTTTAAACCAAACCCTTGGCTTTCGACTTGCGTATAATTCTTGTACCATCGATTCTCCGAATAGCTTGCCTGTGATGGCATTGGGGAAAGGTACCCTGAGTTTGGGCTCTGAGCGTAGAGAGAAAGATTGTATCTATCTATCTATCTATCTATCTATCTATGTGTGTGAATTGGATGAACTGGATGAATTGGATGAATTGGATGAATTGGATGTATTAAATGTGTATGTACTTGACGGTCGGTAAGGTCTGTTCAGCAACCCATCAAGCTCAAGCCGACCTTGGGAGATCACGTTCCAACTCATCGCTTGGCGGAATCTGCAGAACACCCTGCTCCCCCCTGAGATTCCCCGACCTCTCTATCTCTCCGCCTATCTCTTTCTGTGCCGTTCTCTTTCGAATCTTCTCTCTTTTCCTCGGAACAACAAAGTTCATGACTGGTCAGGATGGCTTTTCGTCATCTTTTGTGGAGACCGTAGCGGGATTAACGGCAGGGATCGTGTCAACTCTCTCCCTGCACCCGCTGGACCTGCTGAAGACTCGGCTACAAGGTAAGGTTATACCTCCTGGCTTGGAGTAACTACCATGATTGATCTGTGCGTTCCCAGTTGATCGAGGGTCATCCCAGCTCGGTGGTTCGATTCGTATCATCCGCGAGATCTCCCAACATGAGGGCGGTCTCGCCGCCTTTTATCGAGGCCTGACTCCAAATATTATTGGGAATTCGACCAGCTGGGGTCTCTATTTCTTGGGATACAGTAGCCTGAAGGATGCGATTCGAATGCATCGCCGGCAACAGGGGCAGATGCTCACGTCGTCCGACTACTTCCTCGCCTCGGGGATTGCAGGTGCGCGTGCGGAGTTGTCAAATTGCGGTTCTTCTCTCCTATCTGCTGACCAGCAGTGAGATGGGTTGTCACAGGAATTTTTACAGCTATCCTCACGAACCCCATTTGGGTGATCAAGACTCGCATGCTCTCGACCGGCTCTCGCAGCCCAGGAGCGTATTCTTCGTTTACTTCCGGAGCAAGGCAAATCTACGTGGCGGAAGGGCTTTCTGGTTTCTACCGAGGCCTCCTACCTGCGCTTTTTGGTGTCAGCCATGGTGCCCTTCAATTTATGGCATATGAGCAGATGAAGGCCTTTCGATCACGATCGACGAAATCCGATGGTGGAGGTACCAATATCAGCACGGAACGCATGCTAGGAAACTCTGACTTCCTTGCACTCTCCAGTTTGTCCAAGATTTTTGCAGGTTGTGCCACGTACCCTTATCAGGTGATTAGGTCGCGTTTGCAGACTTATGAGGCCCATCGGATATATCGCGGTGCTTTCGATGCCATCAGTCAGATCTGGTCTCGAGAAGGCCTTGCAGGTTTCTACAAGGGACTGGGTCCGAATCTGTTAAGGGTGCTCCCAGGTACCTGGGTGACTTTTCTAGTATATGAGAACATGAGGATCTACTTACCTAGGTTAGTGGCAGGGGCGTAGGAAGGAGGGACTACCTTTATAATTAATTTTGGTCCTTGGTATATAAAGAATAGTTATTATATATATCACTAAGTAGGTATCTATACATCTCTCTAGATAAAAGTGTCCTTATATATGAAGGGGTTATAGAAATTAATAGGTAAAATATAATGATTGGAAGGGTCTGTAAATAATTATAAAGAATATACTTGGCAGGGTATAAGACCTGTCGATCAGGTAAAGAAATAAGGGGAAGTAGTAGGAGAAATAGTATATCTTTATTATTATTAAGACTAAATTTTGTCTTGCTAGCTAGATACGAGAGTATCAATTTATTATATAATATCTTTGTAACTCTATATATTATCGATAATATAAATGACTAGGTCTCTATTATATATCGTGATTATTCTACTATAGCTTAGATTAAGTAACGAGTTCTAACTTTCTTTAGGATTATATAATATTACCTAATTTACCCCTTCTATTAATTAGGAATAACCTTATACTTTATTATCTTAATAGACCTTTTATAATTATCCCCCCTCTTAAGGTTAGGTAGCCTTTTATCTATATTTTTAAGTAATAACTTTTTTCTTTTTTTCTTTTCTCTCTTATATTATATTTATTACGTTTTATTATCTATTCCTTACTATTAGTATTACTTTCTGTTTTCTTTTTATTACTATTATTATTATTATACCTTATTATTATTTAGATTAGTTATTATACTAGCTAACGTGTTCTATTATTATTTTACTTATTTTTTTATAGTATACTAAGTATTTTTAGACTAAGATTAAGGTATATAACTCTAAATCGCCTTTTATTATTAAATATAAACTATATATAGCGGCTTTAGTTATCTATTAATAATATTCTACCTATAACGCATTATATAATATAGTATATTCCGCGGTATCTTATTTTAATTTATACTAATATTCTTTAGATTATAGAGGATATAATTAGGGATATCTATAATCTATAAATAATCCTTAATTAGCTAAATAAAGAATTCCTAGAGTCTTTAGTTAAGGGTACTCTTAAAAAGGAGAAGAAAAAAAAAAGAATAAATAAAAAGATAATATATTAATTATAGCCGGAAAGGCTATAATAAAGCTTGTGAAGATCTTTAATATAATAGAGTTAATATATTATTACTAGTTCTTTTTTATTACTATCTATAAATTAATTATAATAAATAAGATCGCTAGTATTAGTATAATTTTACTAACGTTTTAATAGGCCTAATATAAGGTTTATATAATATATATTATTATTTATCGCTAGAATATAGTTATTTATATCTTTCTATCTAAGGATCTTTTAGGGAAATATCTCTAAAAGTTTTAGTTTTAGTATTTTCTTTATTTAGTTCCGGGAGATAATAGTTTTATATATTAGGTAACGGCGAAATAAGGGTTTTTAGTAGCCCTATAGATAATATTCTAAAATGGATATAGTCCTAATCTAGTAATCTCCGATCTAATTAATAATCCTAATACTAAATATCGCCTAAAATAGTTAAAAAAGAATTTTTTTTATTCCTATTCCTAAATTTTAAATAGAGTTCTATATTTATATTACTATTTTATAGTAATAATAATAGTATTATTCTAATAGAGTTTTAGTAGCTTTTTATTTAGTTTATAGGATTTCTTTTTAAGTAATATCTTATCTTTTTTATCTTTATTTCTTATATTTTATAATAGCTTTTTTTATATTTATTATATCTTTTTCTAGGATCTACTAATTATACTCTAATAATCAGCCTTTCTATTTAGTTAAAAAATAGGATCTCTTATTAAAATATTAATAGTCTTTTATTTCTTTAATTTCCTATTTATTATTATTTTATAGTTCTAGTATTAATATATTCTTATTATTATTTTATTTTTTATCCCTCTAATTCTAGGGTTCGAGAAGTAATATATAGAATATATTATAAATCTAATTATATTAATTTAGTAAAACTAGTTAATATATCTATAATCCGATCTTCTTAAGAATTTAGAGAGATCTAATAAATTTAGATATTAATTTTTTTATTATCTTTAATCTTAAGTTTCTTATTAATAGAGTAACTAAGTCTTTATATTTAAATAATATCTTTTTATAGGTTTTATTATAGTATTTTATTTATATTTATATTATTTTTTATTATTATTCTATTAAGTCTTACCTTAATTTTTATAGTTTTTTTAGTATATATTTCTATTATTA
The DNA here is from genome assembly GCF_028826965.1 of Penicillium alfredii. Lineage (NCBI taxonomy): Eukaryota > Fungi > Ascomycota > Eurotiomycetes > Eurotiales > Aspergillaceae > Penicillium > Penicillium alfredii. Next base: position 3,192,354 of record NW_026622706.1, on the reverse strand, counting down.
GGATCTTTTTTAAAAGCGTATTATTCTTAATATATAGTTAGAAATTAGGCGAATAACTTATTAAGATCTAGACTAGGGGTTTTCTTATTATTATATTAAAGGTATTATTATATATAAATTATATATTTTTAAGTAATTTTAGCTATATAATCTATTTTTTATCGATAAAATAGCAAAAATAGTGTTTTAGTATTTAGTTTTAGACCTAGACAGACCCGCGGATAACCTATATAGGTCGACCCGTGGGTTAGCCTATAGGCGGGTCGTGGGTCAGACCTTTTGACCCGTAGGTGGGTCAAGATTTTTTTAACCTATCCCGCGGGTTAATAGGTTAACCTATTTAACCTATTTAGGTAGATACTTTGTTAACTATATAACTTTTATAAATTATATTGTTCTTGGCTATATTTTTAGGTATTATATTTATTTTAGTTAAATAATTTTTATAGTAATTAGGAGAATAATTCTTAAAAAGTAATTCTAGAGAATATTATTTTAAATATTAATTAATTTTAATTTTAAAGCTTATAATTATTAAATACTCGTGGGCGTTTATAAACCTTACTAAAAATCCGCGGGAGGCTATAATTATCTTTATAATTACTCCTTAACTTTTCTTGCTATAGTTAATAAGGTATATCGACTATAATTATTAGATCTATAGTATCCTCCTTCTTATTATTACTAATTAGTATAATCTCTTTATAAGTCTTTTAGGTCTCTTTTTCCTCCTATATAATTTCTAATTTATTCTACTCCTAAAGTTCTTAAATAAATATAAGTTACTTCTTCTTAATTTTGAATTTAGTAATATATATAAATATTATTAGATCCTATATAGTAGATATATTTAACGCCTCTTATCGATAATAGTAAATATTATATATAGAATTAAATAATCGCTTAACGCTAACGCTAGTAGCTAGGATCGAGAGAAGATTATAGGCGAGGCTTATAAATATAAGAAATTTATACTAATAATCCTTTTAGAATTAATAAAATAGGATTAGGATAGTACCTAGATAGAGGGCGGATTATAATAATTAGTATAATATTTAGATAGATTAGAACCGATATCTCTATTAAAACTAGGGTTCTAAGGTAGGCCTTAAAACCCTAGTTCTAATAGGGGTAGAAAGATAGAAACTTAATAGATTAGAACCAGGGTTTTAAATAATTATTTAGAACCCCGGTTTTAATAGAGATATATATAGAAACTTACCTCTTTTAATATACTATATTATCTTAGACTAGAAGCTTAAGATAGAAGAATTAGCTATTAAAAATATATTAAGCTTATTAGTTTAATAGGATTATTTTATTTTAGATAGTGATTAAGAGCTTAGAATATTACTAGTTTAGTAGTTTAAAAGCTAATCCTTAAGATTTCGCTAGTATTAGATATTATAATCTATCTAAAAGTAATCTTAGTCTTTAGTTTAAAAAAATTTAATCTTATATTAAGGGGCTAAGATAGTACTAATTATATAGATATTACCGAGCTTTTTATTATTTATTATAGAGTAATACTTATAGAGTTTACCTTTAGCTAATTTAAGAGTTTAATATATCTATTATTTTTATCTAATCTTTTTTTTATTAAGCTATCTAATTAATCTCTTAAGATAATTAAATAGTTTATTATAGATAGTAAAGACGGTATAAATAGTAATATCCTTTATTTTTAAGAGGATTATAGTAAATTAGAAAAATAGTTAGATAATATTAAGAAGATAGTTAATCTAGCGTTATTTATCTATATCGATTTTAAGATAAAGATAATTATATTTAGAGTAAAATCGATTAAAGACTAATTATAATTATTTTATATATTAGAGTATTAAAAAGGTTAAATTTTATCTAGTTCGGATATCTTAAATTAGAACTAATCGAGAGTAGTTAAGCTAGAGACTAAAGAAGGACTCCCGATATTAAGGGCTTATATTAATAAAGATTATAAGGTTTCTAATCTAAAATATAAAGTAGATTAGTATTTTAATTAATATATAAGAAGTATAGATATATATCTTTATAAGAGTTATCGTAATATCTTATTTTTATATTTTTCGATAGGCGTATTAGGTATATTCCTCGGACTAAATAGTCTTAGTTACCTTATTCTAAAGGTTTATTTTTATTTAGCTAAATAGTTACTTTAAACTTAACTAAATTATATATATAATATATAGAATCTAAATAATTATTATCTTAGAGTTAATATCTAATAATTAAATAGAATCTTAGATACTTAAAATAAAGATAGAGTTATTTAATATATTATTAATTATTATTATAAATACTTAGTCTTCGATCTAATATTTCTAGAGGATATCGAGGAGGATTATACTAAGATTCTACCTAAAGTATATATTAGAAATAGGTTTAAAGCTAAGTAAAACCTCTCGATAATTCTAGTCTATATTAATAAAATAGCTAGAGATAACTATAAATATTTATTAAAATAGCGATATCTAATAATTAAAACTAATAGAGAGCTTAGTTTTAGATAAAAGCTTCTAAAATAAATCTTTCTATTAATCTTAGGTTATTCCCTAGATTCGATACTATATAGTTCGATAAGAAAGGAAACTAGGGATAAATAATAATAATTAGGTTATTTAAAAAAAGGCTTAGAATTCGGGATATTTAATAGTTTAAAAAGGAAACTATAGAGTAGTTATTATAGCGATTAACTATTACTTCTATAGCTCTTAAATAACTAGCTAGGCTATTTAAGGGGAGTTCTTAGCCTAAGAAAGATTAGCCTATAAATTAAATAATAGCTATATAATATACTATATATTCTATAAAATATTAAAATATTTAATATTTAATAGTATTTTAGCCTTTCTAGTATATACTCTAATTCTAGTAGCGTTAGAGACCTATTATCCTATTCTTAGTATAGACTAGATAATCTATAACCTTACTATATTATTTATATAGGAGCTTTAGCTCTCCTATTACTAAATATATAACTTAATCAAAATATAACTATATATTAGTCTATTATAGACCCTCCTAGTTTATCTTCTTTATAATATTATAAGAACTACTAATTTAGGTATTAAGCTACTAGTTTAAAAATTCTATTTTATTTATATTATTAAAAATCACCTAGGTCTTTTTCTAATCGTCGGATTATTTTAGTATTAGTAGTATAATAAAAGAGAGGCTTTATTTAGTTTACTAGTTTTCTAGTAGTTCTAAAAGAATATCAAGAAATTAATTAGAATAGAAAATAGATAACTTAAACCCCTTACTCTTAATAAAAGAGGGAGGATACGAGGTAGATAACTAAGATATAGAAAAGATATAGTAATAGTATATTAAAATAAAGGACTTAAGATATAGAAAAATAATCTAAAGTAAATTATCGTAGATTTAAGGGAATATATAGGTCTAATACTTATTTTTTATTAGTAGATAAAATTTAGCACTATTCTAGTACTAAATTTTATAACTAATCAGAATAGGCTCTATTAATATATACGAAGCTTATTAGATAGTAAGAAATAGGTTAACGGGTTAACCTATAGGCTAACCCGTTGACCTAAATAATTAGGTAAGAGTAATACCCCAAGATTTTTCTTTTTATCCCCAAAAAATTTTAACCTAACTAGCTAATATTATTATTTTATATAAATCCAGAAAAAATATTTAAAATAATTCTTTTATATAATTAAGACTATAATATACTTATATATTAATAAAGAAATATTAGATATTAGATTTATATCTATTTTGTTATTTCTAATATATATAGTTTATTTATATAAAAAGTGGTAGTACTACTATAGACTTTAAATATATATTTTTAGGTTTAGTATAAGAAATAGTTAACTAATATCTTCTTTCGCCTATATCTATCTATTATAAAATATAATTCTTATCTTAAAGTATTAAATCAATAAATTAATATATTATATTCTAAATATATTATTACTATATAATATTCTTTTTATAAAGAGTTATAATTATAAGTTATATTAGAACAAAAACAGTATTTAACAATAGTATATTATTAAAAAAGGTAAGCAAATTATCTATCCTAATTAAGAAATTTATGCTAAAATAGGTCAAAAATGGGTTGACCCGTTAACCCGCGGGTTAACCTATAGGCGGGTCAGGATTTTATTGACCCGACCTATGGGTCGTGGGTTTAGGTTATAGGTCAAGATCTTTGACCCATGGGACGGGTCTGTCCATGTCTATTTAGTTTATAAATCCTTTTTTATTTAGCTATTAGTTTATAAATAAAATATTATTAAAAAATAGAGTTTAATATAACTAATATAATATAATTTTAACTAAAATTTATTTATAAAAAGTAATCCTTAATTTAAGATAATTCTATCTAGTAGTCTATACTATAGCTCTATTTTATTATAGAATAATTCTATAAATTCTATAGTGTTAATTATTATTAGTATAGTAAAGAATAGGGACTATTTTATTAATCTATTAATAATAACTAGTATTATATTAATTTCTTAGATTCTATTTCTGTTTAATAGTAATCCTATAATAGAATCTATTAATAATTCGCTAAAAGGCTATAATAGTATTAGTAGCGATTCTAGTTTACTATATAAATAATATTTTAGTATTATTATTCTTTAATATATTATATATATCTAGATATATTCTTTTATATTATCCTAAAATCTAATCTAGTAGAATTTCTTTTTTAATAGCGTTTTAGTCCTATTTCGCCTAAAATAGTCTATTAAAGGATTATTATAATAAATATTTAATAGCTTTTTTCTAGGATTCTCTTTTATTAGAATAAATAATTAATTCTTAAATTAAAGAAGGCCTTTAGGGTTAATACCCTAATTCTTAAAGTTTTTAGATATCTAATTTAATATAGTTTTTAGCCTTTATATCTTTAGGTCCTTATTTTAGATTTATTTAATTATTATCTATAATTTAGTATTAGCTTCTATTAAATAAATATACTTCTTTTTATAAATATTTTATATCTTATACTAGAGTATTCTTTTATTTTTTATAAGTTTTTCCTAGATAGCCTAATTAACTATTTTTATATTAATAGACTCTTTTTTTTATTTTTTACTATATAAATACTAAATTAGGGATTATTTTCCTTTAAAGATATCTTATTAGATTTAAACAAAGATTTTTTAGTAATAAAGTCTATAACTATAATTATTTAAATACTAGACTTTTATAGATTAGATAATAGCTTTTTAGTTATAATCTATTCTTATAATAATATAAGTAATTCTTTTTTTAGAGTATCCCCTTAAATAGAATTAGGTTTTTTTAAGAGTCTATTTATAGGATTAGTTTTTCTTAATTAATACTTAACTATAAAATTAAATAATATAAGATATATATATTAATATATCTATCTTCTATTTAGTTTAATTTATTTTATAAAGGATTAAAGATTTAAGTAATCTAATAATACTTTAATAGTAAATTAGCTATTTTCTAAATACTATCTCTAATATTTAAAGAAGTATATAATTATAAAAAGTTCTTAGTCTAGTATATTATAATTTAACTTTACTCTAGAGAATAATTTTAACTAAAAAATAATTAGATAATACTAATTTTAGTTATCTAGCTAAAAAAGAATACTAGTTATTTTTTGATTTAATATATCTATTTTAATATATATTTAGTATTAAGGGTTAATGTACTATAATAGAGGTATATTACGAAAGGCTATAATTAGGTGTTAAAACACTATTTTTTTATAAAATATAAATTAGTAATTTCTAGGTTTTTTACTATTCTTGCTTTTTTTAAGTAATATAGTTAAAGATACTATAATATAAAAGAAATTATAAATAAATTATTAATAAAAATTATAGAACCTAATAAAGATTTAGATATTATAGTAGCTTTTAGGTTCTAGCTATAAAATAATAGCGTTAATCTATTATTAATCTATCGATATACTATCTTAATCTATAATAAATCTAAGGAATTCTACTCTTTTTTAATAAAATATATATTTTAAAGATTTTACGTAAAATCCTAATTTTTTTATTCTTTTAAGGATTTAATAGATATAGTAAATATATAACTCGTAGTCTAATAAGAATATTAGAATATTATCTAAATATATAATATAGGAGATATTAAGTAATCTTTATAAAATAGTATAAATATAATTCTAGAAAATAATAGAAGTATTAATTAAGCTAAATAATATAATTATATATTTAAAGTAACTATAATATATATAAAATATAGTTTTCTATTTTTTATTCTTTTAAATATAAATATAGTAATAAGTATCTTAGATATTAATTTTACTAAAATATTTTACTCTTAAAAGTCTATCTAAAATCTCTAAAATAAAAGATAAAGGGTATCGATTCTTTACTATAACCTTATTAAGTCTCTAGTAATCTATATAGAGATATAATCCTTTATTTCTTTTTAGAATAAAAAGGATTAGTACTCCAATAGGACTTTTTAAGGGTCTAATCCTTCTATTTATAAGATTTTTATTAATATAGGTTTATAATATCTATAATTTATTTTATAATAAAAAATATATTAGTTTATAAAATAAGGAATAATTAGTTTTTAGTTTAATAGTATAATTCTATAAATTATTAGATAAAAGGATTTATAATTACTCTATTAAAAAGATATCGATAAATTAATATAGTTCTAGTAGTATTTCAAAAAGATAGATAGTTAATTCTTTATTTTTTTTATAGAGTAGCTAGACTTCTTTTAGGAGTTTTATAATAATATAGATAATAATACTCTATAAATATTATTATTAAAAATAAGATTAGATTTCTCTATTTATAAAGATCTTTATTAATCGCGAGATAAAAGTAAACTATTAATTTAATAGTTTTTTAAGAATTAGTAAATATAATAGATATCTTTTATATATTATATAAAGAAGTTTCTTAATTATCTATTATTCTACGTAGTATTAATAATAGTTTTATTTTTTATAATTTATACTTTTCTATAAATTTAATACTAATAATATTAATCTTAATATAAATATTTATATCTATATATATTTTATTTTTATTTTATAGTAATACTAAAATATAAAAATAAATTATAGTTCCTATTTAAGATAATAGGGTTAGCTACGTAAGATTTAGATTAACTCGTTATTATTTTCTGACTTAATCTAAATAGCTATTTATATACTAGTTTTTTTATTTAATTTATTAAAGTAATAATTAATAAGATAGGTTTTATTTTAATAAATATAATATCGAAGGATTTTTTTATCTCTTTTAATTAAGTTTCTCTTATTTTCCTAGATCCTTCTTTTAGATCCCTAAGATTTATAGTTTAGTTAATACTAATTTATCTGAAATTATTTATTTATAGGTCTTTAAAGGGTTTTAGGGCCTTTTTATTTTTATATTAATTATAGTAATCCCTAGTAATAAATAGCTAGGAATATTATCTTATCTTAATTTTTAGGTAGTTTATAAATATATTCTTATATATATCACCTAAGATTATAAGTAAATTTCGAGAATATTATAAATACTCTCTTTTTCTTATTTTAATAAGAGAAGTATCGCTCTAATAGATCTAAAAAGATATAAAATTTTTATAGATCCTACTCTAGATATTAATAGGTTTTTTATAGTTATCCTATAATATCGATTTTAAGAGTTATAATATCTTTAATAAGAGAGAGTCTAATTTTTAAAATAAGGTTATAAAGTATTAATATTTTATTATTCTTTTCTAGATTTCTTAATAATATATTAATACTATCTTTACTAATAAATAGATTCTATATATAATAAAGCTACAATAATTTATTATTTCTTATTACGATATTTCTATAATACTTTTTTAAAAATAAAAAAGATCTAAAAGTTACTTTTCTCTCTACTAAAGAAAAGAATAAATCGAGAATATTAGAATATTTTAAATCATAATCTTATCTTTATTTTTTTGTAGAAGATAAACCCTAATTTTATTATTAATTTATTAAGGGTTTAATAATATTCTTTTATTCATCTAATTTCTTATTTATTAAGCTATTTGTTATAATTCTTATAGATATTAAAGTTTTTCAATTATTTCTTAGATAATCTATAGGTCTTTATCTAGCTAGATCTAATTAGTTTTAGATAAAAGGGTTTATAATATCTTTTTAGGAGTATTACTCTAATATATTATAATAGATTAGGTCTATAGGGTTATTCTATTTCTTTAAGTGATTGAAGAGGAAGATTCAGAATTATAAAGAATATACTTAGTAAGATATAAGGCCTATCGATTAGATAAAGAAATAAAGAGAAGAAATAGAAGAAATAATATATCTTTTATAAAGGGTCTACCAAGATAGTGAGGTATGAGGTTATTCCTAACTAATGGAAGGGGTGAATTAGGTGATATCACATGATCTTGAAGGGAGTCGGAACTTATTACTTAATCCACTCTATAGTAGAATAATCACGATATATAATAGAGACCTAGTTATTTATATTATCAATAATACGTGGAGTTATAAAGATACTATATAATAAATTGATACTCCCGTATCTAGCTAATAAGATAAGATTTAGTCTTAATAGTAATAAAGATATACTATTTCTCCTACTCCTTTCTCTTATTTCTTTACCTGATTAATAGGCCTTATACCCTGATAAGTATATTCTTTATATCTTTATTATTATTAAGACTAAATCTTGTTTTGCTAGCTTAATATAAGAGTATTAATTTATTATATAATATTTTCGTAACTCTATATATTATCAATAATATAAATAACTAGGTCTCTATTATATATTATGATTATTCTACTATAGAGTAGATTAAGTAACGAGTTTCGACTTCCTTCAGGATTATATGATATTACCTGATTCACCCCTTCCGTCAGTTAGGAATAACCTCATGCCTCACCATCTTGGTAGACCCTTTACAGTACAATAGGTGCCAAAAGTCTGCTGACACTACAAATTTCCTTTAAATTATAAAATTTTAAACTCGAATATGTCAATAGAAATAGATAATATATTTCTAAAATATATATATATATATAATATTAACATAAAAATATATATATCTCTACTTTTTTAATTATAAAAATTTATTATATCTAAAATATATTGCTTTTAATTAAAATCGCTAAAGTCCAACTAACTTTAAGCTATAATATCTCTCTAAAATTATAGATATATATTTATATATATATATATATATATATAAAAATTATATTTTTAAAAAGAGAACTATCTAAATAGTAGAAACTATATATTACTTTATAGATTATATTTAAATTTATAAAACGGTAGTTCTTTAAAATAGAAAGTTTAAAATTAGGTAAAGTTTTTCGAAATTTTTTAGTATTTCTATACAAAACATATATTTTCTTAATATTACCTATCTTTAATGATATGCAGCCTTTTAAGAAAAAGTCTAGACAAAAAGTATTATACATAAAAGTTAATTGCCTACTAATTATTTATTATTTAAAAATAATTAAAAAATAGTATACTATATAAATTTATTAAGATATTTATAATTAAAATCTTTAAGTTTTATAGGGAATACAGTGAGTGTCAGCAGACTTTTGGACGGGTAGTATAATAGGATCTAATTTCCCATCTCTCTTAAGATTATATAGTATTATCTAATCCGCCCCTTTTATTAGTTAGGAATAGCTTTATATCTTACTATCGTTATAGACCTTTTATAATTATCCCCTCTCTTGGAATTAGATAGTTTTAACTAATATGTTTATTTTATTATTATAATATAGACGTGTTAGTATAATATTTTATTATAGGGGTTCTATTTACCTTATTATTAAGATAATACAAGAATTATTAGTTGAATAGCAAATAAAGATACATTAAATTATGTATTAAGTTCTTTATTTATATTTTGAGTAATGACTCTTTTTTCTTTCTCTCTTTCATATAATATTTTTCGCGTTTTGTGATCTATTTTTTATGATCTTGTAAAGGGTCTACAAAGATAGTGAGGCATGAAGTTATTCCTAGCTAACAGAAGGGGTAGATCAGGTAAAATTATATGATCCCGAAGGAAGTTGAACCTTATTACTTTATAGTAGAATAATCACGATACTTAGCAGAGATCCAATCGTTCAAATTATTAATAATACGTAGAGCTATAAAGATATTATATAATAAATTAATACTCTCGTATCTAGCTAGTACAGTGACGCATCAAAAGTGTTAACACCTGGTGTATCACCGCCTTCTAGTTTGGTTATACCGCCCATAATTTGCAGTTTATGATTGGCTGAAATTGAAATTGCTGCTATTGAATCGTAGGGGGGTGCTAAAGCTTTTGCTGCGTCACTGTAAGATAGGATTTAGTCTTAGTAGTAATAAAGATATATTATTTTTTTTACTCTTTTCCTTTATTTCTTTCTTTAATTAATAGGCTTTATATCTTACTATTTTTTATAATTCTAAATATTCTTCTTTAATTATCTAAAAAATAAGATAATCTTACGAATCTAGTCTATTATAATACGTTAAAGTAATATATCCCTGAAGAGATATTATAAACCTCTCTATCTGAAACTAACTAGACTTAACTAGACAAAGATTTATAGACTATTTAAGAAAGGATTTAAAAACTTTAATATGTATAAAATTTATAATAGATAGCCTAATAGATAAGGAATTAGATCATATAAGAGAATACTACTATATCTTTAGCAAATTAATAATAAAATTAGGGTTTATCTTCTATAGAAGATAAAGATAAGATTAAGATTCGAAATATCCTAATATTCTTAATCTATTCTTCTTTTTACTAAAAAGAAGAATAGCTCTTAAATCCTTCTTTATCTTTAAATGAGTACTATAAGAATACTATAATAAAGAATAATAAATTATTATAGATCTATTATATATAAAACCTATTTACTAATAAAGATGATACTAATATATTACTAAGCAAGCTAAAAAATAAAATATGTTATAGATTTATTTTGAAAACTAGACTTTTTCTTTTATTAAAGATACTATAATTCTTAAAATTAATTTTGCAGGATAACTATAAAAAGCTTATTAGTGTCTAGAGTAAGATTAGTAAGAGTTCTATATCTTTTTAGATTTATTAAAGCGATATTTCTTTTATTAAATAAGTAAAAAAAAGGGTATTTATAATATTTTCGAAATTTATCTATAACCTTAAATAATATATATAAGAATATATATATAAGGTATCAAAAAATAAGATAGAATAGTATCTCTAGCTATATATTAGTAAAGATTATTTTAATTAATACAAAAATACAAAGGCCCTAAAACCTTTAAAGGATCTATAAATAAGTAATTTCAGATAAATTAATATTAATAAAACTCTAAACCTTAGAGATCTAAAAGAAAGACTTAAAAAAAAAGAATCTAATTAAGAAAGATAAGAAAACCCTCTAATATTATATTTATTAAAGTAAAATTTATCTTATTAATTATTACCTTAATAAATTGAGTAAAAGGATTAATATATAAATAGCTACTTAGATTAAGTTAGAAAATAATAACGAGTTAGTCTAAATCCTACGTAACTAACTATACTATCTTAAATAAGAACTATAACTTATCTTTATATTCTAATATAACTACGGAACGAAATCGAAATATATATATAGATATAAATATTTATATTAAAATTAAAATTATTAGTATAAAATTCGCGGAAAAGTATAAATCATAGAAAATAAAGCTATTATTAATACTACTTAGAATAGTAAATAATTAAAAAACTTTTTATATAATATATAGAAGATACCTATTATATTTACTAACTCTTAAAGGATTACTAAATTAATAATTTATGTTTATTTTATAATAAATAGAGACTTTTATAAATAAAAAAATTTAATCTTACTCTTAAGAATAATATTTATTAAATATTATATCTATATTTTATTATAGAACTAAAGTTAGTAATTTAAAGCTATTAGAATTAAATTAATACTAATTTGGGAATTTATAAAAAATATTAAAAATACATTATTATTTATACTATTATAGAACTCCTAAAAGAAATTTAGCTACTCTATAAAGAAAGTAAAAAATTAACTATATATCTTTAGTAGTACCGCTACAATTATACTAATTTATTAATATTTTCTTAATAGAACAAATATAAATATTTTTATTTAATAATTTATAGGATTATATTACTAAACTAGAAAATAACTATTTATTATTTTATAGATTAATATACCCTCTATTATAAAATAAATTATAGATATTATAAATTTATATTAACGAATATCTTATAAATACAAGGATTCGACCTTTAAAAAGCCTTGATAAAATACTAATCCTTTTTATCCTTAAAGAAAATAGAGGATTACGTCTATATATAGACTATCGGGGACTTAATAAGATTATAGTAAAGAATTAATATTTTTCAATTTTTATTTCAGAGATTTTAGATCAATTTTTAAAGATACAATATTTAGTAAAATTAATATCTAAAATACCTATTATTATATTTATATTTAAAAGAGCGAAGAGTAGAAAACTATATTTTATATATATTATAATTACTTTAAGTATATAATTATACTATTTAGCTAAATTAATATTTCTATCACCTTCTAAAATTATATCTATACTATATTATAAGGATTATTTAATATTATCTACGTTATATATATAGATAATATTCTAATGTTCTCGTTAGACCGCGAGTTATATATTTATTATATCTAATAAATCCTTAAAAAAAATAAAGGAAGTAGGACTTTACGTAAAAACTTTGAAATATATATTTTATTAGGAAAAAGTAGAATTTCTTAGATTTATTATAGATTAAGATAATATATTGATAGACTAATAATAGATTAACACTATCGTTTTATAACTAGAACTAAAAAGCTATTATAATATCTAAATTTTTATTAGATTCTATAATTTCTATTAATAGTTTATCTATAACTTCTCTTATATTATAATACCATTAATAGTATTACTTAAAAGAAAAAAAATAGAAAAAAACCTAAAAGTTACTAATTTATAATTTACAAAAAGATAGCGTTTTAACGTTTAATTGTTGTCTTTTATAATACATTATTACTACGATATTTTAATACCTAACATTAAATATATATTAAAATAGATATATTAATATATATATTTTATGCTATTTAATTTTATAGTTAAATACCGATTAGGAAAAAATAATCCTATAAATAGACTCTCAAGGAAACCTAATTCTATTTAGAGAGATACTCTAGAAAAAGAATTATTTATATTATTATAAAAAAATAGATTATAACAGAAAGATATTATCTAATCTATAAAAAACTAATATTTAAATAATTATAGTTATAGACTTTATTACTAAAAAATCCTAGTTTAAATTTAGTATAATATCTTTAAAGAAAAATAATCTCTAATTTAGTATCTATATAATAAAAAATAGAAAAAAGTCTACTTATATAGAAGTAGCTAACTAGACTATTTAAAAAAAAACTTATATTAAATAAAAGAATACCTAAATATAAGATATAAGATATCTATAAAATAGAGTATATCTATCCAATAGAAACTAGTATCGAATTATAGGTAATATAAATAGATCTAAAATAAGGACTTAAAGATATAAAGGCTAAAAACCGCGTTAAATTAGATATTTAAAGACTTTAAAAATTAGAGTATTAACCCTGAAGGTTTTATTTAACTTAAAAATTAACTTTTTATTATAATAAAAAAATCTTTAAAAAAAGCTATTGAATATTTATTAGAATAATCATTTATTTAATAGGCTATTTAGGCGAAATAGGACCAAAATATTATTAAAAAGAAATTAGACTAAATTAGACTTCAGAATAATATAAAAAGATATATTTAGATATATATAATATATTAAGGAATAATAATACTAAAATATTACCTATATAGTAAACCTAAATCGCTACTAATACTATTGCAGCCTTTTAGTGAACTATTAAAAGATTTTATTATAGGATTATTACTAAATAGAAATAGAACCTAAGAAATTAATATAATACTAGTTATTATCGATAAACTAATAAAACAGTCTCTATTGTTTGTTATATTAGTAATAATTAACGTTATAGAACTTATAGAATTATTCTATAATAAAATAGAACTATAGTATAAATTACTAAATAGAATTAATTTAGATTGAGGATTACTCTTTACTAATAAATTATAGTTAAAGTTATACTATATTAGCTATATTGAACTCTGTCTTTTAATAGTATTTTATTTATAAATTAATAGTTAAATAAAAAAGATAAATTAAACGCTAGAATACTATCTTTCCTATTTTATTGATAAAGAATAGATTATATAGCTAAAGCTACTAAAAAATATATAATTTATATATATAATTACGCTCCTAATATAATAATAAAAAAATGTCTATTCTAAACTTTAATAAGATATTCGTCTAATTTCTGATTATATATTAAAGATAATAATATTTTTAAAAAGGTTATAATAATAAAAAATACATACTAAAAAACCATAAAAATAAAAATAAAACTTAATAGAATAATAATAATAAAGAGTAGAAATATAAACGAAATACTATAATAAAATCCATAAAAAGATATTATTTAAATATAGAGACTTAGTTACATTATTAATAAAAAACTTAAGATTAAAGATAATAAAGAAACTAATACCTGAATTTATTAGATCTCTCCGAATTCTTAAAAAAATTAGATTATAGATATGTTAACTAGTTCTACTAAACTAGTATAATCGAATTTATAATATATTATATATATTATAATACCTAGAAATAGAGGGATAAAGAGCGAAATAATAATAGAAATATATTAATATTAGAACTATAAGATAATAATAAATAGAAGATTAAAAAATAAAAGATTATTAATAATTTAATAGGAAATCCTATTTCCTAGTTAAATAGAAAGTTTAGCTATGAAAATATAATTAGTAGATTCAAAAAACAAATATAAAAAACATAAAAAAAGTTATTATAAAATATAAGACATAGAGATAAAAAGGATAAAATATTATTTAAAAAGAAATCCTCTAAACTAATTAGAAAGCTACTAAAACCTTACTAAAAAAATACTCTTATTATTACTATAAAAAATTAGTATAAATATAGAACTCTACTTAAAATTTAGGAATAGAAATAAAGAAGTTCTTTTTTAACTACTTTAAATAATACTCATATTAAGATTATTAGATAGGTTAGGATTTATTAGATTAAGACTATATTTATTTTAGAATATTATCTATAAGGCCGCTAAAAGCCTTCATTTCGCTATAGCCTAATATATAAAACTATTATCTTTTAGAACTAAATAAAAGAGCTATTAGAACTAGAATTTTTAGAGATGTTTTTTAAGAGATTCTTAAATAGAAGGATATAAATAGCTATATCCTAATAATAAATAGCGATATATATTATATAAATCTTATATTAGGCCTATTAGAATATTAACGGAATTATAGTAATATAAATAACCCTATTTACTATAGTTAATTTATAAATAATAGTAAAAAAAAACTAGTAATAATATATTAACTTTATTATATTAAAGATCTTTCTAAGCTATAGTATAGTCTTTCCGGCTATAATTAGTATATGTTTTTATTTATTTTCTGTTTTATTTTTATTTTTTTTTATTTTTATTTTTTTTTAGGAGTATTTTTAGCTAAAGGCTCTAGGAACTCTTTATTTAGCTAGTTAAGGATTATCTATAGATTATCAGCGTCCCTAACTATACCCTCTATAATCTTAAGAATATTAGTATAAACTAAAATAAAATACCGCAAAACGTACTATATTATATATATAATATATTATAGGGGGAATACTATAAATTAATAAAACCGCTATATCTAGTTTATATTTAATAATAAATGGCGATTTAGAGTTATATATCTTAATCTTTATCTAGAAATATTTAGTATACTATAAAAAAATAGACGAAAGGGTAGTAGAATATATCGGTCGGTACGATAACCGACCTAAATAATAATAATAAGATATAACGATAGTAATAGTAATAGAAAGAAAACGGAAAGTAATAGAAATAGTAAAAAATAGATCACAAAACACGATAAATATTATATAGAAAAAAAGAAGAAGAAAAGATTTACTACTTAAAATATAAATAAAGAATTAAATATATAATTTAATACGTTTTTATTACTAGTTAACTATATAATCTCTTTATTACCTCAATAATAAAATAAACAAAAACCCTATAAAAAGATATTACGTTAACGCGTCTATATTATAGTAACAAAATGAACGCATTAGTTAAAGCTACTTAACTTTAAAAAAGAGGATAATTATAAAAGGTCTATAAGAATAGTAAGATATAAAGTTATTCCTAACTAACGGAAAGGGTAGATTAGGTAATATTATATAATCTCGAGGGAAGTTAGATCCTATTATCCAACCCACCCTATAATAGAATAATCAGGATACTTAGTAGAGACTTAGTTATTTATATTATCGATAATACGTGGAGTTATAAAGATATTATATAATAAATTAATACTCTCGTATTAGACTAGTAAGATAAGATTTAGGTAGTCTTAATAGCAATAAGAATATACTATTTAATCTATTACTATTCTATTTGTTTTCTTTATTTAATCGATAGGTTTATACCCTGACAAGTAGCTATCCCCTCGAGTCAGACTTATAGTATTTTTAGTTCTTAGTCCTCTATACCAATACAAAAAATTCCTACTAATACGAAATTTTTTTCTTTATTTATCTTTTTATTATATATTTAGTATACTCGAATACGACAAAAATATTGAAAATCACCTTAATATGGCCTACGAAGTAATAAAATATAAAGAAAACCCTAAAAGTCGCTGAATTTATATATAAATTTAACGTTCTTTACGGTCGCCTTCACGTTAGAATCTACAGTTACCTACTAAAAATAGATACCACTCCTATTAATAAAGTATTTAATAATTTATAAGAAAAAGTTGTTATTTATTAGATTCGATATCTTAATTCTCAATAAGTTTCGCCTATAATTAATATAATTAAGGATTATATAAAGTAGATCTTAAAAGAGCACGAGATAATCCTTTAATAGAGAAAGATAAATCTTTTATAGCTATCGAATATATTATTACCGATAACTTTACTCTACTATTATATCTCGTTTTTCGCGGCGAATATTATCTTAAATAATAATATATAATAATTTCGCTCCTAGATAATTATTATATCGCTGTAAATCTAAGAGGATATATAAATAATAAAATTATATATAAGTAGCTTTAATATTTTTAAATTTATACTATTTATTTATGACGCGAAGGGTTAAAAATAGCTACTTTTATTAATAATTTAATATTATTCCGATCTATTTTATCTTCTATGCTATTTATTTTACTTAGCCGCTCGATAGAATATCCTTTTAAGTACTAAAACACTATTTTCGAAGTCGAAATAGTGATCTTTTAAGATAGAGTACTAATATAGATAATAAAATAGATTTTCTTTAAGAACTACCCTAAATTCAATAGTAAGTCTGTACTCTTTAAATAATTTAAGATACTAATTATCAAATCACAGACTATATAATGAAAGAGATATACTAGAATATTCGATAAGCGAGAAAGTAGATAGCTTCGTAGCTACTCTATAGCCTATAATAAAATTAGATTAAAAAGATATTAGTATTAGAAGAAAGCAAATTAACTACTAAAGAGGACCAACAGCTGAAATATAGGTCCGACTCGAGGGGACAGTTATATATATTCTTTACCATTTTTGCCTGAATTTAGACTTTCTATTCTAAAGACCTACCGTTTTATAAATTTATATATAATGTATAAAGTAATATATAGACTCTACTCTTCAAATAATTCTCTTTGTAAAAATATAATTATATATATATATATATATTTCTCTATAATCTTAGAGAGATATTATAGCGTAAAATTAGCCAGTCGGATTTTAGTAAATTTGATTAAAAGTAATTTTAGATACAATAAACTTTTATATTTAAAAGAATAAAAACATATATATAATTCTAGGAATATACTATCTATTTCCGTTGAGATATTTGAGTTTAAAAATTTAAAAATTATTAGAAATTTATAGTATTGGCAGGATTTTGGCACCCGTTGTATTAAGAGACGTAGTTTGATATAGTTGGTATAATATACCCTAAAATTTACTAAGAAAGAGGGATCTTTGGTTAGATATAATTCTATCTAGAGTTCTATAACATAGTTCTACTTATTACAGAATAATTCTATAGATTCCATAGCGTTAATTATTAGAAATATAGCAAAGATAGGAACTATTTTTCTGGTCGATCAATGATAACTAATATTATATCGATTTTTAGATTCTATATCTATATGGTAGTAATCTAGTAATGAAATCTATTAATGATTCGCTAAAGAATTATAATAATATTAATAATGATTTGAGTTTACTACATAGATAGTATCTTAGTATTATTATTCTTTAATATACTAACTAGGTCTAGATATATTCTGTTATATTATTTTAAAACCTAATCTAGTAAAACTTCTTCTTCAATAATATCTTGGTTCTATTCTATCTGAAGAATTCTATTAAAGAATTATTATAATAAAATATTTACTAACCTTTTTAACGTTTTTCTATATTAGAATAAATAGGTAATTTTTAAATTAAATGAGATTTTTAGTTAATGTTTTAATTTTTTTAGCCTCTAGATTTCTAACTTAGTATATTCTAATATAGGTAGATAATAGATCTCCATATTATAGTTAAATTAAGTATTATCTATTTAGATATAAAAGAAATAGTCTAAAAATACCTTGGCTACTATGTCTTTAAGAGATCGAAAAGAAGCCTCGAGCGTAAAGCCGAATAAGGCTTAATTACCAAAAGCAATTAGTTATTCGAGAAATAGGATATTATTCTTATTAATTAGTTACTAACTATATTAAATTACTAAATAAACACCGCTAGATTATTATCGCGATTAATTTCGTTACTACATAGCTAATAATAAAGGCCTTAGATAAAGTTACTAAGAAAATATTATATAATTATTATATAATAATATTTATATATAGTATAACGTATCTTAAGAAATTATTAATAATAATAAATTAAATCAACTCGCTAAAATATCTAATATTATATATTTAGTAACCTTAGATCTATTAATACATAATAACTCTTTACTATATATATATATATAGTAAAATCGAAAGCTTTCATAGCTTAATCAGCTAAATACTAATAAAATACCTTATAAAAAACCTATCAAATTATAGGATATATCAACTCTCTGGCAAACCGCGTAGAGTAGAACTAGTACGCTACGGATTCCGTAGTATATAGAAAGATATATCTTATTTCTTAGCGAATCGATTAATACCTATTTCGAAAAATATTTCTTGTTATAGTAGCCGTTATAGTAAAGGAGTCAAAATAAAAATTATCTAATGCTATATAGCTAGAACCACTACCTAATCTTAATAGTATTGATCTTATTATTTATTCGAAAGAACTTTATCGAATAATAAAAAATATTAAGATATAAGAATTGTATAATTAAATTATATTACTAGTAGAGTATCGAAAATATATATATAGAAGATCTAAAGTATAGACTAAAGTAGTGTAATTAAGATAGACTATTAGTATATTTATAAAGGGTCTACAGAGATAGTGAGATATAAAGCTATTCTTAACTAATAGAAAAGAGTAGATTAGATGATATTATATAACCTCGAGAAAGATAGAAAGTTGGATATTATTACCTAACCTACCCTTCGATAAAATAATTACGATACTTAGCAAAGACCTAGTCGTTTATATTATCGATAATACGTGGAGATATAAAGATATACGATAAATTGATACTCTCGTATTACGTTGGCAAGACAAGATTTAGTTTTAATAGAAAAAGATATACTATTTTCTTTCTTCTCTTTCCTGCTCCTTATTTTCTTTACCTAATTGATAGGTTTTATACTCTACTAAGTATAATCTTTGCTATATTCCTAAATTATATAACTATATTATTATATTAATAATAAAAAGTTAGTTTTAAAACGATATATTTTTATTAGACCGTAATACGTTTCGAACTACGCTAAATCTTAGTATTAAATTTATTAATATTAAATTTAGTATCGCTATAGTAAGAAAAAGAGTAATAATATAATACTTAATAGTTTACTAAAATAATTATATCCGTTTATATATATTAAGGCTTATATTACCTAGATATTTATTATAATAAATATATAATAAAGTAATATATAGGACTATATATCTAGATTAAGTATAATAAATAATAAAATACTTATATAGTAAAATAGTAAAACTATAATATCGCTAATAGATATTATTATAGAGGCGTTATATTTAAAAATAGCTTAATTATCGAATAGACTATTATATGAAGTAAAAGAGCTTATATATATCTAGATCTTTTTACTTTAATATTCCTATATATAGAGTAAGATAATAAAGTAATTTATCTCGTTAATAATCTTCTCAGCGGAGAATTTTAGTTTATAGATAGCCTTATTCGTATCCGATTTCAAGACTAATAACGCGGTTCATTATTAAAAGGTTATTTAATAGCGGCAAGAGTTATTATTGTCTTTTTTAAAATTAGCTAGAATAGTTATATTTAACTAGCGAATAAAGTCTTTGTAAAAATAAAATAAAAAAAGTAAAATAATAGTATTTATATAGTAAAGTGGTTTATAGTTTAAATAATAGAAGAAAAATAATAGTTTTAGGTCTAATCTAAAACCTAAATTAATAAAGATAATAGAAATAGGAATAAATAAATAAAAAAGTTATAAAATGGGTTCGAATGCGCGAAAATAAAATATATAGGTATTTTAGTAAAACAGATGAATTAATATAAATAAAATAATTATTTATTATATATTATTCTCTTTCTACTATTCTTAAATCACGAAATTTTATCTATTTTCTATTATTCTTTAAGTATTTTTATTATTTCTACGATATTTTATTATATTATTAATATTAGAAGATATCTTTAATATTCTAGATCTAGATACGGGTTACAGCCAGGGGGGGGCCAAAAAATGCCAAGAGGGGTCCAATAGTCGGAATAATATTACGCCGAAATTTTTGGGCCCCCCCTAGCTCACTAAGTCGACCGGGGCCCAAAATATTTTATGTATAATGAAATTTCTTACTAATAATACTTTCTTTATCTATAGATCAACTCTAATATATTTAAATATTAATAAACTTATATCAGATACACTATAAAAAAGATGATCTAACGTATAAATAATACGTTAACTGGAAGATAACTCAGACCCTGGCTCAATCGGGGTAGTTTCTCGTAGTGGTCGGAATCGGTGTCTAAATAAGGGATTATGGAAATACTATAAAGGTACTATGATATAGTAGATATAGAATAAAAAAGATAGAAAAAAGATTAATATATAAAATTAGCTTATATAAGAAGAAGTTCTTTAGGCCCTAGTTAATTAAGCGAGTCGATAGGGGCCTAAAAACTAGGTTAAATTTTAGGCCCCGTTTAGTATTTTTTGGGCCCCCTTAGCTAGGTGCCTATCTAGATATTAGATAACCTAGCTTTATTAAACTAATTTATTTAATATATATTTTAGAAAAGTTTTAGTATATATAATGAAAAATACTATAAAAGATAGATAAATTAAATCGGGCTATAGCTAAGGGGGGCCTAAAAAATACTAAGAGGGGTCTAATAGTCGGGAGAATATTACGCCGAAATTTTTGGGCCCCTTTTAGCTTACTAAGTCGACTAGGGCCTAAAATATTTTATATATAATAAAATTTCTTATTAATAATACTTTCTTTATCTATGGATTAACTCTATATAACCTTATATCTCTATATTTATAATATTTATAGTGATTTTTTATTAAATATATATAAAAAATCTATATTCTAAAATATATATAAAACCTAATAATAATATAAATAAAGAAAATAAGAGGGGTATACGAAAATATAAATAAAAAAACGAAGATATATTTTTATCTATTTTTACTATTATATTACTTTCTATTTCTCTTTATTTTTCTATCTTCTATTTATCTTCTAGTTTATATCTCTCTCTATATATTTAATATCTTTTTTAAGTATATACTTAGTATCTATAATATCTAATTTTGTTTATTATCCTAGTCTAAGCCTTATTTATATTTATTTTAATATCTTATAAGTCTATATAGTACTATAAACTTTAACCCTCTAGTTAGTTATATATATAGTAAGTAATGCCGCCGCGTCTTTTCGATTTATACTAAATATATATAGGGCTTATCCTAAATAATAATATTAGCTAGAAGCTTTAGGCGTAACACGACGCGATAGCTATAGGACTATATAAATACGATATTAAGGCCGGTAATATTACGAACGTAGATAATTTATTTTTTAATCTATTTATTCTCCCAAATAAAAAGAATAGTCTAGTATATATATTATATATTTAATATATATTAGCTAAATATTAACTATATAATCCCTAATTATATTATTTTAGTTAATAGTAGCTAGACTATATATAGTCTTATTTTTAAGAAATAGTCTATGTTTCGTTAGTATTTATATAATAAATATTCTAGAGCTAATTAGTCTATATATCTTTTATACGCTAAATATATATTAATATTAGATAGCTTTTATTTTTAACTATCGCGTAAAGACTACTCTAGAGATATTTATTAAATAGAATACTTTAAAATAATAGATATTAACTAAAGACTAACGCGATATTATATATCTTAATAAATTAAGCTATAGTCCTAAAATAGGCCTAATTAGTTACTAATATAATACTCTAGAGCGTATCGCGTAAATATTTTATATCTATAGTTTATATACGTGGATTATATACTAAATTTATATTTAGTTAAAAGGATACTAACTTCTAGCGTTAATTTAATAGCTATTTCTATTATTTTTAGTAGCCTATTACCCTAATCTCTAGTAACCGTAGCTATTATATAAATTTATCCTTTAGAGATACTAAGTTTATTTTGTAGAGATATTAAGTATATACTAATATTTTATAGTATAGATATAATCCCCCTTTTAATCTTATATCTTTCTCTAGCCTAACTACTATTTTAGAGCCTATTAATATCCTTAATATTAGTAATTATAATAATAATAAGAAAGAGTAAAAAAAAAGGAAACTAATATAAATATTCTTATCGAGAATACTTTTAGAGATAAAGAAAAGGGACTTAAATTAATAGACTCTTAGATATAAAGGAGTTTATATATAGATTATAATAGTTAACGATATATATAGATTATATATAGAATATATATCTAAATCGCTAGAATTCTTTTTATTTTACTTTTTTTTAAAATATTTCTAGTAAAAAAATTAGATATTATATAGTATAATTTTATTCTATACTATATTATTTATTTATTTATTTATATATTTAATATATACTAAATATATATCGAACTTATTATTCTTATATATAGAAAATACATAAAAAATAATTTATAACTAAACTAAACTCTTAAGTAACTCCTTTTTTTATCTCTCTAGTTCCTTAATTTAATTTAACCTCCGTAGATAGTTAATTTTAGCTTAAAGGGCTTTAAGCTAAGATTATAATTAATCTTTAATAGTAGATCTTAGAGCCGGTAAACTTATTTATAGGTATAAAATATATAACTAAATATATTGTTAAGATAAAACTAATATATTAGCTCTTATTTATAAAGATTATACTTTTATATTTAGTATAGGTTATATATTTAGTATTAGCGATCCTCGAATCTTTAGGGTATTAACTCGAGATATTAATTATATTAAATCTTAGATAAAATATCCTTTTTATTATTTTTATATAGATTTATAATATCTCGAGTTTATACTAGATTCTTTTCCCGTCGAAACGTAATAGCCTAGCGATATTTATATAGATTAAGATTAATATATATTTAATATATATTTTATATAGTTACTAATCCTTTCTTTAATTCTATTTTATTATATAGATTATAATATTATTTAAATATTAGATAGAATTAATCCTATACTAAGTCTCGAATTTATTTTTTTAAAATATCTTATAAATATATTTTTTTATTTGAAGATAATATTAATAATATTTCTTAAAAAAATATAAAAAATATCTTAGAATTACTATAAGAAATACCTATTTTCGACTAATAATAAAATTATTAATAAAATAACTATTTTTATAGATCCCTATATAATATAAGACTTAAATCTACTAATTAATAGGAATCTTAGATACCTTAGATATAATACTGGAGAGAATCTAATTAATCTATTTATTTTTAATCTAATTTTCTATATCAGGAAACTATAAAATTATCTTATCTATTAGATTTAGAATAGCCTATTTAAATCTATTTTTTAGATATAGTTAATTATTATAGTAATAAAATAATCACTAAACTTTTTACGAAAAACACGTTTAATATAGATTTAATAGAAAGTTAATATATATTAAAGATATTCTAACTATATTTAACGAGGATCGAGTCTAATAAGATAGTCTCTAAACCCTATATTTAAAAATTAATAAAGAAATAAGTTTAATATATATTAAATATATATCTAGAGCCTATTTTTTATATATATTAACTATAATAATACGGATTCCTTTAGTAATATTAGAATTATAACTCTAATATATTTATCGGACTTCTTTCTTTCTAATATCCTTTAAGACTTTAAAGATCCTATTAAAAAAGATATAATATAATTCACGCGTTTTATAATTAATAAAAGTATAAATATATATATTAATCTTTATAACTTTATTAGTAAATATAATATAGTTTTAATAAAAAATAATAAGAAAACTTACTTTTTATTAAAAGGTTAATTATAGTAATTAAGAATACTTTTATTTTTCTTTAGACTATCTTAAATATAAGATCTATTTTAATATATTATATATTTTAATATATTATATATTTTAATATATTATATATTTTAAAAAAGCTTAGCTTATATATATAATATATAATAAAATAAAATTACTAATTCTTATCGAAGAAGTAGATATTATAAATCTATTATTAATTATTTAGTTTTATCTAATTAAAAAGATATTCTCGCTATATATCTACGAAGCTTATATTTTAAGAATAGACTAGAAGACGTTATTTATAAATTAAAATAATAACTCTATCCTTAATATTTAAACTCTAATAAATATAATATAGAGTTAATATATTATATATCTCAATAAACCAGCTAAACTTTAGTAAAAATATAAACTTATAAGTAGTTAGCCCTAAAAGATTATATTTTAAAATAAGATTCGTAATTTAATAGCTAATCTTTATTAGTATCTTTATAGATAAAGATAGAAAATAGGTATAATTACCCTAAATAATAAAAAGAATAAAAAGAAATCAATTCTAAGAATATAGAATAAAAAGGTTAAACTTAACCTTATATTTATAAGAAATTATATATCCTAGGCCTCTAAAATAAATAGAATCTAGATTTAATATAAATAAATAATATTTAATATATATACTAAATATATATAATAAATATACTATACTAATATCTTAAATATTATTTTTAATAGATAATATAGTAATAATAATAGTCTTAAATACTAGTTACTCTTAATCTATCTTTATTATAAATTATCTTAAAGAAAGAAATATTAATCCTGTTAGTAACGCGCGGGATTAAGTTTTATGCTATCTCTAATTTAGGGCTAAATTCGGACAACTTAACTAAATAATCTATAGTAAATTAATAATTATATAAATTATATAAAAAAATATACCCTATTTACTATCTAAATTATCGGTAACTATCTATAGTAGGTTCGTTAGCTTCTATCCTAATATTCGTAAGGACCGTTATTTTTATCCTAAGTTCGTCGAAAAGCCTAGTAGTATCTAAAAATAAAATATATTAATAAAAGATTAAATATATATTTAATTTACTCTTTTATTAAATACTAGATCTCATAGTAAACTATAAATACTAATAAATATATTTTTATTTTTTAAATATTTTTATAGATATTTAAGAGAGACTCTTTTTGTTTAGCCTAATTCACTAATTCCGAATTATATCTATAATATAGTAAATATATATTATTTATATATAAAGGGTATTCTTAGTTTATCTTAGATATAAATTCTATAGTAATATAATTTATATTTAGCTAATTTTACTCCTTTTCTAAAAAGGGATTCCTTTTAGGATATATAAAATAAAAAACCCTAGAGTAATCTATTATTAGATACTCTAGTAATAGAAGATACTCCTAAACTTAATAAATAATAACTAATTTATATATATTTATACTAATAGTAATACTATATTAAATTAGGATAAAGCTTAATTAGATAATTTATCTAAATTTATAGAGTTAGACTATTCCTCTACCTAATTTAACTTAGATAGAGAATTATCTTCTTTAGGAGTTAAAAAGATTCTTGGTTAATTATCCTAGAAGATATAGCCTCTCTATTTAGTATACTTAATATATATTAAGTATATTTAAAGATTAATAAATTTATATTAGATATATTATAAAAAAGATGATCTAACGTATAAATAATATATTAACTGGAAGATAACTTAGACCCTAATTTAACTAGGGTAGTTTCTCGTAGTAGTTAGAATCGGTGTCTAAATAAGGGATTATAGAAATACTATAAAGGTACTATAATATAGTAGATATAGAATAAAAAAGATAGAAAAAAAGATTAATATATAAAATTAGCTTATATAAGAAGAAGTTCTTTAGGCCCTGGTCGATTAAGTGAGTCGATAGGGGCCTAAAAACTAGGTTAAATTTTGGGCCCCGCTTAGCATTTTTTGGGCCCCCCCTTAGCTAGGTGCCTAAATTAAGTAAATAGAAGTCTAATCTATTATATAAATTAATAATCGTTTATAGCTTTCGCGCGAAATAAAAAGATTTAGACTAAAAGATATATTACTAATATTTATTAAACTACTATAGCTAGGGCTTTTACTATTTATAATAAATTTAATAATTGTTTGCTCTCTCTATCTATCGTTATTATTAATCTTAAATCTATATTAAAGAATATAGAAAAAGAAAAGAAGAAAAAAGATAAAAAATCTAAATAACTCTGATAAATAAACCTCTAATTAACGCTAATAGGTAATAGATATACCCCGCGAAATTAATAAAAACAAATAATATATTTTCTATATAATATATAGATAGAAGGCTATCCGACAGTTTGATCTAGATATTTATAATATAATATGATATATAAAGCTAAAGATTTCGTTTAGGTAAATCTAGCATTATATTATTCAAAAATAATAAATTAGATATAAATTAATAAAAAGAAATATCTATATATAATATTAGCAAGGCTATAGCCTTTTTAAGTACTATATTATTACTATAGAACTTAGCAACGCGTTATTTGCTAGCATTTATATGAATTATATCCAGTAAAAATAGAACGAAATATTCGTTTTAAAAAGATATCGTTTTTAAGAGAGAGAGAGAGAGATATATATATAGTAATTATTATAGAGATAATAATATATTAGTCTATTTTAGACTTACAGCTATCTCAAAATAATAATAATAATAATGAATAGACCCATTCTATTAATCTTTCACTAGCTATCTTAATATATATTAATTTTAGTTATCTAATCTTTAATTAAGCACTACCAAATTAGATAATCTTACTAAAAAAGAGTATATATATAATTTTAAATAGTAGTATATTTATATATTCGAGCTAACTTTAGATTATAATTAGTCTATTTATTTTTATATTAATACTATTAATTACTTCATCTATTAATATGTTTTATATTCTAATTATTATAATATTAGTTACTATAAAACCTACTATAACCCTCGCGATATTTATTATTTTATATTAAAAAACTTTTATTACTCTAGCTATTCTTATTACTCTAGCTATTCTTATAACTCTAGTTATTATAACTAATTCTAGTAATTTACTATTTTAGTAGCTCCTAATAATTCAAAGTTAATAAATATATTTATTTCTAGTTTAATTTAATTAGCTAATAGCAAAGTATAAATATATAATATAATAGAAAGGTTCTATGCTATTTAACTAGTGCGTCTTCAAAGTTAAGAAGGGTTATAATATTCGTTAGCTCTCGCGAATCTAATATATATATATATATAATATAGAAAATAAAAATAACCAAGATAGATTTAGAGTTAATCTAGATATATTTTATATATAAACTATATATTATTTCTATTTATCTATAAAAGATATACAACTAAAGGATTAATTAGTCGAATCTTTTCTCGGAGTTAGTAACGCGGTATAACGATAAATAGTAAACTAAGTTTACTTAATCTGTAGTACCTCCTAATTTTGCTACGAACCTACGCCCTTTTTGCCTTATCTATCTACTCTCTTATTTACTTATTTACTATATTTACCCTACTACTAATAAATAGCAAGATTCCGCTAGTTAGGAGATACTAATCCCTCGAAATAAGTTATTCCTAGCGTTCCTATTATTATTTTACTTTTATCTCTATATAACCCAAATCGACTAGTGGATTATTAATACCCTCCTCGATTACTACTTCTTTAACTAATTACGCCAACTAGTAACACTAATATTTATATATAAAGATATTACGCGTATCTAACTAGTCACTATAAATTAGTCCTCAAAGGTAATAATTCTCTTAATAACTATAAGCCTTAAGCCTATCCTTAATTATACTAATACTATGCTAGGCCTTATATAGATAGAACTTATTAAATATTTACAAAGGTATACTAATTAAAATGCGCTGAATAGATTAGTACCAAAGTAGTTCCCTATTTATAGGATAGATTATTACGAAGATAAATTATAAGACTAAGGTAAAATTCAATTATAATATATAATTAACCACGAAGAACTAGATACATATATATATAAGAGTATTTTTATATGTCTAGTTCTTTTTATTGTTAATAAGTACGGGACTTATCGTTAATATCCTTTAGTCTAATTAGTAATAAATCTCGGCTGATCGCTAATGAATCCATTTACGTGATTTCCTATAATAGGCCTTATTATACGAAATCCTGTATTCTATAGTACTATTTATCTTATTTATCTTAGGTCCTATATCTTTATTTATTATATAATAATTAGTTTTATAGTTTACTAGTCTTTTTGTATTATTCTATATTATAAGGTATTAATAGAAATATTATGGTTTTCCCTATTTTATATAATTTTAGTCTCTTTATATAGATAAATAATTTATAATATTATATAATATCCGTATTATAGCTTATAATAGCCCCTCTAAAAAGTTTCTCCTATTCTAGTACTCTTAAGGTAATATATTTAATAAAGTCTTATTATATCTTTAGTATTTTTAGGAGTAAAGCTATCCTAGAAGGCCTGTAATATTATCCCCTCTTTTCTATATTTTCGTTCTCGTAATATAAATAACGCGTTTCTTAATAGGCGTTCCTATTTTTCTCTATATTTTAAGTCTTTTCTAATTATATCTTTTTAGTCCTTAGTCTATAAAAATTAACCTAGTGCTTATATCGAGAAAGAGGGTTATTAGTTAGATATTTTTATAATTATTATATTTATCTTGAACGAGTATATATTCAATCTAACTATTCCTATTATTATATTAATTATATTAAAAATAGTAATTATATAATTATATATAATACTAGAACTATCTTTTATAGATGTAGAGTAGCGTTATTTAGTAAAATCTTAAATCTTTTTTTAAAAAAAGACTATACTCGCGAAATTACTTTGTCTCCGAAAATAAAAATAATTATTATAGAAATATACTACTAACTTTATTCTTTATAATTATAAAAAGATTGTAGAGTTAAGGGAACTTAAATATCGTGAAACTAAAGAGTTAAAATGAAAAAAAGAATATATAGATTACTATTTTAGGGTAGATCTAAAAATTAAATAGAACTTCAGAAGAGAGTATTATAGATTTTATAATATATCGAGAGATTCTTATAATTAGTATTTCGTTACTATATTAAAGGATCCTACTCTAATATAGATAAATATATCTATTAATCTACTAGTAGATTAAAGTAGCCTTAATTTCGATATTTTCTTTATTTCCGGTCATAAGATATCTTTTTTATCTTATAATAATATTATTAAACTAGCTAGTAATCGCCCTTTAAATACGCGATAAGTTCCTATATATTTTCTAAAATAAGATACTTTTTCTATTTTACTAAAAATTATTACTAACTATTATGCTAGCGATTATTTATAATTATTTTAATTATACATTTATTTTTAGTTTCTTCTTCGATTTCTATATTAGTAACAAATTTAGTATTCTTAGATATAGGATTAAGTAATAAAATATAGAAAATAAAATAAATTGTTTCTATATTTTTAAGTAGTCTTAATTAATAATTTATTAATGCTTTTTTCTCTTTAATTATAAATAGTCCTAATTTTTTAATAATTAAGTTTATTACTAGATTATTTCGTTTTAATATTATATTATAAAAAGTAGACCTTCTCTCTTTTTTTATAATAAGGCTACTCTAGTAACGCTAATCGTAGTATATCGTTATATATAGATTTAGAACTTTAATATCTTAAGTTATTGACAAATAAAATTATTTAATATTAGTACTTAGTAATCTTACTAATTTTATTATATTATATTTATTCTATAGTTCTCCGATTAATTTAGTATTATATTTATGGTTTACAAAGAATAATATATCTTTTATAGTTATATATATCGCGTTATTAAATGTAAATTACGCGATTAGTAATAATACTATTTAGTTTTCCATAAATAAAGAAGTTATTTTAATACTAACCTATTTAGTATATATTTAACTAATATGCTTTTCTAAATATTTAATAAGATCTATCTATATAAGGCTTAATATAATAATATTAATATAATTAAGGATAGGCTTAAGGCTTATAGTTACTAAAAGAAGTATTACCTTTAAGGACTAATTAATAATAACTAGTTAGATACGTATAATATATTAATTTTCTTATTACTAAGCCATAAATATATAATATTATAGTATCTAGCGATAGTAATCGTAATCTCTTATAGAGTAATTAATCTTCTTCGACTAGCCTATTAACTAATATATAGTTTATAGTAATAATAAGCTAACTCTAGAAGTAGTTTATAATAAAATAATAGAGAAAAAGGCTTTATAACTAAACTATCTAAACGCGACTTCTTTAATAAAACTCGATCTAAGTTTTAGGGATTTTTAATAAGGATTTTCAATATAGAGAAATATATAGTTATATATTATTAATTATATTAAAAAACTAATGAAGTAATTTATATCTCTATCTATTTATGTAGATAGATATTTGATTAGTTTAAACCCTATATCTAAGAATTTAATAAAAATAATTAAAAAAATATTATTAAAGAAATCTTTAATCTTTTATAAAATCTTTGAGAAAGCTTAGGTAAATGTTTAGAGATATTAATATAATATAAACCGCTAAATAACGATCATATTAATTATAATAAACTAAATCCGTTAGCATATATATAGAAGAGTTTTAATAAATTATTTTACATCTTAATTTTAACGAAGATATATAAATATAGATCTTCAAGCGAGCACTTAAAGAAGAAATTAAGGATAAACTAAAAGATTAACTAATCTACTAATTTAGTAAGAATAATTAATATTATAGTGAAGTTCGATAATAGGCTACATAAATAAAGTCTATAGCGATAAGAAATATAATATAGATAAAGATTCTTATTAGGATTCCGCCAATAAAAAATAGATAAGCTAGATAGCCATTAAAAGAATAATATAATAATCTCTATAATCTATAACTAATAGAACTTAATATAATAAGGCTTCTAGAGGAGTAATATAAATATAAAGAAAACAATCTATATTTTAAATATAGAAGACTAAGATATTAATTAAAAAATATAAGAAATAGAATAATAAGCTAAACTAGATATAAATCATAAACGAATAGTTTAATAGAGGAGTATATAATATAACTAATATTATTAAAATCTCAGGAAAGATTTAATAACTCTATATAATATAAGAAAGAGATTAGGTAAAGCTAGGAATTATAGATAATAATAAATTATTAATATTATAATTAGAAATAGTATAATTTCTAGAAATAAATTAAGAATATATTAAGAGTTAAAGATAGATCTAGTATAGTCTCTAGAATACTATAGACCCCTAGAAAGAATAAAGCGACTCTTAGGAATAGGGTATAAAGATTCTAAGAATATTTATCGAGATCCTAAGAATTAGATTAGTATTATAAAATAAAAAAAGGATTAAAGAGAGAGAAAATCCTTATAGGATATCTATAGCTATTATTTTTTTCTTATCGGCCTTTTTTATAAATATAGTATATCAATCTTTTAAAAAAAACTAGCAGTCTATTTTATGATTATTTCTAGTATTTAAAGTTTCTAGAGATAATAAAATAGGCATTAATAGATAATATTATTAAAAGTACTATTTTAGTCAAGTATAAGCTATAAAATATATTAGTATCCCTTATGTTAAATCTTATAAACCTTTTTATATATAAAGTTTAGGGTATAGTTATATAACTAGCTAACGCTTCTATCTATATATATTTTAGATAAGAGAGTATAGGCTTCGACTAGGTAACTAAGATATAAGATAATAATAAATTTAAGGGTCTTCGTAGAGATCTTAAGTAGAGAGATTAGATAGTAAGAATTTAATTTAGTATAGTCTATCTTATTTAGTTTATAGATAACCATATAAAGCAAATCGCGGAATTATTATAGGGTATAATCTTACCATATATAGGTATCGAATAGCTATATAAAGAACTAAAGTACTATTAATAGCTAGACTACTTATTTTAACGCTCTGTTAGGTATATTTATTATTATTAGTCTAGTGGCTAAAAAAGATATAGTCTTTATAATCGCTACGACGATTTCTTATAAAGTAATTAACTATAGTATATCAACTATCTTTAGATAGCTCTATCTATCTATAAAGAAGGGGGAAAAGAATCTATCAAAGAAGCCGTACTTTCTTTTCTACTATTATATGTTTACTATTATTAGTTATTATAAGTATTAGAATAAATTTTAATCTTAGTTCCTATTCATAGATCACCTTGTTAAGGTATTAAAAGTTATTAAAAATTATTAATAGCTATCTTAACTCTTTATTATAACTATTTTACTACTTTTTTATTTATATAGATAAACTAGTAATAATACCAATAATATTATTATTTATTTAGCTTTTAGTAGCTTACTAGTAAATTAAGTCCTTTTCATTAGTTAACGACTATAGATATTATAATATTATTTTCTTCTTCTTTTTAGATCTTTATCCCTGAAATCTTTATAAATACTAGTTTCTTTTTAGGTTAATATATTTTTTTTGTTTCCTAATTTCCCATATTATATATAAATATAAGGCTAACTTCATTGTTAAAGATATGGTTGTTAATCCGACTACTTAATTAATTCTATATGATACGAAGATATCCTAGCTAAGATTTATTTACACAACCTAGTTAGCTCTTTCTATAATCTTATACTTACCGCTAGACCTTTATAAAGGATTAATAACAGCTTTATCAATTAACTAGGTAATTAATTAAAGATCTTTGTATAAGATAGAGGTTATCTAGCTACTATTATTACTACTACTACCTACTACCACTAATATTATTCGAAAGGATTATACCGCTATTTATGGCTTTTTATTATCTTTAGTAAATATAAATGAATGGAACAATCTATATTATTCGCGATAGCTCTACGGTAAAAAAGGTTGGTTAGGGGTATAATATAGTAGCAACGCCTATGGCAGCTATATCTGTAGAGAATAGAAATATTTACTAAATAACTATATCTTTCTAATTAAAGCCTTCACTATATTTCTTCCTATATTTCTTCAGAAAGATGTAGATTCCCTTAAAATCTTCGTTAATACTTTTAAGTCTTTTATCTTTATTATTAAAAGGAGAATAATATTAAAACAATCGACGAATCGCTATACTAGCGATAGATTATCTTTACCTAGTCTTTTTATTATTTTCTTATTATTTTTTATATTTCTTCACGTTATATTTCTTATATATTAAATTGCTTCGCTACTGTATAGGTTAGATAAATAATTAAGATTAAATAATAAAATAATAAAATAATAAAATAATTATAGTACAAAAAGTAGAGAGAATATAATTTAATAGAAAACTTAACTTTTCTTCTACTATTATATATTTATAGTTTTTAATAAATATAATCTAACACGCACTCTTCTTTTTAAAAAAAATAGGCCTCCCTTTTTTCATTCCATAGATAGATAAATAGAGTTACTAATATTACTTTTCATATATATTGTATTTGTTCATTATAGTAATTGCTATAACAAAAAATAATAATAAAAATAGGATTAATCGATTTACTATAAATAAAATACAACTCCTTAGATACTATCATATTCATAATATATTAGTTTTACGTTATAAAGTTTATCAAAGAGAGTTTAAATTATTTAAATTATTAATTATTATTACTTTGATATTTAAGATAATATAAATATCAATTAGCTATCTCTAATCAACTATATTAACCTCTTTGATCAGTATTCTTATCTGTTTTTCCTTCGTGTAATAATAATAAAATCCAAGGTTAAGCTCCATTTAAATAGATATTTCATTGGTAGTAGATAATTACCCTTATTCGTTATATAAAAGAAAGAGTAAATAAATATAAGAATTTATAGATATAGTAGATATATAAATAATATTTCTATATATAATATACTATTACAAAATATTGATTGATTAGGAGTAACCATATCTTATTTTTATAAGAATTCGAGACTATAGTCTACTATTACCGTGATAGCCTCCTCGATATTATTCTTATAAATATTTATCTTTCTTATTTTGAACTAAAAAGTTAATCAAGATTAAAGCCATATATGATAATATAATGGCTAATAAAGAGGAGTACAAATATAAGAAATATAAGAAATACCTTCTAAAGTAATAAAAACATAACCATAGCCTTTTACTAAATAATTTATCTACTATTAAGTTGCTTTAAAGCTTCGTTTATCTAGATATTTATTATAAGTATGGAGATATATAGACTCCTATCTATAAATATATTAATATCTTTACTATAATACTAAATTAACTATATTTCATTATCGATCCTCTTATGAATATAGGAGTAGATATAAATTCCATCTCTTTTAGAAGAATATAAACCTATCTATAAAATATGTATAGATATATCCTTATTAGTTGCCTTTGTCGAATAACATACTACTATACCTATTAGGGTAGGTATAAAGACCTTTTAGCCTACTACTTTAGTAACATGCGAAGTCTATTTAAGATGAATTAAATAAGATTTCGGAGGTCTATATATAGTATTTATATAGTAAAATTTCAATTAAAGACTATTAGATATATATATCTACTTATAGTATTAATATTAGAGTAAATTAACTAATTTATTAATTTAATTATTCACGACTCTCTGACAAATCGCGTAGAGCAGAACTAGTACGCTACGGACTCCGTAGTATCTAGAAAGATATATTTTACTTCTCTTAGCGATTCGATTAATACCTATTTCGATATATATTTCTCGCTATAGTAGCTACTATAGTAAAGAAGTCGAAAAGGGGGTTATCTGATATTAGAAAGAATTTTATTAAATGACTAAATAGTAGAAGAAGACTGCTAATAAAACTAGGTTACTATATAAGTGTAATATTTCATCGATTATCTTAATATTACATTATTTTTATAGCTAAGATAAAAGAATCTAAATATCTAGTAGAACTCTAACGTATTCGCGTCTTTCTAGACGAATATAATAATAAATATATAAAGGACGTAAATTAAATAAAAAACGCTATTTAGTAGATTTTCTTTTTCTCTACTAAAATAGTTTCAACGTCGCTATATCCCTAACTATTTATCGCGAAGCTATTAGAAATATTATAGGGTATATATTCTTTTTAATATTATGCTTATTTATATCTAGCTAGATATAGTAAATAATAACGAATAGCATAGTTCTCTCGGATAGAGTAAGTAATAATAGTAGCTAAACTATATTAATATTACGTGAAGACCTCTAGTTAACTATTTTGTCGATTAATAATAACATTATTAACCTTTTTTAGAGAATTAATAACAAGCGTAAGATTATAAAATAGGCTAACTAGATTATTAAGGTAAAGATCGGTATAGATATCGCGGCTTCGATAGATAAGATTCTACTAAGTAGTAATATGATTATTTAAATCGAACGGCTAGAGTGTATTAAATACTTTATAAAAACCGCGAGAGACCCTTCGCCTTTAAAAAGGTAATTCTATAT
The DNA here is from genome assembly GCF_028826965.1 of Penicillium alfredii. Taxonomy (NCBI): domain Eukaryota; kingdom Fungi; phylum Ascomycota; class Eurotiomycetes; order Eurotiales; family Aspergillaceae; genus Penicillium; species Penicillium alfredii. The sequence goes on along the minus strand of NW_026622706.1, from coordinate 3,155,989 downwards.
ATCTTAGGAAGAATACTAGGCTACAAGAACTAAGCTACGTAGTCTTTATATATAATATTACTATTATTTTAAATTATTAAAAATAGATTATATCCGCGTCTTTTAAATAGAAAATATTAAAAGACCACTAATTTTTATATTAATTATCTATATTAAATAGTTAATAACGAAGTAGCGAGTAAAAGAGATATAGCCTTAATCCGCGAAGCTTATTATTAAATTTAGTAATATCTATAATATTAATTAAGTAATTAATTATATAAGATCTAGCCCTATATAAAAGGAGCTATAATAGCTAATATTATAATAATACTAAAAAAACTTCTAGAATAGATAATAATTATTTTTACTTCAAAGATAGTATCTTTTATAATAAAAGGGCCCTCTAAAAATAACTAATAAATATATTTACATAGTAGAATCCGATAATAAATAAAATAAAGCTATTAAGAAAAATATCTAATTTATTACTAAATCCGGACCGTAGTATATTAAATTGATAAATAATATTAGTAGCTAACTCTCTATAGCTATAAACCCTCTCTCGAATATCTTAGAGTCTTTATATACCTAAATATTATTATTATTAGCCTCTAGAACGTTAATAAACAGCGTTAATTCTATAACGCGTGAGCTAATAAAGAATTAAAAAGTAAATTAAATTAAAAAACGCTTTCTATATCTCTATAACCAACGTGAACTTTTAGATATTAATGGTCTCTTAAACTCAATCTTAATTATGAATATTAAATATAATTAGGATCTTATAAACAAATATAAATAATTCTCGTAATAAAGTAATAATATATCTCTTTAGTAAAATAAAAACATAAAACTATAAGATATTTATAATACAGGAACTGAATGTCTATCGCTAGATAGAACTAATAGACTATTTATAAATTTAGGTAATAGAGCTATATCTTCTCTATTCGCTACTTTATTATTAACTATCTAATATAGATAATCGATATAAAGATTAGTAGTCTTTTAATATTTTATACCTAAAAAATATAGATATAATCTACTTTTGATAAATTAAAAGTAATAATAATATTATATACAAAACTACGTAGTATAGTTTTCTAGTCTAATATTTCAGATATGATATTAATCTTTTAAAAATAAAGGATCTTTGATAGTTTTTATAAATTATTCGATATACTTTAGCTATTTGATTAAGATAATAATAGTATTATTTAGTAGGATCTCATTTATAACCGCGATGTTTATACAGATCTTCGCCTAAATAATCTAGTTAACCTATTTTACGATCTTATATTTATAATTAGGCCTTCGGAGAGTGTTAATAATAGCGTTATTAATTAACTAAATAATTAGTTAAAGGTCTTCGCGAGTATTAACGTAATCTAGTTATAATTATTACTAATATTATCTAAAAGAACTATATTATTTATTATTATTTATTATATCTAGCTAGATATTAATAAAGATAATATTAAAGAAGATATATAATTTGTAATATTTATAATAGTTTCGTAATAAACAAATAATTAAACATATAGTAATATAATAGCTATTTTAATAGAGAAAAGAAGAATCTACTATATAATCATTTTTATCTAATTTAAGGCTTTTGTATATTTATTATTATATTTATCTAGAAAAAAGCTAGTATATTAAAGTTCCGCTAGAATTTTGGATTCTTTTATTTTAGCTATAAATAAAAATATAATATTAAATTAATAATAAACTATCTTTATTAGTAGCTTTTTTTACTATTTAGTTATTTAATAAAATTCTTTTGAATAGCTAATAAGATTAATACTATTAGGGTTAAAAAATATTAATTTTAGCTATATAGTATTAGATAATCCTTTTTAATTTTCTTACCATAGTAGCTATTATAGCAAGGAATATATATTATAATATTTATTAATTAAATTGCTAAAAAATAAAATATATCTTTCTAGATACTATAGAATCTGTAGCGTACTAGTTTTACTCTACGTGATTTACTAAAAAGTTATATCTTAATATATAATAGATATAATAATTATTTTTACTAATAGCTAAATATCTATTTAAATATACTAGATACCTAGATATCTTAGTATAATAGATAATAAATAAACTAATATTCTCTCGAAATAAACTACTATAAAGATAGATTAAAAATTAAACTATATATTTACTATTTCTTATTATAAGACTCCGCGAAATAATAATTAAAGAGGTTTTTATTATATATTAATTACTAAATTAGACAGATAGTATAATACTTCTATAAATATAAATTACTAAAATTATCTTTATAGTATATCTATTAACTATAAAACTTCCGCGAATAAATATTTAAGGAAAACCCTAATAAAGATTTTATATAATATAGTTATAAAAAAATAAATAAATATATACTGTATTCTAATATCAGGAGTCTCTGGCAAATCGCGCAGAGCAGACCTAGTACGCTGCGGAGTCCGTAGTGCCTATAAAGATATATTTTACTTCTCAGCGAATCGATTAATACCTATTTCGATATATATTTCTCTCTGTAGTAGTCGCTATAGCAAAGAAGTCGAAAAAGGGGTCGTTCGATACCGTATAGCCAGAACTACTATATTCTGACCCCAATAGTATCGATCTTATTAGCTATTCGAAAGAACTCTATCGAATAACTAAATAGTGGAAGAAGGCTGCTAATAGAGGTAGCTTACCGCTAGCTTAACGTTTCGTCGATTATTTTAATACTATATCTTCTTTTATAACTAAAAAAAAGAATCTAAGTTTCTAACGGAACTCTAATATATCCGCGCATTTTTAAGCGAATATAATAATAAATATACGAAGGCCCTAAACTAGATAAAAACCGCTATCTAATAGACTTCCTTTTTTTATAGAGATAGTTACTACACTATCTTATTTTTAACCGACTATCTATCGCGAAGCTATTATAAACGCTATAAATCACGTATTATTCTTTACCACATTCTTATTTATATCTAGCTTGATATAGCGAGTAATAAATAGTATAGTCTTTTTAGATAGTATTAGTAATAATAGTAGCTACGTTATATTAGTACTACGCGAAGATCTCTAATTAACTATTTAGATAACGCTATTATTAACTCTCTCCGGAGACCTAATAATAAGCAAGAGATCGTGAAACGAGCTCATTAGGTTATTTAGGCGAAGATAGATATAGATATTACGGTCTCGATAAATAAGATCCTATTAAATAGCGATATTATTATCTAAATTAAATAACTAGAGTATATCGAATACCTTATAAAGACCGCGAGAGACCTTTCGTTATTAAAAGATTAGTACTATATTTTTAGTAAAAACGCTAGATTATAAGAACTAAGTTATATAGTCTTTATATATTATAGTATTATTACTATCTTCGATCTCTCGAAGTCGGACTAAATCTGCATGTTCCGCGCGGAGAATATTAAGCGATTACTAGTTTTTGTATTAATTACCCAATTTAAGTAGTTAATAATAAAGTAGCGAATAGAGGAGATATAGCTATAAGTTATAAAGCTTATTATTAAATTTAGCGATATATATAACGTTAACTAAGCGATTATATATAGTCTAATGCTATATAGAAGAAGCTACAACTATTAATATTACAATAATAGTCACTATCTCTAGTAGTATTTCTAATATTAGATATATAATTATATTACCTAACCCTATAAATAAAGTATATAGTATATTTATTATATATAGAACCACGATAACAGTGAGTATCCCTATATCTATAACTAATAAACCGCGAAATATATAGTATATATTAATTAATGTAAAAAGAAAGTTAATCTATTTTACCTTCGATAGAGAGTGCCCTATTGGAGTAGAGTAGATTAACTAGATCTAGTAGAACCGCTTTAATAGTCCTATACTCTATATAATACCTATCTAGATACGAAACTCTAGTAGAGATATTAGGGAGTTCTAGGCTACTGCCCTAGAGAGCTTCCTAAATCTAGTAAAAGCTATAATAGAACTAAAAAAGCCCCCATAAACGGTAACGAGCTACTCTCGCTCCCGGAGTAGTATCTTCTAAAATAGAGGGGCTTTTTAGGTTACTAGTAAATATATCTATATAGCTAAATCCGGCGAAAAGGGCGAAACGATTAAAAAAGACCTTTATATAATTACTAAATATAGGCTATAGTATATCGAATAGATAAATAATATTAATAGCTAACCCTCTATAGCTATAAACCCTTTTTTAGATACTCCGGAGTCTTTAGATACCCTAAATATTATTACTATTAGCCTTCGGAATACCGGTAAATAATATTAATACTATAATATATAAATAAATAGATAAAGAATCGGAAGATAAATTAAGCTAAAAAACGCTTCTTCTATTTTTATACTCTTTATAGACTATTAGGCGTTAGTAGCCTCTTAAATCCGACCTTAATTATTAATATTACATAATATAATTAGGATCCTATAAATAAATACTAATAATTTACGCGATAAAGTAATAATATATCTTTTTAGTAAAATAGGGGTATAAAGCTACGAGATACTCGCGATTTAAGAACCCGAGGTATATTATTAGATAGAACCGATAGAAATATATTTCATATATCCTTAGAGATAGATTCTATATATTTCTTAAGCTAAAAACTCTAAGGAAAAAGAAGATAGTAAACTAAAAGTCTATTTCTATATTAATAAGAAAATTAATCCTAAAATATAGTTAATTTAGTACTATAAAGGATCTTAACATATTTACTATTCGTGGCTAAGAGTCCATTAATCTTAATATCTATAATATATAGATAGATAAATAAAGATATTAGGCGACCCTAAGGTAAAAAGGGTCGCTAAATAGAGGGCTAAAGCTATACTTTCGATACTCTAGGGAGTATTTACTATACTAGCTATATATAATCCCCCCGTAGTATTAGCTATTAGATCGTTATAAGAGATTTTAATCTTTATTACCTTTTATAATTTAAAACGAGGTAGATAAATATACTTAATAAAGATACTGAGGAAGCTATCGCGATAGTAGTAGACCACGGGCTAGATTTATTAATAAAATAGGGTATAGTTATTTTTAACGGATAGGTCTTTAAGAATAATATCTAATCGATAATTAATTTAATCTAAGCGTCTATTATACTTACTAATTATTATATCTGTTTTTCCGCGTAGCGGTAATAGTTATACGCCGCGGATTATATATCTATATTAATAGAATTTAATCTTTATTAAGTTCTTTTACTAGAACGAGAAACACGAAAATAGAAAGAGACTAATTAAAATAGCTAGCTAAGATATCGAAATATTTTTACCTAGCTAGAAGTAATTACTAATATCGAAATAGTAGTTAATAAAGTTATCGGAGTATTTAACAAAGCCGTAAAAGATATAGTTTTTATAAAAAAGGTCTATTAATACTCTTTTCTATTTTATATCTTATATCTTAAGACTCTCTAGTATTAAATAAATTATATAAGATACTAGATGTACTAGATATATAGTAAATTTAATAAAAAGTAATACTATTAGCTTCGCTACTAACTCGTGTATAAAAATAAAAAGATAATAAAGTAATCGTAATAAAAGAGAGTCGAGGTAGCTATTAATAATATTAATAATTTTTAGTATCTTATAAAAATAGCCCGTAAATAGAAACTAAGGCCAATATTTACTCCGATCCTCGCAATAGATAGTAATAAATATATAATAGTAGAAGAGAAAATAGAACTTCTCTAATAGACCCTTTTTCTCTTACTTTTATAGATAGATCTCTTTAATCTTAAAGGATATAGATATCCTAAAATAGTTAATATACTATAGTTAATTATTTCTTAAGAAGTTATTATAGCGATAAAAAAATAGTATCTTTCTTTACTCCTAGCTTAACTAGTATACCGAAGATAGTATCAAAATAAACGATTTAACTATTAAAGGTCCTTAGCTTCCTAATAAGGCTATTTAACGCGTATCTCTAATAGAGATACTCTTTAAAGTATTTTTAGGAGTTACTTTATATTATTATTAGGAAGCTAGGCAAAATAGATTACACTATACCGAAGTTTTACCGCTTAATATCTTTACTTAAGACCCTCGCGAAGACCCTCGAATCTATTATTACCTTATATTTTAGCTATTTTATCGAAATATATACTCTTTTGCTAGAGATCTATATTAAAAGACACGTAGGACAATCTTATAACCACGTATTTTATCTAATATAAAAGAGGGTCTATTAATGTGATATAGGGGATTCTAATACGTTTTATAGCTTATACTCGACTAAAACGGTATTTTTAATAATATAGTCTACTAATATTTACTATATTACCTCTAGAAGCGTCGAATACAAAGATAATTATATAATAGATCGCTAGCTTTCTTTAAGATCGATTTATAATATTTATATTTTAGAAGGGACTAATAAAAAAACTAATAATAATAGGTATCTCTTAGGGCTTATATCTTTTGTTAATCCTATTCTTATTCTATAATACTAATCTAATTAATAAACTATATATAGCTAATATAGACCCTAGAGATATAGGCCTAAATAGATATAGAGTATTAATTATTAGATATATCGATAATATCTATATTCTAGTTTAGAGTAACTCGGCAGAGAGGAAATATTTATATCCAGACTAACTCTATTATATTATAGATAAATAAATAAAAAGATATATTATAGATTTCTCGTCTTTAAAATATAAATTTATCTATTTCTAATAAAAGATATAAAATAAGAAAGCGAAGCTAATTAATAAAGAGCTAATAAAATACCTAGTTATCCTCTGTAATTATTAAAGAATTAAGATTAAACCTATTCTAGTAGTTAAATCCCTCGGGGTTATACTCGATATCTATCTTATAGATAAATCCTATATTGACTAATATAAGAAAAAGGTAATATAGTTAATTACTATACTACGATTAATCGCAAAGATAATATAAGGGATTACTACGTTTTATTTTTAGAGAATATAGACCGCTATTCTACTATCTTAGATATTATTTAGTTACTTTATCTAGTATATAAAAAAGGCAATCTATTAGTTAACTATCGAAAAAATGTGAATTAGGCTATTGAGTCTATATAATATTAGATTCTCTACCGAATCGTAGATATCTATTAGACTATATTACGCGTAGCGTTAGAGAGATTATTATATATTTTATCTATACTAATTACTTTTTAGCGGCTAGCTAAAAAAGTATATATCTATATTTAGATATATCTACTCTCCTAATTAATTAAAGATATTTAATAAATAATATTCTTATAAAAAAGTATTAATATTAGCTAATAGAAGGCTATTTTTATAATTACTATTATCTCCCTATTATAATATCTTAAATAGTATTTTTATAATAGAGATCTAATTTACTATATTAAAGAAATTAAGTTATTTAATATCTTACTATAATAAAAACTACTTATTATTCGTATTACGCCTAATAAAACTATAGTTATCGAAGAATATAATACTATTCTCCGTAACCTAAAAACTAGTATCGCGTATACCGATAATAACGCCTTTAAAACAGATATTAACGTAGCGGTAATTATCTTATATAGATTAATAAAACAGGCTCTTAGCGTCTTTATTAACTGTATAATCTACTCCGCGGAGCTATAAAATATCTTATTAACGTTTCGCGTATTTAATAGAACCCTTTAATACTAATATAGCTAAAAAAGTATAACTATATTTACTAATAGCTAAATAGCTATATAAATATACTAATAACCTTATAGACCCTCTAATTAGCGTTTTCTCTACTAAATTACCTAAAACGTTGATTATCTATAATAACTAAGAGTCGATATATATATTAACTAGATACCTAGATATCTTAATATATTAAGTAATAAATAAGCTAATATTCTAGCGATATAAACTACCACGAAGATAGACTAAATACTAAACTGCGCGTTTACGGCCCTTTACTATATAAGGCTATATAAGCTAGTATTCGAAGAGTAGAATAAATAATAGGCTTTAAATAAATATAAAACTTATATTTAGTATCTCTTTACTAAACTAACTAAAAAGACCTTTATAATATATTAACAGCTAAATTAAATAAGTAACGTAGCACTCTTATAAATATAGACTAATATAATTATCCTAGTAATATATCTATCGACTTTATAATACAAACGTAAATAGGCCCTTAATAAAAACCCTAATAGAAACTCTATATAGCATAGATATAATAAAAATACATGAAATATATATTATATCTTAGTATATTATTTTTACTTCATAGAACTACGTTTTTATATCCTTAGGAGTAATCCGCGAGTATAACTATAGACTAACTAATTAACGAAACTAGACTTTATAAGTAAAATAACGTAATTTATAATATATATAAGGCTCCTCGGCTAATTTAGAGCCCTCTTGTCTATATACTAGGTCTTTTATTTAAAAGGCGACGATCTATAATAACAATCCTACTATTTACTCTCTAAGCTTTAAAAATATAAAGAATCCCCTCTCTCTATATATATATTAACGTTATTAGTTAACGTAGTCGGCTAAAGATATAGTAATCGAGAGGGATATTAACGATTTAATTAATTAACTTTAGTTATATAAAAATAAAAGCAAAATAACAATAGGAGCGCCGGGAATAACCTACTTCGAGGGATTAGTATCTCCTAAATATCGGAATCCTACTATTTATTAATAATAAGGTAGATATAAGTAAATAATATATAATATACTCCGGCGGCGAAGTAGATAAAATTGTAAAGGGTCTACCAAGATGGTGAGGTATGAGGTTATTCCCAACTAACGGAAGGGGTGAATCAGGTAATATCATATGATCCTAAAAGAAGTCAGAACTTATTGCTTAATCTATCCTATAGTAGAATAACCACAATATATAATAGAGAACTAGTCGTTTATATTATCGATAATACATAGAGTTATAAAGATATTATATAATAAATTAATACTCGCATCTAGTTAGCAAGATAAGATTTAGTTTTGATAGTAAAAGATATATTACTTTCCTTTACTCCTCTCTTTTATTTCTTAATCTAATTAATAGGCCTTACACCCTACTAAATATATTCTTTATAATTCTAAATCTTCCTCTTTAATTACCTAAAAAAATACGATAACCCTACGAACCTAATTTATTATAATATACTAGAATAATACCTCTAAAGAGATATTGTACACCCCTCTATTCGAAACTAACTAAACCTAACTAGATAAAGACCTATAGACTATCTAAGAAATAATTAAAAAACTTTAATATCTATAAGAGTTATAATAAATAGTCTAATAAATAAAAAGTTAGATCGAATAAAGGAATACTACTAAACTTTTAATAAATTAATAATAAAATCAGGGTTAATCTTCTATAGAAGATAGAGATAAGATTAGGATTCAAAATTTTTTAATACTCTTAATTTATTCCTTTTTTTAGTAAAAAGAAAAGGAACTCTTAGATCTCTCTTTTATTTTTAAAAGAGCACTATAAAAATATTATAATAAGGAACGGTAAATTATTATAGCTCTATTATATATAGAACCTATTTACTAATAGAGATAGTATTAGTATATTACCGAGAAACCTAAAAAAGAATAATGAAACGTTAATATTTTATAGATTTATTTTAAGAATTAGACTTTTATTAAAGATACTATAATTCTTAAAATTAATATTATAGGGTAACTATAAAAAGCTTATTAACGCCTAAAGTAAGATCCGCGAGAGTTTTATATCTTTTTAGACTTATTAGAGCGATATTTCCTTCGCTAAAGTAAGAAAAAGAGGGTATTTATAATATTCTTAAAATTTATCTATAATCTTAGATAATATATATAGAAATATATATATAAACTATTTAAAAACCGAGATAAGATAGTATCTCTAGCTATATATTACTAGGGATTACTATAATTAATATAAAAATAAAAAAGGCCCTAAAACCTTTAAAAGATCTATAAATAAATAATTTCGGATAAATTAGTATTAACTAAACTATAAACCTTAGGGACCTAAAGAAAGGACCTAGGAAAAAGAAAGGAATCTAATTAGAAAAGATAAAAAAACCCTTTAATATTATATTTATTAAAGTAAAATCTATCTTATTAATTATTACCCTAATAAATTAAGTAAAAAAGCTAGTATATAAATAGCTATTTAGATTAAGTTAGAAAATAATAATAAATTAATCTAAATCCTATATAGCTAACTCTATTATTTTAAATAGGAACTATAATTTATTTTTATATTCTTATACTACTATAGAATAAAATTAAAATATATATAGATATAGATATCTATATTAAGTTTAATATTATTAGTATTAAATTTATAGAAAAATATAAATTATAAAAGGCAAAACTATTATTAATACTACTTAGAATAATAGATAATTAAGGAACTCTTTTATATAGTATATAGAAGATACCTATTATATTTACTAATTCTCAAGGAACTATTAAATTAATAGTTTATCTTTATCTCGCGATTAATAAGGATCTTTATAAATAAGAAAGTCTAATCTTACTCTTAATAATAATACTTATTAAGTATTATATCTATATTTTACTATAGAACTAAAGTGAATGGTTCGAAGCCACTAAAATTAAGTTAGTACCAGCTTAGGAACTCGCGAAAGAATATTAAAAACATGCTATTATCTACACTATCATAAAACTCCCGGAGGAAGTCTGGCTACCCCATAAAGAAGGCGAAGAACCAACCACAAGAAGGCAGGCGAAATGGTGGTGGAACGCGCCGGCCAGTGCGATAACCGACCCGAAGATGACGACAAGGTATAACGATGATAATAGTAACAAAAAGAAGACAGAAAGCAGCAGGAACAGCAAGGAACAGATAACGAGGCATAATGAGTATAGCGTGGGAGAGAAAAGAAGAAGAAGAAAAGAGTTGGTACTCAAAAATATAAATAAAGACTCGAATATATGATTCGACGCGTCTTTGTTTACTAGTTAACTATATAATCTCTTTGTTGCCTCGATAGTAAGGTAAACGAAAACTCCACGAAAAGTGTAAAGAATATACTTGTCAGGGTATAAGGCCTGTCGATTAGGTAAAGAAATAAGGGGAAGGAGTAAGGGAAAACAATATATCCTTATTACTATTAAGACTGAATCTTGTCTTACTAGCTGGATACGGGAGTGTTAATTTATTATATAGTATCTTCGTAACTCCACGTATCATCGATAATATAAATGACTGGGTCTCTGTTATATATCGTGATTATTCTACTATAAGGTAGATTAAGCAATAAGTTCCGACTTCTTTTAGGATCATATGATATTACCTGATTTACCCCTTCTGTTAGTTAGGAATAACTTTATACCTTACTATCTTAGTAGACCCTTTATAATTATCCCTTTTCTTAAGATTAGATAGCCTTAACTAACGCGTTTATTTTATTACTATAATATAGATATATTAGCGTAGTATCTTTTTATAGGGTTTTTGTTTACCTTACTGTCGAGGCGATAAAGAGATTATATAGTTAACTAGTAAATAAAAACGCGTTGAATTATATATTTAAGTCTTTATTTATATTTTTAAGTAGTAAATCTTTTTTTTTCTTCTTTTCTCTCTTATACTATATTTATTACGTTTTATTCTCTATTTTTTATTACTTCTACTACTTCCCGTTCCTTTTCTATAACTATTACTATTATTATATCTTATTATTATTATTTAGGTTAGTTATTATACCGGTTAGCGTATTCTATTACCCTTTCGTTTATCTTCCTATAATATACTAAGTATTTTCGGACTAAGATTAAGGTATATAACTCTAAATCGCCCTTCGTTATCGAATATAAACTAGATATAGTAGCTTCGGTTATCTATCGGTAATATTCTATCTATAACGCGTTATATAATATAGTACGTTCCGCGGTATCTTTATTTTAGTTTATATTAATATTTTTTAGGTTATAGAGGGTATAATTAGGGATATCTATAATCTATAAGTGATCCTTAGCTAGCTAAATAAGGAATTTCTAGAGCCTCTAGCTAAGGGTACTCCTAAAGAGAGAGATAAAAAGAAGAAGAATAAATAGAAGAAAAATATATTAATCGCGGCTAGAAAGGCTATAATAGAGCTTATAAAGGCCTTTAATATAATAAAGTTAGTATATCGCCGCTAGTTCTCTTTTATTATTATCTATAAATTAACTATAGTAAATAAGATCGTTAGTACCGGTATAATTTTGCTAACGTTCCGGTAGGCCTAATATAAGGTTTATATAGTATATATCGCTATTCGTCGCTAAGATATAGCTACTTATATTCTTTTATTTAAGGGTCTCTCGGGGAAGTATCTCCGAAAGTTCTAGTCTTAGTGTCTTCTCCGTTTAGTTCTAGGAGATAATAGTTTTATATATTAGGTAATAGCGAAGTAGGGATTTCTAGAGATCCTATAGTTAGTATCCTAAAATAAGTACGGTCTCAATCTAGCGGTCTCTAATCCGATTAATAATCCTAATACTAAATATTACTTAAAGTAGTTAAAGAAGAACTTCCTTATTCCTATTCCTGAGTTTTAAGTAGAGTTCTATACTCGTATTATTATTTTGCGGTAATAATAATAGTATTATTCTAGTAGAGTTTTAGTAGCTTTCTACTTAGTTTATAGGATTTCTTTTTAAGTAATATCTTATCTTTTTTATCTTTATTTCTTATATTCTATAATAACTCTTTTTATATTTACTATATTTTTTTCTAGGATCTACTAATTATACTTTAATAGTTAGCTCTTCTATTTAATTAAGAAATAGGATTTTCTATTAAAATATTAGTAATCTTTTATTTCTTTAATCTCTTATTTATTATTACTTTATAGTTTTAGTATTAATATATTTCTATTATTGTTTCGTTTTTTATCCCTCTACTTCTAGAGTTTAAGAAGTAATATATAAAATATATTATAAATTCGATTATACTAGTTTAGTAGAACTAGTCGATATATTTACAATCCGATCTTTTTAAGAATTCGGAGAGGTCTAATAAACTTAGATACTAATTTCTTTATTATCTTTAATCTTAAGTTTCTTATTAATAGAGCGACTAAATCCTTATATTTAAATAATATTTCTTTATAGATTTTATTATAGTATTTTATTTATGTTTCTATTACTTTTTATTATTATTCTATTAAATCTTATCTTAACTTTTATAGTTTTTAGTATGTGTTTCTATTATTAGGACTTTTTTTAAAAATATATTATCTTTAATATATAGTCGGAAATTAAATAAATATCTTATTAAGGTCTAGAATATAGATTTCTTTATTATTATATTAGGGGTATTATTATATACGAATTACGTATTTCTTAGTAATTTTGGCCACGCGATCTATTCTCTATTAATAAAATAATAAAGATAGCGTTTTAGTGTCTAGTTTATCCTTTCTGTTTAGCTATTAGTTTATAGATAAAATACTATCGAAAGGCAGAGTTTAATATAGCTAATATAGTATAATTTTAACTAAAATTTATTAGTAAAGAGTGATCCTCGATCTAAGATAATTCTATCTAGTAGCCTATACTATAGTTCTACTTTATTATAGAATAATTCTATAAGTTCTATAGTATCGATTATTACTAATATAGCGAAGAATAAGGACTATTTCGTTAGTCTATCGATAATAACTAGTATCGTATTAACTTTTTAGGTTCTATTTCTGTTTAGTAGTAATCCTATAATAAAATCTATTAATAGTTCGCTAAAAGGCTAAGATAGTATTAGTAGCGATTCTAGTTTACTATATAGATAATATCTTAGTATTATTATTCCTTAATATATTATATATATCTAGACGTATTCTTTTATATTATCCTAAAGTCTAATCTAGTAGAATTTCCTTTTTAGTAGCGTTTTAGTCCTATTTCGCCCGAAATAGCCTACTAAAGGATTATTATAATAAATATTTAGTAATTTCTTTCTAAGATTCTCCTTTATTAGGATAAAAAGATAATTCTTAAATTAAAGAAGGCCTTTTAGGTTAATACCCTAATTCTTAAAGTTTTTAGATATCTAATTTAACGTGGCTTTTAGCCTTTACGTCTCTAGGTCCTCGTCTTAGATCTATTTAATTATTATCTATAATTTAGTGCTAATTTCTATTAAATAGATATACTTCTTTTTATAAGTACCCTATATTTTATATTAGGGTATTCTTTTATCCTTTATAAGTTTTTTTAGATAGTCTAGTTAGCTATTTCTATATTAGTAGACTCTCTTCTATTCTTTATTATATAAATACTAAACTAAGGATCGCTTTCTTTTAAAGGTATCTCGCTAGGTTTAAACTAGGACTTCTTAATAATAAAGTTTATAACTATAATTATTTAAATATTAGCTTTCTATAGACTAGATAATAGCTCTTTAGTTATAATCTATTTTTATAATAATATAAATAATTCTTTTCCTAGAGCGTCCCCCTAAATAGAATTAGGTTTTCTTGAAAGTCTATCTATAGGATTACTTTTTCTTAATTAGTGCTTAACTATAAAATTAAATAGTATAAGATATATATACTAATATATCTATCTTTTATTTAGCTTAGTTTATTTTATAAAAGATTAAAGATTTAAGTAATCCGATAATACTTTAATAGTAAATCTACTATCTTCTAAGTACTATCTTTAATATTTAAAAGAGTATATAATTATAAAAAGTTCTTAGTCTAATATATTATAATTTAACTCTACTCTAAAGAATAATTTTAACTAAAAGATAACTAGATAATACCGATCTTAGTTATCTAGTTAAGAGAGAATACTAACTATTCCTTAATTTAATATATCCGTTTCGATATATATTAGGTATTAAAGATTAAAATATTATAATAAAGGTATATTACGAAAGGCTGCGATTAGGCGTTAAAACGCTATTTTTTTATAAATTATAAATTAGCAATTTCTAGATTTTTTACTATTTTTACTTTTTTTAAATAATATAGTTAAAGATATTATAATATAAGAGAAGTTATAGATAAATTATCGATAGAAGTTATAGAATCTAATAAAGATTTAGATATTATAGTAACTTTTAGGTTTTAGCTATAAAATAATAGCGTTAATCTATTATTAGTCTATCGATATACTATCTTAGTTTATAATAAATCTAAGGAATTCTACTCTTTCTTAGTAAAATATATATTTCGAAGGTTTTACGTAAAGTCTTATTTCCTTTATTTTTTTAAGGATTTACTAGATATAGCGAGTATATAACTCGCGGTCCAATAAGAATATTAGAATATTATCTAAATACGCGATATAAGAGATATTAAATAATCCCTATAAGGCGGTATAGATATAATTCTAAAAAGTAATAGAAGTATTAGTTAAGCTAAATAGTATAATTATATACTTAAAATAACTATAACACGTATAAAATATAGTCTTCTATTCTTCGTTTTCTTAAATATAAATATAGTAGTAGATATCTTAGATATTAATCTTACTAAAGTATTTTACTCTTAAAAATCGATCTAAAATCTCTAAAATAAAAAATAAAAAGTATCGATTCTTTACTATAATCTTATTAAGTCCCTAATAGTCTATATATAGATATAATCCTCTATCTTTCTTTAGAATAAAAAGGATTAGTACTTTAGTAGGATTTTTTAAGGGTCTAATCTTTCTATTTATAAGATTTTTATTAATATAGATTCGTAATATTTATAATTCGTTTTATAATAAAAGATATATTAATCCGTAAGGTAAAGAATAGTTATTTTTTAGTTTAATAGTATAATTTTATAAGTTATTAGATAGAAAGATTTATAATCGCTCTATTAAGAAGATATCGATAAATTAACGTAGTTCTAGGGGTATTTCCGAAAAATAAATAGTTAATTCTTCGCCTTTTTTATAGGATAACTAGATTTCCTCTAGGAGTTTTATAATAATATAGATAATAACGCGTTTTCGATATTCTTTCGCGAGTTCCTAAACTAGTATTAACTTAATTCTAGTAGCTTCGAATTACTAATTTTAGTTCTATAATAAAATATAGATATAATACTTAATAAATATTATTATTAAGAGTAAGATTAGATTTCTTTATTTATAAAGGTCCCTATTAATCGTGAGATAAAGGCGAACTATTAATTTAGTAGTCTCTCAAGAGTTAGTAAATATAATAGATACCTTCTATATACTATATAAAAAGGTTTCTCGATTATCCGTTATTCTAAATAGTATTAATAATAGTTTTACTCTCTATAATTTATGCTTTTCCGCGAATTCGATACTAATAATATTAACCTTAACGTAGATATTTATATCCGCGTATATTTCGACTTTATTCCGTAATAATATTAGAATATAAAAACGAGTCGTAGTTCTTATTTAGGGTAATAGAGTTAGCCGCGTAAGAATTAGACTAACTTATTATCGTTTTCCGACTTAATCTAAGTTATTATTTATATACTAGCTTTTTTATTTAATTTATTAGAGTAATAATTAGTAAGATAGGTTTTACTTTAATAAATATAATATTAAAGGGTTTTTTTATCTCTTCTAGTTAGGTTCCTTTCCTTTTCCTAGGTCCTTTTTTTAGGTCCCTAAGTTTTGCGGTTTAATTAATATTAATTAGTCTAAAATTACTTTTAAGGGTTTTAGGGCCTTTTCGTTTTCGTGTTAATTATAGTAATCCTTAGTAATATATAACTAGGGATATTATCCTATCTCGGTTTTTAGGTAGCTTATATATATATTCCTATATATATTATCTAAGGTTATAGGTAAATTTTAAGAATATTATAAATATCCTCTTTTTCTTATTTTAGCGAGGGAAGTATCGCTCTAATAAATCTAAAAATATATAAAACTCTCGCGGATCTTACTCTAGACGTTAATAAGCTCTTTATAATTATCCTATAATATCGATTTTAAGAGTTATAGTATCTTTAATAAGAGAAAGAGTCTAATTCTTAAAATAAGTCTACGAAGTATTAACGTTTTATTATTCTTCTTTAGGTTTCTTAATAATATATCGGTATTATCTTTATTAGTAGATAGATTCTATATATAATAGGGCTGCGATAATTTACTATTTTTTATAATAATACTTCTATAGCGTTCTCTTAAAGATAAAAGAGAGGTTTAAGAGCTATTTTTCTCTCTACTAAAAAAAGAAGTAGATTAAGAGTATTAGGATATTTCTAATCCGGATCTTATTTTTATCTTCTATAAGGGATAAACCCTAATTTCGTTATTAATTCGCTAAAGGTTCGGTAGTATTCTTTTATTTAAGCTAATTTCTTATTTATTAGGCTATTTATTATAGTTTTTATAGATATTAAAGTTTTTCGATCGTTTCTTAGGTAGTCTATAGATCTTTATCTAATTAAGTCTAATTAGTTTTAGATAAAGGGGTTTACAATATCTCTTCGGGAGTATTACTCTAGCGTATTATAATAGATTAGGTCCGTAGGGTTATCCTATTTCTTTAGGTAATCGAAAAGGAAGATTTAGAATTATAAAGAATATACTTATTAGGGTATAAGGCCTATCGATTAGGTAAAGAAATAAAGGGAAAGAGTAAGGGAAAATAGTATATCCTTATTACTATTAAGACTAAATCTTATCTTACTAGCTAGATATAGGAGTATTAATTTATTATATAGTATCTTCGTAACTCCACGTATCATCGATAATATAAACGACTAGGTCTCTGTTATATATCGTGATTATTCTACTATAGGGTAGATTAAGTAATAAGTTCTGACTTCCTTCAGGATCATATAATATCACCTGATTCACCCCTTCCGTTAGTTGGGAATAACTTCATGCCTTACCATCTTGGTAGACCCTTTACAAAAAGATATCGCGCTAACGCGTCTATATTATAATAATAAGATAAATATGTTAGTTAAGGCTATCTAACCTTAAGAGGGGGATAATTATAAAGGGTCTATCAAGATAGTAAGATATAAGGTTATTCCTAACTAACGGAAAGAGTAAATTAGGTGATATTGTATGATCCTAAAGAAAGTCGGAACTTATTACTTGATCTACTCTATAGTAGAATAATCACGATATATATATAATAGAGACCTAGTCGTTTATATTATCGATAATACATAGAGTTATAAAGATATTATATAATAAATTAATACTCTCGTATCCAGCTAGCAAGACAAGATTTAGTCTTAATAGTAATAAAGATATACTATTTCTTTTACTCCTTCCCCTTATTTCTTTACCCAATCGATAGGTCTTATACCCTGCCAAATATATTCTTTACACTGAATTATAGAGTATACCAGACTTTTGACCGCGTAGTGTATTACCTTTTTATCTTCTTTTACCCAATTAATAAGTTTTATACCCTACTAAGTATATTCTTTGTAGAGAGATATCTATATATATCTATATATATAATATTAGTATCCTTATTCAATTATAATATATAGAGATAGATAGATATAAAAGAAGGAATGATTATAAAATATTTATTTAAATCATAAACAAAAGGCTTTTATTGACTAAATTAAATAACAATTAATACCAGGAAAAGAAAAATCTTTAATATTATCTTTTAAATCTTATTAAAGTTATTGAATCTCTATCTTAATCAGGGTTAGCTTTATCCTTACTATATTTATAGATTCTATATTATCATATCACTAATTTTATTACTATACTAGTAGTAGGTATACAATAGCATGTATATAGAGCTAGCTAGGTTAGATATAAGTCCTACTAAGGTAAGGTACTACTACCCATATCTCCTAGGTAGCACTTGCTCAAAATACAGTTAGAACCCATAGTCAAGGTCCATTGGATCCTCGCTGCCAGACTCAGTTGTCTCAGAGGTATCCTTGCCTGGAGCTGGGTTGCTACCGGTTGGATTGGAGGTCCTCATCCTCTCGGCCCTAGCTCGTGCCTTTGTGTCGATGATCGCTTTCCGCACACTGTCTTGCTCCACAGGCACCGTCAGAGAAGAAGGCTCCGTGCACAGCACCAATTCTTTCCCCGGGGACGTTGAATTTGACAGGACCGATTTTGGAACCGAGATAATTCTCTCTGCGAGGGGCAGGAGAATAAGATTATCCTCGGGAGTATCAGTGTTGGCTAGCTCTTGGTCCAAATTGTGAATATACGTAGTATGCTTTGTATCGTCCAGCAGCATCGCATCTCCCTGTTCGAGGAGTTGGCGATTGTCGTGCGTGGCCCGAGCGAGGATTGGGCCATGATTATCTATTCGAGAATGTGTTAACGCGATTTTTTCAACCAAGCAGGAGAACATACCTATTTGAAGACATCCGAATCGTTTTGCGAGTGGTTGCGTGCCATCGGGGTCCCCTTCGGCAGGGCGCTTTTTCCCGTGAATTTGGATTTCTTCACCTCCTCGCGCCATCCACAACCCCTGACAAATCCACGAGCAAAGGGGGTGATTTTTTGGAATTTCGGATCTCTCTCCCAAGCCAAGTATTCCAAGAACGAGAACGAGTCGGGAGGTTTGAGTCGTAAGAAGTGAACTAAGACCGAGGTCATTCTCAGCGGGGTCGATGCGGGTTCTTGGGCTTCTGAGGGATGGGGAACTGGCTTTGACTCACGCGCGAATTCTCAGACCCTTCCACCATCGCCTCATCCACACGCTTTCTCCTCCCACATCGCTCAGAATGGCTTCCGATCGCGAGTGGACGGCTCTCCGAGTCCGAGATACTTTCCTGGACTTTTTCAAGCAAAATGGTCATACCTTTGGTAAGTTGAACGCCACCCTCCCCCGCGATGCTTTTTTTTTGGCCGTTGCCCCTCGATTGTCCACGGCCTAGCTGACCAGGTACAATTCCCTATCTCAATAGTCTCATCCTCCCCCGTTGTCCCTCTATCCGATCCTACTCTGCTTTTCACCAATGCAGGGATGAACCAGTTTAAGTCAATTTTCCTGGGCACTGTAGACCCGCAGTCAGACTTTGCAAAGCTGAAGCGCGCCACGAATTCGCAAAAGGTATTGCACCTGGGGTCGGTCAACTCCTCAAATTCTGGACCCAAAAGCTGACCTTCATCTTCTAGTGTCTACGCGCCGGAGGAAAGCACAATGTGGGCGCACCATGATGCCCTCCACCGAGAGTCAAAGCATACTAATTAGTTTCACCCAGGATTTGGATGATGTGGGCAAGGACAGTTATCATCATGTGAGCTTTGCTGGAGTACCCTTAACCTTGCTATTGAAGACGACTCTGACTAAAATCCAATAGACCTTTTTCGAAATGCTTGGTAACTGGAGCTTTGGTGACTACTTCAAGAAAGAGGCGATTTCGTATTCCTGGACACTCCTGACTAAAGTTTACGGATTGGAGCCCCAGCGTCTCTACGTCACTTATTTTGAGGGCAGTGAGGCAGGTGGCTTGGAGCCCGACTTGGAGGCGAAGGAGCTATGGAAATCGGTGGGAGTTCCTGAATCCCACATTCTTCCCGGCAACATGAAAGACAACTTCTGGGAATGGGCGACCAAGGTCCTTGTGGACCTTGCAGCGAAGTGCATTATGACCGGATTGGAGGGCGTAATGCTGCCCACCTAGTCAACCAGGACGACCCTGACGTTCTGGAAATCTGGAACAACGTTTTCATCCAGTACAACCGCGAGCCCGACCTCTCCCTCAGGCCGCTGCCGAACAAACATGTCGATACCGGAATGGGGTTTGAAAGGCTGGTGTCGATACTGCAAGACAAATCCTCGAACTACGACACGGACGTCTTTACTCCAATTTTTCAGGCCATCCAGCAGGCTACCGGTGCTCGAGAGTATCGAGGCCAGTTTGGTGCGGAGGACCCCGACGGAATTGATACCGCATACCGTGTAGTTGCGGACCATGTGCGAACTCTCATGTTTGCAATTTCCGACGGCGTCATTCCCAACAATGAAGGTCGTGGCTATGTGATCCGCCGCGTGCTTCGCAGAGGAGCCCGGTTTGCTCGCAAATATTTCCAGGTCGATATTGGAAGCTTTTTCTCCAAGCTCGTGCCAACTGTCGTGGATCAGCTGGGCGGAATGTTTCCGGAGCTGAAAAGAAAACAGCAAGATGTCATGGAGATATTGGATGAGGAGGAGCTGTCGTTCGCCAAAACCCTGGACCGGGGTGAGCGTCAATTTGAGCAATACGCCCAACAAGCAAAGCTCAAGGGCTCTGACAGACTCCATGGTGCTGATGTCTGGAGGTTGTATGATACCTTCGGGTTCCCAGTCGATCTGACCCGGCTGATGGCCGAAGAACGCGGCCTTCGCATCAATGATGCTGAATTTGAGGAAGCCCGCCTGAAAGCCAAGGAGGCTAGCAAGGGCCAAAAAAAGTCCGCGGCGAACGCCGTTAAATTGGATGTTCATGATCTTGGAAAGCTGGAGAAAATGAATGACGTCCAGAAGACGGATGATTCCGCCAAGTTTGCCAGAGGAAATATCACAGCTTACGTCAAGGCAATTTACCACGGAAAGGCATTTTACACCAGCACCGACAATGTCCCTGACGGAGAACAGCTTGGTGTCATCCTCGATCGTACAAACTTTTACGCCGAACAGGGCGGACAGGAAAACGACACTGGCAGAATTGTTATTGATGGGCAGGCTGAACTCGAGGTTGGTGATGTCCAGGCGTATGCCGGATACGTTCTTCATACCGGATTCATGAAATATGGGTCATTCTCAGTGGGAGATGCCGTGATCAGTGAATACGATGAGCTTCGGCGCTGGCCCATTAGGAACAACCATACTGGAACCCATATTTTGAACTTCGCCTTGCGAGAAGTTCTCGGGAATGGAGTGGAGCAAAAAGGTTCTCTTGTGGCGGCCGAGAAGCTCCGATTCGATTTCTCTCACAAAACGGCAGTGTCAGATGCCGAGCTGGAGAAAATTGAGGCCAAGTCAACCGGATATATTCGACAGAACTGTGGTGTGTATTCCAAGGAACTCCCTCTGGCAACTGCTCAGCAAATCTCCGGGGTCAGGGCTGTTTTTGGTGAAACCTATCCAGACCCTGTTCGCGTCGTGTCTGTCGGAGTGGAATTGGATGAAATTCTACAGAATGTTAAGGATCCACGTTGGACGGAGGTCAGTATTGAGTTCTGTGGTGGAACTCACGTCCAGAAGACAGGGGACATCAAGGATTTAATCATTCTGGAGGAAAGCGGCATCGCCAAGGGAATTCGCAGGATTATCGCTGTTACTGGGGAGGACGCTCATGCCGTGCAGATGGTTGCGAAGGAGTTTGGAGAGCGCCTCGATCGGCTTGATGCAATGCCCCTAGGCCCTGAGAAGGAGCGAGAAGTTAAGCAGGTCCAGGTGGATCTCAACCAACTTGCCATCTCTGCCGTTCAAAAGGCCAAGTTCCGGGACCGCTTTACCAAGATCAACAAACAAGTCGTTGATGGACAGAAAGCCCAGCAAAAGTTGGAATCCAAGAAAGCCGTGGACGCCATCACCTCCTATTTCCAGTCTCCGGAGAACCAGGACAAGCCATGGCTTGTTACTCGGCTTCCCATCACCGCAAACGCCAAGGCTGTTAGTGAATCCCTCAACCATGTCAAGTCTAAGCTACAGAACAAAGCTGTTTATCTCTTGGCGGCGGACTCTGAACAAGGTCGAGTTGCGCACGGTTGCTATGTTTCCAAGGTCAGTCACAGGACTTCCCGAATTCCTGTCCCCTAGCCGTCAAAGAAATTCCATGTGCTAACATCCGGATACAGGAGCTGGGGGACCAAGGCGCTTCTGCGAATGACTGGGCAGCGGTTGTCTCCGGTGCTGTTGGGGGCAAAGCCGGGGGAAAGGGAGCCACAGCCCTTGGAAACGGTGTCAATGCTGACAAGGTCGACGAAGCGATTTCGCTGGCCTCGGACTATCTGAGCAAGTTCAAATTCTAGATGTCCCCGTAAGGGTGGGTTTTACATGACTTGAAAATGGCTTTTCATTCTTCTCATTGCGCCACCGATCCACGTTGATTGTTGACATGCCGATACCAAAACAAAACTCGGGGATATTAGGGCATGAAATTGAACTTCCCCAATGATTATTCTGTTGTTCACACGCACCCGATGTCTGATCATCTCGTAACCCTATTTATTCTTCATTGTATCTCCATAGACCGAATCCAGTTACATTTCTCCACATTGCACAATTGTGACATCTTGGTTCGGCTTGTCCCTGGTAGTACGAGTGTGCTCAATCATTTGCACAATCTCCATGCCATCTACCACCTGGCCAAAGACCACATGCTTGTTGTTGAGGAAGAGCGTAGCTGTGGTGGTGATGAAGAATTGGCAACCATTGGTGTTTGGGCCCGAGTTCTGTAATCACCTCAGTCAAAGGGAGCGCCTGTAGTTCCAAGCGCGGTTGACTTACTGCCATACTCAGGAGACCTGCGCGATCGTGTCTCAAAGTGAAGTTCTCATCTGGAAACTTGGGGGTGCCGTAGATGGTACAGGTCCCGGTGCCATCGCCGTTCACAAAATCTCCTCCCTGGACCATGAAATCTTTGATCTTAGTGGATATTAGCCTATGGTCTACAGTAATGACAGATTTCCACACATACTACTCTATGAAACCTGCTTCCCTTGTACCCTTGGGGTTGCCCCTTGGAGTTTTTGCTCTCTCCGGTGCAAAATTGCCGGAAGTTCTCTGCGGTCCGAGGGGTGACATTTGCAAACAACTCCATTTTCACTCGGCCCAGAGACTCGCCTATGATCAAAGATTAGTGATGCACTCCGGCCGGAGAGAGATGTTGGCTACGGCCCTTGTCCAGTATTGTGCCAACTTACCTCCAAGGGCGATATCGAAGAAAACCACGGGGTTTGAAGATGCATGAAACTGGTGAATTGGTTCAGCCATGACTGCGTTCCTGATCTGAGACGGTAAAGAAGAGAACAAGACGATTCGATAAGGGTAGTCGGATAAAAAAAAAAGAGGATGATCTGTGGAGATGTCTATCTATTTAGGTCGATAGCCCCTTCGATCGGTGGAGTCAACAACACAAGTTGGCCCCGTTGTTTGCTTTTTCTTCTTTGCTGCGCTGCTTCTCGCTTTTGCTTCTTTTGCTTCCAGAATACGGTTTGTCGATTGTGGCCGTAAATCTGATTTTTAGTTTCTTGGGGTTGTTACAAGCAGAAGAAAAAGGAATCGTCAGCTATTTTGTGTTCCCGTGATCGGCAGCCTCAGGTGTCTGATTTCCCCAGGATCCGCATGCAGTGTGCCATCTCAATTCATCTTCCTTTGACCCTCGGGTCTTGTTATCATTCCCATCGCCTCGAACTTACTTTCCAATCTTGTTGTCGATGGAATGAGACTGATGCTAAGCGCCCTCCCATTGAGAGAGCGATAGTACTCCACTTCCTCCTAATCGCTTTGTCGGTCTTGCACGTGGACGACCTTCGATCGATGACGCCCAATACAACGCCGCTACATGTATTTGCCCCCTGAAGGGTGAACTGGAACTGTTCTGCCACTCCATTACTTGAATCACAACCGTGACCTACAGGACGACCCTATATACTTTCCTCAAGGACATCAATGATCGACCCAGTGGAAAATACAAGTCAACGACCTGGGGCAAAATCGCGACTCACATCACTTGCATACGTATCACACTCCTGTCTTCAATATGTCTTCAACTACAACTTCGGCTTCGAGCAGTACTGCTACCTCCGGCGGTGGCAGTGGTGATAGCTCCGGTTCGAACAACGCGACAAGCTCGCCCCTGCTGTTCTTTGTCGCTCTCGGATTTGGTGTTGTCTTCACCAATCTATGGTATGTCTCATGATTTGCTTCATCTATTGAAACCCGGCCCAGAGCCAGTATTCTTCTTTGGAAGACCTCTAGCATCTATAGGGTTGAGTCTCTGACAATCATTTAGGATCATCGTGGGTGTCAAATACTGCTTCCGGTATAACCAACGGAACCGCCAGTTGCGTAATGAGGAGGCGGTCGATTTGATGCCCATGCCTCGAACACATCGGAGACGGAAAGAAAAGAAGCTGATGACGATGGACGAGGTCAACGAACGATTTCCCCTTGTCAAATATAAGGCGTGGAGGTCATCTCGTGCCAACCAGGGTCTTCCAACGGAGGGAGGCATTACCGCCCCAAACAGCAGGCCTCAGAGTTTGAAAAATGATGGGGAAGTTGCCTCTGCGACGGTTGACGTGTCTCCGGCGAGAGGCAATGAGCGGCGCAATTCCGATATTTCCCACGCCTCTGCGCAAGATTTGCCTCCTGATTCGCCGGCGCAGCCGGCAGCTGAAACTACAACCTCTGCCCCGGGAATCTCTTCAACTCCCAAAGGTACCGGCCCCAGCATTTCCGATGAAAAATGGCAGCATTCTCCAACAAACGAAAACGTGGACCTTGAAGAAGATGACGACGATGGTGACCAAATCCGCAAAGCAGTCCCTGCAGAGCTGCTACCGAATCCTGGTGATTCTTGTGCGATTTGTCTGGATACAATCGAAGACGATGATGATATTCGCGGGCTGACATGTGGACATGCCTTTCATGCGTCATGTGTCGACCCGTGGTTGACTAGTCGGAGAGCCTGCTGCCCTCTATGCAAGGCCGATTACTATGTTCCCAAGCCCCGTGCAACGACTGCCGAAACGCCCTCCGCAGACCGACAAGGACGTGATGCTTCCCGTTCCGAAGCACTTACTCGGCCTCCTCGGGTGGCCCAGGCCGGGCTCCGAGCGAGTTCCTTTCGAGTACAAATGGTCTTACCTGGCCGAATATTTCAATCAACTGCTCCAGAGCGAGACAATGAGCCTTCACAATCTGGGGCACGTCCGCGACCCACGCGCAACGAACCCCGGAGTTTGGATGGATCACCGGAGAACCCGGACCAGTCTATCTGGTCACGATTTCTTCCCGCACGTCTTCGTAGACAGTCTTTCCCTCGAGGACATCGGGCGCCGTCTGAAGTGGGGGCAGCATCTGATGAACACACACCACCGGAGCGCAGGACGCCTGGTCAACTGGAAGCTGGTACTACTTAATGTCTAGCTGCCATATCCTCCGCACTATTTTACGATCATCTGACCCTGAGAATTACTTACTTGCTGAATCAACATCTGGTATGTTGATTGGACCAGCTGTTGCTTTGTCGATGAGTTGATATGTAATTTATTGGCCTCTCTCTCTCTCTCTCTACCGTCCCTGTCTTCTGTTCTTCCTCTTTCTTATTCTTATTGGCAAAAACCAAGGCGTCTGCAGGCCATGAATTTTTTTTTCGGCTGAATTTTTTGTCACTAGTCCCAGGATAAGTTCCAGGAGGGATTTGCGTGTGTTCCCACTATCTTTTCACCTTTTCACCATAGTATCTTGCCTCGAACATGCCTTGAGTGCCCTTTTGAAGTATCTAGTGAGAACAAAAATCAAGTTCCAATTGATTTCTAGTTTAAACTATGGAACAATCCCAAAAGAAACCAGGAATGAAAAAGAGAAAAGGAAAAGAGTCCGAAACAAGTGGAAATCCGGCTCACATCGGTGCTTTGGAGCCCCCGACACCAGCCCCGATTACACTGGGCAGCTCCTCTTGGCCCATGTTGAAGAGCATCCCAACCGCACTGCCCGCCATTGCAACGGCCAGCACACTGACGCCCGCAATAAGGAAGAAGGGCGAGCTGATATCCCTCTTCTGACAAGCTGATCCACCCCACTGGACTTTTTGGGTGGTGCCATCGCTTTTCTTTACGACGGTTTGCTGACACTGGCATGCGTAACAGTTGCCAGCAGCCTTTTCATCATCCGAAGCATATTTAAGATAACAGTACCCGTGTCCGGAACAGTTATCGGTTGCTTCAACACAGGAGGAGTTTGTTGCGTGGCAGACAGGCGCCAAGGTCGATGGGATTGACTGGCCTTGGATGGCTCTTTTGACCGCATTGGTTTGACTTGCCGCTAAGATGGACGGTTGAGAAACCGTTCCTTGACTATCTCGGTGTCCGAATCTTGGCTTCGAGCCTCGAGACTCGTTGGTCGCTGGCAAAACCAAGACAGTGATCTCTCGGTTACTTGCAGCGGACAGATCCGCAACACCATGGAGAAATAAATCCAAAGATTTGGTGACGAGAGCAGCCTGGCTCGATTGACGTTGTGGCTGATGATCGTTGATTAGACCTTGCGCTATCGGGTCAAGAGAGAGGATTCCAGTACCTTCAATGTCAATCTCGAGGCCGTCAACCTTTGATCCTTGTTTGCCCAAGTTTCCACCAAATTGACAAGGTCCAGGAAGTCGCGGTCGAGCAAATGACGTGAACGGGCGAGAACAGGGTCGGCGGATATACAGGTTTTAGCCGTCTAAAAACCGAATCCAACTTAGTAAAGATACTCTGAAAATCGCCCATCGGGGACTAAATTACCTGAGACGTTATAGATTCTGCGTTGCTATCACTGGTGTGGTATGTGCAACGTCTCTCGCTGATTCCTGCCCCAGCGGGGACGTCGCCTCCAAGGAAGAGGCTCAGGGTATCATCGCCGGCGAAATTCGAAGAGACACGGGGCACTAGAAGGTGGTTTGGCTGAATCTTTTGAATGGATGAGACTTCGAGAGCGAAGGAACAAAGGAAAGAGATCATTAGCTAGACGTGTCCTGATTGCTACCTAGGTAGACAACGTTCACGTACCAACTTGGCTTTCCACGCCTTCAAGGATAATCATGTTTCTCTCAATGGTCTCATGATCACTGAGGCCACCGAATAGATCGAAGTTGGGCTTAGCAAACTGGTTCAAGTGTTCCACGGTGCCTGTCTCCGTCCTCCCGAGAACGGATGCCACAGATGACTTCACGCGCAGCTCCAAAATAAGTCGTGCCACATCTTCCGAAGTTGTCTGTGGCTCGGAGACAGTTCCAGGAGCTTCCTTCTGGGTGGGAGGAAACGTGAATATCGAGGCATCCAAAGCGCTTGTCCCCAATGCACCCACGAGGGCGAGGGCAAAGAGCTGAGAAACCCAACGCATAATGTAAAGTGTGGATAGAGGGAGCGAGAACAAAAATCTCCGGCCCCTCAAGTAATGGCGGAATTTGCCTTATGGACGGGAAGCGTGTCTTGCAACCGATGAGAGAGGAAGTCCGGCCTCGATAAGATATATCACGTGCCCCGTCATTTTGAGAGGGTCAGTCGCAGGTGATCAGAGGCATAGACCGACTAGCCAGCCAACTCTCCCGGTTATTCCTCTTCTTCTCTTCTTCTTACTTTCCTTCAAAACTCCATTCTGCTCCAGATCCTACCCGGTTGCCCAGCTATTAACACACCCACATAGGCCAATACACCCTAGTCCGTGGAACCCAGTCCAAGTTTCCTGTTGCTTTTCAAACGTGAGATGATTCTTGAATGACAATCTCCTACAAAACTGGACTTTCCCCATGCTCCGGCTCAGGCATCTACTCCGGAATCCCCCAGCACGCGCCTCTCTCCTCCGTGTCGCCCCTCCCCCGCCGTGCAATTTCAGAATACTCGAATGTTCGACATGTAAGATTTCAACGGCCTTGGCTTCGGTGAGTCTCGTGGTCCCTGGACCTGTTCCAAGCTTGGCTTGTCATGCTCATGCAGACACTGCTAGGTCATTTTTCTCCAAGCTCCTGCTTTACGGCACTGCATTGTACCTATGGCATTCATTCGTCCTGGCACGGTTCGATGACGATTCCCTTGACACGGATTCAAATACACCCAGAGGCGATGACTCGGCAGATGAAGAAGCGGAAGATGAGGGCCCTTTGTTTATTCCACTGTCCTGGGCCCGATTGCAACAAGGCGACCTGTACACAGTAAAGGATCCGGAATGGCAAGAGTTTGTCAAGATATCCAAAGATCGAAAGCAGCTCCAGAACTTACGAGGTGAGACTATATAGCCCTAGGATGTGGAAGCAATTAGAATTGTGTGAACTGACCTGGTTAGACGAACTTGCCTCAATTGTCCTGGATACTGCCTCAGATGGGATCGCTCCTATACTCGGAAGTCCTCTTTCTATCACAGGGTTTTGGCTTGTTCATCAGTTTCCATCTCGTGCTCCTCCTACATACACTCAGTCAGGGTACGTGTTCGTGGCCGTCCTTGATCTGTTATGATTGCTGATTGCATGTAGTCTAGAGATCACGGATGACGGAATATCCTGGATCTCGAATAAACCCATGGAGCCCGATGTCGGCGACCGGCTACAGAAGTTTATGAATCCATTCCATGTGGCACTTGCCATCAAAGATACCTATATGGTACTAGCGAAAAGGCAACTGAACCGCTTTAGGAATCCTGAAGGGCAGCCGGTTGATGCCCTGGAATTTATGAATCAAAAACCCCTGCCGCCCGGAAGAGAAAGGCTGGATGAGGTCAGCCAACTTGAACAACCCAAACTGCGGCCCCCAACCCCCGAAGGGCTTGGGGGAAACGCGGCATCTAACAGTGAAAGCACAGAGTACCATTCGTCCTCAATCATATCTTCACTGCAGCGGCTACCGTTACCCGACCTGGGCCCTGGGTCGGATCTACACTTGGCATCAATGGCGTTCAGGCTGCGGTTGAAGGAGTATCAAGCCCGTGCACCCCGCACGCCTCGCCGAGGCACTTTCTTCATCTCTGGCCCTGTGGGGTTGAAGGGCCCGCATGGCTTTTGTCGATTTGAAGTGCGCGGCGAATATGACCCCGTCAAGTCTGGGTGGAGAACAGTGGAAATGAAGTTGAAGGACGTCAACCTTAGGAGACAAAGAGCCCTGGGAGGTCGGTGACACCGCGTCAATTCCATGAGATATGCCATTCTGAAGCCGTTCCGTCGTGGGGGAAGAGAGCGTCTCCCTTTGACCCAGTTGATACCCGAAGCCCTCATCTATGTAAAATACTGAATAGGCCATAGTATATAGAAAAGCATTGAGCCGATGGGACGAGCTAGCCATACCAGTAGGAATCACTACGTGTTGGACAGCCATGCGGAGTGTAGAGCGAATTGAAGTGGACTTTGCGGGGCCGATGACGATGACGCAGAGCTGAGGGGACTGATAACTCCCCTCCCAGATCGAATCGTCTGTTCTTCCAATCCACATCACCAAAGATCCTCTCACAAACTACTTATCGTCATGTCTGTTCCACCCAAATTTGCAGGGCTGAAGCTGTCCGGCGGTACTTTCCAGGAGACCCCGCACACGTTAGAACTGTGTACGTTGGCCTGTAGCTGAACGACATGGAAGCTGACCGTCCAAATTCAGATCTTGATTATGTCTGCCCTGTCAGTATCCCAGCGCGCTCGGCACTTTATTGGGTCTCAACTAAGATACCTTTCACCTCGATAGTTCTCTGCCAAGATGTTCATCACCCTTGATACTCTTCGACCCATGATCGCCCAGCGGTATAACCCCAGGCTCCAGGTGATCTTCCGACAGCATATTCAACCCTGGCATCCCTCGTCTACTCTCACACACGAAGCTGGAGCGGCTGTCCTTCGGGTAACCCCCGAGAAATTCTGGGACTTCAGCGCCGCTCTATTCAAGCGCCAGACCGAGTTCTTCGATGTGAGCGTTGTAAATGAAACGCGCAACAAGACATACGAACGGCTGGCCAAGATTGCAGGGGAGGTTGGCGTGGATCAAAAGAAGGTGCTTGATTTGCTGATTATTAGTGAGACGCCCAGGGACGATGGGCAGTTGAACTCGGGCAACCAAGTGACAAACGACATCAAGTGGATGGTCAAGGTAAGTGTTTGTCCCAACTGCTCTCTCAATCATTTCTTGGCTAACCGCATCTAGGCAGACCGAGTGGTTGGGGTTCATGTGTCGCCCACGGTGTATTTCAATGTAAGAGGGTCCAATTGAGATCAGTTCCATATGATGCTAACCCCGAGATTAGGGGGTGGAAGAACGGGGGATTAGCAGCAGTTTCACTGCCGCCCAGTGGGAAGAATGGTTGGCCAAAAACGTGGTTTGAAAGACCAGGAACCACCGCCCGCGTCTGGGACCGACTTCGAGCGTTTTGCATGTGGATCCTGAACCTAGCAGGTCAATCGAAAGGCGGGAAAAAAAAAGAAAAAAAAAAAGAAAAAAAAATTGAACCGTGTCTTCATTCCAGAACTTCCATTACGGAGCTTTTGTGGGCCCTAGCGAATATCTCGAATGGCGCATGTCCATGTGATAAAGTTGACCACAGTGGTTTTTTCAAGGGGAGAGGGTAGATTTCCAACGCCATCCATGAGTAACAGGCTTATGGTGCCAGCGGAGGCTGGTAATTCAGAGGTCGTCTGTCCACAGGTCAGCAGAGTCGACCCAGTATGTTAGGGATACGAACTTGAACAGTAAAATATGAGGCTCCGGCTCATGCACCTCGTAATGCTCCCACCCCAAGCTCTGCCCACGAGTATTAGCTTTTTGGTGCCGCTCATTGGTATAACCTCAACAGACCTGTGTGATGCCCAATGCGCGCCATTCCTCCTCCCAGAGCAGTTTCAATGTCCCCTTCGCGCTGTCAAAATAATCCGCAGGAATTTTCTTGAGCATGTTCTTCGGAAGTTGTACATGGCGATATTCGAATTTGTCGTCAGAGTACCTGCGTCGAGTCAGCATTGATCTGGTGACAAGGGATACCATCCTCTACCGTGCTGAATAATGAATCGAGTCGATAAATTCGTCAAGTCGCTCACGCTCCGACTCCAACAGGAGACGTGGTTTCTTATTCCTTCGGCTGGGATCGATATCCATTGGAAGGAAGTTGGAAGAACGCTGGGATCTAGAAGGTACCTTTCCCCGGTAGCTAGTCAACAATGGCCCACTTGATAGATCTCGAGACCATCTCGGACACAGAATGGGGTAACATAAAGTCATAACTCACCGTGTGGGAGGGGCCTTCGCAGGAAGCAATAGTTTGGAGTCCGCTCACTCGGCTTTTCAAACCTCGGGGTTGGGTCAAAGAGACAAAGATATGCAAGGTAGTGGAGGTTGAGATTTGTGTTTAAGCCAGACTTGTTAAAGCAAGTGCCTCAACAAGGTGGAGTGCAGAAAGTGACAGTGTGTTTTGGAGAGTTGTTTGGCGCGACGAAAATAGTGGAGGGGAACTGGTGCCTGGATGCCTTGTGGACATGGCTTTAACAATACAGTATTGTAGTTTACCGCTAGTACCTGGTAACTTTGGCCAAAGGCTGAGGAAGCAAAAAGATTACCAACCAAATACCACTTACCTAAGGCGGTGGTCTGCCCGGCTCCACTCTGACCGCATGAGGCGCGTCTCTGAACTCGGCCAGCAGTTAAGCTCTCCCTTCTCTGCCTCGTGTCCTGCGCCCTGGTTCCTTTCATCCCTGTTTTTACCTGCGCTATCTACTGTGACCTGATTCTACAGGACCTGTGGCTTTGCTTGTTTTTAGATCTTCAACGCAACTCGACTCGCGACAACCCAACACCTCGACACTCGTACGAAGTAATCCGTGATGAGCTCCAAACGGCGGGTGGCTGCTGCGGCGTCACCAGAGACGAGACTCCGAGGCCAGAAACGTCGCAAAGTCTCCGTAAGCCTCTGTCTTCTTTTTGTCTTAATCCACTTTGCGCCCTTATAATGGATCAACCCATGCGACGCGACCAAAGGCACATTGGCTGAACCAAGCGCCATCCAGTCGTTCGAGATCTCTCCCCCCTATTTCTTTGCTCTAGACCCAATTACTATCCTCTGAATTTAGAATGGACCGCTGACACCCCCTTGCGAACGGACAGGACGATGACCTCGTGGAACCGGAAGAGCCCAATCACGCGTCGTCAAACCCGCGCTCAGAGTCAGCGGAGCAAGCCGAAGCAGATGGAACCCCAGACTCTGAGGGTGAATTGAAAGCAGACTTTGAAGGGGACAGTCTCCAAACGGCACAGGACAAAATCATGTCGGAGTTGACCCGATTGAGAGATTCCGAGTGCGTGCTGGGACCCTGCTGTACCTGTGCTGATACTGACGCGCAACAGTGACCAGGAAGTCTCCTTTCCATTCATCGGCAAGCCAGACCGTAACCTCTACCGAGACTATTATGAAATCATCCAACATCCGGTGTCGCTTAGGAGCATCCAAAAGAAGGTTCGCGGTACAGATAGTCGCAAGAACTCCTCAAAAACAACCGCCTATCCCACATGGCAGTCCTTCGAAGAAGAAGTCAGTTACATATGGCGGAATGCTAGGGAGTACAATGAGGACGGCAGTGAGATTTCGAATCTTGCCGGTATTCTGGAGGTAGGTTTTAGCTTGATCATTTGTTTTCTCGGCTCTGCTGACAGAAAACCAGGATTATTTCAAAAGACGAGTTGCGGAAGCCAAGAAACTCGTTCCAGATCCCATCCAGGTAGATAAAGACCCCGAAATGCCTCGTATCAAATTGAAGATGGGCCCGAGGATGTCCGATACTCCTTCGAAGAACGGGCAGCAGTCCGGCGTGACAGTCGACAACGAATCTCTCGAACGACAGCAGGAACTGGTCAAGACCGGATCGACGAGTCAAGATGTCGAGGCACACCGAATGTCCCCTCGGACAAGGTCCCTTCGAAAGCCTCTTGCCAGTCCCAGGTCCAGCGCCGCTACTACCCCATCTGCCCCGGAACATTCACAGACTGTTCCCACCAGAGGTCGAGATTTGCTCGCCTCAAAGGGTGATACGTCCATGGCATCTTCTCAGTTTGCCGAGATTGGTCACTTGTACAATGCCCCCGGAATCTCCGGGGAGCCACCGGCAGATATCGCCGGACATTCGCTTTCGAGCGCCGGTGGACTAATTTCTCATGATGGTGAGAAGGCGCATATTCCACACCTAGTGAAGAGCCTTTGGCCGCTGCTGACCATTTATCCAGTTCCAGCTTCCTTGCATCCGCCTCCAAGTGTATCACCCATGGACTCGATTTTAAGGCGCCCGGGCCAAGGTGCGATTATCATCCACCACTCCTTTGCATGAGCGAATTCAGCTAATGGTATTTCAGATGCAAGTTCTGCCTTAATCCGCAATGTTCAAATTCTCAGCCATTCATCGTTGTCTTTGCACCATGACTTTTGTTTAGATATACCCCCATCCTCGACGGTTTCCCAGCAAACGATCACGGTTAGCCTTCCGGCATCACATCACCTGCTCACGATTAGGCCTCATTTGGCGGCCGGTACTGCCCAGCAGCAGGTGAAGCTGGTCGCTTTTCTGGGCATGCAACGGCTCCATCCGTCTGGTGATACCACGACGCTCTCATATGATATTCAACTGCATCCTGGCACGATCAAGGTTGACCTGGAAGCTATTGTTGGGCCGGCCAGGGGAGTCCCAAAATCCGGGCCACCTGGTTCGGATGTCGACTATGAGCGTGTCAGCATCTTTTTCAACCTGCTGCGGTGACAAGACTAGAAGGCAACCCATTCCATTTCAATGAAATAGGTTCTGGAGAATGAAAGGCTATATTCTGGATGTAATGGTATCTGTCAAAACAGTCTTGCAATCTTTTTGCCCAGCGATCATGATAAGATGTTTCAAATGTTTACATGGAGGTGTGGAGCGGTGGAGAAGAAAACTCTCGGAGCTAGTCCTGATCGGGTCCTCCACGTGATTGACCGCTTCCGAAAAATTTTCTGCCTATCACAGTGTGGCATCGCCATTTATAAAAAAAAACTCGATTCCTCTTTACCCCCCTCATCTTCCCTCTTTTACCCCCTCCATCTTTCCCTCCCCCCTATCCCACCACTCAATTTCACAATGGCGGATCTTCCGGTCTTCGACGGGGCCATTGGCATTGACCTTGGTTAGATTGCCTCGCAAAAGAAAAAGAATCGTTCCATTGTGTGCCACCGCTGACTCGCTTCTCTCAGGCACCACCTACTCCTGCGTTGCCAACTACGAAGGCACCAATGTTGAGATCAGTATGCTCGTCCTTGAATCTCGTTTTGTCGTCTCAAACTGACCGCTCGATCAGTTGCCAATGACCAGGGTAGCTACACCACCCCCTCCTTCGTCTCCTTCACCGACAAGGAGCGCTTGATTGGTGAGGCCGCAAAGAACCAGGCCGCCATGAACCCGAAGAACACCGTCTTCGACATCAAGTGAGTCTCATACCTCGAAGCAATTTGGAAATTGATCTCCCCCTCTTTATCTCTCGGGGAGGGGGTTGTCTGTGCTTTTCCAACTAGCATGGTTCTGACGTGAGAAAAGGCGCCTGATCGGTCGCCGATTCGATGACCCCATTGTCAAGAAGGATGTTGAATCTTGGCCTTTCAAGGTCGTTGACCAGGGTGGAAGCCCCGCTGTGGAGGTCGAATATCTCGGAGAGAACAAGACTTTTACCCCCCAGGAAATCTCCTCCATGGTCCTCATGAAGGTAAACCCCCCACCATTTTTGCCCAACGGCATGCGCATTTTAAGATCGATATGCTAACTGCAATGACAGATGAAAGAAGTTGCCGAGACCAAGCTCGGCAAGAAGGTCGAGAAGGCTGTGATCACTGTCCCGGCTTACTTCAACGACAACCAGCGCCAGGCCACCAAGGATGCTGGTGCTATTTCCGGCCTGAACGTTCTCCGGATCATCAACGAGCCTACTGCGGCCGCTATTGCTTACGGCCTGGGCTCCGGAAAGTCCGACAAGGAGCGTAACGTGCTGATCTATGACTTGGGTGGTGGTACTTTCGATGTCTCCCTGCTGAACATTCAGGGTGGTGTCTTCACTGTCAAGGCTACTGCTGGTGACACCCACCTTGGTGGTCAGGACTTTGACACCAACCTGCTCGACTTCTTCAAGAAGGAGTTCCAGCGCAAGACTGGCAAGGATCTCTCAGGCGACTCGCGCGCCCTTCGTCGTCTCAGAACCGCTTGCGAGCGTGCTAAGCGTACTCTGTCCAACGCCACCCAGACTACCGTTGAGATTGATTCGCTCTTCGATGGCGAGGACTTCAACTCTTCGATCACCCGGGCTCGTTTCGAGGACCTCAACGCCAAGTCCTTCTCCGGCACCCTTGATCCCGTGCAGCAGGTCCTCAAGGACTCTGGCATCGAGAAGAGCAAGGTTGACGAGATCGTCCTTGTTGGTGGCTCGACCCGTATTCCTCGCATCCAGAAGCTCCTGAGTGACTTCTTCGATGGCAAGAAGCTGGAGAAGGTAAGACTCCCAATTCCCCCTTGCCCTACTCCAGTTGCTGATCCAATTTCCTATTTATAGAGCATCAACCCAGATGAAGCCGTTGCCTACGGTGCCGCCGTTCAGGCCGGTATTCTCTCGGGTAAGGCTACCTCGGCCGAGACCCAGGATCTGCTGCTGCTTGACGTTGTTCCCCTCTCTCTCGGTGTTGCCATGGAGGGTAACATCTTTGCCCCTGTTGTGGCCCGTGGCCAGACTGTTCCCACCATCAAGAAGCGCACCTTCACCACCGTGGTGGACAACCAGACTACCGTCCAGTTCCCCGTTTTCCAGGGTGAGCGTACCAACTGTGCTGACAACACTTCCCTTGGCGAGTTCACTCTGGCTCCCATTCCTCCTATGCGGGCTGGTGAGGCTGCCCTCGAGTGTGTTTTCGAGGTCGACGTCAACGGTATCCTGAAGGTCACCGCCACCGAGAAGTCCTCCGGCCGCACTGCCAACATCACTATCTCGAACGCGGTTGGCAAGCTGTCAAGCACTGAGATCGACCAGATGATCGATGGTAGGTTTTCTTTTCTTTTCTTTTTCTTTCCCTTGCTCCTCAACTATAGCGTGTTGTACCTTGAGATCATCTGCTGACTGGTTTTCTAGACGCCGCCAAGTTCAAGTCCAGCGACGAGGCTTTCACCAAGCGCTTCGAGTCTCGCCAGCAGCTTGAGTCCTACATCTCCCGTGTTGAAGAGATTGTCTCTGACCCGGGCATGTCCATGAAGCTGAAGCGCGGCAACAAGGAGAAGATCGAATCAGCCCTCAGCGATGCCATGGCCCAACTGGAGGTCGAGGACTCCACCCCGGATGACCTCAAGAAGAAGGAGCTGGCTCTGAAGCGCCTGATAACCAAGGCCATGGCTACGCGGTAAATGCAGACCTGAGAAAAGCTGCACATAGATTCACGGCCAGCGATGTTCTTATTTCCGGAATTCTGCGCCATCTCAAACTTTTGGGCAGGGTTGGTCTCATGCTATTGTTTTCGAGGAAGCCAGGCAACTAGGGCGCAGTTCTTGTTTTTTTCTTTCCTTTTGTTTGAAAAAAAAGTATGAATCCTGTAGACGAAGATTGCCATTTGCAATTAATGACTTTGTGACGACTCTTTTCTTGTTCTTTTGGGGGGGGGAGGAGATGAGAATAGAATTGCTAGGCGGAGATGGACCTGGGCAGAGAAGGTAGATAGATCTCTCCCGACGCAACCCAACCAAACACAACCCACCAACCCACCCACGCCCTGCCCACCATGCAACGCCTCGCAGTTCGTCCACTTCTTGCCGTCACCCATCGCCTTACACGCCCACCTCTCTTCAATCCCCAGCCGACCTCCCTCCGCTTTCCAGAACCATTCACTTTTTCTCCTGCCGTTGGGCGTAGCTTCGCCAATTCTCCGACCCTGTACAAGAAGAAGGACAAAGCAAAGAAAAACAATGTCCCCGAGGCGGACTCTAGCGCCGGTGCGGCTTCTGAGGATCCTTTCGATCTCTCCCAACTGCAAAATGGCATTTCCACAGCCGTTGCTAGGTTGAAGGATGATCTTTCCAAGCTTCGCGCCGGAGGGCGGTTCAATACCGCGACCCTTGAAACCCTGAAGGTTCAGTTGAGCAAGGATGGCAAGGATACTGCGAGGCTAGGGGATTTGGCTCAGGTGGTGCCCAAGGGAGGACGGATGGTTTCCATCCTGGTGGCCGAAGAGGTGAGTGCGTGCTTGAAGTCTTGCATCTCGCTGGCCATATTATTTTCCTCTCTTTTCCTCTCTTTTCCTCTCTTTTCCTCTCTTTTCCTCTCTTTTCCTCTCTTTTCCTCTCTTTTCCTCTCTTTTCCTCTCTTTTCCTCTCTTTTCCTCTCTTTTCCTCTCTTTCTCTCTCTTTTTTTTTTCTTCCATTTCCCTTCTCTTGACCATAGCACGATCATGCCTACCTCTACCTCCCCTCGAGTTCTGACCAATCGCTTTCCAGCACATCAAACCAGTCACCTCGGCCATCGTTTCATCCAATCTGTCCCTGACTCCGCAGACTGACTCCCACAACGCTCTCCAACTCAACATCCCCATTCCTCCGCCCACCAAAGAATCTCGAGATCAAAATGTCAATGTGGCCAGACAGGCCTTGGACAGAGCCACTAGCACTCTTCGCGACACTCGAGGTGCTATGCATAAACGGCTCCAAGACATGCAGAAGAAGAAACTGGCCCGGCCGGACGACGTGCGCAAGGCCCATGACCAAATGGAAAAAGTCACTGACAAGGGCCAGAAAGAGCTGAAAGACCTGTTTGAGGCGGCAAAACGCACCTTGGAACAGGCATGAGAAGAAAGGGAAACAGGGGTCCATGTAATATAATCACATTGTAAATCTTAGGTACAGCAGAATCGGGAACATTCCGGGTAGGTGAAAGAATCCCACAGTTAACAAAACATATAGTACAGGCTTTTTCATTCAACACCGCGCACTTCGCTAGGAGCGCTTGGTGCTGGCAGCGACGAGAGACTCGACCTTGGCCATAAATTGGTGCGTCTTTCCAGCCATCTGGTAAGTCTGATTGTGCCCGAGGTTTCTCGTCACGTCACCCAAAACACCGGGCTGGTTCTTTTCAACCTTCGTGTGGTATTTTCCTTGAGCAAATGTATTCACCAAGGCCTTCGTGTCCTCTGCATTAATGGGATTGAATTTGACCTCGTGAGGCTCCACGAGGTCCCCCTTTCGTTGGGACACCCGGTCCGCGCGTGCCTGAGCCAACCGCTTGACCTCCTCCAAAGCCTCTGATTTTTCTTTCTCGTCGAAGAAGAGCACCCTTTGGCCTTTCCAAACCCGTCTTCCGAATTCCTGGGGAGGAACATATCCATTGGGAAACCGACCACTCATACTTAGAAGCTTTTCGAAGACAGTCACCGACCGCGCGTTTGCGTCAGTCGGGAGTGAGGGCCAGGTTTCTTTCAGTGTGGAAAAGTCAATTTCCTGAGGGTCATAGCGGACAGGGTTCGGGCGGGCTTTCATGGCTTGCTCTCGTTTGAACTCGTCTATTGCCTCGTCTGACAATTCTTCACCGTGGGCTTCATCCTGCTTCTCATCACGCTTGGACTGAAATGGTTTCTTCTTTCGGCCTGCTTTTGAGGCTGCAGACTTGGAGTTGCGGCCCGGACCCTGGTTACCACTTCGAATGTTGCGCAGTCTTGGGCTTCGTATGATCTTGGCGGGCTCGCCGCCAGCTCGTGGGGCGGCAAATGATCTCGCGTCAATCATTCGAATAGGGGGCTGATTTGATCCATTTTGGCCTGTCCAACATGCAGGGTCAGCAGACAGTAACATCAATGACTGGTGACTTTCTCTTATTTCCTTCTTTCACCGTGCACAAACCACTTTATCCTTTCCATTTTTATTCATGGACCAAGCTTCTGTTTGTTGGGAGGGGAGGAGGGTTTGACGTACCAGAGGGTTGGTTTTGACCATCTGCAGCGGCTGCTCGGGTATTAGAGAATTGGCAAACTGGAACAGAGAATCCAAGTCTAGCACGGTCACAGTGCAGAGAGATCTGCCTGAGCTGCGCGCGAATCATCGTTCAGGACTGGTGTGGGAGGATGAGAAAACTTGGGTTGGCGCAGGACGACAGGGAAGACGATACTGGTGGTCACGTGACTAACAAGGCCCTTGTCCCATCCCTACCAGCTCTTCCACTCTCCCTCCCCCCGTTTCCTCCATCCTCCGATCCGTCTGTCCGTCATGCTGCGCAGGAAACCCACAGCTATTGCAATCACCTCAGAAGATATTGCCGCTTTTGAAGAAGCCAGGCTTCGCAAGCTAGCCGAGGAGAACAAGCACCCAGAACATACCAAAGGAAGCTCCACTGTCAATCTCGACCCGAGTGATGAGCTGAAGCCGCTCCCTGGGGACAAGGCGAGGATTGTTCGGTCGCGTGAGGAGCGCATTGGCATTGCTCGGCGTGGGTGAAGTACTACTGGGCCATTTATTCTACGGGTGCGGAATTGGGTGCACCCACCATCCATGATCTATGATGCTTCATACAAACTCCATGCGCTCCGAATCCGGTCTTACTTTTTCACCGAGTCTGTGTCGCCCTACTCCAAAGAAAAAAAAATCGTGCTTGACTCATACTTCCAACCTTTTTTTTTTTACCAATCTCTTTCTGGAGCTCGAGTGTGTCTATGACGCTGGTGTTTAGCCTAAGTCGTCCAAGATCTTTCAGAGCTGGCCTATCCATTGCCACGATCTATTCATCATGTTCAGAAATCTATTGATACATACCCATTGGGGCAATTGGACAAGTGTTTGATAAACAGCAGCCAGATTCCGTCTCCTCCAATACGCCATTGGGAATGGGAGATAGTGCACAGGATTCATGAATGTGATCGTCATATCAGCCGCTGTCCTCATGACTTTGGACTTGAGTAGCTTCTGACCATATCCTGGGGGACAGTGGCCTCCGACTTCAGAAATCAAATAAAATGAAGTTGATTGCACCGGAAAGAGGGTATCAAGAGCGTAAATCCAGAGTGTCTCTCCTTTCTAGGAGAAAGACCCCTCATCCACGTTGTCGTTTGGCCATGTTGTCGGAGCCCAAATCAACCGAGTAATTCCATCGCCGCTTCAAGCCCTGTGGATCATACACGCTAGCAACGCTTTGTTGCCAGTCCCGTGCCGTAATGACCACTGGAGGCGTGTGAAATTGCGGCGGAGAGAGGGATTGGGCCGGAACCGATGTCACCTTCGCGGGGGACTCATATTGGATAGGGTATTGGTGATTCACCAGGTTCGGCATGCCTGGTGTGGAATTGCTGATAGGCATCGGTGGAGAGTTAGTGCTGACGGTAGAGGGATTAACGGAGAAAGCCATGTCCCATTGACTAGAAAAAGACACGATCAGCAAAATATCACGCAGCCAGGGCGATCATCTTCGACATACTTGATGATGCGAGTCGGATCCCAACTGCTCTCATCAACCAACGGGGCGTCCAGGGGGTGGGTGGTAGGAGGCTGATGGGGTACCATTCCTAGGGGTTGGAACTGAGAGGATGTATCCGACTTAGAGTCTTCAGCACCTGCGGAAATCGGAGGGGTGATTGGATGCGTGTTGAAACCCACTCTGGATTGGACATTGCTCGACATTTGATTCAGGTGTGGATGATAATGCGAGTCCATCGGAGGACTGGGCTGATAGGGTTCCGAGGGGCTTCCGTATGGGAAACTTGGCCTCAACTCGAACGGGTGGCTCGTGTCTGCCGAGAAGGCCAGCCGTAAGGAATCAATCTGTGCCTGAATCTCCGGCATGGGCCACGCAGACGAGCATCGCTCCAGGATCCGCATGTGGCGGGTGAAGTATTCACGGGCGTCAGAATTGAATTCTGGGTCGGGGGAGGTGATAGCCACCTGCAATGGTCAGCGTGTGTTGTAGGAGACAGGGATCGTGACCCGTTTGTGGCTTACCAGATGCAACATGGTGCAGGTGAGGATGCAGTAGATGGCGAAGTTGATCCCTCGTTGCATATACAGGAGACCGGAAAGCCCAAATCTATGCAAGATAGCCTCCTGCAACCGGCAAAGGTTTTTCGCGGAGGCGTAACTGAGCGACATATGAACTTTCCACTCCCCTCCGGCCGCAAAGGACCGAGAAGCCAGAAGCTGTGGGCGATGCAGTAGGATAATGGCGAGGTGGCAATGAGAATGCATGTTGCCCACAAAATGAGACGGAAGCCACGGGGGTGAGCCATCAGCCGGGTAAACGACTTGTAAATCCGGCGGAAGACTACGGAGCCATTCTGCGAAGAGTGGGTTGGTCTGCACGAAGCGGGCATCTGCTCCCCAGTCTTTTTGCTTCTTGACTTTGTGATAGATATCCGTGATGATGCGGATATGACGAGCGTTGCGAACAAAGTAGGCATATTGTCTTGAGCGATCGGCCTCATAATGGTCAAGACCCTGAACATCAAGTGTCGGACGCATGTCCACGGTGTCGAGATCAACCCCATAATCGGAGCGGCCTGGCTTGCATCAGTTCCTAATCTCAAGCGGTTATAAGATGCGTATAGCAGACAAAAACTCACCCTGGGGTGCTCCGATCATTACTTCAATGACCAAGAGAGCCTGCCACACTCGGGTGTGCACCAAGCATTCAACGGGATTCAAATCACAGCTTCTCTGCTCGGCATGGATACTGTAATGTTCATGAATGTCCAAGTCCTTGGCCATGGATACAATGGTCTTGACCGTCTGCCAGGACCGATAATAGTATCCTTTCTTGGGTAAGGACTCTCTGGCCTTCAGTAAAAGAAGTAGCGCTTGAATGGTGCTCAGGCGCGGTACATCCATGAAGCTAGTTTCGTGTCCTACAAAGAGGTCAATATAGATGAGGAGACCTCGACCATGATGTGGGTTGACTCACTGTTCGCCAGAGCAAGCCACTGGGCTCCCTCGGAAGGTTCATCAGATAATCGTCCCGCGCACGCAAAGAGAGCTTCAAGAAGAAGAGGGGAGATGGAACGGCGATCATGGTGCCATTGGTAATACAGATGGGCTCGGGGTATGACAGGTAGATAGGGGTGTATCTCATCAAAGTAAATCTTGAAATAAGTCATCACATCGTCGTCTT
This sequence comes from Penicillium alfredii, assembly GCF_028826965.1. NCBI lineage: Eukaryota > Fungi > Ascomycota > Eurotiomycetes > Eurotiales > Aspergillaceae > Penicillium > Penicillium alfredii. The sequence continues at coordinate 3,113,309 of NW_026622706.1, read as the reverse complement.
CGGGCATGAGTTCGGGAGGGATTCGGATCAGCGCGCCCGCCCCGGTACTCAGGGGCGGAAGCTTTTCCTCGATATCTTCTTGAACGGGAGCGTCGGCCTCAATACGATCTTTTCTTTGTCTCCTAATGTATGGAGCTTTGAGGAAATATTAGTTTAGGCCCTGTGTTGTTTGCAATTGGATTGGGTCGGTGTGCAGGTTCATACCAATGCCGGTCTCGTCAATTTTTAGCTCCCCAAGAACATCACTGAGGTCTTCGGCAGTAGACGGTTCACTGTCCACAAACGTGGCTCGTTCGGTTGTCTCAAGCGGCGGCGCTTGTGTTCCCGAAAAAATCGGTTGTTGAAAGGTTGGGTGGGACAGGTTCATTGGAGGCGGTCGCATATCAGGGTATATCCCCGGTTGACTTTGGGGCGCAGAGGCAAGTTGGGAGTACATTCCCATCCCATCATATGAGGGCATGGTTCCCAGTGTTGTCTGGGGGTTTTCATTGTAGGCCGGGGGTACTGGAAACGCATGAGAGCTCTCGGGGGCACTGGAGGGACCACCAGGATCTGGAGAGGGCTCAATGCCTTGACCCTCAGGGATCAAGTCCCCATCTTGCCCTATCGTTGGAGGAACACAGACCAACTTGAGACGAGTGCATGCAGAACAAGGCCATGTATTTGTCGTGGCAGCATCGCATTTGATCTTTCTTTTTCGACAACCATTGCAGGCTCTCATTACTATATACAACACTCAGCATTTGACGGATGAACACTGGGGCATGTATAGAGGGGGAGAGAGAAAATAAATAAAACTCCACTTACCTTTCAGTCTTTTATGCCGATTATGTTCATCCACAAATACATAGTCTATGTCAGCCGTGTATTAGTAGACATTCCCCAAAAGTCCAAAGTTCAGGCCCGGATGAGTAACTCAGAGGGAACACTATTGGCCCAAGAGACATACTTTTCTGGCCTTCTCGCGGAGGCCCTGATGGGGGCGCAAATGAGTAGCCCTGCATGTCTCACGGCAATGACAAGTGCGCCAATCCAAATAGGCAGAAACCGGAAGTGAGGTTTGATCCACAAGGGCCAGCCTTGGGACAGAGTCGAGGAGATGGTTGAAGTCAAAAAAGGAGTAAATGAGAAAGAGGTCGCAAAAGAGGGGGGGGAAGTAGTGGCGGCTATATGCGCAGGTCGCTGTTGTGATTAAATCCTCGGGGATTAGACGTCTAGAGTCGGTAAAAGGTGCGGGAGGTCGAAGAAAGGCGATTAGAAACGGCCGGTCGAACCAGGCTTAAATTGCGACCGTATGCCGTTCAACGGCAACGTTCAATTATAAGACACCGATAGAATTTGCCTGGAGAAATTATCGATCCGTGTCGCAAACAGAACGGGACAACCAGTTGTTCCGTGCGGTCAAGATGCAGGGACCCTTAAAAGAACATAGATGCCAAGAATTCAAGGCGCACGAATTCGACTTCTGCGACTTGGGTATGCCGAGGCAGGAATCAATGGATCGAGCGCGCAATGTTGGGCAGCCACACGAGAAGCGACAAAGTGTTTTTGTTTTTTTGCCGTTCAGAACAGATGGTTCAGCACAGGTCGGGTACTAGATGGCGCCCCGATTAGTACAGCTCCGAATGCAGATGGAAGAGAGATGACAGCGCGCGGCATTACTGGCCGCCCATTGGGACATTGAATGCAATGTAGATGCAAGAGGCAAATGGGGAGTACTGGAGTGAAGTTACCGCAAGGCCAGGAAACTGGCATGCATTGCCAAAGACACCAAGGTTCCCAGGAGAATTGCGGATCTCGGCGGAGTCAATGGGGTTGGCATGCCAATTAAGAACAAGGCGGGAGAGGGTCAAGGATGTGGAGACGAGACCATGGAACACGTCAGGAGAATGGGTGTCGGAGAGACATAGAGAATGGCAAGTTGAAAAGAGCCAATTTCCGAGAGCAGGTTGGGGGAAGATTTATCAGAGAGAGAGAGGGGATCGGAAGCTGAAGAGGGGGTGGATTCCGGGCGATCTTTCGTACGTACCGTAAGTAGACTCGGAAAGTATGAGTTGTGGTGGGGATTGAGAGATATGATTATGTATTGAAATGTATTCTATATGTATATCCTGAGAATAATTATATGGGTAGATTACTCAGGATCTTGATTTCCCAATTATCCGGGCAGAAGCAAATATTACATGAAGAGAGAGGTTCATATCTCTAGATGCTTCCTACCAGGTGTATATAGTTATGTATATCCACGGAGGTATGTAGGCATCCTGTCGCAGTCGTGGGCTAAACGGGATCATCCTTTTTCTTTTCTTTTGTTTGTGCCCAACAAATAATTCAACTCTGCATGTTACCCCCTTTTTTTCTTTTCTTTTCTTCTTTTCTTCTCCACCTTCATCTCGCAAATGTTCTGCGTATTTACAAATATATCTACAAATCTATAATGAGAGAAAGTCGAGGGTGAAGACGGTCCTACAACATCTGTATTCCCTGGCCTCGATGGGCCCTGGTTTGAACTTAACAATTTCCCGGTAAAATGCACCGAGGCCAACGAGATATCCTGGGAGATGAGGGATCTAGGAGGACCAGGAGATTTTGGCTAAAAAGAAGAAGAAAAAAAAGAAGAAAAGAAACAGCAGTCGATCATCCCCAGATCTTCAGACATGATTGGCCATGGGAATTATGATCGACAACACAACTGGGCTGAAAGTAAAGCTGAGAAAGGGAGAGAGGGAGAAGGAGAGAGAGAAAGACAGGGCTTTTTTTTTTTTTTGGTTCTGCCGAGGACCCACGTGAACTTCGATAAGCTCCCCCCCCCATCGTCTATCTATCAGATTCCTTTCTCCCCAACCCCCCTGCCCACATCATGGAGATGCAGAATTCCAACCCCACGATCCTGAATGCTGCTGACCTCCCCACGAGATTGCGTCCCACGGCTCGCAAGCCGGACCATGTTGGGATCTTCGCCCTTCCCTCGCTCAGCCCCGATTTCCTGCCTGAAGCCTCTTCAGACTCGGAAGATGAGAACCTGCTCGAGGAACCGATTGATGAACAAGAGATTTATGGTATGTTGCGATCTATCATATCGCAGTTACATTCATAGATATCCGTGTCGTTCTTATCCTTGATCTCATCTCTGACCATGCAGATCTGATTGCCACCATCTCCGACCCCGAACACCCGATCTCGCTGGGCGAGTTGGCCGTGGTATCACTTCCGGACATCTCAATTAAGCCAACTCTACCCAATGTCCCTGATTCTCCTCTCAAAACTGTCACAGTTCTCATCACCCCGACCATCACCCACTGCAGTCTGGCTACTGTTATCGGCCTGGGCGTGCGAGTGCGGCTCGAGCAGTCCCTTCCCCCGCGATTCCGAGTGGACGTACGCATCAAGGAGGGAACACACAGCACGGGTGACGAAGTAAATAAGCAGCTTGCGGATAAAGAGAGGGTGGCAGCCGCCTTGGAGAATGGGGCGCTGATGGGGGTTGTTGCCAAGATGATAGAAACCTGCCGATGATTTGAGGTGGATATCTTCTGGTCTATATACAGATGAGCCTTGGGTTGTGTGTGCATTGGCAGCGACACAATTCTGAATTATGAACAGCCTACGACCTTGAATGTCAAATCATACATGACCCGTATGACTTGTAAGGAATGAGAACCTTGAAAATATTGCAACGGAGTTACTTTTTCTTCTTCAATTAAGAACTCCCTGATTTTGAACAAGTCCAGCCCAACCTTGTTTTACCGTCATTATGAATCCAAAACGCCGCTCTCCTTGAGACCCTTCCACAGCTCCGGCTCCAGGAACTTGCTCACCGTAACGTCTTCCGCGAGACCCTTCCGTCGCCTCGTTTTCAAGACAAAGTCTCGCGCGGTAGCCATGGCGGGCGCCATTTCCAGGGGTTTCAGTTTAACATCTCGGTCGAGAGGGTCGCCAGGGACCACGCTCCACTTGTCAAAAGCAAGATTGACCATGGCTTGACCTTGGGTGTGGATCCGAAGATCAGTCTCAAAGCCGAAGGAGTCGATCACGGGAATTAAACCACGGACGGAATAGAGGGGTGTCCCTGCGATGGGCCCGTCGGACAGGACATGGCCCCGTCGGCGGGAGAGAACAGTGTAGACTGACGCAACCGCGTCTGCGGGGCCCGTCATCGTACAGGAATAGATCGGTTCCATGAGCCGGGGAGATGCCATGAGGAACGATGAGTACACAGCCCGGCGAGCGGTTGGGATGATTTGACCCCCGCCCCGGTAGATCGCTTGGTCGGCCAGAGACACGTCGGTGAGCCGGAACTTGGTGTTTCGAATTGCTTTAAAAAAAGGTAGTCAGTATCAATTCACGGTTAAGGCCTGGGTGGGCGTGTGCACCGGTCGGCCAAGGGGGCCATTCACTTACGTTCTTCACAAAGAGGACCTTCCCTCGTGCCCCAACTGAACCCCTGGGTGATCGAGTCCCTTGCGGTACTGAGAAGCTTCTTGTCTACCTGTGATGGCAAAGTGTCATCCTGAAGGATATTCGGGCCCATCTCATCGGGTCCAAATGCCCAGATGCTTCGGGCCGCCAGCTTGTCCCAGTCATAATAATCTTCAAAGTACCGGGCCACTTTCCGGATGGGATCCTTGATGCTGACTTTGCCGCCCTCGATGTCCTCTGCAATTCCGTCATCCAGCGGCTCGGCAATCATGGTGACCTTGTTCTTTTTGTTGGGCGTGATGGAGTAGCACATGATAGCCGAGGTTTCGACCACGGTCTCGCAAAAACGCGTGACGGGGTCCGAGACCTTGATTTCCATTTCAGAGTAGAGCTTGCGAAGATCATGGAGCACGCAGTCCATGTAGAGCTCTCCGGTCCCCAAAACCACATGCTCCCCCGACTCCTCGACCTTGGTGGAAATGAGAGGATAGCTCTTGTTGATCTTGCGGAGCCCGTCTAGCATTTTGGGCAATTCCGATGGATTGACCGGCTCAACTGCAACCTTGAACACGGATTCGGTCATATGTCGAATGGGTCGGAAGATATGCGCCTCCTCGTCATCTTCCAGCCTGAGAGGCATGAGAGTAGCTGTTTTGACGATGGAATTGTCCACGCCACCCAAGAGAACCCAGTTTCCAGCGGGAATGCCGCTGGTAGAGATATTATAACCTGTCTCCGCAATCCACGTGTCTGAAATAGTGGCGACAACCATGTCCTCTTCGTCCTCTGGGGTATATCCCTCCCCTAGCACACGGACTTGCTGACCAGGCCGAGCCGTCCCGCTCATGATCCGACCAAAAGAGTAGAAGCTCGCCGCGTCGGTGCTGCTGTAGAGTTTGGTGACATGGACAACAAGGGGGCCATCCTGATCGCAGGTTGTCATGGATGCCGCGACCTTGGTATCCAATGGACCGGTGTAATACCGCTCTAACGCTCTTTGAGAACCCTCCACCGGCGAAGGGACGTGCTGCACAACCATATCCACGAACCCAGTGGCAGGACCAAAGAATTGTTCACAAACCAGGTTCAGCAATTCCTTTGCATCCGACTTCAGCTGAGACGGCTTGAGCGTGACGCCCACGCTTGCTAGGGTCTCCTTGAGATCTTCGGGGCTTTCGCTGATGGTGTGGGAGTAAAGCTTGTAGATCGGCTCTAGGACAAACTTCACGAATGCCCGTTTAGAACTCTCCTCCACTCCCTTGCGAGTGAATTTTCGGCTCCTCGGGTTGTAGAAGATATCTCCCCATAAGCGCGCGGCAAACTCAGTCGAGTCCAATCGCGGGTAGGTGTCCGCATACATCCGGGCGAAGGACTGCAAAGTAAAGCACCAGTTCATCGAGCTGGAAGCAAAGGCGATATTGCCCTTTTCGGGACTCAGGCGCCGTCGCTCCCCTTGCCCCGGAACAACATTCTCAATCACAGTGTTGATTTCTTCAATCACATGCTTCAGCTTGAAGTAGGCATCGTTTGGTGGCAGCTTCAGCTCGAGAATGAGGCGATCCATCTTGTTAACGACCAATGTCAAGGGAATGTCCTCCAAGACAGCGTGCTTGATGATCTGTTCAGTATTGGCCTGGACTCCCTCCACGACGTCTACAACGAGCACGACGCCATCAGCTAGGCGGATGGACGTGGCCACTTCATCGACAAAGTTCACATGCCCGGGGGTGTCAAGGATGTTCAGAAGATGAGATTTTCCCTTGGTCCCTTGTAGAACCAGACTCATCGGCGCCGACTTGATCGAGAGGCCTCGTTCTCTCTCCAGGAAATGGACGTCGGTGTACCGAAGCTGCTCTTCGCGTCGCCGGCCGGTGCGTCTCTCTAGTCGTTCAGTAAGGTCATGTGTCTCTTTCACCAACATATCCATCAAGGCTGTCTTCCCATGGTGCAAATGGCCCACGACCGCGATATTTCTAATTTGCTCGGGAAAGTTGAGGAGATCGGTCATGAATTCCCGCGAGAAATGAACGGGTGGAAGCTCTGTCTCTGCGATCGCGAATTTTTTTTGCTGGACGGGGGCAATGATCGGTTCTGACAGAGGCTGCGCATCCTCCTCTTGGACCAGGGTCTCGACGTCGGCACCGTATACTTGTTGCGCGCTGGGATAATACTGCTTGTCTTCATGCAGGACGACAGCATTCGAAGGGCCCTCTGCAAGAGACGCGGATGAGAACGAGATCGAGGATGTGGAAAGCGCGCAAAAGACCTACCATCGACCTCCATTAACTGGTCATTGGCCTCATCGTCCTCATCGTCAAAGGCCTCGTCGAATTTGAAGGCCTGCGGTTGGACGTCTTCATGTTGCTCCTCGTCCGATTCGGCTTCGCCGATGTAATTACCAAACCTAGCTCGAGTTAGTCAAGGATCGCGTCAAAAACCAAAGGCCTGCGTACTCGTCATAAAGATCGTCCATGATGAGGGGGGAGGATTGTGGACGGGTGAATGTCGGTGATCCCGGACGTTTGGAGGGTCGCAGCTTTTCGTGGTCCGAGCTTTTTTTTGGAGTACTCGCGCCTACACCGTACAGCTCCTCACTACCGCATGGTTATTTAGCCCCTCACGGGCTCTCGCTTTTTCTTCTTCTTCTTCTCTACATACTTGTACATCGGACCTCAATCTTCCACCATGTCTTCTCTTCCTCCTGTTTACATTGTTTCGACTGCCCGTACGCCCGTGGGCTCTTTTCTGGGGTGAGCCCCTCCTCCCTCACACTTCTCCCTGAATCCCTCGAATTGACACATTGGCTTGTAGCTCCCTCTCCAGCCTGAGTGCCCCGCAACTCGGATCCCACGCAATTAAAGGTATGCGAATTTCCTCCATGGGGCATTGACCGCCAATGCTAATATCGCCGGGTAGCGGCTGTGGAGCGTGCCGACGGAGTCAATGCCTCCGATGTCGAGGAGGTCTTTTTTGGCAATGTCCTGTCTGCTGGGTAAGTTTTGGTCTTCTAATGATACTAATCAACTCATCTCTACCCCCCCCCTCTATGCAATAGATGCTGACGATGATCCCCTCCCTCCAGTGTTGGACAGAACCCTGCTAGACAATGCGCCATTGGCGCTGGCCTCCAAGACTCCACGGTCTGCACAACAGTCAACAAGGTTTGCGCCTCCGGCCTGAAGGCGGTCATTCTTGGTGCTCAGACCATCATGACCGGAAACGCCGACGTCGTGGTGGCCGGTGGCACCGAATCCATGTCCAACACCCCTCACTACCTGCCCAACCTCCGCACGGGGGCCAAGTATGGTAACCAGAGCCTGGTCGATGGTATCATGAAGGACGGCTTGCAGGATGCCTACGGCAAGCAGGAGCTCATGGGTCTGCAGGCGGAGGAGTGTGCGCAGGACCATGGTTTCAACCGGGAGCAGCAGGATGACTACGCTATCCGCACCTACGAGAAGGCCCAGGCTGCCCAAAAGGCGGGTTTGTTTGACTATGAAATTGCGCCTATTGAAATTCCTGGCTTCCGGGGCAAGCCTGGAGTGACTGTTTCTCAGGATGATGAGCCGAAGAATGTGAGCATGGGCCTTTTTTTTTTCTTGATCATACTGGATTAGCCGAAAGATTTGGCTGACCGTTGCATCTTTGTTCTAGCTTAACCCCGACAAGCTGCGTGGCATGAAACCGGCGTTCATCCCCGGATCTGGCACTGTCACGGCCCCTAACTCGTCGCCGCTGAACGATGGCGCCTCAGCGGTGGTCTTGGTCTCGGAGGCCAAGGTGAAGGAGCTGGGCCTCAAGCCTATCGCCAAGATCCGTGGCTGGGGTGACGCTGAGCAGAAGCCCAGCAAGTTTACCACCGCACCCTCGCTGGCAATTCCCAAGGCTCTCAAGCACGCCGGCGTGACCCAGGACTCCATCGATGCCTTTGAGATTAACGAGGCCTTCAGTGTGGTAGCGCTTGCTAACCTGAAGCTGCTTGGCCTCTCCGAGGACAAGGTCAACATCCACGGCGGCGCCGTTGCCATTGGCCACCCGCTTGGCGCGAGTGGTGCCCGCATCCTGGCCACCCTGATTGGCGTGCTAAAAGCAAAGCAGGGCAAGCTGGGATGCATTGGCATTTGCAACGGCGGTGGTGGCGCGAGTGCTCTGGTGATTGAGTCTCTCCTGTAAAGAATTACTAACGATATCCGGATGTGACATGACCCTCGATCCTTGCATGTGAAAACCAGTTGGAAATATTGAATTGAGGTCTTGAGACTTCGGAGATTACCTGAGCAGTTGAAACACTGTTCTGCGATATCTTGCGTATCGATACATCCCAGCAGCCTCAGCCAGGTTCCCTGTAAGATGATTCTGGGCTATTTCCCACGAGAATCAACTTTGATCGCCGCGTAGAGAGCCCTGTGACAAGACAAGACCTAGTTAGGCCCAGATGCAAAGAACTCAAAACATAGACTCGTTCACTAAAAAGAGTCCCAAGGTAATGAGACCGAAAGAATATTATACAAGAATGCACAATCGCTTTCATTAAGTTATGAAGGTTGCATCGAACCCCAAAAGAACCACGCACAGCCCTTGCCTTCTTCGTTAAGCAAAAGCACCGACGAGTGCCATGAGGAATGCTCCACAGGCAACGGACACACAGGCTTCGACACGTCGTCTGCCCTTCAGGGTCTCATAGCTCGACTCGGTTAAGAAGTCTTCCGCAAGAAGTTCCACTAGGCCGGCAAAGAGAAGAAGGCCGCTGCTGATGGCATTGGTAATACCGACCATAAGCAGGCCCGCCGTGCTGGCAGGGTCGTAGAGATTGTGCAAGATCAACCCGAGAGCCTGGCCAAGAGGCGTTGTCGTCCCGTAGGCTAAGGACATCAACCAAGGTTTCATCGAGGATGGTGAAAACAGATCCGGGATGAGCGAGGCAATCCGAGACCCTAGAGCAAAGCCTTCAAAGGTCTGGTGAAAACTGATTGCGATCAAAAGAACAACAAATGATGTTCCAGTGGCAACGCTGAGTGCCATGCCAATGAAAATGCTGTGAAATAGGATTCCGGCCTCGAGAAGTAGACACTGCAGAAGCTGGCGTTGTGGATTCTGCATCGGTAACTCCGAGATTGTCTGATGCCGAGTGCTTTCGTCAAGACGTGGCCGAAGTGGGCGCGCATCGTGTGGGGAGGAATGAGCTGCACGCCTGTTGATAGGCGTCTCGTCGGTATACGCATCCAACCCATCCAGGTCGGTAACACCATCATCTTTGTCCACGTGAGAATCGTTCGAATGAAGCTGAGCGGATTCATGGGACGAGCGAGAAGAATGATCCGTTGCCTTTGAGGGGTCATGTGGTGACAGGCTCTCCAGGGGTAGACGGTCTGATGCAATCTGACCTTCCAACCTAGCGTAATCAGTGTCTTCCACAAGCCCAACCTCACTCATAGAATCACGGGAAATCTCGCCAATGAGATTATCGTAATCAGTCCCATGCACATGCCCCGCGCCCTTCATGGCAAAAAACATTTCGACTATCACGACAGCAAAGACCGAGACCATTGCCACAAACCCGGCCATGGCCCGATACGAATGGCTCCAGAACCGAGGAAGACAAGGATCAGTCAAAGACATGAATGCCGTGGGAAGAAGGTGCACAAATGCCGTTGCAATCAGGACTCCCGTCCCGAAATGCCTCGATATGAAAAGGAATCGGCGGGGGATTGGAAGACGGGGAAATCGGCGAGCGAGGATTGGGAATGAGCATGCTACAAATGCACATAAACGATTAACCACCTATATATGACAGAGCTTGGGGGACGGGCAAGAACAAGTAATACATACCGAATGTACTGAGCCCAAGAATAAGGAATACCGCCCCGACATGGATCGAGGTGTTGTAGGCACCTCGATGATGAGAGCCGCATGCTGTTTCATCTGAATTAGAGGCTCGTGTTGCATCTCGCCGGAGGAGCTCTGCCCTCAGGAGGGAGTCGGGTATTCCTGAAATTGTGGTAAGGGTGCGCTTGAGGTCTACCCTGATGCTTCAGCAAAACTGGCCGGGACTTCTTGATGAGACTGCTAACCCGAAGAGATCTCGCCTGCATTCTGCCAGGACGGAGTCTTGTTCATTTTCCTTTGATCAATATCCAATGCGTCTCGGTGCTGGACACCTGTCCAGCCCTCTAAACCCGAGGTTTTGCTTCGACGCGAAAGGAGTGGGCCAAGTCAGGAGGGCCAACAAGTGCTGCAAATGTGGAACCATGCAATGAGGGCTTGGCTCAAGGTCAAGAGATATGCTAGACCAGAAACCGAGACCCCGATACCGTAAGCATGAGCATGTTGGCTCAAAATAAAGGACAAGGGTGGCGGAGACTGGCAATACGCGTTGGCCGGTCTTTCGAGGCATCCATCCGATCGCCGTTGCTTAGTAACGGTCGCCAACTGGACATGATGGGAATCTTCTAATCTACCCCGTGGATCTAGTATAGCATAGAACGCCCACATCCTTCAAGGTATTTATTATATATTGTATGTTGTATATATCATGCTTCATTAGCACTTATGTTCCCTTGACCACCTAGCATCAAGGTAGACGATTGTCGAGATACTATGCCCAACCTATACACTGACGATAAATAGCACCTAAATAGCAGCGAAAACAAACATGATTTGAAGAGCTGTTACAATAGTATCAAAGCTTGCTAGCTAAACGCATCAAGCCAAGTCTACTTTTCTTTATCCTGTTATTCCACCCGGTCCATTCCGTCATCCCACTCCTTTTCCTCTAGCAGCTCCCATTCGGCGCTGGCCATCTCCCCAAGTAGATTGGACTTCAAATTATCCACGATCTTGATTGGAGTCGGCAGCTTCCAGGTTCGCATAAACTCCGATCCTTCGGATGCCCCCAAGAAAGAATGCGCAGTCCCGTGGGAATAGTGCCCCAGCATGGGGAAAGATTTCGTTCGCTGAATCGTAGTCTTGGGGGAATCTCTGGCGGTTTTCATTTTGGTCTGTGTATCCCGACCGGCAAAGGCTCGCATCAGAGTTGAAGTTTGAGCTGGCGGGGCGACTAGCAGCTGCCACATGTTCTTTCCAAGATTGCATACATCCTCCCACGAGTCTGAGGATAGGTTGATCCCTTGTGTGCGACAAAGCCATGCGACGTCCCAGGCCAACAGGGTGGCTCCCTCTAGAAAGAGAGCATATGTTGCAGGCTCCTCTTTGGCCAATCGGGGCAGAGGCCTGTCGATAAACAACGGTCTCGGGCGCGGTAAGTGGATGCGCGCATCGAGGGTTCTCGATGCCGTTAGACTGGGTGTCGATGTCTGGGAGGAAGTGCCACTGCTTTCGGGAGTTTCCCGTGATTGGTAAGAGGCTGCGGGGGTGAGGATTGTTGAGGTCGGGTAGTTTCGGTGAGGTAGGGTGACTTCGGCAGGGAGTCGAAGAGTGAGATAATGTGATATAAGGACCAAGAGGTGGGCGACATTAGACAATGAGGTTGAGATCTGAGCTGGCGTGGCACCTGTATCCACGGGTTAGCACATGAAAATGTTATAGGATAGGGCTTCTACTTGCCATTCATATCTCGCAAGTCTATGATCGACCCCCTCCGAGGACATAACTCTCCCGAGCTTCACCCCTCTTGGAGACCTTTTGCCGCAGACCATATAAATGGGCCGCTTCCCGACACAAGAAAATCCGAGCCTCCGCTGTCTTGCTGTGCAAAGAGTGCCATAGATGTTCCGTTCTTTTGGTGGTGTTTTGGATAGCGGTTAGGGTGGCGATTTCTCGTTCCCCGAGTTGATACTTTGCAGATTCAGCATCAGACCGCCTGCGCGACAGGGATTGTCGGCGCTCAGAAGCCTCCACCCTTTTGGCGTTAATCTCTAATCTCAAGATTTCAATGTGATGGGCTAGAGCCTCCTGCCTTGACAATGATCCAGTTTGTTGGCTGCTGATTCCCTGTATGGCCCAGCGCCGTGATCTCTCATCGTTGGTGTCTTGGGAAGTATCATAAGTAGCAGTAGCTGCAATCTGTTGCCCAAGCGCCTCCTTCTCCAATAGCAGCTGGGTGCTCTCGATACGCAGCTGATAAAGCTGATTGCGGGCACATGTTGGACAGTGGAATGGTAGGCGGGTGTGGGGGGCGCGCGAGCATATATGACAGCTCATCGCAGAAAATGTTGGTCAAATCTCAGCTGTCTGTGAAGGGAGCAGGTCGCGATTCCATGTTGCGGTGCCGGATAGTGTATTGGAGGAGCCTGAGCCGCCGAGAACGATTCAGGTGAAGGATGGTCATCAGAAAGATACAAATCCCACATGACTCCAGAAAAAGTTTCGGAACGGGTTGATAGGCCTCAAACTCGGATGATCCGAGCCGGCAATGTTGTTTGGGTCATTTCAGAGCAAAGAGAGAGAGAAGACGAAGTGATCGGATGATGTTCCCAGCTGGGGCAATGTCACCTGACCGTGTTGCTTCTATTCATTGATCAACCCCATCACAAAAAAAAAAGATAGACCTTAAGAGAATTGTTTGACTTCTAACCCCCCGCTGGATAGCACTGATTGCATTTCGTGCTTCATACGAGAACTCGCTCTCTATTTTCTCCCCTTCGCGTGGCCTCAATATCAGCGAGTCCAACCGTTGACATGGAGTTAACCGATAGTCCCGATAACATAGCTCTCCGATCTGGGGGATCATCGGCAAGCATGGACCAGCAAGGCCAGGAAACCAATAGCCCTGAACCCATCGAGTGTTCTCCCGCCCAAGGCGATTTCCACCTTGTCTGTCAGTTGACGCGGGGACTCGAGGACTGCGATTGGGAACAGCTTCAAGAAAAATATGCGGATGCCATGGAGGAACATGGTCGAGTAGAGGAAACTGTTCGCGCTGAGACAGCCAAGCTTCTCGAGGTAATGAAAGAGCTCCTCTTGTGCAGAGCTGGATCCTGATCCTGACACTTGAGTAGGTTTTCATGGCTTGGTCACAAACCACCGTCCTGCAGGATGAGAACCGAGCTTTCAAAAGGTTGGGCGGCCTCACATATAATGCCTTTCGGAGGGAAGTTGAAACCTTTGGGGGCTAAAGTTTCGCAGATTCAAGACGCAGATGTCACACGTGCAAAACTCGGAAGCCAGCGTGGAAAACAAAAAGAAGCATTGTAAGGCCCTCGTCCGTTTCCAATGAGACTGAGAACTGACTAGTCGAAAAAGACATGGAGGTTGTCAAGGCCTTTCAAAGTGCGCTCGCATTACTGAATGAACAACTCAAGTCTTGAGTCTGTCTATGGTGGCCCTAATATCTTCAGCCAGTCCAGCAGTGGGACTTGGGATGTTTATTGTTAGGAACTAAGTTACCAGCAAGGAACCGGACTGTCCTTATACACGCGATCAGTTGATTTTCTCTTATTGACAGAGACTTAATTTGAATGCTTAATGGTCAGCACGCCCATTCCGGCCTGCTCTACCAGTGATATCTTGCCAGGTAGCATTGAACCGTCTGCCAGTGTTAGCAAGTAAGCCTTCTTCTTCGGCCTCCTCGGCATCCTCGTCAATCTGCCTTTCGTCCAATGCTGGCGAACGAAACAGTGAAGTAACAAAGACGACCAGATAGAGTCCTATCGTAGGGGAATGAGGTCAGCTAACCATGGCCTTCTCGGGAAAGCTGGAGAACGTCCGAAAGGGACACTCTTACCAAGAAAGAAGAACTGAGCCCAGAAGAAAACAACGCCGAAAAAAGGGTAATTCAGTGTGACGCGGTTCAGGAAAGTACTGACGACGCTGGGCGTACACACCCGCTGTGCCGAGGAGTTGTCTGTTGCTTCGGAACATGGCTTGATGAGTTCTTTGCTGTGTAAACAGTCCGGTTGCTCGAGAGGAGACACAGAGGCGCGATCACAAAACGTCTGAGGACCGAAAGTCGCATATTGCGGAGCGATTACCATCGAGATGGAGTAATTCAACGCCAATATGATCAGCATCAGCATCGCGGTTGCCAAGAGCAGCGCTTGAGGAGACGTGTGGCCCTTGCGGATGCGGAAGATTTGAATCCATAGGAAGCGGACTCCGACCACAGAAATCCCCACAACCGAGCTGCAAAACAGCAATAGGACAAGGACGGTGAAAATCACATAGTCAACGGGGAAGACCTTGGCGGACTGAACTAGGGCCCAGTTGACGGGATTGAAGATGCTGACATGGCCGAGGATATAACCACAATGGTGCTTGCAAACTGAGTTTTTGGCCTTGTCGATGGCCGTCAACAGCATTGACACCCACGTGAGAAAGGCAACCAGCAGCAGGAAGATGCCGCTGAGAAGCTTGAAGGGACGGAGTAACGCTTCAATCCTGTACCATACCCTAATCAGCCAGCTTCGACCTTCGCCCTGAGCTTCCTCCACTAGGCGTTGTCGCCGAATGAGCGTCCTCTCCTCTCGCGTCAGAGTGTCGAGTTCCCTGCGGTCTTTGGAGGATAGAAGTTCCGGGTTTCCCCCACAGCGACCTTCGAGCTGTCGTTGCCGTTCACGGTTGGCCTCCAGCTGCTGTGCGGTAGTGGCTCGTAGAGCAGGACTCGAAACTGATGGGGCAGTTTTGATCAAGCCGATTGGGAATAGAGCGAGACCAGATGCAGTGTAGAGAATGTAGAGACCAAGTCCAATGGTCATCAGTAGCCCCAAAGCAAAAGTGAGTGCCCGTTCGCCGTCTATATCGATTTTTATCAGCATCAGGAAAGAATGACCAAAGACAGTTGCAGCCAGGACTCACGATTCTCCATCAGTAATCGCCTGAAGTAATCCAAGTCCATGCTACTTTTGTTCTCTGACACAGGGACAAAGAAGCCAACCAGGAATAGAATCACCACGATAGCCATAAAGGATATGGAATACTTCAGGGCGCCCCAAAGCCGCTGTCCCACTGTTTGTTCCCCAGTCTCTGTTGCAACCTCGTCATATTCCTCATACCAGAAATAAGTGAAGGGGATGACCAGGAGACAGAGAAGGGCATCCAATGAATATAGAAGATAGTAGACCACTGTCAAAGAGTAGGTGATTTTATCGACTGCATCCTGGGTGGCCCAGTCCTTGCGTCGACCCAACTGGGAGGACGTTGTCGAAGACACCAGGGAAACGTCAACCGGGAGTAAAAGCACTGTAGCCAGGAGACTGGTAATTGCAATAATGCATGTTAGAGTTACAGACGGAGAACGATCCCTCGGAGTCTGATAAACGTAGATAAACACCGATGCCACTGCCAGCAGGATGGTCACCACCGCTGCATACACCACCCAGATCAGAGATGTCTGCAGCAGTGCCATCTTTTGAAACAGAGAGGTTTCTGTTTTTGTGTTCAATGATATCGCATCGAGCTGCAGTTGAGAGAAAATCGAAGCCTCGGAGGTTTTTCTCGTTCGGCAGCACAAGGGGAGCCTGAGGCTACACGCGTCTGTCGTCATCACCCCCGTGACTAGACTAACCGTATTGAGACTAGTGTAACACGGCCAGACACAAACATCAGAGAGATACACGTGACTGACCGCTTTCCCCAGCTAGCCAGCATCGGCTCGAAGGGTCGGAGACCCACGAGCGAGATTGCTCTTACTTTTCTGGCTTGCTCTCTCCCTTTCTCTTTTCTTTTATTTCTCCCCTCAGCCTGGCTGGTTTGGACTAAGGCAATGTGTACTCAAACTCACCCCAAGCCCCAAAACTAGGTCATTGGAGAGATCCAAGCTACAAACTGTGAGAGGCTCGAGGCAAGTGTGATCAAATGCAGTGCTATACAGAACTGCTCCCCCCTACTGGGGTGACCCATGCCTTGGCGGTTGCTTTTCTCTCTGCAACAGCCAACAATTTAGTGGTGGTTCGAACATCACTGCTGCAGATCTTCTCTCTGATCAAGGTTTCTCCTCAGTTACAAGGAGGAAGCACAGAGAACCAATCTTTATCACATCACCCATCAGAAACGAAACTGGTCTTGGAAAAAGAATACTCGCTCCCAGGAACTGTCACTGACCTGAGCCGGGTTAAAATCTTGAACCCCAAGAGTGGTGGGGAAGCAATTCTACTCTCAATTCGAAATGCCAAGCTTAGCTTGATCGAGTGGGATCCGGAGCGATATGGGATTTCGACCATTTCCATCCACTACTATGAACGGGATGACCTGACCAGTAGCCCCTGGGTGCCTGATTTGAGCCGCTGTGGCAGCATACTCAGTGTGGATCCGAGCAGTAGATGCGCGGTATACAATTTCGGTGTCCGCAATCTTGCCATTCTGCCCTTCCATCAGGCAGGGGATGATTTGGTGATGGATGACTATGACTCAGAGCTCGATGGAGACCGTCCAGATCAGGGCATGGATGTCGAAAAGAGCAAAGATGGACCAACCTATCAGACTCCTTATGCGGCGTCCTTCGTTCTGCCTTTGACGGCCCTGGACCCTTCTTTACTGCACCCCATAAGTCTTGCATTTCTATACGAATATAGGGAGCCGACTTTCGGCATTTTGTATTCACAAATTGCAACGTCCAATGCCCTTCTTCATGAGCGCAAGGACGCTGTGTTCTACACCGTCTTCACCCTAGACTTGGAACAGCGGGCTTCCACCACCCTCCTCTCGGTGTCTCGGCTGCCCAGCGATCTCTTCAAGGTGGTGGCACTTCCCCCTCCTGTGGGGGGTGCTCTTCTCGTTGGTTCAAACGAGATTGTGCATGTGGATCAAGCTGGGAAGACAAACGCGGTCGGGGTCAACGAGTTCTCCAGGCAATTTTCCGCATTTTCGATGGCCGATCAATCCGACCTGGCTTTCCGCTTGGAAGGTTGCGTGGTGGAGCGACTGGGCGGTGATAGCGGCGACCTTCTTCTTGCACTTGCGTCGGGGGAAATGGCGCTGATCAAGTTTAAGCTGGATGGACGGTCCGTTTCAGGCATTGCAGTTCATTCGATACCTGCACATGCGGGAGGAGACATCATGAAGGCGGCTGCATCATGTTCTACTTGTCTCGATGATGGCAACCTGTTTCTCGGGAGCGAAGACGCGGACTCGGTGCTTTTGAGCTGGTCTCATTCTGCTGCCACAAAGAAATCTCGGCTTGAGTCAAAGCAAGCTGCACATGGCCTGGAAGACACTTTGGATGCCGATCAGATGGAAGATGATGTCTATGAAGATGACCTCTATTCCTCGGCACCGGAACCGACCCAGGTCGGTCCACCCACGAACCCGGAGAACCTGACCTCAGAATACTACCATTTCCGACTAAATGATCAACTTTTGAATATTGGTCCCTTGAGAGACATCACACTGGGCAACGCCTTTCCAGCTCTCGGGAACCAAAGTCCGTCTGGCAGCGAAGGCGTCTCTGCCGAGTTAGATTTGGTGGCATCCCAAGGCTCGGATAAAGGTGGTGGTCTCGTGGTCATCAAGCGAGAAATTGACCCTCTCACTTCGCTCTCCATGAACGTTGATCGTGCTGATGGGGTTTGGTCGGCCACCGTGAGGCACGGGGCAAGCGGTCCATCCAACGCCGATCAGACTGATAGTGATATATCTCGCCAGTATGTGATTGTCTCACGATCTACGGACGGTGACAGGGAGGCGTCCGATGTCTATGTGGTGGATGGTCAGGACTTGGACCCCTTTAAAGCCCCCGAGTTTAATCCAAATAAAGATTGCACAGTCGACATTGGGCCATTGGCAAGTGGTACCCGCCTGGTACAGATCCTGCGAAATGAAGTCAGAAGCTACGATATGGGTAAGTTTTTTTTCTTTCTTTCTTGGCTTGTTGGTCGCGAAGTGCTAACACTGAAGCTCCATAGAATTGGGTTTAACCCAGATTTATCCGGTCTGGGATGAAGACACGAGTGACGAGCGAGCCGCAGTGAGCGTGAGCTTTGCTGATCCTTATCTTGTGATCCTTCGAGATGATTCGTCTCTACTGCTTCTCCAGGCGGATGCGAGTGGCGATCTTGATGAAGTTTCACTCCCAGAAGAGATCAGCACATCGAAGTGGCACTCAGCCTGTCTATACCACGACACAATGCAAGCATTCACGTCAAGTACCACCACCGGGGGCGAAGTACTTGTGTTTCTTTTGAGCCTGGAGTATAGACTATCGGTCGGCCACCCCAATATCTTTGTTTGATTCCTTTTTCTGATTTATATTTGCAGATATTT
Organism: Penicillium alfredii; assembly: GCF_028826965.1. Taxonomy (NCBI): domain Eukaryota; kingdom Fungi; phylum Ascomycota; class Eurotiomycetes; order Eurotiales; family Aspergillaceae; genus Penicillium; species Penicillium alfredii. Next base: position 3,094,736 of record NW_026622706.1, on the reverse strand, counting down.
CGCCTCTCGGACCTGAAACTTGTGACGGTCATAGAGGGTATCGACTGCTTACAGCCTGTGTTATCCTCAGAACCGCCCAGGCGAGCTAGTACACGAGAAACATTGACAGAGGTTGTCGTTGCCAACCTTGGTGAACGGTTCAGCACTTGGCCATATCTGATTGTATGAATCCACTCCCAAATTTACCATAGATCGAGCCAGGGACCAGACTCTCATACACAGAATATAGATTCGGACGGACAACGATAATCTCATTGTTTACAAGCCTGTCGCGGGATTGTCAGATGTCGAGAATGCACCGGCTTCCCCTGTACGGTTCTTTCGGGAGGCCAACCATTTCCTGCAAAAAACCCCTTCACAGGCGAATTATGCGCAGTTCGAGAAGCAGCAGCGATTGAGACGCCTGAGAATCTTGTCGGAAGTTTCAGGATTCAGCACCGTCTTTATACCTGGGAGTTCGGCAGGGTTCATTTTGAAGACGGCGGCGAGCTCACCACACATTGTTCGCCTCCGAGGAGAGTTTATACGATGGCTGAGTGCTTTTGATTCTGCGGCTATTGGTTGTGAGAAGGGCTTTATTTATGTGGATTCCCAGGTAAGACAGGTTGCTCATCGGGTAAAACCGTGCGCGCTAAACCGCCATTGCAGGATTGTGTTCGGGTATGTCAACTGCCCTTGCAAACTCGATTCGACTATCCTTGGACACTGCGCAAGGTCCCATTGGAAGAGCAAGTTGATTTCTTGACGTACTCATCGTCATCCAAAACATACGTGCTCGGCACCAGTCACCACGTTGGCTTCAAGTTGCCCGAGAATGATGAGCTGCATTCTGAGTGGCGCAGCGAATGTTCGTTCCTGTTATTGGCTCCAAATAGTTTGGCAAGGTTACTGATCCAAGCTGCAGCGATCTCGTTTTTACCAGAAATTCCTCAAAGCGCCATCAAGGTCTTGAGCCCCAAGACATGGTCGGTGATCGATAGGTAAAGCGTTTCCAATGAAACTCTGACCCCGAGGGTTCTTCGTACTAATGTGTCTAGCTACCCCCTGGATCCTGCTGAGCATGTGACAGCTGTCAAAAATGTGAACATGGAGGTCTCTGAGAATACTCAGGAGCGCCGGGATCTCATCGTCGTAGGGACGGCTATTGCCAAGGGGGAAGACATCCCAGCTCGCGGCTGTATTTATGTGTTCGATGTGATCCAGGTGGTTCCGGACCCGGAGAAAGCAGAAACAGGTCGGAAATTGAAGTTAATCGGCAAGGAAATAGTCAAGGGTGCCGTGACCGCGCTGTCAGGGATCGGTGGTCAAGGGTTCGTGGTCGTTGCGCAGGGACAGAAGTGCATGGTCCGAGGTCTTAAAGAGGACGGCAGCCTTCTGCCTGTGGCGTTTATGGACATGCAATGCTATGTCAACGTTGCGAAGGAACTCAAGGGCACGGGGATGTGTATTTTGGGAGATGCCGTCAAGGGCCTCTGGTTTGCAGGGTACTCGGTATGTGGCTACGCATGGTTCCCAAACCCGTACATCCCCATGCTAACACTCTGTTTAGGAGGAACCATACAAGATGACGCTCTTCGGGAAAGATCCCGATTATTTGGAAGTGGTGGCTGCTGATTTCCTGCCCGATGAAAGCAAGCTCTACGTTTTGGTGGCCGATAGTGACTGTACCCTTCATGTGTTGCAGTATGATCCGGAAGGTTTGTGACTAGCCAGAGAGCATGATGGAACCAGGACTTGGCTGACCCACGGACTCTACCCAGATCCTAAATCGTCCAACGGCGATCGTTTACTCAACCGAAGCAAGTTCTATACGGGCAATTTCGCATCCACCGTGACCCTGCTGCCACGCACAGCCGTTTCGTCGGAACTCATTGAGTCTCCCGCAGATGACATGGAGCTTGATGAGACTATCAGCACCCACCAAGTCCTCATCACAGCGCAGAATGGGTCCCTGGCGCTGGTTACGACCATCCCGGAAGAGCCCTACCGCCGGCTGTCGGCCTTGCAGTCCCAGCTGACCAACACCATCGAGCATCCTGGGGGGTTGAATCCACGTGCGTTCCGAGCTGTGGAGAGCGATGGCACCGCGGGCCGGGGCATGGTTGATGGTAATCTGTTGCGGTTGTGGCTGGATCTAGGGAAGCAACGCCAAGCGGAGATCGCGGGCCGAGTGGGCGCCACCGAGTGGGAGATTCGGGCCGATCTGGAGACGATCGGCGGAGGCGGACTTGGATACCTGTGACGAAAAAAAGAGAGACAGCATGAGCAGAGAAAAGAACTAGCCATAGGAAGGTTCCAACAGAGATCTTGTTTGATAGTTCGATAGATCCAGATCGACTATAGCATGACATCATAACACAAGGGGATATCAACCAGATCCAACCCAGCAGTCCACAAGCAGAACTCCTCCACACGCGCCGTTTTGCACCAGTAGACCCTGCACCATCCAAATCGACATCACACCGAATTTAATATGCCACCCATCCGGCATGGCATGGAATCAACCAAGGATATCACAAATCTAACGGTAAATAAAAACTGACCAAGACTTCCATCCCAATGTGCAAATGCAGATGCGAGCAGGAAAAACAAAAGGGGGGGGGGGGGGGGGGGGGGGGGGAGAACAAAATACGGTTAAAAAAGTGAAAAGAAAACAACCAAACGCCAGTCCTTTGCTCCAGTAATCAGATCGAATCTAGAAGACATCCTCAGCGGCAAAGTATCGTTTGCTGCGACCGCGGGAAGCCACGAACTTCATCTCAGGCATGTTGGTATGATGGACGACGTGGGGTCGGTAGACAGCATCGACAGGAGCCTGCCAATCGTCCAGCCCGAGAGGAAAATACTCGTAGAGAAGGTCGGCACTTTCATTCGGAAAGGGAAGAGAGGACGCAAATTGCTGGGGCAGGTTGGCAGTCTCCAGCAGCGGAAGAGATGTGGCGCTCCGGGACGGGGTTTGTCCGATGCCATGAGACACTTTGCGCATCTTCGCGGGCGGAGCGGAATGATCGATGCTTGCCGACCGCGGCTGCGGCATTTCGTTGGCCGGGTAGAGCGGTCCCATGGTGTGGTCCAGGTGGAGATTGGATTCGCCGCCATCCTCCTCATCCAACAGTGACAAATTAATCGGAGCGGCGGCTGCGGCAGTTGCGGTGCTCACACGGCGCTGCACATCGGGGGCCTGGGAGAGATGTTCCGGACTGGATTGAGAGAAAAGAGACTGCTGTGCGTGGGGCAAGACGGTATTTGAGGCTGACTGCGGGATGGGCGTCCAATCCGGCGTTGCTTGGGGCTGTTGAATCATGCTCGGGGGTGGCACCGAGGTTGTCTCAGGGGAGCTGCTTTGGACGGCGGATGGCTTCGTTTTGGCTGGGGTCACACTTGCACGGCGAGGAACGGACTCATTTGTCGGGGTTCGGTGGAGGGCAGCACCCGACGCGTTCGCCTGGGTATTCTTTCGCGACGCAGCGGCACTGCCACTGAGCGGGAGATCCTTTCGGGATTGAAAGTTGCGCGGGCTGCGGCCACGGACGATGACAGGACCCGACTGCACCTCCGAGATGGGGATCTTGGCGCCGGTGGACAAGGTCGCGACCACCTTCAACCGGACTACGAAATGTTGCTGCAACTCCTTCCGGCGCCCATTATTTGCGGTCGCAACGCGGAACTGCAAGCGTTTCCAAGCAATGGGAAAAGTGGCATAGTCGGTGTCCAGATCCTGACCCGCCATGATGTCCAGTGGGATGGGAGGGGGCTCCTTCTCGACCTTGGCACCACTCGCCTGGTTATCCTCGAGCGCCGCGCCGGAATTAGCAGCCGCTGCAGAAGGGGTTTTCCATGGCACGGAGATGATCTTGACAGGGTTTCCTTCGACTGACTCGGTGGCCGACACGATGAGCTCTTGCGCCAGAATCGGAATTCGGTCACCTTGATCGGTCATGATGTAGCGCATCCCTCGAGGGAGAGTAACCGAGCCAGTGATCTGGAATAAATTACGGCGGTAGCAGGTCAACTCGGCACCCTGTTGGGGCGGGGCGGTCTCGGACGGAGAGGTCGTGTAGGGGGATTCGGCCAGGAAGAACATTCCGTGCAATTGCGCCGACACCGATAATGAGGTTCGCCGCATCGAATATTCCAGCAGGGTAAAATTATATATCGGTAGCGAGAATCCCAGGAGCTTATTGTTGTGATCGATGGACGAATCCTGGGGTTGTTCCGGCGGCGCAGGGTCAAACGGAGCGACCATTTCGTTGAACGGGTCTTCGTATCCCGAGGGGAAGCGTTTCAGTGAGTGTGGGAGATTAGCCGGGGCAAAAGTGAGATCATCGCTGTTCCATGCGATCGACCGATTAGCAAGGCTTTCGATCTATATTCCCCGTTCGACTGAAGAACAAAACACACCTGACGAACGTCTCGGAATCAAAGTTGGAGCGATGATCAGGTAAGTCCAATCCGGGCATGGCATTCAGGTAGTCGGTGCCCTGGAGATTTCCGAGCGACAAAGGACTTGCCAGGTACGGCGGCATGGCCATGGTATCGAAACCCTCCATGGCGAGGGTTGATGCGATCCACGCACGATGCGGGGTGAGAGGAGGCGCGACGCTATATATGATAACCCAGGGGAGGTAAGGGGGCGAAGGAAAAAGAGAGGGGAAGGAGAGAAAGAGAAAGAAGGAAGAGAGGGGGGGAGAGGGAGAAAAAGCCAAGGATTCGAACGAACAGGGGAATGCTGCAAGCAACGAGTGGAGAGAAAGAGGCTAAGGCGGAAGGAAAGGCGGAAGAGAAAGAGGGGACATTGGCGAAAAGAATGCGAGTCAGACGGAGGCGTATGAAAGAAAGAGAGAGAGTGAGAGAGGCGAGAACGAGCGTCGAGGCAAGAAAACGGATTCGGGGAAAAGTGGAGCCGCTGTTTTTGCGGAGAACGAACGCAGCGCGCTGAGTCAGCGGTATCGCTGTATTCGGTAGGTGTATAGATATAGTAGATATATAGATTGTATGCTAATTGTATGGAATCTTCCAAGACTCGACTTTATGTGAGTAGTTCACGGGTATAAGTTTAAGATTTATTCATGTGTTTCTACAGTACATGGATGTATTGTAAGAAGGGGGCGATCCCCGGCTCTCGGCAGTGTGTTTGGGGCCCTGAAGATCGGAAATGATCGACTTAGAATCTCTCTCTCTCTCTCTATGGCCCCGGTCAGCACCTACTCGGTATTTTTCTTTTTTGTTTTATTGTTCAGAATCCCCACCTATCAAGACACCGCTTTAGGCCAACTGAAAACGCCACCGTTTCTGTACGATCGACCATTCAGGCGTCTTTCCCAAGTGGCCCCCAGGCGATCAGCATGGTCTGTCTGACATGCATATACACCTGGTAGGAATGGATTTGGAAAGAAATCCATGATATGATCACTTGGATAGAAATAAGAGTCAACCATAAAATAGCAGAAATGATAGTATAAAATATAATAATAATATAAAATAATATAATGGCAATATGAATACAATATCATATACTATAATATAAATAGTAATATAAAAAGAAAAGAAACGTGGGGGCGAATAGCCTTTACATGTGAATATCTCTCTGCATGTCCCTTGTGTCTCTATTGTTAATTAATTCACTAAGATTACAACCAAACAAAACATCCACGATCTCGTACGACTGAGGCATTTATGTCCGCAAACAACCGGATCTGAGTTTGGCCCCGGTGCCCCGACTTCAAGTCCGGGATTCCCTGATTCAACCCTTCGAGAAACAGCCCACTTTTTCTCTCTGTTCTTTTTCTCGCCCCCAGTGTCCCAGTCCAAGCCCCCCCCCTCTTATAGCCCTGTGAGCTTCTATCCTGAAAACAGTTAGTTCACCTGGACCGAGGATAGCTGAAGCCCTACGGACGTCCGGGCCAGTCAGAAACCCGCGTAAAAAAAAAGACAACAAAACATGGATGCCTTCGGTCATTTCCACCCGACTCCACAATCATCCGGGCTTTGGACCCTCGATGATTTCATATATGAAATCCAACTGGTCCATCGAATCCCGATTCCTGTGGCCCCGAAGGAAACACTATTGGCAATGAAATTCTAACGGGCGCAGGATGCGGATCTCCCGTGATCGACAACTACAGGTGTAATTCATGTCTATATCCCCCATGGCGAAATGCCGTGGGCGACCCTTCGGTTGCCCCGAATCGCCCCCATCAGTCACTATGCACATCAATAATAACAATAATAATAAAACAAGATGCCCCCCCAGAAAATAGTAGTAATAATAATAATGAATATGAATAAATAATAAAGCGCGGCCCAAAGCTATAGACCCCGTAAAATGCCGAAACCAGCGCAGGATGGATATCATAGAAAAAAAAAAATAAAATAAAATAAAATCTCACGACGAATGCATCATCGTCCAGGTGGCTGCGTCGCAGTTGACTTCCTCGAAGCTGTGTAGCATGCTAAAGCCCATGGTGGACAAGCAATCAAAGTTGCCGTCTCCGTCCACCTGTGTCGCGTTAGTCGGGGGGAATAAGCAGAGATAGAAACATAATAACAATGGAAATAAATAGGAGAAAAAAGAAAGAAAAAAGGCCACATACACAGTCCATGACCACAGCATTAGCATTCAACTTCCGGATCTGTCTGATCGCCAATAGAATCAACCCCTGCATGACGGTAGAATAATCATCGGCGCAGGGGGAGATCACGGGCGACGAGATCCCTCCCACAGAGGTCTGGGTGCCACGCAGGACCGGCATGTGCTCGGCTAGCGCGGACCGTTCATTGTATATCACAATACTCCCCAGGATGACGCCGTCGAAGGGTCGCTTGGCCCGAATAATGCCGCAATTGGGGGCGCTGCCCAGCGCCATGCGGTAAATGTCCGCGACGCCTTGCCGGGCGTTCGTTTTGATGTGGTCAAGAATCGCCCGCGCAAAATCCCAGCCGTACACGAGGTCGTACGTGACCTCGACATTCTGCAGTGTTGCCGCAAGCCCTTCAGGAGGCACCCACGTCGTCAAGTTGCGCAGAATCACGCTGCACACTGAGCGCGAAAGCGCAGTGTTCCACCCCAAGTTCGCAAACCATTGCCGCAGCCGCTTGCGTTCGACGGGGTTGACGGTCGGGATCCCCAAGTAGATCCCGGGAAGCCGAGATCCAAGCTGGAATCGCTTCAGCCCTCTTCGTTGGAGAAGGGTTCGGATTGCGCGGCTGTGAAGGGAGTGTCCGATGGAGAGTTTCCGCCGGGAAGGGTCGACAATCAAACACCCAATTACTCCGGTGCCGGTTGATCGGAAGAAGTAGGTTGCACAAAATCCATACAACGCCTGCGTGCTGCTGTTACGGACGACAAAGTGAGCCTCGTCGATGTCCTCCCGCCGCAGCAGAAAACTATGGGAAGCCACACCAAGCAGTTCTGAACGCTGCCCGTGCGGACTGTCCCCCCGAACCGCATTCAACAGGGCATCCAGACCGACGGAGTCGCGCTCCTCATTCCAGTTTTCCACAAGCCAGTGTTGACGGGACTGATAGAGTTTCTGACTGCGGTTGATAGAGCCCGGCAACAACCCCATAGGGGTCAGTTCGCCATACAAGACCTTGACCAGGGCTTGAAGGGCAGTCTCTGTGAAGTCATACGTGCAAACATAAGTTCCGATGGAGGAATCCATGGCAAAATCATACGGCGAACTGACAGCCACCACAATCACAGGCTTTTCACGGCGGTCGCCAGATGGGGAGTACTGTGATTGGCAACTTAAGGAGACATGCTTCGAAAATCCTTGCTGGTATAAGTTTCGATTGGCATCGGCGGTAACCACGATAACGGCGCTTGCCCGTCTGATGAGATCTTCATGGATTGGTCGCATGCCATTGGCGGTATACGAGGTATGCAGCACGCGTCCGTTTCTTTGTCGCGACAGCGATCGCCCGAGTTCTTTGAAGACACTCTCTCCGCTTACCACAGAGGCAGTTCGATCTCGCTCGAGGGGCCCATGCATAGATTCTGCCACGGAGAGAGAAACCGCGGACGCCGGAAGTGGCTTCACCAACGGAGTCAGGAGCAGAAGCTCCTCGCCTGGTTCAATAACATTGGAAAGAGGAAGCAAATTTTGCCTATCCCGTACCACCGAGATGGAGTTGTTGTATGCGTGCGTGGATAGGTTGGTGTGAGATGGCTGCATCTGTGTGAGCGAGGGTAACCCGGGCGGATTCAGCGCCTGCTCCCACGAGGTGCACCGGGATTTCAAAGCCAAAACTCGATGCAGCGACTGTTCAATTCGTGCGCGACCAATGATCCCGTTCTCCACGCCTAATTTGAGTCCGTTGATGGCTTCCTGTTGTACCGGAAATGACCGACAGAGGAGAATGATATCGCAGCCCGCGTTCTTCGCCATCACCGTTCCACCCCCGACTCCGATATTGTGGGTGAGAGCCTCCATTTCCAGGCACTCAGACACAACCACCCCTTGGAATCTGAGGTCCTTCCGGAGAAGCTCGTCCACGACTTGATCACTCAAACAGGCGTGCATGACGTTCATTCCGGCTGATGACATGGAAACACCGCCCACCATCATGGCATCCAAACCTTGTATGATGGCATTGCGAAAGGGAACTAAGGCACTCAGGCTGAGTTGCTCTAGTGATTCCGTAATGATGGGCACATCCGTGTGAGAGCCCAGAAACTCCAGGTTCCCGTACGAGGGAAAGTGTTTGCCGCAGGTTACCAGACCGGCTTCCCGGTAGCCCTTCATGAACTGGACTCCATATTGGGATGCCTCCTGAGGATCATCGCCGGTGGTGCGGACGCCCAGCGGTTGGTTGCGCACGTTGGTTAAGACATCCAAAACGGGCCCCAGGATCCAATTGACCCCGACCGCCTTGAGTTCCTGTGCCGTGGCGATTGCCACTTCATGTGCTAGTGACTTTGATCCTGTAGCCGCCATGCCCATGGCGCTAGGGAACTGGCGTATATATATTTCGTCGTATAGGCTATTGACACCGCCATTCTCCTGATCTAGAGCAATAAGAAGAGGAACGGGATGGCCCGCATTACGGGCGATGGTCTGCAGTTCCAGGACCAGCTGGGTTGTCTCTTCGGCCGCTGCAGTCGAAAATCAGCCACTGACGTTTAAGCGAGGTTCACCATCGCCCAAGAGGCGGGGACGTAGATACATGTAAGATTTTTGGCCGTCAGAAGAACGGAGCCCAGATGGTAGTCCTCAATGAGTGAGCGAATCTGAGGGTTGACTGATGTGCCATCGAAACCCATCATAAACAGCTGACCCATTTGTCTGCGACATGTCAGCCCACGAGGTGGTCAATTTTTCCCAAAGGGGTAATAGTTTAAATCGCCCGGTAGGCATGCTTGGGTTGGGGTTCCACAGCAACACAGCCATAACCTCCCTTCATGAAGGGAGGGGAACAGAAGCCAAGATCTGGATGTTGTTTCGCCGTAACAAGAGATCGACATACCTGTCTAGATCCTCCCAACCCGGAGGCAGCATGTCCTCTTTCGGGGCCATGGCCCTGGAGGAATGCCAGCAGGGCACCTCCGTCACGTCCAAGAAGTATCAAGGAGGTGGGGGGTGGTGGTGGGGAGAGGTTGCAAACGTCCTTACCGGTCGAAGGCACATCAAGTGAAGCTTGGGGGGGGGGGGGGGGGGAGTTGACGGTCGCACGGGGTCAGGTGACCAAGGACTAGACAACGTTGGGAAAAGATAGGAGACCAGAACGTGTGAACAGGGGACAGGGGGGATGAACGATAAGATAGACGATCCTGCTGTCATTCTCCGACATCATACATACAGTACGCATGTTGTATGTATAGTAAATTTAGTAAATAATATACTAGAACAAAAAGTGTATACATAGCAGGTACAAGTACAGATGTCCTCTAATTATACTAGTGATCACCCAGCAGGAACCGAGTCTATTAGGCATCCCTATACATAGTATATTCGGTACTTATATGTACTACTATGTCCACGGGTATCCCCAAAGCGGGAGGCATGATCTGGGGAAATTTACCAGTACAATACCAATACCAGACCCACTGCGACTCTGCGAGGTTGCAACCTTCTTTTTTCGAATGCAACTTGAACCTGATTCGGCAAAAAGGGTACCTGCTTTTGGCCTCGTGGTTCTCTTCTGGGCGAAGCTATCTGTCGACTCCCCAAGTAGGAAGGGTGATTCCTCAGGTAGTGTAGTAGCCGCGCGCAGAGATACCACCCGGTTGATCTTGTCACTGTCGTACACTTCCCCCTCCCTCGACGTAACCGATCCATGGGATGAGCGTCTACTTTTTATCCCAGACTCAGGTCGAATTTCTCTCCCTCTCTCTCCACCTCCATCTTCATCTCTGACATTTCCTGCCGTCATTTCAATTGCCACTCTTATCCATCTTGAATCTTGACCTGGAAGCTCCTCAGCCCTACTGACCTCATTGCATCAGTGACGTAACCATGTATGCATCTTCCCCATGTCTCAGCCGCTTGAATTGAGCTAACCGTAAATAGGCGTGTCATTATCAGAGAAGATCCCGACGCTGCGTCGGTGTACATCGCAGACTACATCATCAGTAAGTCCCAAGTCTGTCTATGCCCAACGGCGAAAAAGATTAACCTTTCGACTTTATAGGTCGCATCAAAGCATTCAATCCGACTGAGAACCAGCCGTTCGTGCTGGGCCTACCTACTGGCAGCAGCCCGGAAATCATCTACAAGATCCTTGTGCAGCGCCATCGTGCCGGGGAGATTTCGTTCAAGGATGTCGTGACCTTCAACATGGTAATGTTCTTCAATCCCACATCAAAGCCCACCGCTGACTGGAGTTCCTAGGATGAATATGTCGGCTTGCCTCGTGACCACCCCGAGTCCTACCATAGCTTCATGTACAAGCACTTCTTCTCACATGTCGACATTCCACCCCAGAACATCAACATTCTCGATGGCAACGCACCGGATATGGCCACCGAGTGCACCTCTTTCGAAGCGCGCATCGCTCACTATGGCGGAATCGAGTTGTTCCTGGGTGGTGTCGGGCCAGATGGTCACATTGCCTTCAACGAGCCCGGGTCGTCACTGAACAGCCGCACTCGTGTCAAGACCCTCGCGTACGACACCATTCTGGCCAACTCGCGCTTCTTCGAAAATGACGTCAACAAGGTGCCCCGGATGGCGATGACCGTGGGAATCCAGACCATCATGGATGCGCGCGAGGTGGTGATTGTGGCCACTGGTGCTCACAAGGCCTTTGCGGTGCAGAAGGGACTCGAGGATGGTGTAAACCACATGTGGACTCTCTCAGCCCTCCAATTGCACCCGCATCCTCTGATTGTCTGCGATCGCGATGCCACCCTGGAGCTCAAGGTCAAGACTGTGCGGTACTTCGAATCCATCGAACAGGCTGGTACCGATGCCCGCACTCAGGGCCCTGCCCTCGTTTACCGTCCACGAGCCTACCCTACCCCTATGCCAGCCAAGAGATCATCGCCACGGCAGCAGCAGACCCCCGTTGGAACCCCGAAGAAAGTACCCAAGGACCTGCGCATCAACACCGAACTTCACCGGTTAATGGAGGAGGACGAGCTTACACCGGACAGCATGTCCTCGCGCATGGTCGATTCGGCCATTGGGGGCCTTGACGGCACCCTGAATAATGATCTGGTCTTCGATCGTATGGGCGCGAGAATGACTGCACACTAAAGAAGTAGCCGCAGGTGATCTATCTCATAGCATCTTTTCTTGTTGTTTCGGTCTCATTTCCTGTGTGAGAGAATGGAGATTTGCGGATTCATGCTTGTTTCTAATGTCATAGTGACATGGTCCCCTGTTTGGGGGGTTCCACGGACGGTTGAGGCGTCAGGTTTGGGTTTATCTTTTATGGGCTCTTTATCTCAATAGAGGCGTTCTAGTGGCTATTCATCGGAACTGTATTCGATAATTTAAGACGTTGATGACATGATCCAGGCAAGGGTTTAAGGCAGTAGTAGTGTATATACAAAATCTGATATCTTTCCATCAGTAGTCTTTTGTCAATTAGTTCGTGTCCCGTCCGAGGCCACTTTAAAGCTTGGCAAACACCGTAGCCACAGCGCCACTCATGTCGACTAGGGTGCTCTTGTTCTGCAGCCAGGCTTCGATTCCGCGACGACCATTTTCCACTCCCAGACCACTCTTCTTCCAACCACCAACGGCCATTTCGGCAGGACTCTCACCCCAGGTGTTCACCCAGGTGATACCAGCCTGGAGCTGGTCGATGACGCGGTGGGCCTGATTGAGGTCCTTGGTGAAAACACCGGCGGCTAGACCCAGCTCGGTGGTGTTGGCACGCTGGACGGCCTCGTCGACGGAGTCGTAGTAGAGAATCGACATGACGGGCCCAAAGATCTCCTCCTTGACAATCCGCATAGAGTCGGTGCAGTCGGTGAAAACGGTTGGCTGGACCCAGAAGCCGGCCTGCAGGTCCTTCGGTATCGAGGGCTTCTCGAGACCGCCGCAGAGGAGAGTGGCATGGTCGGTCTCAATGCCGTGGCGAATATACGAGACAACCTTCTCGTAGTGAACGGCAGAGCTCAGGGGACCAAAGTTGGTTTGCTTGTCAAAGAGCGGGCCTGCTCGCACATATTGGATTTTCTCGAGCAGGCACTTCTCGAACGCTGCCTTCATGGACCTGGGGACAAACACCCGAGTACCATTGGTACAGACCTGACCGGTGCTGTAGAAGTTGGCCATCATGGCACCGTCGACTGCGTTCTCCAGCTCTGCATCCGGACAAATAATTAACGGGCTCTTGCCGCCTAATTCCATCGTCACGTACTTCATATTGCCGGCGGCCGAGCCTGCCACCTTCATTCCTGTCGACACTTGGCCGGTGAAGGAAACCTTGGCGATGGTCGGGTGGCTGGTCAAGTACGCACCGACGTCCCCAGCACCGTTAATTACGTTGAAGACACCCGCGGGCAGACCAGCTGCGGTATAAATCTCCGCAAGGGTCTGACCATGAAGCGGGGTGAATTCACTCGGCTTGTAGATCATTGTGTTTCCGGCCGCAAGACACGCAGCAGATTTCCAGAGAGCACTAAATGGGTCCCACGATGAGCATCTTTGACCGTAAGATAAGATTTGGGAGAAGAGAAGCGCCACCTACATTTGAACAGGATAGTTCCAAGCTCCAATACCCACACATACTCCCAACGGCGCCTTCTTGGAATACACCCACGCATCTTCACGAAGCTGCGTGGTCTCGCCATTGAGACCTCCACCGCCAATGAAATTAGCATAGTATTCCAGAACATCGGCGCCAGTTACGACATCGACAGTGCTGGTCTCAGTGAAGGCCTTGCCAGAGTCCAAGGTTTCGACGCGAGCAATCTCATCATTACGTTCACGCAAAAGAGCAGCAGCTTTGTGAAGGATACGGGCCCGGGTAATGAGTGGGGTCTGGGACCACGAGGGGAATGCACGGTCGGCAGCCCCAATAGCCTTATCGATGTCGGCACGCGAAGCAATTTGGATGTCGGCTAGAGGAGTTGCGGTGGCGGGATTAATAGTCTGAAAAGATTGGCCGGAGGAAGCGGCATGGACTTGACCGTCATAGTAGAGTTGACGAGGAGGGAAGGGGAGGGACATGGTGGAATGTTAAGAAGGAGAGGAAACCTGAAGATGGTCAAGGAGAAAGTGAAGGGAAAGATTGTATGGGCATTGGACCTGAAGAGATCGGAGGGAATCCGAAAGGCGGCGTGACGTATTTCCAAGGTTGCTCTCCCGAGGCCTTACTTTCTCTCTCTCTTTTCTTTCATACCTTCCCCTTTCTTCTTTTTATTTATCCTATTCCCAATTCTTGTTTATGGATCCCCGTACCTTCTCTGAGTAGGCTCTTCCAAAGCATTTCCTCTTGTCAACCATCAACCGTTCATTGCCTCGACTGAAACGGTGCATGTGCCCTTGTTACCTACGAGTGGGCCCATTATCCAAAGAAGACTCCACCCGGTGTGATCGCCGCCAGTCACACACGACGATTCGGCTGGACCCACTGAAAAAGAGCAGAGATAAACCCACGCGACTGTTCCGAATCCGGTTAACAGATAGAGATTCTTAGAGCCTCGGGGAAATTCTGCCGCTGAGCCCGCCCGACCTCAAAATTGAGAGTATCTCTCATTTCTCTTCTCCTCACCGTCTTAGCTCTAAATTCCTTCTTTCCCCTCTATCCAAGTGCTGCTCTTCAATATGCTCACCACCAACGATCTCCCGGCCCTCGATGTCAACAGCTACGACTATATCATCGTCGGCGGAGGCACCGCCGGCTGCGTCATTGCCGCTCGCCTGGCTCAGTACTTGCCCAACAAGCGTGTTCTTGTCATCGAGGGTGGTCCCAGCGACTTCATGGATGACCGCGTCCTGAACCTGAAAGAATGGCTCAACTTGCTCGGCGGCGAGCTGGACTATGACTACCCCACCACTGAACAGCCCATGGGTAAGCAATAAGCAATTCATCGAGGAATTCGAGAAGCTGGGGTTCTGACCTCCTAAAGGTAACAGCCATATCCGCCACTCCCGCGCAAAGGTGCTAGGCGGATGCTCCAGCCACAACACTCTCATTTCGTTCCGGCCATTTGAGTATGACTGCCGCAACTGGGTGGCCAAGGGTTGTAAGGGCTGGGACTTTGAGACCTTCACCCGCATCATCGACAACCTGCGCAACACCATTCAGCCAGTGCATGCTCGCCACCGCAACCAACTGTGCAAGGACTGGATTCAGGCTTGCTCCACCACTATGAACATCCCCATCATTGAGAACTTCAACGACGATATCCGCAACAAGGGTGAACTGACCGAGGGTGTGGGCTTCTTTAATGTCTCCTACAACCCGGATGACGGCCGTCGCAGCAGCGCTAGTGTCGCTTACATCCACCCCATCCTCCGAGGCGAGGAGAAGCGACCCAACCTGACCATCCTCACCAACGCCTGGGTCTCCAAGATTAACATCGAAGGGGACGCCGTCACTGGTGTCAATGTGACCCTCCAGTCTGGTGTGAAGCACACCCTACGTGCGAAGCGGGAGACTATCCTGTGCGCCGGGGCGGTGGACACTCCGCGCTTGATGATGTTGTCCGGTCTGGGCCCGCGCGAGCAACTGTCTTCCCTGGGTATTCCCGTGGTCAAGGACATTCCCGGTGTTGGTGAGAATCTGCTGGATCACCCGGAGAGTATCATTCTCTGGGAACTTAACCGGCCTGTGCCCGCAAACCAGACCACCATGGACTCGGATGCGGGAATTTTCCTGCGCCGTGAACTGCCCAACGCCGCCGGCTTTGACGGCCGTGCCGCCGATATGATGATGCACTGCTACCAGATCCCCTTCACTCTCAACACCACTCGCCTGGGATACGACGAGCCCGTGAATGCCTTCTGCATGACACCTAACATCCCGCGTCCGCGCTCTCGTGGTCGCCTCTATCTGACCTCGGCTGATCCAACCGTAAAGCCCGCACTAGACTTCCGCTACTTTACCGACCCGGAGGGTTACGACGCCGCGACTATTGTGGCTGGCCTCAAGGCAGCCCGTGAGATTGCCCAGCAGTCACCATTTAAGGACTGGATCAAGCGCGAAGTGGCCCCTGGACCCAAGGTTCAGACTGATGAAGAGCTGTCTGAGTACGGCCGTCGCGTGGCCCATACTGTGTACCACCCGGCAGGTACCACCAAGATGGGTGACGTGGTTCGCGACCCTCTGGCGGTCGTGGACCCCCAACTGAAGATTCGGGGCGTGAAGAACGTCCGCATCGCCGATGCCGGTGTCTTCCCGGACATGCCCAGCATTAACCCCATGGTCACCGTGCTGTCGATTGGCGAGCGAGCGGCCGAGCTCATTGCCGAGGACGCTGGCTGGACTCGCTCGCAGCCCCGTCTGTAGACCCTTTTCTGTTTCTTTCTTTTGTTTCATGAGATGACGGGACATGTTTGTAAGAAAATTTTTGGTTTCTGTTGTCTATTCTAGCATGTGAGCGAGCAGCGCAAAGCCCCGTCGGATCTTCTGCAGACTTGGTTTGCCTCTCGGAATCCGCCAGGCGTTGGGATTTATGAAAAGGAGAGAGGTATATATATATTTATATTTATCAACGACACATTTTTCAACAAACCATTTCATTCGAAAAATCGAAAAATGTTTCCATCACTGAGGTCTATCGAACTGATCATGCACTGCTAGTTTACACCGAAGAGATCATGCCACAATTAACGCCCGCAAGTTCCGACTAAGCCCCCCGAAATTGCAATGCGCCTACAGTCGGTTAAATGACAAAGAAAAAAGAGGAAAAGGAAAAGGAAAATGCCCATCCACTTCGAATCCGATCAAATCGCCTTGTCTGTGTCGTGGATCTTCACCCCCAACTTCCATACCTGATCAACTGTCAAGGTGCGGCCCGAGAAAGGATCGTCGTTTTCACCCAGCACCACCAGATCGGCATCCGCGCCGCTTTCCAGAGAGCCCTTCACACCCTCCAAACCCAGCAGGCGTGCCGGGGTGGCGGTGACGGCATTGATCGCCGCCGCCGTGGAGGAGCCAGACCAGCGCCGGAAATTATTGACACACTCGATGAGAGTGGCCGAACTCCCGGCGATCTTGTCGGAACCCTCCAACGTCAACCGGGCCCCGGTCTTGACAATGCGCTCACCATTGGTCCACTCGTATACTCCGTCCGGAAGGCCGCACAACTTCATAGCATCCGTTACTAGGACCAGGCCGTCTGGGTGGGCATTGTACGCGATCTTGATGGAGGTCGGGTGCAAATGAATCCCATCGGCGATCACCCCGTAGTAGGGGCGACGGCGCTCACTCTGGCCCAGCAGACCAAAGATGCCCGGATTGCGGTGGTAAAAGGGTCGCATGGCGTTGAACATGTGAGTGATCATGCGAGCACCCTGGTGTGTCGCGGACACAGCCTGCTCATAGGTTGCGTCAGAGTGGCCGATGGAGTAGATGATGTTGCGCTTGGCAATCTCAGGAATCTGTGCCATCATGTTGCCGACTTCGGGAGCAGCGGTGACCATTTTGATCGGGCTGGCGGTGGTCAGGTTGTCTGCGCCGTAGCAGTGAAGCAAATCCTCAAAGGTCTGCGCCGCACGAAGTACCTCGGGCTTGTGGACGCCGTTGCGGCCAGGGCTGATAAACGGTCCCTCCACATGAGCGCCCAATGACTCGGCGCCATCTTGCGCCGGGTGGCTAGTACCGGAGGGACCGAGAGATGGCAGGACCTGATAAGGAGGCATAGTTAGTCTCAAGGGAAAGGTTTCTTTATTTCCTGTCTGGTCCAGAGCTATCTACCTTCCAATACACATCTGGCGTCGAGCTCACTACTGTCGGCAGGTAGGAGGTGACACCGGTCCGGGCCAGGCCGCGGTTCACCATGCGCAGGCCCTCATCATACTCCTCCTTGGTATCGCAGGGCACAGAGAAATCAAAGCCCTGAGCACCGTTCAGCTGGACGTCAATCAGACCCGGGGCCAAAATGCGGCCACCGAGGTCGATGACCTCATCGGGAGAGAGATGCAGCTCATAGAAGGCCTCTTGGTCCTTGAGGATCTTGCCAGTCAAAGAGTCAATCCAGAGATCTTGCTCCACCAAACTCGACCCACGCACGAGGCGGCAGTTGGTGAACTTGGTGATGCGTGGGGTAGTAGTTTTGCCGGGCATGGTGACTTGACAGGGAAAGGGAGATAAGAGAGGGAGAGAGAGGGAGAAATGGAGGGGGGCAAAGAGCGGGTATAAAGAGAGAGGGAGATGATGTAACTCTATCCTCGGCTCAGGCAGAATTCAGCAACAATTGCTTTTGTGACATTCGGCATGCCGACGTGGTACCTTGGCCCTATAGAGGTCCCCATAGATCCACAGTACTGTAATCTATGTGTCTGTGTATGTAACCCGCAGTACCAACGCCCCGTACGGTATGGTAACCCCCGCATGCGGAGAGTCGTATCCGATCCGCATGCGACACTGTCGCATCTGCCCTTTTTCTAAGGTTCGATGGAAGCGCTTAAAGCGGGGGAGATTATGAACTCCCATACAATTCCATCTCGTAGTGCTTTCCCACCGGTTTTCTCCATCTTTTAAACTCCCTCCCGTTTTAATGTCGCATTATGCCGTCGGTTATCGGTGAGACATCGATAAGCTAAAGTAGTGTGATTCGGCTAAACCCCCTCCAGGATTAATTATAATTAGTATGGGGGATTTCATCGAATAGTTGAAATCCTTCGCTCCATTTTTACGCTTGTCTTATTGCGGCCATTCCTTAGGCCCCCCGATCTTCGATTTCTGTTCTCTCATCTTACTGTGATTTAATCATTCGACTTTCCTCTCCCCTCCCCCCCCCTTTTTTTTGGCCATATTCTCTTATCGACAGATCTGCTCTACATCTCGAATTGAATTACTCTCATCATGGCAACTCCTGTGCCTGAACACGCCCCGGCCCAGGAGATGCCTGCGGAGAAGTACATTCCATCGACGAGTCAGGATCCGGAGCCTGCTATGGATCATGCGGTGGTGGGGAGGCCATGGATGTACAAGCCGATGTTGAAAATTGGCACGTGGAAACTTCCTTGGTTTGCTTCACCTGAAACGCAGCTGGTTCTCGTTTCATTCGTCTGTTTCCTCTGTCCGGGAATGTACAATGCTGTCAATGGTCTCGGTGGTGGTGGCCAGGTCGATGCGACCGATGTGAATAACTCCAACACCGCTCTATACAGCACTTTTGCCGTGGTGGGATTCTTTGCCGGCTCGATCGCCAATCGCATCGGCCTCCGGCTCACTCTTTCCCTCGGCGGTTTTGGATACTTCCTCTACGTTGCGGCTCTTCTTTCCTACAACATCAACCGAAATGCGGGATTTCTCATCTTTTCGGGAGCCTTGCTCGGAGTCTGTGCTGGCCTGCTGTGGTGTGCTCAGGGCGCTGTTATGATGAGTTATCCGCATGAGCATGAGAAGGGCAAGTACATTGCCATCTTCTGGGTCATCTTCAACCTGGGCGGTGTCATTGGTAGTTTGGTAAGTCTCGCACCGTGATATCTCGTGGGAACTATCATCCTCATTGCTGCAATAGGTCCCACTCGGTCAGAACATGCATAGCACAGCCGGCAATGTCAACAACGGCACCTACATTGCCTTCCTGGTGTTGATGGCGGTGGGCTTCGTTCTCTGCTGGGGTCTCTCCGATTCCAAGTATATCATGCGCAAGGATGGCTCGCGGGTCATTGTGATCAAGAACCCCACCTGGAAATCGGAGTTTCTTGGTCTATGGGAGACCCTACGCGACGACTCATACATTATTCTCATGTTCCCCATGTTCCTGGCTAGCAACTGGTTTTATGGGTACCACTTCAACGCTGTCAACCTCGCCTACTTCACCGTTCGCACCCGCGCCTTGAATAGTCTCCTGTATTGGCTCATGCAAATGGTCGGTGCCTTCATCTTTGGCCAGCTCCTGGATATGAAATGGTTCTCACGTCCGACCCGCGCCAAGATCAACTTTGGACTGCTGTTCCTCATCACCATGGGAATCTGGGGTGGTGGATTTGCCTTTCAGAGACAGTACACCCGCGGCTCAGTCAAGCCGGATACTGATTTTAAAGATGGGAACTATATCGGCCCCATGTTTCTGTATATGTTCTATGGCTTTTACGACGCCGCCTTCCAGACCTGCACCTACTGGTAAGTTATTGGCTCTGAACTTGCATTTATATGACTCGTTGGGGTTGCTAACGAGCGAGACAGGTACATGGGCTCCCTCTCCAACAACAGTCGCAAACTTGCCAACTTTGCCGGCTTCTACAAAGGAATCCAATCGGCTGGCGCTGCCGGAATGTGGCGGTATGTGATTTTCCTTGTCTGTGTTGCACTCTCTCGACATGACTGACAGAAATCTTTTAGCCTGGATGCGATAAAAACAGCATACATGACCGAGTTCGCTTCCTGTTGGGGTCTGCTTCTCGGCAGCATGCTCATTGCTTCGCCCGTGATCTTCTTCAAGGTCAAGAACAGTACCGATGTCGAAGAAGACCTTCGCTTCTCCGACGAAACTACCGCAGACGTACTAGGCGACTGCCCTGACAATGTGTCTTCTTCCGAGAAGCCTCAGTCGCAGGAGAAGAACGAGGCCACCAAGGCCTGAATGACTGGCGAGAATATACCATCTACCAGTTTTCTGTATTTCTACCATGATACTGCTCTTTCTTGTTACCCTCATTAATGTATTCCCAACCCTTCACGATTCGCCACGACCACATCTGCATTTACGAGGCATGATTTCTTTGTCCCTGTGGAATTGAAACTCCTAAAGTCCATTTTTCTCTCGCCACGGTGGCATTTTCTGTGTTTTCGCAGTCGCGAGCGGCGATGCTTGAGTGGCGGTATTTTTGTTTCTTGGAGGGGTTATTATCAGAGTAAAGTCGCAGTATATAGCTTAGAAATGCGAGAAGGCGGTGTTCGATTGACCTAGGGAAGTTTCGAGTGTTCGAGTTGTATACAATTGTGTTTGTTTATGGCCAAAGCCATTAATGCGCGGGAGTCCAGCGCGTCCCCCAGCCGGCTTAGCGTTTGTTTACCCGGCAACCCCAACAACAATCGACCTTCCGTACACAAACAACTTCAATTCTTCACAAAATCCCATCATGTCGAATCCCCTCTCCCCTCTTTCGCCCTCTTTCCAAAATGCGCGAGGGCTCTCTCCAAAGCCTACTTCCTCGCCGTTTCTCCACAAAACCATTGACGAGCCCTCTTCAACTGCCATCCCATCGAGTCCGCTGAAAAAGCCATGGACGCATCACGACGAAATGCCGAACTCTTACGATAACGAGAACTTCAAACTCAATGACCAGAACGAGAATGACGAGATCAACGACGGCGACTCCTTCCAAGAGGGCGCGAGTTCGCCGTTCCGTCCTGATGGGCGCGAAGATACGGTGGACTTCCAAAAATTGCGCGAATTGCAACAAGCCTCGCCAGAGCCAGTTCGGCCCTCGGAGCCCCTAAACTTCGAAGAGCCGGCTAGCTCCCCATTCTGTCCCGACGGTAGAGAAGATACTGTGGATTTCCAGAAACTACAAGAAGTGCAGCGGATGTCGCCTGACCTGGGAAAACGGCTCGCTGTCGAAGAGCCAGCCAGCTCCCCGTTCCGCCCCAATGGGCGAGATGACACCGTGAGTTTTCAACAACTTCACAATCTACAGCCGGGGTCACCGGGTCTGGATAAGCAGCCTTTGGGGGAGCCAGAGAGCTCACCTTTCCAGGCCGATGCCAAGGACGAGACAGTTGATTTTCAAGCACTGCGCGACATCCAGCGAGAGTCTCTCGGTTTTACCAAGCCACCTTCTCCTGTAGCTTTCGGCCCGCCTTTCCAAAGAGATGACAAGGAGGATACCCTTGATCTCCACAAGGTGCGCCAGGCTCCTCGCGCATCTCTTGAGGTGGATGGGCGACTCTCAGTGGCGGCCACCCCCCGGAAAAGGTCGTATGATCAGACGCCACAGGACCAGGGTGAAAGTGAGCAGATGAATGAGCGATGCAAGAAGGGTATGGTGAGTCGGACGGAGGGGCCCGAGATCCACGTCGATCTCGAGGAGTCCAGTATCATTCATAATCAAAGCATGGCCTCGACCACCAGTGCCACTCAAGATCGCTCTACAATCGCCAATAGCGTGATGGAAGACAAGCGCAACGAAGGAATGAGCACAGTGCTCCATGAAGATGGGGATAGCGGGTTGGCCGATAAAGAAAACCTCTGCCACCCTGGCGCAGATGAGAATTCGATGCTTGACGACGACATGCACGACTCGAAGGATGATACTTGCCTAAGCACCTTTTCTGCGCTGCCTGACATGACTTCATTTGCCAAGTTGCGCGCTGAATCGCCGCTCAAGGCGATGCGTAGCAGTGTCGCTCCCAGTCCCACCCTTGGGACAGACATGCGACAGCGCAGTATCGACCCGGCCACTCCAAGCACAGCGCGGCGGCTATATCGGGCCAGTGCACTTCTTGACTACAATTCACAAGCGGGGTCGCCCACCCCGAGGCGCAGAGGCTCCCGAGATGCTGGACACCCAAGCGAGACCCCTAATCTGCTTGATTTCACTGATCAAGTGAACTTCTTCCCTCGTGCATCCATGCAACAGAGCGCCCGCTATTCCCCTTCCCGGCGGTCACCTTTACGAGCTGTCCGGCAGTCCCTTCGGTCTCCGTCCAAGCTGTCTCTCTTAGATTTTGACATCCCACCCGCGCCGACGCCTCGGTCCATTCCCACCATTACACCACGGGAATTGGAGTCGCTCAAGTCGGGCTTCTCGTCTGAGATCTCATCACTGAAGGCTGCTCTGAGCGGAAAGGAGGCTGAGGTCGGCAGTCTCAAGAAGGCGGTTGCAGATGCAGAGAGACGGGTGGGTGAAGCCCTGGAAGAAGTCCGCAATGAAGCTGCTCGGAAGGAAACGCTGGAGATTGAGCAGGCTGAATGGGAGCGCCGAGGCAAGGACATGGAAAGTGTTCTGCGATCTGTCCGGGCTGAGTTGGTGGAGGGAGAGCAGGAGCGAGACCGCCTGGCCAAGAAAGCCGAGGAGGCCGAGAAGAGCAAAGAGCAATTGGAAGGCAAAATTGTCGAGCTCGAAATCCAATTGACCGCAGCGCGTACCTCGGGATCAGCCCCCGTCGACGAGTCGCACCCGGTCTCTAAACCCGCCGAGGAGACTGCACGAGAAGTCCAGGATGCTGTTGAGAAGGTCGCACGCGAGCTGCACACCCTCTACAAGGGCAAGCATGAGACCAAGGTTGCTGCGCTGAAGAAGAGCTACGAGGCTCGTTGGGGGAAGCGCCTGCGCGAAGCAGAGAACAAGGTCACTGCCGCACACGAGGAGAACGAACGCCTCAAGGCTGAACGCGACACCGCCCATTCCGAGTCCATGGCCGCGGCCAACACCAGTCTGATTGCTCGCGAGCATGACGAGCACGAAACCCAGAAGCGTGTCCTGGAAGCCCAGATCAAGGGTCTGCAACAGGAGATGGCGGCCATCAAGGAAGACAGTGAGCGACTCCGTGGGGAACTCAAGTCTGAACGGACCGAAAAGGGCGAGCTTGTCGCTGCCGTTGACGAGTGGCTAGCCATTCAGCAGAGCCAGCCTGCCCCGGCCCAGCACGACCGCGAGCCCTCGGTCTCTTCTTCTGCGCAGCTTGACGAAAATGACCGTCCACTCTCGATCGAGCCCATCTCCGAGGATCTTCATCGGAATATCGCTCACTCTGGATCTGGGGCCCCTCGGGCGCCCGCCACCGCTGAAAAGAGAATCCCACGATACGGTGTTCCCGGGGGACA
The DNA here is from genome assembly GCF_028826965.1 of Penicillium alfredii. NCBI lineage: Eukaryota > Fungi > Ascomycota > Eurotiomycetes > Eurotiales > Aspergillaceae > Penicillium > Penicillium alfredii. Next base: position 3,071,392 of record NW_026622706.1, on the reverse strand, counting down.
CCCGCGTGGTAATAGCGGCGGCAAATCTGGAATTGCGGTTTTCACACCCGGTCGCGGGGGAATCATGAGCTCGATTGAGCGAATGGGTCGCGGTGGTGCATAAGCACCCCTTGAGAGAGTGAACAGCTGTTGGATGGTTCTTTCTAGTTATTTTTTTTTTGGTTCTGTTGACTCCTGGCCTGTTGGATTTACGTTTTTAATGTTTATGAGTGTCATTCTTGATTCCCCTGTCAGCCGATGTGATTCGACTGTGTTCATGAGAAAGTCTTTATTGGAATGAATTAATCGACTTGATCCAGTGTGGAATTTCTCGTAGATGCCAAATGCTTTCCAAGGTTGTATACAACCAAGTCAGCTGACCGGCAATTTCGGGCAAACACGAAACCGCCACTGTCGCCCCCCCGGATTCCCTCGATTGCCACACTTTCGCGGGGTGCCGAGTTTGCCTTCCGAGGGGGCCAAGATTGCCAATTCAGGACCGATGCCCCTTTCGTCCGGGCCGTTCGAGGGTTGACCCACGAGCCTCTTTCTTCATTTCCCAGTCATGCGGTTGGTTGATGTCACGGATGCGATCGTCACCGACCTGTGATACAACCGGTCTTGTGCTCGTGGAGGGCGATGCGCCATGACGATGTGGGGGGGGGGACACTAACACTTTCCTTTTGCAAGGTGCCACCAGTGGAATTTGCTATAAGCTGACAGGATGAAGTAGCAAGAAGCATGGCCATCCTGTTTTCGGCTGTCTAACGTGGGGCCCCGTGCAAGGATTATCAAGATGCCCTTCATTCAACCAACATCTTACGGCCAGAAGTCCGAGAGAGTGCGGGGGGCACTCCGCAATCCTGCAGCCCTGCACCCTGACATACTTTCGAGGGTGCAATTCGCATGTCCACGAGTAGTCACACTATCCTTGACCAGGGTTCTATGGCAAAAATCTTCTCCCCTGGAGAGAGACTGGAAGCAGAACTTTAATGGACAAGTTCAATGGACATTCGGAAGGCATCCTCGGTACCCGCAGAGAATTATTGAAGCCAAGCATGAACCCCAGGATATTATATTATTCTTTTTTTTTACTCGTCAGACGGGCAATGCCGGGGGAAGCAGCCTCCACTGCGGGAATAAACCAAGTGGGCTTTGGTGCACACTTCATGAATCGCCCCGCAAATGACCGTGGCCCTGATGTTCTCCACTGAAAGAAGACCAAACAACAAAAAAAAAAAACCTGTCAAGATTTTTTTTTCCTGTTGGGGATATATCTCCATAGATGGCATGGGTGGTATTTCGATGTTATTTGAACCTCGATTGGAGGATTTGGGCTGGAGAGAAGAGACGCATAGATCTAGGAAGAGTGTGCATTCCTCCGATCATCGGCATTTTCCCAGACGCTAGTAATGAAACGTTGAAAACATGCGGGATATTCGAGAGATATAAACGATATGCTCACAAGAGGTCCAGACTCTGGAACTCCCTAAAAAACAGCTCCGCTTTTTCTCCAGTTCTCCTTTTCTTACGTACTCGAAGGGGTTCCGTCGGATTTCGGGGTTTTCTTTGATTAATGTTGATGACTATAGAAAAATATAGCAGTGTTGAATGAAATCAATACCAGAAACTTATCCATGATTCCAATGCATACCTAGTACTATTAAATATTAAAATATTCACACATTAAGATATTCATATTATGAGTGAACACGGAACCGGCCCCGAGTAACGTGACCGGGCCGAGGATGACGCACGAAAAGGCGTCCGGGGGATCGTTGCCTTTTTCAGTCATCATGGCCGGTCCCATTGGGCAGCGCAGTGAGTGAGTGGATCTCCCCCGTTCATGACTCTGGGACTTGCGGAGGCACAGTCCATCATCTACTTAAACACTGCCTGTCCCCGTGCGCCGATTTTGCTTCGGGGGGACGACATTATATATTTAAAAAAAAACCACCCAAAAAAAGGATCCATCTCCACTCTCATCTCAACCTGGGGTATTTCTTTTTGTTGCGTTCTCAACACCCCACGCGACAGTAGCATCTATATCGCCCTCGTTCAATTCGAATGTCCTCCCGGTCACATGCACAATGAGTAATGCCACCGCAACCATGTCCGAAATTGATTCAGGAAAACGCAAAGCGTCGGCCGCTGGACTGGGTCATAACCGCCCCGTGAAGAGACGAGCCTCCAAAGCATGTTGTTGCTGTCGGGCCCGCAAGGTCCGTTGCGACGTCGTGGAAAATGGCTCCCCGTGCACGAATTGCCGACTCGACCAGGTCGAGTGCGTTGTCACGGAGAGCAAGCGAAGAAAGTCAGCTTTCCAGTTTTTCCCTTTCTTCTTAATCCAAACTAGCTAACACGCATGTTGCTCGCCCAGGAAGTCTCGTGTGGACATGGAGAACAATCATGCCGAGTCGGCCGGCGAAGCATCCGAGGAAAATCCTCTGCAGAGTTCGAGCCATGGGCTGCCGGACATGGCGCCCACGTCTCCCTCGCAGGCCTCTGTTGACGTGGACCATGGACAGCACATGCCGCACCTGTTGTGTTCGTGCCCATCTTAACCCGTGGAATCAATGGAATCCTCACTAACTCATTCCCAGACCAAACCCAGGCGCATTGCATCGGCTCGGACGACCGCTATCGTCGCCGCATGGCTCCTAACACCGCCGTTCCTGCGACACTTCCTCTCGCCAACGTCACTTCGCAGATCCAGCAATTATTAGACCCGTCTTTTGGCAATGTTCGAGCGGCCAATAGCTTCCTTCCGGACTACATTCGCGGTTTGCCCACCCGTCTGCAAAAGGAAGACATTGACTATCTGGCCACCAAGGGCGCCTTGACCATCCCTGATGTGGGTCTGCGGAACGAGCTGTTGAAGAGTTACGTCCACTACGTGCACACGTATATGCCCTTGCTGGACCTGGAGGAATTCCTACAAACCGTTGTCTCGAATGATGGGATCCATCGCATTAGTCTTCTGCTGTTCCAGGCGGTCATGTTCGCTGGAATGGCTTTTATTGACATGAAACACTTACATGCCGCTGGCTATCAGACTCGCAAGGCGGCCCGCAAGATCTTCTTCCAGCGAGCTCGACTGCTGTACGATTTCGACTATGAGGTGGACCGCATCTCCTTGGTGCAGTCCCTCCTGCTCATGACTTACTGGTACGAGACACCGGATGACCAAAAGGATACCTGGCACTGGATGGGAGTCAGTTTGTCCCTAGCCCACACCATCGGCCTTCACCGCGATCCCGGGAACTCGCGAATGGATCTGCGCCGCCAGCGGATGTGGAAGCGTATCTGGTGGAGCACATACACCCGGGATCGACTCATTGCGCTGGGTATGCGCCGGCCCATGCGGGTCAAGGACGATGACTGCGACGTGCCGATGCTGACACTGGACGATTTCGAGTTCCACTCTTTCTCGCCAGAAATTGTGAGCATGGTCGGAAACTCGGAAATCCTGCAGAACGTGAGCCACCAGCGGGAGCTGGCCCTCATGTTCATCGAAAAGGCCAAGCTTTGTCTCGGGGTCAGTCATGTGTTGTCGGCCCAGTACTCGGTGCTGAGCCACAAGTTCGGTGGTACCATGGAAACGACCATGATGCTGGTTCCCAAGAAATCCACCGCCGAGACTTTTGAAGTGCGACGCTGTGATCAGGAACTGGAGGACTGGCTGGCCAACCTGCCCGTGGAAACTCAGTACACACCGTCCGGCTCGTCGAAACTATCCGAGGCAGACGAAGTGCTGCATTCACATCGCGCGCTTTTGAAAATGGTCTACCTGACCACTTCCAGTGCCCTGCATCGTCCGCAGGTTCTCCCCGCCATCCCGTTCCCGTCCATGGACGCTGAGCTGCAGGATATGTCCCGGAATAAGGTGCGACATGCCGCAGTGGAAATCACCAACATTGCCCAGGATCTGCACACTCTGGACCTGACGCGATACTATCCGACCACTGGCGTGACGGTGCTCCTGCCCGCCGTCATCATTCATCTACTGGATATCAAGTCCAGCGATCCGAGTGTGCGCATGACCAGCCTCCAGCGCTTCTACCAGTGCATGCGCATCCTGCAGCGCCTACGTGAGATCTACGCCTCTGCCGACTTTGCCACCTCGTTCCTAGAGGCCGCCATCCGCAAGGCCGGCATCCAGCTCACCGTTGCCCCCCAGGACGTGCAGTCCTCCCGGCCCCGACCCCAAGCCCCCAACACTGACCTCTTCGATGCGACCTCACGACCCAACACTCTGACTCCTCCACCCGATTCTCTGGCCCAAAAGATTCCTGACCTGACCTACCCCAAGTCGACGATCACGGGCTCTACCGGGGACCTACTGGCCTCGACGCCGCCTCAGTCAGATGGCAGCGAAAACGGCAGCACCAACAACCTCAACCCCAATTTCCTCAACGCAGATGGTTTGACTATGCCAAACCTGGACTCGTCAGAGATGAGTTTGACAGAACTGATGGACTTGGCCAACGATGCCGAGGTGACCCAGAACGACTTTGACGCGCTGATCAACTTTGATGACGTCGGCAATGATTTCTTCGCCGCCGAAGATTCCACCAATGCATCAGGAACCGCGGCCCCAGAGAAGAGCTATGGGATGGATGACATGAACGTGATGGGCTTTGATCCCGATCCTAAAGCGATCGACTTTGCCGATCACGCTGTCAATCCCGAGGCAGCTTCAGCCGAGGCTCAGACACGGGCCGGGATCACGACCGATTTGGACACGGAACTCGGCCTCGGTCTGGATGAATAATTTCGGGGGTTTATTTTGTCCTTTTTTTTTCATTTCTGACAGCGGGACCTTTTTGACCATTACTGTTTTATTACGACGGATTTCTTTTTCTTTTTTTCTTATTTCGAGATGGGCGTTTTGGGGTTAAAAAGAACCTCCGGGATCGGGCGTGACGATGGCGGCCTTTGTACTTGGTGATAGAGAAGAACTATCAATCATGAAGCAACATTCCACTGTAGGATCATACATACAAGAGCTACGGCCACACATCGTGTGGGTTTTGTCTTGGCCCCCAGGGTTAGAAGCAGAAATTCATTAAAAAATATAGAGAATACACATAAAATAAGTATGATAGTTAGATAGAGAGCTATGAAAGTATGCTTGAATCACCACAATGACCACTTTGGCATATGTAAAGGGTCCAGGTAAGCAATAATTAAGCAATAATATAGCTGGGGTCCACCAGATCGGCATCACATGCATTCCTTTGCTGCGACGGGAGTTTTATGATTTTTATGAAAGCGACCAACTTTCCAGTCCGACCCTGCTGTGTCCTTTCTTGGGTCTCCAGGGCTCTTTCATTTCACAGAAGCCCCCTCTTCCACTCCCCCAGTGGACCTTGCTTCGTCGATTGGAGCAGACATGCACCTGCGTCGGCTCTCTCCTCTTTGACCCACTCTGCCAATGGTCCCAGCCCAAATGTCGATCTTTACCCCCTCTTGAGGGTTTATCGCTTCAATCGCCTGTCTTGGTTACTCTGCCAGACCCCAGTGGAGACTCCTGCGGAACCCCGATAGTCTCTTTGTCAAGAGCTTCCCTCGTATTGGGGATGCACGCAACCCCCTTCCCCTTTCCCCCGGAGCTCCAACGGACATGACTGAAAGAGGGTCCCCCAGCAATCACTGTCGTTGGTTACTCGAGATGTACCTCCCCCCGTTGAGGCAATTTCGAATGTCGATTGCGCGAAGATGGGTCTTTTGGGTCTCTCATACGACCCCCCCTTATCATGCTGTGACTGGTCTATGCTTGCCATTGAACCCAACTCTTGGACCCTTCCCCTCACTGGGGGTTCACTCGCCTATTGCTATAATAATCAAGAGCCCCGATCGACGGTTCTCCAACACCCCCCTCATAGTGACACTACACGCACCATCGAGACACCATGCGCATCATTAGCTGGATCCCATTGCTGCTGCCTCTGGCAGCAGCTCGCACTGTGCCCTTCGAGGCTGAGATTGCGGGATTCCATCGCCGCCAGCTGCCCAAGGAGCCGACGGGCGTCAAGACCCTGAAGACTGCGAATAATGTCACCATTCGTTACAAGGAGCCTGGCAAAGAAGGTGTCTGTGAGACCACCCCCGGGGTCAAGTCTTATGCAGGCTACGTCGATCTCTCGCCCACAGCACATACTTTCTTCTGGTTCTTCGAGGCACGCCATGACCCTGAAAATGCGCCCATCACGCTGTGGTTGAATGGAGGGCCGGGAAGTGACTCACTGATTGGCTTATTTGAAGGTAAAAATAAATAAAGAAACTCCATTTGAATAAATTAGCTCTACCGATTCAATTGCTAACGCAGCTGGGATATATAGAATTGGGCCCATGCCATGTCAACAAGAAAAATGAAACCTACCTCAACCCTCACTCGTGGAATGAGGTTTCCAACATGCTATTTTTGTCTCAGCCCCTCGGCGTTGGTATGGCGGTGCCTCCTTATCTTATGACATCTGTAGTTGAGCACTTGCTCATTTTCTCCAGGTTTCTCCTACGCCGACAAGGCACCCGGCTCGCTGAATCCCCTCACAGGGGCCTTTGAGGATGCATCCTTCGCCGGAGTCCAGGGTCGCTATCCCGTCATCAATGCTACGTTAACTGGTAAGAGGTAGATGGCTATGGTGGATAGACACCCGAGCTAACAGGTCTCGAGATACCACTAATCTCGCTGCCAAAGCTACCTGGGAAGTGCTGCAGGGCTTCCTTGGTGGTCTGCCCAAGTTGGACTCGAAGATCAAGTCCAAGAGCTTCAATTTGTGGACAGAGAGCTATGGAGGGTGAGCGATGCACCCCTATTGCAATTGATCACGCCCTTACTAACTGTTTTTGCAGTCACTATGGTCCAGCTGTAAGCATTCTTACCCCTGTTATCTTTCTCTTCCTAGTTAACAAGGCTAGTTCTTCGACCACTTCTACGAGCAAAACGAAAGGATTGCCAATGGCACCGTGCACGGTGTTAAGCTCGACTTCAACACCCTCGGAATCATAAACGGGATCATCGATGAGGCCATCCAAAGCAGTCACTATCCCGAGTTTGCCGTCCACAATACCTATGGCATCAAAACTGTGAGTATGGCATTGGTGCCGCAATAGAGGATCATACTGAGAGAAAATTTACAGGTCAACGAAACGGTCTACAACTACATGAAATTCGCCAACGAGATGCCCAATGGATGCCAGGACCTGGTAGCAAGCTGCAAAAAGACCAACCGCACCTCGCTTTCGGACTATGCACTCTGCACTGAGGCGACCAATATGTGCCGGGATAATGTCGGTATGTGATCCTTCTTTGAATGCTTCGTCATTCGCCATGTTCTAACTACGATTGGTTCCTGTATAGAGGGTCCATACTACGTCTTCAGTGGCCGCGGCACCTACGACATCCGCCATCCATCGCAAGACCCAACCCCACCAGGCTACTACACAAATTACCTCGCCAAGGACTCAGTTATGAACGCGCTGGGCGTCGACGTCAACTACACACAATCCAACAACGAGGTATACTTCGCCTTCCAGCAAACAGGCGACTTCGTGTGGCCGAATTTCCTCGAAGACCTCGAAGACATCCTCGCTCGCCCGGTGCGCGTAGCCCTGATCTACGGCGACGCAGACTACATCTGCAACTGGTTCGGCGGCCAGGCCATCTCGCTGGCCGCCAACTACACGCACAGCAAACAGTTCCGGGCCGCCGGGTACGCGCCGTTCGAGGTCGACGGAGTCGAGTTCGGCGAGACGCGCGAGTACGGTAACTTCTCGTTCACGCGCGTGTACGAGGCCGGCCACGAGGTCCCGTACTATCAGCCCGTTGCGGCCCTGCAGCTCTTCAACCGCACCCTGAATGGCTGGGAGCTGCCCAAGGGCCAGAAGAAGCTGACTGCGCGCTTTGGGTCCAAGGGCCCGGCTCGTGCGACTCATACTCAGTCCTCGGTGCCGTTGCCTAGCTCGACTGTGTTGAAATCTGCTGCTGCGGGGCAGCGGTGATTGTTGTTTCTTCTGTTTCATGGTTTTTGGTGCCTCAGACCATCAGCACAGTTCGCTTGTTGCGAGATATATATAATTCATTCCAATTGGAGTTAATGCCCAAGTCATAGTTTGGCATAATTGACATTTAGTCCATATTTTATCCATCTGCCAGCTACCTAGTTATTGACAAAGTATATTTAGAGAGCAAGAGCTAGTTCGATGTAAACGGAGGAACGAATCTTTCATTATGATATCTAATCGCCAAACGCCATGCAGTATAGTCGCCAGAAAAACACCCAATGCTGTACGAAACCAAGGCAAAGCAAAGAAAAATACGAAAGTCTTCCAAGTGCCGAGAAGCTCTTTTAGAAAACCATGTCCCAAATAAATGTGACCCTATCGAGGTCAATGTAGAACAGCATCTGTAGTTTAAGCCGACGGCGATGCTGCCTCTGCACAGCTTCCCTCCGAGGCAGGATCAGCCACGACGATGTGAACTGTCTCCTTGCGCGGTTGCTCGGGAATGGGAACGTAGTGGCAGGGCGCGACAGGGCGGACGGTAGCAGACGAGTATCTCTTGCGCTGAATGAACCAGAGCTGCAATGCGCCAATCAAGGCCACAAAGCTGCTCCCCCACCACGCAATAGCTGTGCAGCCAACCTCCGCTCCGGTGCTGTACAGGAAACCGGCTACGGGAGGAGAGACGGTGCGGGCTGCGGCTCCGGCAGAGGCTGCGAGGCCGTTGATCTTGCCCATCACGGAGTCTGCAGGGCTGGCCTGTTTGATCAGGATCAGGAGAACGGGGTAGTCGATGATTGAAAGGATGTTTCGAACAATGAGACAGGCATAGATACCGACAAAAACGAGGTGACGCGGCAGGAAGACCAGGAATGGGACCATGAAGTAGGCAATTGGGTGGAGCACTGTCACCAGGACGAACAGGCGCCATACTCCGAGGTAATGAGCTAGAGCCGGGAAGATAACGCTTTGAATCACGAGCGCGATGATGCCGTCAGTCGACATAATCATGCCCACCGTCCGAGTTGAGAGACCGACACCCCCGGGGACATCAAAGAACGAGTGGCGGAAGGCAGAGAGGCCCTTGGTGTTCTTATCCTGAAGAAAGATAGGCAAGAGGTGGTCGTAGGTCATCGAGTGGTAGGTGAAGATAGCAAGCGCTATCACGAGCATGGTGACCTGCCAGGTGAAAGCTTTGGGTTTCTGCGGCTGTTTGCCAGCGAGCAACGAACCATCGGTCTGCACATTCCAATTCTCATCCTCCTGCAGACGGACCTGATTGAAGGTGCCGTAAGACTCCGCTCGAAGGTCTACCCCTGCATTGGCGGTTGCCCCTGAGGTAGCTAGGAGGGGTTGCTCTGCTGACGAATGCTCGAAAAACTCGTGGGAACTGCCGGGCTGCATGTCCGGATGGGTCTCCTGCAGGAACAGCCAGCTGCCGACGATGCTAAAGAGAAGTAAGACAGAACAGACGAGGTTCGGCAGAAGGTAAGGGAATTTTCCAAAAAGACCATCAGGAGGAAAGACGGAGGGAAAACCTTCTGAGGGCTTTGCAAGCAGACCCCCAATGGCTGAGATGATTTAGCACCTTCCGATTTGATTCCTAGAAAGAAAATTGTCTCCTTACCTGGTCCAATGATGGTTCCAATTGACCAGACGAAGGGCATGACAGCATATGCCCGAGCTGCATTTATTGCGACGTTAGTCGGTGATGCGTCGTCCATCAGAACTGAAGGGGACTTACGCTCATGCTCCGGTCTGTTCACAAGCTCGCCGACCATGGTTTGAATCACACCGATGTTTCCATTCAGTGCGCCCCCAAGAGCTCGGCTAGCAAGAGCAACCCAGAAGTTTGGAGCCAGGCCCACCAGTAGAAGAGAGACCATGGTGCCGAAGCAGCCGGACAGGAGGATGGGTTTCCGGCCCAGCCGGTCTGAGAGACCACCCCAGAACATACCGGTCAAGGCTTCAGCGAGAGAAAAGGCCGAGATCAAAATGCCAGCGTAGAGGGAGGCATCATTGCCGTTCGCCATCTGGAAATCCTTGACCATCACCCAGGAGTAGGGGAAGATGGAGGTCAAGGCGATGGGTTCCGCCACACGACATATTGCTGACACCAGGTTAGTGATCGAACCATGACTATCAGAGGCAGAGACATACCCAAGAGGAAGAGCTGAGCGGTTGGGAAGCTGTCGTCGGAAGAGATGGGAGATCTTGCCTGCGGTGTTAATACCATCGTCCTTCAGAAGCGTCCAAGATCTTACGGCAATCCGGCCCCGCAGTGTCGAATCCTGGTGCTTCTTTTCTTTTCTTCTTTTGATGTCTTTCTTCTCTCTCTGTGGGTGTGCACGTGAGACTTGGTCTTGATGAAAATTTATCTTTTAGATGTTCGGGTAGTGTTGGACCCTGGCAGTGGAGCCGGGTGGGGATAGAATTTTTTGACTGGGGAAATCCTCGACAGGATTGTAATCGGATAGATAGAATGGCCGATAGCAGACAAGGAAATAGCACGAGATGAGAGGGGAAGATGAAGGGGAAGAGGGAAAAGAAGAATAAGAAGGATGAGAAGGAAAAGAAGGAAGAATGTCTGGGGGAGAGAGAGGGGAGATAAGGGCGAGAGGGGCGTATTTCTATTATGTACAAACTCCGCTCGGGACTTTTCTACTACATCGCGATGCGACATACACAGTGATTTATTGAATCTTCTACATTACCTGGGGATATATTATATACTCCATTATTCTTAGAACATCGAGATGATTATTCGACATCGCCAGCATCTATTCAATCGAACAACAGTCCTGCAAAGTTTGCGGGTGGCAAAGGTACCTTTGTACCTGAATGCTTGCCTTGGTACACTGTGGTATATGCACCTCGTTATTTCTCTACACCCAGGAAGCCCTATGTACATTGTTATATATATATCTCTCTCTGTCTCTTTTTTTCTTTCTTTCTTTCTTTTTTTTTTTTTTTAAAAAAAAAGGTATCCAGTCGTCCCCACTTAGACTGCCTTTAATACCCTCTCGCCCAATCACCATCAACCCTCGCCAACCGTTTGATCTTAGTCCCTCGTAGTACATCTGTAGATCTCCTGGGTCCCTGCGGAGCCACAAGCTTAAGAATCCCGAGGTTAATCCAAATTGAACACACGAGGCACTTGATCAAATTCGCTAGAGGGGTGAAATGTAGAAAACTAAAGGTCTATCATTGTAGCGTGGAGGATAAGAAATGATACGGAGATAACCCGCCATGGAAGTATGGGGGGAAAAAAAAGAAAAGAACCAAGAAAGTGCACGAAAATGCCATCGCCACTTGTGTCAAATCCACCCGCTGCGCCGGCTAATCCATACGTATCATGCGGTCCGGATGAGAACCAAACACCCAACAAAAGAGAAAGACAATACAAAACACACAAAATTCATCACGAGGGAGCCTCGGGGTGTGGCGTAGGATCTATGATCTCGACAGAGCGGGTCTCAAGCTCCTTGGGCGAAGTGCTGTGGTCACCCTGCAGGGCCACGGAAGGTTCCAAACCGGGCGCCGCTTCGGATTTGATGGCGTCGACCGGCGGTTGGTGGACCGACGGGGCTGCGTTCGACGATGAGCCCTCCGCACGAGGCTGGCCAGAGGTGTCCTCGACATGCTCGGCTGATTCGTCACCCTTGTCTTCGTCACCGATGATGGCGGCCAGACTGCGGAAGTTGAACATCGGTTCGACAGTACCTCCCTCACCACTGACGTGCTCCCCGGAACGGTCATCCGCATTGGTTTCCGGGACCGACGAGAAAGAGGATGCACTCGACACATGTCGCAGATGAGATGGTCGCGACGGTTCGGCAGCGCTGGACGGGTCGGCGGATGGGACGGCAAGGGTTGCATCCACTGGATTCGCACTCCCCGAAGAGGCGGGCAGTGTCGGATCGGCAGCAGGAGATGTGGATGCACGAACAACTTCCTTGCCTTTGCTTGCCAGAGACGGTTCCTCCCCGATCACGGAGGATGAGCTGCTGGTAACCTTGCCCGGCACGGGCTCACTGGAGGCGTCCAGAGCGGAGGTGCTGGCATTACCGCTATACAAGCCCGTCTTGCGCGCCACCTTGTCTGCCCTTTTGGTCTCTTTCTCTCTCTCTTTCTCCCTTTTTCTGGCTTCCTTCTTAACCTCTTTCTCCTCCCGTTTTCGACGCTCTTCTTCACTGGCTAAACTCAAACGGATAGCCTCCATCATCATCATTTCCTCCAAGTCCTCGATTCGGGTGCGCCGGGAACTAGCCCGTGGCGGCGCTAAATTGCCCGTCCCTTCTTCAGCCGAGTCGGTATCAGGTCCCGGCGCACGTGGAGGTGTTCGGTCTGCCCGCTCCGTCAAAAAAGCCAATGCATTGAGGGCTGGAGAGCCGGTCCGGCCGGCCTGGCCGGCCTGGCCCGCTGAGTCTCCCGTAGCTCTCCGCATGCCTCTCCGTCCCAAGCCAAACCCACGCGAGTCACTACCAGAGGCGCCAGAGTTCATGAGATACGCTGCTGTGTGAAGAGCAGTCGCGGCTGCAGACCGACGCGCCGCATGAGCTCGGGCGTTGGCCAATTTCTGGGCCCAATCCGGTCGAACCTTGTCCGTCGTGACCACGGCAGGGTCGTTGGCGGACAGCGATGTCGCCCGGCGGCGGCCCAGAGCGGTAGGAAGATTTCCCGATGACAACGAGGACGTGGACGACACAGGAGACGTGATGTTGGGGGACGGACGGGTGTTGGGGTCAGCCACGTAAGTCAGGCCACGGCGGAACGGCGGCGGGGCATATATCACTCCAAACTCCGGCTGAACGCAGAAGGGACAAGCAGAAGGCTCAGAGGTAAGCTGTGTTTCGGCAGACTCGGCATTCTCCCCCTCGGATGGAGGCGGAGCATTGGGATCAGGCTCCCCGTGCTCCGCAGGGTGGGGATCCGGGCGCTTGATTTGAACAAAGCATTCAGAACAGATGGGCTGGTCGCAGCATCGGGTACGGTTCAAGTATGGCGGGTAGTAAAGGAAGCAGATGGGACATTCGCTGGAGTCTTTGTATAGGTAAACCTCAATCGGTTGCCCATTGACAAAGGGATCCTTGGGAAGGTGCAACTCCCGCGGAGTTAAATCGGTCTGCGAACCCTGTTTGGACGTTGTTAAAGCAGCCAAGGTCTTCGCCCTTGTCCGAAAGAGTGCCGAGGTTGATGTGCCGGATGCGACCGGGGAGGTTGCGCTGGGTAATGACTGGGCAGGATTGGAGGACTGTGATACATCAGAGTTGTAGGAGTGCGACCTCGACGTGATCGGAACCGTGAGATGCTGGATGTTGGTCACGTCCGATGGCTCGTTGGGCTCGCTGGTTTTGGGGAGCTTGTACTCTAATTCGGGCGGGATGTCATCCGGTGGAGGGATGGTCATGCCTCGGGCGGCTGCCATAAGTTGATGCTCAGCCCATGATTCGGAGAAGTCGTTCAAACCTCGCCAGAATGGGGCCAGTCGACGTTCAATCTACTCCCCCTCGTGGGTTAGTATCCGGGAGGTGCGTGCTTAACCAAGGGATGATCGCCACAGGCCTACCATCAACTGCCGGACCACTGCTTTGTTGAAGTCCTCCGTCCCCACATACACTCCTTGTGTTACCAGGTAGCCTCCATCCACGTGCTCTTCTTTCATACTGCGCTCTCGCTCCTTGAGCCGGGCGGCCCGTTCCTTTTCTAGGCGGCGCGCCTCTCGCTCCTGCTTCGTTTCCCGCCGCTGCTCGAGCGTTGCCACATCTCGTTCGTGACTACTCCCGATGCCCAGTAGAGAGAGGTCGGGTCTACTGCCCCGTGTCGACCGCGAACCAGTCTGATAGGGCACCCGCCCGGGAGTATCGGAAGCGCCTGGAGACCATTGATGACTTCGGCGACGCAGCGGAGCTGTTGATCGCGATTCCTTGGTCTGCGAGTTGCCCATGTCAGATGGCGGGGGCGGGGGGTGTCACAGACAGGATGGGAGAAAGAGCAGTGGAGCGTGGGGTCGGGCGAGCGTCAAGGTCAAATCGGTCAGTGTCCGACGTGGCCTCGGGCTAAGCGGAAGGGAAAGGGCCCCCAAGGGGGTGGATAGATGAGGGAGAGGAGACAATCGGGGCAAGATAGGAAAAAGGAAAACACCTGATCTAAAAGAACGAAAGAGAGAGGAAGAGGAAGAGAGGAAGATGAAAGATGGAGCTTGAAGTGTGGAGGAAAGAGGAGAAGCTTTTGAGGAGAGAGAGAGAGCGGGGGTTGTGATCGGGCTGAGGAATGGAAAAAAGGGCCCAAGTATGACCCGGACATTCATAATCTGCCGTGAAGATCGGATGTGGCGGATGTCTCTACTTTTGGGTTATTTTGATTTTGCTACCAACTCATTTAAGGTACAAAGCCCTCTAGGAAATGCCAATATGGATTGTTGGTGTCATCATCAAGTCATCCCGATTACATCAGCGGTTTAATGTGCAGTTGTCGATCCCAAAGTCAAGTTACGTACCCAAGGACACTCCACTGGGCAGTCTAAGGATGGGCTGATAGCGCCGGTGGTCAGAGAGGCAGAGACGCAGAGCAGAGTAAGTGCACGATGTGTCTGTTGTGTAGGTCCTGCCCAAGACCTCAAGCCAAGGCGGTGGCAGAAAGTCATCTAGATATTTTTTTTTTCTGCGGAGAAACCCAGACAGCTCGTCTCTCCCAAGTGAAACCATGTGCTCGAAATTGAATTGATATTTGGTGCTTGGCAGCCATGACGGACACGAACGCATCTACTAGACTTCACATCTCTCCATTCACACCGGATATTCTCCCGTCGGTGCTGCCACCATCACTGCGAAGCTCGGCCTCCGATATTTCATTCCACACCATTCCCACCTTCCCCGAGAACAACTACGGATACGTCACATTGCCTGCCATGGAAGCAGAGAAAATAAAGAAGAAGTTGAATGGCTCGATCCTCAAAGGCAAGAAGTTCAAAGTCGAAACAGCCCGCCCGCAAAAACGACAGCCAAAGGAAGAAGATGTGCCTGAGACTACCCGCGATACACACAAACCGTCCAAGAAGCGCAAGGCCCAAGATGAGGTATTGGATGGCTATGAGATGCCGTCGGACCGGAAAGTGAAGAGAGGCTGGACCGAGTCGACCACTGCCAAGAAAGACAGACGGAAATCTGAAAAGAAGACGGAGCAGGACAAGAAGGCAAAGGCTCCACCCAAATCCAAGTACACCGAGAAGGCCGAGTGTCTGTTCCGCACGACCGTTCCACCCAACCGCTCCTCAGAAGGAGTAGCCGACGAGAAGAAAGCCAAAAAAAAGAAGTCCGCGCAGGAATCAGTCGTCCATGAGTTTTCAAAGACTGTGACTCACCCAAGCTTTCTTCGCTCTGCGGAGGAGAGTGCACCACCAACGGCAACGTTTGAGGATGGAAAAGGCTGGGTGGACGTTGAGGGCCAGATGAAAGAGGCTAGCAGCGAGAAAGCCCGAAAGGATGATTTCCGACCCGGCAAAGTCGCAGGGGCTAAAGAGAAGCGACAAGTCCGCAAGGAATCGGCACTCAAAGAGTCGAGCGGCGCAAAAGGCACCAAAAAATCCTCATCAAAAAGAGAAACCCCAGAAGAGTCATCCGCCGAGTCAGAAGACTGGACCTCGTCCAGTGGCTCATCGTCTGAAAGCTCTGACTCGGACTCTGACTCTGGGGGTGAGAGTGAAGGTATTTCCAGTTCATCGGATGACTCGTCTGCATCTTCCGCCAAGGAGTTGAACCCTCAGGCACCTTTTAAAGAAACGAAGCCGGAAGACGCAGTCCCAGAGAGTGCGAGCCGACAAGCACAAGTTATAGACAGTGAGCCCGTTCAGGATGCGAAGGATTCTTCTGCCCAAGAAGTTCATCCGTTAGAGGCGCTCTTCAAGCGATCTGCCCCGGCGGAGTCAAAAAGCCATTCTGCATCAGAAAATGCTGGATTTAGCTTTTTTGGCAACGAAGACCTTGAGTCAGAGGACGAGCCCCAGACGCCATTCACTACGAAGGATTTGCAGAACCGGGGCTTGCGGAGCGCGGCACCCACGCCGGACACGGCAATGGTGAATCGACGCATGAAATGGACAGAGGAAGAAGAAGAATACGACGATGATGAAGAATCATCCATTGATACCCCGGTTTCCAAGCGTCGAGAGCCCGACAATGCCCCGGAGGAAACCGAATTTGCCAAATGGTTCTGGGAACACCGGGGCGAGAATAATCGGGCGTGGAAGAAGCGGCGGCGCGATGCAGCCAAGGAGCAGAGACAGCGTGAGAACCGAAAGAAGGGATTGAAGGGCAAGTCATGATCCAGGCAACTTTACCTGCTGGGGTTTTAGCGGATTCAACCTTAGAGAGAGGGTCTATATCTTGTACCTTTGATATACATAATAGCTTGGGACATACCAGCAATAGTCTCATGTGTGACGAGGAAATATTTTTGAATTTTGTCAGAAATTATAATACCCAATCATTATATTCTTCAGTCGATCCCTGAGTAGTAGATTGTTGGTCGATGCATTAATTATTGATCTGGTAGTCTGGGGTGTGTCACGTGACCTTTACCAACTCGACGGCGTCATCGACAAGACCCAAGTTACGACAGTCAACTGCGTCTCCAGGATGGTATCTGGCCGGTCTTCATCCAGCAGCAGCAAGCTTGTGCTGCTGCTTGCCCTTTTATTTTTCACATCCCTAACCCTGGCATCCAGTAAGTACCGACTACCTCCAAGCCACAGAATGGAATGTTCCGAGAACCTACGCCATGATGCCTGAGATACATCGCTAATGCGCTTTGATTCATCCCTTCTAGAGCCAGCTTCCTTTTGCAAATGTACCTGTTTCTCCAACAGTACTATCATTCCCCTTGAACCCGCCGACCCCGAAGCCTCCTCTCCGCCGTTTGATGATGTCCTGCAGCGCGCCGAGCGTGGTTTCGGTAGTTCTGAGGGGGAAGAGACATACAACCTGCACCGACGAGGATCACAGTATCAAGCTCGGAGCTGCAATGACTGCACCCGCAAGTTTTGCCTAAACTATGATCTACCCATGTGCAAACGCGCCAAGGAGGATGATGTGTTCACGTCTTGTTTTCGTAAGTGCTGGATTGGATTAGGATCAGGAAGTTACAGGGGAATAAAGAGAGCATACGTGGCTAACCAGGGAATTGGGTATATCTAGAGCGAGATTCTCGAAAAGATGAGGTGGTAGTGTTTCTCTTTATCTTTGCTACGGGTGGGCTTCTTGGCTGGGCTGTTTTCAAGCCCTGGGTGGAGAGGTATATGGAGGTTTGTGCAAGACCCCTGTGGGGTATGACTTGTCAATGATCACGGGCTAATGGAGTTCCTTGCAGGCTGCACGAGAGCGGAGGTCCTACATGCCTGTTGCAGAGACAGGCTAAGATTGTGAAACCAGCTAGGCAATCTCTTCTGACGCTCTCCCTAAATCCATGGATATATACCCAATATGAAGCCTCAGTTGATCTACATCGACCCAAATATATACGTAGCTGCCGTCTGTACCTTGCTGACATACCTGTCATACCAGACGATGATGACATTGGCACTCGATTCGAGGGATCGGAGAAGTCCGTGAGCAAAGATGAGATCACCGGTAATTCCGTGGAATGTCAATCTCGATGAGGTATTTGATGAGATAAATCCAGATATTACCGATAGAGTGTACCACATCCTGGAACCTGGGATATATCGATATATCAACATAACCATGGGTCGGGGGGGTCCAATGGACTATAGCGCATGGCGTATAGCGCGTAGTATAGCGCAGAGATAAATTGAGATTCATGCGCCCCACAGATGAAACGAAGGAGAACCCCACAAATCGCAAGAATGGGCGTATCGGCCAATATGGCTCCTGCAAAATACCGAGCATCGACCGATGATTCAATCGAGCATTTGGGGAGGAATTGGATCTCTCATCTGGTGGAGGTAAACGGTCAGGCCGTGTGGCTCTTCACTTTTTTTTTTCATTTTTTTTTTGCCTTCCCCATTTTCCTTCTCTGGTTTCCCTAGCTTCCTCTTCCTTTTTTTTTAGCCTTGACCATCATCTCTCTCTTCTCCCCCCTATTGCAAAACCCCAAAACTGCGTCGATCCAGACCCTAAATCCTCTCAGCTCGGCATCGCGCGGATCCATCGAGATCGGCTACCCCGACTAAACCGAGTGGCGCCTGATAGTCACTGCCTTAACCCACCCAGGAGATCGTGCCGAGAAAACCAAATTCAACTTCTTCCGGTGGACGCCCTTGCCATTGGGCTCATATATCATGGCGATCTTCGACTCCGAGAAACGCCCCAAAGGCTTCCGCGTCCCCTCGTTCGGGAAGAAGTCTGGCGCCTCGAAATCCCAAACTTCCTTCCACAGTAAAAAGTCCACCGGCTCTGTGCCTCCCGACGACGATCCAATGCCAATTCCAGGCCCGGCCGCCTATCCTGCCCCGCCTCGACCGCGCCCTCTCCCGAACAAAGAATTGCCGCCAACTCCTAACGAGGCACGGGGGCAACCACCGCCACGAACCACTTCCATTCCCCGGCGCGGCCCGCCGTGAAGAGCAGTTCGTGTCCGACGGAGCTGGCCCCGGTGGCACCGCAACCCATACGACCAACGGTCCCGTCGGCGCTGGAGTCGTCGACGCGTCCGGATATGAGAACCAGCCCGCGATCAAATGAGAACATCTCAGCATCTTCACAGCCCATACGACCGACGGTTTCGTCTACATTGGAGTCGTCGGCGCGTCCGGATATGAGAACCAGCCCGCGGTCAAATGAGAACATCTCGCTGTCATCACAATCCATACGACCGACGGTTTCGTCTACACTGGAGTCTTCGCCTCGGCCGGATATGAGGAGCAGTCCGCGCTCCAACGAGAATCTGTCAGCAACATCAAAGTCCATGACCCCGGCGGGACAGGACGTTTCGCCCCGACTAGGGGCGAAGAGCAGTGCGCGCTCGTTCAACCTGCCTGTGGCACCGCAACCCATACAGACAATGCCGCAGTCCTCTTGGGAGCAGCCGCCGCCAGCAGAGACCTTCTCCTCTGTAACGGCACCCAACCACGAGCCCGCGGCGCCGATGGATGACTACGACGCAATCATAGAGGACCCCCAAGGCCCGCTCGAGATCATGCCGGATGATGGACCGACTCCGCGGCCCTTGACACCGCCGGAGGTTGAGCCCGTGGCCGCACCTCTGAACAAGGTCCATTTCATGTGTTTCCAAGAGCATCGCGCAATGCCCGCTGCCCCGAACGTGTGGTGTCCCGTGCCGTGCATGACATGCCACAAGTTCGATAGCAATGTTCGGTATCGCTGTGTCTTCTGCTGTCTTCGGATCTGCCAGGACTGCTATCAGACGTTGGAGAAATGTCGCCACCGGTCGTTGAAAGAGCTGATGTACAACATTGGGTGAAATCGGGGTTCGTTTCTTCTTTTGGCGTAGAAACGGCGCAGTGCTTCTAAGTCGAGGCCACCGGGGAGAGGCACCAGTGTTTTCTTCGCGCGGCTTGGTCATTCTTGTTATTTGCCCCCCTGCTTTCTGCGTGTGTTTTTATGATACCAAGGACTTCGTGTATATTATAATTACCCCCGGGGGAACCGAATTTGCATGTTTATAATGCCGTTGTGCGACGGTGCTGCAAAGGATCCATGCATGAAGCATTTGAGTCAATGGGCTGAAGAGAGAGTCATCTGTCGTGGAACATATTATACAAACGGGATGGGGGGGGGGGCAAGTCCCAGAACCCAAGGAAATCAATCATGATCCTCCTCCGTGAGCCCCGGACAGCCCTCCAAATCTTCTTCGGTTTCGTAGCGATACTTGCACCAGAAGCAATACAAATGCGCCTGGCGCAGGTAAAGAAGCAGTTTGTGGAACCGTTCTGCAGGCTCGAGCGCATTGAAGGCATCCAGCTCCGGATCTTCTTCCTCAAGTTCTTGCTCCACGGCGGCGGTATATGGATCCTGTCGGCTGCCAAGAGCCTGCTGGTCGTCTCGCTCCAGGACAGAGTCATTGTAGCTCGGTAGACGGGGGTTCGGGAAAAAAGATGACGGGAGGGAGCTTTGGAGAGCATGGCGGGCCTGGATGGAGCGCTCTCGTTCCTCGCGTTCGCGAACGAGGCCCCGGTAGAGGACATTGATGATGGGTGTGGGCTTGATATGTTTCGGCTGGCGGGCTGTCGGTTCTTCGTCACTGGCCGCGCCATCTTCCTTTTCCTCTGCGTCTTCCTTGGCATCCTGTGTGCGCCCAGTGTCTTCTTCCTCGGTATCCGTCTTTTTCATCTTCCCCTTCTCCTCCTCCACATCATCTTCAGCCTCAGTATCCAAGCGCTCGGCGACCTTCTGCGCCGCTCGAATCAGCGCCTCGGTGCGCCTCAATTCGCGTTCCTCCCGGACCCGATCCCGGTAGTCACCTTCCTCGTGCTTGATCTTCTTAACGGCTTCCTCCGCCTCCTCGCGGATCTTGCGCTTCTTCTCGCTGTCTAACCCGATGCCACCGCGATTCTCCTTGAACACCAGGTTCAGAGGCTCAGAACGGGCTGGAGGCGCGTTACAGTCTGTGGCGGTGGGATCGCGTTTCCCTAGTGCCTCGCCAGGTTTGAATCCCAGCTTCGCCATCATTTGAAAACCCTTGTTGGAGGGGTTGAGCGTGCTGGTTGCCAGGGCTTCATCGCGGCGGACGGCCTCTTGGGCGGCGCGTTCGGCTTTCGATGGGACTCTGCCACGGGCTTCGGACTGGGGAGAGAGCGAGAGGTAATGAGTTAGCGACGGAGCGAAGGAAGGAAAGCATTGGAGGGCAGGAATGTGTAAAGGGGGGGGGATCTAATTAAAACAAAGAAAGCCAATTGCGTACCTCGCGTTGTTGTCGGAGCTTGCGTTGCGCAAAGGTTTCTTTCTGCTTGGGCTCCTCGATGACCATCGACATGTAGTCGTCTTCTTCGTCACTGGCCGACATTATCTATTCCGAGTGTGCGCGCAAAAGACGATGGGTTTGCGCAGGGAAATTGAGTGAAGGGGAAAAAATCCGTGCGGGGAATAAAGCGGAGCGCAACATCTCCCCGCTCTATGAATATTTCATTGACACTGGGATATCTTAGCTCTGAAGAGATCTTGGGCGCCGTTGTGATCTATCCATGTACATGATTTCTTTTTTGACCAATCCTACAACCTTGCTGGATCAACTTCGTGACTTGGGCTTGACTCGGACCTACTGAAACCATACATACACCTAGACAAAAATGAACAAAACCAGTGTGGTATCTTTCTCGATGGATTCGACTTTTATTCCCCTGGTAATGCACCGAACAAACAATGATAAGAAGTATACACCAACCGAACAGAATAGATGCAAGGTGCAAATATGTAGTTTGAAGAATGAGAAAGCAAATAGCACAAAATGCATGGATATTACCGCTTCCCTTGGCGCAGCCTCTTCTCCCTTTCGTAATCGTTCGCAGCGCGACCCTCCTCGTTCTGTATCTCCGCCACAAGCCGCTTGTACTTCTTCTCGTACTCTGCATCGCGCTCCTTCTTCTCGCGGAGCTTCTCGCGCGCAACAAAACTGGCATCCTTGCGAAGCTCGCGCATGGCACCTTTGCGCTCGCGCTTGTACTCGGCCTTGAGACGGTTGGATTCGGCACGCTCGCGGTCCGGGTCGTAGTGCTTGTCCGGGTTGAAGTTCTCCTCGAACTTGGGAATGGCGGACTTGATGGCCAGAGGGCGGTGGTCATGGAGAAAAAGCGGGCGGCGGGTGAGACGTGCACGGGCAAGGTGGGCGTCGAGCTTGTCAAGAGTAGATTGAGTGCGATCTCGGGCCTCTGCGAAGGTTTTGCTTTTGAAGCATTGGCGGAGGTGGCGGAGAACCGCGCGAGCAGGACTGAAAATCTCAGTGAAAGCAGATTTCTCTGCCCAGACGTCAGAGGCGGAGTCAAGAAGAGACACGAAAGTGGTGACCAGGGAGACCTTTAGGTCCTCCTCGGCTTGGGGGTCCAAGGTGGAAGCAACCACGTCGCGGAAGTGCAACTTGCGCGGGCTGGCCTTCTTGGATGACGAAAGACGAATGGAATCCTGCGAAGTTCGGGATGGAAAGAAGCCAAGCTCGCTGGCCGGCTCTGTAGGCGCGAGATTGCAGAGAGCATTTAGAGTGTAGTTGATAAATTCAGGCATGTATCTCTTCGAGGCGGTTTGGTATTGGAGACAGAGGCTTGTGGCGAAGGCACCTATTGTAAAGTCTGCAAGAGTATTCGCAGAGCATTGACCCAGGTACCGGGCGAGGCACAGATGAGCCGGCGTCACCACCGCATGGAAATGGTCTGATGTGGGAAAGACAGTCGAAATTCCGGTCAGAATGACGAGGTCACCGGGAAGAAGACTGA
Organism: Penicillium alfredii; assembly: GCF_028826965.1. Lineage (NCBI taxonomy): Eukaryota > Fungi > Ascomycota > Eurotiomycetes > Eurotiales > Aspergillaceae > Penicillium > Penicillium alfredii. The sequence continues at coordinate 3,049,005 of NW_026622706.1, read as the reverse complement.
GTGGACGATCTTGAGACATTTTGCGAAGGTGTGCTCGAAATGCGGCGGCAACGTTTACCGGGTGCATCTTGGCCAACGAGTGGACGTGCCGCAGTATGCTCTCCACGATGGAAAACGGAGGTTGCTCGGACTCATTTGCCATGTACGACACGTGCTCAACGAGGATTTCGGCAAAACGTCCGAGTTTCGCCTTGTTATCACTGTGGAGGCGAGGGTGATGCAAAGCTCGAATGCGCTGGATGACTGTCGGGGTATCTTGGATGGGCACATTTTTGAGGGTCTCCAGGAAGCTCTCATGGTTGTTGGGGCAAGGGTATGTGAATGCCAACTTTCCGTTGGCTGCCTGATCCACTTCGACGGCTGTTGATGCGGCGCCAGCAGTAGCGTGTGTTGGCAGCGTCAATCCGTTGATGAGTTCGTCTTCTTCGTCCGGTTCCTCTCGTTCTTCCTCCTCCGAGAGCTCTTCTTCTTCCATGTCGCTTTCATCAAGAGAGAGGCTGACGTTTGACCTAGTCTCAACGAGGTCATCATCAATGATGAAATCATCCTCGTCCTCCACACCAAGTTCAAGGCGCGATTGTCCAGAATTTGTTGGAAGCCCGAAAGCCATGGCATCGTCAATATCCTCATCCTCATCTTCAGAACCTTTATCTTGGCCTTGGTCTTCCTCCTCCTCGTCGCTCAACTGTTCACCGCGCATTCTCCGAATCCTGTCTTCTTCGAGTTGTTTCAGCCGTTCAGCTTCTTCCTCTGCCTTTTCTTCCTCAGTCTTTGTGCGATCTGTCGGCTTAGATCGCTTGTCAAATGTCAACTGTTTGAGTCGTTGGTCGTATTCCTTTTCGGTATCCTTCTTCTCCGGCTCTTGCAGCAAGGCTGCACGATCCGGGTTCATAGTTTCCAGATCCTGTTTAGCGGGTTCCGGCTTCGGAGGTTGCTTAATTCCCCGCAAAGCCTCGAAAAGATCAGGGAGCTCCTTGTCGAGCTCATCTCGCAGGTCATCATCGTCCTCCTTCGCTTGTTGCCGTTCGTGCTTGTGGAATTTTGATTTGGCAATGACTTCCTTCATGACCTCCGCCTTGGACTTTTTCCGGTCTGGCTTCGCTTCGCCCTCGTCATCAACCAAGTCCTCCATATCTCCGTCATCCTCGATAAAGCGCTTGCGTTTTCGTGACATATCGTCATCTGATTCCTGATCCTCCAAGTCGCCCGCCTCGAAATCATCTCGATTTGTCTGATCAAGATCTAGCGACTGCCCCATGTGTGTAAGCTGGAACTCGTCCTCTTCATCCTCGAGATTGAACATCGACTCTTTGCGCATCTTTCTCTGGCTTTCTCTCGCAAACCGCTCGGCCGCCCGCTCCTCGGGTGTCATGGTCGGGTCATTTTCACCGAACCGGCGATCAACAAGTCCACCGACTTTGTTTCGGCTGTTGATCTCTTTTAAGAGCGTCGCACGTCGCTGGGAGGCAAAGTAAGTCGTGTATCCATCGCAATGTATCTGCGAAGAAGCGTAAACCTACCTTTTCTTCACCCAGTGACTTGGTGACTCCCGGGCGAACACGCCCAGCGGTCGTCGAGCCACCATCGCGGGTGGTCGCATCAAATTTGCTTTGCTTGGTCGGTGCCTTGATCTCAAACGGGTTGAATCGGTCACGAATGGCTTGTAAGGCGGCGTTGCGCTGGTTTCGATTCTGCGCCCCAACTCCGGACTTTGCATTCTGGCGCTTTTGCTTCTTGGATTGCTGGGGACCAGTAACCCCACTCTCCCGAAGCGAGGCCTTCAGCTGCTTCAATTGAGAAGGCGGCATGGCGTCTGAGTTGAAGGTGGATTTTTGCTCGCGTGAAATCAAAGAAAAAAAATCAATCTCACCGCCCGCCGATCCCGATTCTGCCAACCGCCTTTTCTCCGCATCGCATCAACATCCACTTGGTCGTCATCATGGCTCTGTTCTCAGGTGATGGGGTGCTTTGGCTCTGTCTAGGTATGAAAAGCCAATGTTATTGCGGGCAAATTAATTCTAATGTATCCTGATTTAGGCGTATCACTATTCTTCGCCGTCCGAGGCATCGCCACAGACCTACGCCAAGTTGTCGACCTGACCGAGATCAAGCATGTTGAGAAAGAAGACAAGATCATCAGCGAGGGCACTGAAGAAGGTATTTTAAGATACATTATTCTATGTTTCATTGGCTACACTGACAGCTTTCTAGCCCTCAAGCTTGATACTCTTTTGAAGCTCTCTGAGAGCACCAGCCACGACCTCCGAGCTGCGTATGGCAAACCCGCTCCCTAGGGGGTTATGCGACTACAGCTAATACTGAATAAGTGCCTTGCGGATTATTTCCGAACGATCGACCAAGGGCGAAACACGCGATCTGCTATTGGAAGACTTAGCATGCAAGGACAAAGCACGGCAAGGCCGCGCTCTGAATGCATTGCATTTTCTGGTTTCTAACCGGGCGTGTATGAACACCACTCAACTTCGTCTCGGGAAAAGCCCAGCTCTGATTAATCGCAGTATCTCGAACCTCCGTATGCAACCGACTTCGAGACCTCTACACCTACACAGCTCTTATCAACTGTCTCTGCAACTTTCTAGAGGAGCATGTTGACCAAACAACTGCAACAAATTCGCCTATTCTGCCCAAGACAAGACCGCTCGGAGAAAGAAAAGCGCTCAGCATTATGAATATATTGCTTCCGGAGAACGTACCTGGGGCGCTGGAAGCAGGGATCATTAGCCGGTGGCTCTGCAAGTATCCGTTTCCATGTGCCTTGGCTCAACCATCTCGGCGACAGGACGTGGTGATTCTTATGAAAACATGGTGGTCTGATGATGCGGTCATGAGTTCGATCTTCACCACGCTATCCTCACACCCGGACGGGATTAAACAGCTGCGGAAGCATGGCCTGATGGGCAGCATGATTGAAGAAAATGACCACGACAATGATGACGCCGATAGTGATGTGTGGATGGTAGATGGAGATGATACAGCTGGCTCGTTCCGAAGGGTTTCCTCGCGAAGGCTTCAGGAGGGCAGCTTGGAAGAACAAGCACTTCGGCGCCGGCGAAGGGAAGCCATGGTTTTGAGTGACGGTGGGCGGCCTCTCGGGAGTGACGATATCATCCAGCGACCTATTCAGGATGATTGAGATTTTATACATTGCTTTTGGTTTACACAGTGCTTGATATCTGACTTTCATGCATGTTTTATGATACCCCAATGTCAGAAAGATGAATGATTGAATGCAATTAAATGCCCTAAAAATAATCCCAGAAAAAATTTAGAGACCCATCCATGCTGACTTGGCCAGGTGGTCAGTCTTCTTTCGGCTGTTCTTGACCACACCAAATGCCTTTAATTCCGACAAGGCTCCATAGAACAGGGTCATAACGACGCGCTCATCGCAACTGTCACCCTGATCACTCTCAAAGACTGCGTAGAAAGCCTGCCAGAGATCGTGGACATTCACCAGGGCACCCGATTCAAGATACAGCTGATATAATATCGCGGTGGCAGGTTGTTTCGCCGAAATCTTGCCCTCGGTGACATCGAACGAGGAAAACAGGTAGTCAAATGGACTGGCCAAAGCGCGCTCGATGGCAAAGCGCGGCCGAGGCGCGAACGTTTCTTTCAGTGGATTGCGCAAATCAAATAAGAAGAGCTCGTGCAGGAATAGATCTTGTGGGTTCACCAAGATCTCCGCGAAATATTCCTGCAGTATTGCCACTAGCCGGTCGATGATCTTGGTGTACTCGAGGTCTTGCTCAGGCAGTTTTGCCTTGCCTTTACTGAGTCGGACGCGCTGTTGGACGACAGTCGTTTTCACCACGGAACTGTTGGTGTTGTATTCGCTGCGCAGCGGCCCAGAGTCTGGGTATGTCTGCAGCAATGTCTGGATATCGTGTTGTATTGCACTAAAATGTGCGTCATTGAAAAGAGCTCGCGGAAGGCTGTTTAGCAAGCACATCAGCTTTTCGGAATCCAATGTTTTCATTGTGGCCAACATTTCTTCCACGATTGGTGATTCGCCCAGCTCCCCTGAGAGGGCACGAATCGAGAGGTCAGAAACACTGGTCTTCTTGGAGCTTTGCGTATGCTGGAGACAAGCATGAATCACCAGAACCACCTGAAAAAGGCGTCGCATTTTCTGCTGATTTGTGTCGAGGTGCTTGGAAGTTTGCTGGAGAAGATATTGGTCATCCTCCAACAGACCTCGGACTTCTTTCGAAAAACCCGCTTGTACTAAATCCTCACAAAACCTGGCAGGTTATTAGCCCAGAAAGTCCATTTTAAAACAGGCCACACAAGCTCACATTCGGAAGGACGGCAGATTCCTGATTGCCTCGCAGATTCGGAGCTGGGGCAACATGGTGGATGCTGGATTCGCCAATAACACTGCCAGAGGGTTGGCAAAGAAATGTGACATGTACGCATACTGAGGAAAAGTTAATCAAAAATAATAACCACAATGATAATCGGTGAGGGAAAGGTTGAAGTTAACACTTACCTTGACCATGCGGCTGAACGCCTCTGGGCTCTGAAAGAAGTCGCTAGATCTTTCAAATAGGGTGCTAGTGATATTACGACCCAGCCAGAGCCTCCCAGTCAGGTCTGCTTGGAGAGCCTCATAGATGCGGTCGACGCAGTTGCCGGCTTCTTGGACCTCAAAATGTCTCCCCTGGAGCAGAGATGCACACGAACGAGGGAGCCGCCCTTCGAAGAGCTCGACCGATGTGGAAATTCCCAGAAGCACCGTGAAGGGTATGCGATCAAGCCAGGACCTAGTAGAAGATGAGTGGGTAGGTCCATGCTCGTTTAGCTGGTTGGTCGTACCTGAGTAGCGACAGAAGATCGGTCAATAGTCCTGGGTCAAAGGCTTCGCTATCCCGAAGCGCGAGAACCAACTTCTTGGTCCCCTTCCTTTGAACGTAGTCATGAAGCAGGTCCAAGTCGTAGCCGAGAAGTCGAGGTCCCTATTGAATAGTTAGTACAATCGAGTTGGTTTTCCAATCGCAAGCACGTACAGCTCGATCGGTGAGGAATTTCTGGTACCCATCGTTGCCCTCGGTATTTGTGACTGCAGCTCGAATGATGTTTTTCAGTGTTGTCTTGAGATTGGGTGCATCGCCAGATTCCAGCACCACTACACCGCCATCTCCAGTGGCGGCCAGTTGGTCGTTGAGTCGCGATAGCAATCGACTGAGCGAAGAAACATTAGATCCGACGGTGACCAATGCTGTTGGAATACAGCCATGACACCTAGGATATTATATCAGACCGCTGGTTTCTGGTTCTTTTGCTAGGATCGGGTCATACGTTTGGGGTGATGTGTTTCGGACAAATGACAGCACGTCCATCAGAACTCCCGCGTCGACATCTTCAAGGATTCCCTTGGACTCACATCAGCGACAAACAGTCTTTGGGGCGATGTCAGTAATCGCCCACTCACCTTGATCTTCTGCTTCTGCACCGACCAAAGTTGTTTATAGATATCGTATCGCAGCTGCACGCACTCGGCGTTCTCGTCTCCGTTTAGAAGGGGAGCAAAGGACTGGTGGTTTTTTGGCTCTTCGGATGCATCGGTTGAGGCGACCTTGCGGCGTTTAGAGGGCCGCTCTCCGGCACCTTTCCCTTGTTGAGTGGGCTGGTAGATGTACACGCCCTGTACGCGGTTAATTAGCGTTTCGGGGGGGGGGCGCTGTGGGTGGGGAGAACTCACCTGGGACTGGGACTTGTCTCTGGATGACTCCAGCACTTCGGCATCGAAGCCATCGATCTCCATGCTGGACGGTTGATCGATTTCACAGCAAAACAACCGACGGGCGTCGGACCTTCAGGCGGAGGCGCTAAGCCCAATCAGGCGAGACCGGGGTGTTTTGCCGTCCGCCGCTTTTCAATTCTTCAACTTTCTCATTCGTCTCCATCCGATGAACTCCAGCCTTCATGCTCCGCCAGGCTGTTCGAGGAGCTCGATGGTTTCAGCATGTACGTCCATCGATTGCGCCCCGGCGCGCCTTCGCCGCCATAGCTCCGCGCTATCTCGACTTCGGCGGACCAAATGACAAGGTCACTTTCTACGATCAGGATGCTCCCGGAGGCAAAAAGAAACTGATCGACCCTGAAGCCGAAGATAAAGAGGAGCGCGAGGAAATTGAGAATGAGCTTACGAAGCTCCGAAGAGAGCTAAAGGAACTGGAGGAGGGGCCGTTTAGTCCCAACGGTGCGTTTATCCAGAGCATGCCGGAGGAGGATAGGAAGATTGCACTCGAAGCCTTACGACAATACGATGAGGAGAACCCGTCGGAACTGCATCTTACGCTGGACGATGTTTTCGACCAGGAGTTTGACGACATGTTGAGAGAAGAGTTCGAGGATCTTGCGATGGAACAAGAAAACTGGCAGGACGAAGCCAGAAAACAACACAAATTGGACGCAATTCGGTCTGCTCAGGCGCTCAGAAGGGCCAAGACTCACCCTTATGCCATCAAATTCGGAGATTCGTTGAGACGGCTTCAGCAAAATCTGTCGGACGAAAAAGGGAACCAGGAGCTGTGGAAATGGTATCGGCGGTGCAAAGAAGCGGTTCCCGGTTTTCTCACAACAGTTTCCAAAGAAGCGATTGATCTTGTGTGGAAATCACAGACTACCGGAGACTCTGGAAAGATTACACGATCAACGCATTTACAGACCCTTGTGAAGGATTCAACCTCGGTCGGCCGATCCCTCACCACCCCTCAAATCCTTTCCTATATAACCGCTCTTCACGATGGAGGTGCGACAAATCAGGCATTGGAGCAGTGGGAGGCATACCAAGCGGAGTTGTCCGAGAAAAAGGAGGACCTCGAGGAATACTGGAAGCTCGGCGTGCGGCTTTTTGCGGCGGAAGACAATCCTCAAAGAGCCCAGGATATCGCCTTGGCTTTTCTCGCGAATGACCCATCCCGCCAGCCACGGGTTCTTATTCCCGTCATCACGGCGTGGGGCAGACTGCCCGGCAAGGAAGCAGAGGTGAAAGCGTGGACCCTCTATCTGCAGCTAAAAACCTTTTTGGGCACGGAAATGACCATGCAAGACTACGATCAGGTGAGCATCGGCCTGCTTACAGCTGGTCGGTTGGACACTGCAGTCGCTATCTTCAAGGACATGATGGTGACGGGGCAAGACACGGCGAATGACTCGACGGCGCTATACAAGGCCGCTCTTGGTGTCGCTGGCAATCTTCATGCTTCAAGTATTGATGAACATGCTGTGAACAAAGTCTCTTTGTCTGCACTCACGGTACTGCCGCGTCAATTCCAGAATCGATTCTTCTATGCCAGTTGGATGAAAAAGCTCATTGGAATGGGCGAGGTCGACTCTGCTGCACTTGTTATCGAGCTGATGTATGAGCGAGGCGTGAAGCCAGACATCAAGCACTTGAATGGCATCATTGGGGGCTGGCTCCGAGAGGGCAATGCAGGCGCAAGGGACAAAGCAGAACGACTTGGGTGGGCCATGATCCAGCGCCGGATTGATGCTGCATGGAAGCGGTTTCAAATCACTGCCAAGGCTCCCCAGGTTCAGGTCACTCACCAAGAGAACAACAGCCGCATTCCCAAGTTCTTGCAACGAGAAGTTCCTTCCGCCAGCATAGAGACATTCTCCATCCTGCTTCTGCACTACACTCGCCGGGGTGATGACGACATGGTCAAGTATTTGATCAAATGCCTAAGCGATGCGCAGATCCAGCCGAACTCCTATTTCATAAACCACTTACTCTACGCCGAACTGCGAAAGCAAGACATTCGGTCCCTCTGGTCCAAGTTCCAGGCGATGTCATCGACCATCCGCCCCGACCTAGAAACCTATGCCTGCCTATGGGACTGCGCCAAGCTCCAATACGACCGTGGGCGGACAGCTTTCGACTCCGGGTTTCCCACGGCACGCCAGCTGTATGCTTATATGATACGCTGGCATTCGCAGCTCTCCCCGCGCGGTCAAAAAACCGCCAAGGCCCAGTTCTCCAAGGACCTATACGACCAGATTGTGCGTTGCTTCTGTCTCTCCAAAGATATTCCTGGTACTTTAGTGGCACTCCATTCTCTGTGGGCAGTATTTGGGTATGCACCCGACGACATCACTGCCCGCCTGATTGTCCTCCAAATCGCGCGGCTGGCCGGCGTACCCACAAACACCCCGAAACGCCGCCTCCGACGCCTGTCCTCCACCCCACGAAGCAAAGAGAACATCGGGCAGGTCAGCCGGTTACTGGACATGCTGGGTGAACGCAAAGCCGCAGCTTTGCAGGTCCACGGATTGAAGCTGGACCAGCTCGACCCGCACGAAAAGCGGCAGCACCAAGTTGAGATCATGGCGAGTCTTCTACGCATTGTGCTGAGCCGAACCGATGAACTAGATCCTATCAGAGTCGAAGAAAAGCTCGCCCAAGCGGCGACGGATATGCAAGTGGAGGGACTGGATCTGGGATCGCCTTTGGGGGTCGATGATAGCCAGCTGCTGTAGAGTGGCTTTTTTGTATAATCTGCATGGATATCCTGGTGGATCAAGGCATGCATGCGGTGGCGTTGGAAGTGGTTCTTTTGGGCCCACGGCAAATGGGCTCTATGTATTCGTGTATATTATTGGGCGTCTGGTCAAATGTACAGTGGTCTCCTCTTTCATTTCGATATACCTTCTACATCGCGTACCTACAGGCAGGCCTATAATCTACAATACCATGGTGTGGATGGCAGGGCCCAACAGAAGCCCAGAATCGGCAATGACCGAACTCCATTGACCAAGAAAAAAAAAATCTAACAAATACACATCAGAAGCAAGGCCAAGCTTCTTATTTCTTCCCCTTGCCCTTCTTCTTCTTCCCACCTCCACCGCCACTAGGAGTAGCTGGCGTGGGTGCGGGTTGACTGGCCGACGGGTCGGCCTCAACCAGCACCGCGTCGTCATCACTCCCCTGAACCGAGGATGCCGGGAGCGAGGTCGCCGTCTCGAAAGTCTTGGTGGTGGTCGCAGTCTGCGCAGCACCATTACCGGTGGTCCCAGACGAGCCCTCATCCAACTCCTTCATAAACCCCTCCTGGATGCTTGCCTTCTTCTTGTCCCACCACTGGCGCTCCTCGGCCAGCTTGGACTGGTGCTCTTCGATACGCTTACGGTAGATGTCATTGTTCAGCATTTCGTTGGCGGATTGAAAGATGGTTTGGCCCCAGTTAGGGGTGTAGGCGTTTGCCTGGTGATTCGAAGAAATAGGGTTAGCCATGAATCACACAAAATTAAATAACAATTCAAAACAAGAAGATATGAGTAATAAGCAACCTACCTCCGACACCACATCGCGCACTTCATCCTCCATCTCCTTCTCGGCGCGCTGGAATCGCTGCCAGAGATCATCGCCTACACTCCCACGCTGGAGGAGCATAGCCAGAGCCTGCTTCTGGCTCCGGAGCGCCAGAACGCGACGGATGTCTTCCGTGGCGCGACGGAGAAGAGCAGCTTTCAGGACAGAGTCCGGAACAGCGGGGGCCTTCTTCTCCTTTGAGGTAGACGAGGGTTCCAGATGGAGCAGAGAGAAGTAGATATCGCGTTGCAGGTGGGCGGGGAACCATGGCTCCAGGGAGGCTGCTTTTCCTGTTATACGGGGAATGAAATGTCAGTCCCATCTATGGTCATATCGGTGGGTTGTGTGCCACATACTAGCCTTGCGCTTGCGGTAAAGCGAAGAGAAGGTTGCCAGGGAGCCTAGCAGGACGCCAAGATAGGCCAGAGGCACAGCGAGACTGAGCCAGTCGACCATTGTGGGTTGTGATCGGAGGGAATACAGGGAGTCGGAGTCGAAGAAGCAGAGGTTCACGCGGTCATGGTTTGGGGAATTGGCTGAGTCGCAGCAAAGGGACACACTCAAAGGCCAGGTGTTGAGTGGGTCACGTCACATGGTCTGCTACCACAATCCATCAACTATACAATCCCCAAACACCAGCAGCCTTGCTTTTATCGTTTATTTTCAGGTTCTTCTGATTGAGAAGTAAAATTGAAAAGCATAACCCTATCCACAATCTCTCGGGAGTACCGACCTCCCTTCACTTGGATCTCAGAGGACCCGAGGATTCCAAGCAAAATAGTGAACAAAGCCTCGACTTCTACGCACTTGGATTAGACAACAGTATAAAACAGGTAAATTGGGAGGTATCCATCTTGTTTTTCTACCGTAGATACATCTATGGACCCTCCAACACAACCTCGGAAAATACAAAAGGCTCGTAAGCACAAATACATGTATCCGGTCCATCTCGCCAGCAAAGAAAACAAAAGATCTCGTCAAATCCAGGGGGAATATGGTTTTCGGGAAAAGAGGGTAAGGAAAAGCCTATGAACACAAGGGAGAAAAAGGAAAAGGAAAAGGATCATGTCGCAAAGCTCGGGTGGCCCAGCTGCTCCTTGGCGTGTTGGCTGATCGGACCGATCTCCTGCATGGCCTGCATATCCTCCAAGACGGCGTTGAAGGTCTCGGTTACACCCTGGGCCACATTGGTACGGTTCCATTCGCTGCGCATGCGCCACACGTAGTCCATCAAGCTGGTGTTGATTTGCTCCAGTTGCTCAACGGAGCAGCCGCTGGTCAGGTGCGTCAGCTGCGCATGCAGGTGTTCAACGTAGGAAGAGTCCAGGACTAGCTGGGTGGGCGGCTCCTCATTGAGCAGCGATTGCAGGTTGGCCGAGGCATTGGTCCCATGCGTGGATGCATCGAAGAGTGGTGGTTGCGGTTTCGGCTGGGACTGGCTCCCATTCAATCCACTGTTCTCTGAGTGACTGGCATCTACAGGGCCAGACAATGAGTCCCGGGGACGGGGAGAGGGCTGACTGCCACCCGGCTGGGTGTCGGGCAAATGCTCGTCCTGTGATACGCGATCAGGATACTGCATGAGGTCGGGGTACTCGTGCCGCGAGACAGGAGGACTCTGGGTGTAGTATTGCTGGTTCGAATGCTCGGAGGACTTCTTGTCGGACGTCGTCTGCGTGGTGGATGCTTCGTTGGTGTAGTCGGCGGGCTGCGATCCAGGTGCCATGGGCGTCATGGGCCCCTGCTGTGAGAAGCTGGAGAGACCGGACTCACGGCGGACCTGTTGAGATGGCGCAGTGTGCGAATACGGCGGCTTCGGCTGCGCAGAAGGCCCAAACGAGCTGGTCTGCGTCTCCTTGCTGCCGGTGTGATCCTCGGAATTGGCCATAGTAACATCCCCGTCTCCATCCCCGTGAGAGCCATTGCTCAGTCCACCATTGGGGTTAAGCTCATTAAGATCCGAACCACCACCGTGGTGGTATCCGTTGGCGAAACTCACAGTCGACCGATGTGTTGGCGTCACCGGGCGTGCCGCAGCTTTCTCGTCTTTATCGGGGAACAACTCGCCCAGGCGGATCGGTCCAGAGGATGGCCCAGACTCCGTGTTCCCATGTGGCACATTTGCTGACCCAGGCCGAGAACCAGCTTGCTCTTCTGCCGCTCGTTGCGCACGCTCAGCAGCTTCCTTCTCCCGAGCCAGCTCCCGCTGGTAAACACCTTCGCACTCAACGACAAGTGCCGGTTCACTTTGTTCGATAGTAGAAACATCGACCTCGACATTGGACAGAAGTTCATTCGCTCGCAACAGCCGTTCCTGGTCCTCCAGCTGACGAGCATCCTTCGCAATCCGTTTGATGTCCGCCAGGAAATCGCTTGAGCGCTTGTAATAGCCATTTGACAGGCGCTTTTCGATGGTCACAATCTCCATGTTGTAGAAAAATTTCCCAGAGGCAACCTCGCGGAGGCCCGGCGCACCATACTTGTCATAGGCCTTCTCAAACGGTCGTAAAGTTTGGTCCTCCACAGGGAGATCACTCGTCACAATGTTCGGATCCTCTTCTTCCCACAGGTATCGAATTTGTGATTCATCGATCACACCAGTCCTGAACCGCTTGTACTTCTTGATTTGGTCCATGATGGGCTGGATTCGGATCTTTAGAAGATTGAGGGTCTGGCGATCTTTCTTCTTCTGGGCCTTGAGCTGCTCTTTTGTGAGCGTCATTGCGGGATTCGGAGGCGGCGGTGGCGCGAGTTCCAGCTCTTCCAGTTGTCGCTTCTTGCGATTCTCCGGGTCGGGAAAGTCGTTGGGGGGAGTTTTCACGTATTCGATGAGTTTCCCAAAGAATTCGCGGCGTGCATCATGATTGGGACCGCGTAGATCGTACAGGTTCTTCTTGGAGAATCCGAAGAGGTTCCTGAGCAGCCCAGCATCCACTTCCTCACCTGTGGACTCGAGGACACCAAGCAACAGGACTGGATCAGAGGGAGGTATTGACCGCAGCAAACCCATAAATGTGGAAATCACCGCGGGTCCAACTGTGTCGTACCATGACTGCAGATTGGGGATGTAGATCACACTGGGCTTGTGTCGCTTCACCTCCGAAAAGAGTTGGATGACAGTTGCCTCAGGCGAACGGGTCGAGTCACTCAACAATATGGGAAGGTCGAATGCCTGTACATGCAGGCCCTCAAAGCTATGCAGAAGAGCCCCTGCCAGATAATGCTGGCCCATGCCCTGGGGTCCCCGAAGAAGCATCCGCGGGCGGAAAACACGAGACTGATCGAATTCCTGCACGATTTTTTCGCGTCGGAACCCTCCGGCGTCCTCGGGTTCTTCGAATTGGGCTTCCTCAAGAGCAGTGAGCTTCTTACGCTGGGGTAGAATCTCCGCCAGCAAAACTTGAATTTCGGTCAATGGCTGACGAAGGAGAGGCTCAACGATCTTGGGTAGCACAGACGCTCCTGATGAGGTAGACCGCTCGGAGGAAGGCACCATCTTCTTTATTGCCAGCATAAAATCCTTAGGCGTCACATTGATCTTCTTGGGATCAATCAGGAGCTTCTTATTAGATTGGTAGATCTGGGGATACTTTCTCTGCACGGCATTAAGGGCAGCCTCGGTGCAAAGAGCCCGCAGATCGGCACCGCCATATCCCTTGGTAATCTCCGCGAGTTCGTCTTTGATGTCGCCGGGAAGTGGTGGGTCCCAGCCTTTGGTGTGGATGTCTAGGATGGAACGACGGCCCTCGACGTTGGGCAACGAGAAGTAGAATTCGCGGTCGAAACGACCCGGGCGACGAAGGGCCGGGTCGACAGAGTCCGGTCGGTTAGTGGCGCCAATGACAATAACTTGACCACGGCCATCCATGCCATCCATCAACGCCAACAGCGTTGAAACAATGGACGAATGGATCTGCTCCTGCTTGCTGGATCTCACCGGGGCCAGACCTGGACGAGACGGTTAGCCATCAAGATTCAAGTAATGATATGGTAGATGTCTCCTTACCATCAATCTCATCGAAAAAGATGATGCTGGGCTGCGTCTTGCGGGCTTCCTCGAAAAGAAGTCGAAGCTGTCGCTCGGCTTCACCGACCCATTTGCTCAATGCATCTGCTCCCTTCCTCATGTAGAATGTAACTTTGCGGCCTTCTGAGCTGACGCTGTTTGCCAGAGCCCGAGCTAAGAGCGTCTTTCCTGTTCCTGGGGGTCCATGGAACAGGACACCCCGAGGAGGAACAATGTGGAACCGCTGGAAGATCTCCGGGTAGAGGAGCGGAAGCGAGACCATCTCCTTCAATTGGTCGATGTGCCCCTGCAAGCCTCCGACACTGTCAAAATTGACATTGACGTCCACGCCCAGCGGGTCTGCATCTGCCAACGCCTGCTTGTCCTTGAGCTTGCCCAAGTTGGCGGGAGTACCAGAGAGATTCTGGGCGGGATCGGCTGAGTGAGTTTGAGCGGACGGCACGAGTCCACCACTGGGAGCAAGTCCAGGACCCTTAGATGGCTGAGGTACCTCGTCATCGCTACTGTCGCTATCCACACCCCCAGTTGCGGCAGGAGCACCAGGAGGGCCAAGGATTGCCGACGGGCCACCGCCGCCAAATGGGCCATATGTTGGAAACAGTGTGCGCTGCCAGCCTGCGCCAGCTCCACCGCGACCACGACGAGACGGAGATTCATTGACCATTTCATTTTCCGCATCCTCCATGGGCAGTAGCAGGTCAGGTCGAATGATGCGATAATCGACATCCTTGCGGTTGCGCCGCGGCTTCTCGTAAATGATTTCTGGTTGTAGCCGGCGACGAGGACGGCCACCGCGCAAATCTTGCAGCTCTTCGGCGAGTTCATCTGCAACCTCCGACTGTCCACGAGATCGATCGGGCCGTTTACGCAAACCAGGACGGCGGCTGGTGCTGCTGTCCTCCTCATCTTCACGAGCTCGAGTTGCCTTGCGAGGTGAGCCCTGGGACTTACCTGAATCCGAGGCCTCGTCTTCTTCATTTGACTCTTCTTCTTCCGGCTTAAAGTCGCTTTCCTCGTCCTGGTCTTTGCGCTGCGAGCTCTGGGGCTTCTTGCGACTTGACCGGCGTAGCTGCGCATCTTCATCCGGTTCCGCTTCTTCCTCGGCAGCGTCATTGCGAGTCGGTCTGCTTCGCCGCCCGGTTGTGGGGCCTTCATCGTCATCGTCATCGTCATCGTCCTCGTCTTCGGCGTCGTGTTTTGCGTCACCGTTCTCTGATTCAGGAACGATGCCCTCGTCCGCCATTTCGGTGTCAGCTTGGTTTGGCTCGCCTTGGTTCACAGCCGTTGGTTCAGCTTCGGTGCCACTTTGGTGTGCATCGCTTTCCAGGATCTCCAGCTGGGAGCCTCGGACTTCGGTCGTGGTCTCCATGACTTCGGCATCGTCATCTTCTTCATCGATAACTTGTTGCTTGATCCCTCGACGCGCTCGAGAACCGCGATTGTGACTTTCCGCTTCTGGACTGAGCGTGGCCCGTTCGACAGTCTCCATGTGCCGCCCAGAATTGGTCAAGGCAAAGATGTCTTCCGAGTTGCCACGAGTGTGGCGGGTCATTCGTCGCGTCGGTTGTTGTCGAAGAGCCTCGGGTCGAACCTTCAAAGTAACCATCACGCTCTTCTTGGGTGAAGCTGGCCGAGTTTCTTCGTCCCCGTCGTCCTCAAACATCTCCTCTTCCGACCCGGGTTCCTCGTACATGGGGCGACTCGCTTGAGTGGTTCGTCGGCGCGCCGTTCCTCTGGCATTGCGCTCGACGTTCGGATCATCTGAATCTTCTTCGGGTTCGTCAAAGGAAAGGTCTTCACTGAGGTCTTCGTCATCCGAAACGATATCGTCATCTGAGTCGCGACGAGGCTTCTTCTTCACGGGTCTCGACTTCTTCGGGATCGACTTGGACCTTCTAGCCGGTCGTGAGGAACGGTAGGGGTGATCGCTGTAGTCCTCGTCCTCTGAATCGGACTTATTGGCGAGCTCCTCGAGGGGACGTTTCGAACCACGGCGCGCCATGGCGGGAGAGTGGTCGGGAGAAGGGGGGGGTTACTGAAGAAAGGGGGAAGTCAGCGCAACTAGGACTGGGAGAAACGTGGAAATTAACGTGAAAGTGACGTGAAAGTCGCATTGGATTCGAACGCCAACGTAACTATTCGAAGGTCGCGATGACGGGATAAAGAAAGCCACGGAACTTGCCGTGAATCAGATCTCGACCAGCGAAGATCAGACCACTTGGATCGAGGGAAAAGACGTGAATGACAAACCCTGGTCACCATCAGCACCGATCAGCATAACAATTGCTAATCCACCGGTTGACTGTCGCAGACGGGATAATGGTGGAGCGCAATCGGGGCCAGTGGGCAGAGGGGACTCACGGACTCGGGACGCGTGAGAAAAAAAACGTAGAGTGGGGAAATTCAACCACCAAGAAAGATGCGAAACGCTAGAAAGTGAGGATGGCAACGGCCCCGGTAGCCTCAAGCATCCAGTAATTTAAATAACCGAAGCGAATGAATGACCAAGGGCGGAAGGGACTCGCGCTCGCGGGCTGAGCAATTCACCAGCCACCTGTGGCGCAGATTATTGTGTCGGTATCACGTGACCCTGGTTTTTGAAGTGAATGCGGATGCCCCATTGTCCACCCTCAATAGCCCCGATTCAACCCCCATGAATCGGACGTATTGTAGCCCATTGTCAGATTGCAGAGTCTGAAATAGCCATTGTTCCCTATTCAGAGACTCTATAGAAGCGGATCCGGCATGGGTGGGGGAGGGGGGCATAGCGACAGACATCGATGGCAGGAGGTGTCAGAGAACAGTCGGAGAATCCGAGCAACACAGACACCGTTGGTTTGGGCTCAGCTTCCCGTCGTTTTCTGCCCGCCGACGGGAATTGCCTGGACCTGATATCATGTGACGCTGACTCATCCTCTCCATATTGGCGATCACGGGGAGAGCTATCTACACTGTGTGACCTACGAGAACTATATGATTTCTTCTGCACGGGTAATATATAGAGAGGGCTCTGGGTCATATAGTTTTTCCCATGAATTATTCTATACTTCCTGGCAATCCATGGTCCGAGCTTTAATTGCTTTAATCTCCCCCCCTTAACCGTTACTCTACTCCACCCGCTTATATGTATTTCGCAATATTTTCGATGATTCTCCCAATAATAACAGCCAATGGTCTTCTGTCATAAGAACCAAACATGAAACATGCCACTATATCAATAACACTAGTTATATCCTCGAGATATCCCCTCTCTACGTCACCAAATCCCCCAAGTATAAATGCCAAGCCATCGCCTTTCGCACTACACCGCTTCCAGTAACCTCACCTCAGGCCCTGGGAGAAGCCCGAAACGCCAGAACGACTCGGGAGAAATCCCAGCCCTTACGAATTTACACAAAACTCTTCAGGGTCATTATGTTTCCCCGACAATCCGCGCGCTGGGCACCTGCCTCTGTATCGCGGTTCTTCCAACCGGCTCTCCCTATCAGACGATCCTTCACCTCCACACGGACGGCGCTCAACTCGTCGCAAAGCAGCGCCTACAAGGACGGGGTGAGTTATTTTTGTAGCAGATATATATACAGTGCTGTCTTTTTTTTTTTCTGACTCACCTCTTCTCCATGGTAGCTCTCTGCCTATCGCACCTTTCTCGGCCCCTTTGCCAAGGTTTTCCTGGGCGCCGTGTTTACGTACCAAGTCATCTACTGGACATGGCTGAAGTTGGAGATGGATGAGTCCAAGTTGGAGAAAAATGGTATATGTTTATGACTCTACTTGATGCCTTTTCTTGTGCCTGTTGCTGATGTTTTATAGAAGAAGTGGCCGTGTTGGAGAAACAGGCCCGGGAGATCACCCCCAAGAAATGATCGTGATTTCTCTTTTATGTTGTTCCTGAGGGTTTATCCCTCGGTAATTGTATAGTATTTCCTTCATGCCCAATAATCATGATGTGCTTTTTTTTGGGTCTCTTCTACGGCAGGGCCACTGAGCTTGAATTGCTTCACATCACACATTGCGGCGATCTTACACATCACATAAAACTAAGATACAACATCCTCTATTAAATAACAAGTACTTGATCGGATCATCTCATCCAAGCTCTTCACACATCCGCCAACTTGCGTTTCCGCCGACTTCCCTGCGGCGGCTGGAGACGCGGCTTCTTCCAGGCGGAGCCCTCGACCCCTCGACTCTCAATCAAGTCCATAGAATCAGGCGCCGCATTCAACCCAAAGCCTAACTCTCCCTCGAGCATCGTGACAGACGGAAAGGACCAGTCCCGTCTCCGCTCGCCCTTCTTGAAGTGTTCGATATCAATATGATTAAACCGTTCATCCAAGGCAGCAGGACCAAGGGTGCGCAATGCGACAGTCTGGCGACAAAATCCGCACCAGAAATGTGACTGCTCACCCACATCAAGACGACTCGTGCAGACCGCAACCCCGACCTGGGGTTCAGGGACTTGATGTTGCTGGTTCAAGTGCTGAGTAAAAGTTTGCTGGCAATGGAACAGACGTTCGCAGGACGTGTCGGTTCGGACATCATGGAAAGTGCAGAACCAGCTCGGGATGTGGAGGTGCTGGGAGCTCTCGTGGCGTTTCCAGTCGGCCTTGCTCCCGAAGGACTTGGAGCAGTGCGGGAATGTGCAGCCGTAGGGCCGCTCATGGCGTTTCTGGTGCTTTCTAAATACCGCATGAATGGTTAGTCTTTGGCAACAAGATAAAATGGTTTATGGGGTGCGAAAAAAAAAAAAAAAAACACTTACTTCATCTCGCAGCGAAGCCGGGTAAGTTTCGGACACGACTCGCATTGGAACCAGCCCTGTTTTTCACTGCCCGCATCCTCGTCTGCGGGAGCTCCCTCCGAAAGTCGGTCCAGGGCCACTGAGAAGACCCTTTGAAGCATCTGGCGCTGGAGCTGAGATAGTTGGACGTTCTCAGGTTCGACGTCAATCCCTTCATCTATGTACTGGCTGCCGCGCCGCCCGCGGCTGTTCATCATTTTGGTCATGGCATTGATCAAATTGTCGGCTGCATCCGTGACGGATGAGGGCGATTTCTTGGCTCCTTGCTCTGGGACAGGGTTCCGGCTCTCACTATGAAAGGATGGGGTCAGGCCCAAAGTTCCCAGAGCTTGTAATTGAGATGTTTCGGAGTGTGTGAGTGGAATTTGGGGTTGGGTGTTATTATCGGCCGGTTTGGGTGTCGCAGCCCTAGACGAGAGGAAGTCCATGCCGTCGTGGTGCATAGAATCGCTAGTGATGTGTTCGGCGTCGGTATTACCGTGCATAGACATCAGATCCGGTTGCATGTCGAACATCGGCTCATCTTGTGGATCGCTCTTATCAAACTTGTAGGAGCGCGTGAATTGCGCATGCCAGTCCATAGATCTACTCCTGAATCAGCATCAAATCGGCTTCTTCTTGTTCTTCTTTCACGTCAATCTGTCTAAGGGCTTTCTCTGGCTTACCTTTTTAGTAGCATATCCGCGTCTTCTTCACCGTGCATCCGGCCGAGGTGTTGCTTAAAGTTATCAAGCCGCGGCCATTTCTTGTTGGGTCGGGGACAGTTTTTCCCATAGCACATATACATCATCTTGGGCCCGCGCTCGGGCTCCTGATTATGAACACATTTCTTATGACGGGCCAGGTCATTGATGGTCCCAAAGCCTTCTTTGCGGGGACAGCCGGGCTCGTCGCATTTGAAAAGCTTCCTGTGACGGGCCTCGTGTTTTCTAAAATAGTCAGACCTCTACCCAAACATGTTGAACATTAAAACATAAAAAAGGGAATGACACACCTTTTGTCCGAGGGGCATTTCCCAACCCACGAGCAGGAGGGATGTTCGCATCGAACCGAACCATCGAATAGCTGCGAAGGCGACTCGACGAGCTCCGAAGCAAATGTCGGCCCATATGATGTCTGTTCAAAACAGGTTGATAGTTCCCCAGACGAGTGATCTTTTGCAGCGATCAACGGACTCGACGTCGAGTCCAGACCCTGCGACGAGGTGACCACAGACTGGGTGGCACAGCTGGCGGTGCCGTACCCGGAGTCGGTGGAATGAAGGCTGCCCATATACTGGCTTCCATTCTCAGACGGATCACTGCAGTAGTATTTGGAGAAGTGGAAATCCGAGTCTCCGGTCGCGGCGGGCACTTGCATATGCGACAGCGACGACTGATCAGGGACACCGGTCACCTGCAGCGGATTCCAGGCGTCTTGGTTGCCCGCCAGTCGGGTGGAGTGGCAAGGCAAATAGTAGAGAGGGTGCGGGTCTGTGGAAGAAGACCACGAGTTCAGGAAGGGAGGTTGGTTGGGGGTATCAAAAGATGAGAGGTCGGCGCCCAGCTGGAGATCTAATAGAGGGTTCGCAGGGTCTGTAAAGGGCATCGAGGGCTTCAAGTCACACAGATCGTGTGTTCCATCATGGCCGACCATAATACCCTGTAGGACATCGCCAGAATCATGCCAGCTCAACTGAGGATCCTGGGGGTTGGGGAAGTCAGTTAGTTTATACTGTGTGGTTGGTGGAGGAGTGAGGAGTTATTGGGGCATGATATACCTCCATACTTGCGAGGATGTCGGATGTATACAACCAGCAAACAAAAATAAGATATCAGATCAAAGCAGATTCTCCAGGGAAGCAGGTGGGAACCATTGCATTAAATGGACCACCCCCCTCCATGCACAACTCAACTCCTATGCACCTAACGCACGCGAGAGACACGCATCCCCACTCGCCCCGAGCCGGCTTGACTTGACCACGCGGTCAAGGGAGACAGGGAATGAGCCAACAAAGACCTGAAACATGCGAGAGTTCACCCTCGCTTGTGGAATGCACCATCCCTTGATTTGCACAGCCCCTCGGTTGTGCCACGGGCGTTCACCCGGGTGTGAACGGATGAAGTCATCCCCATCCCCCCGAGGTATATCCCAATATCATCTCGAAGTAAACACTCAACTTGGAAACTAGGGGTGGAAAAGAACCATGGTCTTCGGATTCTGATACTTCTGATCCTGCCTCTCTCTCTCTCTCTCTCTCCTAGTCTGCTGAGAAGAACCACCTACCCACGGAGCATGGGTTCACGATCAGCCCTGCACGAGGCAAGGAGTAAAGATAAACGCCCAGCCCCTCAGGAAGATCCCCAGGTTCGTTTCCAAAGGGCGGTGGCAGCAGAGTCAGGCAAGGACCACCACCCAGCCGTGACAGGTGGGATCGACATGACCCGATCGGCAGCTGTCGTCTTGCTTGGCTTCGTGGACAAGGGAGAGAGAGACTTGAATACGAAATACGACGCGTGGGTGTCTCTGAAACCATGACATTCACAAGCATATATAAACTTTGGACTAAAACCCTGGGGATGACTTCGAGTTCATCTGGTTGCCGTGGTCGATCATGAAACAAGCAAAACAGGGTTTTTCTTCGATGTCTCTCTGTTTAACCAGACGGAGAGATTCCGACAAGTAGCCCAGTAAGAAAAATAAATAAAGAAATGAAAATGTTATAAATCATCAGGAAATGCATAAAAATAGGTCAAATATGATCCCTCATATGCCATGCCCCTTTTAGTACAATGCGCCATCCGTCTGAGACCAAATTCCCGCAATGCGCCCTAAATTAAGCGCAACATGGGGTTATGTTCAGCGTCATTCCAGTCCGTGCAATTTCCACTTTGAAAGAAACAAAAGCAAAATAAATACTCGGCCCTTTTGATACACCAGAAATAATAATATACATGAAGAGGGTATATGCACTCAATGAACAGGGGAAAATCGTTGCCGTTTGTCCACTTTGACAACCATATCCAGGGGTATAGGATGTCCAGGTGTAGGGAACCTCCGGCACCGCAGAGGGATTAGGGACATAACCATTCTCTGTGGGATATAAAGCCTCCTGAGGTGGGAACTGGGCTTCCACCACGTACGATTGCTGCAGCATGGCCACGTCCGTTTCAGGGATTTGAAGCCACGGCATCGCGTTGAACAGTGGGTACGTCACCGAGTTCTGATGCAGGGGGTGGATCTGGACTTGGTCCAGGTCGAGCGATTGGCCGAACTGGTTCACGCCATAGGCAAATGGATCGTCGGAAGTGAAGGAGCCGGTGATAGACTCCAGCTCCATCGAGAACTCGGCGCTGGAGATCGATGGGTCGCTGATCAGCGCCATATCGAAAGCAAAGGGGTGGGCAACGGGAGTGTCGGAGTTCGGGTACGGCGGCTGCGCGAGCTGCGGAGACACCTCGGGGGCATCTTGTTGATATGGCGTGGCGAGCGAGGGATGCGACTCGGCGGATGATCCGCTGGCAGGATCCACAGGGTTGACGTGCATACCAGACGAGGCAACGCTCTGTTTCGCCAGCTCCAGGACCGGCAGGGCCAGTTGCTCCATATTTTTCCCAAAGTGGACCGTCAACTTCTTCCAGCTGCCACAGACCTGGCCATAGAACCGACATGGCTCCCGCCGGGGCGTTTGCTCGGTCTCAAGCCGGCAAGTGTCGATCATTCGCCAAAGCTGGAGGTAATCCTGCTCGTCCTGGCTCCCGGATGGTCCCTCAGAAGTGGCCGAGGGCTTGGTCTTCTTGACCTTGACTTTCGGCTCCGATAGCTTGTGTTCTCGAACCAGGTTTGCACAAAGTTGTCTTTGCGGAAGCAAGTGTGGTCATGCCCAGGATATGAGAACGTCCACCATTCCAATTGTCGATGTCATTCACTCTCATACCGCACCCAATCCGCTTTATGCTTGGATTATTTGGGTTCGTTGCAGTCGTGAAATGTGCAAGTAAATGGCTGCAAATCCTCATGGAGATACTTAGTCCAATCGGATGGTTTATGGAGCTTCTTCACCTCGAAGCGGATGGGACACTCGAGCTCCGCAGGGAGGTGCTGGACGGGTGGGAGTGGGACTCCAGGAGGTAACTGGGTGGTGACAACAGCGCCTTCGACTGACCCATACGGCTGGTCACGGCTTTGATGAAAATCTGCCACACGGAACTGGGTCTGACCGGCCTCAGGAGCCTTGGGATGCAAATAAACCGGCATGGAGGGGTCAACTCCCTGGCAATCACTGATAATGTGTAGCGATAAGCCATGGATTTGGACTGCCAGCAGGACTGCCACCGACAGGCGTCAAGTGGATGGCATCCGCCTGGAAGGAGATTTCCTCGGGACCCCAAGGTGCTGAGCGACATGGATCCTGTGGGCGTATTTCTTGAAGAGCCTCAACTGGCAACTGTGGGGAGTTAGACATATTCGGTAGATATATATATATAGCCCAGATGAAAATAATCAGAAGCAATGCCATCTGGAGAATTAGCAGGGAGCCTCGGTTGGGGGATAAGAGGTTGAAAGAAAGCAAAGCAGAGCTTGCCAGAGCCTCATCGCCCCCATGCGGCTAATCCCCAAACGAGCAAGATTGTCTACATCTTGACTGTAGGAGAAAAGAGGAGTAAAAAGCAAAGATGTATGTAGATCTACATTTCCGTGGTACCTTGGTGGCCGAGGTCTAGGGTTGAGCCATGTGTTCGGATGCGACGTCATGTTCTGATATCTCTAAATAAACAAATGATGCAACGATAAGAAGGAATAACCACGCGTAGGAAAAAAAGAACTTAAAAAGGAAATGGAAAGAGAGACATCCGCGGAGATATCCAGGGATATAGTTACACGCCCCTGAAGAACCTTACATATAACCTCGCTGAACGCAACGAAAACGGAAACGGAAACAGAGCCTCAAGAACAATAGATCATCCAAATTACATGAGAAAATAAGAGAAAAAGAAAAAGAAAAAGAAAGAAAAAAAGTGCACAGTATGGGCTTGCGAAGTCTTTGTGGCATCATCATCACGTCCGCAGCAATGGGCCCTTGGCACTCGGACTCGTGGGTGCCGACTGAACCACCAGCTTGGTCGGTGCAGCAAGTTTCTCAATCCCCTTGAGAGCCAGACTTTCCCGAGAATTCTTCAATGGCTTAGCCGGGCTATCCTCAGCAACGAGCGTGTCCGTAGACGTCTTAGCCAGTTCCTGGAGTCGCGCCAAGACTACCGCAGAATCCGAGTAGAGGACAATACCAGGCGAATAGATGCATTGGCTAGCTCGCTCCTTACCACTGGCAAAGTCCTCATGGGCGGCCTCTCGCAAAACGCGCGGGAAGGTGCGGAGCACGACGTGACGACTGGGATCGGCCGTGGGGGCCGAGGGAGCCTCTTTCATCACTCCATACTCGAGCCATCCCTCGTTGGACACGCTCTCCGCATCCGGGGCCGGAAACATGGCGAGCACAAGCTCGCGCTCAACCCGGGCGTGGCGCCAGGTTTCGGCGGCGAGTTTGACGATCTTTCGGACGCCGGTCAGGAGCGAGTCCAGGTGCTTCGGATCGGCAAAGTGTTTGATATGGTCGATGATCTCGTCGACGATCACCGCGGCGGCGACGTTGATCGATTGCTTGGCGTCGGAGGTGGTGTAGGCGGCTTTGAGGGTCTGCTGTCGCCAAAACGCTTCGCGCCGCACTGATTTACGTCGGATGTCCATCGACAGCATTTGGAAGAACGTGTCTGCCTTGTCGTACCGCCGGCCCAGGGTGAACAGGAAGGGCTGAAACACCCGGTAGGTCAGCGTCTTGGATACGACGTGCTCGACGTACGCGCAGCGCAACTCGCGCGATGCTGGCGTGTTGTCCAGGAAGTATGGTAGCTCTGCCGGAATCTTGGATAGGATGTCTTTGGGAGGGTCGATCGGGAGGTATGCGAAATGCTCTTTGGCAAGATCGTGGATCAGATGCGAGAGCTGCGTGAAACAGTCCAGACTAAAAAAGAAGAAAAGAGGTGCTAATTAGAGATCGAGTACATTTTATAGCGTTATCAACATGAAACAAAAAGAAGGTCTATAGGAAATGTAGGCCGGCGTTTTGACCTGATTCACAAAGGAAATATAAAACGAAAGACTTCGTTCGAGTCGAAGACTCAGGGCTCACTTACAAGAATTGATCGCCCTTGGTGCTCTTGAGGTCAGTGGCCTCCCCAGGCTGTGCAGGGTTTTCCTCAGCCTGTCGCAGTCGTGGTCCAGATGGTCAATCGTCGATCGCATCTCATCCACTGCACGTTGTAGTTGCTGCTCCTTGACGACTCCATCTCCCTCGAGCCTCTCCTTCTCTCGCTCCGAGCTAGAGAGTTCGCTGTTTTTGTCGGCAAGTTGTCTTTCCAAGGCGGCCCGCTCCTCAGCCCAGTGTTGTTCTTTCTCGCTGAAGTGCGCTTCCAACGCGGCGATTTTTTCGTCGAGTTCTTTGGCGGCTGCAGCAAGTTGTTCGTCGTGGGAGTGTCGCAAGCTTTCCATTTCCTTTTGTTTTTCCTCCAGCTCCGCTAGCTTGGCTGCCAGCTCGTCGCGAATCGAGCCGAGTTCGGCCAGCTTCTCGGCCAGCTCGGCCTCCTTGGATTCCAGCGTATTGATTTTCGATGCCAGCTCGGCCTTAATAGCCTCGAGTTGGCTGCGCTCGGTCTCCAGTAGCTCCTGGAGACTGGTCTTCTCCTGGTCCCATCCATTCTTGCTGGACTGGTGTTGATCAACCAATTCCTTCTCGCGCGTTTCCAGCGTCTCGGCGGCCGCCTTCTCGTCCTCGTTCTTGATTTCTTCAAACAGTTCCGTCAGCTCCTGCTTCTGTGCCGCAAGAGCTTGAGTGTGCTCCTCCTTTTGCTTTTCCTGGTCTTTCTCGTGGGCATCGCGGGCGTCTTGGATGTTGGTGTTTAACGTGCTGATCTGTTCCTCAAGCTCGACCTTGGTCTGCGAGAGCTCCTCGTTGGACTTTTGATGGACCGCCAAGCCATCTTCAAGATCCTTCTGCTTTTCTTGCAGGTTTCCGAGCTCGAGTCGAAGCTCGTTGATCGTGTTCTTTAGCTTGGCGCACTCTTCGGCACTCTCGTTGGCCGTCTTCTTCATTTGAGCTTGCAGGGCTTCGATGTAGAAGTCCTTGTGCATTAGAGCTTGTTCATGTTGATTCCCGATCTGCTTCATCTCTGCCTCGCGACTTGACAGCTTGGTGTGAGTAGTTTTAAACCCATTCAGTAAACGATTAATGTCCGGAATTGCAGATTGAATTCTTTGAAGAAGTTCAATGTGTTCATTGTCATTTTCCGGGGGCGACATAGTCCCATTCTCATGTGGCTGACCATGATTCATCGATAGCTCTCGGATAGCTTGGAATGACGCGGCATAAGATGGGTCTGGAATACTGTAGCTGCGGGACATGAAATGTGGCTCTGGCGGCGGATGGCGCACATAGGGGGCATATGGGGGTACAACCCCCGCAGAGCTCATCACTGGAGAATTAACCGCAGTTGCAAAGCTCGGGGCCGTTGATGGTGGTGCCGCATAAGCCATTGACATTGGCGGGGCTGCTGGGGCCGGTGGTGGAGGAGTTGCGGTTGGCGACATGGTTGGCGACATATAAGGAATATGAGTACGGGCAAGTGGACTGCTGACTTTGGGCACTGGTGAGGCGTATGGCATAAACCCAGGCGACACAGGATGATAGAAAAGATTCTCTGGTGGAGGACTTGACATAAACCGTGCCTCGGTCAGCGATGGCGATGGCAATGGCACCAGAGCCGGGACTGGGGAGAATGGAGCAATCGGTGATGCAACTGGCGTTCTCTCTTTGGGCTCGGCTGGAGGGGTTGGTGGCTCTTTTGCCTCTGCTGATGGTTTCTGTTGGGCTGGAGTGCTTTGCTCGTTAGGTGTTTGCGTTTCTTCAGCACATTCACCAGACGACTCAGACGAGTCTGGTTGGGTCAAGACGTGCTGCTCGGAGGGTTCGTTGTCAGGCTGGGTGTCCGTGACGAGGGGTTGTTGATTCGAGTTGGAGTCGGGACTGGCTAGCGGCGCAGTACCACACTCGTCATGGCCGGCTGCTGAGATTGATGGCTCCTTAGCCTCCACAGGCGGGTTCTGTTCAACCACAGGCTCGGGCTGTTTTTGTTCTTCTTGATCCTGTGCCGGGAGTTCTGGGCTGGTAGGAGCAGGAGATTCAATCGTAGTTGTCTGGTTGTCGGTCACTTCAGGGCCTTTCCCCTTCTTAATCTTCTGCTTTGCTCCGGCCTTGCCATTCTTATCCTTGGCCTTGGCCTTCTTGCCACTGGCAACCATCGCGGTCGAGGGATGCGTGCCCAAGGTTTTTTAAT
This sequence comes from Penicillium alfredii, assembly GCF_028826965.1. Classification (NCBI taxonomy): domain Eukaryota; kingdom Fungi; phylum Ascomycota; class Eurotiomycetes; order Eurotiales; family Aspergillaceae; genus Penicillium; species Penicillium alfredii. Next base: position 3,022,468 of record NW_026622706.1, on the reverse strand, counting down.
GGCTCGAGACGTGTTTCCAATAGAGACTCGGTGTCAAATTGAGCAGGGAGGATCACAGTGAGGGCTAGATCGGGTGATTGATAGGCTTCACTGGGTGTACATTTGCAATCTGCCCCGGCGATGCCTCAAGATATAGCCCAACGGCCGCACAAATTAGGGAGAAAAGGGGGAAGTGGCGCAGAAGAACAACAAGGAGTCCAAGGTGTTTAGTCTGGTGGACTATCGGGCAGAGATCCGAATATTATGCGGATCAGAACCGAGTGGGCACAAATGATGGCGATACACGACCGTCGCCCCAGCACGCAGCCTATTCGAGTAAGTCCAAATCTCAATGCACGCCGAGGGAGTTTGGACAGGGTCTGGGGGGGGGGGGGTGGTGTAACAAGACCAATAAGCAGAGAAAGATGAGAAGAGATGGATGGATGTAGCGCAAAAGGAATTAATTAATAGGTACCGTCTAGAAGACTCGACAATTTTGCATGGTGCATTTGGAGACCAGACGGACCGAACCTTAGAGGGTTTGGTACCCATCAGGCCTGTCCGAAGGATCAGAATGCAGCATTCAATTCCGACCCGGCGCGAGGCCAATTGCTGTGCGCCATGCTAGCATTGGGCAGCAAAATATATATATATATATATATATAGATCGGGCTTGGATTTGAACAGAGTCGCTGGTGGGGATGACTCCTAAGCTGACATGTTCAATTGATGGCCCGAAACCATATGTGGATGTTGCATTGTAGCAGGGAAGAGGTGAGTCGAGTACATCTTCACGGGCTGTGGGTGGACTGGGGGAAGTGAGGCATTGAGGCCGCAATGCGACACCCCACTGGGCATTTCCAGGGCGATTTTCCACTTTCTGGACTATACCTAGTATTGACCAGGGTAGGATAATAATAGAGATATATTTGTAGTAATAACGCCAACAATATTAAAGAACAATACTAATAGATAATTAAATAATAAATGTTATAAGAAATTGTATGATTTTCGCATACAAAAAAAGCCTGCCCTAACCCAATGCAGACTGTCTCACGTGACCTGGACTTTGCACCTCGTCCTATCATCGCCGCCCGAACGGTCATCAACTTCTCTCTGCCCATTGTCCCTCTACGCCATGTTCGCCGCCAGAAGATCCGCCGCCTCGTCACGGCTGCTGCGCCAGCCTCGTCGACATGGCTCGCATGCTGCGCACCACGCCGAGCCCGTGAGCGAAGGCTTCGGCGTAAGCTTTCTCCCTCCCCCCCCCCCCCCGGCGACCCGATCAGACCGGGACTCGCGACGAGGCCCGTAAAGTCTCAATCCCCTGTGACCATGGGCTGACCTTTTGTTCTTTTCTTCTTCCACGCCACAGCGCAGCTTCTACGTCACCATTGGCAGCTTCGCCTCGGCCTACCTCCTCTACCGGGTTAGCAAATCGAACCAAGAATCCGACTCGCCGTCATGGATCTCGAGCTTCATTAGCAAGTGGACGCCCTCGCAGGAGGTGTTTGAGGAGCGGAATGCTATCCGCACTGCTGTCATGGAGAAGGCCGCACACGACCGCCACCTTTTCCAGAGCCAAGGGCCCCGTGAAGCCTACGACCTGAAACAGCCCGAGTATGTGATCCCGCAGACATTTTGTTGGTTTGAAGGTATGAGGCGGGCTGTACTAATTTTTACCTCTTGCTTGATAGGATGATGAATGCTGGGTCGCCATTCAACGTGTCCCCCGGTTCGCAGGCCGACCTGAGCGCCGTGGTGGCTCACTATCAGCGCCAGAACAAGGAGATGGAGGACGCTCGCATTGCGCGGACAAAGGATGGCAAGGTGGTGTCGCTCTATGATTAAGCCTGCATCTTATCACTTTTCTTTGGTTCGAGGGTTTGGTCGACTGTCTGCCATAGACATGCGCAGTAGGGAGGGAAAACATGTACATATATGTAGGGGACTTGAAAGTCAATTCGGCACCTGATCATTGAATTTCGTTTGTTCAAGGATATCATATACATGCATCTAATTCGTAAAGTTGTATTAAAAATAATCTTGTTCGGTTGCCCTTTAGTGAGTACTGTTGACAGCCGGCACAATCTCCAGCACGACCCGCCCGACGCCTTCAGACTGAACATCTAGTTTCTGCTCGACATCCAGCTCATCGGCACTGGTATTCCGCAGCACAGCAAGAAACTCATCCACGCCCCCGCCAACCCCAAAGTAAACCTTCTTGGCAGCAACCAGGGCCCGGCTTCTCGTCGACGCAGAGTTAGAACGGCGCAGCAACGCCAGCAGAGTCTCAGAGAATGCAGTCAGCGATGCCGGTGAATAGATGGTTTCACTAGCAAGCACCAGGGTCCGCCGTTCTGCGACACCGCTCGCAGAGAGCACAAAATCCACGAATTCGGGGGACCAGGCGCCGGAAATGAAATCGACGGTGATGCCGCGCTGGGCGAGGTCAGTCTTGAACTCATCCAGCAGTTCCGGCGTGACATCGAGCTCGTCCTCTACAGTCTGAGAGGGGTCCTGCTCTGACTCGGATGAGACAGACTGCTGCGAAAGGCAATTGCGCCAGGTTAGAATGAGGTTCGGCAGCGTGACGAGCCGAAGCACGGCGGAGTTATAGTCCGCAAAGGTGAAGTGAGTGTTTCCGGGACTCGGCCCGGATGTAGCAGTATCGACTAGTGTGCGAGCAAAAAGCGTCAGAGACGGTACGGCAGTGCCTGCACCGAGCTATATATCCATCTTGTGTTAGCAGTTGCAACCCTTATCAAACCCTCTCTCTCCACCAGATTGACTCGGCATGGAATTTTGCTACAAACCTCGATAACATGGGCATCTGTCTGGAAGTCATCTTCTCCGGTGACAAGTTTAGCCAGGTCCAGGGAACATTCCCAGGTCTTGAAACCGCCTTCATAGAAATTGGGCTTGAGGTCGCCTTCTTCCAGGCCGGCAATCAGCTCTGCATTGTCATGGTCGCCGCTGTCCTCGGCCATCAGCTGAGTGCGGATGTCGAAGATTTCTCGACGAGCAATGACCACCGGGGAGTCGCTGATGGCGAGCCGGTTGTAGGATATTTGAGATGGGAGGGTAGCAAGCTGGGAATTGGGTCAGATCGAGAATGCAATTGGTATATCGACATATCCATAGAATGCCATGCTCCTTCCAAATTTTCTCTTTGGAGAAGAATGCTCGCCATAATTTCAAATATTCAAGGTCCTAGGCAAACAGATAGAACATCTGTATGGGGCACTTACCCACTCATTCAGATCATGTTTACTTGCTTTGACCAGCTCCGGGAGGGAATTGGCATTATGCGAGGGGACTTCAAGGATATCGTTATTGGTCCCGGATTCATCAATGTCAATGTCATCCCCAGAGAAGCCGAAGCTGAAGGCCATGGTCCAGCCTGGATAGTGAGGCAGTCACCGGAAGGACACTCGTACTGGGCTACCGGGTGCAGCTGAAAGTGTCCTTTCCTCCAAACAAGAAAAGGAAACAACAAGCATCAACAAGTTATAAAAAATGTAAATCAGATCATTCTGCAGTTATTGTCGATACAAAAATTGCAGTGGGCAAGATGCTGACTAACCGAATTCGAGTGCAATATCGACACCTGAGGCATGTGTATACCCCAATAGGAAGGTGTACCCTCGAACTATACAAGACCCACGCATGGAGAGAAGCTACAGGGAGACATGGTTTAGATCCATTGGTAAATATATCAATTCTGACTCCTGGGATTTGATTTTAGGTTATTCTTTACTGTAAATCAAGAGCACGTTTTGCTCGTGTGTAAGCCAAGCTAGTTCAGATTGTCTAGCTTTCAATGCATCATATCCAATTCATCAGCAATCAAATAACATCTATGTGTACTTTCAATATAGCCCAAAAAAAAGGAAAGAAAAACAGCAACCTAAAAGCTACCATTGGTCGCCTTCGACGCAGCGACAGCCAAATCCAGGGCCTTGAGCACATCGGCCTTGAGATCCTCAGCGTCTTCGACTCCGCAGCTCATGCGCACAAGGTCATCAAAGACACCCGCAGCCTCACGCTGGTCCTTGGGAATACCTGCATGGGTCATGCTGGATGGGACCTCACAGAGACTCTCAACACCGCCCAAGCTCTCGGCCAGCGTAAAGATCTTGGTATATTTGCAGAAGAGATGCGCGGCGTTTTGGCCGCCCTTGATGCGGAAACTGAGCATGCCGCCGCCCATGCCATCGCGGTGCTGCTTCACAGCGATGGCGCGGTGTGGGTGGGAGTCGACCCCCGGGTAATTCACCGAGATGACATGTGGGGACGATTCGAGGGTCTGCGCGACTGTAGTGGCGTTCTTGGTTGCCTCGCGGGCCCGCAAGTGCAGCGTCTTGAGACCACGGTGCGCGAGCCAGCAGTCGAATGGCGAGGGGACGGCGCCAATGGCGTTCTGCAGGAAGGTCAGGCGTTCTTTCAGGCTTTCAGAGCTGAAAGCAGCGACGCCCATCAGAACATCCTGGAATCAGAAGTTAGAGGATGATAGCACAATCGAAGACCTGGTGGAAGAAGACCCACCGAGTGACCATTGATATACTTGGTGACAGAGTGCACGACAATATCCGCACCATGATCCAACGGGTTCTGGACATAGGGGCTCATAAACGTGTTATCGACCACCACCAGAATCCCATGACGGTGAGCGATCTCCGCCACAGCCTGGATATCCACCAGGCCCAGGGTTGGGTTCGACGGAGTTTCAATCCAGATGAGCTTGGTATCGTTTGGCCGAATCAAATCCTCCACATGCAGCTCGATGCAAGGCGAGAAAGTCACATGGACCCCGTGCGCCGCAGCAACTTTGGTGAAGTATCGGTGTGTGCCGCCGTACACGTCGGACACCGAGACGACATGCGAGCCTGCCGCAAGGGACTGGAGGATGGTAGCTGTGGTGGCAGAGCCCGACGAAAAGGCGAGGGCGTATTTGGCATGTTCGAGGGCGGCAACAGCTTGCTCGAAGTTGTCACTGAAAAAAAAATATGTCAATTCATGCCAATTCTTCCACTCCCGCGAATTCGCAAAACTAACCGGTTGGGGTTGGCACTTCGAGTGTATTCGTACAGACCCACGGGACTTCCGACACTGGTCTGGGCAAAAGTAGTGGAAAGAGAGATCTAACCAGAATTGTATCAATTTTTCGGTTGCAATTCTGCCCCAGGACAGCTCAACGGACTTACCGGCGCAATGACGGCGCCTGTCGTCGGGTCGTGAGGGGCACCGGCATGCACCGCCAACGTGCCGAAGCGACGCTCACTCGAATAGCCGTTCTCCGTTGATCCCATGATGGCGCGCTATTTTTGAGGATTAAGAGTTCACAATTGCTGGATAATAGAAGTGAAGAGAGGAAAAGAAAGAAAGATAGTATGTGACTTTATAGGATGAGATCACCGCTCTTTGTGGTACCAGAGTTGGCTTAGGATTTCGACATCCGCGTCCCAAATTGATAATCGGAGAAGAAACCCCTGGAAGCGGCTGAGTGCTCTGCGAAGGGGGAAATTTAAATGATTTAACCCTGGAACCTGGTTTATATTGCTCATAGCTTGGAGCATACAACGATCGTCCACTGGACAAGACACTCTCCGAGCTCCACTCGGCTTCTGTCCGGCTGTAGCCGCCCTCGGAGAGACTCTGAGTACTCCGAGCAGTCGGACTAATCGGAGAGTGATGTAAGTCAACTTATTAAGTATAGAATGGATATACTTAGGTAGTAAAACATAGTAAAATGTAGTCAAATACTTGATAGGAATACACAGAATAAATTATACCATGGACATCTATAGGCACATTCGAGGTATACTTCTTTTTTTCTAATCTATCTACTCAAGACCACTCTATCTTGTCTGTTTCGCATAATTGATTTTTGATTCACATGGGTATCTGACTAGAGGAAAGAAAATATAAAACGCATCGCACTTTTCTAAGCATCTCACCACCAGGCAATAGGACCCAGTCCCGCCATCTGCATTGAGCCCTGGAGAATTATCAATAAAATTGGCTTCACAGCGCAAGACATAATCAACTTACAATGATCGAATATGCAGGCTTTCTTTCCAAAGCAGGCCCATCACCGAGATCTGGCGCATTGGGAATCTGGTCATGCCATTCCTCGGTCTCGACTCGGAAGCGAACAATCTCACCCACATCAAAGTAAAATGTAGATCCGTCCTCACTATCCCAGGTCCATACCTGATCTGCGTAGTCACTGCGAGAGCTTAGTTCATGCTCTTGAAATTCTCCATAAGGGGAGCAGCTTACAATTTGGCTCCTTCCAAAAGGAGGTCGGGGGGAATCAAGATGTCGTTGAAGAACTCCACTCCAACTGCAAATAAGTCAGCTCCAATTACACCTACCATCTCCGAGATTGATTGCAAGGAACGCACTTTTAATCCCGTGCTCCGTTGCGCTGGCAATCTTGCCCAGCATGATTTCTCCCTTGAACGGCCGGAACACGATCATTCGAAATTTGACTGAGAAACAGATTTAGCAACGTTCCAACTTTCTAGATCGATAAACAGGAAGATGGAGAGAGCATCGACTCACCATTCACATTGACCACACCAGACCCATGGCCAATCAGGCCATCAGAGGACTCTAGCAGGTCATAGAAGCTGATGCAAAGTCCGATCTTTTGAATGACCTAACACACTAGCGTGAGTGAGATGAAAATGAGTACGAGAAAAGGTGTACATACCTTGTTGGCGTATTTCTCATTGATATTGTCTTCAATGGCCACTGCACTGAACTTGGAAAAGTCCTCGGGGGAGATCCGGATGAGATCCGAGATGGTGGTCTGCCGCCGTGAGAAGATACTCAACTCAATCAAAGAAAAACAAAACCGAGAGACTTACGAGGATGAACATGCTGGAGACGGGGTGATGCGCAAAGGCAAAGGATTCCTTAAAAAAAAGGCCTGTAGAGGTTCTGATGTTCGGCCAATAGCCGTGCGACCCAGCTCAGAATCACGTGACCCAGAGCTGTCAGAGTGAAAAAAAGTGCCGGCCTAGGTCAGTCGTGTTTCCATCCCAGGATGGTGTAAAGATTGTGTTGTGCCCGCGCTGGGACCCCTGGAAGGTCAAGCATCCACCATGACCTCGCAGGGGTTTTCTTTTCCCCCGCCACCACCACCTCCCCCGACCACCCAGCAGCCATCGGCGTACCCCTCGGCGCAGCATGGACCGCATTGGGGACGAGGTGCGGGCGGACCTCGAGGCCGGGGACGGGGTCACAACAATCGAGGAGGCCGAGGTGGACATTTTGCTGACAGTCGACCTTCTGCATACCCTCCGAATCCTGCAGGTTTCAACTATCCCCCTGTGAATTATGGCGGCTACCCAACTCAACCGATGTCGACCACCTACATGCCTCCCTCACAATATCCTCCCTCACAGTCCTCAAGCTTCCAGCATCCACCGAATCCTCCATTTCCACCACCACAACAGTTTGCGACAGGTTCCACGGCTTATCAACAGCTATCCTACAACACGGCGAACCTCCCGTCCTACCCTCCTCAGACTACCCCGACATATCCTGCCGGTGTACCAACACCGCAGCATTCGCCTCCGCCAAACCCGATGATGGGATCTATGCACTGGGGTGCCGATCGACAGGGTACAGTGCCATACATGGGGGCTCAGCCTGGACATACACGAGGCCCCCGTTTGTCGCATCCGCATGGGAACCACGGTCCCAAACAAAAGCATGCTACCAAGCGGGACCACACAGCTGCATTTAGCAAACCCCAATCAACCCTCAAAACCCCCGCACCACCTCCAGTTCCCAGCTTTGGCAATCCCTTACCAGTGAAGCCACCACCGGCCGCCGACGCCATCCGCAAACCGAAGAAAAGAAAGAGGAAGCATAACCAGCTGGGTTTGACTCCAAAGACCGAAGAGCATGAGTCCAGCGAGGAGGACGAGGATGTCAACGAGGAATCCAAACTGGCGCCAGGCTCTGATGCTGCGCCGCTCCAGTTTACCTACAAAGGTCAGACTGCGACACTCCAGTCTGCGACAGATATTGCCGCATGGATTGCAGAACGAAGGAAGAGATTCCCCACACAAGCCCGAATCGAGGAAAAGAAAAAGGCTGCGGAGGAGGCCAAAGCGGCCCGCGAAGCAGCTCGCCGGCAGAAAGACCAGACGAAACCCAAGGACTCTGGTCACAAAACGGATAAAACGGGCGAGGAACATGCTGACCCTGCAGTCAATGCTGCCATGAAGGCGCAACGCAAGGCTGATAAGATCCGACGAACTCTTGACCGGGAGCAGAAACGCTTCGCCAAAGCTGAAGCCGAAGCAGAGGCCGCTCGTCTGCGGGTGGAAGCACTACAGAAAGAGGCCTTGGGTCTGAAGCCGGAGGGCTCCGGGCAGAACGGATTGAGCAAACCGGAAAATCATGAATTGTCACAATCGGGGATAGACGAGAAGAACGCCTCGACTCAAGATGCGAAGCAGCCAGAGGTATCAGAAGAAGCGTTGGTCACAGAGGTACCTGACTCCGTTCATATCACCGAGGCTGTCCACCACGCGCAACATGCCTCGGACGAGTCCATGGATCTGTCATCTCACGAGTCCGACGCGAGCGACTGGACCTCATCCAGCGGTTCTAGCTCAGAGTCCGAGTCCGAGTCTGACGCCAGCGAGGATTCCGCACCCGAAGAGGTGAGCTTACGCCGCATGGGGCCTGAAAGAGTTGCTCCGCCACCTCGCGAGGGCAAGAAACCCCCCTGTCGCCACTTTGCTCGCACCGGGCATTGTAACCGCGGCGACATGTGTAAATTCTCCCATCTCCCGGAGCGAGCTCCCAAAACAAAGCCGGCAGAGCAGAGGGGGCGCAAGGGACTTCTCCAGGCCGTAAGATTCTCTATTGTCCATTTTTAGATTGTTTTGTTTACTGACTTAGATCAGTTGCTGGACCGGCAAAAGGGAGACGAAGACCGACGCGCGATGGAAGTCATTTCGTGCCTCGGCCAGAATGGGCTGTTAGACGGAACTGACCCCTAGCAAGCATGAAGCTGTACGATTTTATTGTACGAATGTATTTGGCTGTACAGATATACCAGGGTTTACTTTTTTGCTCAGGGGCAACACAGAAAGAGAGATCGAGGGGGGTCGCGTGGCTCTCAGACATCTGCTCGACATTAGGATTAGTGCAGAAACAGGCCAAAACATACTAAAACATCGTCCAAAGTAACCCGAGTAATTCTAGCCGATCCCAAGTGGAGATGATTTTATTTCGATGAGTGGCCCAGTCGCTAATCGTTAGCCCAACCCTGGAATAGTGCAGGGTGTAGCAATCAATCACCAGCCAAGACTTCTTTGTGAATCAGTAAATTATTCGTAAATTATTCTTAGCACTTGAATGTCTCTGACCACCCCGCGCTATTTCTTAGCTCCGGCTAGCGTGCCATCGCCAGGTTTTATACCCGGAACCTCGCGCCGTTTTCGCCTCTTTCGCCTCCCTCTCTCTCTTTCACCTTTTCGCCTTCTCTGCCTTTTTTTTAAAATTAACTTTTCACGGTCTTTTTAATTCCCTGCGATTTCGCTCTTTATTTGATCCGCAGACCTCTCGCTCTCTTTTCTTGACAATTCTTGACATTCTTTACCTCCATCCTGTACTTGTGTTTTTTTTTATCCCTTTTGAGTATATACACTTATCTCATCTTTTGCCACCATGCGCGCTTTTCTCTCTCTGGTGATCGCCCTCTTTGCGGCCGTGGTTGCTGCATCCAGCCGCGCCAACCCCTTCAACATCCCCGATGATGGCTACACCTTCGAGACTGGCAAGCCGACCACCCTCACGTGGCAGCAGACGACCGGTGGCACTGTGACGCTGCGACTGCAATGGGGTGCCGTGACCACGGCGACCTCGGGCACGGTGATTGCTTGTAAGTGATATGCTGATGGCCGCCACTTGTGACGATTCCTTGTCACTAATTCGAATCCCTAGCCAACATCGACAACAGCGGCAGCTTCACGTGGCACGTGCCGGAGAACCTGGAGGCCCAGCCTGACTACACCATTGAGATTCTCTCCGACGCCAACACCGGCGACTACAACTTCCTGCCCCGCTTCACCGTCCAGGGTGCCAAGGTTGGTGCCTCCTCGTCTAGCCCGTCTGACAGCTCGTCCGACTCGGCTCCCTCGACCACTAGCGAGTCGACTACCTCCACCTCGGCTCCGACGACTTCGGCCACCCCGACCTCGACCTCGTCGGAGTCGGAGTCCTCGAGCACGAGCAGCCCGACGACCATGGTCACCAAGACCAGCTCTGCCTCTAGCTCCTCCACTAGCTCGACGAGCTCATCCTCGGACTCTTCGAGCTCGTCATCGACCCCGACCAGTTCCTCCAGCGCGTCAGCCTCGGCTTCGCAGACTGCGGTGCCGACCACCAACGCGGGCATTGCCAACCGGGTGTCGGGTGGCATGCTGGCGGTTGTCCTGGGCGCCATTGCCGTCATGTAAATGAAAGGCGGATGTTGATGTCACGATCCAGGCTCTGAAGTTACACTTTTTGATTGGCACGCTTAATGGGGTAATTCCTTTTCTTTTTCTTTTCTCCTGTATGGATTGTGTCCGGAACAGTCATAATGTCTACTTTCGACTCTGTCTCTTTTCTTTTCTTTTCTTTCTTTTCTTTCTTTTCTTTCTTTTCTTTTTTTTTCCCCTTTCTTTCTGGTTGGTTTGAGGTGGATAACACTGCTGTATCAACACCTGTCATTATTTTATTTTCTCCAGTCCAGTTGCAACGACGTGTGTGCAAGTACTCTTTTTTTTTCTCTCTGCTGATTCTATACCAGTTTCTTCAGTAGACAAAGCCCACAATTTGATCAGCATAAATAGTGTGGACCCTCGGGAGATAATCATGAACATCCTTACTGAACTGGTATTCCAGGGCTGAATTAATAATTCAATAATGTGTTCTTGTCGCAGTTTCCCTCTCGTTGTCTTTTATGTTCTTTTTGGAGGTGGCTTCATTCAGGGGGTGCCGTTTCTCTCCGCAAGGGGCTGATCTCTTCTCCTCCCCCCAACAGACTTCGGCGCTATAGCAGCGAGTGCCCGGGGGATATCGCTGCAATAATATAAGGATCGGCACTCTGGAGGGACTTGGCGTCGGTGGAGACACAACCGCAAGATTGATAGACGAGGGGAGTTTCCTGCTTGGGAGATAGTCCATATTTGCGGTTGACCTCGGGGTAGACCGAATAATGAGGATTCTATATACAAGTCGTGGATATCCATGGATGGAGTATGAGATAGTAGTATGAATTGTGGGTGTGTGCCTGAACTGTGAAATACATGCCGACCGCAATCTCAGAACTCAGAAACATCACTCTTCCATCGCATCCATTGCCATCACGACTGACCTCGGCCCTCCATGTGGTTTCCAGACCAAAACAGAACTCACTCTTTAGGCAGCATGAATTGCTGAGATCTGACTAGCACTCTGTCTCCTGGCATTGCATATCGCCATGGATGACTCGATATCGCCTCCACACCCGTGGACACACACACCGCATCGCCTCCCAAACACACTTGGGGTTCCCATGGAGAAACACGCCCCTAACATGCAAGGTTCATCCGATTATGATCGGGACTGGATACGTTCCTCGTGTTCGGCCGCAAGGGCGCCCTGGCATCTTGCAGCTCGCTACCGACGGCCCGAAGCCAGAGAGCCAGGGGTCTTTTATGATTTAGTCCTTAGGGTTGGTTTCTGTTGTGTTTTCTGATGTGTCTGCAACAGATCTCATCCAAGGGTCCAACAATTGGAAAATTGGCAAAATCTTTTTCGAGGGAAAAATGAATTCGAATCCATGGACACTGTGACTGCTTACATGTGAGATATGCGCGCTTCAGCACCAAGGCCGGGGTCCTTGCCCTCTTCGCTGGTGGATTGTCAATGGTTCGACGCACAGTCTCTCTCGGGTGTGCCTCTGTACCACCATTGGAAGCCTATGGCCAGCGATGACGATGACAGCTCGGTTCTCAATGATCGACCCGGCCGCAGAAGACGTATCCAGCTGTCCGACTATCCGAGAGTCATGACATAAAAATAATTCGCCCAGAAAACTATATATACTACGCAGAGAGACCTCGATTAGACTCGAGTTTCTTTGCGTGCAGGCAGAATTCAAATTGAAACGGTGATCTTCTATACCCCCTATATCAGAGACATATCCCATACAGTGCAGCGTGATTCTTCTTCTATCTCTCTCAGTCAACATGCCCACGAGTATCTACCTTCTCGCGTCGGTTGCAGCGCTCGCTGGCTCGCACCTGGCACATGCGCAAACCAATATCACGTCCAATGTCTGTGCCGACTCGTCGAGCTTTTCGAAATGCAATGGCAACGTTGCCAGCAAGTGGCGCTCCTGTGTGAATGACTGCAATGGAAATGGCAACTGTATCGTGGACTGTGGCTGTAGTTCGCACCAGGATTATATCAATTGCATGGCGCAGTCGTGCTGGAACCAGGTATGGAAATGAAAAGCAGAGAGAGAGAGGAGAGACCCATCTCTTACTGACAATACATCAACAGGTGTATTCATGCGAATACCAGCTCTTCGTCCAGCAGTACTTCGCCGTCTGCCCCAGCGCCGTTGAACCGATTCCGTTCTGGCCGGCGCCAGACAATGCGCCGCATCGCTGCTCGTGCAGTCTGGGAAAGGTGCTCCAGACAACACTGAGCGCGCGCAAAGAGCAGCTCTCTTGCATGCGCAACGTCACCGATCGAACGAAAACCGACCTGTCCGATCTGCCCAACCTGCCCGACCTAGGCAATGGCCTGGACATCGCCAAGCGAGCCTCTGAATGCGCCTGCTGCGGCGCCAGTGCCAGTATCTCCGCGTACGTGTTGTCTCACCACTCCCCCACTATCACTCCTACTTGAAGCTTGCACATGCCAAGGGAAACCAGAGCACTAATACTCCATCACAATTCATGTACAGTGCCTGGGAAGTATGCCCCCACACCGAACCCAGACTCGCAGGCGCCGATCTCTGGCCACTCTTCTTCCCCAACGACTTCCCAAACCTATACACCTCCGTCCCGCACTGGGCCTGGTCCTCATGCGACAAGACCATCGACGCATCCAGCTGCAAGAAGATCGGCTTCTCTGACGCAACCGACAAGTTCTACAAGCCGGGCGACCTGCCCGCCAACGGCACCTCGAAGCTGCACAACATCGAGGGCACGGTCACGGCCCCGCCCAGCGGCACTGTGCTGACCTGGTCGCAGTCCTCTACGACGCATACCGTTACGGCTACCGGGTATGATAAGAAGGCTGTTGCTAGCCAGAGTGAGTTCCGGGCCACGGCGACGGGGGCTGAGGCGTTGTTCCCGTCGCAGACAAATAGTAATGGTGCGGGTGGGTTGCGGCCCTGGGGTGCTGCTGCTGGTATGGTTGTTGGGGCTGTGGTTGTGGGGTTGGTTGCTCTGTAACTTGGATGGAGTATTCTCCTCACTGGAAAATGGTGCATGACAATAGGCACTGTTGGGTCAGGCCTATTCTTGAGAGACGAGATATGTTTATACTCTTATGATCTGCATGCTTGTCACGTTCATGATACGAGCCTCATGATATGGTGTGGATGAGTTACGGGTTTCCGACCTCACGACCTTTTACGGATATAATCACGATTGAACGGGAAAATCCCATTGTCCTATATCATAATGCAAGTGTTGAACTACCCAGCAACGAGAACCAACGCCGACCATGCGCCAGGTGATATATCCAACCAGGACCTAGTCAATACATACTACCTTGTAGACAAGAGGTATTTCCGTAGGTCGTGGTAAATCACAAAAGCAACCGAAACCATGCTGACCACCCTCAAGTCCACGACGGACACACCCGCTTGAGAAACTTCATAAACTTGAAGAATCCCACGACATACTCGACATTCCCGTGAGGGTCGACGACGCGTTCGGGGAAGGCAATACCAGCACCATACAAGCCGGGAATCACGGGCCCGTCACCGTGCTCATGGAACTTGCCGGTCTCATGATCGAACTCCATCGCCAGGGGCGCACCGCCGCTGACCAGCTTCGGGAGAGGATCACGGGTGAACCCGACGGCATGGACAATATATGAGCAGGCGGGAAGGTGGGCACGGTACTGCGCCGACTCGGCAGCGGAGCCGCCGGCGCAGTCAATTTTGGTGATGATTTCGCCGGCGGGCGAGGACGGGAGCCGGTCGTCTTCCAACTGGGAGCGGGCGAAGTCCGCAGCCAGGCCCTTGAGCCCCGTGTTGTCGCGCAGGATCCAGCCATCCTTGTACTCGGCGTAGCGGAGGGGGTGGCGGGTGAACCAGCGGACGCGGAGAGCCGGGTGCGAAGAGTGGGCGAGCTGGACGAGGTTGAGGAGGGCGAGGATGGCACTGTGCGAAGCGCCGACGACGGCGACGGTGACTGCGCGGTCGTCGGGGAGGAGCTCGGCCAGCTCGGTGGGCTTGAGGACGGTGTCGAGGTCCAAGCGTTGGATGCCGAGGTCTGGCACGGGGACGGGGAGGTGGGTGGGGTGCGAGCCCGTGCAGAGGATCAGCCGTGAGGTCTCGATCTCCAGTTCATCTGACGAGTCAGAGCGCTTGATGCGGACGGTCCACTTGGCTGCAGAAGACGACGCTGCTGCAGACTGCAAGTACGAACGATGATATCATGATTAGTCTTTCCGAGTGATGAAAATCTGGGGAATATCAACTCTGACGAACCCTCTCGGCGAGACTGGCGGCCGTGACGAAGCCGCGGCAGGCGTAGACCTGCTCCATCTTCATTAGCCCGTCGGTGAGCCCGCGCACCATGTCCGCGGCGTAGTGCAGATGACAGGTCTTGTCCTGGTCCAGCTTGGCCAGCGTGGAAAACGCATTTGGAGCCCGGGCGTTATCGATCACTGTTCGGAAGGGCTGCACGGCTGTCGCGTAGGCCTGGAACAAGGACACTTTGGTGTTGCTGGCGGACTGTCAACTGGAAGAACCACACCACAGCCGGCCTGGGATCCAAAAGAATTAATCAACCAACCTGGGAACCTCGCGGTACTTCCGGTTCACTCGACCGGCCTCGAAACTGGGGTCAACCCAAGCTATTGTGCCCAGTTGTCGCTCCAGTAAGTTCCCAACAACAGCCAGACCGGCAGGGCCGGCTCCCACAACCACTGCAGCGCATTTCCGTGATGCCATTCTCAGGCTCGACTGGAGATAGAGATGAGAGACAAAAATAAAAAAAAAGTCCTCAAAAAAGAGTTCCAGTGGAAAAAGAGTGCAAGTCAAAAAATGGTTCTCATTCAGGGTATCTCAATAAATAGAAGTCACAAGAACGTAGCAAAAGAGAAAAAGGTGAGGGGGTGTGGAAAGGGGCGGTTTGGGAACAGCCAAGACCCGACACCAAATCGTGGGAAAAAATCGCCATGCGTCATCTAGCACCATTGGTGGTGCAGATAGCGCAACCAGGACCCAGTCGGATAATTTGGGAACGAGAAAACTGTTCAAGGTCCCCAATCACCCATCGTGTATGCGTAGGTCTCGGGCGAGATAGACCTGTCGATCCTCTCCAAACCTCTTCCCCCTCTCTCTTCAAATGTTGATTCAGAGCCTCGAATTGGTCGAAAGTCCGAATTTTCTGCTCGTGGGACTTCAACCGGCCGAGAGGAAGAGGCAGGATTCTCGCGGGCAACGCATGGGCCCCACCGGCGCTTTCCGTCGGCCTGTCGGCTGCGTCGGCTGTGATCAGTCGGAGTGGGAAAGGGGGGAGAGTGTCACCCTCGAGGGAGGGGACAACCACGGGGTTTCTTTTTTTCACGGCATATGAGCGACCGTCTTCATGTCGGATGACATTGCGGTTGACCGGGCAAATTGGGTCAAAAGAAAAAGCAAGAGCTGGTCGAGGGCGAGCGCTGGTCTTATACTCTGCTCGCTGGCGTCGATCGTGGAGCTTGGCGAAATTGCGTGATCGCGCAATTGCTTAGTCAGTGGTGGCCCTGGAGCACGAACTAACTATACTACCGGGCAGTGACTAGCTTCCTGAATCCATGAATATTTTGGACATTGTCTACGAAGTACCAAGATGTGATCTCATGGGAGCATTGCATAGTATTCTCACCGTTCGTATTGACTGCTCATATTGACTTGATGAAACCTGAATGTACCCAACGCCCATCACTGCTCACATCGATACTTTATGACCATATCATTCCGATAGCCAGGGAAAATAGGCAAGAAAAACTGTTCTACACAGCCCAAAAGATCCTCATCCTGGCACGATAGACATGGTTGGACCAGCCCACAAAGCGGGCCCGAGCCCAGAGCGCAATCGAGTCCCCAACTTCCAGTTCGCGCACTCCGCGTCCATCCAGAGTGAGGGGACCACGGCCCTGGGTGCGTTCGATCTCATGGGCCTCGGGTGACTCCGGATCGATACTGTCTTGGTAGTGCCAGACAATCCTGACATGCTGCATCTCAGAAACGTGGGCACCGTTGACCTGTAGCTTGTTTCCACGCGGCAACAGAAGCGAGTCGGCCTCAGTGTAGTGTTTGCGAACTTGCCCCCGCTCATTGTCCAGGATCTCCTGCTCGGTTCCGTCGGCGTACATATTCTTCGCGTGGGCCTCGCGAATGACTTCGGTGTCGAACCAGGTCCATGCACACTCATACATATTCTCCCGACGACGTCCAAAACCTTGGTCATGAGAAGAAAGATCAAAGACGATCTTGCGACATGGATGGAGGGAGCGATGAGGGAGTGGTTGGGGAGTTTCTGATCGTTCCAGACTCTGTATAGGGAATAACAAAGTAGACCCGATTAGCAGGAGGATCAGTTGTATCCACAACCCACAGTGCGTACCTGTCGGTCATAACAGAGAGGTACCGTCTTTAGCAGCACCTGGTCTTGGTCTTTCTGGACGTGTCTCTCCCCCTCCATGCTCTGCTCCCAGGATGGCCAGTACTCAGCTGCATCGACGATCAGGTCCACCAGCTCTTTGGGCAGCCCATTTGGGACTTTCCATTGTAGCAGATAACGGACTTTGAGCACATCCCATAGGGCTGGAAAGAACGGTTCGGGTTGTGTTTCGGGCACTCCGTCAGACGCATCGTCGGAATCTGAGCTTGTAGAGCTCGGGGAGATATCCCTCGGTGGGGTTGGCTCTGGGCGAGACGGACGCAAAGGCAAGACAGCAGAGAAGATGTTAGACAGCATGATGACTACCTCGTCTCTCGAGTCAGTTGGTGTGTCTTTGTTAAACAGTAGTTACCTTGTCAGCGGTTATCTTTTATCGTTTGCCCCACATCAACGTCAGCGTGGTAGAGCTACCTGAAAGCGGTGGGCATGTAATTGTTTGAAGGGCGAGAAGTCGCTGCGGCAGGGGAATCTCAACAGGATATGGTGGGCTTACAACAGCAAAATCAAATGCGGCTTATGGAGAGACAGAGATTGTGATGACGTCAATGTTTACAGGGGTGATCGTAACAATCGAATGCCCTTTCCCAACGCCCAAAAATACAGGATCAATTTGGTAAGATCAGGGCTTCTGCCCACCTGCTGCCCGATAGGCCGCAGCCCGCTTACTGCTCCGGTTCTTCGGCTTGCCCTTGGAGCCGCGGCTCTTCGTCTTCGCCTTGATCGACGAGTTGCCCTCAGTCGCTCGATGACCCTCAAACACAAACGAGTTCGCCGCAATGGAACCCTTCCCATCAGCCTTAATCTTGGCCGCGCCCGCTCGGCCGAGCAGTTTGCCGGCCCGACCTTGCAACGTCTTTTGGGCCTCTCCCATCCGCGGGTTCTTTGCATCGGCCTCAGGGCCCTTCTTGGCCATCTTCCGAGCTCGAGTGACACGCAATTTCCGGGGCAGCAGGGGCGGGAAATTCTTCTCGTTGAGCAGAAGCGCCTCCTCGACGCCGTTGCCATCGTAGAACTGGACGTAGGCGAACCCTTTCCCGACACGAGTAGACCGATCACGAATCACACGGACAAACTCAACACTGCTCTTGGGGGCTTTCTTGTCTTTCTTCCCCCCGGTGTGGGCATTGAAAGTGCGCCACAGACCCTCCTCGATATCGGCAGGGGCGCGGTTCTTTTTCTTTTTGCCAGACTCCTCGTCCGCCGCTTCGTGGTCGACGAAGCTTAAGTTACCCACGAACACGCACCGCTTGTTGTCAATCCCCGCGGGGTGTGCGATGCTGTCTACACGCAGGTGCCGATCCAAAATGACTGTGCCATTCAATGCGATGGGCGCCTTCCGGGCGGCTTGGATCGTGGTATAAACTGCGTAAGCGTTGGTACTGGGCGTGGTCTCATCGAGGATCTCCCGTCTGGCAAACGAAGCACGCTTCGGAAGCCCCCTCCGCTGGAAAAGGGAACGGAGCGGAAACGGATGGATTCGACCTTGTGCGGACCCGTAGATTCAGGGAGTGTCGAGCAAAAGGAGGCCAGGTGTCGGAGAAGAGTTTTCTTCGCCGACTTGGATTTGATAGCCTGGGTCGAGACGTTCCCCAAAAAGACAGTGCGGTTGGACTTCTCGACGTCACTGTTTCCAGCTGTTCCGGACAGACTTTCATGCACCGGAGCCGGAGCGCTCGAGCCGTCTTCGTCATCACTGTCCTGGGATGCTGCTTCCTCGGGGACTTCGGAGTCGTCGCTCGAGGCATCGCTGCTGGCTTTCTTAACCTGCTTCTGACGCTTCGCCTGTTCCAATTTTTTCTTTTCCTCCGCCTTCTGCTCCTCCTTGGCAATGCGACGCATGTACGACTCCTCCAGATCGTCTTCGACACCGCCCCTCTTGCGCTTCCGAGTCTGTGTATCTTGGGTCTTTTCCTCCACGGCGGCCTCTGAGTCGCGGGTCTCGGGCGCGTCCTCCATCACTTCATCAAATGAAGGGGACGAAAAATCTTCCGATGCATTGGCATCGTCATTGTCGTTTTCAATCTGGGCCGCTTGTGTAGATTCGGCCGCAGCCTTCGTTGGGGGAACAGGGGCTTTAACGGGGCCAGCCTAAGAAGAATTAGCTGTGGACCCATCAATTACACTCGACAAGAATTGTCAACTAACACTATTCGCAAACAGCGAGCTCAGAGTCGGGTCCAGAGCTGCATTGCCGCCGACAAAGGGAAGAGAGCCGGCAGATTTGCTGGATGCCGGGTCCGTCTTGGACTGCGACTTTGACTTTTTGCCCATGATTGTTGAATATTTGGCCTTCCCGTTAGTGAGATCAGCACGGGGAAGTTGTCTCGACGTAGCGTCCTTCAGGTTGTGGACTGTACTTTGCGCCTTTTGTTGGACTTTTTTTTTTGGCTTATCGGTCTTGGCGCGGGAAGCTGATGCACATCACATGACTTAGAGTTGGGAGAAAGAAATCACGTTTGATTTATCTATGGGAAGCAGAGGAAGTTGAAAATTTGGCTATCTCAAAGTATGCTAGTTCTTGCGAACTTATCAAAGCCAAGTATGCTGCAGATTAAATCACTGTTGGGGCATGGAGATCTTGAGATTGATAATTATCTCCAGAATCAGCCTTGATCTGTAGATATAGAGTCTGTTTACTTCGACTGCTAGAATTTCCTTGTTCCTGGAACTTTTCTATGAGTCTTAAAAGCGTCGATGGTATCCATGCCATATAATAATGGGAGGTTGTAGCATGCAAGTAGTCAATGCAGAGGAAGCTGATTCCGTCGACGTCAACCCACGTGACTCGCTTTTTTCTTTGGGCGGTGAGGGTCACACTCGCCGGGACGCGGCAGAACCCCGTCACTCGCTTCTGTTGCTGCACCCCCATCATAGCGATCGGCTGGCCTGCGTCTCCCCTCCCTCTCTCTGTCCCATCGGCCTGCGATCCTGTGCTCTCCATACCAAATTCTCTTCATGCCGTCTCTTCTCTTGCGACCTTGTACTCTGGTCTTGCCCGCCTCCTAGCCGACCTCCCCTCGTCCCAAGTCGGTCTGCGCAGGACCACTTCGACTGAGAAGCTCGTGCTGGAAGACTATACTGGTGATACGCGTGGGCCTGGCTCCTGGTATATAACTTGCGCCCCCAGAACGCGGTGGTTTCGAGAATCGTGCTCGGTCGCGAGCAGCTGTGCTCATCACCGCCGTCGCTCCCGGCGCATTTGCTGAAACGGTACGTCGCTGGACAATTTTACTTCATTTGGGCCTCATATCCCGTTCGATGGACGAGCAGGAAGGTCTCTGCACCCTCTGCAGTTCTGTCCTTCTGCATGTTCGCCCTGCGCAGTCGCTGGGCTCGACGCTGAGCGACGTTTCCGACTCTGGGGGCGTCCCGATGATCAATCTCCGCACCGCCTTCTGGAGGCGCCGACCTACCCTTCCCACCCACCACCCACTGCGCCTCCATACCTTTTTTCTTGGGGCTGTGATCTAGCCAAGTTGACATGGCAATTGAGCTAATCGGTTTTGTGGCTTCTCTAGACTTTCAATCCAACCGCCGTCGGGTAACGCGGTGACCTTCTCCCTACCGCGAGCCCACGAACCCCAAATCCTGCCGAGAGCTACCATCGGCACAAACATCTTATATACTCCTCCTATATACCTTATACCACGATCGGGTCAGCTTCGTGCCACACGAAATTGCAGATGGAGGTGGCCGAGAGCGGAAAACGGGCCTCCGTTGGTGCCGCCACGGGGGCCGAGTCTACAATGCCCAATGGCGAGCGGAATCCATTCTTGGATGACCCCCTAATGGATGATGGACGATCAAGTAGCTTGAGCGAAATTGATGACGTCTCCGATAATGAGCCGTCCGATTTTGAGGATCCCGTGAAACCGGAAAAACCGCTGGAGAACGATTCGGAGGCGGAAACCGAGCGCATCGATGATTCTCCTCATAACATTCGAAAACGAGACATTGTGGTGAGCGCGGGCAGCGCTGGACCGAGCCCGAGCAAGCTTCATCAGTCGACGACGGTAGACGATGTCGACGAAGCGCATGTTGCAGATGATTCGCCGAGCAAGCCGCGGCGGTCTTCCAAGAACAATGGCGTTGCCGATCACCCCGAGATGGATGATGTCGAGCTTCCCGATAGTGTCGGCAAGAAACGAAAACGCGTCGATGCTGGCGACGAAACCGGCACTGAACTAGGCGACGAAGAGCCGTTGAGGAAGCGCCGGAGCTCACTCAAGAGTGACTTGAGCGATCCAATGGATGACGATGCGCCGTTGTCGCCGGAGCCGATAGAAGACCCCACTATTGCGCGCGACGATACGCCAGTCGACGATGCCCCGGAGATCGACATACCAGCCGCTTCGTCGAAAAGCAAAAAGGGCAAAAAGGGTAAGCGAAAAGGCAAGAGAGTTCCTGACGCGGATGAGGAGACCGAAGCTGGTGGTATTGAAGCCGCTACAGAGGACGTCGCTGATGAGAATGTTGGTGAAGACGACGAACCTGCGGAACAGGTTGAGGACGCCGATGATGCTGAAGCCACTGCTCGGGTTGAAGAAGAATGTAAGTCTTGAGTGCCTCTTTTCTGGACATCACAATCGCTCACGTTCTATACAGCCGTGAAAAAGATGTCTGCGATGGAGTCTCTCGCGACGTTGGAGAAAGAATTTGCAACATTGCGTGACAAGTAAGAGCTTATCTTCTCTTTCTTCGAGGTTGGATGCTGACACTCTCATAGGATTTATGACGAACGGATTTCCAAGCTCAACCGCGAGCTGGAGATGCTGACCGGGCCGAACCCAACCCACCCCGAGTACCTGCGCCAGGTGGAGTGTGTAGAACGACATCGGGACGCTAAAACTACATATGAACACACGTTGTACCGATACCGCATGAAGTCCCTTCTGAACAAGGGACTGGCCGAGCGAGCGCAGGCACATAGCACCTACTTCCAACGGATTCGAGACGTTCGTGAACGGCATTCCAGTGCGATTAGCAGACAGTTCTATGCGATTCAGCATGATCGCTTCAAGACAGACGAACTCAGCCCACATCATATCATTCCGTTCCCCACCCGTCGGTCGCAGCAAATCGCGCACCAGACCGCATACAACCAAGAAGTTTCGGTCATGGCCGGTGTCGCGAAATATGTTGGCTTTCCTGCTGCGCCCACCTTGCTTGGGGCGCGTTCGTCCGAACTTGATGACGACCTTGAAAAGATGGGAGTAAGCCGTCTCCACACCACCTGTACACGTTTACCTCAGATACTGATTTGAGCCTCTCAGATATCTGTCGAGTCTCGAGCCTCGGCTCCACGGCATTCGTCGGCGTTGCCGCCACGGGGTGCGATGTCTGCCATGTCGTCTAATGCTTTCCGCACAGCCGCCGAGGAAGCCTTCTTGGAGCAGACACCCTGGGCCAACCCACAACATCCCATCCACCAACAGCAGGCACATCAGCAGTTGTCGCAACAGCCACAGCCTCAGGCCCGTCCCCTAGAACAAGCACAACCGTCCTCATATGCAACTCCAGCAGCTCAGAAGCGGGTGGTAGATGTCAATGCGCCGAATGGATCCGCATCCACCATTCCCGAGAACCTCTCCGCAGCTAATTCGTCGGCGAACAACACCCCCTATGGCACCGAGCAGGAGCCACGACATCAACAGCAAGGGCCTTTTCGAAATCCTGAATATGACACCGAGCACAAGTCTGGGTTCCGGTCATTAAGCTCCTCGCCGTTGGATGTCCGGAAAGCACACCCTCACCCTCCACATTCTCTCGAGCATCGATCGCTTGCTGCTGACGCCACCTCCAACCGCAACCCCATCTTCTCTCCATCTCCAGCTCGGCAGGGCTTGTTCTCATCCTCAGCGGCACCAAACCGAGACCCTTCCCCGTCTATCCCGTCCAAACCGGTTGATGCCCATTATCGGGCCCACCAATCGGGCATCTCAACAGGGCCAGGTTCCAGCCAAATACCGTCTCGATGATCCCGCTCTCATCCTGTTGACATCCTCGATGGGGCTTGTTGCCTTCGGCTGGAACCGGCACTGCATTGAATGGCCCAGACCAGAATCATATTCAATTGTCTTGGACTTGCATCTTTTCCTCTTCTCCTTCTTTCTCGCCTGGGATAGAGTCTTCCGACCTCCCTCTTCCTCTTTAATTCTTGTTCGGTGTTCTGTATTCCGCTATTGCTGGAGTTGCAAACATGTATTCTGATTATCATGGACAGAGAGAATGTGTGAAATGCGGCGTGGATGGATACCAGGGGCATCTTGGCTTCAAGTCTCGACAGCGTTGATATATGGGAGAAAACCAAAAAAAAACTCGGGTGTTTTTTGCTACTTACTTTTTACTGCACTTCGATTCGAAGGCCATGTTTCTGGGTGGGTCAACGGGTAAATGGTTTTTATATATACCTTGGTGTATGGGGTATGGATGTTTTCTTTTCTTGTCTCTGCTTTTTGCTTTCTCAGTTTCGTGCTTGTGTCGTTGTACATACCACGCATAGAGATGGGCTACCAAGGCCTGGGAGTTTCTTCTTTTCTTTTTTTGTGTGTTTGAGGTGAAACATGGTTCATTCTTTGTCACTAGGCTTTGAACCTTGTGCATCACTTGCATCTCAGGAGCGGTGGCGTGGATATCAATCGAGGAGGAAAGAAATTCTTGTATAAAAAGAGGGGAAAATAAATGAGCAAGAAGTGTCAAATGCCGAGTGCACATATCGAAATTTGTCGATTACTTTCCATGGTTGCCTGGAATGCTGATACACAGGACTCACGTAGGACGTTTATTCCAGACTTACAAAGGGGTTCTAGAAGTATATCGTGTTATATCTAGGCATAGCATGCCCAGAATCAAATACGAATAACATGGCCGATGTTCAATATCCAGTTCCCTGATTTATTCTTTTAAGAAGGAAAAGATAGCAATATACATATGCGAGAATGGTAGAACCGAACTATGCGGTGGGTTAAGCAGAAGCCTTCTTCAAGGCTGCAATGGAAAACAACACATGCTATCTGGCACAAAGCACCTCGGCAGACTATTAATCGAGTCCTTCAAGATCTTCGATGGACAGGAGACATTGTTTCTTGTCCTTTTCAGGTCGAGTTCATCCTGACGCCGCACCAGACTGCATCTCTGGTGCTGGGGGCGCCCCGTTTGTGGCAGCAGCCGGTGGCTCTGTCGCTTGGGGACGCCATTTGGCAAGGACCTTGCCGGCCGCGGGGCGTGCTTCCTCATCTGTAGATGACCATATGTTAGACCGGCTATTGCCAACATCATCAAGTAGAAAACAAAAGGCGAAAGACAACGTACATGTCCGGTAAAGATCTTCTAACGCGTTCAAACTCATTTCTCGAGCCGGTAAGCGAAATAGAATCAGATACCTGGACGACCAGAGTCAGCAATGAATCCATGACTCGAAGATTCGATGACAGAAAATCCATAATAAACTTACAACAGGGACTGGATGCAGAGGTTGACACGTTCCGGGTCTTTCGCTAGACTGGCCACTCGCTGGATGATGGGGATGGTGACCTCAGGAATCTCGCTCAAAAAGCGGGCCAGCACTTTGATATCGCGGGAATCCAAGTAGGGCAGAAGTCCATCGAGGAGCCGGATCACCCAGGTGTCATAGTGCAAGGGTAGAGTAGGTTCCGATTCTTCCTCGGCGTCGGCACGCTGCGTGACTGCAGACTTCATTTGGACACGGTCATTATACCATTCTTCGTTCAGCCAGGAGATCCCAATACTGAGTCGAGCGCGGAAATCTTCCAGAATGTATCGATACAACGTCTCTCGGATCGAGTCGGAAATGGTGGCACCTTTGCCCGACGGGCCACCTCCCTCCAGACCAGCTGGGGCGCGCGTGGCCAGTCGAGCCAGAAGCACGACCCATGCGTCGCGATCAAATGTGCTCCCAGCAAGCCGTGCAAATCCAAGCTGTTGTTGGCTCTTGCCCTTGGCGGGCGCAGGTGATGTTTCAGCGACATTCAGCATGCCAAACACGCGCGCGACGGCACTCCGCCCGACTTCCCCAGCCTCTGTTTCACTCAATGGAGGCGGTTGCGGTAAGATGAATGGACCCAAAGATACGAAATCAGCCTCGATGTCTGCGACTTCCGCTGCAACAGCATTGGTTTCTTCCGCGACATTTTCGGCCACGTCCATAGGTTGGTATTCGGGTTCGTAATCATCATCTTCATCTGCCACGGCTGCTTGCTGCTGCTGCTGCCGCTGTCGGGTTTGCTCCTTAGTCACAGTTTGATATCGTGTGCGGACCGCCTAGAGAAAGTTAGCATATGTGAATGAGCTTGTTGCTTCAGTATAACCCACGTCGACGGCCTGCGTAAGCAAGGACGGATTGACTTGTGCAAGGAGGGGAACAGCAATCTTCACGACTAGATCGGGCGGAAGCTGTTTCACGTCGAAAGACGAAAGCCCGGCATCTTGTGTCAAAGTGAAAAGTCGATCATAGCTGGTGGGACCTGGTGGCAAGGGCGGAATTTTGAGCAACGGAGGAGTCATGGCATCCAGACGTGCCCGTTTGGCGCTGTCAAGCCCGTCTATCGGCTCATTAGGTAGCCCGCGCTTCCGAGAAGCATCATCAGTCATCTCAAGCTTTGACTGCATTAATCGCTCAATATACACTTGCATCCTACCCGCCAGAGGATGATTCGGGTTCCTACAACAGTCGGTTAGAGTGATCTAGGTAGATGACTACGAGGGGGTCGTACTTCTTCAAGATGTTGACAATCAAGGCCCGCGATGTTCGTTCCATCGACTTGACACTGACGCGGACAGTCGGGGTAAGAGGCGGACGAACATGTCTTGCAGGATAGAAGTCCAAGACCGCATTGACGATTTTGTTCGCGATTGACTGGCGCGTGCGAATGAGGGGGGTGAGGCAGTTTAGAGTCGCGTTGACAAGAAGCGGGTCACTAACTACAAGTTAGAATTCTCATCAAGTAGCGGATCACTTCCTTCAAATACCTTGTTTCTTCTTGGAAAACATCCAACAGACGGTCAAGCAGACCTGATGACTCGGCCTCCAGGTTTGGGATAGACAGAACAGCGTGAGTTCGAGGGACAATGGCCAGTGATGTTTCGTTTTGTTCCGGACGCTAAAGCACAAAAGTCAATCCTGGCATCAACATATCACAGGGGTTGACAGGACATACTCTGGGGTCTGAAATCAAACCGGGCGTCTGAACCTGTACCACGCGTTGAAGGAATTTGACACAGCAGACCTTGATAGGGCACTGGAAAGAATCCATTTTGCGCAGAATGTCTTGTTTAATGGCATTCATCGTCTCCCACGCCTGGCCGTCTTCCGGATGGTTGACACTGCGGTTCGGGCCCGTTAGTATCATATCCCACGGCAATTCCAGCTCGATTATGGACGTGACAGCGCCAAAAGAAACCTACATGTGCCTAAAGACTAGCGGATAAAGACTGGTGGCAGTCTGCACCAAGCTCTGCAGGACCGCTGCGTCCGCCTCGGGCAGCTCCAGGATCTCTCGAACGGTCTGCAGAACGCTCGGCGCGAGCAGCTCCTTCTGCGCTATAGCTAACACCGGGCTGGCAAAGGTCTCTGCCAAAAATTCGGCGCCCCATCTTCGCAATTCGAGTCGCGAGTGAGCTCCGATGATCGGGAGGATGCCGTTCACGATTTGCGGGTAAAAGGCGGCGTCGCCGAGGACGAGTTTGCGGGCGGCATCGAGCTGGGCGATCTGATCGACCACCTGGTCGGTCAGTTGAGCCATCGCTCCGAATTAAAGGACGGGAGGAGGGCTATGCGACAGGCGTGTGAGGGGGCAGGCGAGTCGCGTCGAGACAACGGGAAAGGGAACGATGTTTTCTATTGGGCTCGGGTCGCAGGTCCAACGGCGTGACAGGCGGGATAGATGCGCATATGCACTCCGGAGTACTGCGATGATGGATTGGGGTCGATGGAGATAGTGGGAGGTGAACGACTGGGGGATATGGTGCTGCGACAGCGAAGGGTGGGAGTATGGAGGACAACAGAAGTCCGAAGGGGCCGAGAAAAAGATAAGTCAATGCGAGTCGCAGATTGACCACGGCACCACTAAGTACTGACGACAAAAGAGTATCACTTTGATGATAATGTAAAGCAATTTAGCAGAAAAATGCTAGAAAATCGTGATTTCCCCCGAGGTTGCGCTGCCTGTTGGTCCTCAGCGCCAAGACCGCCCCGTCCGCTTCTGCGTATAGATTCATCTCCGTCCTTCGCTCTCTCACCCCACGCATCTCCTTCGCCATGCCGTCTGGAATGTACGTGAGACTTCAAAAACTCTCCACCTCAATCAACCCCCGAGATTTTATCGACTAACATCACTTGTCTGATCCAGCTTCAACTCCACTTACTACGGCAAGGACTACCGCGCCGGCGCCGCCCTGCTGCGCGCCCGCCGACCATACCTGTTTAAGAATGCCCTGACAGGCCTCGGGCTGGTCGCTTTCTCGATTAGCGTCTGTACGTGAGACCCAAGCCCTGATCGCCGCCGCGGTTGGATGCCGCATCCGCCGTACGAAGAATCATGCCCTCAAGAGCCAACTCTACCGTGTCATTCCCTCCCAAGACACATCGAACCGGCTTTATACGCACTCCTTCCCACAGGAGTCTTTCCAGAACCAACTGTACTGACTGATGTTTTCTCTCCCACTTCCAGTTTCATACACCATCAGCGCTGTCGGCCAAGAAGAGTTCTCCGACGTGAAAGTCCCCGACGCCCCCGCGCAGTCTCAGCAGAAATAAACCAGCTCGCCCTACCCTGACGGAAATCTCAGATAGGGCTCGAGTCGAGTTGAATATGGGATAGCCACCGGCTTGACAGTGAGCGTGGACCATATACTTGGGCGCAAACTCGGAGGGAATGCAAGTGGCCGGCGGCGCCAGCCCTGCAGGGAAAACAGCGACGGTGCAACATTGGGGTTTTCGGAGTCTTCGGGGCAGACGTTTTAGATTCATTGTCTGCCTGTTCAACCTTGTGTTCTTTTTTTTTCGTGTACAGAGTGGTTTGGGATGGACTATGTACAATGATAGTAGGCTCGCGCTCGAATACTCATCTCTGCTCTTCGGCAATCGATTATAGCTTCCATGCGACTACTGCAAGATTACGGTTTATTCAGAAGACATATTTCTCGGGGCATTCATAGTATATCACGTTGAGCTATGGACCCAAAGTATATCAGAAAGAAAGCACCACATGCAGGATGAAAGCAGCCTGCCATGATGTGGAAAGAGTCAAACCACAACATGACACGCCACAGAACAAAATTTAAACAAAGCACGTCTACTCGGTTCTTAGAATGGGGGGACCTCTCTTCTTGGCCGCACGCTTCTTCTTGAGGCCCTTGTCGAAGGCGACAGCGTTGCTGTGGTCGCGGCCGAAGTTGTCCAGGTCTTTGACCTTGTAGATCCGGATGATCCAGTTCTCGCTGGTGAAAGCCTCCTCGAGTGTGTTGAGCTGGGGGGTTTCGGTAGGCAGCTTAGAGCCGCGAACTCGATCCATGGCTTGACCGGGCGGGAACAGACTTTGGTAGTTGTGGTAAGACAGTTTGTACCTGTCGATGCAAGGTGAGCTGTGATATCCAATAGGGAGAAATACGCAGGGAGAGATAACACGTACATCAAACTGTTACGCATGGTCGGAGTAGCCTGGTCGTCGACACGGTACTCACCACGAGCAGTGAAGAACGCACGCTCGCTCACCTCGTCGGGCCAGATGCCCTCGGAGATGCGTACCATCCACAGGAACTTGTTCAGGTCGTCACCCGAGTAGCCCAGCAGTCCACCAAACACCACCAAGACATAGTCCACATCGTGCTGTCGCAAAATTGGGTAACTGACCTCCTCGCGCGAGCTCATCGCCTTGCCCACGGTAGCAATATGGGTGTTGTTCCAGGTGTTGTTGTCGACGAGCGTAGGACGGTCAGCCATACCACCGATCTGATAGCCGTAGTCCCACCAAGACATGATCTTGGCGTTGTCGGGTGTGTTCTGACGAAGCCAGTAGTAGGCCTCGCGGTAGTCATCGATGATGAACTGGCTTCCATCGGGCAGTCGGCTGGCCAGAACAACCGAAGGCGACGAGTACGCGTTGGAAGTGACCCAGGTGCAGTGAGCAACAAACATCAGAAGGTAAATGGTCACTGAGCCCGTCACAACGGCCTTGGAGAAGTACGAGTAGATGCCAACCAAGGGGTTCCGGCCTGAACGAAGCGACTTGGACTCATTTCCGTTTGCCTTGGCTTGGGCGGCCCCCTTGGGTGTCGACATCACCAGGAAGTTGTCGAGAATGCAAGACAAGGCGAGCGCCGCCGCAACGCAAACAATTGGGGTCAGAGTCAGCATCAGACGGACCATGACACCAGCGAAGTAGCTAGCGAGCACGGAGTAGATGACCACAAAGACATGCTCATCTTTCAGCTTCTGGAAGCACACGAACACACCAGCCGGGAAGAGCCAGATCAGGAAGTTCAGGTCAAAGAAGAAGGCAGGCCAGGCAGTCGGCTGGTGCTCGGAGACAGACGCAATGATGGGAATGTGAATCTTAGCGTAATTCGTATCCCACAGGGAGTAGAAACGACCGCTCCATGGGGCAATGACTCCCGTAGCTGAAAGCGCAATGAGTCCAGTGAATGCCAGCCCGAAAGTCAGGAAAACCATGTACGTCAGAAGCTTTTGGAACTGCTTGCCGGGCAGGAAGCTTCGGATAAAATCGGCAAACGCCACAAGTTGAATGAGTCCAAAGACACCTATGAGAGAGTTAGAAGATGAAAAAGTCGAGGGATGGATTGATAAGGCTTACCCAAAGCGGACATGTGGTCACTGTTGCGAATAGGCAGAAATCCCACGAAGGGGATCTGCATACTTCCCAGAGTTCCCAGCGCATACCAGGTGGTATAGCTGATGTACATCCGAGAACTGTACCGACCCATGCAGAGCAGCACAAAGACATGGAGTGGAATGAGGTTG
Source organism: Penicillium alfredii (assembly GCF_028826965.1). Classification (NCBI taxonomy): domain Eukaryota; kingdom Fungi; phylum Ascomycota; class Eurotiomycetes; order Eurotiales; family Aspergillaceae; genus Penicillium; species Penicillium alfredii. Next base: position 2,992,573 of record NW_026622706.1, on the reverse strand, counting down.
GTGATGAAGACGTATCCACCCCAGGCCGACACCATGTATCCGTAGAACAAGGCCGTCAACGCTCCCCACATGATCGAGCCGTTCTTGATAGCCTTGATCCACAAGAAGAAGGTAAATACCAACAGGAAAATGGCAATGGCTTCATTGTCGTAGCTGCCCGCCACGGATCGCGAAATGTAACCAGGAACGATTCCAATGAAGGCCGCAGCGAGGAGACCAGCAGATGGGGAGGGAGCCATTTCGCCGGTCAAAAGGTACATTGCCAGCGCGGTGAGTCCGGAAAATCCTGGGGCGAGCAGAACGCAAACGTTTCGAATGTCGACGGGGATCGTAAGGAAACGCAGGATGTGGTAGATCACGCCGCTAGTCACCATCAGACCAGGGTATAAGGTGCCACCGGTAACACGTCCCAGAGGGTGCCACGTTCCTGTTAAGAGAAGCAATTCTCGTCAGTACCATGCCATAATGGATGACACGCAGCCACGGGGAGAAACCTACGGTCATCGAACCAATCCCAAAAGCTGTAAAAGCCATTTTGAACCAAGTATTTTGTTGCACGGAAGTTAAACCACGGATCGACTAGAGTTCGAAGGCGTTAATATCTCTTTCTCTCCGACGGGGTCGAGTCTGGGATGCTGTATCTCATGCACAGGGGAGGTGACCATACATTCGTGGATAATACTCTCGAATCCTAGAATTGAGTCAGCATAATGAACCGCTACCAGCTAAGGAATCAATGCATACGAATAACACTGAACAGCCGACTAGACACGGCGGCGGCAGCAATCGTACAGAGAATGAGGATCCGCAATAGACCGCGCGTGTTCCGGCCGGAGCTGCCTTTCAGCAAGGCATCGAGCGAAGACTGGGCCATAATGGCCAGGCGAAGGAGCAAAGTCCAGAGGCAAGAATTAAAACCCAAACATCAAATCAAGGAGTGAGTTGGGGCTGAGCTGCCAATGGTGAGAGTCGTGGGATAGATGGAGGAGGAAGAGCTGCGACAAGGTGGTCACTTCGCTGAGGCTTGGCATCGGGGAAAGGTGCCACCTCCGACTGCTCCCCGCAATAACAACCGCCTTCTTCTCAGTCACTTTCCTACTGCTCCTGGGTTTTTTGTGATTTTCACTCTGAACCTGACTCATACTACAGAGCAATAGCAATTTGGTGATTGTCACATCAGCAATGGAGCTGCTGCCACTTTCTACTGAGCAACTCTCGAAGCTGGCGGCTTCCAATGTGCCACCATCTCAACTCTTCGAAGTCTTGTCGCAATACGAAGCCGAAGCTTGTCTGATCCCTGCAGAGGGTGATAGCTCTCAGACCGACAATTCTGGCTTGGAGTTGTTGAGCCTTTTCTATTCTAGTTTCTTCCTCACCCACCTTCTAACCGATCAAATGTTAGTTTTCTTGGGTGATTACTTTTGGACTACATACTGATTGAAGACCTGGAACGATAGACCCGAAGCCCGTGCCTTGACCAAGCGAATGCCCGAAACCCTCCGGAACAAGGACCCTTCTCTGCAGAATTGCCTGACACTATTACGAGCCGTATGGCAAACCCAACACGACCAAGTCTATCAGATCCTGCGGAGGTTGCCGTGGCCAGAGGCACTGCAGCGACTAGTACAAAGATACGAGAGTATGGACTTGTTCCTGCCAGCTATCTTCCAGTCAAGTACTGACATCAGCTCCATAGGCTTCTTCCAAGACAAGTCTTTGGTTGCACTCAGCCATTCCTACGAGGCAATACGACCTGCAACCGCAGCGGGATATTTAGGCCTTGACCAAAAGGCCGCTGAGAATGGCGACCCAAACATCATAACGAAATTCATCGGGTGTGGATGGACATGGGATCCGGAGACTCAGTTGCTGCACCCTAAACCGATCGCTGTACCATCCCCCCATAACCAGACCACGAATGGCATTCGAGAAGCTATGGCCATGCTTGGAAACCGGGCAGGTTGAAAGACGAGTTGGGAGGCCCGTGTCTGTTTGCTAATGAAAACCCGACACTGCCGAGGGGTTACGAGTATCCCTGAGCTGCGCCTCTGCGTACGAGGACCATGGAGACGACGCCAGAACTAATACTGGCCGACTTCAGATAGTGATAACGCCGGAATGCATAACATGATCTTTTGCTCTTTCTTGTGGTCCAACTGTAGTGTACAGGCGCACGCCAGCCCAGGGTATATACAGGACCCAGGGATAACGTCTAAAAAAAGGAAGAAAAAAAACGGCTCCGTCTTTCGCTGGCAATGTCGCAACTCGGGGGCAAATTAGACCCAAACCAAACAATCGTACAGAAAACGGAGCGGGACCCGAGCGAATCGCTTCTAATACCCTGGGGGGAGGCGCGATTTGCGCAAAGAGATCATTGCGTATCATTCCTCCTCTATACCGTCCATGCCATTTACTGCGACTCCGCAGCCTTAGCCTGCAAGAATGCCTCCAGGTCGAATTTGGGGTCCTCGGGATCCGTGATGACTGCAGGGGGAGGGAAATTGATCAGCGCTGGGTTCGAAAAACAATTCGGGTCTTTCGGATCCCATCATGGAAACTCGTAAGAAAACACCCGGGGGAAAGGAGGGCTACATACGTCCGCTAGTTTGTGTCTTGGGCTCCTGGGGTGTCGTCTTCTTCTTCCACTCGGCCTTGGCCTGCTCGATCAGGCGCTCCTTGCGTGCGTATTCGTGCTCAATCTCCGTGCGCTTCGTCTGCGAGTTGAGAGACGACTGGTGGAAGACACCGTAGAACAGACCAGCCACGAGGGCCGAGTAGCGGAGGACCTGTTTTGTGCTCATGTCAACACCCCGTTTCTGAGAGATGGGGGCCCTTTACTCACGTTGACACCCTGGGTGCTAGCCATTTCTGCAAGGTCTTCGGAAGACAAGGAGGAGGTAAGAAAACAATTAACGGGATACCGAAGGACCGTTCAACAGGTGTCGACCGTCAATGGCAGGGAATCTCCAGGTTGGTCAAGGCGAGGTTTCAGTCCCTGTTCCTGCGCGAGTTTTTCCGGCGCCGTCGGACGAGGCGCTTATGTCATCCCGAGTAAATAAACCGCAACACGCTACGCTGGTAAACGCATGTCCTCATTTACGCTGCCACGATGTCGTCCATGCAGCAGCGCAAGAATGAGATCCTCGCCAAACGAGCCAAGCTTGCGGAGCTGAAAAAGCAGCGCGAGCTCCGCCAGAAGGAATTCACCAACACCCGAACCAGCGTCGGAGATGCTTCAGAGGTAACGCACCAGCCAACGGATTGTGGAGCTTGCTAGGTGTCTGACAATTGTATTTAGATTGTGTCGCCGGTGCCCAGCCGCTCAGACAACAGAGCAGAACTGGATGATCTGATCTCTCGCCTGGTGGATCGCCCGGGGTCGGCATCCATCAGCCACGGCGCCGAAGGCCAGTCGGGGAAGGGCAGCCGACCCAATTCCGTGCTAAGCGCCAGTCAACTAAGTGGAGAGAACGCCGATTCATACGCTCCTTCGTCCAGACCACAATCCCAGTCCATTGCTGTACAGACGGTCGGGGATGAGCCCCTCACGTCGTCTGCACCAGAAGCCCCGCCGCCCCCTGAACCCAAACCGGAGGTCGTCACCTACAGCAAAGCTGTACAGACCGATGTATTAGAACCGCAGCCTGAGTCTGTCGATGGCTCTGTTGAGTCAGATAGTGAAGAGCTCGCCGGAACTACTCGGTCGAGCAAGCGTCTAAGCCGACGGGACCGGGAGCGAGACGAAGAGATCCGACAGAAGATTCGGGGGGAAATCGAGGAGGAATTGAAGGCTACCAACCAAGATGGGCAGGATCCCTTGGCCACACAATCTGCACAATTACGATACCCACTCCGCACACTCGAGGAAGACGAGCTGAAGGCGGTCACTTCGTCGGATGACTTCCTGGACTTTGTCGAGCGGTCGTCCAAGGTGATCGAGCGAGCTTTGGATGAGGACTACGATGTCCTGGCAGATTATGAACTCGGCGGCATCGACGGGGACTTGGAAGAAGACGAAGAGACCGGGAAGAAGAAGAGGGGGATCCGGGAGGTTTGCCAGTTCTGGGATGAGCGATGGAGCAAGAAGCGTATGATCACCGACCTGAGCTTCTCTCCTAAGGTAAGACTCCATCTGTCAATTTATGCACCTCTGTCCGACTGACTCGTTCAGTTTCCCGAGCTCGTCCTGGCCTCGTATACCAAGAATCCCTCCGCTCCCCATGAACCCGACGGCCTTGTCCAGGTGTGGAATCAACATTTGCACTCTCGCCCGGAATACGTATTCCACTCCACTTCCGACATTCTCACGGCAAAATTCTCTCCCTTTCACCCGAATCTTATTGTGGGAGGCTCCTATTCGGGACAGGTGCTCTTGTGGGACACTCGCTCTTCGCGTGCTGGCGGCGGCGCCCCAGTTCAGAAGACGCCTCTCACTGGTGCCGGACACACCCATCCTGTCTACAACATTTCCATCATAGGCACTCAAAATGCACACAATATCTTAACCGCCTCGACAGATGGGGTGGTCTGTGGCTGGACGGTCGATATGCTGTCGCAACCGCAGGAATATCTAGAGTTGACCACCCCTCCTCCATCCAAAATCGAGGATCGTGCGCCGACCAGCATGTCGTTCCCTCAGTCTGACCCAACCTTTTTCATTGTGGGCACAGAAGAAGGTGGCATCTACCCCTGCCACCGATACGATCGAGCAGGCGCCAAGGCCGGCACCGACCACCGAGTGGCGTATCGCGGACACGCAGCGCCGATCATGTCGACAGCATTCCACCCTGCTCGGGGCCCCGTCGACCTTGGAGATTTGATGTTGAGCTCCAGTCTCGACTGGAGCGTAAAGCTCTGGCGCGTCCGACCCCCGGCGACGACTGCGTCCGTGACATCTGGCTCTGCCCATACCCAAGTTGTCGCGCCCATCCTTGACATCACGCGCGAAGATGTCGTCTACGATGCCCGCTGGTCCCCGCATCGACCAGGCGTGTTCTCCTTGGTGGATGGTGCCGGCAACGTCGAAGTCTGGGATCTCTACGCGGACACGGAAGTTCCGGTGGTACGCGCCACCCCCTCCCGTGGCCGCAGCGGCGTCTTGTCCCGCAGCCTCAATAAGGTTGCGTGGGAAGAGCGGGAAGGCCGCCGCCTGGCGACTGGTGGGCTGGACGGCGTGGTCACCGTCTTCGAGGTGGGCAAGGGCTTGAGCGGAATTCCCGAGGAGGTCCCAGCGGAAGAGTGGACGGGCATGAAGCGGCTGGTGGGGAAACTGGAGCAGAAGGATCGAATGGCTTGAGCTTGTTCTTTTCCTTCGTGCCGCCCATCCCCGTGTTTTACTGTCATATACCCCCTGCTTCTCTTTACATCCTTAAGCCATGTGTGTATGTATCTAATCCATTCCCGGGCAGACTCTCGCCCGTCCAGAGAAATAAATGTAAATTCCAGACTGAACAGCCTCGGTTTTTCCTTGATTCTCGAGTATCTCAAGATGCCTCACCGAATAAATCAGCAATTTCAAATATCCCAGGCCTCGACCGAAGAAAGAAAAAAAGAAGTCAAAGTTTCCTAGAACCAAAATTCATGTTTGGAACTCACGCGATCGGAAATCTCCATTCTTGGTGTTCTCTGATATTATCTCCGTTCCACTGAGAAAGGGCCCCGAGCGTTGCAATGAGCTTCTCCCCGACAGAACCCGAGAAGCTTCTCTCTCTATTTTTCCCTTTTCCCTCAATTCTCTTCACTTGGTTCCAGACCGCGTGGAGCCCCAGCTGACTTTGGTGCCATTCCCGCACCGCCGCGCCGGTTCATGATGTCAGGACGGGAGATCTGAGTTGTACCATTGATATACCTTCCCCGGCACCCATGGAACACCGCTGGATTGTAGCTGTTGATACGCCATGTCAGTCTGGCGGCCCCCTACCAGGGCCATGGCTCGCTCGCTGCTCTTATGTTTCCTAAGTCGGTCAAAACGGCGTGTCCGTCCAGCGGGTTTCGCAGATCTTCGGTCGCGTAAATACTTCATTTTGAGTTTGAAGATTTGAGATTTGTAGATTCTGGATAAGGGGAGAATGGTTTGTTAGGATTGCGGGTTTTGGAATATTAACAGGCCTGCGGCGCTTTTTTTTTCCCCTCTGCTTTTTGTAATATCATCTCCCAAGATCCATTCTTTCTCAATGTTGGAACGCGCTCTCCAACCCTCTTTTTCTTCACGATGATGGGCACTGGCTGGGCTCATCGAGATGATCAACCGTATAGCGGCAATGGTCTGCTCGCGGCGGTTGCGACTCTTGCGGCAGTGCAGATCATTCTCGTCGCGCTGAGATTCTATACTCGACATGTGCAGCGCATGCGATATGGCCTGGATGACTATCTCCTCCTGCTGGCCTTGGTATGTTTCATACTTGGTCCATGAATATACGAAAGAAAAGAAAAATAAATATACTGATGTCCACTGTGATGATGGATAGATGGGGAGTCTGGCTCGATCTGCTATTTACATTATGTGTAAGTTGCAAGCGCATTGCCCTGTTCCCATGTATCCAATGGCTCGACAAGAACATGACACTCACAATATATAATATATGCAGTGGCCAAGAGTGCAGGGCTTGGCTATCACATCGACTACATGGCCCAAATGCCCGAGAAGCTGGAAACCATTCGAAAGGTATGTACATGGCAATAACCCCGGACAACAGCCATGACCACCCAAACCCTAACACATACATTTTTATAAAAAAAAAGGGCATCTTCGCTATCCAAATCCTCGACTACCCCTTCGGCGTCACCCCGGCCAAAATGGCTCTAATCCTCTTCTACGTGCGCATCTTCCCCGTGCGCAAGTTCCAGATCTTCGCCTACATTGTCGGATCTGTTGTCGTCGCGCTCGGCGTTGCAGTGCTTTTCGAGACTATCTTCCAATGTCGGCCTATCCCATATAACTGGGATAAAACCATCTCTGGTGGATCGTGCGTCGAGCACACAGATATCTACCGCTATGTCTCGCCTGTCAATGTTGTGACGGGCGTGCTGATCCTGGTAATGCCCATGCCATTGGTGTGGAGATTGCATATCCCGAGGGGACAGAAGATTGCCCTGACGGTGGTGTTTCTGCTAGGTGGGCTGTAAGTTGAAACCCTTCTTACCATTTCTGCCCTTTCAGAAAGAGAATCGAAGACTGACGCTTTGGTTGGTAGAGGAACTGTGGCCAGTATCTTGCGCATGGCCGTGTACTTGGTACAGATCAAAGCTGCCATGAATGATCCAACCTGTATGTTGAGTCCAACGACAGCCCGCAAAATAGGAGACAAGCAAGCAAGAAAGCAAGAATATACCTAGGCCAATTGCTAACATCCTTCCAGGGTACTCCGTCGAGCTGGGCATCTTGACAGTCCTCGAAGGTGCTCTCCTCATCATCGCCGCCTGTCTGGTCGGTATCTGGCCTCTGGTCACCCGCATCATGTCCCGGCGCCTTTCTACAATGCTCATGTGCAACACGCCGCAGGAACGGCAGCACCAATACTGGTACATGCGAGACAATCAGGCACCCAGCAAAAGCCAGGAAGGACTCGCGCGTTGCAGAGAAACTACTGAGGCTCAGCGGGAGGACAGCTGGAGCACGCCGTCATCATTGGCAGATCTCGAGGATCAGCGATGGTCAGTGTTTGTCGACGAGGGCGTTGCTGAGTCTCGCCCTTGTCGATTAGCTGGATCTCAAAATACCCCATATGTAAAATAGCTATAGTTAATAGATATAATAGACATAAAACAGTCTAACCACGGATTGGATATATCTAGTCTACAAATCGCGATGGTATCAACCCGTGTTTCTCGTGGAGGTCGTAAACTATAACACAGCAAAGCCTTGAGCTTCGCTGCTAATAAGTATATCTGAAACCGGGCTATATATGTCCCAAAAGTTAGCCCATGGCACAGAGAGATAGCTGCTACGAACAGAAGATCAATCATACCACGCCCTCTATGGCTTTCAACCCCCGTTTCTGGCGTCCGTTGGCAATGTAAAAATAGAGCGTAAACGCACCCACAATGGCCATGAGAAGAATATGGGATCTAATAACCATGGCATAATCAGTCACCCAGGCCAGCAAATCACCACCAACAAGCCATTGTCATTGGCACTCGGAATAATCAAGACCTACCCAACTGATACCCACACTGCAGTCAAGTACTGCGGGGCCTCTGTTTGCCGGATAATAAAGCTCCCTGCCACGCCGCCTAATCCATTGCATGCGGTGACCGCTGCCGCAGTCACTGCACGCTTCCACTGGCCGACCACATTGTTAGCCTGAAACGCGTTGAGAGCAGCCCAGTTGGAGACATAGGCGCCGGTAGCCAGGAAAGTCCCGATGTAGCGCACGGTCACTTGGGTCGAGACGGGGAGCCCGAGCATCAAAAAGCCGGCGATGAGTATGAGTGCATTGAACGTGACCATTGGTCCTCGGAGATGATAGAAGTCCCCGACCAGGGATGTGAGGAGGACGGGAATCACTGCATAATAGTAGGGCTAGCAATCCTAAATTAGAGAGAGCTGGCTAGGATTGCTGGCTTCAGCCCCGGAAACCACTTACTGGCGTCGAAAGGAGAATGGATTGGTTCGTGGTAAACCCCATGCCCTCAACCAGAATAATCGGCAGGAAATAGGACAGAGAGGTCGACACCAAATTAAGCAAGAAGAACATGCATGCAAAGCCATAGATTTTCAGATCGGCAAAGTTGGCGAGGACTGTGCTCCAGGCGAACGGTTCCGGGACCAGGTCCGCGCGATCGTCCAGGATACGGCGGGCGGCCACACGGGCTTCGCGCTCTGACAGAAAGAAAAAGCTACGGTGAGAGTGTTCGGGAAAGTCCACCATCCACCAGTAGGTGACGATGCCCAGCACGCAGGTAATGAGGCCCTGAACGAGGAACATCCACCGCCAGCCCGCCAGGCCTGCAGCGCCATTCAAGTGGTTAAGACCGAAGTTGACCAAATTGCCCGTAGCAAGCACCAAGACTTCTCCAGACTGCAGAAAGGCAAATCGGAGCTGCTGCTCTCGGCGGGGGTACCAGGCGCTGATCAGATAGGTCAGGCCGGGGTAGATGCCGGACATGGCGATGCCCAAGAGCACCCGTAGGGCGATCATCTGACGCCAGGTGTGAATAAAAGCAGTGCACAGGGTGAGCAGTCCGAAGCTGAATGTCATGGCTGCGAACCAAACTCGTGGACCTGCGAAGCGCACCGCCACCGTACACGGCAGCTGGAAGACCACGCTCGCGATCGTGAAGATGAAAATCGAGACCGAGTACCGGGACTCAGTCAGGTCGAGATCCTGCAGCATGGTGGTAACCGCTGCAGAGGACAAAATCCGCGAGTCCAGAAGATTGAGGCTGCACAAGAGCCCGGCAATGCTGCAGAGACGCACGTCGACCTTCCATCGCACACGTTTCTCCAGAGCAGCCCACTCGTCCCCATCGCACTCATCCTCATCCAGGTTCCTTGAAATTTCGAGGGCTGTTCTATCGGAGACTGCATGAGTGGGGACATGGCCGATTTTCTCGATCGTTGGCTCTGTGGGCGATGGCTGGACTAACACCGTGGTGGGGGTGACTGGGACCTTGGAATTTGCCATTTGAGCTTTTCAACTATCTGGTCTGTGGCCAGATGAGGATGAGATGTTTCACAGAGCTTACAAAGTACCCCAGGAGAATGGCATCGATGTCAGCGTCAGCTTCACCGCAGGCCCTTTTTTTTTTTTTTTTTTGGTCGAGTGAGAGAAGACCATTCGCGTTAGAAACCAGCCGAGGATAGTCTGTACTAAGCACCTTACAGTATATCACCAACCTTGAAAATCATAACTACATTTATGTAACATTCATTGGCTTAGTAATTTAGGCTTATATCGTGGTGTCTATTGTTCTTAAACTGTTTACTCGCCATGTAGAGCGTGGAACAACATCCAAGATACCTTGCTGGGCGACCAGAGTACAGGACCAACATTACAAAATATGGAGATAGTTCTATACATTTATACATGTATATATTTATTTATAATCATAAATAAGGAGAATTATAATGTAATGATATAATAACAAGTCAAGCAGTATCCGAGCCCTAAGCGCGGCCCCACGTCGGACGAATGGAGCTTGGAGTTCCCCGTTCTGGCTTTTTCTTGAAACGCCCTTCCTCCCCTCATCTCTCTCTTCTCACCTCCCCTGAGCTTCTATAACTCAGCTTCACTATGGTCGAGCTCATCAACCCCCCCGATCCTCGCTCGTTACTCCCTCCTCTCCTCGCTTGTCTCCCCACAGCCTTTGTCTCGCCACTACCGCCACCAGCTCTCCTACCACTCTTGTCCCCCATTCTGCGCCAGCGCATTCAGGTCCTCACCTCACTGTCAACCTCTCCCGGAGACTCCTGGCTACAGTTACTTTGTTGGGATGCTGAAAAGGCGGAGCACCTCCAAAGGATCGTGGATGGCGCCGACTTCGAGCCACACCCTGTGTCGGGCGAGATTGAGCTTCCGGATGAGATGCCCATAAGCTACAAACGTATCGATGAAGAAACACTACGTGCGCAAATTGTCTTGCCCGACTACAGCTTGACGGCAATTTATCTCTGGTGCCCGGAAGACGAACAGGGTGGGGGTCGCGGCTGGCGAGTGGCAGAACTCCTGCCCCGAGAAGGACCTGCGGAGGATGAAAAAACATGGGCTTTGTCGATTGGGGATGCGAATTTTCAGGCCAAGGATAAGCTCATGACGGACGCGCTGGAAGCGGCCGAGCGCAATGAGCAGCAGCCCGCAGAAGATGGACAGCAGGACGAGGACGATGATGACGACTACTGGGCCCAATATGATGCTACACCGGGTCGGACCCCGGGAGTAAAGACCCCAGCGTCTGCGGATGCATCGTCCAGTCTGCGACCGGCTGGTCCATCCGAGTCATCTTACTTCTCCCAATACACCGGGGTGCAACCGGCCATGGACAACCACGATCCAGCCGAGGAGCAACCCGAGATTGGTCCATCGTCCCTGAATGGAAATATAGTGACCAATTTCTTGCGCCAGCAGCAGATGAACGGGTCTAACGCCAGGGAAATCTCACGAACTAATGGGTATGCCCCCGGCGATGTGCCTAGCGAAGAGGCTGCCGCGGCCCTGAGCCACCCACGGCCGGCATCTACATCGTCGAATAGCTCTGATGCCGTTTCCAAATTGGAGCAGGAAGCCGAGAGCCGGTCCACCTATGAGGTGGGGGTGAAGCAACATATCGGCACCAGTCTCAAGAGTCTGTTCCGTTTGGCTAAGGCCACGGGCATGTCTCGAACGGAATTTCAGACCCTGGTGCAGACCGAGCTGGAACTGTTGAATGTGACGGACGATGATTGAATTTGCTTTGATTATTATATGTCTGATACCCATGATCATCTGTTGCATGACCATTGCGGACACATGCCATTGAGCATTATTGGCGCCTTGGGGGTTTTGATCTAGCTTTTGTTTCCTGCACATACATCTGGCGTTGATTCGATATCCGATCTCAAATAGAATGCCACTTTGACAGCCTCTTTAAGCGTGAATTAGATTCTGGTCTTTTTTTCAGAGCATTACGGCCAGAGATCACTATGAAATCGGACTCCCCAGGTGCAAGACAGGTGGAAATGGAGCAATGAAACGGTGGAAAATCTGAATGCCTTTCTATCTAAATTCCACACCCACAATGAAAGCCCTACTGCAGTGTATAGTAGACCCATGGGGTATTGCTTGGCGATGCTGTGGGTCGCCTCGGCAGAGTCCGAATCCTGTTCTTCTGCGCGACTTCAATCGTGAGAAAACCATCGAATCCATCATGGCAGAAAAGTCGAAGAATCCTTTCGAGCATATGGGAGATGACCAGGCATCCACCTCTGCCGAAGCCCCCGTAACGAATACTCGTGATCCAGCTGCTGGCGATTCAGCTCCCCCACCATACACCCCGGTCTCCGAGACTCTGGGGCAGGCATCATCCTCATCAATCCCAGTACAAGCATCGCAGTCTCAGCGAGATCGGCCAATCGCAATCCCAGCTATTAATTCTTCTTTCGACTCCCCCTTTATCCGCGCCTATGCCCCCATCCTGACAGATTACCAGCTCCCCCGCGAATCTTTTCTCAGGTTTCTCGACCAGCTGAACAAAGATGTCGCCAGCAGTCCCCCGCTGCAGGTACTCGATGCCACAGGCGGAATCATCAATTCTGTGCCTCTGCTGTTCCCACTGCGCTGGCTCGGCTCGGCGGTCAGTGGGCTTGCAAATCTCGGCAGCCAAGGGGTTTCCAAAAGCCGCACCGACAGCTCTATCCGTCAGGCCAACAGAGACATCTTCGGTCCCAGGGGCCTGAAAGTCGAGATTGCCAAGCTAGATGCACTTGCACATGTAGCCAATATCCCTATCCTCGACTCCCAGGGCAAAGTCAATCGACAGGCGCCTCTTCTGCAACAGCTTCTGGCAGAGAACCCCGCCCCTACACTTGGGGGCTCGCCTGAGCTGGATGCACAACAACAACGGATTGCCATCCTGCAGCCGTGGATTGCCGAGCTTGAATTCAATGTTCTGCCATGGACTTCCAAGTCCAAGCTGACTCGCTTCAATACGGCGCTGAAAAAGAGAAATGACCCTGAAGGGGAGCAAACCAGGGCGAATGACGAAGATTCAGGATTTCGCAAGTGTCTCTGGCTGATTATCCGAGATGTCGAGGGTCGTGGGAAAGCCAAGTGATTGGAAGATGCATAGAGCAAAGTGGTAGCGCTCTACAAAAGTGTGCACAAAACAGACGCATCTACCTTACCTATTTTTCTGCTCTGGTGTTTATTTTCACTTTTTTTTATGCTGCTTCTTATGATTTCTTATGATGCCTCTCCCCCATCTTTGCTCATCTAATTTATGTCTTATAGACCCACCGAGGCAAGACAGTGGCCAAGCGAAGCGTGGTCGTAGGTCTTGGAATTCTGTCCAGTTGAATTTGGTATATACTTCAGTTGTTATAAGGATGATACCGGATTCACAGCTTTTGAATTACGCAATGCCCTTTTATTTAGGATTATACTACCAAAACTGCTTGTAATATAAATGAATTAGCTGCACGGTTCCCTACCAAGCACAAGCTGCAGACCTATATTGGAGGCTTTTCTATATCCATGACATCAAGACATAGCACACACACACTCTCTCTCTCTATATATTATTTTTAAATATTCATCTATTTCAATTCTGAAGTATTTGGTTCATCTCTCCCTGCTGAAGTATACCGTAGGGCCAGGGGGTGCTCGGGCCACCGCCTCGGGAGCCAAGAAGACACGCAACGCTCTCTCCAATCCGCCCCCTCCATCTCTCTCCTTTCTCTCTCTCGGATTTTCGGTCTCAATTGCGAAGTGCCATGCACTTTTGGTGATTCCAGTAGGCTCTCCAGCTCCCAGTCTGATTTGCCTCTTGGTTGTGCTGCTACTAATACTTGCATCCCAGGTCTATTTATTTACTAGGTGGTTTCTCGGTCGCTCTCTTTGTTTCGTTCTTTCACTATGTCGTCCCCTTCCCCTTCTCTGCGCAAGAGAGGTGGAAAGAAGGAGGCGTACACGGCAGTTCCCTCGGATGATTGGTCTTCGCCGTCAGACAAGGCTGTGGGCAAACCGCAGTCGGAATGGGACTACTGGCTTGCCATCACTCTTTTGACCGCACTGGCTTTTGTGACTCGATTCTGGCGCATCGACTACCCCAATGAGGTTGTCTTTGATGAGGTTCACTTTGGAAAGGTATGGCTGCTCGTGCTCGTCGGGGGACGCAATTGCTTCCTCTAAAAGGGGGTTCGTCTGACTTGTCTTTACTCTCCCAGTTCGCTTCGTACTACTTGCAGCGCACCTATTTCTTCGATGTGCACCCGCCCTTTGGAAAGCTGCTGTTTGCCTTTATGGGCTGGCTGATCGGATATGACGGGCATTTCTTGTTCGAGAACATCGGTGACTCGTACATTGACAACCGCGTTCCTTACATGGCTCTGCGTGGCATGCCGGCCGCCCTCGGTGCTCTGACAATCCCGGTGGTGTTTTTGATCATGTGGGAGTCGGGATACTCTTTGCCCGCCTGTGTACTGTCTGCCGGTCTCATCTTGTTCGACAATGCCCATGTCAGCGAGGACCGATTGATCCTCCTTGACTCCACCCTCGTGTTGACCATGGCCCTCAGCGTATTGTGCTATATCCGATTTTATAAGTTGCGACACGAGCCGTTTGGCCGCAAGTGGTGGAAGTGGCTCCTCCTGACTGGATTCTGCATGAGCTGTGTTATCTCGACCAAATACGTCGGTGTCTTCACCTTCGTGACCATCGGCGCGGCTGTCCTGATTGACCTGTGGAACCTCCTGGACATCAACCGCCGCCAGGGAGCGCTCAGTATGATCGGCTGGGGCAAGCACTTTGCTGCTCGCACTCTCTCCCTGATCATCATTCCCTTCTTCTTCTACCTCTTCTGGTTCCAGGTTCATTTCGCCATCCTGACCCGCTCCGGCCCCGGTGACGATTTCATGAGCCCTGAATTCCAGGAGACCCTGAGCGACAATATGATGACGGCGCAGTCGGTTGGGATTCAATACTACGACACCATTGACATGCGCCACAAGGACACCCGTGTTTTCCTCCACAGTCACTATGACCGGTACCCGCTACGCTATGACGACGGACGCATCTCCAGCCAAGGCCAGCAGGTGACCGGTTACCCTCACAACGACACCAACAACCACTGGCAGATCTTGCCGACCAAGGAACTGCCGGATGATGGCCAACCACAGAGCGTGCTCAACGGAGATATCATTCAGCTCCGCCACGTGGTGACCGATACCATCCTCCTCACGCACGATGTGGCATCTCCTCACTACCCGACCAACCAAGAATTCACTACCGTCGAGCACGCTTTGGCCGACGGCGAGCGCCACAATGATACCTTGTTTGAGCTCAGCATCAATAATGGCAAGACTGGCCAGGAATTCCGTACGCTTGCGAGTTTGTTCAGGCTGATTCACGTTCCGACTCGCGTGGCCATGTGGACGCACACGACTCCGCTCCCCGAATGGGGTTTCAAGCAAGCCGAGATCAACGGCAACAAGAACGTCCTGCAATCGAGCAACCAGTGGTTCGCTGAAACCATTAGCAACCTGGAACCAGATAGCCCCCGTCTGGTGCGAGAGGAGCGTAAGGTCAAGTCCATGTCCTTCTTGCGCAAGTACCTCGAGTTGCAGGGTGCTATGTTCCACCACAACAACGCGCTGACCAGCAGCCACCCCTATGCCAGCGAGCCCTTTCAGTGGCCGTTCCTGCTGCGGGGTGTGAGTTTCTGGACTAAGAACGATACCCGGGGCCAGATCTACTTCCTGGGCAACCCCGTGGGATGGTGGATTGCCAGCAGTCTGCTGGCTGTGTTCGCCGGTATCATCGGCGCCGACCAGCTCTCGCTCCGCCGTGGGGTGGATGCGCTGGAGGAAAGTAAGTTGGCTGAAATCAACTGTTGGAGTTTTAGTATTTTTTTTTTTTTTATTTCTGGGCAGATTGCTAATGGTTTGTGTCTTTAGTCTGGGGTCCGGGTGCTCGTTCCCGCCTGTACAACAGCACCGGGTTCTTGTTCCTGTGCTGGGCCGCCCACTACTTCCCCTTCTGGCTGATGGGCCGCCAGCGCTTCCTGCACCACTATCTGCCTTCGCATCTGGCATCAACCCTGGTGGCCGGTGCTTTGATCGAGTTCATCTTTAACCTGCAGCCCCTGGATCCCCGTACCGCCGCACCCCCGTGGATGACCCATCGGGCAAGGCCAAGTCGCTCCGTAGCCTGCGCCGCTTTGTCAATGCCAAGGAGCGCATGGGTTGCCGGTCGCTCATCGCAGGATGGGTGGCGACCCTGGTCATCCTGGCCGCTACCATCTGGAGCTTCTGCTTCTACGCGCCGCTGACCTACGGTACTCCGGGCCTGGATCCGGCCGGCGTCAATGCGCGCAAGTGGCTGAACTACGACCTGCACTTTGCCAAATAAGAGCAAGTAGGTGGGAGGTATTCGGGACTCGGTTCTCCCCGGAAATAAAAGATCCTTGAGCTCGAGAACTGGCGTTGCATCTTGCAACATGGTTTGTAAGATACATGGGATGTGATAGAATGGGGAGGGAGGTTTTTCTTTTTCTTTTTCTCTTTTTTCTTATTTTATTTTATGTTCTGTTTTCTTTTGACTGGTTATTTGAGGGAAAAAATAACAAAAGAAGTGAAAGATCTCATCTGGCCGGTATGCGTTTCCTTGGGACTTCCGATGTAGGACTGTACACCTTTTCAGCCGGTCGATCAGGATAGCCCTCGAACTCCCAGACGTCGACTCCTGTGTGATTTTTTTTTTCTCGCACTCTTGGTGGCACTAGAATATCATCAGCTGACCGTGTGCATTTTCCAGTGTTTGAGGATCCGTATCTCAGGGAGGGTGGGTTGATTCTTATCCCCGACCAGCCCCGTCCGTGTGGCACCAGGAATCCACATATCCCTGAGCCCATTCTTCTTCCATGAAATGAGACATAAATATATATATATATATATATATATCATTAGAATAGAATAAAATAACATCGCATAAAATAAAATAAAAGAGACCAAGGGTCCGGCACAAAAAGTCGAGTGCATCCCGGAGGGTCCACAGTGGGTAAGCAGTTCGCCTGTCCCTTCTGCGTAGTTTATTTATATCCGGGCTATACATAGTAAAAGGTTTCACATGGATTCTTGGTCTCCTTGTGCGATCTGAATATGACCAAATAAAAATGTAATAAAAGAGAGAAAGCAAAGTCCTTCAGGCATTCCTGGGCCTGAGATGGCTCTGCCAGTACTTCCAGTACTTGCAAATACCTCTGTGGCGACTTGTTCCAGCATCTAGACCTCCAGTCCCCTCCAGGTACCATCGATGTACTGGCGATGTACCGACGATGTTACCAGTCTCGACTGTCTTTCATTCTTGAAGAAAATCTCTGTCATTCTTTGGCGTTTTGTGAATTTCCCTTGATCCTTGCTCTCTCTTCCTCTCTCTCCTTTTCCCCCATCTCTGGGATCATCTGTCAGGACCGTCGATCCGAACTGCGCAATCAAGCTCCACTCTCCACTTGCGCGTTCTCCAGTGATTTGGGCTCTTTTGTGTTTCCCTGTCCACGGTGTCAATCCCCGACTGAAACGGGTGTCCTGGTTTCACCCCAAACGTGGGTTTGCTTTTCTTTCTTTTTCCCACCTCCTTTTATTTTTTTTCCTCTTCTGTTGTTCTCTCTTTGTATACTGGGACTGTCGGACAAATCTCGTGTGTTTGAATCGGATCATCACTGGGAAAGAAGAAAAAGAAGACAAAAAGACAAAAAGACAAAAAGACAAAAGAAAAACACAGACCCAAGAACCCTCAACCCACTTGGTGGATTCTTGAGGGGCCTTGGATCCGCCGCTAGAGCAGCGTTTTGCTGGTCGCCTGTCTTCTCCGTGCCAGAAGCTTCTTTTGGGACTGACTCGTTTTGATTCTTTTGCTCACCCCCTGATCGCCCATTTCTTTGTCTTCAGGCTCCCATCCCCCTCCCTCTCTCATCCCCTGCGCCTGATCATTGATACCTGTCCGTTGGACTCGTCGCTTCTTGTGCCCTGCATTCGACACGTCAAGCCCCCCGAGCACCACAATTTCTCCCCAGGGATCGGCAGAACTTTAAATGAAAGCTGACTCGCGATCGAAAGGTGGACAACCACTCCCCCAACTGTCGATCCCGTGTGAGCTTGGGTCTGCTGAACAGCCGCACCGATGCCCATCAAGCTGCCCAAGACCTTCGCCCGCCGAAAGTCATCCGGCAATGTCTTGGATGAATTGGATACCACCCCTCAGTCGTCCTTCCGGGTCTTCGAGCGTCCTGGTCCTCACCGGTCCATGACCGATGGCGCCCCGCTGACCAAACGCATGAGTGAGGGCAATGTCGTCCCGTCGATGCTGGAGGATTCCGATAACATTTTCGCGGGCACGGAACGGCCCTTGCCCAAGAGCCGGTATGAACGCTCCCGACCCATGGATTCCCTCAGGAAACGACTGACCCGGCGCCGTGATAGTGGAGGGACCTACGAGAGTTCTACCTCGACCCGGCTGAGCTCTTCGTCCACTCTGCCGTCTTCTACAGAAGTCCCGCCCGACGATTCCCTATCCCCGCACTCGAGACTCCATGACATCCCCGTTCCACCGCCACTCTCTGGTGCGTTGCGTGCCGCCGGTCGAACATTCTCGTTTGGCGGACGGTTCAAGACCTCGACTCCGCCTGTTCCAGCACAACGGAGCACTCCAGATGTCTCGGCAAGGCAACGGGCGATGACGGGAAGCACCGACAACACGGCCACCCCGCCCAAACTACCGGACTCGAATTTCGATCTCGGGACGGGCAGCGATGATTTCCACAAGATGTTTGATAATTTGGGCCAGCGGGACGGTTCAGCAGTCCGGGATCCCTCCCCTCAACCGGCTAACAAGGTAATACGCCGTGATCCTCCGTATCTCCAGACCAAGCTCACGGTTTCACAGTACTCCTCTTCTCCGCCGACGCATGTGCTGCCCGAATTTCGGAGCAAGAGTCCCCGGCCTGCTCCAATCCGGACCGATCGATCGACGGCTGTTGAACCCTCCCCATACTCATGGGATAGTCGTCATTCCGAGGAAGGGTTGCTCAACGATGAAGATGTGGTGACGGAGAAGGACCTATCATCCCAGTCTCCTACAGTCACTGGTTTCCGGGGAGTGTCGCCGTCTCCGAACCAAATGGCAGCTGCCACCACTTCTCATCGTGCATTGGAGCGACCAAGAAGGAAATCTGAAATGGGATTAAGGCGAAGTGGAGTATACTCAGGGCGGCGGGAATCATTGCCCTTTGAAGACGAAGATGCCAAGCTGGTTAGACAATCTCTTCTGTGGAGTCAAGAAAACGCCCCCCGATGGGCTGAGGGTGCCACCCCAGCCCACGAGGCCTCGCTTGGTGACCAGGGCAACGCGACGATGACTTCGGAACCAGATCACATGTTTTCGGATCGTCACTCGCCTGGTCTGGCGGATCCGGTGGACCCATTGATCGCGGACCAGGCGCGCCTGGCTGTGCAATTCGCCGAAAATATACCCAAGTCCACTTCCCCAGGCAACAAGGTTATGACTCCATCCCAATTCGAACACTATCGCCAGCAGCAGGAACTTCGACGATCCAATAGTGATGCGTCTCGGAGTGATGCAGACTCAGAGAACGAAGAATTCGATGAGGAGGACGAGGCCGAGAAGCAGCGCGAGGCAGAACGGCAGCGGCGGAAGCAGGAGGCTCATCTGTCTGTATACCGCCAGCAGATGATGAAAGTGACCGGCCAGCAAGCACCCGCGCCATCCCTCCGTCCCGTCATGAGCGGAGCCAGCAGCAGCACGCCCAACCTGCCGAACCGCTTGTCCAACCCCGGGGACAAGTCCACCAGTGGGAAAAGTAGCGAGGAAGACGACGAGGAAGTCCCGCTGGGCATTTTGGCAGCGCATGGATTCCCTAACCGCAATCGGCCTCCCACCCGCCTGGCCAACGCCAGCTCCAACCCGAACCTTCGCGCATCCGCCCAACCGTATGCATCGTCAGCGAGTTCAGTGGCCGGTGCTGAAAACGATATGGGCAACCGGAACAGCTTGCCAGTTTTTGCGAGAAACCTGCCGCGCGATCCCTATTTTGGCGCCGGGTTGGTCAACCCATCCAATCGAGAGTCGCTGGCCTTGGGTGGTGGCTCAGTATATGGGGGATCCTCGTCCCCGATGCCTCCCGGTGGGCTTGTGGGTGTGATTGCGAACGAGGAGCGGGCCCGTGCGATGAGGAGAGGAAGTCCAAACACCCAGGCAATGTACGAGCAGATGGGAGGTATGGGAGGCGTGCCGCGGCCGTACTCGATGGCACCGCAACAGCAACCCCAAGGCATGTCCGCCACCGAGCAGGCGCAGGTACAGCTGTCGCAGCAGATGGCCAGCATGATGCAGATGCAGATGCAATGGATGCAGCAGATGATGCAAATGCAAGGAGTGCAGGGCCCACCACCGCCAATGATGAAAGGTGGCATGCCCATGCCGCCCATGATGGGTGGTCCACCAATGCCCGGTGTCCCCATGGGTCCGCCCTCGATGGCAGGACCTCCCTCTATAGCAGGAGGCCAGTCAAACATGAGACCGGTTTCCATGCCAAGCTCGGCTACGCTCAATGTCCCTCCCTCCACGGGGTCATCTCATCTCGACCAGCGTCCACTTAGTATGCTCGACCCGAACATTTCAACTCGACGAACCGGCTCTCCGATGCCCAATCTGTCTGGGGCCCTGTCCCCGCCCAACACAGCCGGCTACGCTCCGTCGATCACCCCGTCTGAGCGTAGCAATGCGGGCATGGCATCTCGGTACCGGCCGGTGTCAGTCACACAAGGTGACTCCGCCATGTCTCCTATGACCAAGCCGTGGGAGGACGAGAACTACCACGCATCCATGTCCACCTCTCAACCCCATGCATCTATACCCAAGTCATCCTCGTTTGCCACGGTGACTTTCCGACCCGCCTCCAGTGACAGTCGCGCCGTAGGCCGCCAACCGCGCAGCGCTTCGGACGACGAAGATGACGACGAAGCCTGGGCTGAGATGGCGAAGAAGCGAGACAAGAAGAAGAGCAACTGGAAGATGAAGCGAGGCACATCTTCTTTCGGGGATTTGCTGGGAGCTGTGCACTAAGTTCATCCTGGTTTTTAGAAAGCGTGCATTTCCAGCCGAGCATTTGTCTACATGCTGTATAGCATTCTTGATTTCTTTTCGGTTCCATCCAACACCTCGCACCATATCAACGATGCAGAAGGGGGTTCCCCTTTGTCTTGTGGACATGCTCGAGGACACCACCTTTCTGTTCGGGCTGTTCGTCTCATTGTCATTGTGGAGGGATGCGGCATTTCCCAACATGAATACTAGATACACATCTGTGTTTTCATTTTGTCTTTTTTTCTGGCATCGGCGCGGGAAAGGGCTCAAGGCGTCATTTGGGATTCTCTTGTGTGTTGCGTTTCTTTTTGGTTGCATCTCTGTTTTCTTCCAGCGATCTCGTCTCCTCGACACTTAATACATTTCGGGCCGTGCCGGGCCATTTGATATATTATCCATCCAATATACAGGATATTATCACAAAGACCCCAATCTCCCAGCAACGGCCTTAGTCTCCGCCCATACCTCCGCGAGAATTTCCTTCGCAGACAGAACTTGGGTAATGAGACCAACACCCGTCCCTGCATATGTTGTCATGCGGCCTGACGGTCCCCAACCCTCATCACCCTTGGAGGCTTCTGCGCGATATAAGCTGCGATTCTGCTCATCATCCATCCCATGATGTACGGCATCCACGTAACTCCGATTAATCATCCCGCGCCCATCGTAGCGGGCGGGCCAACCATGAATCCCGCGCACGCGGTCATAAACAGTGGAGCGAACCGTACTCGCGCCTCCATCGGATGCGCGCAGAATCTCACGCCGATACCCGGCTGCCACCTGGGCCTCTGTGGCAGCCAGAAAACGGGTTCCCATGACTGCGCCACTGGCCCCGAGAGCCAGTGCCGCGAGCAGGCCCCGTCCCGTAGCAATACCGCCCGCTGCAACAATGGGGATATGTTGAGCCGACGGGTCGCGCTGCAGCAGAGTATCATGTATCTCGGGGACGAGAGTGACAATTGAAGCTGAGCGCGCTAGCCCGTGGCCGCCGGCGTCGTGGCCCTGTGCAACGAGTACATCTGGAAATAGGGTTGACAGTGCGGCTGTGGCTTCGTGCACTGTACCGATCTGGACCCAGATCTGGGTGGGTGGTGTATGAAACTCGGCGCGGACGCCTGCAGCAGCAGAAGCATCATCATCGAGGCCTCGGATAGCATCCACCCACGGTTTCAAATCCGCGGGCATATCCCTTGGCGCAAAGAGCCACACTGCGGCCGGCCGGTGCTCGCTCAGGATCTGCATTGCGTTCTCCAAATCGGCGCCCCAGTTCAGGAACCCCACGCCTAGTGGGAGGATTCCTGTTTCGGTGTGGAATCTCCGTGCTGGGTTTGATGGATCTAGGTTCTTGAGGAGTGTTGTCGCCTCACGGAGCTGCGTCTCCAGACCCGTGGTGTCGTATCCGGCTGCTATGAATCCGATCCCGCCTGCTGCGGATACAGAGGTTGCTAGGGGGGCTGTGGCGATGTTGAGCATGGGGGCGTTGGATACGGGTGGATTTGTGGGGGATATCCATGGGTGTGTTTTGTAGAGAGGGTTTGGATGGGTTGGGGTCATTGTTTGGATTATGCTTAGGGGTATGAATTGACTTGGATGTAAACGGTGCAGGTAACAATAATGTATAGTGATTAATGTATGTCCATGTAGATTCAATAGACTGTTTATATGAATGGAGTTGAATTCAACATAGTAGATCGTCTCTTGGTCCTTCGTTGGTCTGTTGCTCCGCACTTCGGAGTATATCATGTGGAGTACCGAGGATGAGCATCGGTTTCATGTTGTTTCTACACCATTGATGTTTTTATATGCGGCCATGTTGAGCATTGAATCCTAAAACAAAAAAAAATCTACACTCTAATTCTACACTTTGGTTTTTGCCATCCATGGAACCATCCTACTTGTTCCCAGGTCCTGGCATGTTGAATAGGTCAAGTGTAGACCACGTGATGATGGTATACTCACGTGACTGATATCACGATCTGCTCAACCGGCGGCTTTTCATCAAGAGTACTCCCCTCTCGGATTCTCGGCCAACCTAGAGTTGGCTTCGTTCTTTGAATCTTCCCATTTGGATGAATTAAGCCGAGTGGTTTATACTTGGTTATTTACCGCCGACCCTCGCTACAGGGCTTTTTGGTGTCATCTGTCCCTCCTTCGAGCCCTTTCTTTTGGACACCGCGTCAACGACTCGAGAAGCAGAGATATTAGACTGACCTTTTTCGCTTTCTTCTCTTCTCTCTCTCTTTCATCTCATCTTCCTCCTTGGGTGCTGCGTTGAGGTACCTTAGTGTTGTACCTCATCACATCGCCGTTATGAACGCCCCAGACCGGTGAGGATTTACATTTTTCTTTTTTTATTTCTTGATCTTTTTCTTCTTCTTCTTTTTCTTTTCTTTCTCTCTCTCTCTCTCTCTCTTTTTCTGCCCAGAAATCATAATGGATTGGGGTACAGCTTCATCTCGCTGTAGTCTTGGGGAGATGATGATTTGGGGTATGGATGCACATGTGCCTACGCTCTTTCCACCTGAGGCTCATTTGCTCGCTGCCTTGTGTTTGTTGCTTTCTCTTGCCATCTTGTCCTCATCTCTTCTTCTATCCCTCTTCTCTATCCCCATACCTCTTCTATTACTCAACTGTCTGCAATTGTCTCTGCAATTATGCCTCCCCGACAGAACCTGAACTTCACCACCGCCACTGCTGCTATTGCCAGAGAGCGTGCTGGTCGTCGTGGCTCTCGTCCTGCCCCGCGTCATCAACGTCCTCAAGGTGGAGATGATCGTCTGGATGTGTCAGTTCAATCGAGAAGAACATGATGTTGATACCTGCCCTTTCCTTTCTTGTTCCCTCTTTCTATCTCTCTTATATGTCTCTTTTCTCGATATGGTGTCCAGACTTTCCAGTATCTCCGAACTTGCACTGATGACTTATGAATTTAGGTACGAAGCCATCTTGCTCGCTCCTGGCGAGAAGAAAATTGATGTCGAGTCCGACCCTCGTAAGTACTATCTGCCAATTATCATGGAACCCCAGGAATCCTCATAGCTCTCAATTCTAGGAGTCCCCGATACTGCCGTGTTCACTTTCCACAAGGAAGACCACACCCTTGGGAATCTGCTGCGCTCCCGCCTCCTCAAGACCCCTCACGTCCTCTTCGCGGCGTACCGGGTAAGGATACCTATCTATGATCCTCCATTAGGAATGTAAGACCCAAGGCTCATTACCCTCTCTTCTAGGTCCCCCACCCTCTGACGCCCGACTTCGTGTTGCGCGTGCAAACTGATGGCGAAGTCACCCCTCGTGAGGTAGTCATCAACGCCTGCCACGCTTTGATCCGGGACTACGGCATCTTGTCTCGCGAGTTTACGAAGGAATTTGAGCTTCGCAAGATGGCCAACGCTGCGAACCAGCAGCAGCAGACCTCGGCCGATTGAACGCTATCTTCGCCTGCATTTCTTTGCTTTTCAGGCTGGCGTATGGTGCAATGATTTTCGTCCTTTTACAACTTGAAATGTTGAACTCCAGGAGCCCATGAGCATTTGGTGATTGAATTTTGCTTGTTTTCTCGGTTTCTTCTGTTATTTCCAGTCCCGGCGAGGACTTGCCTATGTTCATGTTTCCAAATACCTTGCTCTTTTGTACCTGGCACGACACCAATGAAAACGGAACTCAATTTAATTGCCGATAAATCGGTAGTAGCTACACAGCTTTGTAGTAGCCTCGGGTATCTGGTCCATCTCTATATCTCTGCCCACCCACCAGTTAGATGCCTAAATAGACAGGCCCAATCAAAACATGACTAAGCACCAGATCGGGCTAGCGTGCCTCCGCGTCCCTGCGACGGCGTCATTTACGTTGCTCCTGACTCCCCCTCCCATCTCTTTGCATTCGTTTTGTCTTTCCTCAATCCCTGCGTGGCTTCTTTGATACCTGATTCGTCCATGCAAGCGCCGTTTTTGTGATGTTTTCTGGCTCGAATTCCTACCTCGGCGGCGGTGCCAATGGCCGTCCGGGCCAGGCACCGTTCATGCAGCAACAGCCCGCCTACTCGCAATTCCCTCAAGGCCAACAGCAACCGCCGATGCAACAGCCTCAGCCGACCGGATTTACCGGACAACCCTCGCCATTCAATAACTCGCAGCTCCAGCCTCAACCCACCGGATTCCCCGCCGGACAGCTCCAGCCGCAGTTCACTGGCTTCCCCGGTGCCGCCCTCCAGCCGCCACCACAACCTCAGCAACCACAGCAGCAGAGCTTCCAACCCCAATATACAGGATACCCTCCCCAGAGTCAGTCCCAGCCGCAGGCCCCGCAATTGCAAGGCTCCCAGGCTACTGGGCTGCCAAGTCGCTTGAAGACCTCGTCGGAGATTGCGAACTCCTTCCAAGATGGCGGGGTGCCTCCGCAGGTGCCACCCAAGACAGGGTCGAAGATCCCTAGTATCCGGCTGTCGTTTATTACAGTGCAGGATCAGGCCAAGTTTGAGCAGCTCTTCAAGTCTGCGGTTGGTGATAGCAAGACGATGGATGGTAAGTTTCTTGTCCTGGACGAATGGCCACTCGGGCCTACTTTTCTAACTCGGTGTTCTAGGCGACAAAGCAAGAGATCTTCTGATGCGCTCCAAGCTCTCGGGCGGTGATCTTTCCAAGATCTGGGTCCTCTGTGATTCCACCAAATCCGGACAGCTGTTCTTCCCCGAGTTCGCGTTGGCCATGTACCTGTGCAACCTGCGTCTCACTGGCCGCGAGATTCCTTCCTCGCTACCCGAAACGATAAAGAATGAGGTTTCTAGTATGGTTGACATCATCTCGTTCGATGTCCCCGACACGCAGCCGGCGCCTGCCCCGCGAACAAACGTCCCCAACTTTGATGCGCCGCTTTTGGAAAACAAGTCCACGCCACCGGTCGTTCAGCAGCCACAGCCGCAGCAGCCGAATAACGCGCAACTTTTGTCGCAGTTGACCGCGCAGCCTACGGGGTTCCTCCCGCAGCAGACCGGCATGCAGCAACCCAATCCGATGGGCTTCCCTGGCCAGAATCAATCGCAGTTCCTCCAGCCGCAGCAGACAGGATTCATGACCAACCCCCAGCCTACAGGATACAGCGGTCCTCGTCCCCCGATGCCGCCAATGCCCACTGGCTTTGCTTCAAATTTAAGCCCGGCGCAAACCGGTGGACAGGGCCTGGCCGCACAGCCCACTGGTGTTCCTGGTCAATGGGGCTTTATTAACACCCCAGCGCAAGGCCTGCCGAATATCGAGGCTATGAAGCAGCAGCTTATGCCCCAGCCGGGCCGCGAAGGTGGATTCACCACCGCCGGTCTCTCGGGTAACGCCACTGTCGCCTGGGCAATCACCAAGGAAGAAAAGAAAATCTACGATGATCTATTCCGTGCCTGGGATGGGTTCCGTAAGGGCTTCGTGGGCGGCGATACTGCCATTGAAATTATGGGTCAAAGTGGATTGAACCGACAAGATCTGGAGCGGATCTGGACTTTGGCGGATCCTCATAACCGTGGTAGACTCAATATGGACGAGTTCGCCGTGGCTATGCATATGATCTACCGAGCCTTGAATGGGTATCCAGTGCCCAACCGACTCCCACCGGAGCTTGTTCCCCCGTCTACGAGACATTTGAATGATTCTATTGGTACTGTCAAGTCGCTCTTGTCCCAGGATGCCGAATCTCGGAAGGCTACAGGGGCTTTCCTGCAGCCGCAGAAGACCGGTGTCAGCTACCTCAAAGATCACTCATTCCGTGGTGGCGGCCCATCACCCGGGTTTGGCCGTAAAGATGCTACAATGTTCAAGAATAACGACGCCGCGGGGGGATATCGTTCCAGTGCTCGTCGTCGCGTCGGCAACGATCCTCGCACCCCGTCCCCTACTGCCTCTTCTCAAGCTTCAGAGGAAGAACTCGGTACGGATCAGCTGCGGAAGAAGATCCGTGAGACCAAGGTCATGCTGGAAGCCGTTGATTTCCAGGATGAGAACCGAGCCGAGGACGACGATGCTCTGGACCGTCGGGATCGTCGCGAGGCAGAAAGCCTCATGGACCGCATTCGCCGTGTGCAGGACGACCTGGACACGCATCCCAATGCTTCGTTCCGCCATCTGGATAGCGGAGCTGAGCGCAGGGCTCTCCGCCGCCAGCTGCAGTCTTTCGAAGACCAAGTTCCGCAGGTTGCATCTGACGTCCGTCGCCTTGAGAGGGAGATTGCCGATGCGAAACTCGAGCTTTTCCGTCTCCAGGATGCCAAGGCAAACCCGGGCAGCGCCTCCAACATTGTGGGCACTGGTCCTGGTGGAGCAGTGACCGAGGCGGACCGGATCAAGGCCCGTGCCCGCGCGCGCATGCAAGCTCGCGCTGCCGAACTTGCTGGACGCCCAGCTCCCGCAACCGAGGATGATGATGGTCAGGCTGCCCGTCGGTTGGAATCTGAGAGCGCCAATGTGAAGGCGGAGCGAGAGCGGAATGACACTATGACTCGCGATGTCGAAGAAAGTGTTCGCGATTTTTCTCGGAGTTTGGAAGACAGTCTTCGGGACGAAAGCCAAAACTCTACCCGTGAGCACGAGAAACGCCGCTGGGAAGATGCTTTGGGTGTTGAAGACGTGATCCGCGACTTCATCTACGACCTGAGCCGTAACAGCCGCACTGCCCATGTGCGCAAGGAAGAGTATGTTGCTTTTACTGATTCTTGAACTATCAAACATTGCTAACTATTATATAGGCGAGAAAAACCTGCTCAAGAGCAGCGTTCTCGGTATGAGTCTCCCGTGGCTGAAACTCCTGCTGCGCGCCCCTCGATGCCCCCCTCTGTGGACTCCTCGGGATCCCTTCCTGGAAATACACACGAGGATCGTGTCGCTGCTGCCCGAGAGCGTGCGCAAAAGCGGATTGCCGAACGTATGGCTGCTGCGGGTTTGAAGCCTAGCGAGGCGAACGAAACCCTTATGCAGCGGCAAGAGCGGGAGAAGAAGGAGCGCGAGGAACGAGTCAAGCGCGCGGAAGAAGAGGATGCCAAACGTGATCAAGAACGGCAACGCCGTCTGGCTGATGAGCAGCGTGGGCCTAGCACCGCCACTCCGAAGACGGTGGGCAAGAAGCCACCACCCGCTCCCCCGACGCGCAGGGCCCACGCGGACAACGCTGGCCAGGCTGATGCTAAAACGGTAGAGGAGGCTGCCCGCGAACAAGCGATTAAGGAAGAACAGGAAGCACAAGAGGCAGAGACCAAGCGGCTCGAGGAAGAAGCACGACAACGCGAGGGCGAATTCCAAAAGGAGAAAGAAGCCCAAGAGGCTCGGCTGCACGCTCTCGAGGAGCAGGTCCGCCAGGGAAAGATCAAGAAACAAGAAGAGAAGCGTCGCAAGGAGGAAGCCGACCGACAGGCTAAGGACCAGGAGTCCAAACTCGCGGCCCAACGCGCTGAACTGGAGATGGCGAAGGAGCGCGAGCGTCAGCTGCAGCGTGAGCTGGAGGGGATTGACGAAAGCTCGTCGGACGAAGAGGGCCCTGTCAACATCACTCCGCAGGACAGCACGCCGACACAGAGTCAGGTCCTGTCCGCTCCCCCGCCAGTGCCCGCGATATCTGAACCCGAGCCGGTGCCTGAACCTGAACCTGAACCTGTGCCCAGCTCCCAAGCTAGCTCGCCTTCTGAAACTCGAGCCGTGCCTGCCGCGACCCCTGACGCCGAATCTAAGAATCCCTACTTCAAGAAGCTGGGTCAGCCTGCTGACGCGACCTCGCCGCCAGCTGCTGTCCAGTCCACCAACCCATTCCATCGCCTCACGCAGCAAGAGCCCGTTAAGCCAACCTTCACTGGGGCGGCTCCTTTGGAACGCAAGGCTCGGACGCGACCCGAAGATGACGATGACTGGTCTGCTGCCGGCTCCGAATTCGACTCATCGGACGAGGATGAGGAGCGTCCGGGTGGCGGCAGCGCCAAGCAGCTTGCCAGCATCCTGTTTGGCACTATGGCGCCCCCGCGTCCTCTGAGTGCCATGGACGAAGACAAGCCATCGTCCAATTCCGCGACCCCTGTGCAGGAAAGCCCCGTGGCTCCCCCGCCTCCTCCGCCGGTGGCCGTGTCGCCTCCTGCCGTCCCCGAAACCCAGCCTGAAGACCTCGCCTCCCCGCCGACTGGTGCTCCTCCCCCACCGCCCCCTCCTCCCCCTGGCGGTGCCCCGTCCATCCCGCCGCCTCCGCCTCCTGGAGGTGCCCCTGGTATTCCCCCTCCCCCGCCTCCTGGTGGTGCTCCTGCTGCGCCTCCACCACCACCGCCTTCCAGCGTGCCTCCGCCGCCTGCTCCCCCCGCTGCCGGTGGTGGCGGTGGTAATCGCAGCGCCCTGCTTGCGTCCATCCAGGCTGGTACAGGTCTGAAGAAGGTGCAGACGAATGATCGCAGCCAGAGTTCGTCGGCTGGACGCGTGCTGTGATGATCTGGAAGGGGAGGCTATGGATGATTAGATGGTACATACTGTACAGACGGAGATTCCCGGAATTTCTGGGCAAGTTGCATGTCTACGTATTCGAGGAAATGAAGGCAGGGGAGGTGGAGGTATATGAAGATGAGGTCGAGTATGGTAACTAGTCGTGGCATGTCCTTGATAGCACAATTATTATATTTTCTGTTTTGATAGCTCAGCAGGCCCTTAGACCTGATATAGTTCATATAGTTCATTCAACCTCTCTCATTGTGTGTTTACATTGACCAGCATCTAAAAAAAAAAAAATCCCATGAGTCTTGAGTATGTGCATGTCTGTGGTAGGTCTTATCTGGCTAATTAGTTGTCGTTCCCCCCCCCCCCCCCCCACTCAACAAAAGAAAGTGGGATCGTTATTTCAAGCATCCGGGGCGTTTCTTTAGGTTTGAGGACCCCTTTTTTACTGCACGGGTCTTCCTGCCGTACTGAGCTTAGCGCCTTTGTACTTATAAAATGAACCGGCCCCGGTTGATGAAAATCCTTAAAGAATACATCCAATGTAATATTTGGTAGTCAGTAGAGCGTAAGCTTCTAGCTTCTAATGATTCCTGTTTGTATTTGTTACACACATATTGGCCTATATTGCCGGAAGCTCACCCAGCAAGTCCCAAATAAGGATTAAGGGTAACTTACGCAACTTGCAAGAAAATAATCACCTATGGGCATTACTACATAGTCACTATTATCTTGGCAATCTACTACATACTGGCTCTATTTACTAGGCCCAAAATTCCTCACCTGGCCACCTGGCGACCCCCATACCTCGAGGTATGCCTTTCCAGATGTACTATTAGCCAATTGGTAGACTCGAGTCGGCCTTCTTTCTTAGTTAGGCATCCTGCCGTTAGTGCAATCATTCCATCCAGGATCTTTCTATCTTCTCAATCTAAATACCTGACCCCCAAATTTGAAAATCCTTTGATCAGTCCAGTCTTACATCAGATCATCGGAAGGAGTGAGAGGTGGGCCCAGCGCGGCCCCAAGTGCCCTTCAAGATAAACTTCCTTGGGGGGGTAACCCGAAACAATGAAAGGAGAGACCCTTTCTAAGGGTTTTTTTTCCCCTTCATTTTCATTTTCATTTTTTTTTCTCGTAATATTTGATTTTGATCTGTTTTGTTTCGAATAATTGACTCCCAAGCCCGCCTCTTCCTTCAAACCGCTCTCATCTGCCGTGATATACTTCATCATGGTTGGGATCCGCTTCTTACTATTTTTTGTTTTTGGGGTCATTGGGTTGTTCTTCAGTCCAATGGTTCAATCGGCCCCGATTGGATCCCCGGATGGTCTTACTCGACAACAGTCTCGCTCGACTATAAGCCACGGCATATCTGCGCGCACAAATGATCTGCAGGCGAGAGGCTGGAAAGACAACCTGAGGAAGCTCGAGCAAGCAGCGGGAAAGTCCTCAAAGACACTGGAGGGGAATCTAAAGAAGATCGAAGACATGGCCAACAAAGGGACCAAGGCAGCCCAGGACGCCGCCAACAACCTGGCTCAGACTCTGCCCAAGGACTTCCAAAACATCGCCGACGGGCTGAAAGGCGCGTCGGTGAAGAAGCTCCAGGATCTGGGGCGTCTGAACAAGGACAGCTATAGCAAGTTCGAAAAGATCGCGAGTCTGTCGGCGGCCAATCTCAAGCCTTTGATGGAGGGGCCGCCAGACAAGCTCGAAAAATTCCTCGAAGCTGTTTCCATTGACGACCTAGATGAGCTGTCGCAAACGAGCGGGGATATCAAAAACGCGATCCCGAGATACGAGAGTCTTTTGAACGACGCGATGTACCAGGAGACGCGCGAGAAGAAGGTTCACCCCGCCACGGCCAAGAGCCTGGATGAGCAGGCCACCAAGCTTCAAGGGCTCTTTGACAATTTCTACAAGATCGGTAAAAAGATTACCGATCAGGAACTCAAAAGCGGGCTCATCAGGAGACGCCAGGACAGTATAGTCGTGACGTTCGAAGTGCCGAAGGACTTGGACGAGGTCAAGCTTAACGCAATGTTTGATCGTGTTGACAATCTCATGAATAAATTCAACAACAAGTTGAGCGATGTCAAGAACGAGTTGGACTGGATGACTGTTGGTGAGGTGACGGGGAATCTAAAGAAGCAATACCAGAAGGGGCAGGTCTTGGGGGAAGTTAACGACGGAAATGGGTCGACCCTACTACTGGACGAGACTGATACTGCTGACTGTTGATGATGCCCCTGCTTCGATATCAGTGTTTCCTGCCAGATAGATGATGGCCCGGATCCTGTTCTCACTGGTATAGAAAGCAAATGGAAAGAAGCGGCGGAAGAACTTGGGAAGAACTTGACTACATCCCTGTATTTATAAGATAGGTTGAATGTATAACATTATCTAATAGATCATGTGAATATAATTATATGCCAAAAGACATCAACGCAATAAACAACATGGCTGGTGGATCGTAGCCCTTGCCAAATATAACCAAAGTCACAGGGAGCCGGGGACCTATGCAGTCTCTGAGAAGGAGGCCCAGCATGAAACATATCACAAGAGATGCTCGTAAACCAAAAGAGGAGTGGCATAAATAAACCCCTTTAACCAAAATGAACGCCGAAACACTTACAACGTCAACTCCGCAATCACATTGCCCAGTGTACTCACACACCACACCACGACCAGTCCCCACCCAATCTTGCGGTCCATGCGCCAGCCATTCATGGGCACGACGATCAACAGACCCACCAAGACGACCAGGAGGGTGGCACCGCTGATGACAAGGACCTTGGAGATAGAGATCTCATAAGAGGCGCGGGTAATAGCAGCAGCACCCGCCGCCAGTGCCTCGTCACGTCTCTGTCGGTTTCCACCATTCAGCGTCATATACAGACCGCCGAGCCCAATACCCAGCAAAATGTTGAGCATGGGCCCACCAAAGCAGGCACTCAGCGCCATGACCGGGTATCCGAGGCGAGCAACGGTGATGTCGGCGACGAGGTCGCCGAGTGAGTTGCCGACAGCGAAGACGGTCAGCCCCAACAACGAATCCGAGATGTCGAGTATGACTCCGAGGGTCTTGAGAAGGGAGACGACCTCGGTGGCAATGGTGGCGATCCAGGAGATGGCAACCAGGAACCCGAGGAGAGAGAGGAATGGCCGCCATTGTGATGGGAGGGACTGCGTTGTAAGCACCTCCGAAGGAACGGAGCGATCCGCATTGGCGCGACGATGCCAGGGCCGACGGCTGGTGCTGGCAATGAGGGCTATAATGCACAGAACCGAAAAGAGGAGAGAGAAGAGTGATGGCAAGAGAAAATTACGGGGCTGACGGGCTTCGTCCATGACGGTCCATGCAATGAGTACAATGAAGAAGGGACCGGTGAAGAGTTGGATCGACACGAGCCAACGGTTCCAGTCTTTGGTTGGCATAGGAGGCTCAGAGGATGCCGGTGGCTGTGGTGCTGCCGGCAGCTCCGAGTCCCAGCGTGGGCGACCAGGATGTTCTTCGTGTGGCGACTTGTGGGGATCTGCTGGCGGTATCTCAGAGGCTGACTCGGGTTGAATGGAGTCAAGGGGTCGAAGGACGGGGCTGTCGACCGGTAGCCTTACTCTTGGGGCGGGGCTGTCACCATCGCTAATTTGCTCTATCATCACTGACGGCAGCGGGTCCAATTCGACAGACTCGGGAGCCTGGGGTTCAATAACTGGGATAGTGATAGTGAGGAGAAGTACGCTGGGCGCTGCGACAAGACCCAGAAGTCGTGCCCAGACGTCTTTGGACTTCCAGCCTGCCAAGGTCGGGAAAAGGGTGCAGCCAATCTGCCCGGGAGGAGGGAGGATGGAGTTGGGCCACCATTTCAATGAGGTTTGAAGGGAAAAGTGACCATGGAAATCATCAAAAATGTCATGGATATGGAGTCGTTCTGTGGGACTCATTGTGGTTGGGAGCCGGATGCTAGGCGGACGAGAGGAGGGAACCGGCGAGATATCGCTATATGAAGGAAATGGCGCAGCAGGACTTTCTGGATCAGCTGCAGACTGCTGCCAGTCAGTAGTACCCCGCGGGGATACTGGCTGCGGGGGAGCGATCTTGCGTTGCCGCAGTTTGATAATTGGGAGAGTGAAATGGAGCCGGCGGAGCCAGAAGATCAGTTGTTTGATCTTTCTGACTTGGGCCTGGTGACCCATGCTCATCTGATGAAGGAGAGACGGTAATAATGGCGCCGGTATCAATTCGGGGGAACTGAGGCGGTTGCGCGCCCGCATGGTCATGGGGTGCATCAATCGAGGATCGACTCAGAGTGAGGCGTGGTGTCTGTTCTCGCTGAGAATCTAATACGTTGGTGTCGAGCTTCAACCCATCAGCATCATTTGCCGAAACGGCTCGAACTCGAGAAGAGCCCCCAGCGCTGAACGGCGACAGGCGGTCGTTGGCAGCTGAAGGTCTACTGATGCGAGGATGCGACGCAACAGAGCGGGTGTCGAAGGGTTGGGATGACGTTTCGTCATCGTCCGAGTAAGCACCCCAGCTGATCGCCGGATTGCGACGAATATTTCGGGATTTTTTGAGCGAGTGAAGCACAGACTGAAACTCGAGGGCGCCGACTAGACTTGGCCGAATGGGGTTCAATGTATTGCGACGCGACCGAGTCGGAGGCCGATAGACATGCATATTGTCCCGAATTTCTGCCAGATACCTATTTCGCGTCTCGTCATCCTCATCCTCTTCTTTCCAGGCGGGGATTCCCTCGGCCCGCTCCAAAAGGTCGAAGTCCTCAGTGGATGCTCCGCGAAGATGACTTCGCGATTCTGATGCTACCGCGGGATCATCATCTTCCATTGCCTCCTCAACTTCCAGTTCTTGGTTTTCCGGGATGTGGAAATGGGATCGCGCTGCGATGTCTCGTTCATTCTTTCGTCGCCGCCGGATCAAGTACCAGTGCCAGGTCACGACCATCACGACGTAGAATACGTAGAGACCGACCATCGCAGCCGATTCCCAGACATGAAGCCGCCCATCTGCTAGCAAGAGCATGCTCAAGCTCACAGCAATCACGAAATAGCCCACATCTCGGACAAAGCTCCTCCGTGCTACTTTGAATGGCCGGACCAAGGCCATAGAGCCTGCCACGACGGAAGTGATAAAGCTGGCTGCGCCAATCAGCTCACCGATTGCCAGACTACCACTGTTCGACCGCATGGCGGCAAATGTGGAGAAGACATCAGGACTGCCATTTCCGAATGCGAGAAACGTAACGCCCGTTAGACTTTCGCTCAGCCCCAAAATACTCGCCAGAGTGCTTAGATTGATGCACAGAAAGTCACTAGCAGCAATACCAATAGTACTGAAAAGTAGTGATAGCCATATAATCAATATGATGAATGCCAACGGTTTCGCATCTGCTAGGGCGCAATAGTAAAGCTGAAGGTAAGAGAGTAACCCGTCCTCGTGATCGGGACAGTTGGCGCGGACGAAGGCACACTGGTATTTGACATTGCGGACCATGCGGCACTAGATCAAGGTGACACAAAAATATGATTTAGCGCCTCGAACCATCTCACAAGAAGGGGTAGCATTTATGGTGGTTGTTACCTCTGGTTCATCTTCACGCTTGAGCAGCGATCCACCGGCCGTTGTAAGTTGTTGCACGTACGGTGCTTGGACGAACCCCTTCCCGAGATTGCCCACGATCAGGCTGCCCGCTGCAAGGATCGCGAACACGAGAAGAGTGATATAGAATGGTCGCACGGAATACCGAGGCCTTCTGCGGACGGCAGGCTGCAGGGAGCGCAACAGCAAGTTCATCTTGGCGAGAAAAATAATCGCATCATGGACCGGACAAAGACCCTTCTGTCCACTTCAATCTAAAGCGGCTGGAAGTAGAAATGCAACTGGTATAACCCCGCCATTGAGCAGGTTCCTCGAGCGCGCGAATGCGGTGAAGACGGTGATGTCAGTCAGTCTAGGGGAGGTGTGGCTGATCTTGGGTGGGCCAGTGCGTAACGTTAATCCCCGGCAGCTCATCCACCCGGAGATGTCATGCGTATGGAGCAACAGCACCAGGAAACTTAGGGGAAGATGATACCAAGAGATGTGATGAGACAGGAAAATAAAGAAGAGCTTATGTTCGGGGAAATAGGGACATTTGGGATAAAATCCGAGGACTGCTCAGTCCCGGGTTTCCGATATCTAGAATACCACGTGATCCGGATTGACAATCTGCATTTCTGGCTCATCTGCGCGACCGTATGTTTGTTGACTTCCCCGTTTGTTTTGCTTCAGCCAAGCCCCTCGACCCTCAACGGTGCCTGCTGCCGCAAGAGCCCACTCCATCTCTCTTTCTATAACATAGCTCTCGCTGTTGTTTTTATCCCCTGCTGGGGGCAACCGCAATCATGCCCCGTGTCGCAAACAAGGTGCATCGCCGCTCGAACGGCAACTCAACCCCTCACAAGAACTCTCCCATCAAGTATGTTTAATTCGATACCAGGCTTAGACGTGTTTGCGCTGATCAGTCTAGAATTCCCCTCAATGATGATATGGGAGAAAAGGCGGCCCGCATGGAGGCGCGACAAGCACTCCATGACCGTCAAATGAACCAGATCAAGGCCGCCGTCAAGACCCCCATGCCCGCCCGTCGATATACAACTTATAACCGCGAAGGAAGCGACAGTCCTGCGACTCCGCGAGGGTCTGGTCATCGTGGTCGCGACAGCGATGTAGGGGGCCGGGCCGTGACACCGATGAAGCGCGTGCCCATTCTGGCCAACTTCGAGGAGTGGATGAAGATGGCGACAGACAACAAGATCAACGCGAACAACTCCTGGAACTTTGCTCTTATTGATTACTTCCACGACATGTCATTGCTCAAGGAGGGAGATGGGGTGAACTTCCAAAAGGCCAGTTGCACACTCGATGGGTGTGTTAAGATCTACACGAGTCGAGTGGATAGCGTGGCGACAGAAACAGGAAAGCTTCTGAGTGGATTGGCCGATGGTCGTGACAAAAGAGCGCGCGACGCTGAGGCAGAGGGAGAAGATGGCGAAGATGAGGAGGGCGAGGATGGAGGCTCTCGCAAGTCACGCAAGAAGGTATGGCACATAAGAACACAGAATCAAACACTTCACTAACTTCATAACTCAGACACGCTCCCACGAGGCTACATTGGCTCCGTCATTTGCGTCGCTGCAACTCAAAAAGTTCGAGCTGGAGTTCGCCGTGGATCCACTGTTCAAAAAGGCATCCGCCGATTTCGATGAAGGAGGTGCCAAGGGCTTGCTCCTGAACCACCTGGCTATCGACGGGCAAGGAAGGATTGTCTTCGATAGCAGCGATGATACTGTGGATGACAGCGCCAAGACTGCAGAGGGCGACCGAGAGGAGTCAACGGATGCCGACCAAGAGCAGCAAGACGAGCAGAAACCCGCTACGCAGCAACCAGCAAGCGAGACTTTCGAAGACGATACGGAAATCGACCTGGCTACCCTGGCCAACCAGTTCTTCCCGGATTTGGATCGTCTCGGCGAACAGGATGTCTGCCCGTCGCTCAAGAATTTCGATCTGGGTGATCCTAGTGGTTCCTTAGATATTCCTCTTCTCAAAGCACCCGAGGAATGGCGACAGGATAAGACCAATGAGGATGGACGAGGGGCCGAGGATCCTTCTGGTATCATGCTGGATGACGACAACGCAGTTGGCTTTGACGATGATGACGCTACTCTGGCTGGCTTCGACCTCAGTGGTGACACTGGATTTGGTGATGGAGGAGAAGCTTGGGCACGAGAAGCTGCCTTAGAACCGATGCTCAAGGTTCACCGGGTTGATCACGATGGGGAAGATGGTGACGACGATGGGGATATTGACACCGAGGATGCGTACGCCATATCCATGTCTCATCAACCCGACAATCGTGACCAGGAGAATATTTTGAGCTACTTTGACAACGCCCTTCAAAAGAACTGGGCTGGTCCGGAGCACTGGAAGATCCGAAGAATCAAAGAGCATGCAGCGGCCAGCAACACGACCGCAGCGCCCAAGCAGCGCAAAGAAAAGGAGCCTTTCGAGATCGATTTCTCGGCACCTCTAGATCCAGCTGTTGCCGAGCTTATCTACACCCCTGCCGCCTCCAATTCCACTATCTCTCTGCCCAAGACCCAGTGGAAGACCAAAGGTCGCAATCTGCTTCCTGATGACAAGCACTTCAACTCACGCCAACTTCTTCGTCTGTTCCTGAAGCCCAAGGCGCGGATGGGCTCGAAGAAGCTCTCGGGAATTCGGGCGATAAATCGTCGACCAGATCAGACGTCTGGTCATGGCGATATGGATGAAGCCTTTTGGGCAAACCACAAACCCGAGGACAATGGTGCTGATGAAGAAGGTGCCCCTGGTGCCTACGATGCAAACTTCTTTGCTGACGACGATGGTCTTGCGTTCCCGAATGGCATGGATCTCGACGATGAAGATGACAACCTGCCGTTTGCAGATGCCCGGGAGATGTTGTCGCCGCCCACCGATGGACCCCCAGGCACTTCGGCTGGTGAAGCGGGCAGTGCCTCCGGACTTACTGCACTACTGAACATGGTCGGGGCCACGCCTGGCCGCGGTGGGGCCGGTGGATACGGCTCGCAACTAGTGACTCAAGGCGGTCGCCGTGCACGACCAGACTATGTGGCATATGCACGTGTGGCAAAGAAGGTGGATGTGCGGCGGCTCAAGAACGAGATGTGGAAGGGAATGGGCGAACGGTTGATTGACGCGACCGATTTCAGCTCCGCTTCGCAGCCCGGCGCTGTGTCGAACCAGCCCCCGCCTGAGCCCGACACTGAGACGGAGCCGGAACCACCAACTCTCAAGCCAGAAAGTCCAGAACAGCCCGTTGACCCCAAGGACGACAGCCGATTACGGTTCACGCAAGTAATGAACTCCCTGAAGGCCGTCTATCCGGCAGAGACGCTACGCGATATTAGCACGTCGTTCGGGTTTATTTGTCTCCTTCACCTCGCCAACGAACAGGGCCTGGTCCTCGAGAGTGATCTGACCAAGCTTGGCAAGGGTGTGGGCTCCCTGGAGGAAATCTTTGTGACCAGGGACACACATGCCGTTCTGGAAGAAGGAGGCATGTGAGTTTTCTATAATTTGCATGTACAGTCCCCAATTGGGGTAGAAGCAGGGATTGCATGGTCATGACTGATGGAGAGATCCGGTTGGACTTGATGGAGTCTCGTGGAGTTGTTGGATTCTGTTTGCAATGGCGCTCTCGGTTGTTTAATAGTTATTTCTGGGTTGATGTCTTGAATGCACTTTTCGAATACACCTTTTTGTGCTTTTCTGGTCAGGACTAACCCTGGTTCAAGATGTGTAGTTGGTGGTGCCAACGATGCTGTGAAACAGAATTCATAGTATGACTTGAGTGTGTCCGTTCGAAGGTTGTCTTAAGGATATTCATCATGGACACCCCAAGCATCTCAATGATCCAAATTTCACGCTCTATCGTCCCATCTCCTAGGACCTGCCTGCGGCCTCAAGGTAACCGAGACTTCATCAACAAACATCTTTTGAACCCTTTTCTTCCACGCCTCATGGCTAGTTGGAGAGCATTAACAGGTCTAGGGTACCAGAACCCAACATCTTTAATGGTACGTAATAATTCTTGGTTGTAGATGTAGATTTTATAAGATATATAGTTACAGTTTACCTCATCCTGGCCCACTCACTCTTAAGCGTTCTTATGTCCTAACGACTCCTTCTATAGCAAAGAAGATGGGAGAGAATATAGGCCGTACCACGGCTCATGGGAAAATTCCTGCGCAAAAACATCTCGATCTCGTGAGGAAATTAAATATCCAAATTGGATGAGATCGTACCAGAATCTAATCTCCTCGTCCCAGGTTGGGAAATGGCATGCAAAAGCAATGTTTATGTATGTCATCCCGAGGGCGAACATATCCGCACCTTGGTCTGAGTGTTCCTTAGGTATTCATTGCTTTGTGTGCCGATTTTATTTCATGCGCTTCATTTCTGCGGTTGAAGTGAAAGTGTCAATGGAGACGGCCAAAAGAGAGAGAGAGAGAGAGAGAGAGACATACCTTGGGACATATAGCCCAGCGTCCCAAATATAAGCGTCGATGAGCCATCCTCTCTGCGGACCTGGTCAAAATCCGCGAGCAGGACCAAGGCGTCTGTGGCCTGGGCCGGGTTCCGGGGGTCCTTTGCAAGCCAGTTGAAAAGGAAATTCTCCGGCTTGATATCGCGATGAGATTAGCCGTGGCCGTGCAAGAAATCCACGGCCTCGATGTAGTGCGAGAAAACACTGCGCAGGAGCCTGGAGTCTGCTGTGAACCCTTTTTCTTTGAGGTCCTGGTTCGGGTCGTGGTTGACCTCGCAAACGAAATACGCATAGACCGGAGCAATATTCCTGTGTTGTAGTCTGTGCTGGTTCTTCGCACCCCGAGATGATCTGCGCATCTTCTGACTCATTGAGAGCGGCAGTCCATTTGTTGCCGTGGTCAAGACTTTTCATGATAACAGAGACACTCCCGAATCCTTCTCCCCCGAGACTGTGTTTCGTGGGGATTTTCCACGCCCCCTTCAACGTCGATTCCCATCACGCCTTCTCTCACAAACCGCGCCCGGGGAACCCCTGGTAGGGATGGGGCGCGTTGAGGCCGGGAACGATACTGTTGTCGGCGTTGCCAACGCCTCCAGTTCTCGATGAAAGACGGAAGTGCGCGTCGGACGAGGTCATTTCGTCGCTCGAGGAAGGACCCATCGGGGGGCCTTTGACGGTGAATCCAGCCCAGCTGAGAGAGTTGAAGGTGCCCAGGGAAATAGACAATTTATACAGTCAAAATGACAATCGAGCTAAGAGGTCAATTAAATAACCAAATAACTAAATCCACATGGAATTGTCAGAGGCTCAAACAATATAAGGAGCAGGATATAGCATGAGACTCGGAGATATATATTAAGAGTGCCAACTCTCGAATGATGATCCTTCCATGCTCATGCATTGAATATTAAGAGCATGAGGGCTTTTTTTTTTCACAGTGCAGAAGCTTTATATAAGTACGGAACGGAGTAACAAATTAAATATTTCAAGGGTTCTCAAAGGATTCAAAAGTGGTTACCAACACCCAACAGTGTGTGGGGGCGACATGGGGACATTTATCTACGCTAAGAAAGAAGCCCCCAATCAATACATAATGCCAAGGCATATCATCATTAGGAAGCTTGTGCCCATGCTGGTCTAATCGGGAATCGAGTATGGGTAGGTATATACTTGTTGATAACCACTATAGTCGACGATGAGAAATAAGAAAGAGAGAGCATTTAAGTACACAGTTTAAACATCCAAATAGGTATCTGTATCATTCCCAAACTCCAATACGCCCAGTGTGTGTAAGTGTGTGTAAGTGTGTGTGTGTGTGTGTGCATCCAGTGCCCAAGTAATTAAGTCGGTAGGTAAGGTGTCCATGAATATGTCCAATTTTCCTGAAGCTGGTCATACCACAATGAATTCTTCTGGTATTTTCCCCTCAATTTTTTGCCTTTTTTTTTATTTTCTTCTTCTTCAGTTGGGACAAGCAGGACAACCAAGCATCAAAAACCAGATACGCAATCCCGTAGTTCATTTGTCACGGACAGCCGACGGGAACTGCGGCGCCATGGGACTCGTGTAGGCAGTAGGAATCTGGACGGCATCGTAGGTCTGCTCACCGGGAGCGGCAGCCATATGTTGAGGAGCGCTCGGAGCAGGCGGAGACGGGGACTGCCTGGGCACCGGCGGCGAAGGGGACGAAGCCAGGGCAGCGAATTCCTGTTGGGCAGTCTGCGGCGTGGGCTGCTGGACGCGGATGGGAGGTGGTTGCAGCTGGAAGCTTGGGACCGGGCGGGTTGGCGAGCGCGGCGATGCGTACTGCGTGGGACAGGACTCGCTTTGGCCCTTCTCGGCGGCCGAGTAAGGGTCGACGGCATAGTAGGGAGACTTGGGCGCGTAGTACGGTGACTTGGGTGGGTAGAATGGTGACTTGGGCGGGTTGGACTGGAAGCCGGCGAAACCTGGGGTGTTGGGGGCCGATTGAAGCCGCAGCTGGGCGAGGTACAGGTCGGAGCGCGCATTGTCGCGGTTGTCCATGGTTTTCATGAGTCTGCGCTTGGTCCAGAAGCGGTAGAAGACCACGACGTAGATCAGGATCACGAGGACTTCGATCACGACTTCGATGATGGCGCAGACAAGACCCCAGTCCTGAAAACAAAAGCAATGGTTAGTCATGGTGGATTTTTGAGCATAAAGTGAATATAGACTACATACCTGAAGACGACACAGCAGGGCATAGTCAACCGAACTGTGATAGAGCTCCTCGCGCCTGTTTTTGGCACACGACCAACCCCACATGTCCTTGCTATTGCCTGTTGACTTGGAGTGTTGATAGAGAGCTGCGCCGACAATCCACATGACCAGACTGAAAACGAAGAAGCCGATCGAAAAGGATGTGTAGTAAATAGCAGCCTTTTCGGCGCGCCGGTGGCCGCCCTTGTAGTAGGCCCAAAACACAATCAAACAGGCAAATAGTGAGACACAAGCCAAGGCCAAGAGGAGATATTGCGGCCATGGGTTGGTGCCCTCTGCCCAAGGAGGGAGATTGTTGCGTGTGGGGATGGTCTTGGTCGCGTTGAAGATGGTCAGCGTCGTGGCCAGTAGGGACAGCACGATCAGACTGCAGCCAAAGTTCACGAAGCGAAGGAAGATCTTGGCGATGCGAACACGGAGTTTGATTCTCTTTTCAAGTCGACAAGTCAGTGAGATATATTTGGTTTGATGTGGCAAGGGGCTTGTACCAAATCTCGCGCATTTTCCTTCTCGGTATGCTTTTCTTGTTTCTCCAGCATATACTCCTCACGGAAGGTTGGGCTGAGCGGGTTCAACGAGCGAGCCGTGTTGGGCACCTTCATCCCGCTTTTCAAAGGCGACACCGGGGGCCGCGAGTCCTGTGCATGCTGCGCGGGGTCGTTGGATGTCACATAGCCAAACCCGACATCCGCGACACCTCCTGGGGTTTTGGGCTGCAGAGGATCCGCGAAGGGTGATCGCCCCGCTTCGCTCTGTTCCACGGGGGAGTGAATGGTAGTGGCTTCAGCGAAACGGGCCGTCCGCGGGCTCTTCAGCGATGCATTGCTGTCAGCCGGGGTCTCCTGCACCGTGTGCTGCGGTTGGGGCGCCATTGAGCTGTGATAGGAGCCACGAGTGAGATCTGTGGGAACGACGGGTTCATACGTCTGGGGGAAGCTTTTCTGGCTGTCACCCGAGACCGACATCGAATCGATGAGCGACGAAAGAAGTATATTAGAAATTCAACGATTCGGTCAAGAGAGCCAGCTCTTAACAGGATCCTGCAGGAATAGATGCCGGCAAATACCGCGTCGAGTCAATTCTCTGTGACAGCCCCACTGCTCTGGGTGTGACAACGGCTGAGCTATATCGGGGTGGACTGGATATGCCGTGTGCGAAACCTGCGTCCACGGGTATAACAAGAGTAGTCCAGAGAGCGGCGGTGGTCAGAATCTGCGAAAACGACAAAAAGGGCGAAGACAGAAGATTCAACCAGCGCCGGCAGGCCTTGAATATCAATCATGGTAGAGCGCCAGGGCGGGGCTATCACTGCAGGTCACAGCTCCTCATCACTCGTGCCGGGCCCCCGTACGCGCCGGGGAGAGAGAGATTGCATGGATTTCGAGGCCATGATTGGATTATGCAGAGACTAGCGAGGTCTCTAGATGCAGGAGCCGTCGATGCTGGAGGGTGCAACGGGGAGTGTGACTGGACGGTGCGAGGGATCTGCCAAGCTTGTCACAGTGGAGCCCCAGGCCAGTGAGCCCTCACGATGCACCTCCATCACCTTTCCCCCAGCGCTAAACCCACCGATCGTCTGGCCAACCATACGACTTGCAGAACCGCTGGCAATTGACAGAGAGATGGGGAACACAAGGCATGAAGAAGTGATGGACTCAAAATACCCGCCAACCCCAAGTCGAGGGCCAGCCACACTGGGAGAATAAGCACCGACACAGTCTTGGGCGGTTGGAACATGGACCAGGCCGAATCGGAGGTGATTTTGCGAGTTTGGGAGTTTGTGATTGAATCATGAACGATTTGTTTTTGAGATCCCCGGGGAATTTGGCTAATTCCCCTAAATATAGTGGACCATCTCCACAGTTTCCCGGGTGATTTCTGTGAAGCGTGTATCTGATCGGCCCCAAGTTTACGAGGAGCACGGAGAGATTCTGAGCAGACACGATTACAGCCCTAGAGGGCCGAAACGGACAATTGATACTGTTGATGCAAGTGGAATGATGAAGACTCCTGTCTACTTGGC
Source organism: Penicillium alfredii (assembly GCF_028826965.1). Classification (NCBI taxonomy): domain Eukaryota; kingdom Fungi; phylum Ascomycota; class Eurotiomycetes; order Eurotiales; family Aspergillaceae; genus Penicillium; species Penicillium alfredii. The sequence continues at coordinate 2,948,952 of NW_026622706.1, read as the reverse complement.
TGATCTTGTTGCCCACCTCGCAACACAGCCATGCTCTTTCTCTCTCTCTCTCTCTCTCTCTCTTGGTCTATTCTCCCTCCTCCACGAACCGGTAAAGCTGGAGCTCCAACAGTTTGTTTATTTTTAGTCCAGGCCCACCCTACTCAGCCAGGGTACAGCCATGGAAAACAACCAGACCCTGTCGGCGCGACCTGAAACGAAGCCTTCATGGCCCCAGGGTGGCGATGAGAAAGATTTTGACCAACCTGATGACCCTCCAGTTTTATCAGGTTCTGTGCCCAGGTGACATCACGATCCTGAAGGCTCTAGGGCCGCCGAGGTTCCTGGAGGCAGAGCCGGTTTGGAGGAACATGACCTCATGGCCGTGGATCAGCCGCATCGATGAGAAGAACGGTGTATCGAGTGTATCGAGTGTATCGACGATGCATGGGCAGTGGAGGCGAATAACAAGACCTCGTCCCGTGGCCAGCCACACGTTATTACACAGCCTCACTCTGGTAAAGTACCTAGTACTTGATTGCAAGCGGTGGCCCCCATACATAGGGAAGTACCAACTACCCCACCCATTCCTTTTTTTTCCCTCCCAGAGCCTCGACCGGAGCCAAGCAATACCGTAATACACTCCCCTTGCCATCTTCTCTTCTCTTTCTTTTCCTCGTATCAGTAATCTGGGGAGAGACGGATCATTGTTCATTTGCTTCTCTCTCAAAACCACGTTGCGTTCTACCCTTCCCATTGAAATTCACTCAATATCCAGTGGTTTTCAATTCTACCCAGCCTCAAACCCACCCCCTCGTTACTCTGGGTCATTCCGGGTGGATCTCGTTCCCGGTCTGACAAGTGCGAAGCTGAAACCCTCGTCAGCTTGCGCCACACTCGGTTTCCAGGTGAGAGAGAGAGAGAGAGAGAACCGCCCCACACGCCCTGGACTTCGCCCTCCTCCACCCCCCCCAAAACCCTCGTCCGGTATTGCATTCTTATCAAAACCCTGATCTGGAATGAAGTCGGTCAAGTTCATCACCTTCTTTATCCCTTCCCACCCGTTTCTAACATGTCTTCGGAAGTAGCTGTTGCCGTGGCTCGTCCCCCCTTTGAGCCTGGTGCGAATCCTTCTGCCCCCATGGCGGCTTTGATGCAGTCGAATAACGAGCCTGTCGCCGTCTCCAACCCACTGTCGGGAGCACCGTCCATCTCTAGCGAACATTTCGCCTTCCTCAAATCACAATCCAAGCCCGAGAGTCTGAGTTCTATTGCCAGCGCCGGTCTCCACGTCTCGCCATCTCGCGATCAATTACCACGGATGACGAGTCCCGCGCCAGGGCCGGCGGATCGGTCGGCAGAGCACGACAAGGAGGCGGAACGAAACAGCTCACATGTCGCTCGTGAGGCTTTGGGTGCAAGCGAGAAGTCCCCCGATGCTTCGATGCATAATGCGGTACATGCATCCCCGGAGCAGATGCAAATCGATTCGCACGCGAATGAACCATCATCAGATCCCTACGGGTCGAACGACCACCCCAACACCCTATTGAACACCACCGTTGCGAGTCCAGGCCCCATCGAGGAATCGACCTCCCAGGATGGCGACCAGCATCGCCCGCGAGCGGGGTCAGAAATCGATTCGGACAGTCACAAAGCTTTCTCGTATCCCCCGCTCATTGGCGCCATCAATGACCCGCGTCGCGGACTGAGCCTGCCCAGCTCGGGATACAACCGGGGCAGCCCGCGATCCCCATCCGCCAAAAAGCATCGCTGCCCATACTGCGCCACGGAATTTACCCGCCAACATAACCTTAAAAGCCATCTTCTGACACACAGTCAGGAGAAGCCCTTTGTATGTCAGACTTGCCAGTCTCGCTTCCGGCGACTGCACGACTTGAAGCGACATACGAAACTCCACACCGGCGAACGACCGCATATCTGCCCCAAATGTGGAAGGCGCTTTGCGCGTGGCGATGCGCTTGCCCGGCATAATAAGGGCCAGGGTGGTTGCGCAGGCCGGCGAGCGAGCATGGGGAGCTTCGCGCCAGATGATGAATATCCAGACGGATCCACGGGTGGCCCGGACGACACAATGGATGGAATAGTATGCGCGGAGCCGGAGCGGATGGACGAGGAAGATGAGCGACGATTCAACGCGCCCAGCATTCGGAAGCACGATGCAGACCTCCTTCATCCATCTGATTCACTCCACGTTCGTCAGTCTAACACCTACCCGCCGCTCTCGGTCAACCGTCCCAACCATAGTAGTCTTTATCCGCCTCCGGCCAATCATGCTGGTTCGGGCACGTCAACCTCTACACATCCCGGAAGTCTGACCTACCCGCCTACTGGATTCCCGTCGAGCTCGTCTCTCTTCTCCAACGCCGTCAGCGACAGCCCTAAACCGCTGTCTCCCAATGCTCTGTCGTCGCAACATAACTCACAGCCACCCCGCGCTCACTCCCCTGGCATGAGCCAGTCATTACCACAACCGCCCTTTGGGCGAACTGGGCAATCTTCCGCGCCAAACCATGCCGCGCCAAGTCTAGGTTTACCACCGCCACAGCCCGGGGCACCCCAGCTGCCTCCACCACCGGGTTTGAGCTCGCCTGATTCTCGATTTGGCCTGCAGGCGGCCAAACATACTCCGTCGCATAGCCACTCAAGCTCTCACAGCTTACCTGCACCCAAGACGGGCGCCGAGGCTCCTGACGCCAATGGCGCGAATGCCAGCCAGGTTGACAAGCTCTGGGTATACGCTCGGTCCATGCATGAGGAGTTGACAGGGCTGCGCGCCGAAGTGGCAGCCTTGCGGGCGCAGATCGCATCCAACAACAACTCGGGGGCCCCGGCGCCGGTGGAAGTGAATTCGGCCAATACCGGACCGCGGTAGTGGCATCTGCGGAGAGAAATAAAAGCTGTTGATGCTTGTTCCGGAGTGTACGATATGGCCGACGATCCCAGCCCTTGGAGGGTTGGCCGTCACTCTCACCCATTGTCTCATCTATCTTGTTGATACGTTCCGACTATCCCTCGTTTCCTGTGGGGTCGAATTTCTTTTTGATGCCCTCATGAATACCGCCCATACCGACAGTCGCTGGTTTACCTTTCTTCTTTCTCACTGCAGGCCTAGGCTCATGGGTCTGACGGGTATCGCGCCGTGATATTTTATGCGACCGAGCCCCCGGTGTTATATTTCTTTCTTTGAGTGGGTTGGAGTTTGGTGTACCAAAAATGGACTGATATGTCGCGATGGACGGTGCACTTCTGGTTGGACTGGGTTCCTTCCTAGACTTGGATGGAGACCAGATATCCTCTTCTCTCATTTTCATTTTCAGTTTCACTTTCGATTTCATTTACATTGTCCGGGTATGATTGGCCTTCGAAGATGCATGGATTGACGCTGGGAGTTTTCTTTTTATACTATTTTCTTTCCTGTTCTTGAGCCATTCCACCTTAGGTAGTGATAATATATACCCGACTTTATGTTGACATCTATGAATCGAGTATAAAAAGTGCTGAAGTATACATTATCCAATGTGTGGCGATGTTGTACCGGGGACCGAGGCACAACGTTGGGAGCTCCACTAGCTGCGTCAGGACGGGATCTCTCCTCTTCAATCCCTCAATTCACCTGCTGATTTGCACCCCTAAGTTGCTTTATATTCTTCTTCAATAAACATTGCTCAAAATATTATCCAGTCTATATTTCCACAATGTCTCTCTCGACTCCATCTCTCACCCTACAAGCATCTGCCTTGTCATTCCTGTCATTGTCGATTGGGCACACGGTATGCTACCAATGTTCTCCCCCTAATGTTCTTCTTCTATGCAGAAAACTATAAGTCTTTTATTAGCTATGTGTACTAATCCCTTTGTTTGTGTTGCAGCTCAGCGGAAAGGAATGGACCGCCAACAAGGCCTTTAAATCTATTTCTGGCTCGCAGCCCTGGGCTTGTGGGACGGTAGGCTGGTACCAGGTATGGCCCTACCACCTATTTCCATAGATATATTCATCTATCGCTTTATTAATTGTTTTGTTAATTTATTATCATGCTAATATTGTACAGGGAAGTGCATTCTTCTTTGTGACTGGTACGTATAACATCTATCCACCCCAATAATTCTATATGCCTTGATCTCTATTTACCCTTCCCTTCTCTTTTCTATCTCTTACATATATTACTCGCTGATATATATACAGGCCTCCTCCACTACCAATGGTCTCAAAACTCCGTCGCTTTCCAGGACCCAATCAACAAGGCCATTGCGGGCATCATCAATATCTTGCTCTGGACCAGCTCGGCCTGGTATGCTAAGTACGGGGTCAAGCAGAATGCCTGGGCTGTTGGGTTGTCGGCGGCGTTGCAGGCTTGGGGGGTTATCAATTCTTTATGATTTTCTTTTAGTCCTTTGGGGGTTATGCCCATAGATATCCAGGTCGATCTACTTCTAAGTAGAGAACCTAAAGGAAATTATTTCATTTGTCACTTCCTGGCGTTTCACTTTCGGCGCCGGCCAAGCTGAGCTCGTTTATTGAGACGACCGATCTTGATATCGGACGCCCTCTACATTATCACTGTGCCCCCGGGGCTATGTCCCCCGGACCTCATAGTCCGGTGTTGATCACAATCTTCAAACGGCTCTCCCCCCCCCCCTCTTGTATCTTGATAGCTGTCGTTCGTCAAAGTCATGTCAAGGGCCAATTCAGTCCGCAGATTTATATCACCTGGTTGAAATAGAATTCTCAGAATCCTCTCGTGTTGATATTATATCAAACCAGGCATCAATTGGATGTATAACATCTCAAACAGCAACCAAATATGATATACCGTCGGCATTGAAGACCCGGAAAAATCACCTCCCTGACAAGAACCATGTTCTTCGACTCCGTCTCCTCTCAATCCACCCAAGAAACAGTCCCACATCTGCTACCACCGCACGCGGCACCCCGCCCAGCGTCCAGTTGCGCTGGACCCACTGCGGGATCGACCCGCACGCATCGGAGGTCGTAGCCATAGTCCACTGGATGCGACGGGGTGCAGTGGCAGATTCAGTAGGGGTGGCTTGAGCACTGCCAGAAGCTGAAACTGGCTCTGGCCCTGACACTTCAGCGCTAGGTGCAGCCGAGGTACTGGGCTGGGCAGAGAGCAGGGTGACCTGCTCGACGCTTGCATAGTGGGCGAAGATTGCCCGCCGCGATACGGTGCTCATGATCTTCTCGTGGATTTCTGGCGGGGTGGATGAGAACTTGCAGAAGAATGGGATTTGGAGGGTGATGAATCCATTAGGAGTGTGATTTGCCTGGGAGTGTTGGCTGTCCGAGGTACTGTCGTTGGCATATGCGGCGGATATAGTCAGAGAAATAAAGGCGCGCGGGGCGATGAGCGCTGTTGGGTGGAAGGTATGGGTGATTAGGTTGACTTGATAGAGTCAGTATACCCCACAGAGACTCTGTACCATGAAGAAGTGATCAAGATAGATGACTCAAAAGCTCCAAGGCATGTTACGAGGAAGATATAGCAATACATACCTTGCATTTCCACATCCTTAAATCGCACTCCATCCACCTCAATTTCTCCCTTTGCCTCCCCCAGCTCTTCCTCCCCCCACTCGACTAACCGTTCCACACCCGTGACACTCGGCGTGTATTCCATCTCATGTTCAGCATGATGGGTTCTCAACCCCGTCTGGAACTCACTCCACGAAGCAGTGCCATTCTCGCTCCTAGAATCGAGATGCTCGCTTTGGCGACACACCCAGAACTCGGTCTTCTCTTTGCTGATCTCTCCGGACTCCTGTGGCGGGGCTGCTCGCCACCTGTGCAGCAGCTTGACTTTTGCTGCGGACGGCGGCGAGGAGCGGAGCTTAGGGTCTGCGGTAAAAGTTGAGGGGATAACAGCGAGGAATTGCTGGGCTTCGTGGAGGGCAGTGCGGATGAATTGCGTTGGGGGGTAGGCGCGAGGGCTCTGTGGGGGAGGGAGGGATGGGATGGAAGGGAAGTAAAGGGGAGAGCGGCAAGTTTGATGAGGGGCATTGTTGAGAAGCACCTGGGAGATTTACCCGGTCAAAAACAAGGGGATTGTATCTTCCAGGAGAGGTGGAGGTTGCACATTAAAGTGGGGAGGATCGGCAGTGCTTGTTTCGATGATGCCATGGATGACGGGAGCTATGAATGGACCTTACTCAGGGAGATATATCCACAGTATGGAGGAAATAATAATATATCAAATAACGCAAATGGGCATACTACAGACAGCGGATTCCAGGTCCCACGCTGCCCGTCTCAAACATCTCTATAAGCCCGGCGCCCAGTGCTTCTTCCAGCACCCAGCGGAACTGCATCCCGTACAAGTCTTTCCACTTCTTCGTTTTGCCGGGTAAGATCCCCGCGAATTCCCCTCGAGCTCGTTTGGCCATGTGGAAGCTCTTATCGGTTTCCACAGCTCCGTCCCATCGGTCTTTTAACAAACCCAATGGCGCTTCGCCAGAAGCGGACCGTCGAAGGAGAGAGATTAAATGGGCACGGCCCGTTCCCAGCAACCGAAGATACGTTCCAGTGTTTGGGAGTGACAGAAAAAGCGTGGCAGCCCGCGCCTGGGCATCCGATTGCACGGGTCGGTTGGCGCCGGGCTCACTTCGACTAGCCGAGGAGACTGCGGCTTCGGGCAGATTTGGCAGTGATGCAAGGCTCAACGTCCCCTGTGTGAAAGAAGAAGACGAAACTAAAAATCCGGCACGTAGCAACGCCCGGTACTCGTCTGGAGTAAATACTCCCTGTGAGATAGCAGAAGATGTCCCGATGCGCTTAAGGATATCGAGGAATTTTTCTGTATACTATTAATCCATGCCCCTGGCAAAAATATGTGAAATTGAATGCTTACCCTTGACAGCCGCATCCAAGACCGAGTTCCCACGCACTAAATTCTCCCACTCATCTGCGAGTACCAGGCAATCACCCAGCCCAGCGGCATCACTGCCGCGCCCGGGTATGATCAAACGCCGCACTCGGCCGGTCTGTACCAACTCGACAATCTCCCGCTCCACCTGCGTCGGAGCATTCAGCAAGGTATGCACATGTGCGACCGAGGCGAGGGGAGGTAGCGACCGTCGTAGATTGAGGACTTCGGCAATGCGTGTGCTGTTCATTCCCGCTCGCGCTGGGAGCTCGTCGAACATCCCCGTTCGAATATACTGGATTGCTTGTACCACATTGTGGACGGGAGCTGTCTCTGAGATGTAATGCGATCCACCTACATCAGGGAGCGGATCGTCTACACCCCAATCGGGCTTCACGCTGGCCCCGCCCGATGCAGGTTTGCGGCGCGCATGGGCGGCAAAAGGCGAGGCTCGAGGTCTGGTAGTGGATTTTCGTTTCTGGACACCGGACACAGGAGCGGACGTGAGACGCAAGGTCATGCCTGGGGGAGATGAGATGGCAAAGAGAAGGTCGAATCGGGGAGAGAGATGAGCCTCTCAGGTCATGAGGAAGATTCCACCAATCAGCGGCCAGTGTCTATAGTTCGGTATTGACAATACCGTATGGAAACATCATCACCATGGATGGCCCTTCCACATCCGGTATGATTCGGTCACAGCCAGTACTCGACTCCCAATCCAAGTCGATTGCGTCTGTGGATTTTTGGCGATGGTCGTTGACTTCACTTTGTCCCTGCTGGTTGTAAGATACCCCCTCCATCTATATTGAGACCGCCTTGTTTTTGCCATTGAAAACCCAGCTTAACTTGCTTGGCTTCCGGGGCCGATCTTTCACATGACGTAGTCATGAGAAAACGGGTCTTGGTTCAACATCTTTTTTTCCTCTCGTCAGCAGGTTATAGCTGCAATTCACCCCGAGTCGAAGCGGCTCTTGTTGATTCCTTCACTATTATCCCTCGTCCCTCATCCCCGGACTCACTCATTGCTCGCGGGGGTTGGTAGTTCCTCAGTTTCTCCAATTCCTACCCCTCGTTCGAGGGGTTCCTTCTTTCATCATGACTGTCTTCATCGCGTCCCTGTAGGTGTTGGTTACCGGATAACTTCGGGTCTGGATGGTTGACTCATTCGCGATTCAGATTTCTGCCCTACACTGTGAACTTCCATGTCGATAACTCGCGCAACCGCTCTCCACCTGCCGTTACTCCACCGGCCACCACGAAAGCTGACACGATTTCCCCGCAACCCAAAGTAACCGCCAGTCTTTTCGAAGCAAAGAAGCCAGCTCAACAGAAGGGACTTACCCCCGGAGCGACGACGGATCATGAACGCATCTTCACAGCCGATTTGGCCCGGACAGAGGAAGAGCCCTCTGGATATCCGTTTCCGCCGTCGGCAACGGGGGAGAACCAGCTTCTTACCGAGAGTGAAGCCCATTCCCCTGCATGGGGAGCAACTACATCTCTGAACCAGCCAAAGCCTCAGGCTGTCTTGTCGCCCTCGCCATCGATTCTGAAACACCAAGATCCCATACCTCCGCCCAAGGAGCCTGTGTTGCACAAGCTCCCCCAAGTTGCGTCAACCCCGGCATTAGTAGGCCTCAAAAGGGCTGAGCTTTCCGGTCGCAAAGAATCATTCTCTAGGGCAGAATGGACTATTGAAACCGCCGAGCAAGGGAATGGTGGCTTGCGAAATGCGGTCCGCTCGGCTCGGGACGCCGGATACTTGGACGAGATGATGTGGGTGGGCACCATGGGCATGCCGACGGACGCACTAGTGGAATACACCCGAAAAGAGATCGCGGAAAAGCTGGAAGAAGAGTATGGGTCTCTGACAGTGTTTGTCAGCGACGGCGACTTCAATGGCCACTACACCCACTTCTGCAAGACGATCCTTTGGCCGGTCTTTCACTACCAGATACCGGACAACCCCAAGAGCAAAGCCTACGAAGATCACTCGTGGATCTATTATGTCAAACTCAACCAAGCCTTTGCAGAGCGCATCGCCAAGGATTGGAAGCGCGGTGATTCTATATGGGTTCAGGATTACCATCTGTTGCTTGTCCCGGCTATGCTGCGGAAGATGGTGCCGGACGCGCAGATCGGGTTCTTTCTGCATATTGCCTTCCCGTCCTCGGAGGTCTTCAAATGCCTGGCCCCACGCAAGGAGCTTCTCGAGGGCATCCTTGGTGCCAACCTGGTGGGTTTCCAAACTGACGAGTATTGCCGGCACTTTTTGCAGACGTGTAGTCGCATACTGTGTGTGGAGGCCACAAACGAAGGTATCCAGTTGGAGGACCGGTTTGTCAATGTAGGCACATTCCCAATCGGCATTGATCCGACTTCATGGGACAAACGCCGACAGGCGACGGATGTGGAGCGATGGGTCAATACGATTTCCGCCCGGTATCAAGGCAAACGACTCATCGTCTCGCGCGACAAGATTGACTCGGTCCGGGGCATTCGTCAGAAACTCCTGAGTTACGAGCTGTTTCTCAACACCTACCCAGAATGGGCAGACCAAGTTGTGTTGATCCAGGTCGCTACCAGTACCACTGAACAACCCGAGCTGGAAGCAACGATATCTGATATCGCCATGCGAATCAACTCGACCCACTCGACCCTCGCTCACCAGCCCTTAGTATTCCTAAAACAGGACCTGGCGTTCCCTCAGTATCTTGCGCTCATCACTGTCGCCGACGCTCTGATGATCACTAGCTTGCGTGAGGGAATGAACTTGACGAGCCACGAATTCGTCTATTGTCAGGATGGTAGCTATGGGGACAAGGCATTCGGGTCTTTGATTCTCAGCGAGTTCACGGGCAGTGCATCAGTATTCGGAAATCACGCTCTTCTGGTCAACCCTTGGGACTACCGGCAGTGTTCAGAGGCGATCCACACGGCGTTGACTCGAGATGCCAAAAAGCGCAAGGAGGTGTGGGAGGAGATGTATCGTGCAGTTCTGCAGAACTCAACCACAAACTGGGTCAAGTCGTTCAGTGAAACGCTATCCCGAGTCTGGAACGAGCAGTCGTCGCGCGAGATGATGGCCGTACCGCGTCTTGCTGTACCGCGGCTGGAGGAGCGATACCGACAGTCAAAGCGCCGGCTCATGATTGTGGACTACGAAGGCACGCTGGCATCGTGGGGGTCTCCGAGCAGCATCATCTTGACAACGCCGCAGCGTGCGATCATCACCTTGACGGAACTCACTGATGACCCTTCCAATGCCGTCTATGTTATGAGCTCGCGCATGCCGGAAGAGATGGAGCGGCTGTTCCGTCAGGTCAACCATCTGGGCTTGATCGCTGAGAATGGCTGTTTCGTCCGCGAGCCTCATAGCGACAAGTGGACTACTTTGGCCGACAAGGTGCATATGGAAGCATGGAAGGAGTCGGTCTCCCAGATCCTTGCCTACTTCCAGGCGCGTTTGGAAGGGAGTTGGATCGAGGAACGCCACTGCTCACTCGTCTTCCATCACGGGTCGACCGAGGACCGGGCTATTGCTGGCCGCCTGGCCGCCGAGTGCGCCGGCAATATCAACGATGCCTGCGCTAACCAAGGCGTGCATGCGATCTCCGCCGAGAGTGCTTTGGTCGTCGAGACCATCAAGACCAACAAGGCCTCTGCCGCGGAGCTCGTGTGGGGCTGGTGTCTCGAAGGCTCGGGTCAAGCCGAGCGTGCCGCCAAACCGGATTTCCTGCTGGTTGTCGGGGATAGTCGTGAAGATGAGCCGGTGTTCCGGTGGGCCAACAAGTTGGAGAGTGCCAAGGCAGTTGATTATGCCATGACGGTGACGCTAGGGTCGCGAAGCACGGAAGCCAAGGCGACGTTGACGCAGGGAGTGACGGGTAAGCTTTTCCTTCTTCTCCTTTCTTCTACCTTTTTTGTCCATCCTTGGATTCTTCGGAGACTAACTCGACACAGGGGTTCTCTCCTGCCTGCAGCAACTGGCCTCATCGCCAGAAACGGCATCTGCATCGTTGCGACAGTGATGCCCGGGCGAGTTGACGGGGCAACTGTCTACATGCGAACGCGAAAACGAGTACATGAAGATAGCATGATCGACGATTGGAGTTTTTCTTTTGATTGTCTATTTGAGCAATGATCCGGGATCTGGCATGGAGGATTCCGGACATCTGCACATAATACATGTATGCATTGCAGAGTACAAGACGGCACAATCGAAGCATAACCCAAGACTTGAAGGAGGGTTCAAGTAGGACCTGTGAATGTCACCAAGCTGCTTTCAACGTCATTCTACACGATAATATAATCCACAAGCGAACGAGCCACCCCACGAAAATATCGCCATTTTCGCGAACCTCCTAATTTTAATCAGCTACTTAGACTTCCGCATAACCCAACTTGGGTCGAAGGACCCAAAACCCAATGCCAAGAACCCAACAATAAAGTTTATTGCATAATTATACATAAAAGCGCCAAGATATTCCTAATTAGGCCTATTTATACATACTTATGCATAGAGTTGGGCCGAAACTAGGTTATTGGGTCCTTGTCAATGCCAAGATTGGGTCGAAAGTTGGGTTTTGCGGAAGTCTACAGCTACTATACCACTAAATCGCTCTCAAAATGCTGGAAATTCTACTAAACTAAAGGGTAGACTCTTATTAGCTATTAAGGCTATTCAGAATCAAGAAATCTCTTTAATTCGCGATGCAGTAAGCCGATTTTGCGTATCTCGTTTAACTCTGCAGTATCATCGCCTCGCTGGCTGTATTAATCGTTCTGCTAAAAATTAACCGAAGTTATATATATTATTATATAGATATTATTCTTATAATTTATCTTTCGTATTACTTGACACGGTGAGCGGGGCGCCGGAAACGGCGCCTATTGCACCGCTGCTCCGCCGCCTCCGTAGACATAGACAGAGCCATCCTATGGGTCAAAGGTCGTGACCCATGACCCAAACCCACGACCTATAGGTCGGGTCAATAAAATCCTAACCTACCTATAGGTTAACCTGTGGGTTAACGGGTTAATCTACTTTTGACCTATTTTAGTATAAATTTCCTAATTAGGATAGATAATTTACTTATCTTTTTTAATAATATACCGAAAATAAAGAAAAATCGCTTCTTTAATAGATTCTCTCTATATATCGATATAGAGTAGCTCTTTGGCTAGTAGCTATACAAGAAATAGTTAATATTCTCTTGCCAAGCGTGGATCTACCCCTATTTACTCTATTAGATAGAATCGAGTCTATAATTTTATTAAACGCTATAATAAAATTAAGACTCGATTCTCTCGCTAATATAATTATCGGCGCGCTAAAAATAAAGACCTAAAAATTATTATTAAGTAGTTTAACTATATACTCCATTTAACGATGACACGGTGAGTTGGAGGCCAGGAACGGCCGCATCTGAGGCCGTTTTAAGCATCTCGCTCACCGGCACGGGCCTTGGGCATCACGTGTGTCAATGCCCACGGCCGACCGGGCCTACTTCCACCCTCTCACGTTGGCCGTGCCTGATGCCTTGCCCCTGCTGCCCACTCACTCATGATGCAGCCGCCGTAGGCCCCATCCTCGCTCGCCCTCCTGGAGGAAAGGGGCCAAAAAGGGCTCCCTGTTGAACAGTTTTTTTCGCTGCGATTCCATAAAGATCGACTGCCATAGCGTCCGGCTGCTCGCCCTTTCTCATTCCCCAACAGCTCTCCCACCTTCACGCCTGTCGGTTAGTGAACCTCTCGCTCCTGAAGCATATTAGTTTCGATCATTTCCATACCCTATTTCTGTTCCTCGTTCCCTTCGCCTCTCTTTACAACCCTCCCCATGCCTCGCCCTTCGCGACCAATTTTGTCGGACGACGAGAGTGATGCCAGCACAGGTCTCCCCGATATCTTCTCAAACGATGCTTCCGAGGACGATTCCTCCACCAGCGACCCCAACCTAGGCAGTGATGTCGAGTCACATAATGAATCTGATGATGACTCGACCTGGGTGACGAAGAGGAACAACCTACACCGGAGCCCCACCTCAAGAGGCCGAGAATCTCAATGTGTCGCAGCTCCGACAACAAAGATACAGTCCCAGTTTGGCTGAGCAGGTAGGGGAAGTGTAGCCTCGTCATCATCTGAATCAAAAGTGACCCTTTGAGATGTTCTATGCTCATTCACCGACCAAGCCCTTTTCTGCCTTCTGTTTGGAGCAGGCTGGCTGGTAGTCGAAGTCAGGCTAGACACTAAGGGTTACTCCTCATTATCACTGATTGGTGTGGCGGGCAGTGCTCCCTATATATAGCGAGAGCAGTTGTTGGGCGTTGCCTAAGAATCCTAGTCTTTTGCTCCTGGCGCAGCGGTTTGGCTTCTGGAATGCTTCCCAGAAGTTAGGCCGTGACAATTGGTTTAAGTTGATCCTGATCTTGGGCTGCCCTTTCTTTAGCTGCGGCCTCTTTCTCTCCCCTTGATAGACACTCGCTTATAAATGCAAGCTCTTCTCCTTAACATCAAACTTGGTTGTGCACATGAACATCATCAGCTCCCGGATTGTGAAAGCTTTGAGGGAACCCGGATGATAGTGGCGGATATCACGAGCAGAGTTGAACAAGCGTTCAACGCCAGCACTAGTTGCAGGGATAGAATATCTCGCGCAAGATTTGCAAGTGCTGGAAGCTTATGCTGATGTTCCTTCCAGAACGCGCGAACACTACCTTTTGAGGGAATAGTGCCTATTCAGAGTGTTAACAAGACCCTAATCTAGAAAGGGATATCACCTACCACTGCTAAAATATTGCGTAAGCTCATTATCTTGACTTTACGTTAATTGCTGAGATTCCTCTGGCTCGAGAATCATATCAAGCTCTGTTCCTTGACCTTTTGATGCTTGGGCCTGCGTTGGTAATTGGGCATCCATCAGCTGTTGTTGGTAGGGCTTGAGATAATCCTTAAGACTTTCACGGTACTCATCACGGTAAGGATCCCATTCCTTGGATTTGAAAAACTGGAACTTGTTCTGCGGCGCCATGACTGTAGAAATTGCGTAAAGATCGTTTGAAACACGATCAGTCTCTGCGTAATAGTCACTGAGCTTCTGCTTTCCCGCTTTCAGAGCATTCAGCATCAGCTGCTTCCATGGGACCCTCTTTGGTCGAAGCTGAGCAATTGACTTACCGAAATGGTCAAAGAGCTTCCATCTCACCAAGAAGTGCTTTGAGACTAAGCTAAATCACATGGGCCATGCAAGGAATTCGGATGACAGGCGTATGATTCCGAAGCTTAAGGGACTCAAGAGACTCTTGGATGTTACTAACCAAGGTGCCGTTATTTGACGCATTATCAGTGGTAACTGCAAGCATCTTGTGTTTCTGGAGCAGTTTGAAGAGAATAGAACCACTATTACCACCAGTACGGGACCCAGAAAGTCAAGGGCTTTCGGTGCCTCATCGACTGAGTCACATGAGGTTGGGTCAAGGAATCCTTTTACAGATTCTGTCCCTGATCCCGTTGTAGCTCTCTAAACTACATCCTCATCATTACCCTGTCTGTACTGTTCTGCTATAATTAGCTCCAATCACTATTACTGTCCGACCCTGCCCCCTGACACATGGCGCAGCCTACCTAAAGCCTCCCAGTCGCTCGAGAAACTGTTGAATGATATATATCATCACTCCAGGGTCTGCATGGATAGGTTTCTTCTCCGCAACTTAGCCTTAGGAGGTCTAGGAGGCTTTAGAAGCGCTTCCAGACAGTATGCCAGCGGAACACCGGTACCTTCAACCTCGGCTAATCAGCAAATGCAAAAGAGGTCTATACTACCACTATTTATTCCAAACGTTAACTCCATCACTGATTAATTAGCTAACTTAGTAATCCTCTCAATAGCTTCAGAAGCGAAAAAGCCTAATGCCCTTACGTTTCCTGCTATGAAGACAGTATAGTGATCTCGATAGTTACCGTCTTCAGAAAGGAGCATTGTAGATAAGGCGAAAGGATTAGAGTGTCGCTGCTATATCTCAGCATTTACTTTCTGTCAGAGATAATAGATTAATGTCTTGTCATAGATTTCGCCTCGGGAACGCCTCAAATTTCCCAGTATATTTCTGATGGCGTCTTAGTTAAGACACGCGAGCGGATCAATTTTTACATCATTAGTGACAATTGGATGTCTTCATATGGTATATGCCACTTGTGGCGGATCGAAAGTGAAAGGGTTCGGTTTTGCAAGCACGGCCGTATATTGAGCTTGCTCCGGCATGGAAATCGCGCTATATACCGGCCATCCTGCTGTTTCTCTGCTTGCGCCGTGGATTGATAGTTTTGGGTATATATCAAATCGGGTATATATCAAATCTTGGGAACAGCGGTACTGGTGCGTGAAGTTTTGGGTGTGGTTCCCGTGTGTCAAGCGAAATCCTCCCTGCTTCCAGATGATCTCACTTATGTGACGATTCAAGCCCTCTCCGAGACCTGCTTACGTAGTCATCACGTGACCCATAGACCACCTCTTGTACGATAGCGGCGCTCTCTCTCCTTCTTTCTTCTTCAGCTTCGATGCTTTTGAATGACAAACACAGCTGCTTCTTTTGAGTAGTTTCTGGCACGTCAGAACTTAGATCCTACATTGCTGCGTTCACCTCGGATGTAGGGAATATGTCAGGGTCGGTATTGTTTTCATCCCTTACATCTCCCAGTACAGGGAGAGAACCAAAATTGACAGTTAGAGCATCCAAATCAAATGCGTAATTCCCATCTAATGCCTTCGTTGGTCCTATAAAGAACAGGTTAGAATGTCATAGGGACTCCGGACAGATAATTAATAAGGTGAATATTGACTATTTGAGAGCAACGACAAGAATAATCAACATGAGAAAAAAGAAGGAGAGAAGGAAAGAAGTCACTGGCGAGAGATAACTATTGTCGAGATAATGCATGCATTACCTTATTCAGCAGCTGCAAAGTCGGCCCGACTGAGTCTCCGACCGTACACACTCGCTTAGGGATTCGGGCACCTATAAAAGTGATTTTTGTTATATACAGATTGAATGCAGCGACGATCATTGTTTCGGTATGGCCGTAGCTGAGATTCGAGAATAACTTAACTAGGGCTGCACAGCTGACTAATGGGTCACATGATCACAAAATTTATGAAGTTGATTGCGCCCGCTAACCTCAGTCCGCCGCATCGAATCATCCCACAAAGCACACAGCACGAGTTCGATAAACCCATAGGGAGAGAGAGAGAGAGATAGAGAGATGCCATGGCAACTACGACAAACCAGGGGGTGGAGGAAGAGGCTTTCATCCAAGTCAACACCCTACTCCTCAATGAGCTGAATGCGAAAGTCAAAGCATCCCCCTCTCGAGATATGACCGACTTGCTCGAGCACAAGGCCAAAACTTATCCTGCGCTGCGGAAAGTATTTCGTGATTCGTCGGTGCAGTCTGCAACCGAAAGTTTCGATCACTCTGATGCTACGAGCGTTGTTGATGAAAGGGATGAATTCCGGGTTCCAACCAATGCCGTGATCGTACGGCCATTAAGTGCGATAGTGAAACAGAGGGCACTGAAGGATTCTGATGGAGGAGTATCTGCCATCATTGAGGGTCTTAATAGATTGGTGACCACGAGTGAGGTCATTTGGCACCTAGGGTCAACCGCAGTGCTGGGTCTCAATTCCGCGCTGGTGATGAAGGTCGGAAATGATATCGATTTACAGCACCTTCCCACTCTGGAATATATCAAGCAGCATGCACCGCGTGTTCCGATCCCGGACATACATGGTATCCTTCAGCAGCCGGACAGCAAGCGCATCTTCTTGCTCATGTCTCGAGCGCCTGGCGAGCCGCTGGATTCCAAATGGAAATCCCTAAGCGAGGACGAAAAATCTTTAATCAAGGGGCAGTTGGATGCAATTGTTGGTGACTTTCGATTCTTGCCTGCGCCAGCCATCCACGAGGCTCTGGCTGTGCTTGGTGGCGGCAGCCCTCGCCGATGCAAAGATGCAAGACGACAAGTCCGGGTTGCCCCAGGGCCCATCAGCAGCGAAACCGAGTTTAATGAGTTCCTCACCTTCAACCCTCAGCGGACTCAGTCTAGCACCATTGCCATGATTCGGTCCTACCTCAAGGATAACCACCAACTAGTTTTGGCGCATGGTGATTTACACCCTCGAAACATCATGGTGGCCACCTCTTCACAACTACATGACCCCGTTGAGGGCGATGCTCCATCCCAGGAACCCCAGCACACCACCAACTGCATTGTTAATCAATCTAACACTCGAGTGATCATCACGGCGATTCTTGACTGGGAAATGTGTGGCTGGTACCCGGAGTACTGGGAATACGTGAAGGCTCTGAATACTATTACACCCGGCGGGGATTTGGGGGACTGGTGGGCCTATCTGCCACAGAAAATCGGTGTATGGCCCAGAGAGCATGCGGTTGACTTGATGCTAAGCAGATGGCATGGGTGATCTAGCACCTAAACTCAGATGCAAAGGCTTGGATTTTCCTGAGCTATTTACATCGGAACAACCACCGAGGAAGCAAGACAAGGTGATAGGTCCATCAGAATGAGAAAGAAAGAAAACAGCCATGGCCCAATCCTCGTGAAAACTTCCTTCACTGCCAGTTCTGCCTCTTAGATTGCAGTTTCGCCTTGGTCTCTGGGGCTAGTTGCATCATACGGAGATCGACCAGATTGTCCAGGTTTTCCATCACCCACGCCTGACAGTTCCAGGTCGTACTTTGATTGTCCACTGGATGGGACTGAATCACCGAGACTGCTTGATGGTGCCTACTTGCGGGAATGGTTCCACAAGGAACAACCTCTTTCAGCCTGGTTGATCTCATCGGCTCCTTGAAAATGGGTTCCTCCACATAATAACCACGGCCGCCCTTGTCATCACCAACCTGAAGAATGACAGAATGGCGATCAACGGATTGTAACCAGAGTGCCCAATGACAAGGGTCCCGCTCGTCGCCTGGGTGATAAATGGCCACTCCAACACTGGTCATACTGAGGCAACCTGGAAAATCGCACCTTTAGCATGAACGAAGACTTCGGGCCCGGTTCATCAATTTCTCACCTCAACAAGTTCCTAGGTCAAAATGTAAAAGGCGTCTGGCGAAACGAGCAAGAGTACACCGAAATGCAAAGTGCTGGAAGGATGAAGAAAGCAGAAAGGTGTAGATAGGCAGTTAGAAATCCATCCTCTTCATGGCCTTTGCGGTCCTTAAATAGACCGGACTGCAAGTGCTTGGTTCGGGCTCACGCCATTTCAAAACAGTTTCAAAGTCGGCGATTCGCCATTCCCATGCAGGAGGAAGAGGCGATCAACGATGTGGTTTCAGGGGAGCGGAGACCCTGTCTCGACCCTGCCAGTCCTGTTAGAGTAGATGGTGCAAAGCGCCAACTGGCTGGCCCTAGAATAGTTTCAGAGTTGGGATAAGGTGCACAGGTCCACTAGAGTTGGCTTGGCCCTGATGTTGGCGGCAAAGACTAAGTATACACGCTGGCGCTGAGTTTGTTTTCCACTACTAAAAAAAACCTGCGAGTTTCAGAAATCCGGTTTCAGTCGGCATTAATTAGCCAGGAGTGATTGGCATAAATGTCAAGGTCATTATGATCGGCAGGTCGAAAAGATGGTGAATTGACAGAGAGGCCCAAGTTTTGCAGGTCAGCGTCTAATTATTGAAGATACCTACCTATATAGCAGTGGCTAGCGGCTAAAAAAAAGGCGGTGAGCTATTTGTTATAATCAACCTGCAACTCGTTTAAAAGAGTAGCTGACCACAAGAAAGATCTGGTCACTATCCAAATGGTTATGACGGAGTTCCCTCCACCCCACATCCACCCTCCCCAGGGTCCTCACACACATACGGTTATTCTGCTCCATGGCCGTGGTAGCAGTGGCCTCGAGTTCGCCGAAGAGCTTTTCTCATCTACAACCTCTCAAGGCCAAAGCCTAGCCTCCCATCTGCCTACCTACCGTTGGGTTTTCCCAACCTCCCGCGACCGATGGAGCACTACGTTTCAAGAAGAGATGTGCTCTTGGTTCGATGCCTACTCCTTAACCGATATCCACGCAAGACAAGAGCTGCAGACGGACGGATTACGAGAGTCCGTGTTGCACATTCTTAATATCCTGGAGGATGAAGCTCGGCTGCTAGATGGGCAGCTTACCCGCATCTATCTTGGAGGTATTAGCCAGGGGATGGCGACCGCCTTATGGGCCTTCTTTGGTGCAATCGGCACCGGCCGAGTTCAAGGGGCCTTAGGCGGCTTGCTGGGCTTTTGCGGCTGGTTGCCATTCGCCCAGCAGCTAGACGATTTGCTTTCCGAACACCAGAGTTCGCGTACCCCTCAGATACTGCGCCTCGTATCTGGATTCTTCTTTGATGCCATTGCTGGTCCTGCGGTGCCGCAGGCCAAGACACCTGTGGATCCATCCATCCTATCTACCCCAGTGTTCTTCAGTCATGGAACAGACGATGCGTGGGTCTCGGTGCAACTCGGACGGCAGGCAACTCGAATTTTCCGGCAGATCATGGTGCGCATCGAATGGAACGAGTTCACCGGGGCAGAGGGGGACGGCCACTGGATCAATGAGCCTGACGGCTTCGACCAGATCCTTCAGTTTCTGGAGACGCCAGTTCGCCCAAGCTCAGAGGCTGCTGGCTAGTACTCGATGGCCATATGTTAGGGGACTATGAGCCTGGTTTTCGGAAATTTGACAGCACCAGATCCATAGAAATAACTAGCACGAAGAGGGTTTCGATAGAGTACGCACCGCGATACTGAATGGCAGACTATTTTTAAACCGTTTCCAGTAATTAGACCATGAAGTATAGTAATATTTAGGGAATCGCTGGATTCAGTTAAACAAAATCAAAGCACTTCATTTACGTAAACGATGATATCTGACTGCAGGAGAAGTAAAAGCCACGATGTGGAATAGTCACGGAGAGCGGATTGGGTATACATCACAAACACAGATATGAATGGGAATATAGATCAGAGTAAGAATGGGGCATACAAGAACAAGGAGACAGAAATGGACGCTGTTCAGGGATGAAAACAATCATTCTCAGAGTTGATAGAAACAAGTCGGCAATTTGATGCATACTTCATCCTCGCCGCGAAGATCGCCGCGTCGGCAAGGTGGTCGTCGTCGGCTGCTTGGCGCGGTTGGCCTTGGTCTCCACGCGGGCGCCTTGCTTCGAGGGAGTAGGAAGCTCGTCTTCCTTCTCGTTGGCCTTCTCTGGCTCGTCCCCGTCCGCGGTCTTCTGGCCGTCGGCCTTCCTGTCACCCTCGTCGTCCGGCATCTCTTCATCTTCTGTTTCCTCTTCCGCATCGTCATGGTCATTTGCTGGTTCGGGCTGGTTCCACTTCTGCATTTCTATATCATCCTCATCGCTGTCGTTATCGGCATAGCTGACCTTCTTCTTGCCAACGCCTCTGCCGCTGCGCCGGCAAGCAGGGGGGAGATCGTCCGTGGCGCCGCCATCAGAAGACCACTCGTCCTCGCGTCCTCGTTCTTCCGCTTGCGTCGGGGCACCTTGGCCGACGCACGACCGACAAGGACTTGCGCGGGCCGAACGGACTTGTCCTTATCTCGGCGAGCCTTCTTGGTTGCGGACGCGTTGCCGTTGGCATCCAAAGACTTGGGTTTCCGCTTTTCGGCTGGGCCGCCGGGCCCGCCATGAGACGAGGAGCTCTTGGGCTTCATTGCAGCGCACACCACGCGATCCAGCAGGTCGTCCATCTCGTCGGGGAGGAAGTTCTTGTCGGCGACGTCTTGCGCCTCTTGGTGGCCGCTCATGGAGGCAAACAGAGAGCTGGGGACACCTATCTTCCCCAGGTACATCTGCAGGATGTTGGTTGCCCCTGAAGCGCTGCCAAACTTGTGTTGCTGCGAGTAGATATCGGCAAAACGGCGGATGGTGGCCTGCGCCAGGTCGGACAGCGTGTGGAGGCGAGTGGAAATCTCGTCGGATTTAGTGATGCCGTTGCGAACTTGCTTGACGCACTGGGCGACGTGGACAATCAGGGATAGGTTACGTTCATTAGACACTGCGGAGAGATAGAAGAGGTATCGCGAGAAGTCGCTCAGGTCGCCGAGCTTGGTCGACTCATCCAAGTCCTCGGATGAATAATTAGGGTGGTAAACAAGAAGAGATAGAAGCCGCGAGAAGACCAACTCCATAACCATTGCCTGATCGGTCCGCTTCCCGCTGACTGACACTGACGATGACGACAATCGCCCGTGAAGGCGTTCGAGAGTAAGCGGCCGGAGACAGATCCGCAACATCGGGGGCTCTGCAACGTAAACCCCGATGGGGCAGGAGGTAGTGAGGGCGTGCAGAGCCGAGGATGCCCGAGATGCTACTTTGAGACCGTGTAATTAATGAAATGAGACAGGTCGAGATGGGAGAAAGACGAGCTAAGCTCAAGACGAGGGTGACGAGGATAACCGAGTAGCACGGTCGGTTATCGTGCCTCCCACTGGAACGGACAGGAAGCTATACAAAAGGGCTGAGGACTCAGATATCCAGGCTGGTGGGCGACCGAATCGCCTCGCTGTCCACGTTGGCCGCACGGCCTGAGCGTCGGATGGCGCGGCCATTCCGCAGCGAAATGAAAGGGGCAGTGCATGTGCAGGGCACTCCGGTGCGCAGGGGGGTCAGTGGAGGCCAGAAAGAAAGGGGAAAGGAGGAAAAAGAAGAGAAAGGTGCGTCGTTGAGTCCAGGTGGGGAGGGCGGTGCTTTATAGATGGATGGCAGATCGCTGGGACGGTAAAAGCGGCCAGGGATGGCGCTAAACCCGAATAGGGGCCACCGCGAGGGCGCCATACCGGAAGGGGAAGGAGGAGGGCGAACCTAGGCAGGCGGTCGAGGGCAGCAGATGGACGGTGCAATGGGAGCGGGATCTGGCGCCCCGCTCACCGTGTCCTCGTATACTATTATTAAATACTATTTTTATTCTAATATAATTTATAATTATAACTCTTATAATTTATAAAAAGAATATTATATAGTAATAATATATTTAGAATATATAATATATTAATATATTAATATATTAATTTAATACTTTAAAGTAAGAATTATATTATATAGTAGATAGATATAGATAAAAGAAGATATTAACTAACCTTTTTTATACTAAACCTAAAAATATATATTTAAGGTCTATAGTAGTACTACTACTATAAAAAAGTATATATTTTATTATATCTAGTAAAAAAGGGACTATATAACCCTTTTATAATAAAAGACTTAAAATATGGAAAAATAATCTCTCTGAAGTAAATTATTGTAGATTTAAAGAAATATATAGATCTAATACTTATTTCTTATTAATAGATAGAATTTAGTATTATTCTAGTACTAAATTTTATAACTAATTAGAATAGGCTCTACTAATATATATAAAGTTTATGAGATAGTAAAAAATAGGTTAATAGATTAATCTATAGGCTAATCTATTAATCTGAATAATTAGATAAGAATAATACCCTAAGATTTTTTTATCTCTAAAAAATTTTAACCTAATTACCTAATATTTTTATTTTATATAAATCCAGAAAAAATATTTAAAATAATTCTTTTATATAATTAAGACTATAATATACTTATATATTAATAAAGAAATATTAGATATTAGATTTATATCTATTTTATTATTTCTAATATATATAGTTTATTTATATAAAAAGTAGAAGTACTACTATAGACTTTAGATATATATTTTTAGATTTAGTATAAGAAAGGGTTAATTAATATCTTCTTTTATCTATATATATCTATTATATAATATAATTTTTACCTTAAAGTCTTAAATTAATGAATTAATAAATTATATATTCTAAATATATTATTACTATATAATATTCTTTTTATAAATTATAAGAGTTATAATTATAACTTATATTAGAACGAAAATAGTGTTTAATAATAGTATATTATCTTAATAACTAAATAGCTTTATAATTAGAATTATATAAAAATTAGATCGAATTAGGTTATATTAGGTTTTATTAGGGCCCTAGTACTAGGTCCGGGTTAGGTTTTGGGTCGAGATCTTCGACCCAAGTTAGGTTTATACAGAAGTCTACGTATCCTATAGCACCTTAAAGGGGCAAAAAGCCTTAGATTTATATATAAGGGTTAGCTTTAGATACTAAAAGGCTTTATAGATGTAGACTAGGGTAGATATCGTGATATAAGACAATCAACGGCTGGATATCTCTTTAATATTAGGAGTAGAGCAATTAGTTAGTAATCGAACGCTAGAGTGTCGTTAGACATAGACAGACCCGTCCTATGGGTCAAAGATCTTGACCCATGACCTAAACCCACGACCTATAGGTCGAGTCAATAAAATCCTGACCCGCCTATAGGTTGACCTGTGGGTTAACGGGTTAACCTATTTTTGACCTATTTTAGTATAAATTTCTTAATTAGGATAGATAATTTGCTTATCTTTTTTAATAATATACTATTGTTAAATACTGTTTTTGTTCTAATATAACTTATAATTCTAACTCTTTATAAAAAGAATATTATATAGTAATAATATATTTAGAATATATAATATATTAATTTATTAATTTAATACTTTAAGGTAAGAATTATATTTTATAATAGGTAGATATAGGCGAAAGAAGATATTAGTTAACTATTTCTTATACTAAACCTAAAAATATATATTTAAAGTCTATAGTAGTACTTCTACTTTTTATATAAATAAACTATATATATTAGAAACAATAAAATAGATATAAATCTAATATCTAATATTTCTTTATTAATATATAAATATATTATAGTCTTATTTATATAAAAGAATTATTTTAAATATTTTTTCTAAATTTATATAAAATAATAATATTGGCTAGTTAGGTTGAAATTTTTTGGGGATAAAAAGAAAAATCTTAGGGTATTATTTTTACCTAATTATTTAGGTTAACGGGTTAACCTATAGATTGACCTATTAATCTATTTTTTACTATCTAATAAACTTTATATATATTAGTAGAGCCTATTCTAATTAGTTATAAAATTTAGTATTAGGATAGTACTAAATTCTATCTACTAATAAAAAATAAGTATTAGATCTATATATTCCCCTAAATCTACGATGATTTACTTTAGATTATTTTTCTATATCTTAAGTCTCTTACTATAAAAGGATTATATAGTCCCCCTTTTACTAGATATAATAAAATATATATTTTTTTATAGTAGTCTTTCTATCTTTATTAGAACTAAGGTTTTAATCTATCTACGCGATTACTTAAAACCCTAATTTTAATCTATCTATATATTTATTTATAGCCCTAGTTCTAATATACCTACGTAAAAAGATTAGCTAGTTAAATTAAAATTTTTAGGGGATAAAAATAAAAGTCTTAGGGTATTACTCTTATCTAATTATTTAGGTCAACGGGTTAGCCTATAGGTTGACCCGTTAATCTATTTCTTACTATCCAATAAGCTTTGTATATATTAGTAGAGTATCTTCTAATTAATTATAAAATTTAGCACTAGGATAGTGCCGAATCCTATCTACTAATAAGAAATAAGTATTAGACCTATATATTCCCCTAAATCTACAATAATTTATCTTAGATTATTTTTCTATATCTTAAGTCCTTTATTTTAATATATTATTGCTATATCTCTTCTATATCTTAGTTATCTACCTTGTACCCTCCCTCTCTTATTGAGAGTAAGGGGTTTAAGTCATCTATTTTCTATTCTAATCAACTTCTTAATACCCTCTTAGAACCACTAGAAAGCCAGTAAACCGAGTAAAGCCTCCCTTCTATTATACTATTAATACTAAAACAATCTAATAATCAGAAAAAGACCTAGGTGATTTTTAATAGTATAAATAAAGCAGAGTTTTTAAACTAGTGGCTTAATACCTAAATTAGTAGTTCTTATAATATTATAAAGAAGATAAACTAAGAGGGTCCACGACGGACTAATATATAGTTGTATTTTAATTAAATCGCATATTTAGTGATAGGAGAGCTAAAGCTCTTATATAAATAATATAGTAAGATTATAGACTATCTAGTCTATACTAAAAATAGGATAATAGGTCTCTAACGCTACTAGAATCGGAGTATATACTAAAAAGGCTAAAGTATTACTAAATATTTAATAATCTAATATCTTATAGAATATATAGTATATTATATAGCTATTATTTAATTTATAGACTAATCTTTCTTAGGCTAAGAACTCCCCTTGAATAGTCTAGCTAGTTATCTAAGAGCTATAGGAGTAATAGTTAATTACTATAATAATTACTCTATAGTTTTCTTTTTAAATTATTGAGTATCCTAAATTCTAAGCCTTTCTTCGAATAATCTAATTATTATCGTTTATCCTTAGTTTCCTTTCCTATCGAACTATATAATATTAAATCTAAGGAATAACCTAAGATTAATAGAAAGATTTATTTTAAAAGCTTCTATCTAAGGGTAAGCTCTCTATTAGTCTTAACTATTAGATATCGCTATTTTAATAAGTATTTATAGCTATCTCTAGCTATTTTATTAATATAGACTAGAATTATCGAGAGGTTTTATTTAGCTTTGAACCTATTTCTAGTATATACTCTAGATAGAATCTTAATATAACCCTCCTCGATATCCTCTAAAAGTATTAGATCGAAGACTAAGTATTTATAGTAATAACTAATAATATATTAAATAACTCTACCTTTATTTTAAGTATCTAAGATTCTATTTAATTATTAGATATTAACTCTAAAGTAATAATTATTCGGGTTTTATATATTATATATATAATTTAGTTAAATTTAAAGTAATTATTTAGCTAGATAAAAGCGAACCCTTAAAACGAGGTAACTAAGACTATTTAGTCTAAGGAATATACTTAATACGCCCGTCGAAAAGTATAAAAATAAGATATTATAATAACTCTTATAAAGATATATATCTATACTCCTTATTTATTAGTTAAAATACTAACCTATTTTATATTTTAGATTAGAAACCTTATGATCTTTATTAATATAAGCCCTTAACGTCGGGAGTCCTTTCTTAGTCTCTAGCCCGACTACCCTTAATTAGTTCTAATTTAAGATATCCGAATTAGATAGAATTTAACCTTTTTAATACTCCGGCGTGTAAAGTAGTTATAACTAGTCTTTAATCAATTTTGCTCTAAATATAATTATCTTTATCTTAAAATTAATATAGATAAATAACGCTAGATTAATTATCTTCTTAATATTATCTAGCTATTTTTCTAATTTACTATAGTCCTCTTAAAAATAAAGGATATTACTATTTATACTATCTTTACTATCTATAATAAGCTATTTAATCATCTTAAAAGGTTAATTAGATAGCTTAGTAGAAAGAAGGTTAGATAGAAGTAATAGATATATTGAGCCCTTAAATTAGCTAAAGATAAACTCCGTAAGTATTACTCTATAATAGATAATAAAGAGCTCAGTAATATCTATACGATTAGTACTATCTTAGCCTTTTAGTATAAGATTAAATTTTTTTAAACTAAAGACTAGGACTACCTTTAGATAGATTATAACGCCTAATACTAGCGAAGTCTTAAGGGTCAGCTTCTGAGCTACTAAACTAGTAATATTCTAAGCTCTTAATTACTATCTAAAATAAAATAGTCCTATTAAACTAATAAGCTTAATATATTTTTAATAGCTAATTCTTCTATCTTAAGCTCCTAGTCTAAGGTAATATAGTATATTAAAAGAGGTAAGTTTCTATATATACCCCTATTAAAACTAGGGTTCTAAGTAATCGCTTAAAACCCTAGTTCTAATCTATTAAGTTTCTATTTTTCTACCTCTATTAGAACTAGGGTTTTAAGGCCTATCTTAGAACCCTAGTTTTAATAGAGATATTAGTTCTAATCTATCTAAATATTATACTAATTATTATAATCTATCTTTTATCTAGGTACTATCCTAATCCTACCTTATTAGTTCTAGAAGGATTATTAGTATAAATTTCCTATATTTATAAGCCTTATTTATGATCTTCTCTCGATCTTAGCTACTAGTGTTAATATTAAGTAATTATTTAATTCTATATATAATATTTGCTATTATCGATAAGGAGCGTTAAATATATCTATTATATAGGATCTAATAATACTTATATATACTACTAAATTTAAAGTCGAGGAGAAGCAGCTTATATTTATTTAAGAGCTTTAGGAGTAGGATAAATTAGAAATTATATAAGAGGAAAAAAAGACCTAAAAGACTTATAAAAAGATTATACTAATTAGTAATAATAAAGAGAAGGATACTATAGATCTAATAATTATAGTCGATATACCTTATTAACTATAGTAAGAAAAGTTAAAGAGTAATTATAAAGATAATTATAGCCTCCTATAGATTTCTAGTAGAGTTCGTAAATATCTATAAGTACTTAATAATTATAAGCTTTAAAATTAAAATCGATTAATATTTAAAATAATATTCTTTAGAATTACTTTTTAAGAATTATTCTTCTAATTATTATAAAAAATTATTTAACTAAAATAAATATAATACCTAAAAATATAGCTAAGAACAATATAATTTATAAAAGTTATATAGTTAACAAAGTATCTACTTAAATAGGTTAAATAGGTTAATCTATTAACCCGCGGGACGGGTCAAAAAAATCTTGACCCGTCTATAGTGTTACGAACCAAGCCACCTCACTCGCGCCAGTAGGGGTACAGGAGAAAACCAGAGCCAACCAACCCCGCGGTGATGATGCAAGATAATAGGGGTATAGGTCACGTGGCAATATACCACGATCCGTTGCCAAGGAATGGTATATCGGATAGTATATCAGTAGGACTACTATATACCTATATATAGTATACTATAAATAAGGGTATGGAATATTCAGCGAAGGATATATAAGGACACTTATTTATCATATATCTAGCTCTTCGCGTTTAACTCATGTTATCAACCTTAGTTACCAGTTCAACTCAGATTATCTCGTTTATACTATAATCCTCTTAAGATAACCCTTTTAGTAATAAAGCATCTTCGGTACTTCTATCACTAAGCATTCCTTATCTTGATCGTTCCTCGATACCTTAATAGACCCGAGCCTATATAAGGCCTAACGAATAAGGTAATAGTACGATTACGAGGCCGGATATCGTTGGTACTAGAAGACTCTTAGCCTTCTAGTATAACTAGAAAGACCTACGTGTCTTAGTATCTTAAGAAGAAGTATACCTTTAGGTTCTAGCTAATATCTATAGGTAACTAGTACATAATACTTTAAACGCCCGTCTTAAATTATAGTATACGAGACGTTAATACTTTAATAACTATAGCTAGCAACGATAGTGCTAGTAATCTTTCGCGTGGTTCCGCGAGCTAATCTACTCTGACTAACGCGTAATTTATAGATATAATTAGTTAGCTCTAAGAGTAACTTATCTAGGAGAGAACTAGACTCGTAGTATCTATAAAACTACTAAAACCTGATTTCTTCGATAGAACTTGATCTAAGCTTCGAGGATTCCTAATCTAGATAAATATATAGTTACGTATTATTAACTATATAGAAGAAGTAGATAAGGTTATCTACGCTTTGACCTATCTTTAAGAATAAGCCTTTAACTAGTTCGAGCCCTATATTAGGGAATTTAACGAGAAAAGGTAACTAGATTAGGGAGATATAACTTAAGCGATTTTCTAATCGTATACTAACTTTAAAAAAAAACTCGAATAGATATTCGGGGATATTGATATATAACGAACCGTAGAGTGACGACTTAAACGGATCCGATAAACTAGCTTAGCTAATATTTATACTGCTAAATTCTAGCAGATTATCTTATATCTCGATTATAATAATAATATATATATTTAGCTATTCGAACGAGGACTTAAGAAAGAAGTTAAAGATAAATTTATAAGAATTAATTAACTAACTAATCTATCCCGGATGATCGAGATAGCGGTTAAATTCAATAACTGGCTTTACAAATATAGATAACAACAACGTAAAGCACAATAGAACGGCACCGGATATATCCTACGAGGATTCTACCGCCACGACGATAAACGAGGATAAAGATAGTAATTAGTAAAAGAATTATATAATAATAATCTTTATAGACTAAGACCTATAGAGCTCGACGTAGCGAGACTTCCGACTAAAGAATAAGAAAAACGTAAAAGAAAGAATCTTTACTTTTATTATAGTAAACTAGGCTACTAGATTAAGGATTACTATAAGAAAGTATTAGATAATAGCAATCGGCGATAGTAACTACGAGCCACGTAAGATAAAAGAGCTTATAATATTACCGGAGTACTAGCTTAGCAACTTTACGTAATAAACGATAACTATTAGAATAAGGAATCCCTTAGCGAAGACTATAAAGTAACTAGATATAATTCAAATCTAAGTACCGCGTAGATATTAGTCCTAAAACGCGAAGATGTATTTATTATACGTAAGGAATTCGCTAATAACAGTATATCTAACTAAAGAGAGTTAGAAGGTTTTCTAGAGATTAATTAGGAAATAGTTAAGAGTTAAGAATAGACCTAGAATAGTCCCTAGAAGAACAATAACTCGCCGGATCTATTAGAAGAATCCTCTAACTAAAGATATAATATCTTAGAAATATTAGTCGAAATTCTAGCAACGCCTAAACCTTAGAAGACTTCTTAGGAGACTCCGGAATCGCCTTAAAAAGACCCTTAAGAAAGTAAAGACTCGTTTAAGAAGATATAGTAACTCCGATAGATAAAAAACGTTAACGTATACAATAAGGACTTTTAATAACTAATAGCTTAACTCGACAAAAAACTCGGATACCCCTATCTAAACCTATAGTATATATATAAAAGACACGTATAATATCTAGACTACTAGGATATATCAATACTTATATACTACGACGATACTTATTTAATCCACTACTAAGGCAAGCTTAATTATAGTATCGAGCCGCGACCCTTAAATTAGATAAAGAAACCTCGATAGAAACTAGAGTTTACCGGAATATAGGTTAATAGATAGAAAATCTACAAACAAGGTATTAATAACTAATTAGAAAAGCGATAGTAGATAGCGGTAATAATATAGGAAAGATATATAAAGCTTAATATTAGTATCCTCTTTTAAGCGACTAAAGCGATACTTAACTTAGGAGCTATAGGCAACTTTATAAACCCCTAATACCAGTAATAGATATAAATTTAGGGCTACGCGAAGCCACGACTAATACCGATTTAAGGATTTAACGGGGAAAGCCTTAGACTAGGAATTACGCACGAAAGCGGAAATATCCTAATAATAATCTATAAGTATTTTAAATTAATCAACTTTAATATTACTAAACTAGAGGAATATAATATAGTTCTTAGAGTACCTTAGTTATAGAAGCACAATCCAACGATTAATTAATAGATAAGAAAAATCGAATTTAATAGATACCTATATAAAGAGATATATAAAACCTAGACTATAAAAAATCTAATGATATAACCAAAGAAACTAAATTATAGAGAGACTAATATCTAACAGAGTTCCTACGAAAAAGAACCTAAAGAAAGCTCTCGGCCCCGAGGCGAGACTATCTTACTAATTAATATATACCACGATATATAAGGTCCCTACGAAGGAGAACTTAAAAAGAGTCCTAGAGGTAAAATCATAGAACAACACCAGAAAAATAAAACGTAGATATATAATATTAGCGTTATCACGACTACCGAGTAATTACTAAATATAATAAATAATAAACTACAAGACTACGTTATAATTAGACATAAAATAAAATAGGTCTATACTACTAACGAGAAACTATAAATCCTAAAAGAATATTAAGACTTCGAGGATGTTTTTACGAAACCAGTAAATAGGATATTACCAGAGCATAGTCTATTTAACTATAAGATTAATATAGTAGAGAGCAAAAAACCTACTATCAAGCTAATTTACTAGCTATCTAAGAAAGAGTCTTAGATACTAAAAGAATATATTAACAAAAACCTAAAGAAAGGTTATATCCGTAAATCAACTTCGCCAATAGGATACCCGATCCTATTCGTTCCAAAGAAAGATAGAAGTCTATATCTTTATATAGATTATCAATATCTAAATTCGATTACTATCAAGGACTAATACCTATTACCTTTAATTCACGAGATCTAAGATCGGATCTAGGGAGCAAAATACTTTACGAAATACAATATTACCGACGCGTATCATCGTATTAGGATTAATATAAGCTATAAGTAGAAAACGGTATTTAGGACTAAATTCGGATACTTCGAATACACAGTTATACCCTTCGGCCTTACTAACGTATTAGTATCCTTTTAACGATTCGCCTATACTATATTAAACGAATATCTCAATACCTTTATTATAGTCTATTTAGATAATATCTTAGTATTCTCTAAGACCCTTAAAAACCACGTTAAATATAACAAAAAAATACTTTAGAAACTTAGAGAAGCTAAAGTATTTCTTAAACTCAAGAAATACAAATTCTATATCTAGGAAATAGGGTTCCTAGAATATATTATCAGCACTAAAAGATTTAGTATAGAAAAAGAGAAAATTAAAAGTATTCACGAATAACCAACGCTATACAATATTAAGAATATCTAGAAGTTCCTTAGACTCGCTAACTACTACTAACGAATAATCCTAAACTATATATATATCACAATAGGACTCTACCGATTCACGAAAAAAGGAGAAAACTTTATATAGAATAATATAGCAGAAAAATCGTTCTAAGACCTCAAAAAACTCTTTAAAAAAGATACAATCCTCGCAATATTCGACTATAAGAAACTAGTTATAATTAAAATAGATATATTAGACTATATATTAAACGTATAATTAACCTAACTAGGCAATAACAACAAGCCTCGATTAATCACATTTTAGTTAAGAAAGATAATCGCAGCAGAGCTTAACTACAATATTTACAATAAGGAATTATTAGCTATAGTATCAATATTCTAAGTCTAGAGACTATACCTAGAAAGAGCTAAATATATAGTCACAGTCAAAATAGACTATAAGAACCTTACATTCTTTACAACGACTAAAATACTTACTTAACGATAAATATAATAAGCTAAAATCCTCGCGTAATATAATTTTAGAATTATTTATTACAAAGAAACAAAGAATAACTAAACTAACACGTTAAGCCAACGACTAAATTACGAGCTTAATACTAAAACAGTAGACCCAGCGATCCTTAAATAAAACAAGGATAGATCAATCGGCTATAATAGATAAATCCTCATAGTAACTATTAAACTTAAGAACAATAAACTATTAAGACAGCTCCGAGAAGCCACTACTAACGACTAAATAATATAAGATTTACTTAAGGATTTAGCAGAAAACGACAAGTTAACAATAAATAAAACCAGACTTGTATATATATATAGATTAATATATATTCCAATATTACTACGAGAAGAGGTTATTAAACGTCACCACGATATACCTATACACAGGTATATAGGAACCGAGAAAACCATAGAATAGATCTCACATAATTTCTACTTTCCGAATATAAAACGAAAAATCATATACTACACTCAATAATATAATATATATCAACGAAACAAACTAGCAAAATATATATAATATAGAAGATTATAATCCGTAGAAACCCCTACAAGACCTTAGGAATAGATCACTATAGACTTTATCACAAAGCTACCAGACTTAGATAGATATAATATAATTATAGTTATAATCGACAGACTAACTAAATACGTTTATATAATCCTAATAACTAAACAGATTAATACAATCTAAATAGCGAATATACTACTTCGCTATATCTTCGCGAACTACAGTACACTAAGCAAAATCATATCTAATAGAGATAAGCTATTCACATTAAATATATAGCAATTATTCGCGGACCTTATAGATATTAAGTATAGACTCTCTACCGTATACCACCTATAGACTAACGGATAGACAGAAAAGATTAACTAAACCCTCGAGCAATACCTAAGATACCACGTTAACTATTAGTAGAATAACTAGATAGGATTACTACTAATAGTATAACTCGTATATAATAACGTAATAAACTTAACAACTAACGAGACGCTATTTTTCGTAAATTATAGATATAATCCCACAATTATCGGCGAACTAATCAGTAAATAGATAATCGTAGAATCAGCCAACTTTTTAGCTACAAGACTTAAACAGCTATACTTATAGCTATCCAGAGATATCAAATTTATTAACCTCCGTATAAAAAAATATTATAACTAACGCTACTAAAAAAGACCTAATCTAAAAAAGGGGGAGAAAATATATCTCCTACGTTAAAATATTAAGACCAAACGACCTAGCAACAAACTTAATCACTTAAGAATTAGACTATTCACTATTAAAGAAAAAAAAGGACTAGTTATATATCTCTTAGATCTACCTAACAATATACAACGTATCTATCTAGTCTTTTATATCTCGTTACTCGAACCTATACCAGAAAACGCCGAACTCGCTACTAATATAGGGATCGAGGAAGAAACTAAAAACGAATATAAAGTCGAAGAAGTTCTAGACAATAAACGTATCAGCGGTAAGCCTTACTACCTTATTAAATAGAAAGAATATAATACCGCTAAAAATATATAGGAACCTATTAAGCACCTAATAGATTACTCCTAGCTAGTTCGATAGTTTCACTAATAAATAGATCGAAATTTCCTTCGGCAATCGCGGCCTCGACGCCCCAGAAGCCAGGGGGTATCTAATCTAGAGACTAAATTATTCTTATTAGACTAGTATCCCCTAACGTAATAGCTAATTAACGAATCTCCTACTACTCCGCTAATAGATCAAAATCACGAAACTCCTCGGCAATAAAGGGATCCTCTTTATTTAACTAATCTAATATTAACTAGTCGTGATCCAATATCCGACCACTATATTCCTTAAGAAATTATTAATATTTTTAGAGGCGAAGGACCTTCGCTATCGCTTTATTTATCTTTTACGAATACTAAAGAAATTACTTTTAGGCCTCCTTAAGATTAAACACTAACTTTCGTTTATTTTATTATAAATCATCCTACTCCTTATCTATATAGAAACTCCTCTCACAAATATACCCACGACGAGTATAAGTTAAACACTTTTTACTCTTTACAAAAAAATTTATAATACAACACTTTCCGCGAATAAGATAATAATCGCACAAGAAATCTATAGGGTAACTAGTTCGTTTAATCCTATCACCTAAACGAGCGTTATTAATATATTTATTATATTTCGGTTTAATAATAGTACAGAGGGATATAATAGAATAATATTATAGGAATATACCTAAAAGGGTCATACCAAGAATTTAAGGACTTTTCAAGGACAAAAATCTAAAAGAGAGAGAGATAATATTACGAACCAAACCACCTTACTCGCGTTAATAGAGGTATAGAAGAAAACTAGAGCTAACTAACCCCGCGGTAATAATATAAGATAACAAAAGTATAGATCACGTAGCAATATACCACGATCCGTTACTAAAGAATAGTATATCGGATAGTATATCAGTAAGACTACTATATACCTATATATAGTATACCACAAACAAAGGTATAGAATATTCGGCGAAAGATATATAAAGATACTTATTCATCGTGTATCTAGCTCTTCGCGTTTAACTCATATTATCAACCTTAGTTACTAGTTCAACTCAGATTATCTCGTTTACACTATAATCCTCTCAAGACAACCCCTTTAGTGGTAAAACACCTTCGGTACTTCTATTACTAAGCACTCCTCACCTTAATCGTTCCTCGATACCTTAATAGACCCGAGCCTATATAAGGCCTAACGAATAAAGCAACAGTACAGTTGCGAGGCCGGATATCGTTAGTACTAGAAGACCCTTAGCCTTCTAGTATAACTAGAAAGACCCACGTGTCTTAGTATCTTGAGAAGAAGTATACCTTCAGGTTCCAGCTAACATCCATAGGTGACCAGTGCGTAACATATAGGTCAAGAGGTCTGACCCACGACCCGCCCATAGGCTGACCCACGGGTCGACCCATATAGGTTGTCCGCGGGTCTGTCTAGGTCTAATAGAAATATTAGATTAAAGACTAAGTATTTATAATAATAACTAATAATATATTAAATAACTCTACTCTTATTTTAAATATCTAAAATTCTATTTAATTATTAGATATTAACTCTAAAATAATAATTATTCGGGTTCTATATATTATATATATAATTTAGTTAAGTTTAAAGTAACTATTTAGCTAGATAAAAGCGAACCTTTAGAATAAGGTAACTAAGACTATTTAGTCCGAGGAATATATCTAATATATCTATCGAAAAGTACAAAAACAAGATATTATAATAACTCTTATAAAGATATATATTTATACTCTTTATTTATTAGTTAAAATACTAATCTACTTTATATTTTAGATTAGAAACCTTATAATCTTTATTAATATAAGTTTTTAACGTTAGAAGTCCTTCTTTAGTCTTTAGCCTAATTACCCTTAATTAGTTCTAATTTAAGATATCTAAACTAGATAGAATTTAACCTTTTTAATACTCCGATATATAAAATAGTTATAATTAGTCTTTAATCGATTTTGCTCTAAATATAATTATCTTTATCTTTAAATCGATATAGATAAATAACACTTCTAAACAATTTGCATTTGTGCTGAGGTCGCCGATTCTGGCGTCAAAGGAGGCCAGTAATGGCCTCCTCGGCACTATCCTTCCGCACACGCACTCTCGCCCCAGAGCCATACACCGCTTAACTGCCCCTCTTGTAACGCGCGCCGTCACGTTCTCGTTCAGCTATGTCGGTGCCTGGGCGCGTGGCTCCCCTTCCTCTGCGTCGGCGCCCCGCTCGTGCTTTCTATCGATTTCTACCTATCTCCAGAGACCTACTCCTTAAGCGCTACTATGACCCTTCGTATGGTGAGGTCGCCAAAAATAGTATACTCTATCGGAGGCTTATTGGTCGCTGGGGCAATAGGGGTTTTATAGCTATAAAGCTACTAATAGTCCCTCTCTCCCTACTCTCCTATCTAGCCCTCCTCTCCTCTAGTATTTATCTTTTGCTAGTCCCTCCTTTAATCCGTGCCTCGTAGTCCCTCGTCCCTTCTATTCAGCTGTCTACCTGCCTAGAGCGCCTTTGCATATAACCTTTTGTTTCCCCAGAGGCAACATAAGCGACATCGCAGATCTATCCTCAGCGACTGACAGTGATACTTCGGGGGTGTCTTTCCGGCCTGACTTCGATACCACTGACGACTCCGATTCTAGGGATGCCTCAACTTTAACCGGGCTGACCAACCCGGAACCCAGCTATCTACCCGATAACTATAACGGGCCGTTAACTTATTTAAAACGACCTATGCGCTGCCTAGCGGACGTTGGTGTTTTGCCTGATTTTAGCGATAACCCTAATAACGATATAGACAAGGACCTTACAGATATACCGCTTGATTATAGACGTTTAGACCAAACCAAGGTTCAGGGTCGACGAATAGAAAAGCGCTGGTATAAGTAAGTAATAAATCAGACCTACGTAATAGAGGTAGTTACTAATACGAGGCGTAGGTACTACGGAGTGAAGGCTGCTTAGCCTAATACGCTTTTGAAATAGGATAATCCGGAGGAGGTATTACGCGAGGTTACCCCTAATAACATGTATCGATTTTTTAATTACTGTATAAAGCTGAAATACGGTGAAGACGGTCGATATCTAAAAGGAACGTTGAAAGCTAGCGCCCTAAAAGCTGACTAAAAAGGATTTCGGGGTTACTATCGGAGAATCACACGGACCAGGATTACCTCTAAAGATAGCGAAGAGATTAATACCGTAAATCATTCACCGTAAGCCGACACTCGGAGCTGACTTAGTCTAGGGTATCCGGAAACTTATCGATAAATTCAACCTCGATCAATAAGAGCGAGGCAAAGAGCCGGTGTACGTCTAAGACTTAACTAAATTGAATAAGACGATCCTCCGAACTTAGGAAAGGCGATTTTATTTTAGATACGAACGGATCTAGCTCTATCTCTTTAATATACTCGGTATTTTTACTATAAACTGGCTATATACTCTTCTTTCGCTATAATTTAAATATCTATATTTCTCTATATAGTATAATCTAGATAGAGGCCCTCCTATACTCTTAACGGAGATCAAGTCGGAGTATATAAAGAAATTCCTCGGAACTTCGTAAGTGTATATATTATATATTAAACCGGGGCAATAAAGATCCTAATATCACCACTTATTCTTAATAACAATTTTCCTTTTCCTGAAATCATCAACAATCCGTCGCTTATCTTTAGCCCTTATATATTTATCTTCGGTATACTTTTTTAGCTTTAAGCCTTTGAAGTCCCTGCGCTTTTATCTATAGATCGCCTTCGAAAGCTATTCGTTAAAGGCGGTCGATAATAGATAGAACTACCCTTGAAACGTAGAGTCGAAAACTTTTATATATTCTATAAGATAGAGGTAGTCAATAGATATGCGGTTCTCTAATAGAACCAGCTAATGACCGAGAGCGCTATATCTGGATATCTAAGAAATCTAGGGGAGATCCACGGCTTCCTTTAGTCAATATTTGCCTATCGTTTTCGCTATAGAGGGGGGAAGATATTAAATAAAAGCAGCGCGGTCAGCGAAGTACAGTAAAACCTGATTATAAAACACGCTAACACTCGTACTTTCTTAAATTATTATCTTCCACGCTATATCGACACGGATATACAGAGTGTTATAAACGGTCGTGAATCTAATAAGTCTCTAATACGCGCGATCACCTATATAAGTAGATAGATTAACAAGAGACGCCCTCGATATCTTACTTCGGAGCAGCGAGCGTCCCTTCGCGAACATCCAGAATATATTAAGGCCGAGCGGCGAATAAGGGAGCAAGGCAAAGAGTGCAAATACAATCCTAGTATAGCGAAATAATCGCGGTTAGAGAAATTGACACGCGAATCCTCTAATATATTCAGTCGGTTAGAAAGAGCACTGAGACGAAAGGTCCGCTATAAGTTCGACCGCAAATAGGCTATAATAGATATTAAACGATAGCTTTCGGGGGCTGCTGTTGATGACGAAGAGGCGAGGAAGGTACTTTAAATAGAAGACTAGATGCTACCGGAGTAGATTGATCTTCTTAAGAACTTATTTATATAGCTTACCTCTCAATCCCTAGAGGCGGAGTGGCAAAGAAGGAACGCTGCTGTGGCTACGATCTCCCGATACTATTGTTTCCTTAAAGGTGGCCCGTTACGTGGGCGATGTAAACGAGTAGTACTAAGTAACAGGTTCGACGAAGAATAGACCGACATGGTACCAGAGCTAGCTAAGAAGAGTTATAATTCTCCGGAGCCTTCGTAGTATAATATTCTTCTCACGAAAGCCGGAAATTATATTAGGAAGGCTAAGAAGCCCCGGCGGTGTTTTTAATATTATAGCGACGCCGGACTTCTGTTACAAACCAAGCCACCTCACTCGCGCCAGCAGGGGTATAGGAGAAAACCAGAGCTAATTAACCCCGCGGTGATAATACAAGACAATAGGGGTATGGGTCACGTGGTAATATACCACGATCCGTTGCTAAGGAATAGTATATCGGATAGTATATTAGTAGGACTACTATATACCCGTATATAGTATACCATAAATAAGGGCATGGAATATTCGGCGAAGGATATATAAGGACACTTATTCATCGTGTATCTAGCTCTTCGCGTTCAACTTATATTATCAACCTTAGTTACTAGTTTAACTCAGATTGTCTCGTTTATACTATGATCCTCTTAAGATAACCCCTCTAGTAGTAAAGCACCTTCAGTACTTCTATTATTAAGTACTCTTTATTTTAATCGTTCCTCGATACCTTAATAGACCTAAGCCTATATAAGGCCTAACAAATAAGGCAATAATATAGTTACGAGGCCGGATATCGTTAGTACTAGAAGACCCTTAGCCTTCTAGTATAACTAGAAAGACCCACGTATCTTAATATCTTAAGAGAAGTATACCTTTAGGTTCTAGCTAATATCTATAAGTAACTAATATATAATACTTTAAACGCCCGTCTTAAATCATAGTATACGAGACGTTAATACTTCAATAACTATAGCCGGTAACGATAGTACTAGCAACCTTTCGCGTAATTCTATAAGCTAATCTACTCTGACTAACGCGTAACTTATAGATATAATTAGTTAGCTCCAAGAGTAACTTATCTAAGAGAGAACTAAACCCGTAATATCTATAAAACTACCGAAACCCGACTTCTTCGATAGAACTCGATCTAAGCTTTAAGGATTCTTAACCTAAATAGATATATAGTTACGTATTATTAACTATATAGAAGAAGCGGATAAGATTATCTACGTTTCGACCTATCTTCGAGAATAAGCCTTTAACTAGTTCAAGCCTTATATTAGGGAATTTAACGAGAAAAGGTAACTAAATTAAGGAGACGTGATTTAAGCGATTTTCTAATTATATACTAACTTTAAAAAAAACTTGAATAGATATTCGGGGATATTGATATATAACGAACCGTAGAGCGATAACTTAAACAGATCCGATAAACTAGCTTAGCCAGTATTTACGCCGCTAAATTCTAGTAGATCATCTTGTATCTTAATTATAATAACGATATATATATTTAGCTATTTGAACGAGGACTTAAAGAAGAAGTTAAAGACGAACTTATAAGAATTAATCGACTAACTGACCTATCCCGGATAATCGAGATAGCGGTCAAATTTAACAACTAGCTTTACAAACGTAGATAATAACGATATAAAGCACAATAGAACGGCACCGGACATATCCTACGAGGATTCCGCCGCCACAACGATAGGCGAGGACAAAGGTAATAATCAGTAAAAGAATTATATAATAATAACCCTTATAGACTAAGACTTATAGAGCTCGATATAGCGAGACTTCCGATTAAAAAATAAGAAGAACGTAAAAGAAAGAATCTTTACTTCTATTATAGTAAGCTAGGCCACTAGATCAAGGATTACTATAAGAAAGTATTAGATAATAGTAATCGGCGATAATAACTATAAGCTATATAGAATAGAGGAGCTTATAATACTACTAGAGTACTAGCTTAGCAACTTTACGTAACGAATAACGATCGCTAAAACGAGGAATCCCTCAGCGAAGACTATAAAATAACTAGATATAATTCAAATCTAAATACCGCGTAGATACTAGTCCTAAAACGCGAAGATGTATTTATTATACGTAAGGAATTCGCTAACGACGGTATACCTAACCAAGGAGAGTTAGAAGGTTTTCTAGAGATTAATTAGGAAATAGTTAAGAGTTAAGGATAGACCTAAAACGGTCCTTAAGAGAATAATAACTCGCCGGATCTATTAGAAGAATCCTCTAGCTAGAGATATAGTATCTTAGAAACACTAGTCGAAATTCTAGTAACGCCTAAACCTTAGGAGACTTCTTAGGAGACTCCGGAATCGCCTTAAGAAGACCCCCTAAGAAAATAAAGACTCGCTTAAGAAGATATAATAACTCCGATAGATAGGAAGCGTTAATATATATAATAAGGACTTTTAACGACTAATAACTCGACTTAATAAGAAACTCAGATACCCCTATCTAAACCTATAGTACGTATACAAAGGACACGTATAATACCTAGACTACTAGGATATATTAACGCTTATATACTACGACGATACTTACTTAATCTATTACTAAGGTAAGCTCGATTATAGTATTAAGCCACGACCCTTAAATTAGATAAAAGAACCTCGATAGAAACCAGAGTTTACTAGAATATAGGTTAACGGACGGAAAATCTACGAATAAGGTACTAATAACTAGTTAGAAAGATAATAGTAAATAGCGGTAATAATATAGGGAAGATATATAAAGCTTAATATCAGCATCCT
The DNA here is from genome assembly GCF_028826965.1 of Penicillium alfredii. NCBI lineage: Eukaryota > Fungi > Ascomycota > Eurotiomycetes > Eurotiales > Aspergillaceae > Penicillium > Penicillium alfredii. The sequence goes on along the minus strand of NW_026622706.1, from coordinate 2,908,061 downwards.
CTTTTAAGCGACTAAAACGATACTTAACTTGGGAGCTATAGACAATTTTATAAACCCCTAATATTAATAATAGATATAAATTTAGGGCTACGCGAAGCTACGATTAATACCGATTTAAGGACTTAATAGGGAAAGCCTTAGACTAAGAATTACGCACGAAAACGGAAATATCCTAATAACAATCTATGAGTATTTTAAATTAATTAACTTCGATATTACCGAACTAGAGGAATATAATATAGTTCTTAGAGTACCCTAGTTATAGAAGCACAATCCGATAATTAATTAGTAGATAGGAAAAATCGAATTTAATAGATACCTATATAAAGAGGTATATAAAACCTAGACTATAAAAAATCTAACGATATAACTAAAGGAACTGAGTTATAAGGAGACTAGTATCTAATAGAGTTCCTACGAAGAAGAACCTAAAAAAAGCTCTCGGCCCTAAGGCGAGGCTACTTTACTAATCGACGCGTACCACAATATATAGGGTCCCTACGAAGGAGAACTTAAAGAGAGTCCTAGAAATAAGATTATAGGATAATACCAGAAAAACAAAACGTAGATATACAATATTAGTATTATCACAATTATTAAGTAATCACTAAATATAACGGATAATAAACTACAAGACTACGTTATAATCAGATACAAAATAAAATAGATCTATACTACTAATAAGAAACCACGAATCCCGAAAGAATATTAAGACTTCAAGGATGTTTTTACGAAACTAATAGATAAGGTACTACTAGAGCATAGCCTATTTAACCACGAGATTAATATAGTAAAGGGCAAGGAACCTACTATTAAACTAATTTACTAGCTATCTAAGAAAGAGTCTTAGACACTAAAAGAATATATTAACGAAAACCTAAAAAAAGATTATATCCGCAAATCAACTTCGCTAGTAGGATACCCGATCCTATTCGTTCTAAAGAAAAATAGAAATCTACGTCTTTACGTAGATTATCGATATCTAAATTCGATTACTATCAAAGACTAATATCTATTATCTTTAATTTACAAGATCTAAGATCGGATCTAAGAAATAAAATACTTCACAAAGTACAATATTACCAACACGTATCATCGTATCAGGATTAGTATAGGCCACGAGTAGAAAACGGTATTTAGGACTAAATTCGGATACTTCGAATATATAGTTATACCCTTTAGCCTTACTAACGTATTAGTATCCTTTTAGTAATTCGTCTATACTATATTAAACAAATATCTTAATACCTTTATTATAGTCTACTTAGATAATATCTTAGTATTCTCTAAGACCCTCAAAGACTATATCGAATATAACAAAAAAGTACTTTAGAAACTTAGAGAAGCTAAAATATTTCTTAAACTTAAGAAATACGAATTCTATATCTAGGAAATAAGGTTCCTAGGATATATTATTAGTACTAAAAGGTTTAGTATAGAAAAAGAGAAAATCAAAAATATTCACGAATAGCCAACGCCACGTAATATTAAGAACGTCTAGAAGTTCCTTAGACTCACTAACTACTACTAATAAATAATGCTAAGCTATATATATATTATAATAGGACTCTACCGATTCACAAAAAAAGAAGAAAACTTTATATAAGATAATATAACAAAAAAATTATTCTAAGACCTTAAAGAACTCTTTAAAGAAAACGTAATCCTCGCAGTATTCAACTACAAGAAACTAGTTATAATTAAAACGGATATATCAGACTACGTATTAAATATACAATTAACCTAACTAGGCGATAATAATAAGCCTCAATTAATCGCGTTTTAGTTAAAGAAGATAATCGTAATAGAGCTTAACTATAATATTCACGATAAAGAATTATTAGCTATAATATCAATATTCTAAGTCTAGAGACTATACCTAGAAAGAGCTAAATATATAGTTATAGTTAAAACAGACTATAAGAACCTTATATTCTTCACGACGACTAAAGTACTTACTCAACAACAAACATAATAAGCTAAAATCCTCGCGTAATATAATTTTAGAATCATTTACTATAAAAGAATAGAGAATAGCTAAGCCGACGCGTTAAGCCAATAACTAGATTACAAGCTTAACACTAAAATAGTAGACCTAGCGATCTTTAAATAAAACGAGGACGGATTAATCGGCTATAATAGATAAATCCTTATAGTAACTATTAAACTCGAGGACAATAAGCTATTAAGATAGCTCCGAGAAACTATCACTAATAACTAAATAATATAAGATTTGCTTAAGGATTCAGCGGAAAACGATAAGTTAATAATAGATAAAACCGGACTCGTATATATATATAGATTAATATATATTCTAATATTATTACAAGAAGAGGTTATTAAACGTTACTACGATATACCTATATATAGATATATAGGAACCGAGAAAACTATAGAATAGATCTTATATAATTTCTACTTTCCGAATATAAGACAAAAAATCATATACTATACTCGATAATACGATATATATCAACGAAATAAACTAATAAGATATACGTAATATAGAAAATTACAATCCGTAGAAACCCCTACAAGACCTTAGGAATAGATTACTATAGACTTTATCACGAAGCTACTAGACTCAGATAAATATAATATAATTATAGTTATAATCGATAGACTAACTAAATATATTTATATAATCCTAATAACTAAATAGATCAACACGACCTAAATAGCAAATATACTACTTCACTATATCTTCGCGAACTATAGTATACTAAACAAAATCATATCTAATAGAGATAAGCTATTCATATCGAATATATAGTAATCATTCGCGGACCTTATAGATATTAAGCATAGACTCTCTACTATATACCACCTATAGACTAATAGATAGATAGAAAGGGTTAACTAAACCCTTAAGTAATATCTAAGATACCACATTAACTATTAGTAGAATAATTAGGCAGGATTACTACTAATAGTATAACTCGTATATAATAATATAATAAACTTAACAACTAACGAAACGCCATTTTTCGTAAATTACAAATATAATCCTATAATCATTAGCGAACTAATCGGTAAATAAACAATCGCAGAATTAGCTAATCTTTTAGCTATAAGACTTAAGTAGCTATATTTATAGCTATCCAGAGATATCGAATTTATTAACCTCTATATAAAAAAATATTATAACCAACGCTACTAGAAGGGACCTAACCTAAAAAAAGGGGAGAAAGTATATCTCCTATATCGAAATATCAAGACTAAACAACCTAGTAACAAACTCGATTATTTAAGAATTAGACTATTTACTATTAAAGGAAAAAAGGGACTAGTTATATATCTCTTAGATCTACCTAACAATATACGACGTATCTATCTAGTCTTTTATATCTTACTACTTAAACCCGTACCAGAAAACGCCGAACTCGCTACTAATATAGGGATCGAGAAAAAAACCGAAAACGAATATAAAATCAAAGAAGTTCTGGATAATAAACGTATCAGCGGTAAGCCTTACTACCTTATTAAATAGAAAGGATATAATACCGCTAAAAACATATAGGAACCTATTAAGCACCTAATAGGTTACTCCTAGCTAATTCAATAGTTTCACTAGTAGATAGATCGAAATTTCCTTCGGCAATCGCGGCCTCGACACCCTAGAAGCTAGGGGGTATCTAATCTAGAGACTAAATCATTCTTATTAGACTAGTATCCCCTAACGTAGTAGCTAATTAACGAATCTCCTACTACTCTGCTAACCGATCAAAATCACGAAACTCCTTAGCGGTAAAAGGATCCTCTTTATTTAACTAATCTAATATTAACTAGTCGTAATCTAATATCCGACTACCACGTTCCTTAAGAAATTGTTAATATTTTTAGAGGCGAAGGACCTTCGCTATCGCTTTATTTATCTTTTATAAATACTAAAAAAATTACTTTTAAGCCTCCTCGAGATCGGACGCTAACTTTTGTTTATTTTATTATAAATCATCCTACTCCTTATCTATATAGAAACTCCTCTTATAAGTATACCCGCGACGAGCATAAATCGAACATTTTTTATTCTTTATAAAAAGACTTATAATATAACACTTTCCGCGAATAAAACAATAATCGTATAGGAAATCTATAGAGCGACTAGTTCGTTTAATCCTATTACCTAAACGAGTATTATTAACGTATTTATTACGTTTCGGTTTAACGGTAATATAGGGGGACATAACGGAACAATATTATAGAAATATACCTAAAAGGGTTACACCGAGAATTTAAGGACTTTTCGAGGACAAAAATCTAAAAGAGGGGGAGATGATATTACGAACCAAGCCACCTTACTCGCGTTAGTAGAGGTATAAGAGAAAACTAGAGCTAACCAACCCCGCGGTAATAATATAAGATAATAGAGATATAGGTCACGTAGCAATATACCACAATCCATTACTAAGGAATAGTATATCGGATAGTATATTAATAGGACTACTATATACCTATATATAGTATACTATAAATAAAGGTATAGAATATTCGGCGAAGGATATATAAAGACACTTATTTATCGTGTATCTAGCTCTTCGCGTTTAACTTATATTATCAACCTTAGTTACTAGTTCAACTCAGATTGTCTCGTTTACACTGTGATCCTCTCAAGATAACCCCTCTAGTAGTAAAGTATCTTCGGTACTTCTATCACTAAGCACTCCTCATCTTGATCGTTCCTCGATACCTCAACAGACCTAAGCCTATATAAGGCCTAACGAATAAGGCAATAGTACGGTTACGAGGCCGGATATCGTTGGTACTAGAAGACCCTTGGCCTTCTAGTATAACTAGAAAGACCCACGTGTCTTGGTATCTTGAGAGAAGTATACCTTTAGGTTCCAGCTAACATCCATAGGTGACCAGTGCGTAACAACTTCCTATTTATCGTAGAACATAGAAATATAGTGAGTATAAGTCGACCCTGCGATACTTTCGAGAGAAGTACTTATAGGATTGAAGGTGTTATATATATAACGAAGATCTGCTCTATAAGATATATCTTTGTAGGTATATAGAAGAAATTCATCGCCTTAGTACTTAACGGAATTACTATATTAAAGAAGATATAGGATCTAACATTGACACTGATTAATTAGGAGGCTTGTAGGGTTTATGCTAAATTGAAGAAATCTTATTTATTTTGCTTAGGAATAATCAACCTTTGATACTTATTATATTTTCTGTAACAGTAATCTAGTTTCTATATTTATTAACAGTTAATTACGACTAAGGGACGATTGCGGGATGTGCTACTCCTTTGTTAGGGAATTTGTATCTTGAATTCTTAAGCCAACTTAACAATATTCCTAAGTAACTCCGATCTGGAATACCAGATAACCAGTCTTACAAGAATGACCGAGAGTACCTCTATTACTTAATATGATCTATAACTGTAACCCTAATCCGCGTTGGGAGGACTACTTCCCTGATTCGGCCGGGTAGTCTTGATCTGGATAGGGAGACTATCAAAAATTGGGTTGTTTTTATTCGACTTTAAATATATACTTTCCGTCTCCCTTTCGTTATCAATCTGACCTTTACTATTTAATTAATCTTTGCTAGTGCTAGGACTTTATTTATATTACTGATAGCGTGTCATTCCGCTAACTGCGGCTGAATTTATATACGTGGAAATAATCGATTAGCCATCTATATATTATACAACGACGATAGTGTTATACTGGCTCCTGATGCCTGATGGATATGATTGGTGTATTTTAAGTAGTTGTTCTGTGTAAGCCTGACTAAGTTAGTAGGAGCTTATAATATAGGTCTGATACCTTAGTAGCACTAAAAGATAAGGCGACAAGAAATAAGAGACTGAAGTCTATTTGTGGAGATGCTGCTATCAGGAAAATATCGCGCGCGCGTACTAATAGCGTATTAACGTTCTCTTAAGGGTCCGTGCTCCGGTATAGGCAACAGCGAGTTTAAGTATTTAGGAGATTGCCTTCCGCCTCTTTCGTAATTTATCTTTATAGTATTTATATACTATAAGAATATTTATTGACGGTGGTTTTCAATTCCCCCTATCCCCTAGGGCTTAACAATAGGAACTATAAGTCTTAAATCAGCGGAAAAAGAACTTAACGAATCGTCTTTATTTATCGGTAAGTTAGAGCTTTAGAAAGTTAGCTTGTGAAGTCCTTAATAACAGCAACAAAACTAAACAGAATCTACCTAATAAATCAAGGCCCGCCTATCCGAAGAAGCGAATCTATTTTTAAGGCTACTAGAGATTAACGCTAGACTATCTAATATCAAGAACCTCTGTAAGAAGGCGCTTAAGGATAGTCACAAAGAGTATATTTAGTTATACTTTAACCGACAAACACGTTTTTTTGTTCGTAGTATATCTATTATATAGGAAGGAGCTAGTCTCGAAATATTCAGCTTTAGGAACTAATACGGATGATAGAAACGGATCTCTTTACGGTCTACGGTCAAAATTCAGGAAGTTAAGGTCTATCAAACACCGCTAACCCCTAAGGTTAAGAAGCTAATATTAGCTAAGGTTTACGTTATTCGGGAGTAAAATACTAAAGAACTTGAAGTTATAATTATCCCGGTCAATTATTCTTTAGAGATCGTAAATATCGAGAGAATAGTATAAGACTAGTCCCTTATAGGAACGTGCGATGCTAGTTATAATAAGAACGGCACGTTTCAACAATATATAGCTAAAGGATTATATCCGAATTTCGAGATTTATAGTAGTAACTACAACTAGGATAAATACTACGCCTAAGAGTAGTATTACAAACTTAGGGTACAGCTAAGAAATCTCTAGTATAGGCAGCTAATACTTGACTTCTATTAAAATTCAAGAGACAAAAACGACTGCGAAGCGTTTCTCAGAAGTTCTAACTTAGTCATATAATATAGGTAAGGATTTACTCGATATTACCAACAGAGAAATTACGATGCTAAGAACTTATAGGGACTTGATAACGTAGGATATCGCGTAGCTATTCCGATTTAATATTAATATAGAGCGTTACCTCCTCGGACTTCCAGTCTAATTATACTTAGTAGACTTTCGGTCTAATATATAAAGATATCACGTATTAACACGCTCACGGATAACGAATATATATTTAGTAAGGTTGTCTAGATTATTACTAGTCTTTATCGATTCGGTAATTTTATATTTATATACTTCTTTATCCTAACTAGACCAGTATTAACTATATTTCTCTAAAAAAAGAATATAACTAGTGGCTCGTACGTTTCCACGATTGTCTTAAATTAAGGTATCGATATATAAAATGCCTATTTTTTAAACGATTTAAAATCATCCGGAGTAGTACTAATCGGACTCTTAAGATTAATTACCTCCGCTGTCTAAGCGTTCTCTTCCTGCTTATTTCTAGCAAAACAAGACTAAGCAGGCTTAGTTACCTCGATGGTTTCAACCGAAGGATCTCTATCACGGATTAGCTTTACTAGTAACTACTGTAGTTAATTTATATCGGGGCCTGGTTAAGAATGGTGCTAGTAGATAGGAGTATTTAGAGGTTTACGGTTGGTAAGATCAGATAGCACCTTTTTAAATATATCGAGATGCTTTAGATCCTTCGTGGAAGCGTGAGGTATAGCCGACCCTATTAGGCTATCCGGTGGCGTTAAGCCTTAGGGATAGAGAGAGGAAGATGCCTTTGTAGTCTTCTACGTCGATGCTATGTTGTACGGTTGAGCGACCGAGAAATATTAGTGCGGTATAGGAAGCTGGTATGATATAGACCAAAGACTAGAATACTAATAATAGATAGAGAGGTCAACAAAGGCCTAAGGAGTTGCTCCTTCTTATATATTCATTACCCTGGTCGTTTATACCTATATATTGTATTTCTTGTATATAGATCAGCACCTACATAGACTTAGATATATGTTTCAGGGGAGGGATCTAACTATCTTGCGGCAAACTAATCTAATTGATTCGGTATCTTTAGCTAGAGCCAGTAACGGCTAGACTAGTCTATATTTATATTACAGTAGAATTCTGCGCTAATTTGCGTTATATTCATAGATATATACTGTTTTAGGCATAATATAGATACAATCTCTACAATGATTCTCTAATGACCTCCTCCCGTTTAGTATAGCTAGACCTATCTATACGAAAATTAAAGAAGATCCCACGCTTATTCCTGCGTCATTTTTATAAGACCACCCTATATAATAGCGTATTGATTAAGTCCAGCTTTATATGTTATATTATGAATTTCACCAGAGAATAAATAATTGATTAGAAGAGGGGCATCTATATAAGTCTTAGCTTATGATTAGCTATACTAAGTTAGGTGAAATTATTGAAATCACCTAATTTATAACTAAAAATAATACAGCTATATTTACTACTACAGGAATATAACTAATAAATCTAAAAGCGATCCCAATATTTGGTTTAATCAAAGTAAATAAGGCGTATTTAAAAACTTACCCAATTAATATAGGATGTGTGAGTTACTTAAGTCTTGTGATATAGAAATGGTTACTAAACCCTCTACTATTTATATTAGCTTTCGCGACTCATTACTACGTTCGTTATATAAATATAATCCATGAATTACGCGCTATCAGCCTCACAATCTCACGTAAGCTTCTGTCCTAATATCTATATCAACTAACCTATATAAGAAGATCACATAATAGGAGAATTGGGTATTACTATATTAGGTACAATAAACCCTACCGAGTTATATAATAAGAAGTAAGATAGACACCCCTTACTCTGTACCTATTTCCCTACACTAACTAAGAGTTACTCTGCATTTCTCGACCAGACATAGAAAGAAGCACCACCAAAATACGAGACACTAGAATACGAGATAAAATTTAGGACAAGCGTCTGATATTTTATATAGGTGCAGTCCGCTAACTACGACCTTCTTTTACATCGGCCATCGCCCTATCGGGTATCAGCGGATCGCTATCCCAAAAAACTATCTTTTAACAATAAACGAAGGTATACCTTAGCGGCTTTTGACTATATTTAGATGGGTTAGAATCGGAATAGGTGGTTTTTATGCTATTTTGTAAATATAGATCAACTCAGACTATTTATTTAACTAGGAGATTAATATTAACTAGCTATAACAGCCAAATATATGCTAATATCCGAAGATATCGCGAACGATAAGGTAAAGTTCGCTATAGAGGCTATTAAGCATATTCGTTAGTATTAAGGCTACGTTAATCTAGAAAGCGAAGCTGATCTTTTTCCTAGTTTAGAAATGACTTTAAAGAGTCCAAAGTAGATTTTGACGACAATTAGACACCTTATACGCTTCGGCTTTTTGATAGCTGGCTAATAGAGCGTTTAATTATATTTCGTCCGTTAATATCATCCAAATTCTTTAATTATATAAGGATTAAGGATAGGTCGATAGGTATAGTTGAATAGGAAGCACTTCGGAAAACCGGGATATAGATAGGACTTATACCCGTTAATCATCAAATTAAGGTAATATTAGTCGAACTAAAGTTAATTGTACTAAAAGAGATAGGGAGTTAAAGAGGCGGGGAGATTGAATTAAAAATCACGGGTAGAGATGATTTATAACTAAATCGAATAGTATCTTTACGCGGTATAGAAACAATCACTATTGTCACGCGATCCGTGATAGGAATAGTAAGGATAATACTATAGCGAGCTATAGATTAAGGATAGAGCCGTAAGAGTTTGTCTAACTTAGAATATAGAATAAGAAATACTCTCTTAATAATTTCCTAGGTATCTTCTATTTAAATATAAAGATTAGTATATCGAGAATATTAGTAGGATTATTTACTATCGACGTTAGGAACTTCTGATTACTGTATCTATACTTATTAAGTATATGAATATATGATATTTTGGCCTTTTTTAATACTCTAATATATAACTAGGCTATATTAGCTATAAATTATATATATAAGGATTAATATACTAACTAATCAAGAACTCTCTAAAATTAGATAAGCGGTAAAGAGGTTACTCGATAGCTAGTGTATTCAGAATTTTGTATATATAAGTAGGCTACTGTAGTGAATTCCTAGGCTCTAGGAATTCAACGACAAAGTTAAATATACTTTTCTAAAGTATATTTAAATCCTAAATACTAGGAGTAAATACTGCTGCCCATAAAATTGTTTTGTTCGGGGAAAGGCTTCTTAGTCTTTTATAGCACTCACGAGTTAATTATTTTCGTTTCTAAACGGCTAGAGAGTCTAGTTTCGATTCCTCTAGAGGGTTAAAAAATAGCTATATATTTCTAATAAAAAAGACCTGACTTCTCGGTTTCTTATTAGTTATTAATCCTAACTTAGTAGACTCGGCCTAAGATAGTAGCTTCTGCCTTTCCGTAATAATAGTAGCTTTCCGTCTCTTTCCTAATACCTTCACTTCGTCTGTAATATTATTTATAGTTTTCGTAAGACCTCGACTTGTAGTCTCTATAGCGTTATATTTATTAATTGTGAATTAGAGCCTTCTATATTTGATAGTCTTAATTATTGTAGTAAAATTATAAGTGAAATCGCTTAAATAACCGGTGATAATAGTTTAGAGGTTTAATATCTATCGCTCGTTGGTATAGTAGAGTTCTATTTTATCTATTAGATAACGAACGTGGAAAGTAGAACCGCTAATATATTCCGTTTTTTGGTCGGGAAGTATTAGCTTTTGTAAATAACGAGAACTATAAATAGATTATTAGTTAGGACTTTTTAAAAGTCTACCTAATTTAAGGCACCTAATAAAATGCCTTTTATACGTGCTGACTGTAGCTACCCCTCCTTGCTATACGAGTGAGTGAGTCTGCGGTGTCTAATAAGCGCCGAGATCATCTAAACTTACTAAAATAGGTATAGACGTTTACGTAGTATAGATATATAGATCCTGTTTATCCTTCCCTAGTGGACTATCGGCATTTTTATTTGTAGTTAAGCCCTGTTAGGCTAGAGCCTAAAAATGCCATAAGATAGATCCCTTGTCCCCGGTTCGATTTATAACCTAAGGCAAACAGCAGATATATAGGTTATATAAGGACCGCTAAGGTTCGGCTCTATATTCTTTCAATAGGTCCACTGGATTTTCCCTTGGCTGTTTATTTCTATTTAAACTCTTATATACGGTATATCTCTAGATATATATATATATTATTATAATTACTAACACGTGAATATAGATCGTATAAATCTTAGTAAAGATATATAAGAAAGAGATACTAAATATATACACTTGGAGCTGTGGGCACAAGGAGCCTAAAGGAAACGCTGTTCTTTACTAGTGCGATCCCGCGTATGAGAGAGGGTCACCTTGTCTAAATCCAGAACCGATATCTAAGGCTTTAAGCCGCGGTTACGCAAAAAGAAATATCTGCCCTAATTGCCGTAATAAAAAACCTTCTAGTGGATAAAAGGATGATAGCATAGGAGCTAATAGCTTAGGGTCTATATTCGCTACTTAATCCTATAGCGCTATTATAAGTGCCTAGTTTATAAGCCTATTTTAAGTTAGGTATTATTATTAACGGTATACTAATATCAAAATTAGGCTCGTAGCAATTATATAAGCGAGGAGTAAGAGTTAATATTATATTATAGATAAGCAAGTTTTGGTGCCTAAAATAAGACCTTAGCTAGCCAGGTATAGCGTACTATATTTAGAAGGATAATAGGTCAAGAAATATATAAGTATACCTAGTCTTAGTAGCCTAGAAAACTTTCTAGCAACGTTTATAAAAATCTATTAAAAAGAGTAGCAGTAGATGTTATTACGGTAAGAGAGAGGGTAGTTAGTGGGTTATTTAATTATTAAGAATACCATAGTCTAGTAAAAATAAACTCTATCTTTAGATAAAGAACTAAGCTAACCTATTAAGAAGATAAAAGTGTAATATCAGAAGTACCTTATTGCTATATAATATAAATAGTCTATAGTCTTAAACCTATTTTCTATGGCGCTGTGATATATATAGCCTTAATAACTATTAGATATTAATTTATCCTCCTTTTTAGGTCACCGCTCCGTGCCAGAAAAATATTAAAGTCTTTATACAACGATTTTATAGTGCTATAACTATCCCTCCAGTATTTTTTGATAATATCCTCACAAAGTAGGTCACTTATTGCTAGGAGATTTTCTGGCTCCGGCCAGCGATCGTGTTTAAAATAGTTATAGTAGAAGACCTGCTATACTGCGATAGAATAGATAATATATCCAAGGCCGAGTATATCGACTCGTGACAATAGATCTTTTATATATATCTCTGCTATATCAGTATCTAATATATATATTATAGTATTAGTAAAGTTAACGACCTTTAAACTACTATTCTCGATAAGTATATTGTTGGGCTTAATATCTTAGTAGAGAATTTTTCGAGAATAGATATACCAAAATATCTCTATTAGCGATTGAATCTATATGGCGCGAATTGCTTTAGATAGCTCGTTATGGCTTTGAATATAACGTTCTAGATCTCCTTGCTTTGCGTATATTAACCTAATCGTATTAGTTGATTGATTATAGATATCTAAATATAAAATAATCCCTTTATAGTTTCCTAGGCGCTCGTAGATCAGTTTCTTATTAATGATTATATCGCGGAACATCTAATTATATAAATTATTATTCGGAATAACCTTTGGGTGTTTCACAATTGTATCTTTATCGGCTTTATAGATAATTCCGGAAAAACCAATCGATATATATTTCGGTGGCTGCTTCACGTACACGATCATCTCGTTACTAGACTATTCGATGGTTAGGTGCTTAACAACGAAGTAGCTTGAATCTTTAGGTGATTTGGTATTCTATATAGTTAAATTAGTAGGAGGTAGTTATAGTATTATTAGCTTACTAATATATTAGAGTTATATTTCTATACCTCTAGATTCAATATCCTCGTCGAGGGTTAGTCTAGCTGTCTCGCTGAGCTAGTAGTAAAAGAGATTGATTCTTCTTATGAAATTAGAGATAAAAAACCAGAGCGATAACCATATATACCAACGAAATAGATTGGTAAAGGACAGCATAATTATATAAAGTTGTTAAGTTCTTCTAGTATCCTTAGAAGAGACATCTCTGCTATAGACAAGATTAAGAGAAGATTGGACCCATAAAATCAAAGGGAAGGCGGTGAGAACCAATAGAATTTGACCAATAATAATAATATAATCCAAATATTTAACTAACGTAATTTACTACCGAGTAGTCCACTAAAACCAACCTATTAATTTTAAATATACAAGTTGTATTATATATAAATCACGTGGAGGGTCGGGCCAGGGTCGGGCTTACGACCCTAAAACCTGCGTGGTCCCGGGTCGCGGTCCGGATCGTTAGGGTCACCCGTAGATCGTGGCAAGGTCTAGGATTAACTACGTTGGGATTATCTTTAGGGCTTATCTATTCTAGGAGGACGATCCCCGTATCTAGGGATACCGGCGGATCTATTCTAAGCGCTGATATCCCTTTACTATATAAAGATAGGAGTAGTAGCCGAGGATATAGGGCTTATAAACTAGGGGACTTGCGACGCAATAACTTGGTAACGGAACCACGAACAGTGATTTATAATACGATGATCGTCTTAACGAAATTAATCGTGTTTCAGGACTTTGTCCTTATTTTAGCTAAGTTATGACTAACGATGACTACTAATAAAAATTAAGGCCTAGCAGACTGTTCTAACACGAAGGTTTAAAAGGGCTTCTTATATTAGAATATATTTATCGATAATCTTCTAGGAAATCCAAGTATAATATATGCTTAACCTTGAGAGAGACTGAAATAGTGAAGATGTTAACTATAAAGAAGCGAGATAGGTAATTATAGATAGTATTTACGGGGAAAAAAACTATCAAAGTCTAGATTAAGGGTTTATCTATATATACTCTTAATATGGCTCTATCTACTAAATTCTGTAGTAAATTTCTCGTTCGCTCCTGTAGCCATTTCTAAATAGTTATAGCTAACTCGGTTTTATATATTAGGAGCCGAACACTGTTACTATTATATAGATTATGGCATAGTTAACGAGATATCTTGTTGTTATATCTTATATTTAATTTATAAGGTAACTCGGCTTATTTCATAGATAAGTATATAAATAGTGAAAAACTACTATACGCTATAGTTCTATTAGTAGTATATTTATAGATTATATTAAGTGCGTGGTTTGACCTTATATAATTTCCTTATATAAATATTCTAGGTAGTCTTTCGGGTAAATAGCTTCTTATAAAAGGGGCATTTCTCCTAAGGTTAGCCCTCTATCTCACGGTCGTAACGAAGTAGATTACTCCGAGTTGAGAACTCTCGACTATTGTAGTTGTGTTTCTAGTATTATAGCCTAAGTTGCGATTACGGGTATGTAGGCATAAGTTCTAAAGGATAGTTTTATCTTTAGTGATTAAACTCTTGTGGCTGGTCCGAAATCGTTAGTGGTATAAAGTACCGGAGCTGATATATCGAAAGAAGACCCTTAATCTGTGATCCGGCAAAGTTGAAGTAGGTCTGGCTTAGAAGGATCATAGGCGGTATTAGAGAAATATTAGGAGTTTTCCTCTAGGAGATATAGAAACTTAAATTCGAATTCCTGGTTAGTATAGCACTTTAGGTATTAACGTTTTCTAATAATCTAGTTAAGACTAGAGCACCTACCTATTTTCTATTATTGTCGTGGGTTTAAGGCTTTCGGAGCTATTTTGATAAGCAAGTGTCAGAGCTCGATTGTTTCCTTATCTATAAAACTGTAAAGTGTATTAACAGCCTTCGAACCCGCTATTTAATATTGTGTAATATAGAGACTAGCTACAGTGTTAAAAAGAGATAAGGCACGTAGCTATCATATATTCTATACCCTATTAATAACCTAAAGGGAGATATATAAGAGCGAGCCATAGTCGTCGTAAGCGGTATTGGTAGATTCCATAGAGAACAATAATAACCTAAATAAGGAGAAGTACCATTAAGTATTCCACCTCTATTTAAAAGTAAATAGAGAATAGACGGAAATAAGGAATTCACCTTATATTTAGGATAAGAATGTATTGCTTATTGCGAAAAATACCTTTTTTATATATTAGCTCAGATTTAGTGAGGATAGGTAAGAAGCTATCGAATTTGGGGCTAGATAGATTAAGGAGTGGATATAGTCTAAAATTAGTATAGATAAGTGTCGTAAGCAATGAACTATAGCCTAACAGGGCTCCATGACTCTATATTTAGATATAGACGTTCCTAAGGTAGTTAATAGCCTTATCTAACTAACTTATTGGTTAGTTAGTTAACGTAATCCATAAGCGAGCGAGCTACCCCAAAACATATAGTAAATGCGATAAAATACAACCTCGAATCTTAATATTTATGAATTAAGAATTATATTTAGCTATATAACTCTATTATATACAATTATCCTATTATACTACATAAGTCTAAGCTATATTAATATAGTGGTTATAGAGATATATATATCTCTTTAGATATTATCAAAATTATAGTGTATTTTTTGTAATCTTAATAGAAAGTTATTTAGATTATCTAAAACTTAAATATGATACTATCAAGGTCTTAATATATCTCTACTCTTAATATCAAAAAGAACCAGTCTTTTGTTATTGAGATAGATAATTATATTTACTAATATTTACTATATATTTTAGGGTGGCTCGCTCGCTTGTGGATTACGTTAGTTAACTACCTACTAGGTAGATGACTCATCTAATCAGAGCAAGTAGAGTAGGGTTGGTCCTATACTATTCTTGAGAATATATTAGCAGAACGAACGATCTTAGCTTAGGTATCTTATCAGTATTAGGAACTCTGTGTAAAATTATCTGCCTACGCTATTCGTAATATCTTGTTCTTTCTGATCCTAAACTTTCCCCCTAAATACTGCTAATCCCGTAAATCCATAAGCTCCTTGGCCTGACGTATTTTGATATAACAATAAAAACCGTCCCGAACGTATTTTGGTATCCCTTAAATCTATAGTCTATATTTGACTATGCTAATAGTCCTATTATAGTGCTCGACGCGGAAAAGGATAACTGATCTGTTAACTAAATCATGATTGTATATAACGCCTCGGAACTTTAGAAAATTCCTGACTTGAACGAGAATATGGATATCTAGAAGGCTCGGCTAATATATAAATAGTTAGCTAGGAAGTAAGCACAAAATAAGCGTAAAATAAGACAAATCTACTTACTAACGGATCGGGAAACAGGGAAGCTCCTAGAGTAGTTGACTAAGGCTGGTTAGGTATACTAAGGTTTAATATCTCTAGGAGCGATACGCTGCCTTTCTAGGAGGAGGGATAGGAAGTTCGATTATATCTGAGCTTTCCCACGATTGCGTTAAGTGAGTAGACTCTCTCCGAGGTTTATCTCCTAAATTATATAAGTATTAGAAGGCAAGAAGTTAGGCGTTTAATTCTATAGGATATAACTTATTTATACTATAGTGAAGTAACCGAAAGCCTAGATTTCTTCCCCTCTCGGCTTATTAGGGATTAGACAATAATATAGGATCTCTTGAGTCTGAGAGAGTCTTTATATCTATCGATCTAGATACTATTTCCTTCCTATCCTTCTTAACCGTATATTTCGAACTGTATACTACTCTATCACCTCGAGTATATAGGAGAGTAGTATTAGGGAATGCTTCCCCTTCTCCTCTCTGTTCCTCTTTAGTACCCTAGACTAAGGAGGAATTATCTTAGGTATAGAAGAGAGATAGAATCTAGTTCGGAAGTAGCGATAGGAACGAGAAGTACGGAAGACAGCCTATTATAAGCTTTAATAAGTAAATATATAGAATATAGGGTAATAATGTGAGAATAACCTACCTTATTATAAAAGGAGTTTTATGTTCTGCCATAGAATAGTAGGCAGAGACTACAATTTCTGTTACTTACGAAGAACGCGTTATTAGCGTATAGATATAGTTAGTAAGTAAACCTTTTGCTATATTTCTAATTCTAACCTAAGAAGGCTCCTCTACCGATTATAATTACTATAACTCCGGCTGAATAGGCCTTAAGGTTATTGTTAGCTTCGAGAATTAAGAACGATTAGAGAAGACCTTTACGTTAAAGCTTTAGCAGAGATAGTAGATTAGTTCTAAAAGCCTATAAGGCTCTGCAAAGTTAGGACCCCGACGATACCACTATTGATAACGTGACTACCGCAGAGGAACTTATAAAATCTCTTAGCGATACCATACTTTATAAGTTGGCTCTGATAGCTTAGAATTTTAATGGAAGTTTGTATTCTGATATATCCTTATATATACTATCTTAGGGCCTCTCTTATTTTCTTAAGCAGCCTACTAATACCGTAGTTTGGGAAATACTTTATAGCCGATATAAGAGTTCCACGTCACAACGTGTCTTATTGCGTGCCTTTCGAGACTCCCACGATTTTTTGATATGGCTAGCTCTGGGCTTAATCTCGAATAGGGTTTAATATAGGATCACGAAGAGTATCTATCTACTCGTTATATATAACTAAGTGCAAGACCCTAAATCCTGTTTCCTCTTCTATATTAGTTCTTCTTTTAGGTTAATAGATATATAGTAGCTAGCAAGAACCTATATTCGGTCATAGCCTAAAATAGAACTCGTAGTACTAAGGTCGCTTACCTACGATAAATCGAGAACGAGTCTACGTACGTTTAATAAGATTTAGTGTACGGGTATTGATCCTTCTATAATAAGGTCCTGTTTCTGCCCTCGAGCTGTTTTAAGAAGATATAACTTAATAGCTAGAATTTCTATGTTTCTCTATGGATAGATTTCCTAGAAAATAACGATGATTCAGTGATCGTATACTAAGGAGATACAGCAAAACTCTAAAAGGTTTCAGAAAGCCTAATTACTTTTTAGCGCCTATAGTAGCGTATATAGATACCTGTTTCTAGATAGGTTTCCTACGTAGAAAACCTATTTAGAAACGGGTATAATATAGTATCTATCTCTGTTTAGCCACGTAAGTCTTTACTACTCTAGGAGAAGCTAATACCCCCTCTCTCCTTGAACTATGCCGCGACTCTACGGCAGCCTAAATAGTATTTAGTTTTTAGAAAAAGTGATAGAGACTATCAGAAAAAAAAAAAAAAAATTGCTGAGATTCTAGATCTTCCAGAACCATAACCTAGTTATATTATATTGCTCTCTCACACTACAAACCTAGTTCGATTTCGCCTTTTCGAAATAATATATATAGGTTCTGACTCTAATAGTGTAGTAATGTAGGAGGGATAGGATATAGGTTGGGTATATATATCCTATCCCTACTGTATTATTATAGCTTAGGCTTCTTAGAGATATACTACCCCCTCGTATGATTAATCCTGGTTTTCACCCCGCTTAGACCTAAAACGAGAGAACATCAGGAGGTAAAGGGAGACGTGGGAGCTAGGCTATATAATAGTTATTATAGGAAGTGCCTAGCTAGCAATTACTTATAAGATATCGAGCTTTAGTCCTTTTATTATTCTTAACGTAAATCTATTACTATCATCGGGAATCTACACGGACTTAATACTATTAAAGATAAGGTGCCCTAAGTATAATCGAAACAATGTTACCGGGAGAACTAAATACGAGTTCTGTAGTACCGAACTCCCCGGATCGATATACCGACCTATTACTCTTAATATAGTAAGTCTTAATTACAACTAGCGGAGTTTCAATTCTAACCTTACTAACAATAGATAAACGCTATCGTTTATCGACAAACTACTATAATTATACTAGGAGAATAGGAAGTTAGGCAGTTCTAAAAGCTACGTTTTAACTGAGATAGTGTTACTCGTTACTTTTCCTATAGATAAACTATAGAACTGAGCAATAGCTTACTTTAATTTTTATACTTCCTTCTCTAGTATACTTAAACTATATTCTTTGAGAAATCTTAATCCTCTCTTATCTAATTTAGGATACTTGCGTAGCGCAAAAAAATCCAACCAAAAATTACGAGCTTTAGTATAATCTGGTAGATACTCGCGTAATAGCTCTTTCTATTTCTTATCCTCCTACCCTAGGCTAATCCCTACGTAAGTAAACTCCTACTAAATAGGGAAATAACCTAAGGATTCCTAGTCTAGAATCCCTATCAAGTTACTATTCTCGATAATAATATTAACGTTAGTAAGGTCGCTGTGAGTAAAAATATAGGGAGCCGTAGTTAGCATCCGCTAGCGTAGTTTCGAGCGAATTTGTTCTAGTACTTTAGCTAAGGCCAACGATATCTCAGCCCACAGCTTATTATCGGACGAAAATAGACTATATCTAATATTATAGCTATTTGGAAATAGAAATACTGAGTATATTAGTTATCCCCCGATACTTTCTATCCGGTCTAAGTAAAGCTCGCGAAGCTGTAATATATACTCAGCGGTCTATTTAGCGACACGTTCTTTGTCTATCTATGGTATAGTAGGCCAAAGTTTATTTAATGGTTACCCTCGAATTTGCTTAGTAAGAAGGAAGTATACCCCGTTATCTTCTTACTATTCCTTAACGATTTTAGGTATAGGTATTGAAGTTCTTAATGATAGAAACTGGATATTAGAGCTTTCGAAGTTAGGTGGTTCGATAGACCGCTCTTTTAGAATCAGGTTTAAGCCTAAAGACTACACGCCTTGATTACTGACCCCGTAGAACAGCTTTATATAACTCTTATAACGATACTTATCTTAATATGCTAGTAACCAGCTACAGGCTGAATAGGTATTTTGGGTGGCTATCTAGGAAACGAAGTATGATTTTGAAAGAACCTTAGGGATAGTATATAAGTTAGAGTTTTCGCGGCTCTTATATACCAGAGGCTAGGAGGGGCGGATAGTATAATTAGCGTGTAAAAATTATTGTATTATGTAGCTATTTTACCGCCTCCCTATTATAGATATACCGATTTACCAGCACGACAATTAGTACTACGTATATCTATATCCTATAACACACCGTTTTATACTATAGTATAAGGCATTTATAGGTACGGCTAACCTCTGTACCGTATATAACGCGGTTAGATAGAGATTTATTGCCACGTATTTTCTTGCCTTCGAATTAACTAGTTAGTTACTATATCGTGGTTACCTAATATATATACACACAATCGTACAAATTAATTAGGACAAGTACCGCCCGGTCCCATCTACGTAGTATATAACCCGGAATACTAGTCTAGGAAGCTAGCAGCCTAGCATATTAGGGGTTCTGACTAGATCTATACGCACTATTAATAATAGACCCTAGCATAGTACGTAAAGATCTCAGCTATAGATTAGTGGATAACGGTTACAAGGTTAACGCTATTTATAGATCCTGGCCAAAGCCGCGATCGAACCTAAGCCGACCAGGGTTAAGCCAGACAAAAAGTACCATCATATAAGTAAACAATCAGAGGTCAGCGAGTTATATATCCCCCTTCTCTACTTCTATCGGGAACTCTACTAACACACTTATTTATACCACTAGTTTTTAGCTTAATAAGTCACTATAGATATAGCAGAAAGCAAGATATTAGCGGAGAGTCTTCTTTCTACTTACCACAGAGCCGAAGAAAAGGGCAAGGATAGATTAGATAAGACTCGATTCTAGAAAGACGTGGTAAGTCCCCTCCCCTATCTTTCTTAAAGGTCTAAGTCTCAAGGTAATAGAATTTTATCAAGGCCTCAAAGAGTATCTACGGATATATTCTACTAGATATACGTGGTAAATCCTGTTAGCCTACTATCAAAAAAGCTATTACGCGTTCCTCACGATAGCTCAAAGTTCCAGAAGTTGTCTAAGACCTACAAGACAAACGTAAATCGCTTTTTACCAGGCATTTAGTAATATATAACGCAGATAGCACCTATACCTTACCGATTACTTCTCAATCTTCGCCTATCTCTTCTCTAATCCCGTTAAGTATATCTTCGCTTGTGGACTCCTATAAGCTCGTTATCTATTATAAACGGCAGCAGTATCTAGGGAAAATTCGCCTTAAGCTGCTTTACGTATCATTCTTTCGCCTAAAAGATACCATATAGCTAGTCAATTAGTATCACTACTATAATACCGCGACTTTTATAGCATAGGTAATAAGGGACTCCGGCGCCTATAGCGATTCACTAGATATTATCCAGCGCCGGGTACGATACTAGATCGGGCTAGGAGAGCGGTATAGCCTATTAATAAGTGACCTCGGTAGGCTCGGGGTATTATATATTCTCCCCGATAATAGTAGTAAATCGATATAAATAACACCCCGGTATTAGTTTAATTCGATTACTTACTTTTCGTAGCTGGATAAAAGAGCTACCGAAGTCAGCGAAGAATATAAATCGCATTACTATAATAGAAAATTTAAGGTATCAAAGGTTACTAAAAGAAGCTCAAAATCGAGATCTTTATAAATTAGCAGAGTACGAGGTTGCCACAATTTAGGTACTAATAAAATCCTCCCTAGATTAAGTACTAGAGAAACAACTCTCCTAAATAACTTATTAGATAGCGGCTAGAGGTTAACCAAATCGATCAGGTAAGACTAGCAGTCTATTACAATCAAGCCTCCCTTAACTTTATCGGACCATTCCTGGTATATCTTTAGAAGAAGTATAAGCAGCCCTTATCTCTACTCACATTAAGCTAGGAGTATTACCCTCTTAAATTAGAATACCTACTCCTACGTAGACAGCTCTTTATATATTAATACCGTTAAATACTATACGTGATATACAGGTATCTTCAGAGCTTATCTAGGATACAAGAAGATAGTCTAACAACCGTTCGAGTTCTTATACGTCTTTAGATAATCAATCGGAGTTCATATCTTAGTTTCGGCCCCGCGAGTTTATATCTAGGCGTATTCAACCAGAATCGATTCTATGCGATACTAATATCTTCTAATATAGAGGTCTAACGGTAGCTAGTGATACTTAGTTTTCTATTGCCGGGAATGATCAAAATGATATAAGTCTAATTCTCTCCGACCTTTAGGCAAAAAGTTCTAATTATTCAGAAGCTTTATTCTAATCCACTAGACGTTATAAGACTATTAATAACAACTATTATATCTACTAACTTTCCTTAAGCTTTCGCACTAATATCTACTATAACACCTACCGACTACTCTTAGTTATTCCTGTATTAATAAGGAAGTATGACACCTACGGATTACCCCTAGATATTTCCGTGTGACCTATCTTAGTATATTAGATCTTCGAACTCCTAGTCAATAATATAGTTATTATAGCTTTACGCGAACTATATTATATTGTAGAAGGTGGGAGCGCTAGAATAAGGTACAATACCAGTGAAATAACAGGCTCGTGTCTAAAGACTATTAGAGTATTAGGAATAAGCAGAGGCTAGGAAGGTTCGGACAATAAATGAGGTTAACCAGAAATAATCGTGACGGGTATTATATATCCTTACTTCCTGATACCCTCCTTCTTCACAAATTTTGTTTCTTTTAATACTTTCTATACTTAGAACCTATAGTGTTGAAGATAGTTAGATAATCCGCTCGAGGCTTTTATAAGTAACGGCTATAGGCTAGTATCGTCACAGAAAAATACGTCCCGGTTTTCCTTATCCTTTTTCTAGCTAGTATTGTTAAGAAATAAAGCTAGGTTATCCATAAGTAATTAAGTTACTACGGGGAAGGCTTAACGATCGGACCTCGCGAGTTATAGGAGACAATAAAATAGACGATCTAGCGTGGAAATTCAAGGACTACCTACTATAAAAATCAGTTATATTAATACGTGAGTAAGAATAGGCCTGGAATTATATTTATATATCATAGGAACCACTCGAAATATTCTTTAAGGAGGGTTTGAAACGCGTAAATAAAAATAGACGAAAAAGGCGGAATATAACGTTAGGTTTTTAGTTTCCGAAGTAGGGTGTTGCCTAACCTATATTAATTAGGTAACAGTTGCACTAGTTTATTCTCCTTTAGTTATAACGGTTATAAGATCGGAAGGTCTAGCATAAGTCTTTCTATAACAAGGAATTTCCCTAGATTTCTTCTAGCCTATAAGTATTATATACTTCAACCAGTAGTTCTGCGTCGTTTAAAGGTAGAAACTTAAGAAAGGGTCACCCTAATTGTCTCTCTAGAAGAGTATAGAATTTCGAGGAATTTGACGAAACAGGGCTTCCTACTCGGTACGTATATTAAGGAACTTCGGCTGCACTTTAACCCGGTCCCACTCTAGAATAACGAGTAAATAGAGTAGAAATGTCTAGTCGCACTAGTCTAGATAATAGTGAAATACTATCAACGTGCTGTCAAAATAGTGAATCCAAGTACAAGCAAAAAGTTAGGGGGGATATTGGTGCTGGACTTGACAGATTATCAAGAGTGGTTAAATAAGGGTGGTTAAATAAGGGTGGTTAAATAAGGGTGGTTAACTAGAGCAGCGGTAAATTGGGGATATCCTATTATAAGGATTGTAGTCACTGTTTTATTTTTATCTTAGCTACTTATATATCTATAGAATGTGATCTTCCGACCCCTTTTAATACTCCTTAAAGCTTCGCAACTTCCGTTCCTTACACTTGTATATCTATGTCAGATCCCTATCCCTAGGCTTGGTTTCGAGAGGGTGGCTATATTTAGTATACACCTATACGCCTATTTTCTCTCTTAAATAGGATAGCTAATATATTGTATAGTAACTAGAAATTTTAAGCCTCTCTAGTTGTTTAAGCGTTGCTAAAACACGTACAAAGAGCACGTTATCGCTAAACCCTAACTTAAATACTAGGGGAACTCAAGCTCTGTATTCTATAAGCTCAAGAAATCGGAGCCTAGTAACTTTCTCGGATAGGATATTAAGTAGTCTTAACCACGGCAAGAGCTCGGAGCGCTATAGTATCTAGATATCTAGTAGTAATATAGAAATTAGTATATATTTAGAACTTATAGCGAAGATTTTACTCTATAAGGTAGGGGAGAAATAGCACAGTAATATTACTATCTACTTGATTATAACGTATTCGTCTTAAATTATACGTATTTATAGAAAGAGATTATAGTGTAAGCCTATAGAGGCTATCACGTATAGCACCCTCTATGGTTCTTTATTTCAGAGAGACTACCACCACTCGATCAGAGACCTACCTATAGATAACTTAGTTGCCCCTTATTCCTCCTAACGGCGTTATACTTTCTCGGTCTGGGAACAAAATTCCTCCGAAGTCACCTGAACTAGGGAGGGGTAGTATCTATTCTAATAGTAGATTAAGGGATATACTCTAGTTAATAATCATAGTAGAGCCTACTAATTCTTCTTTAATAGAAGGCATCTATTTCCGAGACAAGTCGGTGTTAAACATTAACAACTTCCTATCTTTCCGAATCCGTAAGACAACAAGAACATCTATATCGCACTCGAGACTATATTTATAAGCTTTCTTGAACAACCCCTTACGGCGTCTGTATCGTTGTTGGTTCCTGGCTTTCCTGGTTTAGGAAACATATTTTTTGAATATTATAGATAGAAGGGATATTTAGCAAAGTATGATTGATAATCGAGTTTACCACGACAGAGGCTAGATATACGGAGTAAACTCGAGAGTTAGATAATTACTTATAGTTTTTATAGTCCTATAGAGGGAAACTTAGTATAAGTCAGCCTCCTAGTCTAAAGCCACTATTTAATTTTGCACCATAATTTTCTGATACCAGTATCTCTTAGAACACCAGATATATTATAGTTAGCTTCCAGAGAGATAATATAAGACCCCTGGATCAAAACAGAATAAAAATTGATGTCCCATAAAGAAAAAAAAATATTATAAGTGCGACTGGCTTCCCTTATCTAGTAGGTGGTTCAATAGGTAACTACTTTCTATTCCCCGTTATTCAAAACCATAGATCTTATATCTTTCTATACTATTGCTATAGGAGGTATTCTAGCGATACTCTTTCTTGCCTGCCTAGCTCCGTCTTTTATAAAATTCACGACCGCTATTTCGCTAGTTATTTCGAAACATCTTACTTACCCCTATATATTAAATCGCTATAAGTTCTTCGGTCCTTAGACTCGTGCTAATGCCCTGCTATATCTTGTGTATAATATATTTAATATATTCTTTATCTTATTTAGAATTCCCTCAGCAGCAATAACGGGACGCTGTGCCGGAACTCTATCACTAATTAATATAGCTTTACTTTTTCTTATAACGTATCTAAGCTCTCTTACCGATATCCTCGGGGTTTCTCTGTCGGCTTGCCGGCGGATATATCGAGTTATAGGTTAGATAACGAGTATTCTCCTTGCTTTCTATATTATAATAGCTATAACTATTTAACGGTAGGAATAGAACTTAAACGACTAATACAATATATTCGCTTTTATTATACAGCCCCGGCTCCTCCGAAAAAGTAGGTAGTAGCTAACTAATCACAGGGTACTATATTAATAGAGATACTTTCACTATTTTCTCTTCCCCTTTTTCGTAGATTTATATACAAGATATTTCTTCGAGTGCATCAACTTATTACCGTAATTTATATATATTCTATTTAGCGTTATTTGCCATCCGAAACCATTTTACCCCGAATCTATATTTACGTACCGCTCGGTATACTATTATTAACGACCGCGGTATATATTACTCTTTTTATATTCCGGAATAGTATTCTTCCGCCGCGACCTTATCCCCGTATATCTATTAGATATAAGAAATCGCAGAAACCGTTAATAGATCTTAGTTAAGAGGGAACACCGGTAAAAATCCGTATAGCACTTTCGCGACCGCTAATAGTAAAGGCTGGTTAATACGTGAATCTTTAGATACCTACAGTAAGTCTATATTCCTAGGCCCAAGCTTATCCTTTTATAGTAACATCCTAGTCTCCTAAAAAGTAGGACGTTTTAGAGCTCTTCGTCTAGTCCCACCGAGGGTTCACGGAGACCCTTCGCGCTCGTGCAGCTTTAGAAGGATTTGCTTCCTATATAGCATTTATAAGTAGGCTATATAGGGTTAGCTATTCTATGGACTAATATAAATATATCCTAGCGATCGCTACCGATTTTGGTATCGCTAAGGTTATACCTTATCTAAAACAACTTCTCTACGGATACAACACCTCCACCTCACGTGTCCGTTGCGTCTATTTCGTGTGGCAGATACAGACATTGGGTGAGCATATCCTTGGTTGATCGATATAGGCGAAGGAAGAGCTGACTGTAGTAGATATTGCTGTTGCTGCTTAGCTACTACTAAATAGTCTTTTAAGTGACGATATCCTAGATAATAGTTATATAAGTAAACGCCTTTGATTCTGGTTTACCTTGCTAATTATACGTGTAAGATACTCGAGATATTATTTTACGTCGTATCTAAATAGATAATAAAGAATAGAAAACTGTTCGGCGAGTATTATCGCGTAATAGTTTTTAACGGCAACCCGAACTACAGAGAAATTATATTAGTAGAAGCTTCTAATTAATATATTACTAGACTACCGAATACTTATAAAAAATATGGCAAAGTACTTATATTAAGTAAGGTCCTCTACCCTAAATAGATAAAAAATATTTATTTATTCCTTAGTGTCGGCGTCTATTTAATTACGAGACGACTTAAGGGATATAGTTAGTAGGCACCTTTAATAGAGGTTAAGACTATATAAAACGGAGTTTTAATCTACTTAATCTATCAACACGATAATACGGAAGGTTGTTTTCTAAAAGGGTAGATCTTACGAAGATCCGATATATATATCCCTTTATTGTGACGTTATAAAGAACTAGGCTCTAGGCTATTAGTTAGTCTACTTTTTTACCGCCCTCAGAAATAAACAGCTTATTTTAAATATCCCTACCCTCTCTCTTTTATAATCCTCTGCTCTTTGTAAAAGATTGACTCTCTAGCTATTGTTTAAGATTACACTAGTTAAAGTTTTTGAAAAGGGTTACAAGATATTATTTTAGGCCACGTTTTGTTATAGCTTTTAGAAATTATAGCGTGTGAAAAAAAAACCATAGTATTTAATCTGCGACACCTTTTAGTATCGGCAGAGGTCGACTTCGATTGGATACTGCAACCGCTCATACTCTTCACTATTTAGAATAACGCTTTTTAAACAGCCGCCCTTAACTAAAGACGTCGAGAATATGCTTGTTCACTTTTTTCTCTCTCTCTTACCTACCTTCTCAAATAATTCCGGCTTATATCCTTCCTAGTATCTCACGTTCCTATATCCTCCCACAGTATTTGTGTTGGTTCTGGACTTTCTTATATAGGTGCTTACGGTAAGAATAACTTATCTACTACTAGGGCTAGGCTACTAACGCGGGGTATATACCTCTATAGGCTTTAAATCTTATATTTCTATAGCAACCAGCGCTAATACAACTCTTTTATCTAACACATCTTGTCAGCCTCCTAAGGTTATAGCTCTAATAATATGTTTTTCTCTAGTTAGGGCTCTCGTATTAATAGTTCAGAGGATCCGGTTAAATAGAGTGCCTAGCTTACTTCCGAGGCACTCTAGGAGGAAAAGTATTTAATTACTCTAGATAGCAACACGTCCGGACTATCTAGCCTAAATACGAAAGACCAAGAGCCATAGATATATAGAGCTCAACCAGATATCGGTGTCTCTCTCTTAACAGTTTCAGGCAAGACTAAAAGTTATAAGCTCTAGTAGCTATATTACGTTAGCTATCGCTCTTTTTTAGATATTCTCAGTCACTAACTTATCGAGTAAAGCCCCGTTCCTTACCCTCTCGCCTCTCTATCTGCCAGCCAAAGATAAATACGAGGGTTTTCAGAGTATATCCTCACTAACCGGTTATCCACAACCCGTATAATTAGGAATTATAGAATCTAAAAATAGATTACAAATTGCAAATCTCTAGCCGTTAAGTTCATACTCGCCTATTTTTACGAACTATAAAGCTAGTAACGAAGAAAACAACGACTATTATCTTATGGCTAAGAAAGCAGAAGAGTTGATTTCTCAGAGCTATACTAAACTCCAGTCTAATCTATTTAATCTTTCCCGACCCGGGGATACCCGTCAGAGATATACTATCTCGTTATCGAAGGTGACGAAGAGCCTTAAATCGTAAAATAATTATAGAAGTATATCTTATAATAAAGAGTTAAAAATAACTGGTTTTTTAGCTCCGGTAGATACTAAATACCTTTCTAAGGATAATAAGATCATTACTTTTATTTAGTTAATATATAAAGCCGTAACAAGCAAACTGTTAACTACCTAGCAAACTCAAAATATTAAATACTATAGTAATAATTTGGTTTTAAGTAGGCTATCCAGTGTTCTTGTTGCTAAGTTAAGGCTACTTAGGATATATATATCAAATTGTGGCTCTTCTTTGGCAGCGTACGTTGTATATTATCGGTTATTAAAGTTGATTCCTAGGCAAGGTTCGATAATAGACTATATATACCGTCGCGTTACTTAAATATAGCTTTATATCTATTTTAAAAATTATATTAAGGAACTACGAGAAGAGGAGCAGAACTACTTTCTAGGTATCCACTAATAGGGTCAAAAGATATCTATAGTCGCTCGAGATTCTATTCTGCGGGTTATTCACGGGGATTATTACGTACCGTAAAAAAGAGACTAGGATATAGTAAGCGACGAATACTATTAGGGAGATTGTTGGTAGAGAGTTGCTA
Source organism: Penicillium alfredii (assembly GCF_028826965.1). Taxonomy (NCBI): domain Eukaryota; kingdom Fungi; phylum Ascomycota; class Eurotiomycetes; order Eurotiales; family Aspergillaceae; genus Penicillium; species Penicillium alfredii. Next base: position 2,879,400 of record NW_026622706.1, on the reverse strand, counting down.
GTTACGTAGGACTTAGCGTGTTTTTGTTTACTAGTAAGAAGTTAGTAAATTAAATATATCTCCTGTTTAGACCTGATTTATTCGAACTTGATTAGTGTGCTAACTTAGATCAGAGGAAAACGAACAGCCTTTCGGATCTATATAGTAGACGCGCTAGTAAATTATGTTATTAATTGTTATCTAAGCGTCGTTAATTTTTCCCGGATATTCGAGCCTACAGTTATAAGCTTTATACTTAGCGTTAATTTTCCTTGTTCTACCGAAGAAATATATTGTCTCTTCGAAGCGTTCACGGAAAGGGATATATATACTCGGTACGATCCGGAAATATAGTAAATAGTTAATCCGAAGTCAGTAGCTACGTCCGCTAGCTTACGTCTTATCTCTATCTAGAGGGCTTAGCTATAGGCTGCCTCGAATAGAACGTTACGTTCTTATAACCTAGGTTTAGCTCGCTCTTGATCCGGTACTTAATAGATATAAACTTATAGGCTGCTATATATATTATCTCCCTTCGATTTCGAAGATACTTATTACTTATACCGATAATTAGATAGATTAATTGAAAGGAAATTTAAAAATTATTATAAAGATCAAAGACCAGCTTTGTAAAGAGCCCTAAATTATAAAACAAAGGTTTAACCAAGGTAATCGAAGATGACAAAATCTGATAAATATCTAAATATAGCCTATTTATATCAAGAATAGACACTACTATAAATACTAAGCTTGAACCGACGAGCTAAATATTATACGAATAAAACATCCTCGCAGAAAGTAAAACCGATCGAGCCAGAAGGACTAACTCGCCTAATAATCGATGCTTCTTATAGATAAGCGGTTGCTTCCCAAAGATCAGCTATATAAATTAAAAGATACCCTAGCAGAAACAGAGCTTACATACCTGTTTCAAGGCCTCAATCGACACTATAGTTGAGATCGCAGAGAGAAATCTAAATATATCCGAATCCACAGGCTATTAATCCAAATCATCTACCCCAACCATTCCATCATCTTTCTCATACTTCTATATAAGCTCTATAATAATAGAGGCGAGAGCTTTCAAGTATTTATCTTATAGTTGATTAGGCAGACACCCCACATAAGACTCTAAACTAGCTATAGATAGTCAGCTACGTTACTACGTAAGAAAGATCCATACCTACTAATCTTGATAACGCCATCCAGACTGAGGAGAATGTTTCGGTATATCGGCGACTAGTGCTCTAATCCGATACTACTAAAATAACACAGTCCATCCAGGATCTATTATTGTTAACGGATATCATCGGTATTAACTTAGTGTATAACGTACCTACCAAACCATAGAAGCTAATTCCGGCTTAGTAGGGTAGAGAGTTCGATACCCTATAAGATACTCTAAAGTAAACGGGAGATCGTCGACTAGAGTATATATAGAACTTCTGTCTATAAAACACTCCCGGGCGTATAAAATATTAGTATAGTTCAGGTTGCGATAACGCTCTAGTATTTTGTCCGTATCTCCTTTAGTATATTCTTAAATAGCTATTACTTAAGAAGGACGGGAACGGCGAGCCGTAAGGAATATATTACCTATAAGTTTACAATGGAAGGCTCGCCGATATATATCTTAGGGTAACTTATATCTTATAACTAGTAAGCGGGATTCGTCCCTAGACTCGCGTAATTAAGGTAAGCCTAGGCTTTTAGGGCTTTTTTTAATAACTTTCCTTATATTTTTACTAAGCGGAGAGGCTTTCCTTTTCCTCGTTTCGGAAGACCTATATATATATAACTCTCTATTAAGTCGACTTAGCTGTTTACTTAAGGATGTTTGCTGTGAAAAAGCTGGTTACTCGAACTTGTCCTTAAAGCGCTTAAAGTCGACTATAGTAATATATTTATCTCCTTTTCCTAACATAGCTTGCGATACGGGTAAGCGTTAGACGGGCGGGAAGAAAGAGGGAAGTGAATAAAGTAGATCTATAGTAGAAAAGATAGCTATATTTATAATATTAAAAAGATATACTATAGTTTCAGAAGCTGGTCCTTAGTTTCTAATTTTGTCCTGCTAGGAGGCTGAATCAGTAACGAAAGAATACTTTTTGTAAGGCTAAGAATAACGATAAATATAGGAACTCTCCCCCTTTTAGATATACTTTCTAACTTCCTACTCTATTCCTAACTATAGACGAGTCTATATATATAGATAACGAGCTGCGAATTACCACAGAATAAAGCCGAAAATACCAAAGGACCGCTAAAATTAATATTAGCTAAATTACTCTTTATCTATCTATCTCCTAATATATAGACTAAAAAAACGTGGAACGGCTTTATAAAATATTTAATAAAAAAGGTTATCGAAGACTCGATATCTATAACTACGTTAGTACCGTGGTGTCAAGGCAATATCTTTATAACGCACTTCGAGCAGCACGGGTGAGCGTGGCTAATATAATAACTAACTAATCTAATCGCTATCTACACCTATAATTCTCCGTTGGTTAGATAGAATATCTTCACGGTTAACATCGTTTAAAGGCTAGGGAGGAGTATTTATCGCCTATCGATTAATAGTGGGTAGTTAATCTATACTTAGATAGTAAGTCGAAAATTACAGGATCACGGCCATTCCCCTTTAATATCCTTTTCTACTATTGTCACTATACTACTCGGATCTTTCTTTACTATAACACGGAAAGCCTATTTTGACAGCCCGTAGATATTAGTCCTTACTTTTAAACTAGCCTCGTTAATAAATACTCTAACGAAAGGGTTCCGAGCGATAGCGAGATTTACCGAAAAGTTCGGCAATACCGATATAAGGCAAATACGCATTTCGAGAATCGGTGGTTATCCCGGCTATCCGATAACAAAGCTAGACGGCTCTGTGGACTTAAATCTTATATAACTATTCGGGCTACTTTTGATACCTTATTTATAGTGCTAGCGCTAGTGGTATATAGAATAAAAATCGGTTCTCTTCCGCGGGTATTAGCTATGTGCTATAACGAGGTAAAATAGATTTAACCTTTGAAAGCTAGGGTACTGATTTCGTAGGAGTTAGTTCATGGTTTAAACGAGCTACGATAGTATTAGTCTTCCCTCGTGAAATATAATCATGTAAAGATACTCAAAGTCGATATTTATATAGTAGAGACTTTATAGCTTCTAGCACCTAGAGTCTCCTTAAACGATACAACTACCGTAAAAGGCCTTATATATAGTAGCGAAGTCTTTTTAAACTTCACCACGTCGGAACGAGTATTAATTTAGAGGCAAATAAAGAAAAAAAAGGGTATTATTCTATCTCTTTATACCTTCTTTAAAGACCTTTAGTATTTAGAATCTTATACGAATTATATGAAATAGCTTATTATATCTACGAGATCTTCTCCTACTATCAAAAACGCTATACGTGCTGCCTTTATATCTTTCGATCCCGTTAATACATAGTTCTTAATATAGACTTCCGAAACAGCGTTTTGGTATTACCTATATTCTTAAACGGACCCTATAGAGCTTGGATATAGATAACTTTAGCTCTTTACTATACGTTATTATCTAAAGTTGTCCAAGAAGTGATAAAAAAAGGACTCTATAGCGAAGCCTAATTATAAGGTAGACTAGATGATATTATATAATATAGCTATTCTAGCAAGGAGACTTAGTTTTAAGTCGCTATAGATTAAGTAGTTTATTTAGTAGTCGCCGGATCGCCAGATCGCGCGAGATACTCTATTAAGAGCCTGATAGCTGGACTATTATCGGTATAATAAAGGAGAATTCGAGTCTCTTGTCGACTGAGTTACTGAGTGCTTCTTAAGGGCTATTCCTCTCGATAATCAGCCTTAATTATAATATACTAGTAGAAGGGAAACTAAGAAAAAGTCTCGTTACGGACACCCGTAAGCTAAAGCTTAATTACAAGATCGTTAGTTCCTTTTCATCGATTAAATTTATAGTGATCCCGTCCTAACTGTGTAAAAGGTCTCTTCCTTTTTAGTGAGGCGTAGTATCTACTTTACCTTTTTTGGTAAGCTATCAATCTCTAGTATAAATAATACTATAGATAAGTCTTCGAATCGTGATTTACCTATATCTCCGCTTTTCGTTCCTAGCAACCTCTAACCCTAGGATAAACGAGTGGGCGAAGAGGGTAGTAACGTAAGCCGACTAGACAATAGTTTAGAACGACAGCGTCAGAAGAACGCACGTCGAGAGCGACGCTAGTAGAAGCGAGATAAAAAGCTACGGAGACAATAGCAACGAGAGCGCTAAGTATTATACCCTAAACGTTATTCGATATCCTATTCCGGAAACTTATTAAACTCAGCTCCTGTACCTTATATAGAGATTACCCGTATTAATTCGATAGAAACTAGAGGGTTAGAAGAGGTTTTAGAGCCGATAATCGAGTCCGACGTTAGGTCGATTTTAGGCTATAGTAAAACGGGCGGAGATAAGCTAGTTATATATAATCCGGAACTAAATATAGCCGAAGAATTTAAACGGGAGCTGTCTATCGGAGAAGAGAATATAGCTAGCGAAGAGGAAGGATCTAGAATTAGTTATATTAAATTAAAATTAGAGCGGGAGCAGCTATAGAGAGAGGCTAGAGAGAGCGTAGCTACGGGAGAGTCCCTAGTGGATACTTATATAGAGGAATATATAAATAAATAGGAGGAATTAGCCTTAGAGGATATAGTCCACCTTTCTCCGGAGGAAGAAATAGAAGAAGTCCTAGTAATAGTAGGAGGGGCTGGGTTAGGTAGCCTGGCTAAATTATAGGGGCCCTCTAGGTTAACTAGCAGAAAGGGCGCCGCTCTAAGAGAAAGAGCTAAATAGAGACTATATAACCAGGAATAGCGACAGCGTTAACAAGCTTCTCGGCTATCAGAGCCGCCGTAAGAGACACTCGAGCAGCAAATTAACACGCTATTATAACTAAATCACATAGAAGCCCAAGAACGACTACTAAGGCTAATCACTCAAATTGACTTCACTAAAACGTAGATTTACCTAGAGCTTAAAACGAACGAAGAAGAGACCCTCCCGCTAGGCTCGAATAGCTCGGAGTTAATAGAGGGCCCAGCTAGAGTTATAGAAGCAACACCCCTTAGCACCCTTCCGGCTAGTCAGGATATCTAGACGGTAAGCTATCAAGAAAACGCGTCCCGGGAATCGGAAAGAGTATCGGTATCCTCCGAACTTGAAACTAAGCTCTAACTAGAGACCTCTAGTCCGATTGACCGGCAATCTAGACGGAATAGGGTAATACTTACTAGGCCAGAATCCTAACTACTATCGATAGAACCTATACTAGAGGGTGATCCGCCGCATATTCACGCCACGATAGGCGAAGGATTGAGAAAAACCGAACTCGCCTCGTCGTCGGATAATATAATAACTCAGCCAGACGTTCCTACTGTATAAGCTAATAAAAAAATATAGGCTGGACCAGCCGATTATAGCTTCTAGGAATATATTGAATTATCTATACCTATCTTGGCTCTACGAATCTAAGCGCCACGGCTCCTAGGAACCAACGAAACCAAGGAAAAGGCTGTAAGAGTATAGGCCACGAATACGGCGATAACGACGGGGTCAATAGAATAGCTGCCGGGAGGACAAGATAGGTCTAAGAATTCCTAGTAGCCTACTATCCGGTAGGGCCGAGGGAGGGAGGATCAGAAAAAGCCACGGGTTATTACCGAGCTTGACTTCACTAAACTAATTCCGAGTAGAAATACTAAGCGACCATTAGAAGAGCTTTATAATACTAGCACTACGTCGCAGGTTAAAATATATATACAAGATAGATATTTACCGAATCGGGATATAAACCAGAGTTATAGACCAGAAACTAATAGGACTATAACCGCACTAGCTAGTCGTTAGTAGCCTAAACTACTGGTTATTCTAGAGGTCGGGGATACCGATCGTGAGGTATAGAAACCCGAAAGTACGTATATTACGATCGTGTTCCGTGTACGTGATAGGCGCGGTGAGTAGAATCACGTGGTCTACTAAATAGTAGTTAATCTATCCGATCTATCTCTTGTGGAGCGGATAGCGAGGAAGAACGTACGAGAATAAAAAGTAACCTTCTACGATCGGAATCTTTGTATAATTTCCTCTATATAGTGCTTTACCGCGGTAATCGAGGATGGTATAAACACAGTCTTTGTGATATTCGGTAACGAGTTAGCTATAAGTAAAGAGATAATAGAATCGGTCTCGCGGGCGCTCTAGAGCGATAGCGACTATAACCGGCCAGCGAAACGCCGGCTGTAGTCTTAGTAAATAGATTCTATTAGAGACTTGGATCGAAAGCTTTTAATCCTATATAGACCGTAGTTAGGAGACGCGAAGCCGGTAGGGCCGATAAGCTATCCTGGATATTAGTTAGTGGACTAAGAGCTTAGCTAGACCTAAAGCTGTGGACGCACGTCTAATCTAGCCGTATGTCTATAGCTAAAAGTACCTGGCCCAAAGTTATCTACTCTAGATCCTTATCCTTAAAACTATAGTCTTCTTACTATAGCTCCTCGACCTTAGACCTACATTACTGGACTTTAAACTAATCTAGATATAGGTCTATAGATTTTATATACGGCTAGCCTTGCGATAACTAATAAGCGTTCTGATATAGATAATCGGCTATCTAGGCCTAAGGTCCCCGTCCTAAAATCTATAGAGGCCACCGATCACTTTTAGATATTCTTTATGCTACTTGCTAAATAGCAGAGGAAAGGCGTTACAAGATTATTTATAGCCTTGCAGAGGTCTAAGTAATCTTTCTTCTTTGTCTGTCAAACTCGCCCCGCGAGGTGGATATCCTGAACTATCCTAAACCCCGATCGAGGCACTAACGTGTTTAGTTAGCTTCCTAGAAGCTAATTATTGAGGTCTACTATTACGTAACCGTGTTATATAACTAGTTTTAACTATTAGATAGGTATCTAGCAGTACCTAAGCAGCTGTCTCTAGATAGCTATATAATCTAGAGCTCTCTGCCTTTCCTTTCTTTACGCGGTTTAATAGCTCTGCTCCTTCTTCCTCTAGCCTTAGCTAGCCCTTTGTTACTAATAGTTGGCCCGATATAGTGACTAGAATTAATTGCTCGCTCGCTAATCACGTATATTGCGTTAGGGAAATCTAATCCGATCGGATAGGGTATCTAAAAATAATCTAGTTTTATTAGATACTATAACTAATATAGTAGCGGCAAGAATTTAAGGTACAGAGAGAGACTAGGCCGGTAAATAGCGGTCGACTACGCGTCTTACTCGAGGAGAGCCGTATCGTTGCCTTATCCGTAAGTCTATATCGACGCTCCTATTACTTACCGTTCGCGAACTAGGATATAGGTTATATATTTCTTGATAAGTAACTATAGCTATAGTAGATTTAATCCTTCCGCTCCGACCTCGCCCGAGGCTTCTAGTTCCTCGGACCTTAAGCCTTGTGTTATAATAGATCTAGAGGGAGTTCTTCGTCCTCTCTAGAAAATACTTTGCAATCTAACTCTATATAAGAAGGCGCCTTTCTTTTAGTTCTACTAAGAGTTCGTCCTTATCGGGCAGGAAACGAGTCGTATACGCCGATGGCTTTGTGCTGCTGGGTTACTTGGTATATCTAGTCTAGCCTAGGTTTTCGCTATACGCGGTGGCTTTTGTTAGTCTATACGGACAAGGCTGCCTATCTTCCTTAAAGGTACACGAGTAGACAACTCTTAATAGAAATGTTTGTTGTGTGAGGAAGCCTCGGATAGGAATAGTTTCTATATCCTATAAACTTAGGGTAGGATATAGATTTGTGAATACCTCTTCCGGCTAAGCTGGTAAGGGGAATATAGGATATAGACTTTTATATCGAACCTAAATAGGTTAGATCTTTATTGTAGTTCGTCTCTGCCTCTTCGCTAGACGTGGTAACACGGCGATATAACTAATACTAGAGTCGTTCCTATCTATATAGTTAATATTATTAGGGTTATTGCTATTAATATCATAAGGGGATTTATCTCGAATTTTCCTTTTCCTTGTGCAGTGTGCGCGGCCGGCCCTAGTAGATCTTTTTATTCCTGACCTATTGGACTAAGGTTCAGGGATAATAACTGATACAGAGCACGATCTAGGTAGATCTTTTGGTGAATTCTCTCCCCTTAGTCTAGAACCAGCCCGTTTTTGTCGTTGTAGGATAGGCGAGATAGAAGGAGATAATACTTCGTTAAGCTAATAAACTATTAAATCGGCCTCGCTGCTGTCGCTCTGCGTTTCTGAATAGCCGTTGTAAGTTGCTATAGGGTCCGTGGCTTGTGACTGGATAGAGTGTGTTTCTATAACGGGTATAGGACTAGATTTTCCGGGCTCTGCATCTGTCTTAGAGCTATATCTAAAGAGCCGCTGATTTGCAGGCTCCGTTTTGTCTCTAGCTAGAATAGGTGTGCTGGGATTATACGATAGAGACTGATCTCTTAGAATATTATAGTCGCGTTGGCTAGTAAATATATAATATGATTTATTGGCCGCTACGTTGCTTATTACTATTTTATAATCTATAAGGGAAAGCTGGTTTTCTCTATACTTAATAGATAAAGGATCTATAAAAATATAGTAAAAAGCAACCTAAGAAAAGCTCGACTCACCAGAGATACTAACCTTGAATAGGATACTGCTTGTTCGGTAAAATAAATATTGACGAGAGGTCGGTCTCGGTAATACTTAAGGTAGTGGCGGTATCTTATGACGTAGTAAGGTCCTAAGATAGGAGCCGTAAATTGTCCCTGTGGCGTTCGTTAGAGCGGGAGTCTACTTCTAAAATAAGAAGTTAGCGTATATCTCTTTACTTTAACTTCGAAAATGGAAGATACCTAATAAGAGTCTAAAAGAAAAGAGGAGGAACTAGTAGATAAATTATTACTTACTATTGTATTAATTATCTAGCTCCGTTCTTTGGACGCTGTTGATAGTCTCTGCTTGACTCTTTTCGCCGCCTCTAACGCGTAATCCCGAAGTCTCCTAGCTCTTAATTCCGGCTAAATCAAAGTCGGCTAATTCTTTATTAAAATCGTTTAGATACACTAATTTCGTCTATACGTGGGTATCGTGATTGCTAGGCAAATATAATAGAATAGGAGAAGGGCTCTATTAATAAAGATATAGTATTTACGGCGACTTATAAGAAAGATATAGGGGGCACGGAGGTAGAGGATGGATTAGGATAGGTAGATTTATAGGAGGATAGGAAGAACCACGAGAGGAAGTAGGCAGGTATAGTGGTTTGTAAGGGGGTTTTGGAATAAGAGGAGGGTAGTAGTGGATAATATTATCTAGATCGATAGAGACTATGGTTTATATAGGAGGCAGAAGAGAATAAAGCGGTAAGAGTAAACAATAGGGAGGGTACACTAAATTCTAAAAAGCTAGTTCTTTCGCACTTACAGACACTCTAGAGATCCCTTTATATTAGACTATTTAGGCGTGGCTCCCTCTATCGGGGTCTCCGAAGACCCGTCCTCGACCCCTTAATTGTGCCCCAAAACTAATATAGCCACGTTAGCACTAGACAATTAGTATATCTATATTAGGGCTATATTAGTTCTAGATCCGTCCTAATAAATAGTAAAGGCTATAGCTTGCTCAAGCCGACTAATAAGTCCGCTGAGATCGGATAGAGGCCGGTCTATCAGTCACACAAATCCATAATATCCCTTCGAGATTTCACGTTAGGAAAAGATAGCCACGTATCCGAGCTAGCTACACGACGCCGAGCCCGTCATATATAACCGACTACGCTAGACACGCGGGTCGCTGCTATATACGGCATTTTTTTAATTGGCTAGTAGAAGTTCTTAGCTAATAACGAGGCCGGAGGCCTAATAGTATATCTATTAACGCCTTATACTATAGCCTAGTAAAGAGATCATTACGTTGCGAGATAAGGTAGATATAGTAGCGGCGAGAACCTCCGATAAGATCAGATCGATTAGCTAAAACAGCAGTACCAGCCCCACTGTATAACTACTAGTATTTTTGTCGACTCTTCTGCTCTAGCTAGCGTGTATAGAAAAGGCCGAATAAGAAAAATACCTTATCTAGTTCCTTTTAGGAGCCGATACGCGATTATGGTCTTATACTAAGGCTGGGAAGTCAGCTGAGAGTAGGTAGCAGAGTAAAAGTAATCGACAGATTTTTCGGCTGTACAGAGAGAGGTAGGTAGTGATTGTTCCTCTACTATAAACTACTACCGCGGACTCTTATCGTACTAGATTAAGCAACTATACGGTACGGTTAGTAGCCGTATATTAGGCTATATATATTAGCCTCTAACACAGGGTGCCTATATAGCTAGGATACCAGAACGCGTAGAAATAGGACGCCCGGAATCAAGGGCTAAGCTGCGATATAATAAGTAGGGACGGTAGGTTCTGAGATAACAAGAGGATTTTTTAGCTCGATTAGGAGATACATACCGACTGATCCGAAAATACCGTATTGTTTCAGGGGGGGCAAAGAGGCGTAGCGGTGAATGGACAACCCTAGAGGGGGAGAAGGCAGAGACAAGAGAGAGAATAGACGTCGAGCGACGCACCGGGGGTTATATACTTTATGCGGCGGCAGTAGCAGGCGGTTAGAGGCGGCAGAACCCGTTCTGGGTTAGCGTGGGAGCCAAACCAGATTTGGAAGCACTAGACCTAATTCAGTGGCGGCGGGGGCGGGCGCTAAACCGTAAAGGGCAGGGAGCCGAATCCGGCGGTGTCGGCACAAATGGTAGTTGTACTAGATTAACTATCTTTTTAATATTATTTAGCTATTTTTCTAATTTATTATAATCCTCTTAAAAATAAAAGATATTACTATTTATACTATTTTTACTATCTATAATAAGCTATTTAATTATCTTAAAAGATTAATTAGATAGCTTAGTAAAAAGAAGGTTAGATAGAAATAATAGATATATTAAGCCTTTAAATTAGCTAAAGATAAACTCTATAAATATTACTTTATAATAGATAATAAAGAGCTTAGTAATATCTATATAATTAGTACTATCTTAGCCCTTTAATATAAGATTAAATTTTTTTAAACTAAAGACTAAGACTATTCTTAGATAGATTATAATATCTAATACTAGCGAAATCTTAAAAATTAGTTTCTAAGCTACTAAACTAGTAATATTCTAAGCTCTTAATTACTATCTAAAATAAAATAATCCTATTAAACTAATAAGCTTAATATATTTTTAATAACCGATTCTTCTATCTTAAGCTCCTAGTCTAAAATAATATAATATATTAAAAAAAGTAAGTTTCTATATATATCTCTATTAAAACTAGGGTTCTAAGTAATTACTTAAAACCCTAGTTCTAATCTATTAAATTTCTATCTTTCTATCTTTATTAGAATTAAGGTTTTAAGGCCTATCTTAGAACCCTAGTTTTAATAGAGGTATTAGTTCTAATCTATCTAAATATTATATTAATTATTATAATCTATCTTCTATCTAGATATTATCCTAATCCTACTCTATTAGTTCTAGAAGGATTATTAATATAAATTTCCTATATTTATAAGCCTTATTTATAATCTTCTTTTAATTCTAGCTACTAGTGTTAATATTAAACGATTATTTAATTCCGTATATAATATTTATTATTATTAATAAAGGATACTAAATATATCTACTATATAGGATCTAATAATATTTATATATATTACTAAATTTAAAATTAAGGAGAAATAGCTTATATTTATTTAAGAGCTTTAGGAGTAGGATAAGTTAGAAATTATATAAAAAAAAGAGACCTAAAAGACTTATAAAAAGATTATACTAATTAGTAATAATAAAAAGAAGGATACTATAGATCTAATAATTATAGTTAATATATCTTACTAACCGTAGTAAGAAAAGTTAAGAAGTAATTATAAAGATAATTATAGCCTCCTATAGATTTCTAGTAAAGTTCGTAAATACCTATAAATATTTAATAATTATAAGTTTTAAAATTAAAATCGATTAATATTTAAAATAATATTCTCTAGAATTATTTTTTAAGAATTATTCTCCTAATTACTATAAAAAATTATTTAACTAAAATAAATATAATACCTAAAAATATAGCTAAGAATAATATAATTTATAAAAATTATATAGTTAACAAAGTATCTACCTAAATAGGTTAAATAGGTTAATCTATTAACCCGCGGGACGGGTCAAAAAAATCTTAACCCGCCCACGGGTCAAAAAGTCTAACCCACGACCCGCCCATAGGCTGACCCACGGGTCGACCCATATGGGTTGTCCGCGGGTCTGTCCAGGTCTAAGTGTCGTTACCTTCTTAATCTATAAAGCTAAATTCTTAGGACAGACGTAAATAACTAAGGAAGCAGTCTGGCTAAGGAGGCTTCTTAACGAACTAAATATAAGCTAAGGAAAGACTATAACGATAATTTATAGTAACAATCAAGATACTATCGCTCTAGCCTCTAACCTGTAATACTACTCCTGTACAAAATATATAGAAATCTAACGTAAGTAACAGGGAGAAGTCCAAAACGCCGGAATAATATAGCTTAAGTATATTCCAACCACAGAATAAATTACTAATAGATTCACTAAGCCCCTTACGCGAGAAGTACTTGAATAGTTTCGGAGAGGACTTAGCCTTAAGTAATAGCTACAATTTGGAAGTGTTGAACAGAGTCTAAGCTATAGGGTACCTTTTCCTTCTTTTCTCTTTTAAGTAAGTTTTTTAAAGGTTTTAATAGGGCCCGCCACAATTGTGATAAACGATCACTGGCTCCCTTAGTAATAGTTGCCATCGAGTGGGAGTGTTGAATATCACGTCGGTCAAAGCTTATGGCGGGGACCAGCAATAAATAGATGAGGTGTCCCACCTCTGACAAGTGTGGATTAACCACAATACAACACCCTTATCTCAATAATTCCTGCGTCCCTAAATTTCTCTCTTACCAATATTCCCAAATTCTAATATCACCACATCCCTAATTTTCTCTCCTACCCAATATTCACAATTTTTGTGGCTTCCACCACTTAGGCAGGCCGAGAAACTTGACATTCGGAAGCAGAGCCAAAGTAAACGCTGCAGCATGTTGTGAATAACGACCATCGTTGAGGTCTTCCTGAATTACAGCCCAGTATTCCTTCCAGTCTAAACCTACTTGTTTTAGGTAAGGAGAACCGGCAAGCAGTCGCATCATAGCTTCGTCATGAGATCTGTCAGTCATAAAATGACGCGGTTTGCCCATCGATATTTCACTGTCCTTTACAAAATCCGCCTCTTGAATGTAGTGCGCTACAACAGGCTCCACAGCGATCCTCGCAATCAAGTTGAACGCTGAGCTGATTGTGTCAGGGATTTGGAGTATAGCAAGTCTGCTCTTCACCACCTCTTTTGTCTTGTAGTAGTGGAACTTCTGGAAATGCCAGCGTAGTCTGTTGTGGTACGCAAGAACGCAGCATATAGAGCATGAAAGCGCTTGCAAGTTAATGCAAGACTCTCGAAGCCCTCTGGCAAGGTATATCCAACGATATACTCAAGAAGATCGTCTGGTAAATGCATAAGCTCCATGTTATTCAGGTGAAAGCAACCTTGGAAGTGGGCGCCGCAGTGACTTGAAATAGAGCCTCGGTTGTCACGTCACACTCGCGACTCCCGAGTCGAGGAAATAGTCGTTGTCTTATTCTTAGATAAGCCATATCCCCAGTAAGACAAGGTTTAGGAGGCATAGCTCACTTTCACGGATAAACAATTAAAATAAGCAACGGGTTCGATGGGTCTGACGATTGGTGGAGATATCTTGACCAGCCCCGTTGTTCGTGCTCGGGTTATGGCGCTACAAGCACATAGAGAGCCGTGAAGACGTACAAGGCGCAAAATTATGCGCTTCGAAAATAGGTCGAGGAACTTTCTGTGTTGGTGGATGGTATAAGAAGAAAGAGTGCGAGATTGAGATATGGCCTGTTTGATCACATGACCGATCGCCAACTCATCCTGAGCTGGGTTTAGGAAACAGGTGGACCAACCGTTTACCGTTCGCGAGAGGGTGACCTGACTCTTTTGCACTGTCGCAGCGAATCGACACACGGGATTTTACAGCGGCACTGACCGGCTGCTCGTCTTTCGGCTCTCACCGACCAAAGCATTATTGCCCTCCAACACACCTCGCCGATTTCGGCTATGACAAACGTCTTGGTGTTTCAATCTCGACCATGACCATGGCCCTCATGCAATTACCAACGGAGTTGTTGCAACAAATTATCCCACACACCCTGCCAGAGGGATTTGAGAGCCTAGCATTAACATGCAAATTTCTCTACACACTGTGCACGCCCTTTCTCGAGCACCATAACAACCTACGCTTTCATTTCCGGAGGTTCGAATACAACAAGACAAACAAGGACTTTAGAGAGTTTAGATATCATCACGACCTGCTCCGGTTTCCTGATACAGTGACCTCGGCGTATAGTTTGATTTCGCGAATTGCTATCGAACCAGCCGTGGGCCGCTATATTCTTGAGGCCGACTTTTCGTTCGATAGTCACAGATATGACCGGCTTCCCCCGAGCATCCGAGAGAATGCGGGGTTTGAAACATGCAGAGATCGTGATGAAGCTGTGCGTCAACTATTCGCGGACTCATTGTGCTTGAATGAAGCAGGACTCGACTGGAAGGAATACTATAGCGCGATGATGGAAGATGTCAACAGCTGGCGCCAATCAGAGCATGCTGCTGCCTTTGTTCTGACGCTTCTACCGAATCTGCAGGTACTCATGCCAGGCTTTTCCGGGTTCCGGTCACCTGCACCCCAAAAGGTCATCACTACCGTCCTTCAGACTACCAGGCAAAATCCACATGGTAATGCCAGCCTTGCCCAGGTCAGTGCATATAGTGGGAGTTGTGATGTACCCTGGGTTCCTTCGCTCCTAGCTCTACCGCGCATCAAAACGTTTTGGGGCCACGGATACATGGGCAAAGCCGAGGACGACAACTGCTTTGAGTCCAGATATCTGCATACTGATTTGGATTCGAAGCTTGAGGTGGCAGGGTTTGATGATGCATCCGTTGATACTGTAGCTATTGCAGGCTTTCTCAAACACACTCCGCGTCTCAAATCATTCACGTACTGGCATTCAACTAAAGCCAACGGGGGACACCAAGTCTGGGATTTCTGCGGATTCATCGCAGCAGTGCAGCGTGAGGTCGGGAGCCATCTCGAGCACCTCTGTGCAATCACTTTAGAACTACGCTGCTTGATAAGCCCAGGGAAGCCATACCTACGCGGTTTTCAGCGCCTCCGAAGTCTCGAGTTGCCGCTCGACATCGTTCTTTGCAATCTCAAGGCGGCAGATCCAGCATATGATGGATCATTCGACTCCAATTCTATACTTAGTGACATAGTACCCGCCTCTCTCTCTGTTCTTTCCTTGTTATCGCCCGGAAAGAGCCCCCACGACAAGGCTCTTGAGCTCCTCTTCCGTGACTTTGCCAGTCAGAAACAGTTCCAGACCCCAAACTTGAAGGAAATCTCGTTGACGTGTCCTGATGATGCGGATGATTTATACAAAGCACAGTGTGCGAACCTGGCAGTGGAGGCTAAGAGGGCGGGCGTGGATTTGACGCTATTAGAACACCCACGTCTAATTTCGACCGTCGGCTTAGGCAAGAATATATGCTTTCCGTCTTACTCATAAAGACGCTTATTGAACACACTGGTCAGTAAAGAAGTGCAAGGCGGAGGCTCGATGAAATTGGCCGGGTCTGAACATTGATTGACGCCTTTAATAGCCGGCCATTGCCTATTTTGCTCGCTTCAGGTAGTTATGTGTCTATATCAGCTATCAAGTTCGTTGTTGATGTTCTCAATTTAATACAACCAACATTCATAAGCGTATCTCTCGATCCAATTCTAATTCTATTCCCTTCATTGGATACTGTGATGTGTTTGGAATCGATGTGCTCAGGAAAAATCCTAGGGAGGGCTAGTACATTAGTATTCCGCACCGTCGGGGTGGGCACCCCGGCGGTATCGGGGGACGGTCATTGGCGGAGGGCGCTGATAAGGGCCGATTTCAGCGCGTATCGTTAGAGGCCGGACGCACCCCGACTGCGGGGGCCCGTCGGGGTCCCGCAGTCGGGGTGCGTCATGACGGGTTTTCCGGGGTCAGATCCAAAGCGGAGCGACGGTATGTAGTAAAGCGAATTCAGGCGATTCGAACGATGTGATTTTCGGCGCGGTCGACCCCCGGGGGTGGGCGTGAGGGCCTAGTCCAGGTCGCCGGGGTTCGATTTTGATGGGTTCGAGGGGCATATGACCGTACCGATACGGGGGCCCGCGGTAGTGAAGGGGGCGGACGGGCCCTAGGCCAATTAATGGTTCAATACCACCTGTATTTGTGCTAATAGAGAGGTTGCACGGCCCTCCTCACTGAGGTTGTGGGTCGGAACTACAGGAACCAGTATCACTCTCACTGAGAGCTATCCTATGCACTCAATGAGGATATTCTGAGTATTTATAGGCTTAGGCCACTCGCCTTAACATCGGAAACCATACTTCTCTCCACTGAACCCTGAATATACCACATCCGGAGTGAGTGCTCTCCACCTGCTGAAATACTATGGATAGATCGCCCTCTCAGTCCCGCCGGCCCATGAGGAATTAGATCTTTCACTATGATATCATCGTAGAGCAATAGAAACCAAGAAGTGCGCTAGGGCTCGAAAGGAGTCTAGGATCTTTTGGGGATTCTGCTGCCTTAGTACCTATTAGTTTACTCGAGCTATAGGGTTGGTTATGGTTGAATTTAATCTAAGCGCTGTTCCGTCGGTACCTCGCTCACGTTAAGTTACGTTGGCCTTCGATAAAAGGATAAGCAGAAAATTCTTTTTTAGAAGATTATGACTTACGATAGATATTCTAGCTTATCCTAAATATTAATCTGAAAGTGAGCTATAGGTAAGAATAGTAGTATAGCTAGAATAGTAGTATAGCTAGAATAGTAGGTATATTTTGATACTCTCTTTATCCTAGTCTAACCCTTAAGCGCTGAACGCTAATAGTATATAGCTATGATTTACCTAAGGAAATTGTGGCCTCCTACTTATACAAAAGTTAAAAAATCCTTTTTACGTATTTAGAGTATTTAAAAAATATTTTACTACTTCCTATCAATAAGCCTATATTTATAACTACTCTCAGTCGTAACCATCCAGACTTCGAACAGAGAATTCACTCTTAATAGCTGCTAAATCCTCTGCTTAGCCCTTAAAGTGGAAGTTAATATACCAGAAATAATATTATCGCCGGACAAACCTAATAAAGAAGGTATACGAATATAGTCAGATATATAATATAGATATATATATATAGGTATTCGCCTCCGAGAAACAGGCCAGGTATATATTTTATCTTTGGATAGCTTAGGATTTTGGGCATTTCTCAATTCCTAACTAGTATATCGTGGAAACTCGGTCTTGTAGAAAATACTAACTTATTAGGGTCACTATTATCTAACTCCAAAATTTGACTACGGCCTAATACCTAGTAAAGACTAAGGAAGATAAGTTTTACTATAGAATCATTATTTCAATATATACGTTATAGTCTAAATATAATCACTATATCTATTTTTATATACGTCTTTGTATACTTTTCTATTATAGTATTTAATAAAAACAGCCTATCCACTAATTATGTTATCGAAAAGGCTCCTAAACGTACTATATTAGCAAATGATATCTTTCCTCTATTTTCCTGTCGCCAGCCTTGAATCAAGTAGAACCTTGGGTATCATAAGAGGCGGCGTTGTTGGAGCCTAAAGCAGTGTAGGTACGCTGATATAAGGTGGCGCTCTAGGCGAAACGGACAGTAAGCATCCCACGACACACTTGATCGTCAGATCACCTACATCGCAGGAATGCTTGCTTCCTAAGAAAGGCCATTGTTTTGTTAATATGATTTTGCTAGTGCCTATAGCAGCAGTTTGGTCCAGAAACCGTGTCGCAGGTGCTACCACGGTCGGTGAAGGATCATTCACTATACATAATGTCATCCATAGTGGAAAGGAAATCTAGTTCTACCTAGCTACCCCAACACATCGTCAACCGTCGGGTCAAGCTTGTCCTGCGTCAAATCATGATTTGTACCATCCTTATTGTCGCATTTTCGCTTTTCCAATGGCGAAGGATTTCTTGGTGTGAGACACAATAACAACCAGTTTGTATATTAGGTATATCTACCATGGTTTCTGTTGAGATAAGTAATTGTCTGATTATTGATTGATCAACTTCTTAAGTTATTCTCAACGAGAGCGGATTGCCATTGTGTAGCATGGTATGATATATCGGAAAGGAGGATCATACGATTTTGACAACTAGACTTAAAAGATGCACATCTTGATTAGATAGCAAGGATATTTTTCGGTGTCACTCCCACATTCGACATAGGTATATGATTTTGGTAATCTGTTTTCTCTCTTCTTCCTTCGTCTCCCCCTCCCCCTGGAAGTTGGAAGTGCCATTATTACTTGCAAGTCAACCTCCACAACTGCTCTCACATTAAACTACGATACAGTTACCCATCCACGAGTTATACAGCCCTGTTTCTCGACACACAAGTCGGGTCACCTTTCTTTGATACCACCAAATGGAACCATTAATGTACTCCTCCGGTAAAGGCCACGGGCACCTATCGAATACCAGCCGCAACGCATAGCTGTGAGCTTGGTCTCCGAATCCCTTTACGCCGCCATGGTCCTCCATAAAAGGTTTGGCGAATCTCCCAGCCTCAAGGCGGACAGAAAACGTCTTGGGTTGGAATGCGCTGTCCTTGAACGTTGAAGAGGTCATCCGAATCCGTTCGAGAGTTTTTTCGTCAAAATTCCAGCCCCGGGGACAGGGACAGCGGCGTTCTGTGAGGGTGATCTCCATGCTGAGGTGGGCCAGTGTCTTCGCAGTCCTGCCTCCAGTGATTGCCGGCTGCTCTTCCAGAACTGGAGAATTGAGGACTTTCCAGTCAAAGCTTGCGGCTAATGTAAAGGCCGTTTCGTGTCCATCCCAAATCTGCTGGTGTTGAGCGCACGCTTTTTGCGACGATTGGAAATGTACGTACCTCCCCTGTGCCGTCAACGCGGAACTTGATGCATTGCCTGTCGCCACTGTAGTACCATGGCTCTGCAGCCAGGATGGAGCGGATTGTTTGTGTCGCCATGGTCGGGATTCGGTATTTGTCTTGATACTGTTTAGTGAAGAGAAGACCCCGCAAGCCTCGATCGACACGTCAACTGATTTGGGTTGGGGGCTGAACTTTATTCAACTCAACGGGTCGTCTTATACGATGACCTCGTCCTTTTTCACGAGTGAAAAGGTAACCACTGTGGCTTGCGAGACATTATTGTACTTATACGGTAGATCCCTTTAATAATAATAGTATTTAGGAGGGCCCTTTATCTTCTCCCGTTCTATCGGGGGAGATCGTGACCTATTTAGAGTGCCTTATTTAGATTATAGCTAGGCGCCGCCCCGCCGAAATCTATAGCTTTAGCTACTATACTAAGGAGTAGGATCTTAATCCTATCTACTTCTAATATAGCTAATATACTTATAAAGGCTATATCTATTACTAGATCCGCTCCCCGCGTCTTTAGGGCTTACTCCGGACCCTCGAGTAATTTTAGGCTTAGGGCTTATATCTAATATACTACGTCGACTACGCGCGTTAAATCTAGGAGATCTACTAATAGCTGGATCTAACGGAGAAAGAGTTCTGGAACCTTCTAAATAAGGTAGACTTGTCAGATAACAAGTACCCTAAATACTTAGAGGAGAACCCTAATAAAAAGTTCTAGGACCTATAATAATCTACTTTTAGATAAAAAGGGAAAAAGCTTAATCGTATAATATAGCTTATCTAGTTTATAAGAACCGATTTAAGAAAGAGCGGCTTAAGAATAAAGCGACTTTATATAAATAGTTATATTATAAAAAGATCTACTAGTTACGATAAAACCTATCGATTAGGTAAAGAGAGTATAATAAATTAATACTTTTTATAAATAATCCTTATTTCCTAAAAATTAGCTAAAGACTATATTATAGACTCTATAAAGCCTATATATAAAATACTTAGAATTATAGCTAAAATCTATATAATTTATACTACTCGTGACTTCGTGATATTTATATTATTTATAATCTTAAGGTTTAAGGGTCTACTTTTAGGATCGTATCTAGCAGCGGTAAATAGAAGTTTAGTCTACGGAACTATAGTATATCCGGTCTCTAATCGAATTAATTACTAACTTAGGCTAAAATATAAAGACTATAAAGCTCTATAGTATCCTTATTACAAGAAATCTTAAGCTATTAAGATCCTATCGAAGTCTTGCTAGTAGAATCTACCACCGCCTTCCTAGCTGACTCTATAATAGAGATAGTATATAAATAGCTAGCTAGCTCCTAGATTCCTATAACCACAGATTTCTCAGCCTAGGAGCCTTTCCTTGATACCCTCTTTCCCTTACCTAAGATAGTAAACTCTATCGTAAGCTTTAAATATAATAGTCCGCTAGTCTATATACCCCTAGCTAAATTGTCCGTCTACTAGTCTATACTAAAGGCGAACCCGCGATTCATATATTACGGCCCTAAAATAATAAATATACTTAGATATATAGGATACTCTATTTTTATATCTAGTCTATATAATGCTATATCTATAAGATTGAAAGTTGTTTCCTTATTTACCTAGTATATCTACTATACTAGTCAACTAAGAAGCTAATAGATCTTGAACTATTAAGGCGTATAGTAGTTATCTATATATTAGAATTTTATAGATAAATAATTTAATAAAAAGATAGTATAAATAATATTAGTCTATATTTTTAGTTTATATTTCTTATAGATATATCTCCTCTAGCCTATCTTATATTTAACTAGTATATTATAATAGTTATAGTAGTAGTCTTCTAGATATATAGCCCTAAAATAATATAAAACGTGTTTATATTAAGATTAGTACTTTAAATAATATTTATCTACTTTATTACTATTTCTGTAGTATTAGAAGTATCTTAAAGGCTTCTCGGTATTTCGAATATATTTCTCTATCTCCCGAAGTATTTCTTATAATAATAAGAATAGCGATTACTTAGCTATAAAAGAATAAACTAGGAAATTATTTATCGTAGTATCTTATCCGCGAGAGAGTAGCTATTTAATATAATATCGACCTTATTTAAGCCTACCCTCTTAGATATTATAATATATCCGAATAATATCTATAGCCTTATTTCGCTATCTTTACTCCGCCTCTAGATCTAATAATATTAGCTAGATTATTAGTTTTCTTAATAAAAAAATCTATTAAAGAAGTATATATTCCTTAATTTAGAGTATCTCCTTAACTTCTTTATCGTAAAATATATTATTAGTTAGTTACTACTTAATATTAATTATAGCCTAGTAACTATTAAACTTATTCTTTATCTATTTCTAAAGATTATAGAGGAGTCGATTATAAGTATTTATAATATTTCTTTTTAATTAAAAGAGCTAGTCTAGTTTTTTAGTACTAATTTTAGTATTATATTTAAGTCTTTAAAATAGGTAGTCTCGTTTCTAGATAATATCTTAAAGCTCCGGAGTATCTTCTATATTTACCTTCTATTTATATATAAGCTTATAAAGCCGTTAAGTATTAATCTATCTCTCTATTCGAGTAATTATCTATATTATTACTAAATTAGGCTCTAAGCCTCGTATTAAGGCCTATATATCTATATTAATATAATATAGAAGATAATATTTTAAAAAGGTCCTAATATTAATATATTTTATAATTAGATTTTATTATATATTACTAACTAGACCTAGTCCTAGACTATAAATTAGTATTACTTATTTTTTATCGTTATTCTATATCTTTAAAATAAGACTAATTTACTGTTTTTATTTATAATTATCCCTTTACTATACTAAAAATAATATATAAAGAGACTCTACTTAAATCTAGTAATCTCCTTAAAGCTTTAAAGCTAGTTAAACAATAAGCCTACTAAGATAGGTTAATAATAGTAGAATATAATTTTACCCTTAGCTATTTTAACTTTATAGAATATATAATATTCGGCTTTCTTAGTTTTTAGTAGAATTTCTATTTATTATTAACCTTTTTCTAGGAATAGATATCGAAGATCTCTTATAGATCTAATTCCGGGGGGACGGAAAGTGTTATTATAGAAGAGTATTCTAAGTAAAAATATATATAAGCTTAATATAAATAATAGATTATAGATAATCTCTAGGATTAGAAATATATTTCTAATTAACTATTAAGGTATAATAAATAGCGTTTATATAAAAGTAAGATATTAAATAAGAAATAAACTAATTTATATCTCTAAGTAACTTTAAGGTAACTATTTAGCTAAAGCGAACCTTTAGAATAAAGTAACTAAGACTATTTAATCTAAAGAATATATCTAATATATCTATCGAAAAGTATAAAAATAAGATATTACAATAACTCTTATAAAAATATATATCTATATTTTTTATATATTAGTTAAAATACTAATCTATTTTATATTTTAGATTAGAAACCTTACGATCTTTATTAATATAAATCTTTAATATTAGAAATCCTTTTTTAGTCTCTAGTCTAATTACCCTTAATTAGTTCTAATTTAAGATATCCGAACTAGATAGAATTTAACCTTTTTAATATTTTAATATATAAAATAGTTATAATTAGTCTTTAATTAATTTTACTCTAAATATAATTATTTTTATCTTAAAATTAATATAAAAAATAGTATTAGATCGACTATCTTTTTAATATTATCTAGCTATTTTTCTAATTTACTATAGTCCTTTTAAAAATAAAGAATATTATTATTTATATTATTTTTATTATCTATACTAAGCTATTTAATTATTTTAAAAAATTAATTAGATAATTTAGTAAAAAGAAGATTAAATAAAGATAATAGATATATTAAGTCCTTAAATTAGTTAAAGATAAACTCTATAAATATTACTCTATAATAAATAATAAAGAGTTTAGTAATATCTATATAATTAGTACTATTTTAGCCTTTTAATATAAAATCAAATTTTTTAAACTAAAGACTAAGACTATCTTTAGATAGATTATAATATCTAATACTAATAAAGTCTTAAAGATTAATTTCTAAACTACTCAATTAAAGTAGCAGACGGCAAGCAGGCTGCCAAAACGGCCGCAAGTGAGGCCGTTTTAGGCCGTTGATTTGCCATAGCTTCTGCCACGCATCCACAGCATCCGCCCACGCCCATGCATTTTCCACTTGGCGCAGCAGCAAGCACCTCGGTTTCACCAACTTTCCCTGTTGTCGTCGCCCCTCTAATTTCAGTCTCCACCCTGTGTGCTCCGTCCATAGTATGGTCTGGCCAACACCGTCTCCCACTTTTCTTATAGGTGGCCGTTTTATTATGGCCTTGAAATACGCCTCCCACTGGGAGGCGCACTAAATCGAGGCCTTCCCCGGCCTCTTCCCGACGCTTGACGCTCGACGCTCGTCCCGAACGATTTCCGGCTAGCTCTCGGCGAAAGGCTAAGTCGCCCTCCTAAGACGAGGATAAGCATTCGGGCGTAGAGAGCTCCGATAACAGCAACGACGACCAATATGATACCGACCCGACAGAGCCTAGTTGCGATAAGGATTAACTCAAGGATGCTAACGATGTCGTGTAGCTCTTCACGGGTAACGAGCGTCCGCTAGAATACTACTTATAGTAGCTTGAGCAGTTTGACGAGTCTGTGTATACCTAGGAGGATTATAGTAAAGGCACTGTGCTTCTGCTTGACCAAGTTAAGGTAAGATAGAATTAGTGCGTCCTAACCCTTCGCTAGGTGCTGCCTAGCACCTAATCCTTTAATATATTAGGATTAACTAAAAACCAGTCTAGGTTCTGTGCATGTATCCGTAAAGACCCCTAGTAAGAATACTTAAAGTTATTTATTGGTATCTTATATGCCTTCTTGGATTAGGCTTTGAATTTGCGACGGGCAAGTATGGCAGATAGCTGCCTGGCTTGCTAGAGACTTTCTGGAAAGTTTTTTCGGCTTGTCTTCGAAAGAGCCACGTCCGGCAAGATCGACAAAACTATGAACCGACAGATTCGCCGAATATGAATATATATTTCCTTCGAGAGCGCAGCACCGCCGTTCCTTAACAGCTTCTCAAATGCCCACGGTATGACTGATTTTAATTAATCTCCTAGGCGACCCGTAAGTTAGCCCCAAAGCATAACTTATCCTGTAAGGGCCGCGAAAAGTCCACTATGTATGTGGAAGACTTAACCATAGTCATAGAAACGGCTATTAGTAATATAAAGAAGAAGTTCGGGCACGGCCGGTATCGTATAGAACTCTGCTTCTTCTTGTAACTAGCCGGTCTTACTACCAACCGTCCCTAGGCTGTCTCAGATCTATGGTATCGTTATATCCGAGTCAGTCTGCTCTAAGACCCGTAGGGTGTCCACACATGGTCGCTATAGAGTTCGCTTTTGAGTTCATAAAAGGGTTCTGTTACGCACTGGTCACCTATGGATGTTAGCTGGAACCTGAAGGTATATTTCTTCTCAAGATACCAAGATACGTGGGTCTTTCTAGTTATACTAGAAGGCCAAGGGTCTTCTAGTACTAACGATATCCGGTCTCGCAACTGTACTATTGCCTTATTCGTTAGGCCTTATATAGGCTCGGGTCTATTAAGGTATCGAGGAACGATTAAGGTGAGGAGTGCTTAGTGATAGAAGTACCGAAGGTGCTTTACTACTAAAGGGGTTGTCTTGAGAGGATCATAGTGTAAACGAGATAATCTAAGTTAAACTAGTAACTAAGGTTAATAATATGAGTTGAACGCGAAGAGCTAGATACACGATAAATAAGTGTCTTTATATATCCTTCGCCGAATATTCTATATCTTTATTTATAGTATACTATATACGGGTATATAGTAGTCCTATTAATATACTATCCGATATACTATTCCTTAGCAACGGATCGTGGTATATTACCACGTAATCTATATCTCTATTATCTTATATTATTACCGCGGGGTTAGTTAGCTCTAGTTTTCTCCTATACCTTTGTTAGCGCGAGTGAGGTGGCTTGGTTTATAATATTATCTCTCTCTCTTTTAGATTTTTGTCTTTAAAAAGTCCTTAAATTCTTGGTGTGACCTTTTTAGGTACGTTCCTATAATATTGTTCTATTATATCCCCTTGTATTACTATTAAACCGAAGCGTAATAAATACGCTGATAACGCTCGTTTAGGTAATAGGATTAAATAAACTAGTTACTTTGTGGATTTCCTATGCGATTATTGTTTTATTCGCGGAAAGTGTTATATTATAAGTCCTTTTGTAAAGAGTAAAAAGTATTCGATTTATGCTCGTCGCGGGTATATTTATAAGAGAAGTTTCTATATAGATAAAGAGTAGGATAATTTATAATAAAATAAATAAAAGTTAGCGTTCGATCTCGAGGAGGCCTAAAAGTAATTTCTTTAGTATTTATAAAAGATAAATAAAGCGATAGTGAAGGTCCTTCGCCTCTAAAAATATTAATAATTTTTTAAGGAACGTGGTAGTTAGATATTAGATCACGATTAGTTGATATTAGATTGGTTAAATAAAGAGGATCCCTCTACCGCTAAGGAGTTTCGTGATTTTGATCTATTAGTAGAGTAGTAAGAGATTTATTAATTAGCTACTATATTAGGGGATACTAGTCTGATAAGAATGACTTAGTCTTTGGATTAGATGCCCCCTAGCTTCTAGGGTATCGAGGCCGCGATTACTAAAGGAAATTTCGATCTATCTATTAGTGAAACTATCGAACTAGCTAGGAGCAACCCGTTAAGTGCTTAATAGGTTCCTATATATTTTTAGCGGTATTATATTCTTTTTATTTAATAAGGTAGTAAGGCTTACTATTGATATATTTGTTATTTAGAACTTCTTCGATTTTATATTCGTTTTTGGTTTCTTCCTCGATCCCTATATTAGTAGCGAGTTTGGCGTTTTCTGGTATAGGTTCGAGTAACGAGATATAAAAGACTAGATAGATATATCGTATACTATTAGGTAGATCTAAGAGATATATAATTAGTCCCTTTTTTCCTTTAATAGTAAATAGTCTAATTCTTAAGTAATCGAGTTTATTACTAGGTTATTTAGTTTTGATATTTCGATGTAGGAGATATACTTTCTCCCTCTTTTTTAGGTTAGGTCTTTTCTAGTAGCGTTAGTTATAATATTTTTTTATACGGAGGTTAATAAATTCAATATCTCTGGATAGCTATAAATATAGCTGCTTAAGTCCTATAGCTAAAAGGTTGGCTAATTCTGCGATTGTTTATTTACCGATTAGTTCGCCGATAATTATAGGATTATATTTGTAATTTGCGAAAAATAGTGTCTTATTAGTCGTTAAATTTATTACGTTATTATATATAAATTATACTATTAGTAGTAATCCTATCTAGTTATTCTGCTGATAGTTAACGTGGTATCTTAGGTATTACTTAAGGGTTTAGTTAACCTTTTTTATCTATCTATTAGTCTATAAGTAGTATACAGTAGAGAGTCTATACTTAATATCTATAAGGTCCGCGAATAATTACTATATATTCGATATAAATAGCTTGTCTTTGTTAGATGTGATTTTGCTTAGTATACTGTAGTTCGCGAAGATATAACGAAGTAGTATATTCGCTATTTAGGTCGCGTTGATCCGTTTAGTTATTAGGATTATATAAGCGTATTTAGTTAGTCTATCGATTATAACTATAATTATATTATATCTGTCCGAGTCTAGTAGCTTCGTGATAAAGTTTATGGTGATCTATTCCTAAGGTCTTATAGGGGTTTCTACGGATTATAATCTTCTATATTATATATATCTTATTAGTTTATTTTATTAATATATATTATATTATTGAGTGTAGTGTATGATTTTTCGTTTTATATTTGGAAAGTAGAAATTACGTGAGATCTGTTCTATAGTTTTCTCGGTTCCTATATACCTATATATAGGTATATTGTAGTAACGTTTAATAATCTCTTCTCGTAGTAATATTAGAATATATATTAATCTATATATATATACGAGTCTAGTTTTATCTATTGTTAACTTGTTGTTTTCCGCTGAATCTTTAAGTAAATCTTGTATTGCTTAGTCGTTAGTAGTAGTTTCTCGGAGCTATCTTAATAGCTTATTGTCCTTGAGTTTAATAGTTGCTGCGAGGATTTGTTTATTGTAGCTGATTAATCTGTCTTTGTTTTATTTAAGGATCGTTGGGTCTGTTGCTTTAGTGTTAAGCTTGTAATCTGGTCGTCGGCTTAATGTATCGGTTTGGCTATTCTCTATTCTTTTATAATAAATGATTCTAAAATTATATTACGTGAGGATTTTAGCCTATTATATTTATTATTGAGTAAGTATTTTAGTCATCGTGAAGAATATAAGGTTCTTGTGATCTATTTTGACTATAATTATATATTTAGCTCTTTCTAGGTATAATCTCTAGATTTAGAATACTAATATTATAGCTAATAATTCTTTATCGTGAATATTGTAGTTAAGCTCTGCTACGATTATCTTCTTTAACTAAAATACGATTAGTCGAGGCTTATTATTATTGCTTAGTTAGATTAATTATGCGTCTAATACGTAGTCTAATATATCTATTTTAATTATGACTGGCTTCTCGTAGTTGAATACTACGAGGATTGCGTCTTTCTTAAAGAGTTTTTTGAGGTCTTGGAACGATTTTTCTATTACGTTATTCTATACAAAGTTTTCTTCTTTTTTTATAAATCGGTAGAGTCCTATTACGATATATATATAGTTTAGGATTATTCGTCGGTAGTAGTTAGCGAGTCTAAGAAACTTCTAGATATTCTTGATATTACGTGGCGTTAGCTATTCGTGAATATTTTTAACTTTCTTTTTTTCTATACTAAATCTTTTAGTGTTAATAATATATCCTAGGAACCCTATTTCCTAGATATAGAATTTGTATTTCTTAAGTTTAAGAAATACTTTAGCTTCTCTAAGTTTCTAAAATATTTTCTTATTGTGTTCGATATAGTTTTCGAGGGTCTTAGAGAATACTAAGATATTATCTAAGTAGACTATAATAAAGGTGTTAAAATATTTATCTAATATAGTATAGACAAATCGCTAAAAGGATATTAGTATATTGGTGAGGCCGAAGGGTATAACTATATATTCGAAGTGTCCGAATTTAGTCCTAAATACCGTTTTTTACTTATGGCCTATATTAATCCTAATACGATGATACGCGTTAGTGATATTGTATTTTGTGAAGTATTTTGCTTTCTAGATCCGATCTTAGATCTTATAAATTAAAGGTAATAGGTATCGGTCTTTAATAGTAATCGAATTTAGATATCGATAATCTACGTAAAGATATAGATTTCTATCTTTTTTTAGAATAAATAGGATTGGGTATCCTATTAGCGAAGTTGATTTACGGATATAATCTTTCTTTAGGTTTTCGTTGATATATTCTTTTAGTGTCTAAGACTCTTTCTCGGATAGCTAGTAAATTAGCTTAATAGTAGGTTCTTTACCTTTTATTATATTAATCTCGTGGTTGAATAGGCTGTGCTTTAGTAGTACCTTATTTATTGGTTTTGTAAAAATATCCTCGAAGTCTTAATATTCTTTCGGGATTTATAGTTTCTCGTTAGTAGTATAGATTTACTTTGTTTTGTGCCTAATTATAACGTAGTCTTATAGTTTATTATTTATTATATCTAGTGATTACTCGGTGGTCGTAATAACGCTAATATTGTATATCTATATTTTGTTTTTTTGGTGTTATTCTATAATCTTATCTCTAGGACTCTTTTTAAGTTCTCCTTTGTAGGGATCCTATATATTATGGTATACGTTAATTAGTAAGGTAGCCTTATCTTAGGGCTAAGAGCTTCTTTTAGGTTCTCTTTCGTAGGAACTCTATTAGATATTAGTCTCTCTATAACTTAGTTCTTTTAGTCGTGTTATTAGATTTTTTATAGTCTAGGTTTTGTATACCTCTTTATATAGGTATCTATCGAATTCGATTTTTCTTATCTACTAATTAATTGTCGGATTGTGCTTCCGTAACTAGGGTACTCTAAGAACTATATTATATTCTTTTAGTTTAGTGATATCGAAGTTAATTAATTTAAAATACTTGTGGGTTATTATTGGGATATTTCTGTTTTTATACGTAATTCCTAGTCTAAGGCTTTCTCTATTAAGTCCTTAAATCGGTATCGGTCGTGGCTTTACGTAGCCCTGAATTTATATCTATTACTAGTATTAGGGGTTTATAAAGTTACTTATAGCTCCTGAGTTAAGTATCGCTTTAGTCGCTTAAAAGAGGATACTAATATTAAGCTTTATATATCTTCCTTATATTGTTGCCGCTATCTGTTATCGCCTTTCTAACTGGTTATTAGTATCTTGTTTGTAGATTTTCTGTCTGTTAACCTATATTCTAGTGAACTCTGGTTTCTATTAAGGTTCCTTTATCTAATTTAAGGGTCGCGGCTCGATACTGTAATCGAGCTTGCTTTAGTAGTAGATTAAGTAAGTGTTATCGTAGTATATAAATATTGATATATTTTGGTGGTCTAGGTGTTATATGTGTCTTTTGTATATATACTATGGGTTTGGATAAGGGTATCCGAGTTTTTTATCGAGTTGAGTTATTAGTCGTTAAAAGTCCTTATTGTATATATTAACGTTTTCTATCTATCGGAGTTGCTATATCTTCTTAAGCGAGTCTTTACTTTTTTAGGGGTTTTCTTGAGGCGATTCCGGAGTCTCCTAAGAAGTCTCCTAAGGTTTAGGCGTTACTAGAATTTTGACCGGTGTTTCTAAGATACTATATCCTTAGCTAGAGGATTCTTTTAATAGATCCGGCGAGTTATCGTTCTCTTAGGGACCGTTCTAGGTCTATCCTTGACTCTTAACTATTTCCTAATTAATCTCTAGAAAACCTTTTAACTCTCCTTAGTTAGGTATACCGTTGTTAGCGAATTCCTTATATATAATAAATATATCTTTATATCTTAGGACCGGTATCTACGCGGTATTTAGGTTCGAATTATATCTAGTTATTTTATAGTCTTCGCTAAGGGATTCCTCGTTCTAGTAGTCGTTATTCGTTGTGTAAAGTTGCTAAGTTAGTACTCTAGTAGTATTATAAGCTTCTTTATTCTACGTGGCTCGTAGTTACTATCGCCGATTACTATTATCTAATACTTTCTTATAGTAATCCTTGATCTAGTGGCCTAGCTTACTATAATAGAAGTAAAGATTCTTTCTTTTACGTTCTTTTTATTTTTTAGTCGGAAGTCTTGCTATATTAAGCTTTATAGGTCTTAGTCTATAAGGGTTATTATTATATAATTCTCTTACTGATTACTACTTTTGTCCTTATTTATTATTATAGCGGCGGAATCCTCGTAGGATATATCTAGTGTTGTTCTATCGTGTTTCACGTCGTTATTATCTATATTCGTAAAGCCGGTTATTGAATTTGATCGTTATCTCGATTATCCGGGATAGGTCGGTTAGTTGATTAATTCTTATAAATTTGTTTTTAACTTCTTCCTTAAGTCCTCGTTCGAATAGCTAAATATATATATCGTTATTATAATTAAGATACGAGATAATCTACTAGAATTTAGCGGCGTAAATACTGGCTAAGCTAGTTTATCGGATCTATTTAAGTTATCGCTCTACGGTTCGTTATATATTAATATCCCTAAATATCTATTTAAGTTTTCTTTTAAAGTTGGTATACGATTAGAAAATCGCTTAAATTATATCTTTCTAATCTAGTTACTTTTTCTTGTTAAATTCCTTAATATAGGGCTTGAACTAGTTGAAGGCTTATCCTTGAAGATAGGTTAAAACGTAGATAATCTTGTCCGTTTCTTCTATATAGTTAATAATACGTAACTATATATCTATCTAGGTTAGGAATCCTCGAAGCTTAGATCGAGTTTTATCGAAGAAGTCGGGTTTCGGTAGTTTTATAGATACTACGGGTCTAGTTCTCTCTTAAATAAGTTACTTTTAGAGCTAACTAATTATATCTATAAGTTACGCGTTGGTTAGAGTAGATTAGCTCGCGGAACCACGCGAAAGGTTACTAGTACTATCGTTGCTAGCTATAGTTGTCGAAGTATTAACGTCTCGTATACTATGATTTAAGATAGGCGTTTAAAGTGTTACGTATTAGTTATCTATAGATATTAGCTAGAATCTAAAGGTATACTTCTTCTTAAGATACTAAGATATATGGGTCTTTCTAGTTATACTAGAAGGCTAAGGGTCTTCTAGTATTAACGATATCTAGCCTCGTAACTATATTATTACTTTATTCGTTAGGCCTTATATAGGCTCGGGTCTGTTAAGGTATCGAGGAACGATTAAGGTAAGGAGTGCTTAGTGATAGAAGTACTGAAGGTGTTTTACTATTAAAGGGGTTGTCTTAAGAGGATCATAGTGTAAACGAGACAATCTGAGTTAAACTGGTAACTGAGGTTAATAATATGAGTTAAACGCGAAGAGCTAGATATATGATGAATAAGTGTCTTTATATATCCTTCGCCGAATATTCCATACCCTTATTTGTAGTATACTGTATACGGGTATATAGTAGTCCTACTGATATACTATCCGATATACTATTCCTTGGCAACGGATCGTGGTATATTGCCACGTGACCCATACCCCTGTTATCTTGTATCATTACCGCGGGGTTGGTTGGCTCTGGTTTTCTCCTGTACCCCTGCTGGCGCGAGTGAGGTGGCTTGGTTCGTAACAGGTTCCTAGGTAGCAAAGACGAGTAAGTACAGTTGACTTAAATATCTACACTCACTCGTATATTTGTCGAGGTCATGCCTGTTAACTGGCATGCAGGAACACTTATATCCTTCCTGAGATCATCTTTAACCCATCGCTTGTCTTCAGTCCCTATATTTTCTTGCTGGATTTGCTCTTTGCGGACCGTGCTTTTAAACGAGTTAATAGAGAGGAGTTTTGGTTTTCGCAGAACAGCTCCTTAGTTTGCATATACGGGACGAATGTAACGAGCTTCCATTACTGCTTGATCCCACTTCAGACGACGTAGTTTTTTCGACGGACGGAACGGACATTGCAAGTGTTGAGAGTGGGATTCTACCCAGGCTCATCGCCTTTTCCCTCTTTGTTCTCCAGATAGTTCTGAATAGCTTTATCATCCAGATTCATCCATTCAGCTCTCTTCCTGGCCCAGTAGCTTCGTCTTCCCTTCCCCTGAGCCTCGCTATGACCTCTCTTAGCAAGGGATTGGGATTTCTTATGATATGCCTCCACACTCCTCCCCTAGGTTAAAACCATTGGCACAATCACCGGCTTCCGACAAGTTACACGCCCTTAGATCTTACGATATGGTGCTGGCAAAGCGCTAGATAATAGCGGTATTATCCTTGCTGCATGACTGTATCGTATGCGATTTCGATTCGCTGACTGCTCATTCCCTAGGATCCGTGAGCGACTCTCTTCGCAATCTGATAATGCACCATGCCGATACCCGCACACGTTTAGGCGGGCTTTTCCGCCCAAACGAACGCAAGGTCGCCCGACGAATGAAGCAAAAGAATACCCTGGACGTTGACGTCTTCTGTGTGATGTACCGCCATCACTGGGTTCATTCGAGGTTTTTTCGTCATATGAGCATGATCGGGCCGCAGTGAGGTCTAGATAACCATGCAACAGAGATTAAATAGATACACTCCACGTCATATTTAGCCATGCTGTTCCTGGAAGAGACAAAATCATAATAACTATGAGTGCGCCCAGGAATCTGGTAAAGCCAAAAAAAGAAAGGACAGACTTCAAATAAAAACTACTTAATGGCCAAAACCTTTAAATCATCTCGAAGGAGAACTTCAACGGGAACACAGTAAATTGACAAGAAAAATGAAGTCAAATACAAACCAGAAACAAACCCCTATATACACATACACCCAGCCACACACACCCAGACACGTACTCCTAGGTACCTTCCCGGACTATATAGTCTATAAATATCAGCCAGGGGGCTCATGTTAGTATTGTATTTGAAAATGATGAGAAGCTGAAACGATTCACCAACTGGGACCAACTTACCTAACATGGTTGTGAAAAGCCATGACTCCAGTGACTATATTTACTGTTGAATTGCGTGTAGGTAGACAGTGACCTCAGCGCTCAGAATTTGGTCATTGGCAAGTTGATCAGCGGACTCGACAATCCACGTCTGGCAATTTCTTTGGGTAATCCTCCTCCCAACGGTTCTCGCTGCAATGACCTACACAACTCTTGTTAGATTATTAATTTCCCTCATGAAATAAATGTCGCTTAGAAAATTTTCTTGGGAGTGAGGGGCTGAAAGACAAACAGAATGCGAGGAAATTTAACTTGTAAACTTGCCTTGTCGTCCACGGAATTCATTGTCTTCCCGGGGGGGGTTGACCCTATGAGCGCTGATTTCAAAAGGACCGACCGGCATGTAATCGTCTTTGGGATCTCCCCAGTTGAGCATAGCGTTCTCGTCAAAGAACTGGGCAGATACCCACTGAAGCGGAACTCGCTTTATTGGGGGGTTGGTAGTGTAACGGAAGTCGTAGCTCCGCTTGGCCTGGAACCTGAAGCCATTCCTGACATCTCCAGTGGCGTGTATCAAAACTCCAACTTGCTTGTCATGGCGGGAGCACACCCAGTATGCCCAATGATCCTTGAAAGGGGCCCCGTTGTAGACCAGTAGTTCTACCATCAAAGCATCCGGAGGGGCTACTGAGGGGACCGATGGCGGATTGATATTCACAGCAGGTGCCGGATTGTTCCTAATTGCTGGAGGAGGCGGAGGGGGCGGAGCATGGGCCCTGGGCGTGGTGGAAGGCATGATATATATACGCACCGAATAATAAGAAAAGTTGACCTGGCGACCCTCCTTAGGGCAAAGAAAGCGCAGGGTAGATAGACAGACAAGTATGTGATTAACAAGGAATTGACAAAGTATAAAATGTTAAAGGAGAAATCATCCTTTGCGAGAGAGAGAATCGCCTTTATATCCTTTACAGACGCCGCTAAGTTTCAAGTATAGAAGCAGTAGAAAACTACAAAATGATTATCTTGTCAGGCGCCAACTCATATAACGACCTTCTAAATTCTCCACGATCGGGCGGTTACTGAAAAGAATGAGAAAATGTCTGAAACCATTGGATGTAGCTGAATCTCTAAGACGGCACCTAGCTATTCGGTTGGATGGTTATGATCTTCACTGTGGATCATTCTGATAGACTGGTGATCTCCGCAGGAGGACGCTTACTGATGCAACGTTAGTCTGAAAAGTAGTCCATAATTTTCCCAAGAGTCACGACAGAAGATTATGAGCCAATTGATTTACCGAGGAGTCTACATGAGAAACCAGTTTGGGTCCACTACTACTTGCCAGTATGTACATAGAGTGTCTCATGTAGCGCTGTATCTAAAAACTCTATGGTTGGTTTTATTTGTGGCATTCCGACTATCTACTAATTTAATATCCTGGATCCATTAGGGCGGCAAATACATCCACCTGGGTAGTCAGGAGGTGTGCCCACCTGAACCGTAGACAAAGGTGGTTAGTTTTCATTAGTCATCGACGCACCTGCGACCCCACATCCACTTGGGCAATTCTCAGTGCTGCGTATAGGCGCCCACCGTGTTTCACATTCAACTTCTACCACCGAGAAATCGGGCTTGCTCTACATTTTTTTTTTTTTTTTTTTAAAAAAGTCCATTATCGGGTGTAGTCAGCACCATCGAACTTTCGCCTTTCACCCTTACCCACTCTTTCAATTTCTGGTGCCTCGACCGAGCTCTGAATTCTCGGGATTGGACGCTGGGTGTTGCGCATGATGAACGTCTTCTTTGAGTCCAGTTTCTTCCAAACAAACAAAGGCATTGCGCTGCCTACACCGTCGGAGATCAGGGCGATCAACGAGGCGTCAGGTGATTTTAGGAAAACCTATTTCCACCGAGCGGCACCTGTCAAGATTCCGTCGTTGGGCCTGTTTGTCAAATATGGACGTTGTATATCCATTGTTGAGGCAAAAACGCAAAGAATGTTGCACACAGTCCTTAAAGATAGAGTGCCCGTTCCCGAGGTCTTTGGCTGGGCCGAAGATGGAGGGCAAGCGTTT
Source organism: Penicillium alfredii (assembly GCF_028826965.1). Lineage (NCBI taxonomy): Eukaryota > Fungi > Ascomycota > Eurotiomycetes > Eurotiales > Aspergillaceae > Penicillium > Penicillium alfredii. The sequence goes on along the minus strand of NW_026622706.1, from coordinate 2,844,097 downwards.
ATCTATATGGCTCTGATCGAAGGTGATATGTTGATGGAAAGGTGGGATGGCCTGAACGAGGGGGAAAAACAAAGCATTTGCCACGAACTGAAATACATGGTTCAGCAGTGGAGAGGTCTTCAGCAGGACGTATCGGACTCTTATATCGGTAAGGATATCTCGATACAAGCGCTCGACTATATCTGACCAGCATCTATATCAGGCAGTTTTGACGACAGTCCACTCCAGGACATTTTCCTTCTTGGTCATCCCGAGTGTGCAGGTCCTTGGAGAGGAGCAGATGCCGTGCGGCAATTTCAAAGTGCTTGTGAAATCGACGCCAGCAGCGATGCCCCTATTCGCTTTACGCACAGTGACCTTCTACCCCCCAACATCCTGCTATCGCCTGGACCGACTCCAAAGGTGGCAGCAATAATTGACTGGGCCCAAGCTGGATGGTATCCTGCCTATTGGGAGTATTGCAAAGCGCGATGGATTAATTTGGCACCAGAGCATTTTGATGGAGCTTTACTAGATGAATGGCGTCGAAAGTATCTACCGCTGTTTCTCGACCCAGTGGATGATGAGACGGAGTATCATCCCTGGGTCTGGTTTGTGTTATCCAAGGGAATTTGAATATTACATTGCTTAGTTTCGGACAAGGTGGTTACCAAGCCAGGAGCCCAGAGTTTGACGAAATACGCTTTAAAAGTGTGTCGACGACTGCATTGGACTTGATACCAGCCATAAGGGAAAGTCATCTCCGTCGTCGACAGGACCACTCGGGCAAACTCTGCCACAACTTCAATATACATGGTCGCCTTCAGTCGGCGGTCGAGAGAGAATTTGTTTTCTGTTGCAACAATCGCGCGCACCTAGTTATAGACTGTCAGCCAGTTTCAATCCATCTCGATACTGAACAAGAAGGATCTCACATCCTAACTTTTGACAATAGTGTCATTACTGAGTCTATGCTCAACCTCTGCCTTGTAGACCAGATGCCACCACTTCCAGAATGTCTCGATTGAGCTTTTATGCTTAGTTCCCGGAGTTTGTTGTCCATTCTTTCCCCGTCGCTGGTCACACCGCCAAGAAAAGAGAGCTTTCAAGAAGCGGACCGTCTCCTCCGTATCAGAAAGCCAGTGAAAGCATTCCACTGGATCGCGCTTTCCCCCCTTTATAGAACCTGGTAGAACAATCAGCCTATCAGTCAGCGTAGAGAGTAGATAGCCTTCACGATCGCCAAAACTGACGCGACAAGACAAAAATATAAGCCGAGATTCGCACCATCCAGGTGCCTAGGCTCCTTCATAGGTCACCTCGCCTTCGTCATCGCTAGCCAGAACGGCCTGGGCGTCGGATGACGCGGCATCTACGGTGGAATGGAAAGGGACAGTGTATGGGGCTAGTGAATCAGGTGCGCAGGGGCGCAGTGGGGGCGAGAGGGAAAGCAGAGCGGGGGAGGGAAAAGAGACGAGAAAGTGCGTCGTTCTGGAGAAGGGACCAACGGTGGGCTTTTATAGATGGGCCGCAACTGGCTAGGGGCGGTAAAAGCGGCCAGGGAGGGCGCTAGGCCCAAAGGGGGAGCAGCGTGAGGGTGCTACACCGCGAGGGAAAGTGGAGGGCGGCCACAGGCAGGCGGTGGTGGACGGCAGGAAAGCGGTGCAATGGGAGCCGGTTCTGGCGCCCCGCTTGCCGTCTTGTAGAATACTAAATTAATAATATTCTAAGTTTTTAATTATTATCTAAAATAAAATAATCTTATTAAACTAATAAACTTAAATATATTTTTAATAATTAATTCTTCTAATTTAAGCTCCTAGTCTAAAATAATATAATATTTTAAAAAAGTAAATTTCTATATATATCTTTATTAAAACTAAGTGTAAAGGGTCTACCAAGATGGTGAGGCATGAGGTTATTCCCAACTAACGGAAGGGGTGAATTAGGCGATATCACATGATCCTGAAGGAAGTCGGAACTCATTACTTGATCCACTCTACAGTGGAATGATCACGATACACAACAGAGACCTAGTCGTTTACATTATCGATGATACGTGGAGTTACGAAGATGTTATATAATAAATTAATACTCTCGCATCAAGCTGGCAAGACAAGATCCAGTCTTGATAGTAATAAAGATATACTGTTTCTCCTACTCCTTCCCCTTGTTTCTTTACCTGATCGATAGGTTTTATACCCTGCCAAGTATATTCTTTACACTAAGGTTTTAATAATTATTTAAAACCCTAGTTCTAATCTATTAAATTTCTATCTTTCTATCTCTATTAAAACTAGGGTTTTAAGGCCTATCTTAAAACCCTAATTTTAATAGAGATATTAGTTCTAATCTATCTAAATATTATACTAATTATTATAATCTATTCTCTATCTAGATATTATCCTAATCCCATTTGATTAGTTCTAGAAAGATTATTAATAAAAATTTCCTATATTTATAAACTCTATCTATAATCTTCTTTTAATCCTAGTTATTAATATTAATATTAAATAATTATTTAATTCTATATATAATATTTACTATTATTAATAAAGGGTATTAAATATATCTATTATATAAGATCTAATAATATTTATATATATTACTAAATTTAAAGTTAAGAAGTAGTTTATATTTATTTAAAAGCTTTAGGAGTAAGATAAGTTAGAAATTATATAGAAAAAAAAGATCTAAAAGATTTATAAAAAAATTAAACTAATTAATAATAATAAAAAAGAGGATACTATAAATCTAATAATTATAATTAATATATTTTAATAATTATAGTAAAAAAAGTTAAAGAGTAATTATAAAAATAATTATAGCCTTTTATAGATTTTTAGTAAGATTCATAATTATCTATAAATATTTAATAATTATAAGCTTTAAAATTAAAATCGAATAATATTTAAAATAATATTCTTTAGAATTATTTTTTAAGAATTATTCTTCTAATTACTATAAAAAATTATTTAACTAAAATAAATATAATATCTAAAAATATAGCTAAGAATAATATAATCTATAAAAGTTATAAAGTTAATAAAATATCTAACTAAATAGGTTAAATAGATTAACCTATTAACCTACAGGATAAATCAAAAAAATCTTGACCCGCCTATAGATCAAGAGGTCTAACCCACGACTAGACATAGACAGACCCGTCCCATGGGTCAAAGATCTTGACCCATGACCCAAACCCACGACCCATGGGTCGGGTCAATAAAATCCTGACCCGCCCATAGGTTAATCTGTGGGTTAACGGGTTAACCTATTTTTGACCTATTTTAGTATAAATTTCTTAATTAGGATAGATAATTTACTTACCTTTTTTAATAATACACTATTGTTAAATACTGTTTTTGTTCTAATATAATTTATAATTATAACTCTTTATAAAAAGAATATTATATAGTAATAATATATTTAGAATATATAATATATTAATTTATTAATTTAATACTTTAAGGTAAGAATTATATTTTATAATAGGTAGATATAGGCAAAAGAAGATATTAGTTAACTATTTCTTATACTAAACCTAAAAATATATATTTAAAGTCTATAGTAGTACTTCTACTTTTTATATAAATAAACTATATATATTAGAAACAATAAAATAGATATAAATCTAATATCTAATATTTCTTTATTAATATATAAGTATATTATAGTCTTATTTATATAAAAGAATTATTTTAAATATTTTTTCTGAATTTATATAAAATAACAATATTAGCTGGTTGGGTTGAAATTTTTTGGGGATAAAAAGAAAAATCTTGGGGTATTACTCTTATCTAATTATTTAGGTTAACGGGTTAGCCTATAGGTTAACCCGTTAACCTATTTCTTACTATCTAATAAACTTTGTATATATTAATAGAGCCTGTTCTAATTAGTTATAAAATTTAGCACTAGGATAGTGCTGAATTCTACCTACTAATAAGAAATAAGTATTAGATCTATATTCCCCTAAATCTATGATGATTTATCTTAGATTATTTTTCTATATCTCGAGTCTCTCGTTATAAAAGGGTTATATAGTCCCCTTTTTACTAGATATAATAAAATATATACCTTTTTATAGTAGTTTTTCTACCTCTATTAAAACCAGGGTTTTAATCTATCTACGCGATTACTTAAAACCCTGGTTTTAATCTACCTACGCGTTTATTTATAGCCCTGGTTCTAATATACCTACGTAAAAAGGTTGGCTGGTTAGGTTGAAATTTTTAGGGGATAAAAATAAAAGTCTTAGAGTATTGCTCTTATTTAATTATTTAGGTCAACGGGTCAACCTATAGATTAACCTATTAATCTATTTCTTACTATCTAATAAGCTTCGTATATATTATAGTAGAGTATCTTCTGATTAGTTATAAAATTTAGCACTAGGATAGTACCAAATCCTACCTATTAATAAGAAATAAGTATTAGACCTATATATTCCCCTGAATCTACGATAATTTACCTTAGATTATTTTTCTATATCTTAAGTCCTTTATTTTAATATGCTATTACTATATCTCTTCTATATCTTAGTTATCTACCTTGTACCCTCTCTCTTTTATTAAGAGTAAGGGGTTTAAGTCATCTATTTTCTATTCTAATCAACTTCTTAATACCCTCTCAGAACTACCAGAAAACCAGTAAACTAAGCAAAGCCTCTCTTTTATTATACTACTAATACTAAAACGATCTAACGATCAGAAAAAGATCTAGGTGATTTTTGATAGTATAAATAAAGCAGAGTTTTTAAACTAGTAGCTTAATACCTAAATTAGTGGTTCTTATAATATTATAAAGAAGATAAACTAGGAGGGTCTACAATAGACTAATATATAATTATATTTTAATCAAGTTATATATTTAGTAATAAAAGAGCTAAAGCTCCTATATAAGCGATATAGTAAGGTTATAGACTATCTAATCTATACTAAGAATAGGATAATAGGTCTCTAACGCTACTAGAATCGGAGTATATACTAAAAAAGCTAAAATACTACTAAATATTTAATAATCTAATATCTTATAGAATATATAGTATATTATATAGCTATTATTTAATTTATAGACTAATCTTTCTTAGGCTAAGAACTCCTCTTGAATAGCCTAGCTAGTTATCTAAGAGCTATAGAAGTAATAGTTAATTACTATAATAACTACCTTATGGCTTCCTTTTTAAACTATCGAGTATCCTAAATTCTAAGCCCTTCTTTAAATAACCTAATTATTATTGTTTATCCCTAGTTTCCCTTCCTATCGAACTATATAGTATCGAATCTAAGGAATAACCTAAGATTAATAGAAAGATTTACTTTAGAAGCTTCTATCTAAGACTAAGCTCTCTATTAATCTTAACTATTAGATATTACTATTTTAATAAATATTTATAGCTATCTCTAGCTATTTTATTAATATAGACTAGAATTATCGAGAGGTTTTATTTAGCTTCGAACCTATTTCTAGTATATACTCTAGGTAGAATCTTAGTATAATCTTTCTCGATATCCTCTAGAAATATTAGATTAAAGACTAAGTACTTATAATAATAACTAATAATATATCAAATAACTCTACCCTTATTTTAAGTATCTAAGATTCTATTTAATTATTAGATATTAACTCTAAGATAATAATTATTTAGGTTCTATATATTATATATATAATTTAGTTAAGTTTAAAGTAACTACTTAATTAGATAAAAGCGAACCCTTAGAACGAGGTAACTAAGACTATTTAGTCTAAGAAATATATTTAATACGCCTATCGAAAAGCATAAAAACAAGATATTACGATAACTCTTATAAAGGTATATATCTATATTCCTTATTTATTAGTTAAAATACTAATCTACTTTATATTTTAGATTAGAAACCTTACGATCTTTATTAATATAAATCCTTAATATCAGGAGTCCTTCCTTAGTCTCTAGCCCGACTACCCTTAATTAGTTCTAATTCAAGATATCTAAACTAGATAGAATTCAACCTTTTTAATACTCCGGCGTACGAAGCAGTTATAACTAATCTTTAATCGATTTTACTTTAAATATAATTATTTTTATCTTAAAATCGATATAGATAAATAACGCTAGATCGATTACCTTCTTAATATTATCTAGCTATTTTTCTAATTTACTATAGTCCTCTTAAAAATAAAGGATATTACTATTTATACTATCTTTACTATCTATAATAAGCTATTTAATTATCTTAAAAGGTTAATTAGATAGCTTAATAAAAAGAAGGTTAGATAGAAGCAATAGATATATTAAGCCCTTAAATTTACTAAAGATAAACTCCGTGAGTATTACTCTATAATAAATAATAAAGAGCTTAGTAATATCTATACGATTAGCACTATCTTAGCCCTTTAGTATAAGATTAAATTTTTTTAAACTAAAGACTAGGACTACCCTTAGATAGATTATAACGCCTAATACTAATAAAATCTTAAAAGTTAGTTTCTAAGCTACTAAGCTAGTAATATTCTAAGCTCTTAATCACTATCTAAAATAAAATAGTTCTATTAAATTAACGAGCTTAATATATTTTTAATAGCTAATTCTTCTACCTTAAACTCCTAGTTTAAGGTAACATAGTATATTAAAAGAGGTAAATTTCTATATATACCTTTATTAAAACTAGGGTTCTAAATAATCGCTTAAAACCCTAGTTCTAATCTATTAAGTTTCTATCTTTCTATCTTTATTAGAACCGGGGTTTTAAGGCCTATCTTAGAACCCTAGTTTTAATAGAGATATCGGTTCTAATCTATCTAAATATTATACTAATTATTATAATCCGTCCTTTATCTAGGTACTATCCTAATCCTACCCTATTAGTTCTAGAAGGATTATTAGTATAAATTTCCTATATTTATAAGCCTCGCCTATAATCTCCTCTCGATCCTAGCTACTAATATTAGTATTAAGTAATTATTTAATTCTATATATAATATTTATTATTATCGATAAAAGGTACTAAATATATCTACTATATAAGATCTAATAATATTTATATACGTTACTAAATTCGAAATCGAGGAGAAGCAGTTTATATTTATTTAAGAGCTTTAGGAGTAGGATAAATTAGAAATTATATAAAAGGAAAAAAAGATCTAAAAGACTTATAAAGAGATTATACTAATTAGTAATAATAAAAAAGAGGATATTATAGATCTAATAATTATAGTCGATATACTTTACTAATCGTAGTAAGAAAAGTTAAAGAGTAATTATAAAGATAATTATAGCCTCCCGCGGATTTCTAGTAAGGTTCGTAAATATCTATAAGTACTTAATAATTATAAGCTTTAAAATTAAAATTAATTAATATTTAAAATAATATTCTCTAGAATTACTTTTTAAGAATTATTCTCCTAATTACTATAAAAAATTATTTAACTAAAATAAATATAATACCTAAAAATATAGCTAAGAATAATATAATTTATAAAAATCATATAGTTAACAAAGTATCTACCTAAATAGGTTAAATAGATTAACCTATTAACCCGCGGGACAGGTCAAAAAAATCTTGACCCGCCCACGGGTCAAGAGGTCTGACCCACGACCCGCCCATAGGCTGACCCACGGGTCGACCCATATGGGTTGTCCGCGGGTCTGTCCAGGTCTACCCACGACCCGCCTATAGGCTGACCCACGGGTCGACCCATATAGGTTGTCCGTGGGTCTGTCCAGGTCTAGTTATAATTATAACTTATATTAGAACGAAAACAGTGTTTAATAATAGTATATTATCCTAATAACTAAGCAGCTTTATAATTAGAATTATATAAAAGTTGGGTCGAATTAGGTTTTATTAGGTTTTATTAGGGCCCTAGTATTGGGTCCGGGTTGGGTTTTGGGTCGAGATCTTCGACCCAAGTTGGGTTATGCGGAAGTCTAGCTAATATCGACATCGCACCAAGCCTCTGAAGCCCAATCAGCTGCTTCGGCAGACCTTCATCAACCAGCTTCGCAGCCTAGAGGCGTTGTAGTGAATATAAATCGATTTAAATACTATATGCTTAGTGGAGTGGCTCGCTCGCTGGTGGATTACGTTAACGCCCATCGATAGGGGTTGACTCAGCCTCGGTTGTTCCTTGGGGGAAATCACCGGCAGCCGAGGCTCGCGAGAGTAGCAGGGGGAGGGGGAGGTCTCTGGCCATAGATCATGGCAGTATTCGTCTGGATTTCTGTTGAGTCTTTTTCTTTTGCGAACGCATACCATCCATTCTTCTTCAGCCATGTCTACGATCAACCCGGCTTTCGAGGACGCCATCCGAGTCACGCCGCAAGGGCCCGGCAAGTATAACGCCCATCTGCGGCCCGAATGGTGCATTGGAACTGGTATGTTCATTTCTTCGCAGCAATTCAAATATCAAGAATCTAATGAGCTAACCGCATTCATATAGTCCCCCATGGCGGATATACCACCGCCGTCTTCTACCGCCTGGCACTCACGCACTTCGCACACGCCCACCCCACACACTACAATAGCCCAGCCACGCCGATCTCCCTGCAGCTCTCATTTCTGCGCCGCACAGCCGCAGGCCCAGCAACTCTGGAGGTCGAAGATGCCAAGTTAGGCGCGCGCACCAGCACCATCCACGTGAAACTCCTCCAGACATCAGAGAAGAAACCCAGCGAGCTGGAAGTGAAAGTGACCGGCTACATCACCGTCAGCCCCGCCAGCGCTGAGGTAGGCATCAGCGCACCGACAGGATGGAGGCCACAGCCCGCCGTGCCGCGCGGGTCTCTCGCCGACGGCGGAGTCGATCTGGCAGCGCTGGCGCGCACCGGACACGACGGCGCATGGACAAAACGCGACCCTCCGTACCCGGAGTTCCGGCGCGCAGCGACCCAGCTGGAACTCTACGGGCTGGGTAAGGGACCTGTGCAGCAGCAGCAGAAGAAGCAGCAGTCGAGAACTATGGCCGTGGACCAGTGGGCGCGGTTTCGGCCCGGCGGCGATGCAAGCGGGCGCTGGACGGACGCTGCGGTCGTGTATCTGCTCGACATGTTCCCCATGGCTCTCGACGGGCTCGATACCATGTCGGCGACGGCGGAGGCTCGGGATCGCGGCACGTCTGTGTCGGACCACAAGGCGAAGTTCTGGTATCCGACTGTCACGCTTAATGTCGATCTCAAGAAGCGGTTGCCTGCTGCTGGGGTTGAGTGGCTGTATTCTCGGGTTGTGACCAAGGCTGTGCGGGATGGCCGTACGGATTTGGATGTTACGGTCCTCGATGAGAAGGGCGAGATTGTTGCCCTCAGTACCCAGGTCGGGTTGGTGGTTAGTGCCAGTCGGAATTTGGGGTCGAGGAAGATGCAGAAGCTGTAGATGTTGGTTTGTTGCTTTCGCGCGATTCAATAGATGTGTCCTTGGGTATATAGAGTTGGGGCACCTGTCTTGGGTACATTGAATAGATGAATATCAGGATCTCGTTCAATATTGTATATGCAGGCTCATGTCTACGCAAGTATGTACAAGCAAAGAATATCTACTAATCTCTATGGCTGTTTCTTTTCGTTCCCCTTATAGACGAGACCCCGGCGTCACAATCCAGAATGCCATAGCATCCGCCTTGACGAGCTTGCGCTTCGTCCACTCCAGATGTCCTCCGGCGCTATCTTCATCTTCCTGAACAGCCTGCGCGCGCACCCAGAATTTCTTCCCAACACGGGCCACCACCCGCGACCGGACCACCAACAGCGCCGGGGTTGTCACGCGCCTCCGATACCGCACGTCGAGCTGCACCGTGAACGTCTGGCCGCGCGGGTTATCGTCAGCGACACTTCCCGCCGATGGTTCGTTTGTATGCGCCGCGACGGCCAGAGACATGGCCTCGTCGATCAAAGTGGCGACGAGCCCGCCATGCAGCGTCGCCGGATGTCCCGACAGCCCCGGGCTGCCGAGATCAAAGATCATCACGATGTCGGGTGGATTGGCGCCGGGTGTGGGTTTGGCCGCCGAGGCGGCATCTTGCTTGGTTGCGGGCAGCCATGTCGGGATTTCGGAGGGCGCGGCTGGGATCTGTTGTCGTTGGAGAGTTAGGCAGTGCGGGATTGTGGATGCTGTGCCGAGAGTCTGCGCAAAGAACCCATCTTCACCTGTGGCGGGCTTGAGACGGCGCGAGTCTGTTGGAATTGGGGTGTATTCGGCAGAGGAAATTAGTGAGTTGGCCCATGGGTGGGTACGGAGGTGGGCGATGGCTGAGGACGGGTCGGCCATTTTTTTTCTTCTTCTCCTTCTTTCTCCTTGCGTCAATTCTTGGTCAGTTTGCACCGATGGACGAAACTGAGTTCGCTGAAGGTATGCAAAGGAATCTTATACAAAACGGCGGTCGTTCCTATCCGGTAACCTCGGCTCCCGAAATTGGGGAGACATCACGTGTTGGATCTTCACGATCGGCAGTAGATAAATTCTGGGGGGTGTAGAACTGCCGGTCGATCCAAGATTGAGCTGGATAGGTTCTGAAGGACGGGATGTAAAAGCTTCAAAGAACTGGATAGGTGCTCCCAGCCGCCCAGGTTTTCAGGCACGTAGTGACACCTGCAAGGGCAGGCAGGAATGTGGGAGGGGAATGCTGGAAATAAACAGTCGGAACCGGGGCATCCAAGCCCAAACAGGCAAATGTCTCAGTGCATAAGCCGGCTGGAGTAGCGCAAAGTCCGTTTCTGGTATTTTGCGTTGTTGGGGCCAATCGTGCCTGCCGTTTTATTTGGTTGTTTCCCTGCTTTTTCTTCTCCTCACTCTCCTTCTCTTTGCCTTCCTCTCTTCTTCTCTCCCTCCCTCTTCCACATATCCCTACCTTGTATCCCCCACGCTATTCTCTGCTATCTCCCATATCCACCATGCTTGCCTCCATTGTGCTTCTCTCCACCTTGGCCGCTACGGCCCTCGGCAACAACTCTTCCTCCACCTACACCTTTCCTGCGGGCTTCAACATTGGCATGGTGAAGTCGGATGAGCTGAGTAGGTCGCCCATCATTCCTGGTTTGAGCGCTGCTAATTACTTCCAGGCTCGTGGTGTACTGGTCAGCGCAATGTCTGCCCCAAGGTCTGCCAGAGCGGCACTAAGCTCAACTCGTGCGACCCCGTATGTTGACCCGTTCTCTGTTCTTCCGATGGCATGGATGATTTTTGTAGACTGACATTTCCATTGCAGACAACCCTGAAGTTTGAGTGTGTCTGTGAGGATGGCTCCAAGCCCGACGTCTCGCCCTACATGCAGAGTGTTCCATTCTATGTCTGCGAGGCCGCCTTCGGCCAGTGCATCAGCGCCCACCCCGACGATGCCGATGGTCAGAGCACCTGCAAGAAGAACTCCCACTGCGGCACCAAGAATGCCAGCGAGTCCGATACCTCGCCTTCGTCTTCGTCTGCCTCGAGCAGCACTTTGGCCTTGGCCACTTCCACCAGCTCCAGCGAGCCCTCCTCGACCTCTTCGGTGGCGGCTGAGAGCCACACCAATGCTGCGGTCAACGGCCTGACCGGATACTCGACCGGTATCCTCGCGACCGCCATGTTCGTGGCCATGCGTCTGGTTCTGTGAAGGAACTGGGGTTTCTAAGTCCTAGTTTCCATATTCCCTATCCTCTTATCTCCATGCGATGAAAAATTTGCTGTTATTTTCCTTTGCCACCGTTTGATTCCCCTCGAAGTGCATGGCGCCTTGTCGTTCCTTGTTTTGGCCTGGGGTTTTTTTGAGTGCATGTCTGCCAACTCTTACCTTAATAATGCCAATGATGAAGCTTGATTCGTGAATAGAATAGTCCTGCGTAGGGGAAGAAAAAGATATGAAGAAGATGAGACATTCATAGCATCGTGGAATTGAGTGTTCGGTGGATGCTCCTTCGCCAAGACTTTTGGCACACACTGAAATTTCGCCAACTTATCGATAGACTCCACCATCAAAGAAACCTGTTCCTCCTTCTCTCCCCTTTCCCACCACCTCACCATGCCCGCCCCGACCACCACCCTCCTCATCGAGGGTTCATTCTCCGAGCTCGCCGAGGAGTTCGCCCAGTATGTCGATGCCCTCCGCAAAGAGGGCAACCTCCAGTCCGAGATCGCCCCGCTCCTCCAACCGCTTCGCCAGCAGGAACAGTCCGAGGGCGAGCCCGACCTCAAGCAGCGGGATGAAGTCCTGAAGAAACTCGTGTCGGCTGCGACCGCATTGAACGGCGCTCCCGAGAAGGGTGAGTGTTTTTGACTATTGCGGTTTAGTAGACAAAGAGATGTTTCTTGAGAGCATCGAAATTGATGCCACCAATTTTTTCCGCTTCGGTCTTGGGCTCCCACTTCGACCGAGAAAAACAATCTGATTCACAAACTCTAGAAATTACCCCCTCCTACAACCTCTTGGTGCACCTCGTCCACCAGACAACCGACCCGGACATGTTCCTCCCGCGCATCTGCACGTACCTGGCCAAGCCCATCACGACCTCGCCCCAGTTCGGCCCGACCCTGGCCATCTCCATTCTCACGACCATCTTCAACACGCTGTCAGCCAATGACTCGAGCCGGTACCATGTTCTGCTGGCCATTGTGGCGGTGATCCGCCAGTCCGGGTCTGGGTATGCCTTTGAAGCGCTGAAGCCACAGCTGTCGACTCAGCTACCGACGTGGCTGACGGCCTGGGAGTTGGATGCCGAGGAGTCGCAGAAACTGCACCTGGCGATTGCGGATGCCGCTACGGCGGCTGGCGATGACGACCTGGCTCAGTCGCACGTGGTGCAGGCTCTGCAGACGATCCCCGCGGGCGAGGCCTCCAAGCCCGCTGCTCGCGACTTGGCAGTGCGGGCACTGGCATCGGCGCTGCGACGCCCCGCCGTCTTCGACTTCACGCCGTTGACCGCCTCGGATGCCGTGCAGGCGCTGCGGTCCAGCGACACCACGCTCTTTGAGCTGCTGGAGATCTTCACTTCGGACACACTCGACGCCTACGAGGCTTTTGTGGCCGCCACCCCGCTCGCATCCATCTCTGGCGGCGTGCTCGCCGAGGCTGCCGACGCCCTGCAGACCAAGATGCGGCTTCTCACCCTCACCTCGCTGGCCGCTGCTACCCCCTCGCGCTCGCTCCCCTACGCTGCCATTGCCTCCTCGCTCCGCGTGCCCGCCTCCGACGTTGAGATGTGGGTCATCGACACCATCCGTGCCGGTCTCGTCGAGGGCAAGCTGTCGCAGCTGCGCTCTGAGTTCCTTGTCCACCGCGCTACCTACCGTGTCTTTGGCGAGAAGCAGTGGGCCGAGGTGCAGGGTCGTCTGATGGTTTGGCGCCGCTCGCTCGAGAGCGTGCTGGGTGTCGTTCGCTCCGAGCGCGAGCGCTTCGTCCGCGAAGGCATCCAGGCCGCCGCAGACCAGGAGGCCGCTGCCGTTGCGGCTGCCCAGGGCAAGACTGGCGACAAGGCCCGCTCGGGTGACCGAAGACGAAACCAACCCTCTCAAGCACGCGAGGTTGAGGCTGTCGGCGAGTAAATTTGAAGGGGTGTTTCTTTTTCTACATTGGACTGCATGAATGGGTGTTTTCTTTCGATGACGTGGAGTGGGAAACCTCCCACCAGAGCACACCAAAAAATTCTGTTAATAGAGGGAGGATGCCTCAGGGGGTCCTCTTTTCTTTTCTCCTTGTTCTTTTTTCTTTGTCTGTCACTGCCTTGGGCCAGTTGTAGGGATGGTTTTTATTTCTTTTCTCTTTTTTTTTATCCTCCCCCCGATGATGTTGGGATTCCCACGAGTCATGTCCTGTCTGTGTTCGTTTTGTGTATCGACGAATTCTCTTTTGTTTTACTTGCAGAAAACCATACTGCCTTAGACAGAGTTGGGCGCAGTAGAAGAACTTCCCTTAAAGAAGTCCAATGGCTACAAGCCAATAGAATAGTATCCACGAATGGATTCACCAAAAATCTACCCATGCAGCTGCATAAAACGAAGTCTACATTCTCTATGATTCATCTAGACAGGAAGTTGTCAGACACAAACTAGATGGTGTTTGCCCATACCCATGGATATCCAGACCAAATCCACCCAGTCTCACCAGCGGTCTATATACACCCACATTTGCCCACAAAGCAGGGCGAGCAGCAACCCTCAGCCCTTAGCGCGGGTCCAGGCCACGAGCCTGGATACCGGACTTGATCTCGGCATAGACATCATCAACCGAGCCAGTAGCCTTAACGGAAACAACCTTGTTCTGGGCCTGGAAAGCATCGACAACAGGCATAGAGGTATCAACGAAAGTACGGAAACGTTTGCGAATGGATTCGGCGTTATCGTCATCGCGGCCACTCGTCTCACCACGTTTCAGCAGACGCGACTCCATAACCTCTTCAGGGCAATCGAGGAACAGGACCAATTCGGACGGGCAGACGGTGTCCTCGAAGAAAACGGCCTGGTCGAGCTTACGCGGGAAGCCGTCGATCAGGAAGCGGGCCTTGGTGCCAGCGGGCGGCGGCGTCGCGGCCAGCGAGTCGGCCATGGCGTTCGACAGCAGCGCCACCGTGATCTCCATCGGCACGATCTTGCCCTCGCGGATGTAGTTGCGGATCAGCTCGCCGTACTGGCTGCCCTCGCGCACTTGCTCGGCGCGGAGGAGGTCACCGGCGGACAGGTGCACGAATCCGTAGTCGCGCTCCAGGTTGGCTGATTGCGTGCCCTTGCCGCTGCCGGGCCCGCCCAGGAAGAAGACCACGGTCACTTCCTGGGTTGAGAAGCGCGGGGATGAGGGGGTTTCTTGGGAGTTGGCCATTGTGGATAGATTTGTTGGTTTTTGTGGAGAGGTGTTGTGTATTGGAGAGAGTTTTGTGTTCGGTGGGGGGACGATTGAGAGATTGGAGGGGCAACACAACCGAACTCAGTCGAGAGCAATGCCGATCACTCTATCTCCCACTAGTTCGAGGGAGGCGATTGCCGGGCACCAGTTCGGGACTTAACGAGCAGAATGTACGATCCCGAGCTAATGCCGATAACCGCGAGGATGGGGAGGATCTTGAATTGCGAGCGGCCGGTTTGGGGCGACGATCGCGAGTTGTAGAGGCGGTGGAATCCCTCGGGGACGACACGCGAAGGAAGGACTCGTGTTCTGGAGAGGACTCCGGACGAAAAGGAGCGGGGGAACATGGAGGAGAAATCAAGAGAGAGAGAGAGAGAGAGAGAGAAAGCGAGAAGATGTGAGGCAAAAAGACAAGTTAAGGGGGAAAGTGCCGAAAGCGGATTTAGGTAGCGATCTACCACGGTTACTTGAAGATACTTGAAGAGAAATATTTGACTGCTTGATTTAATTATTTTATTTGAAAAAATTGATTTTGTAGTATCTATATAAATATTGCTTCGATTCTCGATGTTAGGATACACGCTATATTATCAACATCATAATATCTACACATAGATCTGGTTTAGGTAGCCCTGGGCATGGATTCGGACTATACTGCCTAGGACTATGGCATTCCATAACTTGCAGAGCAAAAAATCCAATATATTTACTATGGATATAAGATGCTGCATATTAAGGCTTTTCTATCTCTCGGTGTTACCTTGGGTATCCCTAGTGAAGTCTATAAATTATTTATATATCTCTTCTATCTTCCTTTCCTATTATTCTTCTATTTCCCTATTATGTCTTTACTACTTTCTCTTTGATTTATCATAACTTATACCTGAATATTAAGACTCATATTTCTAAGTTTCCCCTTTAGTATCTATAGTGAAATGTATGAATACTATTCATACCTCTCTTCTATCTTCCCTGATTATGTGACCAAGTCACCGGCTTTTGCCTCGTGAAGACTGGAAGCCGCAGACGTATTACTGATAGAATCTGTCTATTTCTTAGAATGTTTACGGCTTTGGTTCGAGCTGCTTGTTTGTTTTGTTTCACTATTTACAGTGGATTGGCGTTTGATCTCCCTCGAATGCTGCTTTAGTACTTGGAATCTCCAGTTGGTATAATAGCATTCTGAATTTAAATGATCACAGAGGTAAGTCTAGTTAATTCATGTCATTTCTTATTAACATAGTCTCTGATTAAATAATTCAAAATCTGATTATTGGGTGACTCCAAAGTGCTTCCCGATTAGGAAAGTGTTTGTTCCCTTCTGTTTTTTTTTTAAGATTACCCTTCAACAAACCAAGGACCGTTGGCCTAGTGGTAAAGTCGTTGATATATCAGCCACCAGCCCTGGGGATTGTTCAGCTGGTAAACTACCCCTCCTAATGTAAGTGGTAGTGAGGCCAGCTGAGACCCTCCATCTGCAGATAGCGCTATATCCTTTAACACCTACTGCGGTAGGACCAAGCCAAAGGTTCCTGGTTCAATCCACAGAGTGGATATCTTTTTTTCTTTCTGATTTTGTTCCCCCCTCCTTCCACTATCCCCCTAGTCATCATGATCTTGAACCATAATGCTATTATTTGTCCTATTACTCACTCCTCTTCTTGCCTAATAGGATATTGCTTCAACTTACTCAATAGTCGAATCTATCTAAACGCTTGATGCTCATTACTTTCGATATTATCGTCCAGGCTTCCTGATATACAGGCCATGGCTTACTATGAGTGGGGATATGTGTAATTAATATGTATTTAACGGAATGATTACATGAGGGTATTACTGCCTCGG